>NC_140591.1:885003971-887403971 GCF_964204655.1 Triturus cristatus
TGACGCGTTTAGACCGGGGAACCCGGTCTTGATCACATGACATGCCCCGATCACCTACGTGTTTAAATACAGGTGTAATTGAACATTAGCCCCTCCCAGGAGTAAATAGAGACAACAGACTAAAAACTCTCGAGTTTTCTTGTTGCATAGTCGCTGTTATGTGTACACATCTAATCCAATATATATTTTTTGTAATTGCAGGAATAGATGTGTGAATACAGACAATTATAAATATAATTATAAACATAATGGTTTTTAAGTTTTAAAGTTTTAAAGTTCTAGTGGGCAAGTGCCCATAATTCAACATATATATATTTGTTTGAATCAAAAAGGAAGCATAAATATGCATATCAAAACAAATATAAACGTAATAACAATTATGTTATAATGGGCAAGTGCCCAATATTTAACATATGTATCCTCGTCTGTACACAGGAAGGGGAGCATGTATATTTATATACCTGCATTTTCTCTCTAAATTGCTTTTCTGATATAAAGTGCCAAGTGCAAAAACCAAAAATTATCTAAGTACAACACATTAAGAGTTTCTTCATAGGGGTTTAGCATTAATACTAAGATACCTGTGATTAAATTTATAACTGATTATTTCAGCGAAAATCATGTCTCATGTTCAGTTTCGCTAATTCTTTTAGAGCTCCTTAACAGTACAGTGCATGAAAATGGTAAATAAATAAGGATAAAAAACCGTGTGCAAACAGCAATTAACAAAACCACCCACCTCATAAATGTCAGATAAAAACCAGTAAAAACAAGTAAAACTAGTTAAAATCCAATAAAATGAAGATCGTAGCTCATATAAAAATCATTCTTACACGATTAAAACATCAATCCTAAAAACCATTATCATAAATAATTATTAATAGACTTCTAATTCTTTGATCAGGTCATTTGCAGCAGGTTTAAAATACAACGTTCAAAGACCAAATTTTTGCCCTCTCACGAAGTCCTTAAATAAAATTGTACAAAAGATACTCCATAAATTATCTACAAGAAGTTGTGCAGGTCTTCCCCAGTGTTTAAACCGTTTGGCATTTTAGTATCTAATTGTACTATATACTGGCTTTCTAATCTGCGTAATTGTTTCTCTCTGTTACCACCCCTGATGGATTTTGGTACGGCATCTATGACAAAATACTTAAGGTCATTTAAATTGTTCTGATGCACTAGTTTAAAATGTCGAGCCACAGGGTAGTTGGAATCAGAGTTGACAATAGCCCGTAAATGCTGAAGAATGCGGTTAAAAACTTGAAGTTTTGTACTGCCCACATATTTTAATTGACAAGTGCATTCCAGGACATAGATCGCATAGTCAGTTTTACATGTAAACTGCCCTTTAATTTTACATGTGTTTGTGGAGAAAGCGTCTAAAAACTCTGTTTTATTAATGCCAAATTTGCAAGCCCTGCATGAGCTACATCTGTAAAAACCTGTCTTATTCGTTAACCAGTTTGTTTTTTCTTTTTGTACTTCTGGGCTAGTCTTTACAAGTGCATCCCTCATAGAGGGTGCTCTTCTAAATGTGATAGATGGTGAATCCTGTATTTCTGATGATAATGAAATGTCAGATTTTAAAATAGGCCAATTTCTTGTAATAATACCTCTGAATCGTTTATGATGACAACTATACATGGTTATTAATCTGACTAATGATTTCTCTTTATTGGATTCATCATTGGTGCTCGGAGGAATCACACCTTTTTCAATATTTGTTGTTGTGTCTGGAGGGCTTTGTATTTTGGCTAAAGCAGTTTTAAGATCATGCATTTTATAACCTCTTGTTAAGAATCTCTCTACTGATTCATTTAGGCAAATAGTTAGGTCTTGTTCATTACTGCTAATTCTTTTAATTCTAAGAAATTCCCCATAGGGAATACTTTTGATCAAATGTCCAGGGTGGGTGCTGCTAGCATGGAGAATCGAGTTCCCCGCAGTTGTTTTTCTATGAAGTGTTGTGCCAATAATATTGTTAGTAATATATATCTCAACATCCAGGAACTCAACTCTCTCTTTGCTAATGTTTGCTGTAAATTCCAGGTTAAGATTGTTGATATTGATAGTATCAACAAATTTTTGTGCGGATTCAGTGGTGCCATGCCATATTATGCAGACATCATCAATGAAACGCCACCATCTTACTATGTTAGATATGTCTGAATTTTCCAAGATGTGTTTTAGGACATGCTCCTCCCACCAGCCTACATGGAGACATGCATAGCTGGGGGAGAAGCACGCTCCCATCGCCACGCCCCGTAGTTGTTGATAAACTTCTTTGTTGAACACAAAATAATTGTTATTTAGGCATATATGTATCATAGTCAATAACATTTTGTTATGTTCATTGAATTTTACATCCCTGCTTTCGAGATATTGTTTTGTGGCTTTAAGGCCATCTTCATGATTAATGCTGGTGTAAAGGGAGCATATATCCATCACAATAAAACAATATTCACTGTTCCATGTAATCTCCCTAAGTTTGTTTAAAAAGTGGCCAGTATCCTTTATATATGAAGGAAGCATTTCTACAAAATCTCTAAGAAAAAAATCAACATACTTGGACATAGTTTCTAATAGTCCACGTTGGGCAGATATTATAGGTCGCCCAGGTACTGGGTTTATTTGTTTATGTACTTTAGGTATGAAGTACAATGTCGGAGTATATGAGTGATCAGTTTTCAGGAAATTATATTCTTCTTTGCTAATAAGACCCATTCTTTTCCACTGTGCTAGTTCCCTAAAGACCAGATCTTTTACTGCTCTTAATTCAGAAAAAGTTGCCTTCCTATAACATAATGGATCCCCAAGATGTCTATAGGCTTCTTTAATATAGGCATCACGTGGCCAGAGCACAATATTGCCCCCTTTATCTGCATTTTTCACAATTATGTTGTTATGCTCATTGATTTTCTTAATTAATCTCGAATATTGTTGTTCATTATAACTTCTGTGTTTATTTTCACATAATATATTTCTGTTCAACGTTTTCAATTCATCAACAACACAGTCACTGAAAATGTCTATAGCATCCCGTGGCATAATTAGAATGAAAGTTGATGGGGGACGGAAAGGGCTGGTGGCTGGGCTGGTACTGATAATCCCCATTTCACGAAGCTCCTCCTGTGTATTCCCCATTGTTTCATCTGCATGGCCTGCTAATAAATAGACATTTCTCAACATAGGCACATCTGATACCTGGAATTGATTACTCGGTTGATTCTCTATATTGATCGCTGTAGCTGTATTGGTTGCTCTCCTAAGTTTGTGAAATTTTACAAGTTTCAGTTTTCGTATAAATTTAAAAACATCAATTCGCGATTGTATATATTTAAATCCTGATTTGGGGCAAAATGAAAGTCCTAAGGCTAAGAGTTGAGTTTCTGCCTTGTCCAGGTTCAAGTCAGTCAGGTTAATTACAGTGTTATTATTTTCTTGATTTTCTTTACTTTTTACTTCTGGAGAGGTCTCCCCCTTCCTCTTTTGCCTCTCCAATTGCCTCTTCCGCTTGCGCCTCTCATTGCGGCGCTTGTTTCGTTTAATCCTTTTGGTTTCTGTTGTAACCTGGGCCTTAGGGTATTTTTCCGGTCCTCTATGATAAACCCCAATTCTTCAGATGGAGTAAAACTGGCAGAATTGGTTATTCCTTCATTTGAAAGACTGCCTTCATCTGATTCACCACTGCTTACCAGAGAACTTGCATCTGTATCAGACAAAACAATAGCATTGTCTTCATTTTGTGTTTGGGTTGTTGGTGCTTTTTGACCCAAAGCTTGTTTTTTCACAGATTCAAATTTTTTGGAGAAAGTGAATATTTTTCCCATCTCATAATCTTTTTTGTCCCTGGCGAATTTAATTTTTTTTCGCTCCTTGATGACAGTCTCATGTTTATCTAAACGTTTCTTAATGTCCTCTTTTCCTTTTTTGATTACATCTTGTTGATCCATGGTTTCGAGTTCCTGATTTAGTTTATCTATTTGTTTAACTATTTCCGCTCTATCAATTTCCGCGTATTTTATCAGTATGCATACCATGTTCATTGATGCATCAAGATTGTTTGTGGCCCATTCTTGTAGCATTAGGGGGTTGGGGTTCTCAAACGATGGTGCAATTAGGACCCGCAACCCCCTTGGAACTCTTCCTGCCTCTTTATATTTCTGCAGGGATTTTCCTTCCCACCATTTTGTTAGTTCCGTACGTTGTAGTTTCTCTAATTTCCTCAAAAGTACTTGGACATTTTGTTTCTCCCCATTGTCGGTATTCGGATTGCTCTTAGTGTTCATATTACTACTTTCCGGTACATTTAAATACAATGCGTCCGCAGCTGCCTCGCGGTCACGGAGCACGTCTGCTGCTGTAGCCATCGCGGCGTTCTTCGTATGGAACTTAAATTGTGCACTATTCGCCGAAGAGTATATGTGCTTTTACTCCGCTCGGCTCGTGTTACTTGTTTTGGACTGTGTTGAGTCTCTTCACCCTCTCAAATGTCAATGTTTATAGACACTGTTCAATGCAATTGCATGCGCGCGGCTCACCTCAGAACATCCCGGTTTCACTTCGGTCAGTCCTCCGACTCCAAAGCAATTCCCGCGTTGCTCCTGCGAGGTTTCGCCGCAGCAAACAGCAATCAACAATCAGTTGTCGTATCTCTCATGTGACTTCAGGGGGGCTGGCTCTCAATACTCCTTCCGAGTTCCTCCACAAATCGCGAACGCGATGTTTGTTACCATGAGCCTGCCACTTTCCGAAGAGGGGTCCGTATGTGGCGGTTGTAACAAAAAAACGCCAAAATGATAAATCGAGCACGATCCAGCATTAATCCATTGAACGAAAGAGCAGGAACGGACCACCACACAGCCAAGTATTTTTTCAAATTACAGTGCTTTATTCCATATTTTCAGCCAGCATGACGCGTTTCGACCGGGGAACCCGGTCTTGATCACATGACATGCCCCAATCACCTACGTGTTTAAATACAGGTGTAATTGAACATTAGCCCCTCCCAGGAGTAAATAGAGACAACAGACTAAAAACTCTCGAGTTTTCTTGTTGCATAGTCGCTGTTATGTGTACACATCTAATCCAATATATATTTTTTGTAATTGCAGGAATAGATGTGTGAATACAGACAATTATAAATATAATTATAAACATAATGGTTTTTAAGTTTTAAAGTTTTAAAGTTCTAATGTATGTATATATGTATGTATGTTTGTATGTATGTATATATGTGTATGTATGTGTATATGTATGTATATATGTATGTATATGTGTATGTATGTGTATATGTATGTATATATGTATGTATGTGTGTGTATGTATATGTGTGTGTATGTATATATGTGTGTGTGTATGTATATATGTATATATGTGTGTATGTATATATGTATATATGTATGTATATATGTATGTATATATGTATGTATATATGTATGTATATATATGTATGTATATATATGTATGCATATATATGTATGTATATATGTATGTATGTATATATGTATGTATGTATATATGTTCGACTCTTCCTTTCCTCGGTACAGCCGCCGCTCGCCAAACCAACGGGTGCGTCGTCTCAGGGGACCACCAAGGTAAGGTCCGTAGTATTGTCTTTTTTCTCCTTCTCGAACCGACAAAGATTGACGACGCGATGTTCTGACCAAAAAGTTTATTTGAACAACTTAGGAGGACGCGTTTCGCCTGCCAAGCAGGCTTGTTCACCAATATATATATATGTATGTATATATATGTATGTATATATATGTATGTATATATGTATGTATATGTATGTATATATATGTATATGTATCTATATGTATATATATGTATGTATATATGTATGTATGTATATATGTATGTATGTATATATATATGTATGTATATATATATATGTGTATGTATATATGTATATGTATGTATGTTTGTATGTATGTATATATGTATGTATATGTGTGTGTATGTGTGTGTGTGTGTATGTATATTACCTACTGGCGGTCGCCAGTAGGTAGTTATAGTTAGGACCACGTTTCCATAGGAAATCCGCAACATTCTATTTTGAATAACTTTGGCGCCGGTTGACGAATCCTCGCGAATTTTTCAAAATAGGTGGGGCGCTACGCTCCGCTCCGCTCCTACCCTGAAAGTCTCGGGGGGATTCGTCAAGCGGGGGCTGAGATAAAAGGGGGGTCCCAAAACGCGTTTTTCCCATGCATTTTTCCATAGGACCTTTAGACACAGCTACAGCCCGAACGGCTGAACAGAATTACTTGAAATTTGGCAGAGAGGTAGTCCTCAGGTCAAGGAAGTGCCTTTTGTAGGTTTGGTGTAAATCTGTTCAGTAGATTCTGAGAAAATAGCCTTTAAATCAATATATATATATATATCTGAGCCAGCTTACGGTGCGCTTACGGTGCGCTTACCGTACGCGTACGGTGGCGTGCGCGAGCGCGATTCTGATTGGCCCTTAGATCTTAGTAAACATTCGAATCGGTCGAAACCAGGAAGCGGCGGCCGCCATTTTCTCTCTCGCACTCTGAGGGGGGAGCTGATAAACAAATGCCAAAAACATATAAAGGGGCTGTTTAGACAGCGCCCATGCACATAACCATGTTAGTTGAGTCTTCAAAGATCCCCCAAGGCAAAAAACGGTAATTTTTTATTTTTCGAAAATTTCGCCGATTACGCTTACCGTACGCTTACCGTACGCGTACGGTAAATAATTATTAAAAAAAAAAAAACCCCACTCTCTCCACCCCGTGTACAAATGGTGGCCGAAGGCCACCATTTGTGCATGGCATATAAGAGCACAGCATTTCCCAAAAAAATTTCAACAGATTACCTATCACAAGGAAGCGCATAATATGTCCTCCATGTGCGCACGGTGCGCGAAGCGCATCGTGCGTACACGGCACTAACTGCGTAAAGTGTGCTCACTGTGCGCGCACGGTGCGCGAAGCGCACCGTGCGCGCACGGAACGAACTGCGTTAAGTGGGCGCGCACGCCACGAATGGCGTAAAGTAACTTAGCATTTAAAAAAACGTACAAATTCACTGAAAAAACCATAGGTTTCACACACGTTATAGTTAGGAATTAGCATTTAAAAAACCTTGCAAATTCACTGAAAAAACCATAGGTTTCACACATGTTATAGTTAGCGGAAATTTTACTGATAAAAAACCAATGAAATTCCCCCGTTATAGTTAGTGCAGGAAACTATAACTCACGCGACCGCAATCTTCTGCTGATGACATATGTGTCTTTATGAAAAAAAAATATTTGTAATATATGTATAGCTAAAAATTTATGGAAGAAGACATGGGCAAATAAGTGTCTAAATACAGTATTAGCATCAGCAGAGGATTGCGGTCGCGTGAGTTATAGTTTCCTGCACTAACTATAACGGGGGAATTTCATTGGTTTTTTATCAGTAAAATTTCCGCTAACTATAACATGTGTGAAACCTATGGTTTTTTCAGTGAATATGTATATGTGTGTGTATGTATGTATATATGTGTGTGTGTATGTATATATGTATATGTGTGTGTATGTATATATGTGTGTATGTATATATGTGTGTATGTATATATGTGTGTATGTATATGTGTATGTATATATGTATGTATATATGTATGTATATATGTATGTATATATATGTATATATGTATGTATATATGTATGTATATATGTATGTATATATATGTATGTATATATATGTATGTATATATATGTATGTATATATGTATATACGTATATACGTATATATATGTATGTATATATGTATGTATATATGTATGTATATATGTATGTATATATGTATGTATATATGTATGTATATGTATATATATGTATATATATGTATATATGTATGTATGTGTATGTATGTATGTATATATGTATGTATATATGTATGTATATATGTATGTATGTATGTATGTATGTATATGTATGTATGTATATATATGTATGTGTATATATGTATGTATATATGTATGTATGTATATATGTGTATGTATGTATATGTGTATGTATGTATATATGTATGTATATATGTATGTATGTATATATGTATGTATATATGTATGTATATATATGTATGTATATATGTGTATGTATGTAAGTATATGTATGCATATGTATGTATGTATGTATATATGTATGTATATATGTATATATGTATGTGTGTGTATGTATATATGTATGTGTGTGTGTATGTATATATGTATATGTGTGTATGTATATATGTATATGTGTGTGTGTATGTATATATGTATATATGTGTGTGTATGTATATATATATGTATGTATGTATGTATGTATATATGTATGTATATGCCTTTATATATATAAAAAAAACTCATATTGTCCAGGTAATATGTGATTTATCTAGATCTGTGATCATTATGCCATCAAAAGCATTTAAGCATACACAAGTTGATAATATTTATATTTGGACATTTTTATTCAATGACCCACTACAAGTATTTTACAAATATTTTTTCTATGTTCATAGTTGTGTATATGCACTGTCACTTTAAAAACTGGGGTTGATGCCAAGCGCAGTCATGTGATCAAGGCCGCTTGAACGGCCGAAACGCGTCAAGACAAACTGCTGGAATAAATAATTATTGCACCATTGTTGGTCTGCACTCGTCATTTCTGCGCGAAGCAGAGGTAAGGTGTCACGAGTTCAAAGTGATATTTACCGGCATTGGATTGTTGCCGGTTCGCAGATCCCCTTCCAGGAAGAAGGCTCTGTAGCAAGCAGTCCGTTTGCCCGTCAAGGTTTCCTACAGGCAGTATCGCGGGCGCGTGGTACTGCTACGGCGGGGACCCCAGGGGCACCAAAGAGAGTTTCGGAGAGGAAACGGACGGAGCCCCCAGGATGCGGCAGCAAACATTCTGAGATCGAATGAATTGAAGCAATGACAGCGGCGAACAAGGTTAGCAGCCATACGTCGGAGGTTACCGCTCGGCTGGGCAGGTACAGGACCCGGCAGCACCCGAATGCTCCAAACGCTGGTAGGACTACTTCCATATATTTATATTGCCACAAGAGTTGGGAGGTGTGCATGTCTCCTCACAAACCTAGGACATCATTGGGGCTTGGAACTGCTTTGCACCATACAGTCATTGGGTTTGTCTTCAAGGAGTCTAAATTTTTAATAGCCGGCAGGATGTCTGATGACGCGCTTAGGACCCGCGAGCTCGCCGCGGAGGAGATGTTCTCAGATGTCATTGAGAAACAAAAAACTGCTAATGCTGAACGAAACACTGAATCTAACGCCAGAACTAATAGCCTAAAGGAGAACTTTAAATACTAGAAAAATATAAACGCCAGGAACAGTCGAAGTGGTGGGAGGCGCGCTCGCTGAAAAGGTATCTTGATGTAGGGAGAATCCCTTGGGGGCTACGCATTATGATAGCCCCCAGTTACGAGGCGCCTAATCCCTTAATGATGGCAGAATGGGGTGAATGCAACCTCGAATCATCCAGATGACTTGTTCAGATACTGGTGAAGTATGCTGATATTGATAGGGCAGAGTTACAAACCAAAGTTGAAGCCCTGGAGGAGAGTATGAAACAGCAGAAAGGAGAATCCCGGCTAGAACAGAAAATGAGGGAAGAAATGATAAATAGACTGGCAAAGGAGGAAGAAAAAGTAAAGGTATGCAAAACGTATAAATTCAAGAGAGATCGTGATGATTATGCCAATGGCCAAATCTTTACGTTTGCTCGACGGTATGACTCACTGAGAGCAGCCACAGCAAATAAACGTATGCAAGGAGATGATGAAACCAACAAACAACGTGTAGAAGTATCCTCAACGTCAGAGCTAAGCTCAGCACCTGAAAGTGAGTCAGACAATGAGGGTGCCAGAAAAAATATGGAGCATGGAATCAAGCTAACGTTGGGGGAAGAATTGGACATTTTAAAGCAGGGCAGAAGGGATACCCTGAGACCTCGCAACCAGGGGATGGTCGCAAAACAAAATCTCAAAGGAGAAGGGAGAGACGCCAGGCCCGCAGGAAATGGAGAGCAAAAAAAGCGGGGCCGGGGCCGAGCCAAGAGAAACTAGCTAAGCCCATAGAAATACAGCAATGCTCTGACACAGTGCCACAAAAACAGGAAGCAAACACCATAATCAACCTGGCCAACATAAACTTGTCAGAAGCAGAAAAGCAGTTACTCTCCCTTGGGTTAACCTACTGTCCAGAGTCCAATTTCCAGTATACACGAACAAGAGCTGATGTATACCAATTTATACGTAAGCTTAAGCTAAAGAAACTTTATCTACAAAGGCCGACCACTGATCCACTACCTCCAAGCATTTCAACAGTGGTAGACTAGGAATCTCCTGGATTGGTGGTCGCGGACATTAATCTATACCAAGATTTGTGTCACTTGGCAAGTGGGGAGCAATTAAACAGCCAGGAAACTCTGTGGACGAGTGGAAAGATTAAGCCTGACACCCCTTCAAGATGAAGTCTAAGTTTATCCCCCTTGCAGCCCGTGATGGACTGGACTCTTTCAGGGACCACGTAGTAAGGCAGATTAAAAAACTAACACTCGCCACGAATAGATGCAAAAGAAAGTATACAACTGAACAAAGGAAGTACAACCAATTGATTCTAAAGCTGCAAAATGAGGAAGTGGTTATACGAACCTCAGATAAAGGTGGAAATATCGTCCTCTGGCCGAAGAAAGAATATTTAAAGGAAGCATACAAACAGTTAAATGAGGTTCAGTGTTATAGAAGAAGTACTCCACTTAAATACAAGGCAACTCAAGATTCTTTGTTTAAAAACTTGTTGGGATGGAAAAGTTTGGGACTTTTGAGTTGAGATGAATATAAATTCATCAAGAAAGAACATCCATTGGTGCCGTATATTTATTTTACACCAAAAGTCCACAAAAATATAAATGTACCTCCAGGCAGGCCAATCATTGCGGCCTGTGATGGGCCACTGGAAAACCTTTCCAAATATATTGATTATTTTTTACAACCCCATATGAAGAATCTCAAGTCATATGTACAGGATACGAGTGACTTTTTAACAAAAGCCAAAGACTTATCCTGGGACTCAGACTTATTGCTTGTAACACTAGATGTATGCTCTCTTTATACCTGCATAAGACATCAAGACGGGTTGAGAGCAGTTGAGTACTTTTTAAACACGAGACCAATGGTTTATGCGCAACTTACTCGAATGTTATTAGACATGTTATCTTTTAGCTTGGAAAATAGCCAATTCCTTTTTAACGGCCAGTATTATCAAACAGGTACAGGGTGTCGCGATCGGGGCCAGTTTCTTCCCCAGTTATGCCTGTTTGTTGATGGGCTGGTGGGAGGAACTGGTCCTCATGCGTCAGTTTGAACATGTTTATACCACTAAAATTGTCTCTTGGATGCACTTTATAGATTATCTTTTTATTGTGTGGCGAGGAAGTGAGGAGAGTGTGGTAAAATTTATAGATGAAATCAATCAAAACGATCTTAATCTCAAGTTCACTTTTAACATCAGTAATTACTCAGTGACCTTTTTAGATGTTCAAGTCTTAATAAAAAATAATGTTTTAACAACTACCCTTTTTAGAAAACCAACGGCAGGTAATTCACTTTTACACGCGTCAAGTGCACACCCTCCAAATTTAATCAAGAGCATCCCCTATGGGGAGATGCTCCGCATCCGCCGAATTTGTAGTGATCCGGAGGATGCGAGAGTCAAACAAATGTAGAGTAGCGCCAGGTTTTTAGCTAGAGGGTATAGCTCTAAAATAGTGCAGGCTGCCATGAAAAAATCCCAAGAAAAGTCCAGGGAAGATCTCCTTGTGTATAGATTCAAAACACCACAAGATAAGATGCAACCTGTCAGGCTTATATATATTTTTTTTTAATTATTATTTTTTTTTTTTAATTTTATTTATAGATTTTTAGTCACAGATAACAGAAACCAAAAAAGCATACATAGCACAGAGAAAACATGATCATATACAAGAAAGAAAGGGAAAGAAAAAAAAGAAAAAGGGAAAAGGAGAGGAGAATATCCGACTTCAGAACTGTAAGAACGGACATATACAGTTTGATCATGGACACAATAAACATAGTATTGACGGATCCAGATAGGGAAAACTTATAACTGGGATTAACAATAATTCATGATAAGAATAGAGGCAAAAAAATTATGTGACAGTTAATCCCACTGGAGACTTGACTAGACCCTTCCGAATTTCACCCTGGAGCATAGATCCCGAGCTTTAGCTACTGCCAGCTCCAGTTCATAAACTCCTCTCAATAATAACCAAAAATCGATAATCTTGGGGCACAGTGAGTCAATCCAAACCCTAGCAATATACAGCCGAGCCGTAATGATAATGATTGAAACTAAGGAGGCCGATAAATAGCCTGGGTCCGCTACCAGGCCCAAGACTATTTCTTTCTCAGTTAATTGAATCTCCTTGCCGGCCAACCGACTCAAAACACTTGTAAAACCATACCAGAACGTAGTAAGTTGAGGACACTTAACAAACATATGTCTAAGATCAGCAGCATATTCATTACATTTGGGGCAGTATGACTTTGATGAGACCTGCGAGGTAGTCCATTTCGAAATAACCTGCGGGTATAATATAACATAAACATAGTGCGATGTTGTTGCAACTTTAAATTAATTGAAGTAACAGCAGAGTTGATTGTGGCCATTGAGACGGCGATTTCTTCTATATTGATATCCGTTGAAAACATGCAAGTGAGTTTAGCCGCAATCTGTGAACCGTCGCTTCCGCTTACGGACCGAAAACTCTGATATATTTTCCCAATCTGACCCCGGCCAAAAGTCTTAAAGATAGCCCGCAGTAGCTCTGAAGTACAAGGGAGGGCAGATAGGCCCTTCCCTTGTACAAAATAGTCCCTAACTTGCAGGTACTTAAAAAAGAAATTGTGGGATAGCCCAAATTCCTCTTTTAAAGAGGAGAATGACCTAAAACCACAATCATCATACAGTTGCCCTAACCGTGTTATTCCACACTGTTGCCACAGCCTACATACCGAGTCCGAAAATATACCCGGAAACCTAGGATTGTCCCACAAAACAATCAATTCATGTAGATCTGGTATGGCGAAATATTTACCGATATCTTGCCAGATACGGTAGATGTGCCTGACTATCTTGAAACAAACTCTTTTAAAGTAGTTAGGGTCCAACATGTAGTTTAGGAGGAACCCAATGTTTGAGCCATATGAGAGCTGGTACGCTAGCCATGTTTTGACCACATAAGGTCCCAAAAGTAAGCTCTGAATACGATTCAGAAAGGCTGACCAAATATAAGTCTTAAAATCAGGGAGAAGGAAGCCACCTTGCTCGTATGTCAGCTTTATATATTTAAGAGCTCTTCTGGATTTTCGAAAGCCCCAAATAAAGCAGCCAATAGCAGAATCAAGCCGTTTAAAAAAAAGACATCGGAACTCGTAGAGGAATAGAGCGGAACAAATAAAGAAATTTGGGCAAGATGTACATTTTCACTATATTACATCTCCCAATAATAGTTAGAGGCAGTCTATGCCACCTACGAAGGTCAGCTGTACTTTTTTAAGCAGTGGTTCATAATACATGGCCAAAAAGTCCTCAGTGCGGCCACTTATACGAACACCAAGATAGATAGCAGAGGTAGTTAACCCTAAGTGAGGTATTGAGAGTGTAGGCGCATAGTTAAGGATAGACTGTGTTTTGTTTATATTAAGCTTATACCCCGAAAAGGAACCAAAGAGTTGTACCTCCTGTGTTAGTACGGCTATGGCCATTTCAGGCCTGATAGTAAATACAGCGATATCGTCTGCATAGGCTGTGACTTTTAGCGTCATGCCATTAAGTGACACTGGTAATATAAAAGTATTCTGAAGGAGATGTCTGATGAAAGGCTCAATATAGAGGGCAAATAGTAAGGGGGAGAGCGGGCACCCCTGACGTGTACCCCGCTGAATATGAACAGGACTAGATGTACAGCCATTAAGTTTGATGACAGCAGACGGATTATGGTACCTTCGACCGAGGCCTAGAGAGAGCATAGTACACCAGAGAAACCCCCAAGCTACTCGGTCAAAGGCCTTCTTGGCGTCCAGCATTAACATGCCAATCCGATGACCCAAGTGACCAGCAACATCAAAAGCTGCAAAGGCGGTATTTATATGAGTTACCGTGTCTCTACCCGGGACAAAGCCGTGCTGTTCTTCTGAGACCAGTAGGTGTATAAGTGGAGCAAGACGAGAGGCAAGAAGCTTGGAGAATATTTTCGCATCCGTGTTGATAAGAGAAATCGGTCGATATGAACCCAGGTCTTCTACCGATTTGCCCTTTTTAGGGAAAACCACAATGTTAGTTCTATTCCATGAAGGAGGTGCCTCCCCTCCCTGTAGTATGTCATTAATCAGCTCAAGAAGAACTGGCATCAGCAGATCCCTGAAAGTTTTATAGAACTCGAGCGGGATAGTGTCCTCGCCCGCTGCCTTGCCGCTAGGCAGAGTCCTGATTACTACGTTCAATTCCTCCAGGTCGACAATATTCTCTAAGCTCTAAGTTTGAGATAAATCCAGTTAGGGTAAAGTGTATTCTCGTAAATAATTCATGGCCACCGGCTTATTATAGCTGCCAGATTCCTTATATAAGCTAGCATAGAAAATCTTAAATTGCTCGGCTATGTCCTCCGACTTCATATACGTGACACCATCTACCCCCTTAATAGTCTAATGTGAGATTTAGTCTTCTGATCAGCAAGTTTGTGAGCCAGTACCCTTCCAACCCTTTCCCCGTACTCGTACTGCAGAGATCTAAACTTAAGAAAGTTGTTAGCGACCTTATCCTTCAGCCCTCTACTGAGTTTTGCTCTGACTTCAATGATTTGGGCGTAAATTAGTGACTCATTAATATCTTTTAAGGCGATTGCTCGGGCATGTTGCTGCTCTAATTCGGTATACTGCCGATGTTCATTACTCAGCTGAATACTATTCAATCTATTTTGCCTGACTATAAACTGAACGGTAGCCCCTCTAACACATGCTTTTAGACAATCCCATTCCAACGCGAGGGAAGAAGTATAACGATTGTTAGCAATATAATCCTTCAGGGCCAGATGCATATAATCGATAAAAGCAGAATTGCTTAGAAGATGCCGAGGGAATGAAAATTCCCTGACTTGACCTTGTCTAGATGAGCCAAGATATACAGAGAGCATAATAGGGTTATGGTCCGAGGTTACTTTTGGACATACAACCATAAATGCATTGACCAAAAGCCTGCCATTGGAGAAGATCATGTCGATCCTAGAGTATTGTTTATGGGGATGAGAAAAAAAAGTAAACCCAGAACTTGTAGGAAACAGTGTGTTCGAGGCATATGAGCTGCAGATCACACACTAAGGATAAGATCGCCATCTGGTGTTGGGCTCGGATGATTGCAGGTTGTTGTTGTCTTCGGAAGAAGTCTTTGGTCACGAGATTGGTGACTCCTCCCCTGGACAACAGTGCGCATGGGCATCCACTCCATCCTCAGATTGTTTTTTTCCGCCATTGGGTTCGGATGAACTTTTTTCCGCTCCAGCAGAAAACTTATAGCAATCACTACAACTCTCAAAATTTGAAAACTCGACGTCGAAATCCATATCGGACCGACTCCGGACGCGGCTGATGGAAAGGACACCTTTTAAAAAATGCCCCCAATGTGGAGCAAAGTTTCCTCATAGCGATCACCACGAGGTCTGTAATTTGTGCCTTTCACCAGACCACAACGAATCCAGCTGTCCAGCCTGCGCCGCATTCCGTTCGAAGAAAACCATCCGGGACCGAAGAGCTCGACGCCATATCATGGCCAAGCCGGTTCCGGAACCAGAGGACATCTTTGCACAGGATGTCCCTGACGACCACTCTGAAGATCTCCAGATCGTGTCCGAGGCCGACGATTCTGATCCGGGGCAGCCTGTGAGTACCAGCCCCCCCTACCCCAACACTGCCCAAAAAGACATTGGTCAAGAGTCTGCCAGCTGGGCCCAGTCGCGACCCAAAAACATCTTCAGAAGCCCCGCCCTCGGGCCCGGCTCCGAAGAAAAGTAAGCCTGCAGGTGGCTCGGGCTCGAGCAAACCTCATGTGATTGTGCCTATAATACCTTCGGCACCAAAGCAGGCTCCGAGACCGAAATCTCCATCGGCCCCGAAACGTCACTCGGCACCGACACCTCCACCGGCACCGAAACGTTCTTGGGCGCCGAGGTCTCCACCGACACCAAAAGGCTCGTCTGCACCGAAAGGTCCTTCGGCACCGAAAGGTTCTTCGGCACTGAAAAATCCACCGGAACTGAAAAGTTCTTCGGCACCAAAAACATCCTCGGTGCCAAAACAAGTCCATAAAGAACATAAATCTAAATCAGAAACAAAAAAGTCGGCGCCAAAGCCGCCCTCGGACAGTGAGGAACTCTTTCGGCCTGATCCAAAGCAAAAACGGATTTACATAAATCCGAAAACTGGGCATGTCACAGCGGTGCCCTACAAGAAAAGGAAGCTGGACACAACACCTCCTCCAGCACCTCCAAAGAAGAAGGACTGTGCCACTTCACCCATACGTCCTTCCTCTCCTACATTACCTCCTATTCCATCCCCCCCACCCCCACCACCTTCACCTCTACCATGTCCTTCTCACACACCACCTCCACAGGATGATGATGATTTAGGGGGAGGGGGAGACCCAGATTTCTTTACTTATCCCACTGATCCTACTGATCCCTTTACACTCCCAGACACAGCACCAGTAGATGACTGGTCTTACCCTATGCCTGATATGCCTGACCCCACTCCATACCCCTCAAAACCCTCCCCTCCTGATGACCATTTAGGGTTCGGTCAGCTTATAAACAGAGCAGCATCGTTTCATGGCGTCACCATGCACACCGACACTCCTGAGGAGGATTTTCTACTCGACACTTTTGAGCAGTCGCAGAAAACAGTTCACATTCTACCCATGATTAAGGGAGTGATAAAGCATGCCAATGAGGTTTTTAAAGACCCTGTCAGGACCAGGGTTCTCAACCCCAGAATAGAAAAAAAATATAGACCGGCGCCACAAGATCCTGCGTTCATCAAGGCGCAACTCCCCCTAGACTCACTAGTCGTATCAAATGCCAGAAAGCGGGCGAACTCCCAAACAACCGGAGACACGCCGCCCCCAGACAAAGAGTCTAAACTCCTGGAGGCTTCCGGCAAAAGGGTTGCCGCACAAGCTGCTAACCACTGGCGTATTGCAAATACACAAGCCCTATTGGCTCGTTATGATAGAGCCTATTATGATCAACTAGAGGATCTCTTGCAACACCTGCCTGAACCATTCAAAACACAGGCCACTGACCTCATCCAAGAGGGCAAACTAATATCCAATGCCTCCATTAAATGTGCATTAGACGCAGCGGACACCGCCTCTAGGGCAGTCAACACAAGCGTATTGCCTAGACGCCACGCATGGCTGCGCATTTCCGGCTTCAAGCCGGAAGTACAAACCACCATTCTTGCTCAACCCTTTAATCAGGAGCAATTATTCGGCCCTGCAGTAGACACGGCCCTAGAAAAAATGAAGAAAGATAATAAGACTGCCAAATCTATGGGAGCATTGCAGTCTACTCAACCCAGAGGCTCCTTTCGTCGCTCCTTTTATAGAGGAGCTTCCAAAAATGTGGGAACAGACAACTCTTCCACCTTCAAAGCATCAGGTCAAACATCCCCTAACAGAGGATATTTTAGAGGAGGTTATCGGGGAAACAATACTAAAGGCCGAGGACGGGGCAACAACAACAACACCCCTACCTCTACAGCCACCAAACAGTGACTTGCCACCACTCCCCCCAGACCATTCCACTCCGGTCGGGGGAAGACTTCAACAGTTCCTACCTGTCTGGAATACCATCACTACAGACAGGTGGGTAAGACAAATTATCCAATCTGGCTACTGCCTCAAACTCATATACCCACCCCCAAACATACCACCCAGGCACCGTCCCATGACGTCTCACCACCTCACGCTCCTCAAACAAGAAATACAGTCTTTGCTTCAAAAACACGCAATAGAACCTGTTCCACTACAACATCAGGGCACAGGAGTATATTCCCTATACTTCCTCATTCCCAAAAAGGACAAAACCTTAAGACCCATACTGGACCTCAGACTACTAAACCAGTACATACAATCGGATCATTTCCACATGATCACTCTCCAACAGGTCCTTCCATTACTTCAACAAGGAGACTTCCTTGCCACATTAGACCTCAAGGATGCATATTTTCACATCCCTATGCATCCCGCTCACAGGAAGTATCTACGATTCGTGGTAGACTGTCAGCACTATCAGTTTACAGTTCTCCCATTCGGAGTAACAACTTCACCCAGGGTATTCACCAAATGCTTGGCAGTTGTGGCAGCATATCTCAGGAGACAAGAAATCCATGTCTTCCCCTATCTGGACGATTGGCTCATAAAAGCCAATACTCTAGACAAATGCGTTCTCCACACTCACCACACTATTCACACCCTACACAACTTGGGATTTACCATCAACTATCCCAAATCTCAACTACAACCCTCCCAAGTACAACAATACCTGGGAGCCACCATAGACACATCCAAAGCCGTAGTTTATCCCAGCACAGCCAGGATAGCCAACATACAAAGTCTCATCAAAAAATTTCAAACACAACACTCTCTCCCCACAAGAGTGTTCATGCAACTCTTAGGCATGATGACGTCATGCATCTCCATAGTACCCTACGCACGCCTTCAAATGCGTCCCTTACAGGAATGTCTAGCACAACAGTGGAACCAGGCCCACGGACAACTTACCGATCTGGTGTTGGTGGACAGCTGCTCACTTCGCTCACTGAAGTGGTGGAACACCATCAACCTGTCCAAAGGGCGGCCGTTCTTGGAGCCTCTTCCACAAGTTGTGCTGACCACCGACGCATCTCTCACGGGGTGGGGTGCTCACCTCCTTCAACACACCACTCAGGGAAGGTGGACCACTCAACAAAAACAGCTCCACATCAATCACCTAGAACTTCTAGTGGTGTTCCTAGCACTGAAATCCTTCCAAGTGCATCTACAAAACAAGACTGTCCTCATCCGCACGGACAACATGACCACAATGTATTACATACAGAAACAAGGAGGGACACATTCTCTACAACTGTCCCAACTGGCGCAACAAGTTTGGAGATGGGCAATTCCCCAAAAAATCTACCTGCTAGCAGAACACCTCCCAGGGGTTCAGAACCAGGTGGCCGACCTCTTAAGTCGCCACACACAGCAGATACACGAATGGGAACTACACCCCAAAGTCTTACTCCCATTCTTCCAAAAGTGGGGACAACCAGACATAGACCTGTTCGCCACACAAGAAAACACAAAATGCCCAACCTTCGCCGCCAGGTTCCCACACCCACGGTCAAAGGGCAATGCAATATGGATGAACTGGTCAGGCAGATTTGCGTACGCTTTTCCGCCTCTCCCACTCATTCCATTTGTGGTACGCAAACTGAAACAACAGTCGCTGACACTCATCCTAGTGGCTCCCACTTGGGCACGTCAACCCTGGTTCACCACACTTTTGGAACTATCGCTAGTTCCACATCAAAAACTGCATCTCTCCCCGGATCTTTTAACCCAGAGCCATGGAGAAATCAGACACCCAGATCCTCAAACACTGAACTTGGCAATCTGGCTCCTGAAGTCTTAGAGTTCGGGTACCTCAACCTTCCTCCAGACTGTATGAATATCATTAAAGAAGCCAGGAGACCTACTACTAGGGCATGCTATGCTGCAAAATGGAAACGATTTGCAATCTACTGCGCTAACAATGACATACAACCACTGGATGCTTCCATCCAAAACATCATTTGCTATTTATTACACTTGCAAAGATGCAATTTAGCGTATTCCTCTATACGTCTACATCTAGCGGCATTAGCAGCCTATTTGCAAAATAGACAACACCTGTCCCTCTTTAAGGTACCAGCCATTAAAGCATTTATGGAGGGTCTTAAAAGAATTATTCCTCCAAGGTTACCACCTTCCCCGGTGTGGAACCTTAATATTGTTCTAACAAGGCTCATGGTTCCCCCATTTGAACCAATGCACAAATGCAAACTGCAGTTCCTAACATGGAAAGTGGCTTTCCTCATCGCAATCACATCACTGCGAAGAGTAAGTGAAATACAAGCCTTAACTCTCGAAGAACCCTTCCTACAACTACATCGGAACAAAGTGGTTCTTAGGACGAATCCAAAATTCCTCCCTAAAGTCATTTCCCCTTTCCATCTAAACCAGTCAGTCGAACTGCCAGTCTTCTTCCCTAATCCAGACTCAGTAGCTGAGAGGGCACTTCATACCTTAGATGTTAAGAGAGCCTTGCTGTATTACATCGATAGACCCAAACCTTTTCGGAAAACCAAGCAACTGTTTGTTGCTTTCGCTCCACCACATAAAGGCAACCCTATTTCCAAATCGGGTATCGCCAGATGGATAGTCAAATGTATCCAAATATGTTACCAAAAAGCTAAACGTACTCTTACCGTTCCCCCTAGGGCGCACTCCACGCGTAAAATAGGGGCTTCTATGGCATTCTTATGAAACATCCCCTCAGAAGACATTTGCAAAGCAAACTGAAACAACAGTCGCTGACACTCATCCTAGTGGCTCCCACTTGGGCACGTCAACCCTGGTTCACCACACTTTTGGAACTATCGCTAGTTCCACATCAAAAACTGCATCTCTCCCCGGATCTTTTAACCCAGAGCCATGGAGAAATCAGACACCCAGATCCTCAAACACTGAACTTGGCAATCTGGCTCCTGAAGTCTTAGAGTTCGGGTACCTCAACCTTCCTCCAGACTGTATGAATATCATTAAAGAAGCCAGGAGACCTACTACTAGGGCATGCTATGCTGCAAAATGGAAACGATTTGCAATCTACTGCGCTAACAATGACATACAACCACTGGATGCTTCCATCCAAAACATCATTTGCTATTTATTACACTTGCAAAGATGCAATTTAGCGTATTCCTCTATACGTCTACATCTAGCGGCATTAGCAGCCTATTTGCAAAATAGACAACACCTGTCCCTCTTTAAGGTACCAGCCATTAAAGCATTTATGGAGGGTCTTAAAAGAATTATTCCTCCAAGGTTACCACCTTCCCCGGTGTGGAACCTTAATATTGTTCTAACAAGGCTCATGGTTCCCCCATTTGAACCAATGCACAAATGCAAACTGCAGTTCCTAACATGGAAAGTGGCTTTCCTCATCGCAATCACATCACTGCGAAGAGTAAGTGAAATACAAGCCTTAACTCTCGAAGAACCCTTCCTACAACTACATCGGAACAAAGTGGTTCTTAGGACGAATCCAAAATTCCTCCCTAAAGTCATTTCCCCTTTCCATCTAAACCAGTCAGTCGAACTGCCAGTCTTCTTCCCTAATCCAGACTCAGTAGCTGAGAGGGCACTTCATACCTTAGATGTTAAGAGAGCCTTGCTGTATTACATCGATAGACCCAAACCTTTTCGGAAAACCAAGCAACTGTTTGTTGCTTTCGCTCCACCACATAAAGGCAACCCTATTTCCAAATCGGGTATCGCCAGATGGATAGTCAAATGTATCCAAATATGTTACCAAAAAGCTAAACGTACTCTTACCGTTCCCCCTAGGGCGCACTCCACGCGTAAAATAGGGGCTTCTATGGCATTCTTATGAAACATCCCCTCAGAAGACATTTGCAAAGCAGCCACATGGTCTACTACACACACCTTCACTAAGCATTACTGTGTTGATGTGCAATCCAAACAACAAGCTTCAGTAGGCCAAGCTGTCCTAAAAACTCTATTCCAAACTGCTGCAACTAATACAGGTGACCACCGCTAGGGGAGACACTGCTATATAGTCTATCCTAAGTGTGTGATCTGCAGCTCATATGTCTCGAACGGAATATGCTACTTACCAGTATGCATCTGTTCTTGGCATGTAGAGCTGCAGAGCCACACATGCCCACCCGCCTCCCCGGGACCTGTATCCGTTCCAGCATTGTCTTAATTAGACACTACACATGGACATCCTTTCTCTTTACTTCTTATACACTCCATCATTTCCCTCTTATACACTCCATCATTTCCCATCATGGCGAAAAACAATCTGAGGATGGAGTGGATACCCATGCGCACTGTTGTCCAGGGGAGGAGTCACCAATCTCGTGACCAAAGACTTCTTCCGAAGACAACAACAACCTGCAATCATCCGAGCCCAACACCAGATGGCGATCTTATCCTTAGTCTGTGGCTCTGCAGCTCTACATGCCAAGAACAGATGCATACTGGTAAGTAGCATATTCCTCTCCAAGCGCCATCCAGTTGATGGACATGTAATAGATCTCTTATTGCAGCCCTGACCCGGACCATTCTAGCTCAAGCAAGCGTATTTGTAGTATCAATTTTTGCAGTCCCCCATTACAATGAGAGCGCCAGCCCAGTCCAAGAGTTCAGAATTCAAATAAGAGATAACCTCAGGACAGTCCGTATTAGGGCCACAGACCATGCATACTGTAACCTTCTTACCAAAAATAGAGAGTTACGAAATTGCCCACCTACCCCGGCTATCAGCAAGAGTTCGTAATAAAACAATTTTAGAGGATTTATCCTTCAAAAGGGTGACCCCCCCCCGTATAGAGACCGTCTGTGAAGTACAGACGACCAAGTCAAAACCAAGCTATTTAAAAAAGTTTCTATCTTAATAGGACAAGTGAGTTTCCGCCAGTAAAACTATTTGAGGCTTGAATCCTTTGAGCTCTTCAGCCACCAATCGCCTTTTACTGGCCAGATTCAACCCACAAACATTCTAACTCATAAATTTGACTCTAGACATTCCCAAACTGTTTTTAAAAAAAAAATACTAAATCATTTCTCCTCACATTTCTCATTTTTAATTTCAAATATTTCCTGTGCTACTTTAACAATGCCGTGACTATTTAACCCCGCCAAACCCCCTTCCCCATGAGACCAACCCCGAGCCCCCCCACCCTGTTTCTTGAGAAAGGAATCGCCCCCCTTGAAGCTGTCCTGGCCCGACAGCAAATGAAGGACACCACGACCACCCCACCCCACCCCAAGAGTCCGCCGCCATGCCTACACATCCTACCCCCACCATCCAAATCCACACAATGTATTTTCCGGTCAGGCTTATTTTAACATATTCCAAGCAGGAAAACGAATTGAGGAGCATTATTAGACATAATTGGCACTTTATTCAGGATGACCCAGTGATAGGTGACCTTATGCCCTCAAATCCGTCAATCTCCTTTAGAAGATCGATGAGTATTGGAAATATGTTGGCCAAGAACAGTCGGGAGAGCTTTCGGAAAGATATGTGGTTAACCACTTGAAAGGGATTTTTTATCGTGCAGAGCATGTCAGTTTGGGAGTAACACAAAAACGTATACTACAGCCTTTTCCAGAACAGTGAGGGAAATTAAACAACATTTAACTTGTAAGACGAAATATTGCGTCTATGTTCTGGAATGTGACTGTCATTTAAAGTATATTGGCAGCACAAAGCTGGCAGTTCACAAGCGTATCCTGCAGCATCTAAGGGCAATATCTAATAAGGATCAGAGTTACCCAGTTGCGAGACACTTTCAGGCGGTACACGAAAGCAACCCACAACATCTTCGTTATTTTGCCATTGAAGCTATACCTGTGGCAAAAAGAGGGGGCGACAGAGAGGCCAAATTGCTACGCCTGGAAACAAGTTATATTTTGGAATTTGATTCCAAGTCTTCGGGTGGACTCAATGCAACAGAAGATCTCCATACATTTCTATGAGGACTTATAGATTGACTTATAACATTCAACTATATGGAACTTGACCACTAACCTAGTCGATTTGAATTAAGATGTAATATATGATGGTTTTACTATGCAAAATACAGATGTTATGATGAATTTTTTAGATCATCTTATCCTAATCAAAGACCCTTTTAGAAACTATATCTTTGCACAAAATCTATTTATGATCCAGGTCTTGGTGATTAGTTTTTAGACAGGAGGGTAGTTTCTTATCTTTGTCTTTTAACTGGTCATTTTTAAGTGGGGTCCCTGTGTATTTGATATTTATACTGTTCTTTTATAGGTCGTTAACATCAACTATGTCCACACGTCTGAAGAAGAGTTAAAAACTAAGAGTTGGTTTATGTTGGCATATCTGCAACACAAAGGAAATATATATATATATATATAATATATATAATGAATGTTTCCGCATTAGCACTTTATTGGCACAAGTCACTTTATTTCCAAGTACTGTAGCACAAAGTCACTTTAATAGTTTGGTTATTTTTTGAGGTAGGGATTGTAATAAATGGCAACTATTTGAGCTTTCTGAAGTACAGAAATAGCATTAGCTATAAAGTAGAACAATGTACAACAGCAGATGGATCCCCTTGGGGTAATGGCTAAAATATATACCATACCCTTTAGATTAACATCTCATTAACAAACTATTGATTTGCAAAGATGGATATATCTGGAAATAGGTAACTGGCCTATTTATTATGTTTATAAGAATTATCGTCCTGTGTTGTTCCGATTTATCTGGACTATACAGGGGGATAAGCTTTTTAAATTTTCACCTTTAGGGAGCACGCTAAGTTTTTGTCACTTTGAATTATTGATTGTACCACCTGTGAACGGTAGAAATGAGGTCAGGAATGCATTTATGCCTTTATATATATAAAAAAAACTCATATTGTCCAGGTAATATGTGATTTATCTAGATCTGTGATCATTATGCCATCAAAAGCATTTAAGCATACACAAGTTGATAATATTTATATTTGGACATTTTTATTCAATGACCCACTACAAGTATTTTACAAATATTTTTTCTATGTTCATAGTTGTGTATATGCACTGTCACTTTAAAAACTGTGGTTGATGCCAAGGGCAGTCATCTGATCAAGGCCGCTTGAACAGCCGAAACGCGTCAAGACAAACTGCTGCGGTGGATCAGAAAGCGACTTTTTTTTTTAAATGGTGCAAATCCGTTCAGTATTTGCTGAGAAAATCGAAAAATAAAAGTTTTGATATCTGGGCGGAGCCTAAGTCCCGAGCATGAGCTTCACTGTGATTGGCTGCCAACACTCCAAACCAGGAAGTGTTGGCAGCCATCTTGTGACTCGGTAGAAGCGAGTTACCAGAAAACTGAGAAACAAAGATATAAAACAAGAGAAGGGGGCAGGGTGGAAACACCCTGACCCGTTTAGGCTTGCTTAGGGTGTCCCAGAAGGACCCCCAGGGCCAAAAAAAGCATTAAAAAAAAAAACAATCGGCGCAATTCGCGCTGGGGTCGCGGGTTCTCGTGTTTTATTTTAATGAGGTCCTGGGTGGGCTAGGTCCCGGGGGTATTTCTTAAAAAAAATAAAAGCGGGGGCTTGTTGGGGCCCCCACAGTCCCGGGGCTTCACTTATGTTGGGAGGGGGGTTCAGTAGGTTGTGGAAATTATATCACGAAAGCAACAATGCGCGTATTGCGGCCTTCCTTTAATATAATGCGGAATAAGGTTTACTTATTATGCAGTGTTCAATTTTATTACGGATAGAGTCACTTTGTTACAGGAAATTTATTAATATGTGGGAGGGCGTGTTCTCTATCCCGGGGGCATTTCTTAAAAAATAATATCGGAGGCCCGCTGGGGCCCCCACAGCCCCGGGGCTTCACTTATGTTGGGAGGGGGTGCAGTAGGCCGTGGAAATTATATCGGGAAAACAACAATGCGCCGTATTGCAGCCTTTCTTTAATATAATGCGGAATAATGTTTACTTATTATGCAGTGTTCAATTTTATTACGGATAGTCACTTTGTTACTGGAAATTTATTAATATGTGGGAGGGCGTGTTCTGTATGTGTGCGCGGAACAAAATTAACGTTTAATTGGCTGTGGTGCTCTAACAACAAGCTTAAGGTTCATTGGCTGCGAACGATCGAAAGTAGAAGTGTTTCCTGCAATTCATTTCCCCTCTGCAGAGTAGCAAGGGCATCTAATTGCCTCACATGTTGTAAGGAGGACCTTCCAGAGCTTAATGTTGATTGGTTGCAAACTAGTGAAAGTAGAAGTGTTGCTAGGTATTCCCTTCTCCTCCGCGCATTAGGAGTGATATCTGATTGCCTGACCTGCTCTAAGGAGGAGCTTCCAGAGCTTCATGTTGATTGGTTCGAACTATTGAAAGTAGAAGTGTTGGCAACCATTCACTTCTCCTCCGCGGAGTAGGAGAGACATCTGATTGGCTGACTTGTTCCAAGGAGGACTTTCCCAAGTTTAATGTTGATTGGCTGTAAACCATTGAAAGTAGAAGTGTTGTCAGGGATTCCTTCCCCCTCCGCGTAGTATTGGGGACATCTCATTGGGTAACGTGTTCCAAGCAGGACCTTCCCAAGCTTTATGTTCATTGGCTGTAAACCATTGAAAGTAGAAGTGTTGGCAGCAATTTCCTCTAACTCTACGGAACATCATGGACATTTTATTGGCTAAAGTGTTCCGAGTACAAGTTTGCTCATTATTGGCTGGGAACGGTTCACTGTTGTGAACCATTTTGTGACGCAGTTCATTGGAGTACGGGGAAAAAAAGTAGTAGCGGGGAGGGTAGGAACACCATTAACTCTGTACAGTGGTCACAAGGTGGTGGGCAGGCATTGTGAAGGTAAAAATTGTTTTTTATATATATATTAAGGGCCATTTATATAATTGCCGTGGGGTGTAGAAATCACGGTGGGAAAATAACAGTGTGTGTTGCGGTCTTCTTTTTATTTAGTTTCCAGGTGGGATACTTCCCAGGAGCACTATTTACTTATAATGTGGTGTTTACTTTTCTGACGGGGAGCTGTGGTTGCGCAGCAAAAATTTCAGTCTCGGTTTGAAACAGTTTGTTCGAAGCATATGGGCTGCAGATCACACACTAGTGCTTAGATCGCCATCTGGTGATGGGCCCGGATGAGTACACATTGTTGTTGTCCTGGAAGAGTCTTTGTATGGTAGATGACTCCTCCTCTGCAGTATAGTGCGCATGGGCATCGACTCCATCTTCAGATTGTTTTTTTCCGCCGTCGGGCTCGGATGGGTATGTCGCTCTCGCTCGGTTTCGTTACCGATCTCATTTCGACTCGCATTCCTTGATTCCTACCGTCGGTATTGTTTTTGATCGAGACTTCCTTATACATGCGTCTCGAACAACCTTCACTTCTCGATTCCGGTGATAGTCGGGGGCCGTCGGGCCCAACTGCGCCATTGGGCCTTCGGCTCATGGAAAGAAAACCATTCAAGAAGTGCCCTCAGTGTGGACACAAATTCCCCCACACTGAACTACATGAGGTGTGCAATCTGTGCTTGTCCCCAGAGCATGAAAGACGAGATTGCCAGGCCTGTGCTTCGTTCCGGTCGAAAAAGACAATCGGAGACCGACGAGCTCGGAGTGTCTGACACAATCGTCTTCATCGGCACCAGACACCCTCGTCGAGGAGACTCCAGTCCAACCGGAGTCTGAAGAAGAACAGCAGGAAGACATCATCGTTTCCGAAGCAGAGGATTCAGCTTCCAGAGCCGACGAGCAGGCAGAAGATGACAATCCCCTTCCAGCTGGTCAACGGGTCGTACGTACAGACATTGACCCTCGTGATACCCCCACACCGGTTGAGGCTTCGGTTCCACCTCTACCTTCGGGCCCAGGTTCACACCGATCACAAACTTCCGATGCCCCGCCTTTGGGCCCGGCAACGAAGACTTCCAAAAAGCCTCTAGGTGACTCGGGCTGGAGTCAGCCTCCAGTCAGTCCCGATAAACAGAAGGTTCTCAAACTGAAAGTGAAACCTATACGAACTCCAGCACCGAAGAAAACTTCGGCACCTAAAACTGTCGAACCGAAGCCAAGTCCGGCACCTAAAACTGTTGAACCAAAGTCAACTCCGGCATTGAAGCAAACTTCGGCACCTAAAACTGTCGACCCGAAACACGCTTCGGAACCAACAACTCCGGATCCGAAAAAAATCTCCGATCCGAAGAAAAAACTCGAACAGAAAAAAGCTTCCGACCACAAGTCTTCGGAACCGAAACCACAATCTACTCCTAAGACTGTACTAAACATTGCTAAACCCAGCAAACAGCTCGATCGCAAACATGACAAGCCGGTTCCGAGAAAGGAGTCTCCCAGAAAAGCTTTTCCGTCCAGATCCAAAGCAAAAGACTCTTCTTATTCACCCAAAGACTGGACATATCATCACTTCACCTGCTAAAAGGAAACTGGAACCTCCTTCCACACCTCCAGTCCCTCTCAAAAAACATGCTCAAACTTCTCCCAGAAGAGTACCTTCACCACTTCCAGAAGAGCCAGACCCTTACATTTCCTCCACACACTCACCACTCATCCCACACAGCCCTGCACCAGCAGATAACGATGAGGATGATAATTCTGGGGGGGGCAGAAGATGAGCAACCCTTAGATCATCCAGATATTATTATTGGCCCATCAGATGATCCTTGTGAAGACTACAATGCACCAGATGCCCCAGATCTACCCCAATATGACGCATACCCTTCTAGGCCATCTCCTCCAGATGACACCATAGGGTTCACACAACTCATTCACAGAGCAGCAGCCTTTCATAGGGTCGATCTCTGTACTGATCCAGTGGATGATGACTTCCTTATGTCCACAATATTACCCTCTCATAAGACCACAACCATCTTACCAATGCTCCAACTGACCCAGCCTATATCAAGGGCCAACTACCATTAGACTCTTTAGTGGTCTCCAACGCACGAAAAAGAGCTAACTCTCAGACAACAGGGGACGCTCCACCCCCTGATAAAGAATCCAAACTCTTAGATGCTTCAGGCAAATGTATGACATATCAAGCAGCCAACGTCTGGAGAATCGCCAACACCCAAGCTCTGTTAGCAAGATACGATAAGGCTCACTACGATGAGCTTGAAACCCTTGTACACAACAAATACAAGACCAGGGCTACTGATTTGATACAGGAAGGGAAGGTCATTACTAACACTTCCATCCGCTGCGCTCTAGATACTGCTGACAGTCTCAAGGGCAATTAATACCGGCATACTTTTACGCAGGCATGCCTGGCTGCGTATTTCCCGTTTCAAACCAGAAGTACAAACCAGTATTCTCAATCAACCCTTTGGCCAACAACATCTGTTTGGTCCCATGGTTAATACCTCTCTCGAAAAAATTAAAAAGGGCCCTGACACTACAAAATCCATGGGAGCTTTACAAAATCAAACTCCCAGAGCGTCTTTTCGTCGCTCCTTATACAGGGGAGCCTCAACAACTTTTCCTTCCAATACTGCCTCCTCTTCTTACACAACTCCCACCCAATCCTCGCCCAATAGAGGTTATTGCAGAGGAGGATACAGAAGCAATAATACTAAAGGTAGAGGCAGAGGTAACAATACCCGTACCGCCTCCGCCCCCCAAGCAGTGACTTCCCTCCCCTCCCCCAGACCATTCCACTCCTGTTGGGGGGAGATTGCAACAGTTCCTACCTGTCTGGAACTCCATCACAACAGACTGGTGGGTGAGACAAATAATTCAGTCAGGTTATTGCCTGGAGCTCACTTCCACTCCTCCAACAATACCACCCAGACAGCGTCCCATGTCACAAGAGCATCTCACACTCCTAAAACAGGAGGTTGTCGCTCTACTGCACCAACATGCAATAGAATCAGTTCCACTACACCATCAAAACACTGGTTTACTCTCTAGATTTCCTTATTCCCAAAAAAGACGGCTCCCTCAGACCTATACTGGACCTGAGACCCCTGAACCTTTACATACAGTCAGACCACTTCCATATGGTCACATTACAGCAGGTCCTTCCTCTGCTAAAACAAGGCGATTTCCTTGCTACCCTAGATCTCAAGGACGCCTACTTTCACATTTCCATTCACCAAGCTCACAGAAAGTACCTTCGGTTTGTAGTGGACGGTCAGCATTACCGATTCAAAGTCCTCCCGAGTCACTACAGCATCCTGAGTCTTCACGAAGTGTCTTGCAGTAGTAGCAGCACACTTGAAAAGGGAAAACATCCATGTCTTCCCATATCTGGACGACTGGTTAATAAAAGCCAAGTCATACCAGCAATGCGTCCAGCACACACACAAGACCATTCACCTCTTACACAAACTCAGTTTCGCTATAAACAAAACAAAGTCGCACCTTCAACTATCCTGGTTTCAACAGTATCTAGGTGCCACAATAGACACCTCCAAAGGACTTGCATCCCCCAATCCAATAAGAATACAAAGCATGCAAGCTCTTATACAAAAATTTAAACCGCAACACTCACTACCAGCTTGAGTGTTCATGCAACTAATTGGAATGATGGCATCTTGCATTTTCGTAATACCGCACGCAAGACTCCAGATGCGCCCCCTGCAAGAGTGCTTAGCAAGCCAGTGTAACCAGGCTCATGGTCAATTAACAGATCTGGTGGTGGTCGACGGCCGGACACATCGCTCTCTGCAGTGGTGGAACACCAAAAACCTTTCCAAAGGACGGCCGTTCCTCAAGCCAGTAGGTAGTACTAACCACAGACTCATCCCTCACTGGCTGGGGAGCTCATTTGTCAGAGCACACAGTATAGGGCAGGTGGACACCACAACAGAAGCTACTCCACATAAACCATCTGGAGTTGCTAGCCATTTTTCTAGCTCTAAAATCATTTCAAAATTACCTATCAGGCAAGGCTGTCTTAGTCCGCACAGACAATATGACAGCCATGTACTACATTCAAAAACAGGGAAGAACACACTCCTTACAGCTCTCCCGGCTGGCGCGGAGCATATGGAGGTGGACCATTCCTCAAAACATCTACCTACTAGCAGAACATCTACCAGGAGTTCAAAATCAGGTTGCGGATCTGTTGAGTCGTCAGAGACAACAGATTCACGAGTGGGAACTTCATCCGCTAGTTCTTCCACCTTTCTTTCAAGTATGGGGACAGCCACAAATAGATCTGATCGCCACACACCTAAACTCCAAATGCCCAAGCTTCACCGCCAGGTATCCACACCCATTGTCCAAAGGCAATGCGATATGGATGAGTTGGTCAGGCAGATTTGCGCACGCTTTTCTGCCTCTTCCACTCATTCCGTTAATGGTGCGCAAGCTGCAGCAACACTCCCTCACACTGATTCTCATTTCACCAACATGGGCAAGGCAACCATGGTACACCACACTACTGGCACTCTCACTGGTACCACATAAAAACTGCAACTCTCACCACACCTGTTAACACAGAACCATGGAGAGATCATGCATCCGGACCCCATGCAGCTCAACCTAACGATTTGGCTCCTGAGGTCTTAGAATTTGGATATCTCACCTCCCACCTGATTGCATGAATGTTATCAAAGAAGCTAGATGTCCCACCACTAGAGCTTGCTACGCAGCTGAATGGAAAAGATTTGTTATATATTGCACCAATAACATCAACCCACTAGATGTTTCCATCCAGAACATCATATGCTACTTGCTGCATCTCCACAAATGCAGTTTAGCATACTCCTCAATCAGGTTACATCTTGCTGCTATAGCAGCTTACCTTCAAAACAGACAGCATCTATCATTATTCAAAGTTCCTCCCATCAAAGCCTTCATGGAAAGTCTCAAAAGAATAATTCCTCCCAGGGTACCACCCTCCCCTGTATGGAACCTCAACATTGTTCTCACCAGGCTCATGGGTCCTTATTTGAACCTTTGCATAAGTGTGAATTACAATTTCTTTCATGGAAATTTGCGTTTGTAGTGGCCATTACATCACTCAGAAGGGTGAGTGAGATCCAGGCACTAACAATTCAAGAACCATTCTTGCAACTCCATCACAACAAGGTGGTTCTAAGGACAAATCCCCAAATTCCTTCCAAAAGTCATTTCACCATTCCATCTCGTTCAGTCTGTTGAGTTGCCAGTATTCTTCTTCCAACCTCAAACAGTTGCTGAGAGAGCTCTCCATACATTAGATGTTAAAAGAGCTCGCCTCTACTATATTGATAGGACAAAGCCATTTCGTAAAACAAAGCAGCTTTTTGTGTCCTTTTCTCCTCCACACAAAGGTAATCCCATTTCAAAAACTGGGATTGCAAGGTGGATTGTTAAATGCATTCAAGTTTGCTACCAAAAAGCGAAACGCACTCTATCCATTCCCCCTAGGGCCGTAAACTAGGGGCATCTACGGCATTTTTAGGGAACATTCCCTTAGATGATATCTGCAAAGCAACTACATGGTCTACACCGCACACATTCACAAAGCACTACTATGTAGATGTGCAAGCAAAACAATAAGCTAGTGTGGGTCAGGCTGTACTCAAAACACTATTTCAAACCACTGCAACAGATACTGGTACTCCCCGCTAAGGGAGAGAACTGCTATGCAATCAATGCACTAGTGTGTGATCTGCAGCCCATATGCCTCGAACAGAAAATGCTACTTACCAGTATGCATCTGTTCTTGGCATGTAGGGCTGCAGATTCACACACGCCCACCCGCCTTCCCGGCTACCTCCATCTGTTCCAGTAATATCTTAATTAGATACACTATACATGGACATCTCTTTCTGTTCTCACACAACTCCATCATTTCCCTTAATGGCGAAAAACAATCTAAAGATGGAGTCGATGCCCATGCGCACTATACTCCAGAGGAGGAGTCATCTACCATTCAAAGACTCTTTCAGGACGACAACAAAGTGTAATCATCCGGGCCCACCACCAGATGGCACTAGTGTGTGAATCTGCAGCCCTACATGCCAAGATGCATACTGGTAAGTAGCATTTTCCTTTTTCCTTATTAAGCAATTACAAATATGCTTTCTTCGGAAATTGAAGCTGTATATATCAAAGGGGTGACAAAAACGCAATTCATAAAATATCCCTTAAGCGTGGCCACACCCTCCCTTTTTTTCCTGCTATAGTTTGTAAAAGCGTTGCCCCATATTCTTGATAATGTAAGAGGGCATGAGTTACTTTTAGATAAAGTAAAAAAGAAGTGCTACAAGAAACACTCCCGCACTACATCATCTGAGGTCAGAAGAACAATAAGAAGTAAAAACAGTTAAACACAAATGACTTTATATTACATACAAATGTACGCTTTATCATTTAAAAAAAATTATATTCTGTAGAATTCGGGAAAGTTCTGTCGTAGTGCTTAGAGGTCGCTCACTGCTCCGCAAACAAATCACGTACTCCTTTAGGAACATATAGGATAGTTGTATAATAATATACACTACTGGTCTTATATATTCCATAGAGATCATGACGACTGTGAATATTATAATATACATATTCACAGTATATGGTCACAAAGGGGAGAGAGACTAACACCAAGAGGCTGCTAACGTTGCATATAAATTATTAGTCTTCGCGTGGACGGGTCATAAACTCCTCTGACGTCAAGTTCAGTGTCAATATTATAATATACAAAGTCACGCTATATGAGCCCAAAAGAACTAGAAAAGGAACAATGTTTGCTGCATTCTGTCTGTTTCTGAAAACATGCTGCGGACGTTACATATAAATGGCAAAAACAATCAATAACACTATTTTCTAAATACAAGTGTTTAAATATTGACAAATAGCTACGTATTATAAATACTACTATGCCATAATCAAACAACTTACAACTCTGGATTATGTTTTGTGGCCGCAAAAGAAGAATCCGACTCTAGAAGAGAGCACCTGCATCACTGAATGGACACACGTAAATAACTCGCAAAAACTAAACTAATCAATCAACGGGTGTGGTTTATATACTTTTTGGTTATTGAGTAGGCTATGGAAGGAAGATACGGCTCCGCCCATTTAAATGTCACGTTTTACAATTGACACGTGCTCACGTTTTAACTGTGCACATATTGGGAAAAGTTACAAAATGTGAAACGGTAAAGGTTTTGATTTCGATCCTAACACGTATAAGGCCCTAATATGTACATACGTTGGAGAGCTTTAAAACTGTAACCCGGCAAACCGTGTCATTTCCATTCTCATGACTACATACATCTATTAATTGCCGTAATTCTAAATAGAAGACATAAAAAAATATCTTTCAAAATAGAATTTAAAAAAACGTGCTAATATTTCTCATCACTATGGTTTTAAAGTAAAAAAATGCGAGCATTGGTAAAGCGTACAGCTACCCCTGGAAAGGTGTGCTGGCGCTCGGAGGCGTCGGAAAGATTAAGCAAGGTGTTGCCCACAGTGACATAGTGGTGGGCTAACGTGCTGGTGGAGCCGGGAATCGAACTGTGAACGCTGTTTTTAGAAAGTCAGGTATCATAGCTGCTGCGTCACACTTTTTCCACACTTATATGTTAATTACTGCTAATTAAGTTTCAAACATTGTTAAATTATAACTTATAACAGACTACTGTTACATTTAGTTTTTCACTACAAAAAGTATGCACGTCTTTTTAAAAATGTACTTAAAAACAATATAGGTTTCAGGGACATTGTAGTTACAAATGAGCATTTATAAAATCTTTGAAATTCAGTGAAAAAAACAGGTTTTACAGACGTTATAGTTAGAAATTAGCTTTTAAAAAACCTTTGAAATTCACTGAAAAAAACATAGGTTTTACAGACGTTATAGTTAGAAATTAGCATTTAAAAAATCTTAGAAATTCACTGAAAAAAACATTAGTTTCAGGGGCGTTATAGTTAGCTGGACATTTCACACGTACAAAACCATAGAAATTCCACCCTTATAGTTAGTTCAGCTAACTATAACTCGTGCCCCCGCAATGCACTGCTCATGACGTCACATATTACATCATTCATGGCATGGTCAGTGACATCACTGATGACATCACTAATGACATCACTGATGACATCATCCACATGGAAATCAGATGCGCCTCCTCACAGTCTAATATAACCTTTGATACACCCACTGTAAAATACAGACTACTATTTTGGAAACCATCGAGACACCAATACTAGTTACTACATACGCACTCACTGATTCCTAGGTCTACACACACATCCACTCATTCACCCATACAATCACTTATACATGCAGTCACTCATCAATACAACACTATCATATGCACTCATATACCTATTCAGACACTCACACACCGCCACTCATCCATAGAGTTACTCACACACCTAGTCAGTCATGCGAAGAATCAATCACACCCACATTTACTCACCTATACAGTTATACACACACCACCTCACTAATTCAGACAGATAATAACGCATACTTACTCTCTTATATAATCACTGCTACAAGTATACACTCATCCATACAGCCACTCTCACAATCACTCACTCTCACGTACAGTTATTTATATACACCATCACGAACATATACTGCCTTTTACGTATGTAGTTACTCACACATGTACCACTGAGACATCCATTCACTCACCAACACACCCATACACCCACCCACCCGCCCATACAGCTGTTTCCACATGCACTCTTGAACCCATACACCCAGTGAATGAACCACTCCCACATCTATGCACAGTCACACATCTCAAACCCATCCACACACACACACACACACTCACTCTCCCATACAAATATTCAGGCAAACAATCAATAACCTATATACAAACTCATGTGGCTACTGACCAACCCATGTAGCAGCTTACACAACAACAGACAGACTGATACAGACATTCACACAGTTTAGTCACTAACCTATGCATTCACAAAGACACGTTTAATCACTCACTTATACAGTCACACACCTGCTAACTCACCCTACCAGACACTTATACAACCACTCATTCTTCAATACAGTTTGGCATATATATAAAAAAACAAAGTTAAACTTTACAGAAACACACATTCACTGGATGATGTCATCAGTGATGACATCAGTGATGTCATTTGAGATGTCATCAGTGATGTCACTGACCATGCCATGAATGATGTAATATGTGATGTATCATGAGCAGTGCATTGTGGGAGTGCGAGTTCTAGTTAGCTGAACTAACTATAACGGTGGAATTTCTATGGTTTTGTACGTGTGAAATGTCCAGCTAACTCGAACGCCCCTGAAACGTATGGTTTTTTCAGTGAATTTCTAAAGTTTTTTAAATGCTAATTTCTAACTATAACGTCTGTAAAACCTATGTTTTTTTCAGTGAATAAATATATATATATCTACTGGCGGTCGCCAGTAGATAGTTATAGTTAGGATCGTGTTTCCATAGGAAATCCGCAACATTCTATTTGGAATAACTTTGGTGCCGATTGACGAATCCTCGCGAAATTTTCAAAAATAGGTGGGACGCTCCGCTCCTTCCCTGAAAGTCTCGGGGGGATTCGTCAAGCGGGGGCTGAGAAAAAGGGGGGGTCCCAAAACGCGTTTTCCCCATGCATTTTTCCATAGGACCTTTAGTCCAAGCTACAGCCCGAACGGCTGAACAGAATTACTTGAAATTTGGCAGAGAGGTAGTCCTCAGGTCAGGGATGTGCCTTTTGCAGGTCTGGTGTAAATCTGTTCAGTATTTCCTGAGAAAATAGCATTTAAAAGCATATATATATCTATAAGCGCGCACCGTGCGCGTACGGTAAAACTTACCGTACGCGCACGCTGACGTGCGCGAGCGCGATTCTGATTGGTTGTTAGATCTTAGTAAACATTCGAATCGGTCGAAACCAGGAAGTGTCGGCCGCCATTTTGTCTCTCGCAGTCTGAGCGGGTGAAAAACAAAGGTGGAGAACGTGAAAAGGGGGCAGGGTGGACAGTTCCTGACCCCCTAGCCTTTGTCAGGGGGTCCCAGAAGGACCCCCAAGGGCCATAATTTCCTTGAATTTTTTTGCGAAAAATCGCGGCGTACGCGTAGCGTGCGCATACGGTATAAACGGAAAAATTCCACGAACTGCGTAACGTGGGCGCGCGGTGCGCGAAGCGCACCGTGCGCGTGCGGTACGCGCATGGTGAAAAACCTTAAAAAAGAATACATAACTTAGCATTTAAAAAAACGTACAAATTCACTGAAAAAACCATAGGTTTCACACACGTTATAGTTAGGAATTAGCATTTAAAAAACCTTGCAAATTCACTTAAAAAACCATAGGTTTCACACATGTTATAGTTAGCTGGACATTTCACTCGTGAAAAACCATTGAAATTCCCCCATTATAGTTAGTGCAGGCAACTATCACTCACGCGACCGCAATCCTCTGCTGATGACGTTAGATATTACATCACTGATGACATATGTGTCTTTCTGAAAAAAAAATATTTGTAATATATGTATAGCTAAAAATTAATGGAAAAAGACATGGGTAAATAAGTGTCTAAATACAGTGATGTAATATCTAACGTCATCAGCAGAGGATTGCGGTCGCGTGAGTTATAGTTGCCTGCACTAACTATAACGGGGGAATTTCAATGGTTTTTCACGAGTGAAATGTCCAGCTAACTATAACGTGTGAAACCTATGGTTTTTTAAGTGAATATATATATATATATATATCGCTTAATACTCTTTCACCACATTTCCTTCCAACTGGATACTGGATCATATATGCTCTATATATATATATATATATATATATATATATATATATATATATATATTACTCCACCACTATTTCCGATTCTGGAAATATCACGGACACAAGGGTAGTTGCAGCAAAAAGGGTTTATTTCTGGCTGCACAGCAACGCGTTTCAGCTTACGCCTTGATCACGCTGAGTGACAGGCGTTTTTTTGCACATTATTTAAATGCAGTGTAAAACATAAAAACAAACGGTGAACAGGCCCTTAACCTTGTGAAAAGCGGCGGCCATCTTATAATGTATAATTCCACATTAGAATTCAATATAAATCAGAGCCTCAAACATACGTTCAGCAGGGAGATCGATGAAAAAGATTAACAATCGAAAACACAAATATATCCTGTATCGTGAATTAAATATGATTGATGATACATCTCATTTTTAACACAGATTTCGTCAAAATGAAAGGACGAATATAGAATCCAGCCCAAGTGGGCATTGGTCGCCAAATAATTACAATATACATTTGTAAGTCCATCAAAATAAGAGAATAATTGTTATTGAATACACCCCCAGTGGGTATTAATCGCCCCTCATCATTTGAAAGAATAATCATTATAAATCTTCCTACGAGGTACAAATAAAGACCACATAAAAACAGCCCGAGTGGGCCTAAGTATATTATACTTCGATTGTTACTTAAATCAGTTTGTCATCATCCTCTAGAAGATCTCAACAATTTATAATTTGTGATTTGGATATTCTATCTCCCCAAGATTTCATGATCTAAAGTAGTTGTGAAAGCCAGCCACCAAGAAAGTGCAAAACACCTGAAAAATAAGAAAACAAAAAGACCTAATTAAAATCTGATTGATTCAATAGTTACACAGCTTCATATTCTACCTATGCAGGTGTACAGACAATTCTTCATTGGAATTCAAACCCAAAGGGGCCATAGTTTCAAGGTCAATGATGTACCTAGACTCCAATTTACGTAGAGTTAGTAATCTATTACCCCCTCGGATATTCTCGCCGACAGCATCAATGACCACCATTTTTAGTAATTTCTCGTTCTGCATATGTGTATCAAAGAAGTGTCTAGCTACCGGGTATTGTCTGTTATTGTGGCGGATAGCTCTGATATGTTCCAGTACTCGTTTTTTTGCACGGTGGATAGTGCTGCCTATATAGGCCTTGTTACAGGGACAAATTAATGCATATACACAATAGGTCGTATTGCACGTCAAAGATTTTCTTATCACAAATTTGTTTTTACTGCTCAGAATATCCAACGTTGTGCAGTCGACGCTGTTACTGCATGCCTTGCAGTTTCTACAGCATCGAAAGCCTACTCTCCCACTCTGAGTTGATCTATTTCTGCTAGTCACAAGATTGGGACTCAATTCATCCCTTAAGGATCGATTTTTTGGAAAAGTGATCTGAGGGCCATTGCTAAGATGTTTTTTCAGGTGGGGATCAGTCAACAACACATGCCAATGTTTTTTGAGTGTCATTCTTACATCCCTAGCTTGCCCAGAATAGGTTGTAATAAACCTAAGGGTATCTGAATCTTTGATTTCTTTTTTAGGATGTAATAGCTGGGTCCGTGTTAGTGTCTCCACTTTCTTACAGGCTTCTGAGATGGTTCTTTTGCCATAGCCCCTTTCTCTGAATCTTTGTATCATGGTCTGTTTTTCTTTTTCATAGCCTATCTCAGAGCTACAATTACGTTTGGCACGTAGTAATTCGCCAAACGGAATACTTTGTATCAATTTCTTAGGGTGTGAACTTAACGCACTCAAAATACTATTTCCTGCAGTTTTTTTACGAAATAGTTTCGTATGCATCCCACAGTCTTTGATTTCAATTTGTATGTCTAAGAATTCAATTTCCGTTGTACTTATTTGCCCAGAGAAGGCCAAATTGTAGCAATTGTCATTCAATTTGGCAATGAAGATATTAGCAGAATCACTATCTCCATTCCAAATAAAAAATATGTTGTCAATAAAGCGTAGCCACAGGACACATTGATCGAATTCTGCCATGTGCGCCACCACCTGCTCCTCCCACCAACCCATGACCAGATTGGCATAGCTGGGGGCGAAGCAAGTGCCCATGGCTGTGCCCTGTGACTGGCAATAGACGACCTCATCAAACAAAAAATAGTTGTTGGTTAGACAAAACTGGATCATAATCAGAATCATCTCTGAGTGCCCCAATAATGATATAGATCGAGTTTTTAGGTAATGTTTTATGGCTTGTAAGCCAAACTCATGTTTAATACTGGTGTAGAGGCTACACACGTCCAAAGTTACGAGTGTGTAGTTCTCTTCCCAGTGGATGCCATCTATGATGGTCAGGAAGTGTGTCGTATCCCGCAAATACGATGGTAGATTGACCACATATGGTCTTAAATAGTGATCAATAAAGCGAGATGTGTTTTCTAGTAATGAACCAATTGAGGATACAATTGGTCTCCCTGGCGGGTTCAGTGAATCTTTATGTAGCTTCGGAAGTAGGTACAGAATAGGGATTGTGGGGTGAGGACACTTGAGATAATTGTACTCCTCCCATTCTAGTAGGCCCCTTTCACGCCACTCCACAAGCATATCCCCATATTCTTTGTTGGATTCAGATATGGAGTTCTTATCTGATATGCTGTAACATCTCTTATCTGACAACTGTCCATAGCCTTCTTTTAGATATGCATGTTTGTCTAGAACCACGACATTACCCTCTTTATCGGACTGTCTTATAACAATCATTGGGTCGGTTTTAAGACTTTCAATGGCTAACATTTGGTAATGACTCAGATTTTTCTGATTGAAAGCAGTTTTTTTATACCGCAATTTCTTAAGATCACTTAGCACCCCTCTTTCAAATACATCGATGGCATCACATTCAATCTGTGGTAGAAAAACTGACTTAGGTTTAAAACCACTCCCTGGATTCACATTACCATCAATATCATATTGTTGCAAATCAGCAGTCACAATACTCTCATCAGTCTCTTGATCATGTTGAGAAGTTAAAATATTCAAAATCTCAACATCATCAACATTTAAATTGCTTATAGTTACCCTTTGTGTGGTGAGATCCTTGGTCACATATTTCGTATCAAACCATTTTTTTAATTTTAATTTACGCGCAAAATAAAACAAATCTATTCTGGTCTGCGCAAAATTCAAATTATAGGTAGGACAAAAGGACAGACCTAGTGCAAGTAGTTTAGTTTCTTCCTCTGTTAATATTCTTTTGGAGAGGTTGACCACAGTCATATTAGTTGTTTCTTCCCCCTTGTCATCATTCCCATGGGGGTTGCGGCATCTGTTTTTCCTCCTCTTCTTTGCCTGTTTGTTCCGATACCTCTGCCTCTGCTTCCGCGTCCTCTCCCTCTCTGCACTCCCTGCACATGTGGTTGGTCTGTCCGTCCCTGGTTCATCATATGAAACTGGGCTAAAAAATTAGTAGATTTCTTCTGAGCCACATTAATGTCGGGATGAGCTGCTGAGGTTGAGGCGTCCGATAGGCTTCCATCCGATATATCACTTTCCGATATCTCAATTATTTCAGATGTTTTAGTTTGATGAATTAGACCACCCCCTTCCTTGTTTTTTTCAAAGAGGTGATCATATTTCTTATGGAAGGTAAGAGTATGGCCTGATTGATAGTCTTTGTAGTCCCGTACAAATTTCCTCTGTTTTTTAGCTGTAATTTCCTCCTCTAATTTGTCCATTTTCTTGGACAGATTATTCATGAATTCATCAATAACTTCCTTTGTAGTTATTTTCTCCAATTCAGCCAGGGTCGCCTCGATCTCAGCCAGTAGTTTGCAACGATCTTTTAAGGCGTATTTTACTAATATACGAAGCATAATGGTTGAACATGCATTTGAATTGTTTGACCATTCTTCTAGCATTTCTGGGTCGGGGTCTTCGTAAGTCGGTATAGTAAAAATCCGTAAGCCTCTAGGTACTCGTGCGACATCAATGTATCTCTGTAAGGACTCAGCCTCCCACCATTTGGCAAGCTCTTTTTTATGCAATTTCTCCAATTGACTGAATAGAGATTGCGTCTTGATTTCTTCCGTGATGGCATTGGTTGCACCATTCGTTCCACCATTATCATCTGTCATAGTGAAAAATAATTTGTTTGCTGTGTTTTTTCTTCTTGCCTCTAAGGCTGCAGCCATGGTCACAAGCACACTATACGGCAACTACCAATGCTGTTTGTAGGATTATTCAATCCAGATATCACAAAACAGCTCCCTTCGCGTATCGAGGAGTTCACGTTTGCATTTTGGTTAGACAAAGCCCGGACTGGAATCCCACCACTCGCATCTAAATAATTACACGCCGTCAACCCACAGCGGTATTAAAGATATAAATAGGAGGAGCTCACCGGGCATCGCCACCTCGATGCTCGAACGTATAATATATATATATATATATTACCTACTGGCGGTCGCCAATAGGTAGTTATAGTTAGGACCACGTTTCCATAGGAAATCCGCAACATTCTATTTTGAATAACTTTTGCGCCGGTCGACGAATCCTCGCGAATTTTTCAAAATAGGTGGGGCGCTATGCTCCGCTCCTACCCTGAAAGTCTCGGGGGGATTCGTCAAGCGGGGGCTGAGATAAAAGGGGGGTCCCAAAACGCGTTTTTCCCATGCATTTTTCCATAGGACCTTTAGACAGGGCTACAGCCCGAACGGCTGAACAGAATTACTAGAAATTTGGCAGAGAGGTAGTCCTCAGGTCAAGGAAGTGCCTTTTGTAGGTTTGGTGTAAATCTGTTCAGTAGATTCTGAGAAAATAGCCTTTAAATCAATATATATATCTGAGCCAGCTTACGGTGCGCTTACGGTACGCTTAGCGTACGGTGGCGTGCGCGAGCGCGATTCTGATTGGCTCTTAGATCTTAGTAAACATTCGAATCAACCGAAACCAGGAAGCTGCGGCCGCCATTTTCTCTCTCGCACTGAGAGCGACTTTTAAAATTTAAAGCCCAAAAACATGTAAAGGGGCTGTTTAGACAGCTCCCACACACATAGGCATGTTGAGGGAGTCCCCAAAGATCCTCCAAGGCCAAAAACGGAATTTTTATTTTTTCGGTAATTTCGCCGATTACGCTTACCGTACGCGTACGGTAAAAAATAATTTAAAAAAAAAAACATCATCCACACTCTGCACCCCGTGTGCAATTGGTGGCCGAAGTCCACCAATTGTGCATGGCTTATCACATTTGAAAAAAACTAAAATTTTGTAAAAAAAAAAATTTTTTTTAAAATTATCCACACTCTCTCCACCCTGTGTGCAAATGGTGCCCGAAGGGCACCATTTGTGCATGGCTTATAAAATATACGAAAAATTAAAATATTACCTTTCAAAACGAAGTGCATCATATGTCCTCCATGTGCGCACGGTGCGCGAAGCGCATCGTGCGTACATGGCCCATCTAGCGTAACGTGGGCACGCGGTGCGCGTAGCGCACCGCGTGCCCACCGTGCGTGCATGGCACTAACTGCGCACAGAACGAACTGCGTTAAGTGGGCGCGCACGCCACGAATGGCGTAAAGTAACTTAGCATTTAAAAAACCTTGCAAATTCACTGAAAAAACCATAGGTTTCACACATGTTATAGTTAGCGGAAATTTTACTGATAAAAAACCAATGAAATTCCCCCGTTATAGTTACTGCAGGCAACTATAACTCACGCGACCGCAATCTTCTGCTGATGACATATGTGTCTTTATGAAAAAAAAATATTTGTAATATATGTATAGCTAAAAATGTATGGAAGAAGACATGGGCAAATAAGTGTCTAAATACAGTATTAGCATCAGCAGAGGATTGCGGTCGCGTGAGTTATAGTTGCCTGCAGTAACTATAACGGGGGAATTTCATTGGTTTTTTATCAGTAAAATTTCCGCTAACTATAACATGTGTGAAACCTATGGTTTTTTCAGTGATATATATATATATATATATCAAATGCTAAAACAAGTCAGTCTGAACATAGTATGGAGCAGAATTTTGTGTGAGAGTTATGCACCTGGAATCATGAAAATATATATGTTCTGCCTTCAAAATGAAGCTGCACTCCCCATGAGGCTTGTATTAAAAAAAAAAAAAAAAGCATTTTGAAGTTGAAAAACATGCATTTGTGCCTTATGCATTTCGGACTCTCTTGAGTCCTTGATCACAGACTGCACCGTTGACATCACAAACAAAGTGAAATACCAGTTTCATTAGCATTTTATTGCCCTCAGGTGGGTCGATTTATAACTGCATTATGGTGCAGGTAGTTTCATTATTTTCTTCCCCTCCAGTGGGTGTTTGCTGATGCCAATGCTTTGAAAATATTTCTATCGCCCTCCAGTGAGCTCTCAGGTTTGTCAAAAAAGTTAATTGATCTCCTCTAACTTTCCACTTTTTTTGTGTAAATTTGTTTTATTTAATTTTTGGTTTTTCACATGTCAGGTCTTACATCAAACAACATAATTAACTTTACACATGTAGACTTTTCTGCGCTAGATCGTAGGGTAATTTACTTCGATCAATCGTTACAGAGTTTTGTCTAGCGTGCACATAATAGTTGTGATGCCTAGTTAATTTGAATACAGACATTATGCAACATAACATTGGTGCAGTAAGAAAGCAGAACATTTTTCCTCCCTCCTTTTCTTGAATAATTAAGATAGCATACCAAATCAGCATTTATATATCACCATTGTATTCCGCCTTCAACTTTGCACTTTTATTACATATGTTAATGTCCAGTTTTTGTAAAGCGCGAACAATTACCCAAAGGTGTCAAGGCACTGGGGGCCGTCGGGAAGATTAAGCGAGCTATTGCCCAGAGTCACATGGTGCTGGGCTGATCTGCCGCTGGTGCCGGGGATTGAACCGTGAGCCCCCGGGTTCCTGAGTCAGTCGCCCTGGCCGCTGCGCCACACCTCTCCCACGTAATATTTATACACACACATATCACCACCCTTGCTTCTTAAACAGTCCATAAGCAGCTTCGACAAGTATGAGGGGCATACCACACCTAAAGCCCTGAACATTTCACCTGCTGGCTACTGCGCTTACTTTAATACTCCCCTTACTATATGCTGTTCATTAGTTCTTACACCTCATCTCGCTCAGGCGTATTGTCTTGTGTTTCAGAGTAATCCTGCCAGGATGCGAGGAAGTCTGTCAATATTGCATCCCACTCTGCCGCCAGCGGCTGTTTCCGTGTCCCTATTGTGTCTTCATGATGAAGTGTTACACTTTCTGCCTGTGCTCAACAGAGAAGTAATTGAAACCAGGCCTTTGCAGCTGGAGGTTCAGGGGATTTTCAGCACGGAATGAGTAGCCGTTTGGCAACTATATGTCCCAGGTCTATGTATCGGGTCGTCACTCTATACTTTTTAGGCCTTTGATATAGACCTAGTATACATGTCTCCCATGGCCAATCTAGTGTGTGTTCCGTGCAGTGGGCTAAATATTTGATGACTGTTTCCCAATACGATCGGATGGCTGTGCAGGCCCATAGCATGTGTAGTATGTCTCCACATATCATATCGCATCTGGGGCATTTGGCATCATTACGGTTGAAATATTGATTTATTTTGGCTGGTGTCATATAGGCTGTGTGTGTTATGTAGTATTGGTTGAGTCGGAATCTAGCGTTTCGGGGGATTCCCATGGGACTTACTAGGATATCCTCTCACTCCCGCTCTGTGCTAGGTCGCTGCAAGTCAGTGTCCCAGTGGGCCCGAAGGGATAACAGTGGAGGTGCTGTGTGTAAGCTCAGGGAGTCTGCCAACCATCTGGTAAGATGCCGGCCCGTGTCCAGTTTATGTAGGTACTGTACTGTTAAGTGGGTGGCGGATTCTTGGGTGATATCTCCCCATAACGTATGTAGCGTGCGTTTCATCGCAGTATGTAGCAAAAACTGGCCTTGCAGTAAGCTGGATTCTTCAGTGAGAGCGTCAAATGGCAACAGTTGACCATCACAGTATAAGTCGCCTAGAGTTTATATTCCCACCTCTTCCCATTGGAAGAGCTCTGCTCCGGTGATTACTAGGCATCGCCTGGGCGTGCCAATTATGGGGAGAGAAGGCGCATATGGGGTAACTGATTGTGTGATTCGTAAACTTTGGCAAAAGCAATTGTAAGCCACCCTCACCAGTAATTGGGTAGGTGATTTATCCGCTCTGCCGGGATGAAATAACGTCACTAACTGGGGATGGGTAAGACCTGGTTGTTGCGTAGCAGTGTCTTCTAAGCATCGGGCACTTAGCCATCTGGCCACCCACTGGAGTTGCGCAGTCAGGGCGTAATGCTCCATATAGGATACTGTGAGGCCCTCTCTGCTGGTCGGGGGATGCAGCTTGGTTAGGACTACCCTGCTGCGCGTTCCAGTGCCAAATAAATTGCCACATGTCTCGTTCGAACCCTCTAAATAGCACTGGTCTGACATGTAATGGTAAGTTCACAAAGTGGTAAAGGAGTAGTGGGAGTACTACCATTTTCACGTTTTCAGAAGCGCAATACACTCCATGACTGTCGGAGGTAGAGTGCCCAAAATGTCATCTGTGATCTTACTGCTGTGACAGCTCGTGTAAGGTTACTCTCAAGAAGATCCGCTGGGTCTCTGTATACACGGATCCCGAGGTAACGGAACATTGTCAATTGCTAGTGCACTGGGTTGCCATTAATGAACAATTGTGGGTCCGGAGGGGACTCCGAGAAAGGGTACAGGCACAACTTCTCCCAATGCACACCTAGACCTGATATAGAGGCAAAGTCAAGCAATACTTTTTCTATTGTTTCTCATGGCAACCTGACATCTCTGAGATATATTAGTAGATCGTCGGCGTACAATGAAACAGCACATCTGCCGTCCCCTAAGGGGATGCCCCATTCCTCCTGCGTCCTGCACAGTGAATTGGCTAGTGGCTCAATGGCAAATGTGAACAGTAATGGAAGGAGAGCGGGCAGCCCTGCTGCGTGCCTCGCTCAACTGGGATCGGCTCTGATAGGTACGGGTCTGTTTTAACCCTAGCCGTGGGTTGCGTGTATAGTATTTTAACAAGTCTGAGAATGTTGTCTCCCAGATCATACTTACGTAGAGCAGCACATAAAAATCCCCTTTCTAGGGTATCGAACGCCTTTTCTGAGTCAAGCACCAAACACCTCGAATGTACCCAATACTCTCTTTTTCTTTCCTAATTTCTTTTTTTCACACCTTATTGAGTTTTCAAGGTACATTTCCAAATGGATATCAGGAAGTATTAGCACTATATTAGAAACGCCCGCAGGCGTAGGGAAGCAAGTAAGCACAATGAAAGCAATCCCTTCAATTACAGTTGTCCAGTACTCCCGCTTGTGGGACAGGAGATAGCATTTGTCATACCACCAGTCCACCCCAACCCGCAACCCTTTACTTAGTGACAACTTAATATAATATTTATCAATCCACTAGGATCTCTTCTTTCAGTCTTTGTGCTCCCTTTACAACTCCAGTCTGCCCCTACCCAAACTCCCACCCCCCAGGCATGCTACTAACTATCGGCCCCCCAAAAATATATAATCTAGGGTTACACCAGATTGTGATCTGTTTTCTTCTCTAATTAGCATGTGCCTTGGGAATTTTGGGGTGGTGTGCTTAATATGGTGGGTCCGGGCTGTTGAGTGGTCAACAGTCCGAAACGGTGGTATTGCCGGGTGATCAGTCACCCCTGTCAGGGCCCTCTCCGTCTAGGCTATCTTCCCTATCCTCAGCTGGGTGTCTCAGGAGCTCCACTAGCGCTACCCATGCCCTAGCCACCTCTAGCGTTTTCTCGCTCCCTGTCCTTTAAGCCATTTGCATTCTGACTGTCCCCTCGCATTCTGCCTATCTTTCAAATTCTCTTGTCCATCTGGATATGTTGGGGCAACTCCTCGCCTTCCAATGACTAGTGATTTCCCTTTTTTCCAAGATCAGTCCCAAGTCCAAAAACTTGCTTTTGACCTTGTTCCTGGCCCTGTGAGGGAACCAGTGCAGCAAACAATACCCTGGGGCCGTCACAATCGCTCTATCCGTTGTATTCGCCACAACTGTGGTGACCCCCTCCCAGTAGCCCCTCAAGGTTGGACTATCCCAGAACATATGCAAAAACACTGCACCCTCCATGGAACATCGTGGACAAACAGCCGAATGGACACCAAAGTATTAATTAATCGTACCCGGTGTGAGATATGCTCTGTGCAGGACATAGAAGAGGACCAGCTGGCATTTCTGGAGCTCTTCCAGGCTCTCTCCACCAGCTCCCCCGCGGTTTCTTGTCTATAGCCTCACCCAAATCCTCCTCCCACTTGAGGCGAATGCAGTCAAAGGTTGCAGTATTTCCTGCGTTAGGCACCTATAAAGGCAAGTAACTGCCTTAAAAGTTCCAGCTGCTAAGCTAACACTATATATTGGCAAATTGTTGATGTCCGAGGTTCAGCAATAATTGGGCCCCTAATTTGGTCTGGCATTAACCATGACCTTTTATGTTTATTAAAATGTTCTCTCTCACTCTCTCTGTATCGGCTGGCTTCACTGTGAGTGACAGCATTCTGCTCTTTCACAAGGAGCATATCGGCATGCAAAGTGGTTTTGTACAGTGCCAATAACTGGCAGTGTGTACTTTTTTGAGACCAAAAACTATTTTTACTTTTGCCAATGTTTGTTATAATGGTGAGGGCCCAGCAGCTCTCACATCAAAAAGATTTTACAAAAACTATGCCAAAACAAGTCCCGCATCGTCAAAACTAAAAAGATGACCACCAATTTGTCAAGGCTTGTTTATTTTTATGTTACCCATAATCTTATTGAAACTGGTTACACTGATTTTCTAATATGAATATTTTTGGGAAATACTAGTATGCATCAACACATTTTACTAAATGATGCTGCAAAGAAATGGTACCTGAAATCTTACAGTAGTTTAGCAAAATGTTTTTTTCCCTACTTTCATTTTTTTTAGGAACATTTTATATTGAAAGCAAAGAATCATTTATCTTTCTTTCAAGCTTCTGCAAATATTTGCATCTAATCAGAGCGCATTCTGGAAGCATTTTGCATAGCCTCATATTGCTAAACTTTGAAACCGTGTGTACACATTTTTAGACTGGAACCACTGTCAGTAGTGCAGTCAGAACTTACATTTACTTGGAGCGCTCACACTAATAATAAAGGCTTTCAATTATTGAACCATAAATACAAGTTTGAACAGCATTAACCTATGCACACAAATATTAACTTAACTGCAGGCAGTGCTCTTCCTTGACCCTTAATGTGGTACTGCAAACTGGCAGCCAAAGGGTTTGTGCTGCAGGGGGTTGGGCCTACTTGTCCCAAGGACAAAATATAGATTAAAACTTGTTGCCCTTGACCCTAAACAATATGTCCTGGGCGTCGAGCTATAGGAATTCCACATCCCTGTTGTACAAAAGAGCCATCCATTCTACAAACTGTTCCCCCAGTCCAAATTTCCTCATGACTCGGAAGAGATACGGCCACTCAAGACTGTCGAAGGCTTTTTCGATATCGACTGTGAAAATAGACCCCTCCTCGTTCTGGTAGGTGTCCGCCTCTAAAACCTGTAGGAGCCGACAGATATTTATCGCCGTATTCCTGGCGAGGATAAAGCCCGCCTGGTCAGTGTCGATTAATGTCGAGATATGTGGGAGGAGACGGAAGGCCAGTACACGACTTAAGATTTTATAATCTAAATTGAGCATGGGGAGTGGGCAGTATGCAGTCCTATCCCAAACCGGCTTTCTTGGTTTTAAGAGAGGAATAATCACCAAGCCTCTCTAGTCAAAGCAGGTAAGCAACCTTCTTGCTTCGCCCGATTATAGAGCGCCACTAGCTTGGGAGCCAAGACATCTACGTACGTCAAATAAAATTATATCGGCATCCCCGGTATCTTATTTCTGGCCATATGTTTAATGGCCCGCCTCACCTCCCCAAACCTCCACGTCTCTACCCAGATCTTCTGCCGCCTCTGCATCTAAACTTGGAAGCTCCATTCCTCCCATGAACGTAACTATCTCTTCTTCGCCTGGAGCCAGTCTACTCTGATATAAGCCAGTATAGTATTCCAGAAATTGGGCATTAATATCTTGTTGTCTATAAAAGATTTCGTCATCCTGCCCTCGGAGCTCCAGTATCGCCGTCCCCCTTCTCGCTAGATTAGCCAACCAAGCCAAGAGTGCCCCGGATTTATCTCTCTCAGCAAGAGCCCAGGTTGTATAATTTGTATAGTCGAAACAACGTAGATGTTCTACTTGTGATGCCATTGCTTCTCTAGCCTCAAGGACGTCTGCTTGCTAAATCCACCCTCTCCAGTCGGTCTCTCTCCATTTCACGGAGTTGCTGCTCTTCCCTTTGTACATCTGCAAGAGGACCTTCCGTGTCCCCACCACTTCCCCAATGCAGCGGCCCCTTATAACAGTCTTAAAAGCGTTCCATTCTATGAGCAGATTTGTCGCTGTATTAGCTTTGTCTAAAAAATAATCATCAATAGCGGAACCCACAGTAGCCCGAAAGACCTGGTCTTCCAGTGCCTTCGGCCTTAGACGCCAGATGGGTATTTTAGATTGCACATGGAACCAGTCCAGGATCACCAACAGTGGGTTGTGATCAGAGACCATTCTGGTCAGGTACTTACTCGTCTGGCGAAGGCTGAATAAGTAGTATAAAACACCTGTCCCCTCCACCTGCGTTGAAGTGCAGCACCTTCCTTCTCCGTTAGGTGGATCTCCTGCAATAGGGCAATTTGCACCCCCCTCCTGACCAAGTACGCATGAATTCTATGCCGGCGTAGCATAGTGTGCATCCCCCTGAAGTTCCAAGATAAGCATTTAATGCCTACGGAGGATCCCATTGTGATGGACGTATCACACCTCTAGCAGCTTCCCCGAAGCGACATGCCTGGCCCAGAACAAGAACCCCCGAACAATAAGAATTCCCCAACTCCCACCTCCCCAGGACAAGTACAGACAAACAAGTTCCCATCCAAACTTGAACTTATGAGAAGAAAGTCTCTGATAGATGTGGGGTGCGAAGCTTACCCTACCAGACCTGAACCTCTACCAGGCCACATCCCCCAACATCTTGCTACAGCTGTAAAACCCAGTGGTCAAATCATCATCGATCAACTACTGCTATGCCTGAACCCCTGCATGAGGCACACGCAGCTGCATTGGCCCCGTGGGATAGACTTCATGGACCTTCACATTCAGGCTATTCCATCCGCTGTTTGAGTAGTGACTTCTGGGAGATCAGTCTCAGAGTCCTCATTTGCACTACCTGGTAACGAACTTTCAGATCTGTCTATGTCAGGACCACTTTTGCTAGATCCAGGGCTGGTACCTCCACGGCTAAGTTCCGCAATTACCTGCAGTGCTTTGTGTCGCTCCATTTGGCATTCTTTAGGAGATGGAGCTCTAGAAGAGTGTTGGCTCTTGATCAGATTCTGCTGAGTTAAGTCCGGGGAGGAAGTGCAAGCCTCTCGATTCCGCCGGGCATCTAGCCACTCCCATCCCTCCTGCAGGGAAGTGAAGAAGTGTGTCCCTGATTTGTCGTCCACCCGGAGGCGTGCTGGATACAGCATTGCATATGGGATCTTGTAGCTGTCGCATTTTTCGCTTGAGGACCAGGAATGAAGCCTGTTGTCGTTGTTCTTCCATGGTAAAGTCCTGGAATATCATCACCGTGTTATTTACAATCTGCAAATTTGACGGTCTGTCTGGGACTCTATGAGCTCTTTCCTGTGCATAGGAGGGGGAAAGGCAATCCGGGGCCACTTTTGTCTTAAGCCAGTCCTCCAGAAATCGCACCGCATTGGCACCCTCCACCTGTTCCGGAACCCCTACAATGCGCTATTGTTTCTTCGGGACCTTCCCTTGCTGTCCTCCGCTCGGTTTTCCAGTATCTTAACCTTGGCCTCCATACTTTTCATGGATTTCTGTAACGTGGAAACTGTTTCCAGGTTATCAGTGAGTGTTTTTTCAGTGAGCCCCACCCTCTCCTTAAGCTTGCGGTGGTCATCTTTCAAAAAGTTAAGTTCTGTCCCAATCGAGTCTATCTTCGTCTCCAGCACCTCCCCTGAGGCAGTGATGGGTTTGCATGATGTTCGCTAGGGTGGGCCCCTCAGGGGCAGTATCTCTCCTCATCTCAGCTGTCTCGTCTTCATCATCTGTTTGATGACCCGTAGTCTCGACGTTGAGGCCAGCATACCCCTTCTTCTTGGTCACTTTCCCCATTGTCAGAGTCCTGCACTCACCCAACGGGCTACTTCCATCTGATGCCGTTAGTGTCTGTTATCTACCTGTGGCGCAGTCGGTTCAGGACGATCTTGGGGATCCGACTTCATCCTCAATCTCTCCACACACTTGGAGCACCAACAGGAGAAGGCAGCCCTCTTTGGGCCCGGGCACACAGTTGGCCCACCAGCTGACTCTTTACAGGGCCTCGTCACCCTCCTCCACTAAGGCCTCTCAGCACCCTCTGTTTGCAACCAGGCAGCTCCACATCCCCGCCCCTCACCAGCGCAATGAACCTCCTGACCAGGCACCCTTCAGTTCAGTGTTCATGTGGCCCCTCTGTCGGCGAGGCACGCTACCCTGCCCTCGCTGGTATTGTGTGAAGGCCTCTCCTCCAGCACCTTAAGTCTAGGTGGGGCCCTGATATTACTCTGATGCAGGCCTGCCTGGCCGTCTCATATGCCCTTGTAGGCCACTAGGCTGCAGCCGTCTGGGTTGGTGGGGGATTCCTTCCCAGGCGTTATGTGGTTCATGCATACACTTCTGCATTGGGTCACGATAAAAGAATGATTAGAATAAATCAGAACTGCACTCACACAATATTGCGCCAAAGATAAATACACACTCACACAATTTTGCGCCAAAGATAAATGCACACACACAATATTGTACCAACGATGATTACACATATGCACAACATACATTCTTATTTCAATGAGATGAGACATAATCTGTATCCTTCAGCTAAAGTATTACCAGGCTTGAGAGCGTTACCAAGACCTTCTTTCAGCGAGAATAATAGACGTAACAGGATAACAATTAACACTGCAATAATAATATACTCTTCTATCAACAAGGACTATGCACAAATTACATAAATGATATGAGGAGGAAATGACCAAAATCCAGGCAAGTAGAGTTAAGTAAGCTGAGTGGGAACAAGAGGGAACTGTGATATAGGAAACAAAGTCAGGAAGTCTATGACTGCCAAGAGTTTTGTGCACAGTTACCCAAGATCTCCCCGATAACCCGAAATCGGCGGGGAGTCAAAACAATGGAATTCCACTGAGCACAAGAGTTAAATGTAGCCCAAAAAGGATTTAGACTTATCTGCGAGTAGCAGCAGCAAGGATGGAACAGGACTCGTCCGACCAGCACCTGCAGAGAAGAGCCTACACGCCACAGGATCTTCAACAGGAAACTCAATGCGAACCACTGAAGATGAGCCTGGGTGAGAGTTAAATACCTTTTGCCAGGCTGATGAGTCATGAAGGTTGCTGAGTCATGGAGGTTGCTGAGTCACGGAGGTTGCTGAGTCACGGAGACTGCTGAGTCACGGAGACTGCTGAGTCACGGAGACTGCTGAGTCACGGAGACTGCTGAGTCACGGAGACTGCTGAGTCACGGAGACTGCTGAGTCACGGAGGCTTGTTGAGTCACGGAGGCTTGTTGAGTCACGGAGGCTTGTTGAGTCACGGAGGCTTGTTGAGTCACGGAGGCTTGTTGAGTCACGGAGGCTTGTTGAGTCACGGAGGCTTGTTGAGTCACGGAGGCTTGTTGAGTCACGGAGGCTTGTTGAGTCACGGAGGCTTGTTGAGTCACGGGGGCTGCTGAGTCACGGGGGCTGCTGAGTCACGGGGGCTGCTGAGTCACGGGGGCTGCTGAGTCACGGGGGCTGCTGAGTCACGGGGGTTTCTGAGTCACGGGGGTTTCTGAGTCACAGGGGTTGCTGAGTCGCGGAGGCTTGTTGAGTCATGGAGGCTGCTGAGTCATGGAGGTTGCTGATTCGATCTCTGACCTGGCCTGGAAACAAAGATAAGGAAAACACCACCACATACCGGAGCAGAGAATTAAAGAAGTATGTCAGCTTTTCTTCCTCAGGGAACATGGGGAGTAAAAGAGGGGATGAGCCGAGGGTGAGAGGCATGTGTTGAGAACCTGCTAGGAGTCCCCACCCGATAGGCAGTCTTCCTAGGTAGGATGTAAGTGAGTGAAATGCACCGAGCGCCCTGGGGTTCACCCTGAATAGTTCCCCCACTACTGCTGGAGTGCGAAAGGTGGTGGTTAGTCCGATGGATCCTGACATCGCCTATGTGCTTTGCAGTTCCCCTGCCACCGGGGAAGAGGGGAAAAGAGCTGTTAGTGCTTGTGGCTATGCAGGCTGTAACTTGTGGCCCCCCATGGAGAGTGTGCGCATATTATGCAGATTCCTGTGTGCACACATGCGCGAGCATATACTTGCGTGACATAGGGGTTCTATGAGCTGCTACATTAAATCATCTGCCCTTTGGGGTGTTACTGTTAGGAGTTTTTGCGATTCTTCGCAGTTGGGCCAAATAGCTAATGAACTGTCCTCGCTCAGAGAGACCAGAAGCATCCAGGTCTCTGTTGGCCTGGTGTCTCTAAATGGCTGCCGCCACCTGCAGGACGTCCAGTCTCTCCTGCAGCACCTGTCACAGATTGGGCACAGTCTTAAGTTGCCTTGGCGTCCCCTCAGATCTCAGTCTGTTTCTCCTACAACTGTTTTCAGGTTCCTGAGTCCGCTTCATTACTGTTGTGTCTCTTGCTAGGCGTGGTGTGATGGCCTATGGTTTAGAGCCAGTCCTATGCTTCCTCTGCTTTGTTGAAAAAGTGAGTGGACCATCCGCGACCACTCGCAGTCGAGCTGGGAATATGAGGGAGTATTTTATGCTTCATTCCCTCATTCGCCTCTTGACCGCTAGGATTGTGCTCTGCTGTCTTTGTACACCCATTGCATAGTCTGGGGAAAAAGAGGACCTGGGAATTGTTCACCTTGTCCGCTTCCATTTTTCTTACATCTCTGCGTATCGCATCCCTATCTTTAAAGTTCAGGAGACAGAATAGGAAGGGCCGAGGCCCGGCAGCGGGCTGCCCGTCGGCACTCTGTGTGCCCTTTCTACTGCAAAGAAAGCGGAGAGTGAATCCGCTGGCATCAGGGATTTCAGCCAGTCCTCTGTGTATGACACTGCATCACGGTCCTCCATACCTTCTGGCAGCCAGACAACTTTGTCGTTGTTCCTGCAGGAGCGGCCTTCAGCATCATCCACCCTGTGCTCCAGTGAACGCAGTCTTGTCGTGAGCTCCCTTATTTCAGTGGTCGTAGCCTTGGCGACTGGGATGACTTCTTCGACTTCCGCCGCCGCCAACACATTGACTTTCCCAGCTAGCCTTCGGTGGTCTGCATGTAGTAGCGTGAAGTCTGATGTAATTTTGTCTATGTGACCTTCCAGTGACGTACTGATTTGTGTCAGCGTAACTCCTATTTGCGCCACTGCTTGGAGGACAGTGTCTCTTTTGGACTCCAGTGTGGTGGTTCTGGAGGCTTCTGGCGCTTCGGTGTTTGGTCAGTCTGATTTGGGATTGTTTCCGACTGTGTGGTTTCCACGCCCACTCCTGCAAGTTGTCTACCCATCTTAGTGGTTAGCAATACTCACTCTATGCGTGCTCTTGATGGAAAATAATTTGTTAGTGCCACTGTCTCTTTGCCCCCGAAGAGGCTCACTTCTCTTGATTCAGCAGGTGGTCCTATGTAGTGCTTGGTAGGTTTGCGCAGGCCAGTGGCCTGTGCGGTCTGTGCTTGGAATTCTAGCGTAGGTGGGCGTCTTCAGCTGGAACCAGGCCTTCCCCTTCGCACCCCTACGGTGTGCCTTCCAGTGGCCACATGTTTAACTGCACCAGGAGATCCGTCTCCAGTAGGGGTCCAAACTGAGAGAGAATCCTGTACAATGGTACACACAGGTTGATAGGTTTTGTGGACAGATTTGAATACCATATTTGACACTGTGGTACTGAGTGATACACTGGCCACGTTCAGAACCCAGAAGGGATGCATGTACTCATGCACCTTTTCCTACAGGGATTACAAAGTAAGATGAGGTGATTACTTCCCTGAAAGGAAGGGTCTTGGCCAGGATTATTGACTTTGCAAACTATCATTAGAACGACTCGGGAAGCTAAAGAATCCATGCATGCATATTATGAACGAATATTGCAGGTGTTTAAACAACCCAGTGATCAAGAGAATCCTGAAAGGGACGATATGGGAAGCTTTGTGTCACAGTTTGTTGCTGGGTTGTGCTTTGTTGACAGACTAAACCGTTAGATAAAATCCTTAGGTGTGCTAAGTACTATAGTGATGAGCAGGAGATGAAGCAGAAAAGACTTAAAGAAAAGATTATTCATGCCCAAATGAAGTTGGCGTAGAAAGGTTTTCAAAATCAGCTGTATGTGGGGAATGTTGGTGGAATACAAGTTGTTGGTTACCAAAGTGGAGATCAGATAATGCAATGTTAAATTGGTATTTTACAAGACAGAGTTTGTGGTGTTCCAGTCGTTCCAAATTCTGGCATAGATATTGCAACATTAAAGAGATCGATTCCTTGTCTTTATTGTAACAAGCTTGGGCATTGGAAGAGGTATTGCTGACAGAATCCCAGTAGGGTAGTTGGTGATGGACAAATGCAAAATGTTAATTCAACTCAAATGCAGAATGGCCCATTTCAGTGAGTGCAAACTCCAAATTAAGTCCCTCAAGCTCTGATGCCGCCACAGAACGTGGGTAAGCCAAGGTTTTTTGCGAATAAAGTTCCAAGAGCAAACCCGAAACGTTTCCAAAATCAGAATCAATTTCAACAATTCCCCATGTTTGAGAATGAGAGCTTTGACAATGATGGTGCCCTCGGAGAGGAAGACTGCATACTTGGCCCAAGCTTAGAGGTAGACCAGAGTGGTCTATTTGTAGAAAGTGAGGTGAATGGCCACTAAGTGTCAACACCGGTGCTACCCCTTCCACTGTTTGAACAGCGGAAGTCTCTGACCTACTCCGCTCGGGAAAGAAGATCCAAGTTGTAGGTGTTAGAAATAAAAAAATAACAAACCCTCTGTCAAAAAAGGACCCTGTAAAAATAGGCTCATTTTGAAGAGGATCACCAGTTTATTATATGCGATACGAGTCCTGTAAACATCCTTTGTGCCAATTAAACTGCACAATTTACTTACACCAGATAGTGTCGAGTTTCAAACACATGACGTGGATGTTGAATTTAAAATGGCCAGACAAGGGACAGCAGTTGGACTGTTCCCTGTGAGAACAGTTGTAGACTTACTTCACGATTTAGGAGATGCTGTGAAACAAGAAGTATGGGATTTTCAGGTAAGGACATCAGACTTATTAAAAGTGTAGAACCTTTACAAATAACAATTACATTGAATGCTGAGTTCACAAGAATGCCACCATAGTATCTCCTACCTGAGACAGTGAATGGAATCAATGCTACGACAAGCAATTCCGAAAGAAATAGTTGGAAGTCAGTCCAACTTGCCAATCATGGGCTTGCAAAAGCCGAAATGGCAAGTATAGGTTCATGCAGGACTTATAAAAAATGAATAGTACAGTCATTCCATGTTGTCCCATGGTGCCGAAGCCAGCTACAATATGGTTTCAGATCCCCTGTGATGCCGAAAGGTTCACCGTAGTTGATCTTTGCCAGGCCTTTTCCCGCTTACATTGCATGAAGACTAGATTTTCGCTCGGCAGAGCAAGATCAGGACGCAACACTCGACATGGCAGTGCATGCCAATGACGACATTGTCCCACCAATGTCACCCACCCAGATCCACTAGTACATGGATGAGACATACTTAGCTATTAGTGCTCATTGAAATCTTAACTGGCACACCGATCACACAGAAGGCAATCTTTATACCTATTCTAAGGTCTGTCACTAAGCCAGCAGTGATTTAGACTAAGAGACTGTATTATGTGTTAAACATGATTCCATATATATGTACTGATTGAGACCTCTTTACCGAATATATCCTTTTGATTTCTTTCCCCCCCCATTTACATTTGTTCTCTCAACTTCGCAATATATTGGACTGTGTATTATCTTCACTGATGGCTGAGCTATAACCTTTTTCTTTTACATATGATTGTATATTGTTCACAACCATATTGCACACTGCATTGGACACCTGTATCAGAGATTACCAAAAATGTATACGGACTGTTTATAAACTGTTTTGTTTATCAAACTTTAATGAAACTATAAAAACAATAAACAAAAAATTAAAAAAAATACATTGCATGAAGACTGAGTTCTTGTTCTCTTTTAGATTTCAAAATAGTGTTTTGGCATGGTCCCGAGTCCCACAAAGGTATACAGAGGGCGCATTGATCTTTAATCAGATTTTGAAAAAGAACCTCGAGCCTTTACAAATTACCTGTAATTTCAGTCCTTGTACAAAATATTGACGACCTACTTGTGGCATCAAGTACACAGTAAGCCTGTAAACAGGACATGATTGCCCTACTAAATCATTTGGCTGGGAACAGACATAAGGTGCCTCTGAGCAAGTTGCAATATTATGAAAAAGAAGCCCTGTACCTAGGACATCTCATTGAGAAGGGAGCAAGGAAGGTGTCGCATGTGACAACTATTGTACTTTTGATAAATAGTACACCAAACAATGCAGAGAGAAGTGAGAATATTTCTGGGGATGGTGGGCTACTGTATACAGTAGATACCCAACTTTTCCCTAATGGCCAAGCCTTTACTGAGAATGACGCACAAAGATGTGCCTGATTTGCTTCCGTGGGACAACAGTTGCTTAAAAGCGTCTCTAGGGCTGAGAGTAAGTCTCTGTCGTACTCAGGCACTAGAAAGTCCTTATTACAGTAAACTATATACTTTGTTTGCAGTGAGAGGGAGGGCTGCGCTTTATCAGTGCTTACTCAATTGCATGGAGACTCTTGAAGACCTGTGGTGTATTTTTTGACTACTCTTGACCTTGTAGCCGCAGGGCTGCCCCTCTGCCTTAAAGCGGTTGTGGCAGTTAGTATCATGGGACATCCTCTTACAGTGATGGTCCCACATTCTTTTTTTTTTTTTTTTTTTTTTTTTTTTGTTGAAACCGTTTATTGCAATCTCAAATATATACAAGTATGGGCCTACAACCTTCCGGCCGGCCGCTAAAGTGACAGAAGCAAATGACATACATACAATAAGGCACCTGACTTTGCAGAGACGATAAAGCAGGAGGTATCAACAACGTGGGCCACATGACTCTGAGCCCACAATACGGTTTCGTTTTATACAACACAACAACATAAAACCACACCCGCAAGGCAACCCGCGATCGAAAATGACGACACGTGCTCCTCCAGTGGGGGACCCCAACCATCCAAAGAAATCCAGAGAGGGGAAGGGAAACAGATCCGGGACTGGGAGAACAATGTGCCCGGGGCTGAGGGAGGGGGTCAACTAGGGGGATGGAGCTGGTGAAGTGGGAGGCAACGACGGCGGCTCGCAAATACCCCCGCGGTAGGCGTTCCAGGGGCCCCATATCTTCACCCATGCCCCAGGCTTACCCCGCGCCACATACACCACCTTTTCTCGGAACATGCACCAATCCATGTGTTCTTTCCAGGCTGACACCGCCGGGGGCCTCTGGGATCCCCACAGTTGAGCAATGTCACGTTTAGCTATCATATATCCCAGAGTCACCCATCGCGTCTGCGGAACCGAGTAATCGGTCGGTTCCCACACATTCAGCAAGCATCTCCTCGCTTCAGGCAACAGCGCGACATGCGTAACGGCTCGCAGGACCTCATGCACACCACGCCAGAATCGCTCCACCCTCGGACATTCCCACAGAATGTGCAAAAAAGTCGCCAAAGCACCACACCCACGCTTACACAATCCATCCTCGGCATAGCCCATACGCAGAAGCCTTGGCCCCGTCATATACACCCGGTGGAGTATCTTAAGCTGGACGAAGCGAAGGCGAGCCGGGATGGCCACCTCCTTCGGAGAGGCCACCGCGGAAATCCAGTCCTCGTCGTCCAACTCCAGCCCATCGGCAACCCAAGCCTCGCGGAGGCCAGTCAGTAAGCCCGAGCGGTCATTTATCAATTTCTTGTAAATGAGGGAGATCGTGCTGTCCGGAACGTGGCCATCTAGCACTCTATCCTCCAGGGGGGAGGACTCCGGGATGGAGGCCACGTCTGGGAAGACGGAACCCAGTGCGTGACAGATCTGCAGGTAGCGAAAGTATTCACTGCCCTGCAGCTGAAACTCCGCCTGCAGCGTCTCGAATGTTTTGAATCCTCCCCTCGTCCAGAGATCTCCCACTGTACTGATGCCTATCATGTCCCACCTCTCGAAGCCCTTCGAGGTCCACAAAGAGCCCAGCCTCTCCGACGCATACAACGGTGACGCTCGGGTCAAACGGTCCTTCCATCCCATAGCCGCATTAGCCGCGTGCCGTACTCGCACCATGACACGCGTGGGTCCCGTCAAGCGGGAATCGGGCACGCTAGTGTAGAGCGCTCGATTGTAGTCGCCACCGGGCAGGAGCATTTTGTCCATTTCAAATGCCGGGTTTAGGGCGGGCCCATAGAAACCGTGATTAATTGGAGCTAACTGGGAGGCACAGTAATACCGCTTAATATCCGGGAGGGCAATCCCTCCGTCGTACCACGGGAGCGTCAATTTTGCCAGAGCTATACGCGGCCTCCCGTCCCAAAACAGACGGCGCTGCAAGCTTTCCACCTCACGGAAGTAGCGCGCCGGGACCAAGTCCATAGTGTTCTGGAGAGCGTACAGAAAGCGCGGCAATGACATCATCTTGAACAATGCCGCCCGGCCGAGCGGCGAGAGCGGCAAGCGCCGCCAGCGCGCGACGTCCTCCTTCAAGCGCTGGAGGGGGGGAAGCAAATTTCGCTCGTAGCGGGCCACCGGGTCCAGCGTAATATAGACCCCCAGGTATCGAAATCCCTGCGAGGCAATCTGGATCGGACAACCCCGAGGGAGGACAGGAGCCTCCCCGGAAAGCACATAGACACAGGATTTAGCCCAGTTGATGACAAGGCCTGAATTACGGCCGAAGGAGCGCAAAACATCGACCAGGACAATCAGTGACTTGCGCGGGGAGGCTAAGTACAAAAGGATATCGTCAGCGTAGAGGGACACGCGGTCCTCATACTCGGGGGTCCAACGGAGACCACGGATAGAAGGGTGCCACCGCAGCCACTCCGCCAGGGGTTCCAAGGCCAGTGCAAAAAGGAGCGGCGACAGGGGACAACCCTGTCGCGTGCCCCGTCCCAGCACGAATGGGGCCGAGACTCGACCATTCACCACCACCTGTGCCAATGGGTCCGAGTACAACAATTTGACCCAACTGATGAATCCCGGGCCAAATCCAAATTTCGCCAGCATCGCCCAGATGTAGGGCCATTCGAGCGTGTCGAACGCCATGGTGGCATCCAAGGACGCCAAGATGGCCGGCTCCCGCACGAACGGAACACGCGCGAGCACCCCGTGCAAGCGCCGCAGATTAAGGGCCGTGTTGCGATGGGGAATAAAGCCGGACTGGTCTTGGTGGACCAAATCGCCCACCACGCCGACCAGCCGGTTGGCGAGCACCTTGGCGAGGATTTTAGGCTCCGCGTTCAAGAGCGAGATAGGCCGGTAGGATGTGACCCGGTCTCGCGGTCTCCCCTCCTTGTGGATAACCACGATGGTAGCCAGACGCTGGTCCGGCGGGAGGGAGCCCCGCGAGTGGGCCGCAAGGAACATTGCGCGGAGATGGGGTGCAAGTACATCCGGTCGCAGTTTATACAACTCGATAGGAATGCCGTTCGGGCCCATGGCCTTGCCAGAAGCGACCGAGCGGATGGCGAGGGCAATTTCGTCCGAGGTGGGGGCGGCATCCATCAACTCCCTGTCCTCCATTGAGAGGGAGGGCAGCGCGATGTCACGCAGCAGGGCATGGGAATCCTCCTCCGGGCAGGGAGAAACCGGGGAATATACCTCGCGGAAATAATCTGCGAAGCAAGAGACAATGCCTTCCGGCTCAGTAACACGTACACCATCCATTCTCTCAATCAGCGGGACCACACGACTAGCTCTCTCCTTCTTATCCAACCACGCAATCAACTTGCCAGCCTTATCACCCACATCATACAATCGCCCCTGTTGCTCTCTGCTGAGGCCCCTGGCCGCCTCCGTGACGAGGGACCTATAGGCCGCCTGCTTAAGGTGTAGAACGTGCAGCGCAGCGTCAGTCACCCCACTCCCCAGATCACCCTCCAGTGCAGTAATTTCGGCCTCCACCCGGGTCACCTCCTCCTGTGCGCGCCTCCGGGCATGGGAAATAAAGGAGAGGGCCTCCCCTCTAAGCACTGTCTTGAAAGCCTCCCACAGGGAGATGGCCGACGAGACAGACCCCACATTCTCCTCAAAATACCGTTGCAAGGATTTAATCAAGTCCGCACGAATAGTGGGGTCGCGCAGGTACCAGGCATTGATTGGAGCTACCCTGCCCTCCCCCCTCGGGAAGACATCAAAGTGCAACAGGAGTGGGGAATGATCTGAAATACCCCGCGCCAAATGGCGCACCTCCCCCACTCTCCCGGCATAGGCCGCAGGGACAAGGACATGATCAAGCCGCGAAAGGCTACCATGGGCCCCCGAATGGAAGGTGTATTGCAGCTGAGTGGGATGCTTTAGACGCCAACAGTCCACCAATCCCAGTGTGTCCAAAAGGCCAGACAGCCACGCTTGTGCCCGGGGGAGGTCCCTAGGGGGATAGCGATCCATAGTCCCAGAGGCCACCGCATTGAAGTCCCCCCCAACCACCAGAAGCCCCCCCGGAAGGTCAAGCAGGAGGCGTCCCAGGTCCGCAAAGGTGGTGGACTGTAACCCCGGTGGGACGTACACTGAGACAAAGACGACTACTTTGCCCTCCATTCTCCCCACCAAGACAGTGTAGCGTCCCCTCTCATCATGGCGCACCTCGTCTATTTCTAGCGGGAGCGAGGTCTTGACCATAATGCCCACCCCTCGTGAGCCAGATGTGAAGCCCGAGTGGGCCACCAAACGATAGCCACGCCGATTCATGGCACAAAAGGTGTTACCAATGAGGTGCGTCTCCTGCAAAAAGACCACATCAGGCGAAATCCGTTTCAGATATTGCAGGACCACACCCCGCTTAATCCTATCACCCAGTCCGTTAACGTTCCAGGACAACAAAGTCAGGTCCCTACCCCCCATCACATACAGAAGCCATCATTTGTCCCCCGGAGAGCATCTCAAAAACACCAATACAATGAAGGGTTTGCCTTGCGGTAGAAACGAACCACACCCCACCCCAACCCACCCATCCCAACAGAACTCCACCCACCCTGCACCCCTGCATGAGCCCAAACAGCCCCCCCAAAGTGCAGTGTGCCTGTCGCCCCATAGAAAGAAAACTAACTAGTCCCCCAGAGGAGGAGGGAGATCCCCCAAGAGACCCCACACGACCTCCACAGGAGGGGAACTTACCCTAACAGTCAATGGTGACAATAACACAGTCCCGAGCAAGGCCTACCATTAGTCCCTCAGTCCTGATCCTGCGGGCCCTCCCCACCAACCGCTCCCCCCCCACCCCCCCCGGCCCCGATCTCCGGGCAAAGTGTCCAGCCAGTCCCCGGCCGCTTCGGGACGATCAAAAAAGTGCGTGCGGCCATCCACCTCCACCCTCAGCTTAGCCGGAAAAAGCATCGCATATTTGAGATTCAGGTCCCGTAGGCGACGTTTGACACCGAGAAAGCTCAGTCTCTGCTTTTGGACCGCCGGAGTAAAGTCAGGATAGAAATTTATATCCATATTATCAAGTCTGACCGGCCCTTGTAGCCTGGAAGTCTGCAGGATAGCGTCCCTGTCCCGAAAATTGAAAATCCGGGCGATGAGAGGCCTCGGAGGGGCTCCGGCCTTAGGCCTACCCCCGGGGACCCTGTGGGCACGTTCCACTGCGAAGAATTTACTCAGCCCCCGAGGCTGGAGATGGGTGAGGACCAAGTCCTCCACTGCCTCGCGTCCTTCCGGCACCCCGATAATGCGGACGTTGTTTCTCCGGGCCCGACCCTCGGAATCCTCCAGTCGACGATGCATCAGGGCGCTCGCCTGGCCAAGCCTGCGCACCTCCTGTTGGAGGGCCGCCACGTCAGATGTGAGGCCCGAGGTAGAGTGGGCCAAAGAATCGACCCGGTCATTTGTTTTTGACAGATCGGCTCTCACGAGGCCCACGTCCACGAGGACCGAGTCGATCTTCTGCGCCAGAGTGTCAAAGCGCTGGTCCACCGAGGCCTTCATCTCGGCGATGGCGCCCATGACGTCTCGGAGGGTCAGGTCCGTGGGCAGAGCAGGAGCATCAGTCGGGCCCGTAGGGGACCTACGCAGCGCCTCTGGAGACCCCTTCTGGAGGGTGTAGCGATCCATGTTGTTGGATTGATGGGCCGCACCACGACGGGTAGACTTCACCTTAGCCCGGTCGCCATCTTGTTTTGTGGCCATGGTCGCGGTCCCCAAATCGAGCCAATCTCCTCAAAAAGGGGGTAGACAATCCCGTTCAAGGGCTCTGGGGGGGGGCGACCACCGCTCCGCAGGACGGACCGCAGCCGGCGGGCCGGCAGGGCACCCCAACGAGGCCACACCGCCGCACACCGCTTCGCGACCCTACCTCGCCTGGCAGCAAGGAGGGCGCAAAAGCGAAAGTGAAAGTGCGGGGTGCGCGAGTCGCCCGGCCTTGCCCGCCGCTGTTATTCACTTTGTCGCCGGATCGCCCCACAACTCCAGTACGGGGGGTCGGTGTGGAGAAGGCCGCAAACCTTAATCGGTGCTCCCGCCGGTGTCCGAAGTCCGAATTGAAAACGGAAAACGGGCGTCACCTCAGTTCGGGTTCACAAACACAGTCCCCTCATCTAGGACAGGATTCGGTCAGGATTTATGCAGGAGGTCGCGGAGGTCCTCGGGAGCCTCGCACCTACGCGGCCATCTTGGGTGCGCGCTAGGCTCCTCCTCCCGATGGTCCCACATTCAATGGATATTTTGCTTACACAAATAAAAATTCAATACAAGAAATAGCAGACCTATAAAGTAATATAGTCTATAATATATGAATAGTCTACCTTTTGTTAATCCTTCTTGATGAGGGGCTATTGGAAACAGGAGAAGTCTCTTCAGTCTTTTTTCTAACATCTTTGAGTAGACCTTACAGTCCAAATTTATCAAAGAACATGGTCTGTGATATTTCGGCAAGCCTAGATCTTTGTCATCCACTTCATTTGTTAATTTTTCAAAATTATCAGGGACCTCACAACAAGTAAATCAATCGTTTAAGGTAATCCCAAGCAGGAAGCAACATATTCCACTACTAAAGCAAACATAGGCTTCAGTAAATGACCTGAAAGTCCACAAGGACATGAGAAATATAGGAAAGCTTTTGATATAGTCAACATATCTAATAGTTCCTTGACATTCTCTCCCCCCCCCACTTCCCCACCAGCCCATTGAGTAAAGCATGTTACATTCCACGATTATGTTGATCGTCAACCAACATATACATTATACAACAATATCCATGCCAGCCAAGTAAGACTGTAAAGGAGCCCAGAAATTGTTGGGTCTATGGGTGTGAGGGATAGTGAAATAATAAGTCTTCAATTGTTCTTTGAAATAAACCGATCAAATAACCATGTTTTTACAAGGGGGCTAGGTACATCCACCTTGAAAATGCTACCCATCTCTTTGCTATCAGTAGAGCAATTGAAACGAAATGTAGTACTTTCTGAGGCGTGTCAATAATACAGCCAAAGAGGGCCAGCTTGAGTGGTAGTGTGATTTTAACCTCAGTCATAGAAGAGATGCAGCAGCAGCAAAGCCATTCATTATCTGATATAGCATCTCCCAAATCAGCCTTTCGCTGTGGTTTGGCTTTAGGTAAAGTAACAAGGGCCTCTAATTCCAAAACTTTTAAAGCCTATTAATCAAATGTTTGTTTGACAGAAAAGAAAGAATTAGAGATAATGCCCTGCTAGAGCCTGTGAAAGGATGGGTAGTTTGCTCTACATAGTACCCGCAATTTAAAGTATATGAAAATATCCCATGTGGAATAGTTGTCTGTCTGTGATGCATATTGTTTAATCCTAATTTCGTCAGCCTAGTAAGGTATAATTTGTCTTTGGGGTTTTGGATCAAGGGATAGTATTTAAGAGATTGTTTAGGAGCAAAGAGCAAGGAATTCTTTTACAATGTATTAATATCACAACAAGATAGTTGGTGGTACATTCACCGCATATGCTTCAGGAGAAATAAAAAAACAATCACAAAAAGATGATGCAGGTTACTTTAACGTTTGAGATTCTCTTTGAATGAATTACTTGTTTAATCATTCTGATATTTTCAGTGCCCTTCATATTTTCCTGATTCCTACACTAGCACTTATATTCTTGTCTAACAATATTCTATAGTTTTGAGAGTGATGCTTCAATAGTCAGAGATGACTGTAGGTTCAAAGTTTGAGTTACCTCTTCACCATTTCCTTTTCAGTTGCTCCAATAGATGTTAACATTTGCCCTGTCTCAGCCTCAATGAAAGTGTCTATTAAGTTCCTAGATATGTCTGCCCCATTCTTCCAGGCTAACAAGCATCCACCTTTTTCCCCATGCTCAAAATGTTGCATATTACTCACCTTCCACCTGTCTTGCATTCTCTTTGCCAGCATTGTCTGGTAATCCACATGCAGCTTGCATACCCTCGTACTCTCCTCGTAAAGTTACCAAATTGCTGGGGTCTGTTACTGAAGAAGCCTGGATTTCCCTCTCTTTCTTTAGAATATTTTCCGCTAGTATCTCCTTTAGCATACGGAACTCTACCCTCTGTTTATGCGAGACTTAACTTATTATGCCTCTCATATAGGCCATGTCTGTATCCCAAACAATCGAGCATCTGACAGACCCTCTATTTTGCTCGAAGAACTCCATGATTTTATTGGTCAGTTCCTTACAGATATTATCTATCTTCTAACAACAAAGTCCTATTCACAGTCCATCTTTTCCTACCTAACTGTGCAGGGCGATCCAGTCACAGAATAACTGCCGAAAGATCTGACATTAGTGCTGGAAGATGGGTACCTGACTCAACCATATCTTTAACAAGTCCACCAATAAGGAAAACAAATCTATTCGGGAGTGATGCCCATATTTTTTACTGTGGTAGTTTGTCTTTCATCATATCCTTCAGCTTTCGGCTCATTTTTGGAGAACTAATATATTTGGGTCTTTAGGTCCTATTTTTCCTTTATCTAAAACAATGTTAAAGTCCCCTCCAAACAAATAAGGGGCCTCTAACTCCAATAGGCTATATTCCAGAAGGTGTAAATATGCTGGGTTGCGCAGATAGGGCCGTAATAAACTGCACAAGACCATTTCCACTCCTCTATCTCAAGGGAAGCCACCAACCACCTCCCTGTGTCATCTGTTTTACAGTTTATTAACCTAATACCTAAATTGTTTTTTATTGATATGGTAACCTCCTTCATGCTATCCTGTTACTCTGTGCAGACAACATCTTGTACCCACACCATTTGCTAAAAAGGGCCTTACAGTCTGGTCTCTTGGGATGGGTTTCCTCCAACATGATGATCTGGGACCCATTAGATTTGAGATATTCCAACACGTTTTCGATACCCTGTACCACGGAAGCACTCTCAACAAACAGAGTTTTCCCATTCCCTTCCGAGTTATTCCCAGTACATGTGATAGCATGGTTATTACTTCTGCCCAAAAGCCCACCAACGAAGCAAAGGACCGCGTCATAAATAGAAACTCTACGCTGACGGTTGGCCTCATCTACTACATGTGACCGGTTTGAGGAAAATAGTATAGAGCGTTTGTTAGGGGTCATATATGTTTGAGGCAGAAAGTTAAACTGAATAGGTGTGAATCCTGCACTGGGAGATACCAGACGGACCTGCTCACATGGCCTCTGCCATTCTGCATCTTTCAGCCCATCCGGGCAGTCCGCATTCCATCTGTCTTTGGCGTGTGTTGTCTGGCCCCTTTTATCTGTGAGGAGGGTCTTATCAAGGTATGTAATAAGTCTTCTACAACCTGCCAGATCAACCATGTGTCTCATCACTGCGTGTTCATGCAGCTCTTGTGGAAATGAGGGCCAGATCCCTTGGGCCACATGAGCCAACCTGGTGTACTGTCTGAATTGCCCCGAGCCCGCCTCGAACCTCTCTTGGGTCTGCTCAACAAAAAGTAACTGCTTATTGAAATAGAGATCTCCTGCATTCACGCATCACCCCTCCCACCACCTCGCAAAGCACATGTCTTTCAGGAGGGCAGAGAACGGCCACAGGGACAGGTCTTCAGCATTAGGCGGTCTCTGCAGTACCATGGCTTCCACTCTATGCTGCACTCTGCCTGTCTGTCGCAGCAAATATGGGACCATTCTCCCCATCATGAGCACCTCTGGAAGCGTATACGGATCGTGCATGCTCGCTAGCAAATTTTTTTTCAAGAGAGCAATTTTGTTTCAATAATCTAAACTCCTTTCATGGCTGAAGCTTCTTTTATGGTGATAATATCTTGGAGGAATACTTAATCACCGTTTGTTTCATGTAAGTATTTCGAGATTTTCCTCTTCACTGGCTAATTAATATCCTTTACATTCAGCAACATAATATTAAATGTAGTGTTTATCTCACTTTGCATCTGGGCTTTTTTTGTGACAGTATAGTTCTGTTGAAGGTGTAAGAATGATAAGGTTCGGTATTGAGTGGCAAAGAGCCAGAATTACTGAATGAACTTACCCAAAGAATGGGCCAGAACCCAAAGCAAGGTAGAGTGAATTAGGACCTTAAGAGAATGAATGTCTGCAAGATGGTTGGAAGGAAAAAAAGGAAAAAATCTGAATGAGAAGGGGCATAAAAGAAAAAAACTATTAAGTTACCATAAATGCAGGACCTGTCCCCCTCTCGCCCCCACCTTCTGCACAGACTCAGTTTGAGACGAAACACATATTGGCTTTGTGGCTAAGAATAAAGAATTGGACAACAAACAGAAAGAACAAACAATTAACTTGTGAATTTTTTTGAATACTTACTTTGAATGACCCATTTGTGCTATGTAAGCGTATGCTGGAGGCTGAGAAGCATTTGTACTGATGATCTTTTGATCATACCTTAGGGAGTTAGGTGAATCACTGTACCTTTGAGCACCACCGAGAAATTATTTGTCACAACCATAATATGCGTGCTGCTTGTTGAGCACCATTGCCTTATTTATGATCACCCATAGGAGATTTGACTCAAAATGTAGCAGGTCCTACAAGGAGAATGAGATGTTCATGTTGCGCAGTTTTGGCGCCAGGAAACCTTTTCTTGCAGCGGCAATGCCCCTGATTCACAAAGAGCCTCCGCACTCGGGCGGAGGAGGCTCCACAGTTGTGGCGGGATCTCCACACTGCAGTTTCTTATTGCAGAGATCCAACCATGAGTGCGGATATTCCGCCACAACTGTGGTACCTTTGCCCCTAGTGTAGAGGCTCTTTGTGAATCAGAGCCTGTGTCTCTTGAGTAATCCTGTGAGATGCTGATTTTCTTTCCTTCCCACATGATGAATTTATTTCAGTGGACAAACTCTAGTATTAGCTCAATGTGAGGTTTGCGCACATTCGCTCTCGGGCTGAGCTGTTAGGAGATTTTGGTGGCCTGTATAATGCACACCGTGTGCTGCTTCAACTTCAAATTCATTCTTGAAGGAGAGATCAGTAGCTTTGGAGATCCAATTTTCTGAAAAATTGATGCGAAGGCTCATTTGGCCTTTCGTTGTTTCAAGTAAACACAAAAATCAAAGATTCCCCTTCCTGTTTATATTTTTCGTTTCCGCCACTTCTTTCCATAGATTGATAGCCTCAGGAGACCTTAGGGAAGAGGTGTGTAGTAAGAGCAAGCTTACTAAATATTTTCCATCCTTGTTTGGAAGCTCTGCCTCTTTGACTCAACATTGTAAACATAGTCTATAATGAATCTGAGACCTCACAAAACTAAGAGTTGATGCCTGGAGCGTTCCCCTTAAGGTTACATAGACTCTAGACTCCCGTTTTAATAGAAGTGTATTGCCTTACCACTTGGGTACAATAATTATGTGTTGGCTGGAGCCTGACCCCAAAGCATACAACAGACTTTTGTCATTGTGTTGCTCTCTATTTTGACTGCCTTCCTTCTCTAAATGTAAATTCGCTTTATTACTCAGACATTATTTGAGTTTCAAACCCTTAATACGTTAATATTGAAATTCTCTCTCTCAGTCAATACCAGTGGAGAGTCAAATGTAAAAAGGAAGTCACATGGTTATCCAGGCAGAGCATTATGGTAACTGAGAGACGCTAGTCACATGGATCCCAATGCTCCATGAATCATGTCCAGTAAACCCTGACAGTCTTAAGGCTAGTGAAAAGACTTAAACATGGTAAAAGTAGGGAGGCCATAGAAAGAAGCCACAGTATTTCTTATTGGTGCTGCCTGTTTTGTTTCTTCTGACCTCCTTAATCCTAACTTTCTTTAACCCCTAAAAATCCTAGCAATCTGATGAAGACTTCAGCAGCACAGCAGTATTCTTTTGGAATGCGGGTTAGCTGTGCCTCCCTCAATTGCAAGGAATATCCGTATTTTAGAAATATGTCTATCAGTCCAGAGTATCTCTCAATCCAATAGTTTGCAAGGTGGTGCTGATTTTGGAAGTGTGTTATCTCTTTTGGGTAGGGAAACCTAAATGTGCCTGGCGTTATTCTTACAGCCTCATTTGTAAATTACACCCAGCATTATGTGTGGTGGTATTAACAAATAACGGCTATGGGAAATAAAGGCATGAATCATCAACCAAATTAATTTCACCTTGGAGTCCTTACTTATCTATGTATCATAGAAAAATGTTACCAATTTTCCAAGGTCTGAAAGTAATATATAGCCCAGTCACTTTTTGAATTTGGTTAAAGACGTGCCCAGCACATTTGTGTCATTCCTGCTTTCAGTATTCTTCACTTAATTTGCAGTTTTATTCATCAGAGATCACACCCATAATGTGCCAAGAGCACTGTAAGACAAGACTTAACTGCAAAAGAATTTGAAACCGAAAAGGTGCAAATGTCAGAAGATGGGAATCAATCAGTCGTTAGCACTAAAGTAAATGTAAATGAAGGCATGTTGTCGATGCTTTCATGAAAGAGGCATAATTAAATTGGAGGCTTATATTAGTCGAGGGTTGCTTATGTTCCCATTCGGAGCTTACCTCACTTACTAGTTCCAACTGGGCTATTCCTATTGGAGCAGGATCAAGGCTGATTTACATACAGCTAATCTTTGGAGTGACACATTGGGTCAAGAATGATGGAAAGTGGGGGTTATGGCTGGGAAAATGGCAAACAGCAGGTTAAAAAAGAGAGCTTCAGTCACAACAGAAGCAAGGAATCCGAACAAGAAATCCATATCCAGAGACTCATGAAGGAACAGTGTTAAATTAATCTGAGCTAAGGACTGAGAAAGGTGCTGCTGAACCCTCGACAACATGGCAGCCGCCAGGGCCTGAACTGAGCAGACAACATCCCAGCCCTCTGAGATCCACATAATCCTGGGAGAGGGTTGGGTGGGCTCAAGAGCACTGCAGACAGTGGCCTGACGGGGTGAGTCCTTGCAATTGATAGATGCACTGAAGGGCCCAGAATTGCAGTGTCCAGAAGCATTCCCTAGTCAAAAAGGTGAACATCTGAAGTCATCCGATGACTATTCCTGTAGTTATCAGGTGTAGTCATCCCAAACCATCCTGTAGGAAGCCTAAATGGTGGAATATTTCAATGAGATGACTCCAGAGTCAACACTATAACGACTTCAGATTGGTCGTCTGACTACTTCCTTTGAAAATGTGTGATTATCTTTAACTTCTACAGGGTGACTCCATGACAACAAAAGGATGAGAGCAGATAACTTCATGATGACTTCATGACAACTAGGGGATGGGAGCATATTATTTGATGATCACTCCATGACAACTGGAGGATGGGACCTTATTACTTCATGATGACGCCCTGAAAAATAGGGGGTGGGAGCAGATTGCTTCTCGTTGACTTTGACTACTTCAGGGTGTGGTTTTATCACTTCATGATGACTTGTCTAATCTAGGATTTGTTTGTACTAATTCACAATGGCGTCATGACTGCTTGTTGATGTAATTTTATTATTTCAATATGGCTTAGTAATAACTTCTGAGTAGGTGTTTACTACTCCAGCATGATTCCATGATGAGTGCTTCAATGTCATTTTCTGCGATTGATAGGTCTTCCTCTCATGGTCACTCCAGTAGACTTTAATGGCACTGGGGTGTACTGTTTAGCAACAACATTAAGGCCTTCAACTTAGTTTGTCAGACACCTGCCTGACATAATGTTGTGGTAATATTGCAATGCTAGTAACTATTACTGCAACTACCTGTGAATACTGTATATTTAGAATTAAATGTGAAACATTTTCCTACATCCTGTCCAATTCAAAGGGGTGTACAACATCTTTCGGTGATGTACAGTACCATCTTTTTTCTCTTAATTGAAACTATAATGTTAATTGCACAGAAATCCACTTACCACATACTGAACATGATTTTGTCTACTTAGAACAATGTATAATAGAGGACCAAAGAGAACTACTACTATGACTTTAGCCCACTTATCTCACACTTTTTGAGCATGCCTTCTTTTAGTTCTTGCTGGCTGTGTCTGATTAGTGACGGGTAAATGTGACAGTTGTGTTATAGCAGTACTATGAGGAGCTGTGCATGAGACGGTGTTAAGTGAGTTGATTTCATATAAGTTCTGAGGGGTGTAAGTGTGTGGTATATTCAATGCAGTAAGGTGACAGCTGTTAGTTTTATTGCGAATGGCTTTCGGTGGTTAGTGAAAATTGGGCTATTAATAGTGTGATGTGTGGCCATCACAAGTAATAGGTTCACAATTGTCCTCACTGGGAACCAAACACCTCATTGTGGCACCTGGCTATCACAGGGTAGTAACGCGGAGCAGTCCAAGGCCTACTCAAGGCAGGTGGTGTGGGCTAGTATTCACCAATCACCGGCACGCAATAATAACACCCAATAAAGGATTTTCCAGTCAGAACTTTTTCTTTAAAAAAAGTACATTTATTTCACACACACATACACAACTAAATACCATGCAGTAATTTACAAATCTATACATTGACACATGAAATATACCATAGATGACATTGTGTATTCAGGTGTGAACCCCTAGAGGGTTCACCCAAACACACTAAGTGAGTTTCATCATGTTGTCTCATAATAAACCACATTAGGTTTGATACCTTTAGCAGGAATCATTGTCATTATTGCAGTGATCAACAAAGCATTATGAATCAATATGTGCAATCATTATGGTGAACCAATAGCATTTATGAGAAATAAACCCCGTGTTTGTGTGAGTCTCAGGCATTTGATCCCAATCTGCAATTATACAGACATCCCCTAGAGGGTCTTTTATCAACACATTTCCCAAGGGGACATGTGTCAGGTGTGATATGTTCAACCAGTTCTGACGTTTTCGGTCTGGCACTTGCATTCTAGTAGTTGTAGTTTGTTCCTACATAAATGTAAAACTACATGTACCAGACAAATGTGCTGTGGATTAAGAAAAAACAGGAAGAGTTGGAAAACATACTCATGATAGGGGCTAATAGAGCATGAAAGTACTGCAGAAAGCAGATTACTTTCAAAAGAATGACTACTATGTGGGCTCGATCTATACAACCAGTTGGTGTTATCTAGGGAAAAAAACTTTGCATTCTGTCACTTGATAAGCATGGCGTTCTAAGTAAGTGCCAGATACGCACCACACATTAGGCAATCTAGCCCTGTGGTCACACCCAAGTCCCCTTACACTTACGTGGGTTACCAACTTTACTCCGGAACCCCACTTTTATCGTGCACAACTATCACATCAGCTAGGTCCTGAAGAAACGCCACTGATCTCAGACTAACCAGGCATGAAACATGTCGACATTTTATTAGTTACATGGGCACATTGAGCCCTACAGTAACTCACCAACCTTCTGGTTTTTTAATCTACCAGGGGCACCGCACTATTAAAATATTTCCTTTGGATACCCCTAGGTATTTTCATTCACTCACTCCTGCACGCACTCCACTACCATTTATCTGGATCCACCCCACACACCCGCACTCACCTAAAGGGTTTTCTCTTTAACAGATCTCCGCGAAAGTGACCCTTCGGGGGACTGTCGGGCATTGCAGCGCCGGCCCGACGAGGAGCAAAAGCCCGATGATGAAGCATGGCATCCTTCGGGGTGTGTGAGGGCAACTAAGAGGCAAGACTTGGCCCTCCCCTTCGGGACTGGATCCTTGATACCGGGGATAAACGTCTGCCTCTCTTTTTCATTCTTCTCTCGCGTTCTATTCTACTCTTAATTTCTCTATCCCCCCCCCCCCTCCCATTGAGCAGGTGAGATTTTCCACCTTCAACTCGGAACAATGTCCTGAATGATTTAACGCTACTTTGTGGAGCACGGACATTGGACCTGAACATGCTCCTGGTCCCCTCTCTTTTTGTTGACTTATTGAAATTAATGCAAAATCAATCCTCGGTGAACAGTCCAAATGTTCGTGTTTATTCATTGATTCACTTTTGTGTATTATTCATTCTTGCGTTTTTGCGATTCTTCGCCACTTGAAGACAAACATTTGTATTGCCCAATGCATTTCGGTGCAAACACCTTCATCAGGAGAATACTGTAAATAATACAATACTATGCTTCAGAAAATAATTCATTTTTGTTCCAAAAACACAATTTTTTCAAAATGTCTTTCAAACGATAGGCATCACCAGTGGTTCCTTATATAATGCGAATGCCAATGCCATCATGAAAGTTACTCTTAGTGTTCTAAATCACGCACAACGAACAGTACTGTGACCCTGTGTAAAAGAGAATGTGTGCCATAATCACCAGTTAAGGAAGTCCTGAGCCGTTACCCGAATGGTGCCAACATCAACCTTATATGCTTTAAGTGTAAAACAAAGCCCTGCCACCAACGTTGCTTAAAATGTAAAAAATAAAACGCTCACCTCTGCATGAGCCTGGAGATACCGTACTTATCTAATGAAAGTTGAAAGATTGATGGTAAACACAACGTAAAATTATAGCTTCGAGCAACTCTACTAACATGCCACATAGTCTTGAATTTGTAAGAAAAAATAACCTACTTGATATTCCAAAGAAATCTGTCTTCATACGACCACCACACCGCTAAAACGTATAACCCCTGTTGTCCACTGCAAAAGTGAAAAGACCCACTTAGTAAAAATGCTGCCCAACTGAATATGTACTATGCTCGAATCCCATCGTGTAAGAGCAATCGTACCTTGATATCACGAGTTTCCACTCGGGCATAACAATCCTCCTTCCCGTGGCGTCAGTATAAACAGGGAGACCCTCTCCTTCTCTTGTTAAATCTCGCGTGACTATCTGACGTATACGTTAATAAAAGACATAAAAAACAGACTCCTATTGTGGTAGTAACCACCCAATTGGTGCTTTCACGAAACTTTATTGATTAATTTCCCCCTACCATTTGACGCTTACTAAAAGTACCAACATCGTACTCTATGTGACCATGTGTTAGTAATACTTGTATCAGTGTTTAATGAAGAGCCCCAGTGGTATGCAAACGGGTGTGTGCAATGAAACCATATCTCCATTATTCAGCTCAGTAAAGTCAAATGAATCTTTCTGGGTCTTAGCCATCTTGTTCACTTGTACAGGCTTCCCCTTTGGATCCTGTTTCCTCCTCTGACTTCCTGTGTGATTCTGGGCAGCACTGTACTCCTCTCTGTGTACGTTTTCTACCCCATTCCCAGTACTTGCCCAAGTTCCTGACGGTGTTCCTGACATAGTCCCGTACAGTCAAGATGTTTCAAATGTGCAGAATTCTGCAAAATATTTTCACGTTTCTACAGGCAGCATAGGTGAAGCTATGTAACCAGCACTGACAAATCATATAAATAAATCTTAGTCTTGTTCTTTAAGCCATGGGAAAAGTACATCCAATTATACATTTTTAACCTTCCTTGATATTTGTAAAACAAGATAATTGAAATAAGCAATATCTCTGTACCTATCTCTTGCAAATCTTTCTTCAGTTACAGTTTGCGAGTCAGCCCATTTAGCCTGATGTCCAGGTATATTTACCCTCACAGACATTTCCCATGGGCCCACCATTTTGTGCAAATAATAGTGCACATTGTTTTGTATTACATTCATATTTATAGATCCCTTTCCTACCCTCTGCAATGTCCAAATTATTTTATAGATTGAAAAGTAAGCAGCCAGTCTGAATATATAATGTGTGTGTATCATATATCGGCCCTGTCGAAGGCTACTGCCGAAAACGTGTCGCCCATGTTTTGCTATATTCACACACACAAAAAGTTAAAATGACGTTATCTTTAAGTTTGGTAATAAGATCTTAGTAATTGTTTACCTGGGTGAGTGGTAGGAAGGGAAGGTGAGAACTTTAGGATAAGGTCGGATAGCTTAAAGCTGTTCTGGATTGAAGGAGGTGAAGTTTGCCAACAATAGGTTTACGTCTTGCATGCCAATCATTATGTCAGAGAGTATGAGTTTGGACTGGAGGAGGAAAATAATTGATGAGGGATTTATTGGGCAATGGATGCAATAACTGATGAGGGGGTGAATATAGGGAAGTAAGCCTTAGGTAAAGTGGAAGAATGAGACTGGTGATGGAGTAAGCTAATGTTAGAAGAATTAGAGATAGGATGAAAAAGGGTTAGCAGTGTGAGGTGATTCAATGGTGGTAACATGTTGGTGATGATAGGCAAAGAATTATTAGATTTGAAGGACTGTACAAAGAAGTTGCGAGATGATTGACAGATAGCAGGAGCGATAGTGGGGAGGGGCAAGGGGCAACCCGATAGTGGTGGGAGACAGAAGAAAGGTCCATCAAGTGAATGTTAAAAGGAATAACAGAGGAAGAGCACATTGAATGTAAGGGTAAGGGTTAGGGTTAGGGGAATTGTGGGAAAGAGAGAGAGTTGAGTAGAAAGGGAATAGGACAAGGGAGACATTGAGTAAGAGAGGAAGGTATGTTATGAAAACGTGGTGAAATTAGGATTACATTTGGTGATGGTTTCTTAGTTTTGACATTTGCTATTTATTTGCTGGTGGTGTGAGTTTTGGTGTGATCCCTGAAAAACATTATCAGTAGGTTTAGGATCCCAACCATAGGGAAGGGTTGGCCTCCCCTAGGGATAAAGACGTGACCCACAATAACATATCTGTGGTCTCCACATAGATGAGGTGGTAACTCTAAAGTGGTATTGTTTCAGAGGCAACAGTAGTAGGTCTGCTGACCCCCACGGAGAATCAGGGGTCCAACTGCCTTTAGCTTAACCATTGTTTTGGGGTTTAAAAAAACAAACAAATTATTTGCATGTTTTAGATAACATAAACATACAGTCTTCATAACAACTTCTGTTGCAAATAGTTCAATCATCAAGGACATCGCCTCCGATGTTCCCATTTAGAGACATTAAATATTGTAGACATTTGGTGAAAGCATTGACTACATACTAGGTTCTAATCTAAGGATTACTTCAGTGGTTGGTGGTCTCGGCATATACCGTTGTTGATGACATTGGTTTGTGTGTATCGTCCAACAGGTCCAGCCCTTAGTAGCGCCTTAGGGGCCCCCATATTTTACTAAACGTTTGGGGGCATCCCCTGCTATCGTATGTAGTACGTTAAGCATCCATATAGACATCCGTCCCCCCTCCTCCACTTTTGCACCGTGCGGACCTCTTCTGCACTCCACCATCTAGCCACATCTTTCTTACTCACTGCCAGACCTAAAGAGCCAAAGAGCAGCTGAGCCCTGTTGACGTCGACATCATTTGGGATTTCCAGGAGGATAAACCCAGGGTCAGCAGGCAATGGTACCTCCATAATCTCACCTAGCTCCCCAATGATTGCCATCCAATGCACCTGTATTGCGGGGCTGGTCTATATTGTGTGAAAGAAGTCACCCTTAACGTCCCTACATTTACGGCAGTATGGTGTCTATACCCTGCCCATCTTGTGTAGTTTCTCTTTATCATAGTATATTTTATGTAGGATTTTGCATTGAATGATGCGCAATCTAGTTTTAATGTCTACTTCTCTAGAGTGCATTAGGGATGCCTCCCTGTCAACATCCTCCAAGACTTCCAAGTCCCTCTCCTAGCTCTGGCGCAGTCTCCCAAGGTTATCTGGCATGTTATTGTTTTATATGTAAGGGAAAACACATTTTCTGTAAGTTCCTCCTGGAGCAACCTTTTCTCTAATGGTGCATATTGAGGTAAGTCAGCTCACAGTAGGCCCTCTGCCAGCCCTGGCTGGCGTAGCTGTGCATATTTGATGACCTGTGAAGCCCTTATTCTTCACCTGGGGTGAAACAGTATTTAAGTTTACATCTGTCTACAATATCACTTATCACAAAGATGCCCATCAGGTCCCAGGCCCCAAAACCTTTTAGTTTACACAAGTCTTTGACCCTGGTGATCCGGTGTGTCCATATCATTGCTCTCACCGTTTCCCACACCTCCAGGGTAACCTGTATCGCTGGCAATAATTTGGAAGCTCCCTTGCCACCATAGAGCTAATGTAACTGTTTGTGAGGTTCCATTGATTCCCTCTCTAGCCTATATATGGGAGGATCCCGTGCCCTGTGTGCCCATTCGTGAATAGAAAACAAATGTGTCTGGTGGTTGGATCTCTTCATTGTAGAGGTTGCATTGTCGCGTTTTTAGTGCTATTCTGGGATGGCCTTTCTGCCATAGTAGTGACTAGATATCTTAGCTTAACCATTGTTAAACAGTCTACAGAGCCCAACCAGAGGTGTAGGTCATACTGCCCTAGAAAATTCACAAGACTCCTTTAGTAGGGTTTCTTCAGGGCCCCTAGAATCAGGTGATTCTGCGGCTGCAGCATTTTCCTCATAATTATGGGTTTGTCACATTTGCCACTTACTGTACATCATGTGCTGCATAATCTGCAGATGCTAACAAAAAATGTTTCTAGCTCAATCTGATTATAAGTTACTAAAAATGTGTTTGCTCATGTTCCCATGCAGTGGATGGTCCTTCGCAAAGGTTGACTGGTTTATATTTCAATTGTTTATTCTATATTTGGTTGTTAAACTGGTACTAATCAGGTGAAATTGTGCCCAGACAGTGTTACCATTTCTAAAAAGACAAAATAATGAAGCAATACTACATTCAAATGTTCTGCATTACGCAGCAAAATGTGCCTTTTCTTGACGCATAATTTAGTCAACCTTTCCACATAATTTGATCCTCCCCTGCTGCATGATTTCAATGGCCTGGCTAAATAATAGAATTGGAACCTATCGCCTGCACATTCACACAGATATTTACAGTGAATTTTTAATTTTACAAACAATATAGAATAGCTCCATTCTGAAGTAATCTGCAAGGAAATACAAAATCCTTCCACATAATTTCTACATCTGCTGAGAAAGACTGGCCTAAAGAGGGTGACATACTAATGACATAACTCATTATTTAATCATCAGGAAACGTTTCAAATAAAGAGAAAATGTCAGTGATTGTGGTGTAATCAATTCATTGTTTTGAATCATCACCAAGTCATCAGGATCAATTTCAGCTTCTGAGGTAATCCTATATACATCTTGAAATCAACAAGTACAAACTCAATTTGTGAAATCATCACCTGCTCATTTTCAAGTCCTCCTAAAATCATGAGGCTCGAGTTTCTAATCATTACTAACGGCTTTAAGCCCTTATTGATGTCTAGTGATGTAAACATGACATCTAGAGTAGTTGGATGATAATCCAATGACTCTGGGTTGGCTTCTAAAGTAAAGCCGTTGGGCATGGGTTAACAACACGGTGTGGGCCCGGATTGGGGCCTGCCTAGAGCGATTACCTAGACTCTGAAACCTACTGCTGCATTGGTGCGCAGAGAGAAAACAGTGCAACTAACTCTCCCTAGTGAGAAATGAGGGCAATGTTGTACATGATTTAAATAGAGCTGACAGAGAGTTGAGGTGGCACATTAAACAGTCAGACGTTGTATTTCTCACTATTTGAACTGATTCCACTTGGTGGGGGGGGGAGCATTGGGAGCTGAAGGACAGCAACAAGATTGGCGAAAACTGGGGGGAAGGGGTCGCACGAATACTTGGTGAAAGGCAAAAAGCGAAGGTATAGAGATGGCAGTGAGAATGGTAATATGTGTTGATTGCCTATGAACAAGAGTGCTGTTTGAGTGCTAGCTGGCGCGTGCCATAGCAAGAACCCTGAAGCGAAAGGTAGCATGAGACGCCGTCGTTTTTTTTACTTATAGATATTGTAGCATAGACAGTTAAAGTGCAACCTTGTCACAACAAACAATGCTGAGAACGCTGAGAGGACATGGAAAAGCACAACAATAGCTAATGCTTGCTGAGGAGAAAGCCGAAAAATAGCGCGGCTTCAAGATCCTTATCAACTGAGCAATAAAACACAGAACAGTAGCTCAAAATAGTGAGGGATAAAACTGCGCAATATACAACGTAATACAATTACATAGTATTCATTGACCACAGGGGAGGGTGCATCACCTGCAGGGAGCCAGCCACACAAAGCAAGCAAATCCCTGAAACGCAATGGACAGCAGCCTTCGTGAAGGCAATATAATACACAAGACGGACCCCAGAACATAAAATAGACACTGTTTCGATGGAAATTATATTGATATGTTCAGACCTGAAGAAAGTCGCAGAGAAGAAGAGCAGGGCAAATTAAAAAACAATAGAGAACACCCCCCAGCCAGTGCTGCTGGGTGCACAGATGATAGCTCTTGACCACTCTGTTATCGAAGTAGGTGATTCCCCACGACCTGTGTGTTATGGTTTTTGAAAAATTTTCAGAGTTGTCACTTAGCAACGGCATAGGTCTGGCACTTTCTCCTAACAGAGGGGAACCAACATTGGCCTCACTAATAAAGAAAGATGTTGGCCACAACAATGCAAAAGCGCCCACTCTGTCCCTTTCAGGAATTAACTAACTCAGAATCAATTACCCACCTGACATCCAAAATTGAAGCAAAAAAATTCAAACACAATATTTTAAGGAGCAACCCTAAAACTCTTATATCTGAGTCAAATCAAATCAAAAATGTCTTTATTCGGCTCGCCAAAGAGAGTCATAAAAGATACAATTTTAAAAATACACATTTAAATACATTTTCAGAAACACATTTAAAATTCATTGTGTTTCATATTTTTGCTTCTCAAAAAGAGCCATTAAGTCAAATCTGATCTTCCACACAAGACGCACAGCAAAATAGCTGAATGCTTTTACTCCCTCGTGGCAGTCAACACCACACTGAACATCCCTTGTTGGCCACAAACTCATAATATCACCCTCCACCTTGCTCAAAGCAAAGCTACTATCGTCATTTACAAAAATGGCAACATCCTTATCCAAGCAGCAGACAATGACCTACAAGCATTTGACTCCCTTTTTAATGACCTAAAAAGGCAAGTAGAAGCCCCAGCAAATCCCCCTAGTTACCAGTCTCATACTCCGTCTCCTAACCATCACATTAAAGCTACTAACTCTGACCAGAAAACTGCATACAACAAGAATCGTAGCCCTGCAGTCTACACAGCCCCACAGACACCCCAACTACACCCTCCTACAAATAGCTCTCTAAGCCAGAGGAGCAGCTACTCAACAAAACGTAGTGAGTTATCACCCAATAAATATCCCTAATCTCCTAACCATTACCTTAAACCTGTTAACTTGGACCAAAGGACCAAACCCAACGACAAGTGTTGCCATGGTGTCTACACAGCTCCACAGAGACCCCCAACTAGACCATCGTACAAACAGCTCTTTCAGCCCGAGGAACTGGTGCAGTTCGGATTACTAAATTTCCCCTTGCTTCCACAGACAGAATGATTTCTCAGTCACACGCACATACACACATCACACGCTGGTGGGGCCCATAACACCAACTTTCATTCTCTCAAACTATCCGTGCCTACAAAGGGACATCAAATCCTAACCACAGCTGTTCGCTTTGATAGAGGAAACCACTTCTACTGAATCACCCTAACAATTCATCCATCAAGAGGTTGGTTGAATCATTTAGTTGTTATTTAGTTTAATGACACTTTTAACTCTCAAACCAGATCAATAAACATTTCAATGGAAATAATCACCCGACACAGTAATTCAAATAATGATTTTCTTTATCTAATTTAAATGCAGGTTAAATCCCAATAATGCAATATTATCTTTTGTCATATTTACCTATTCTGGCTAAATGTCGTTCTCTAAGTCAGAACCGGTCCTCAGTAATTCATCAGAGTTATAAAGTCTCCGTCCTCTCCGTCAGCATAAAGGTCTCTGATCATCGATTCTCCGTCAATAGCTTCTGCACAAAATGACGTCTAGCAAAGAGCAGCCTATTCTCTCTCTAGTCTACTAATATTTATACTAAAATTTACATATTAAAGTTACAATTTCTCATTTCCCAAGCCAATGATTGGCTGAATTCAAATACATCTCAATACATTAAGAAACATTTTCAAATTTTCCCATGTGGAAGAAGTCTCACAGCGAATGTATGGGAAAGGCTAATTCATCGTCCTAAATGTATCAGTTTGTTGGTAACAGGTTGGGTTCGACAGTTCATTTTTCCCAATAGCAACATTTGCTTCACGTTCAGGGACATTGGCACCTCGCCCAGGGTAGTCTTCATGGGCATGGTCTGTCAGGTCACACAAGCGACATGGACGAAGTCAGTGCATGCGCCTTTCTCCATTGTTCAAATGATGAAGTAATGTACTTTAGTTAGGTTTCAGTCGGCGGCCATCTTTTGGTAGGCCAGAATAGTCCACTTTAAGCAAAGTAACACAAAATCGTAATTAATACATAGAAATGAGTAAAACAGTGTTAAACCCTTACTAATACCCTTATGTGTATGCATCTATCTAGCCATATGCAACATTCAAAGCCGTTAATGCTGGTTTATTTAAGCGCAAATCACAATAACAATGCTCAAGCAATATTTACCGATGTAATAAGCATACAAACTTAGTTCACTTATTAATTTTAGCCATGCAACGCATTCCCACGAGTGTTCTTTTCTGTTAATAAGGTTGGTTTAGTACCTTCACATCAAGCTATTAATTATTATAATTAATTATTAATCATTTTAATATAAACTTATATAAATGGATTGTGTATATAAAAAAAAAACATTTTACCCGCTCCATCAATCCCCCCTTTGGTGATTTTATCACCACAAACAAAACCCACAAAAATCTATTTATTTTCCCCTTTTATGGAAATTCGAAATGTTTTCTTGCTCAATTAAAATTCTGCTTCTTTTTCATCTTCTCTTTTTGTTTTGTCATACATACTCTCCTTCCATTCTTCCAATTCTATTTCATTAAAATCTTTCTTGTTTGTTTTCCTTCTTTTTGATAATTTCTCGTCTAATTTTCTTTTTATTTCTTCTATGTCTACAACACATACATCCTAATCTAAGTATTAATAATATGAAAATCACACACGTTAATGGAAATATTTTCCCTAATATAGTACTACCTAATTTACCTAAGAAAGCTTTAATAGCAGCCATCTTATTACTAATTCTAGTCCAGATACTTTCAACCTCCAGTGGTTTTATTTCATCATGCAATTCTGTAATATTCTTAATATATACTTTTAGATCTTTGCTTTCATCAGGAATGTAAGTGCAACAGTGTTGAACTTTCAGCATTCCACAGACTCCACCCTCTTTTGCCAATAAGATATCAATGGCAAGTCGATTTTGCATAATCATAGCACGCATAGCAACCATTTCAGCGTTTACCAAAATAAATCCTCCAGCGGTGCTTGTTGACAAGCGATCCACTATGGTTGACAATTTCCGAATATTATTTACATTCAAAGATATTCCCACTGCTGGTATCAAGGCTCCAAAAATATCGCCTACAATTTCTAACCAAGTCTCTCTTCTACTACGCATTAGTAGGTTATGTGGTCCACTATTTTCTACTCTATCCATGTGGAAAATCTTTGGAAAGACCAGGCCAACATAACATGTGCCATACCAATGGTCGGGCAACCTGTAATAAGCCTTGTTCCCACAAATATAGTACAGTCCAGGAAAAACTGGATCTTCTCCGCCTCTAAATCCCCATCCAGATGCAATGAAATATGTATCATGACGCTCACTTGTCCCTATATAATAATAATCATATTGGGATCTTTCCCTCATAATGCGTAATTTGCCTTTCTGTGGTGAATCTATAGCTATTGTTGGTCTAGCATCACCCTTTGTCTCCTTTTTCCCATCTATTTCCCAAATGTTTTCCCCTTCTTTATGTCCTTCCGCATTTTTGTGTATTTTCAATCTCCTCTCTTCGACCATATTTAAGAATGTTTTCTCTTCTGGCTTCAAACTACAAGTTAAATTGTTCTTAAAAATATATTCTAAAGTTAGTTCTTTAGTCTCTATAAAAATCTCACCTAGTACATTAGCAGTTTTAGCTGGATTCAATTCATTATTCATGGGCAATTGTCTAAGAATGTTATCTATATTAGACAGATTATATTCTAATTTCCCTACTTGATAAAATATACTAGTTAAAACGCTACATGTTATTCCATAAGTTGCTGGGAGGTGATGATAAGTCACCCCTTCTGAAACAGAGGCAGGTTGTAATGATCGCGGATGTTCTGCAGGAGCGTCCGGAACGTTGGAGAAAAGTCCACAGTCGTCCCCCACGTTCCTCCGACTCTATCAAACTCTAGAGTACGAAGGACCCGCTGGTTAAAACAGGGAAACAAAACAAGGATAGGTGGGGAAAACAGGCAGGTCTTGACGGATGATTCTGGCAGGCGAAATAGCAGGAAGGTGATGGTTCTTGACAGGAAGGAATGATAGGGCCCCTCAGCTGTAACACAAAGGTAGGTATATGAATATTAATACAGCACTACCCTGGAGCTTTCTTCACTTCATTCCCCCAGACACCTACCGGGGTTAACGCCAGCCTCCTGGATTATGGCCTGCAGGAATAAGTAGGAATAACTCTGCACGACCCACTTATGATCGATTCCCAGAGGAGAACTCAGTTTCACTATGTGTAAGTCACCTTACAGGCTGAGAACAACAAAGACAGGGTTCATAAATGATGGAAGTATACGATTCCCCATATGCCTATATGATGTGTAGGAAGAACAAGTACCGTGATTCTTATGTAGGAAGGTGGCAAACCTAATCCACTGCTCAATGGTCCTCGCAATAATCACCCTCGGATGCCTGATGCGTGTTCAAGAGAACATAGGGTAGGGACAAGTAGTGGATGCGCCAAAGAGGCCACTGATACTTGAACTGGGGTAAGAACACAAAGTATGACTCCAACCAAATCACAAGACTTGGAGTCGCCTTAACAGCAGGCGTAAGCACAACACAATATAAGCCTGAATCTGGAATTAGCAGGCTGACATATAACACGACACAACTCAAGCCTGATATGCAGGATTTGGAATTAGCAGGCTTACATACAACACGACACAACTCAAGCCTGATCTGCAGGATTTGGAATTAGCAGGCTTACATATAACACAACACAACACAACTCTAGCCAGAGAGGTTGATTCTGGAGAGGGATATCAAAAGGAGCAGTGCAGGCGATGGGGACTCACTAACCATCAGCCAGGAGAGACGAGTGACGGGCGAACCCCGCACTGCTAATTAACACTTAGACCTTACTTGGCAAGGCGCAACACTCTCGGCCGCTCAGATGGAAGGAGCGCCTCTACGCTTCACCAGTGGGAACAGCGATAACAACCCCGGAGCCGGGACTCGTCTGCTTCGACTCGTCCGCGGCTTCGCATTGGAAAATAGGAAGTACGTTTAACCGGAAGTCAGGCAACAACAATCAAGACGGAACTGGGGCTCAGTGCTAGAACGCGAAGCGGCGTTTGCACGCCCTTCGCCGTTTAAATACACACTGCACACAGGGCCGGACCGCGGGGCATGACAGCACACTCCCCCCACAACGCCCTCCCCCTGGTTTGGGTTTCTGAGGGTACCTAAGGTGAAACAGCCGCACCAACCGGGGAGCATGCACGTCACAAGCTGATACCCAAGAGCGTTCCTCCACACCGTATCCTTTCCAATGCAACAGATACTGGAGGGTCCTACCAGCTAAGCGAGAGTCAATGACCGCCTCAACCTCATATTCGTCAGTATCTTGAACGGTGAGAGGAGCGGGCCTCCTGGGGACACGCGTACCAGGTTCAACGGGTTTGAGCAATGACACGTGAAATACAGGATGGATTTTAAGGGACGTAGGTAGTTCTATTTTCACTGCCACCAGATTGACCAGCTTCACCACCTTGTAGGGTCCGATGTATTTGGGATTGAACTTGCGAGGACCACTGAGTTTAATGTGTTTCGTGGAAAGCCACACCTTATCCCCTGGAGCATATATAGGTTCCAACCTCCTGTGTAAATCAGCCCCCTCCTTGTATCTCACCTTGGCCAACTCTAGGTCTACCAACGACTGCTCATGTATGTCGTGTAACTTTTGTACTAAGTCAGTGGCAGCGGGAGTCGGGCTGTCAACAGGAATCCCTAGAGGCAATAACTTGGGGTGAAACCCTTGAGAACAGAAAAAAGGGGTCAGGTGGGTGGAAGAATGTGGGCTGTTGTTATACGACATCTCCGCCATCCATACCCACTCATCCCACTCAGCTGCAGATTGTAGAGCTTGAATCCTCACATATTGTTCGAAGCACTGATTGACCCTCTCGGTTTGGCCATCCGACTGAGGATGATGACTGGAAGAGAGTCTAACGTAGATCTGTAACATCACACAGAGATTCCTCCAAAACCGAGACACAAATTGAGCCCCCCTATCAGAAATCCAGACCGAGGGAAGACCTTGGAGACGGACAATATGTTGCAAGAATACCGAGACTAAGGCTGCTGCTGTGGGTAACCCCGTCAAGGGGATAAAATGAGCGGTCTTTGTGAAATGATCCACCACCACCAGCAAGGTGTTATTAAGCTTTTTGGTAAGCGGTAGTTCCACGATGAAGTCAAGGGAAACCGTGTGCCACGGGCCGGGAGGAGAGGCGAGAGGGAGCAGCAGGCCCACTGGGTGCAGATGAGAAACCTTGGATTGTGCACAGACATGACACGACTTCACATACCGTTCTATGTCCCTCACCATAGTGGGCCACCAAAAACGCTCTCGTATAACCCTGGTAGTTTTCTTAATGCCTGGATGTCCCGACAAAGGGTGTGAGTGATACCACTCCAATACCTGAGTTTGCAAGTCAGAAGCGGGCAACACCACCCCTCCACGGACACACACAAAACCATCTGTATGAACCCACTCCTCAGCCCCCACAAAATCACGCATATTCACAGAGAGTTGACATTGACGAATCCGATCCCTGAAGACATTCTCCTTGAACACCCCCCCTAAGAAGCACCTCTCAGGGATGACAGGGGGCACGTCAGTGGGCACGTCGGGAAGCTGAAAACCCAACCGGGACAGGGCATCGGCCTTACCATTTCTCCTCCCAGGGCGGAATTTGATAGTGAAGTCATACTCGCAAAAGAACTGGGTCCATCGGAGTTGCCTCATGGACAGGGCTTTGGTTGACTTCAGATATTGGAGGTTGCGATGGTCTGTGTACACCACAACCGGGAAACGAGCACCTAATAGGTACTGCCGCCACTCATCAAAGGCTTTCTTGATCGCCAGGAGTTCCTTATCTCCCACCGCATAGTTATATTCTGCAGGAGTGAACTTGTGAGAAATAAAGGCTACGGGATGACATACCCCTGTCACCGGATCGGTTTGACTCAGGACCCCTCCCACTGCCACTTGGGAAGCGTCCACCTCGACTACATAGGGCAAGGCCGGATCCGGATGACGCAAGATTGGAGCGCGCGTGAAGGCCTCCTTCAAGCTCTGAAAGGACGAGTCAGTCGCAGCCGACCAGACATACGGAACCTCCTTTCGCAACAAGGTAGTAAGAGGATGTGCCAACTCTGAGTACCCTTGAATAAAACGCCGTTAAAAATTGGCAAAACCCAAGAATTTCTGTAGGTCTTTAACGGTACCCGGTGCCGGCCAGGAAAGGATGGCCTCGACCTTAACAGGATCCATGCGAAGTCCTTGTGGGGAGACAATAAAAACCAAAAAAGGCACTTCTCATGTATGGAAGGAACATTTTTCTAACTTGCAATATAGGTTATGTGCCTGCAACCGTTCCAGTACTTGTCGGACGTGGCCAACATGTTCGTCCATGGAAGCGGAGAATATCAATAAATCATCTATATAGGCGATGACATGGAGATCCAGCATATCCCAGAGTACTTCATTTATGAAGAACTGGAACGCAGCTGGAGCGTTACAAAGCCCAAAGGGCATTACTAAATACTCAAATAATCCGTATTTAGTACAGAAGGCAGTCTTCCATTCATCTCCCTCCTTGACACGCACTAGATGGTAGGCGCCTCGCAAGTCCAGTTTGGTGAAAAATGTAGCATTGCGTACTCTGTCAAGGAGAGAGGCAATCAGAGGCAAAGGGTATCTGTTTTTAATAGTGACCTCGTTCAATCTCCTATAAGCAATGCAACACCTAAGACCCCCCTCACGCTTAGGAATAAAAAACAGTGAAGAGGAGGCAGGAGATCTGGAAGGCCTGATAAACCCTTTCTCCAACATCATATCCAAATATTCACGGAGATATACATTTTCCTTCTCAGTGAGGGTGTACACTCTACTGCTCGGGATTCGGGCTCCTGCCTCCAGATCTATTCGACAGTCATATACCCTATGCGGTGAAAGAACGTCCGCCTCCTTGGCATCAAATACTGCGCTCAAATCACTGTAACAGAGGGGTAACTCGGGTACGGGTTCTGTCTGCTCTTCCTCTGAGGTCGGGTGCGCATGAGCTGCCGCTATCCTAGAATCAGTATGCGCGATTCGCCGAAACGTGAGAGTGGCGGCCGGCCAGTCAATGATAGGGTTGTGTGTCTGCAACCAGGGGATGCCTAGGAGAACCGGTATTTGAGGGGAACGGATCAAGTCAAATTCGAGAGTTTCCTGATGGTCGGGGTCTATATGCATGTGGAGACAGACTGTCCTGTGGGTTACCGTGCCTGAAACGAGAGAACGCCCATCTATCGTAATGACCGTATTGGGCACCTCTTTTTTGATGCAGGGAACTAAATTGTCTCTTGCCCATTTCTCATCCATAAAATTACCCGAGGCCCCAGAATCGATCATAATGGCCACATGTAACCCTAGCTGTGCTACCGAGAGGTAAGCTGACACACATAAATGATTAACAGGTCTGGGTTCAAGTTCAGAGGTGGAGACTGTCAATTCAGATTTGCCCAGGATTCCTGTCTCCATGCATCCCAGGCTTTCTAGTTTCCCGAACTCTTAGTAGACGTTGGTTTAACAGGGCAGGACCGCAAAAAGTGACCGGCCTTCCCGCAGTAGAGACAAAGTCTGTTGGTTCGTCTTCTTTGTCTTTCTTCTGCTGTTAACGGCCCTCTCACTATCCCTATTTGCATAGGTTCACTCTCATCAAGCCCTTTAACCGCCTCTACTGCTTTTGTCTTGGTGTGAACATATCGTGACTCTCCCTTCCCCTTTTCCTGCTGCCGCTCCTGAATACGATGTTCGATTTTTACCACACGGTCTATCAGCTCAGGACAGGCTGTGGGGAGGTCCACTATTTGCGAAAAGGCGTCCTTTAAATCATCACGCAGCCCTCTGTAAAATAGGGTAACTCGCTTTTCCTCAGGCCAGTTAGACTCAACTACCAGTCTTTGAAATGTAGTGATGTAGGACACCAGGTCTTGACTACCTTGTTTCAAAGCCAGTAACTCAGAGTCAGCGGAGTGTGTATATGTGTGTTTATCAAATAGTTTGCGGAACTCCCTCTTAAAGGCTAGGTAATTATACAATAAAGGGTCATCACGGTCTACTAAAGGTATGGCCCAGTCTGCGGCCGCCCCACTAAGGTAGGAAATCATGAACGCGACCCGGGCCTGATCAGTAGGGAAGCAGGTGGCTTTACAAGAAAAATGTAACTGGCAGTGACTGAGAATGGCGGCGCACCGAGAAGTATCACCTGAGAACCTTTCCGGCGGAGCTAATGGGATGGAAGTAGGAGTGGTGACCTGTATCACAGGGTTGTTTGCGTCTACTCCCCCACCCGCAGCCCCCAAGCCGTGCCGTTGCTGGAGGGTATCTAGTCTAGCGGACAGAGCCTAGGTTTCTGCTTGTAAGTTGCCGAGCATGCCGGCAACATCGGCAAGCGTAACCACACCTCGTTCCATAACGCTCGGGCAGAATAAACTATATAGGCTTCGCGTTCTGTAATGATCGCGGATGTTCTGCAGGAGCGTCCGGAACGTTGGAGAAAAGTCCACAGTCGTCCCCCACGTTCCTCCGACTCTATCAAACTCTAGAGTACGAAGGACCCGCTGGGGAAAACAGGGAAACAAAACAAGGATAGGTGGGGAAAACAGGCAGGTCTTGACGGATGATTCTGGCAGGCGAAATAGCAGGAAGGTGATGGTTCTTGGCAGGAAGGAATGATAGGGCCCCTCAGCTGTAACACAAAGGTAGGTATATGAATATTAATACAGCACTACCCTGGAGCTTTCTTCACTTCATTCCCCCAGACACCTACCGGGGTTAACGCCAGCCTCCTGGATTATGGCCTGCAGGAATAAGTAGGAATAACTCTGCACGACCCACTTATGATCGATTCCCAGAGGAGAACTCAGTTTCACTATGTGTAAGTCACCTTACAGGCTGAGAACAACAAAGACAGGGTTCATAAATGATGGAAGGATACGATTCCCCATATGCCTATATGATGTGTAGGAAGAACAAGTACCGTGATTCTTATGTAGGAAGGTGGCAAACCTAATCCACTGCTCAATGGTCCTCGCAATAATCACCCTCGGATGCCTGATGCGTGTTCAAGAGAACATAGGGTAGGGACAAGTGGTGGATGCGCCAAAGAGGCCACTGATACTTGAACTGGGGTAAGAACACAAAGTATGACTCCAACCAAATCACTAGACTTGGAGTCGCCTTAACAGCAGGCGTAAGCACAACACAATACAAGCCTTAATCTGGAATTAGCAGGCTGACATATAACACGACACAACTCAAGCCTGATATGCAGGATTTGGAATTAGCAGGCTTACATACAACACGACACAACTCAAGACTGATCTGCAGGATTTGGAATTAGCAGGCTTACATATAACACAACACAACTCTAGCCAGAGAGGTTGATTCTGGAGAGGGATATCAAAAGGAGCAGTGCAGGCGATGGGGACTCACTAACCGTCAGCCAACCTCAATCTCCTAGGTAAGGAGAGATGAGTGACGGGCGAACCCCGCACTGCTAATTAACACTTAGACCTTACTTGGCAAGGCGCAACACTCTCGGCCGCTCAGATGGAAGGAGCGCCTCTACGCTTCACCAGTGGGAACAGCGATAACAACCCCGGATCCGGGACTCGTCTGCTTCGACTCGTCCGCGGCTTCGCACTGGAAAACAGGAAGTACGTTTAACCGGAAGTACGTTTAACCGGAAGTCAGGCAACAACAATCAAGACGGAACTGGGGCTCAGTGCTAGAACGCGAAGCGGCGTTTGCTTGTCCTTCGCCGTTTAAATACACACTGCACACAGGGGCCGGACCGCGGGGCATGACACAGGTAACTGCATGCATACATAGCAATCCCTTACGTCCATTGTTCTTACATATTCATACAATAATTTTGAAAAAACATTGCTAGAAAAATCAGTTATAGACCTATCCTTGTGCATATGCTCAGTGCTAGTTTTAAATGGAACCACCTTTTGTGGACTCTTCACTATGTTAGTCATATTCTCTGTATGCCCTTCTAGTGTATCTAAAGTTACTTTGAAAGAGATCAATAGAGAGAGTACGCTCCAAAGAAGCATTAATAGCCCTGTACAACAACAACATGTCTTGCACCATCTTCTCATAAAGGTACATCTACTCTTGTTATCATCTATGTTAGCCATCTTGTTAAAATTGACCGTGTCTTTTGACTTAGCCTCTTCTACTCCGCTTCTTGTAGTTTTCCTGCAAGAGCTAGGCCCTTATCAGGTGATCCAAATACTTCAATTTCTTATTCAATCCTTTATATTTTCTACAAGGACCTGCTTGAAATCACTCAGCTTGGCCTCTCGTCGTTTTTCACTTCCTTCTCGTCATCCACATACAGAATTTCCTGATCTTCCGCTTCTTCTCCGATATCGGATAGTATAACTCTCAGGATTTCCTCTGTTTCTTCTTACTTCAATACTTTCAGTAAAGCCTCCTCTGGATTTCCTTGACTATCTACCTCTTCTCCTTGTTCAGGCAGTGCCACGTACATCCATTCAGGTGACTTATACTTCTGGTTTGGTTTTCTCGATTGTTTGTTTGCTTCAGACACTTCTGTCTCTCCCTCATTTTCTCTGTGCTGACTTGTTACTTCATTCACTTGTTCAGCTTCTGAGGGTTTGACTCGTGCCAAACGATATCTCAATCTCTTTGTTTTGTTTGGCCAAAGATCTCCTTTAGCATTCCTTCTTGTTTTGCCGTCTTTACTGTTCCTTTCCTCAATCCAAGTTCTCTTTCTTAGAACTCGACCCTCTGGTATTTCAGTTTTACTGTCTTCAGATTCTGTCTCGTTTTGTTTTTCCTTTTCAATGATCTCTTTTTCCACCTCTTGTGTTTGCCCTACTTCTGTCCCTCCTCTGGTCTCCGGCACGCAATCTTCCTGCTGACTACTTGTCCCTTCACCTAGCTGTGTGTTGCAGTTCCCTACAACTCCTCGGGGGTCTTCCGCAATCTGTCCCTCTCTCTCTGTGACTGTCCCTTCTTCTCCTTCCAGAATTTTCTCAGGTGGAACTTCTTCTACTCTCTCATCTGGTGTAAATGTTACTTCTGACGGGACATTCTTTTCTTTTCTCTTCTTTTTTCTGTGCTCACCACTGACGTTTTGCTCGTCTCCCGAATCTGAACCATCTGAAATCTGTAATCTCTTTCTCAGAATTTCTTCTCTGGGAGTTGGAACTAGTCTTGGCTCCTTTTCCCCCCTTTCAGGATTTTCTTTTGATTTTGCATTCTCATTGCCTGAATCATCACTTGATTCTGATTCATCAAAATATTCTTTTCCAATGCTATCTGCTGGATTTGGAACTCTCAAAGTGTGACTCGCATGTATCCAATTTTTCAGTTCAGCACACTTCACAGCTGTTGTTGTCATCAATATCACTTGCCTTGGCCTTCCCCACCTTGGAACCAAGCAAATCCTTCTTCTGTGGACTTTTATTCTCACCCAGTCACCTGGGCTTAGGTCATGGGCTGGTTTTCTCTCAAGGGTGGTGGCGTCCGCTCCAACCTGGTGAAACACAGAATGGACTGCGTCAGCCAGGCCTTTACAGTAATCCAAAATCATGTCATCAGTTATTGTCATCAACTTGTTGACTGGAACAAATATGTGTCTCATGGCTCGTCCCATGATAATTTCGTCGGGACTCACCCCTGTAGTTCTGTCTGGTGTAGATCTAATTGTCATCAGGACTAGAGGCAAGACATCGGGCCATTTCATTCCTGTGGCTAAACACATTTTCCCTATTCTGTTTTTTTTTTTTTTTGAAACCGTTTATTGCAGTTTTATAAAAGTTACAGGTATGGGCCTACAACCGCACGGCCGGCCGCTAGAGCATCAAAGCATATTACATACAAACAGTAAAAGTCTCTCAGCGGTGCACAGTAGGAAAACAGGAGTAATCAATGGTGCAGGCCTCACAGCTCCATGCCACACAGTACGATTCCATTTCTTAAGGCAAAACAACATCAAAAACCACAGCCGCAAGGCAACCCGTGATCCAAAGTGGCAACACGTGCTCCATAAGTGGGGGATCCAAACCAGCAGCAGAACTCTGAAGAGGGGAATGGGAGTAGATCAGGGACTGAGGGGCCGCGTGCCCGCGGCCGAGGGAGAGGGGCCATCTAGGGAGACGGAGCAGGCGAGGCAGCCGGCAGCAGTGGTGGCTCACAAATACCCCCGCGGTAGGCGTTCCAGGGGCCCCAGATTTTCACCCACGCCCCAGGCTTACCCCTCGCCACATACACCACCTTTTCACGAAACATACACCAATCCATATGCTCTTTCCAGGCCGACACCGCAGGGGGCCTCTGGGATCCCCACAATTGAGCAATATCACGTTTCGCTATCATGTATCCCAGAGTCACCCACCGCGTCTGCGGGACTGAGTAGTCATTCGGTTCCCATACATTCAGCAAGCACCTCCTCGCTTCAGGCAGCAGCGCGACACGCGTAACCACACGCAGGACCTCATGCACACCACGCCAGAATCGCTCCACCTTCGGGCACTCCCACAGTATATGCATGAAAGTCGCCAACGCACCACAGCCACGCTTACACATTCCGTCACCAGCAAAACCCATACGTAGAAGCCTTGGCCCCGTCACATAGACCCGGTGAAGGATCTTGAGCTGGACGAAACGAAGGCGAGCCGGGATGGCCACCTCTGTCGGAGAGGCCACCGCGGAAATCCAATCCTCGTCGTCCAGCTCCAGCCCGTCGGCAACCCAAGCCTCGCGGAGACCAGTCAGCAGGCACGATCTATCGTTAATCAGTTTCTTGTATATGAGGGAGATCGTGCTGTCCGGGACATGGCCATCTAGCACTCTGTCCTCCAGGGGGGAAGATTCCGGAATGGATGCGACATCCGGGAAGACGGAGCCCAGCGCATGGCGGACCTGTAGGTACCGAAAGTACTCACTGCCCTGCAGCTGAAACTCCGCCTGCAGCGTCTCAAAAGTTTTGAATCCCCCCCTCGTCCAGAGATCCCCCACAGTGCTGATTCCGATCGTGTCCCACTTCTCGAAGCCCTTCGATGTCCACAGGGAGCCCAACCTCTCAGATGCATACAGCGGAGACGCCCGGGTCAAACGGTCCTTCCACCCCATAGCTGCATTAGCCGCGTGCCAAACACGCACCATGACACGCGTCGGTCCCGTCAGACGGGAGTCGGGCGCGCCAGAGTAGAGCGCTCGATTGTAATCGCCACCGGGCAGGAGCATCTTGTCCATCTCAAATGCCGGGTTCAGGGCGGGCCCGTAAAGGCCATGATTAATTGCAGCTAGTTGGGAGGCCCAGTAATACCGTTTAATGTCCGGGAGGGCGACCCCTCCATCGTACCACGGGAGCGTCAATTTAGCCAGAGCAATACGCGGCCTCCCGTCCCAGAACAGGCGCCGCTGGAGGCCCTCCACCTCACGAAAGTAGCGTGCCGGGACCAAGTCCATGGTATTCTGGAGGGCGTAGAGGAAGCGCGGCAGGGACATCATTTTAAACAAGGCCGCTCGGCCGAGTGGCGAGAGCGGGAGACGCCGCCAGCGCACCACGTCCTCCTTCAAACGCTGGAGGGGGGGCAGCAAATTCCGCTCATAGCGGGCCTCCGGGTCAAGAGTGATATATATACCCAGGTACCGGAAACCCTGGGAGGCAATCTGGATCGGACAGTCCCGTGGTAGGACCGGAGCCTCCCCGGAAAGCACATAGACACAGGATTTCGCCCAGTTAATGACCAGGCCTGAGTTGCGACCGAAGGAGCGCAAAACATCAACCAGGACGATCAGTGATTTGCGCGGGGAGGCGAGATACAAAAGGATATCGTCAGCATAGAGGGACACACGGTCCTCATGCTCGGGGGTCCAGCGGAGACCACGGATGGAAGGGTGCCACCGCAGCCACTCCGCCAGGGGCTCCAGGGCCAGGGCGAACAGGAGAGGCGACAGGGGACAACCCTGTCGCGTGCCCCGCCCCAGCGCGAATGGGGCCGACACTCGCCCATTCACCACCACCTGCGCCAACGGGCCCGAATATAGCAATTTGACCCAGCTGATGAAACCCGGGCCAAACCCAAACTTCGCCAGCATCGCCCAGAGATATGGCCATTCAAGCGTATCAAACGCCATGGTGGCGTCCAAGGACGCCAAGATGGCCGGCTCCCGCACAAATGGGACACGCGCGAGCACCCCGTGCAAGCGCCGCAGATTAAGCGCCGTGTTGCGGTGTGGTATAAAGCCCGATTGGTCTTGGTGGACCAAATCGCCCACCACGCCAACCAACCGGTTGGCCAACACCTTGGCGAGGATTTTGGGCTCCGCGTTCAAGAGCGAAATCGGCCTATAGGATGTGACCCGGTCACGGGGCTTCCCCTCCTTGTGGATCACCACAATTGTGGCCAGACGCTGGTCCGGCGGGAGGGAGCCCTGCGAGTGGGCCGCGAGGAACATCGCGCGCAGGTGGGGCGCCAACACATCCGGGCGTAGCTTATATAGCTCAATGGGAATACCATTGGGGCCCATGGCCTTGCCGGATGCAACCGAGCGAATAGCCGAGGCAATTTCGTCCGAGGTGGGAGGGACGTCCAGCGCATCCCTGTCCTCCACCGTAAGGGAGGGCAGTGCGATGTCCCGAAGCAAGGCATGGGAATCCTCCTCCGAACAGGGAGAAACAGGGGAGTAGACTTCGCGGAAATAATCCGCGAAGCAGGAGACAATGGCTTCCGGCTCAGTGACACACGCACCATCCACACTCTCAATCAAAGGCACCACGCGGCTCGCTCTCTCCCTCTTATCCAACCACGCAATCAATTTGCCAGCCTTGTCACCCACATCATACAATCGCCCCTGCTGCTCTCTACCGAGGCCCCTGGCCGCCTCCGTGACGAGGGCCCGATAGGCCGCCTGCTTTAAATGCAAAACATGCAGCTTGGCGTCTGTCACCCCGCTCCCCAGGTCACCCTCCAGTTCTGCAATCTCGGCCTCCACCCGGGTCACCTCCTCCCGCTCGCGCCGCCGGGCATTGGAAATAAAGGAGAGGGCCTCCCCTCTAAGAACCACTTTGAAAGCCTCCCACAGGGAGATGGCAGATGGGACCGACCCCACATTCTCATCAAAATAGCGCTGTAAGGATTTGATCAAGTCGGCACGAATGGTGGGGTCGCGCAAATACCATGCATTGATCGGGGCCACCCTGCCATCCCCCCTCGGGAAGACATCGAAATGCAACAACAATGGGGAGTGGTCTGAGATACCCCGTGCCAAATGGCGCACCTCCCCCACCCTCCCCGCATGGGCCGCCGGGACAAGGATGTAATCAAGCCGCGAAAGGCTACCATGGGCCCCCGAGTGGAAGGTGTACTGTTGCAATACGGGATGCTTTAAGCGCCAACAATCCACCAGGCCCAGCGTGTCTAAAAGGCCAGGCAGCCACGCCTGTGCCCGGGGGAGGTCCCTAGGGGGATGGCGATCCATAGACCCAGAGGCAACCGCATTAAAGTCCCCTCCAACCACCAACAGGCCACTCGGAAGTTCCAGAAGGAGGCGCCCCAGGTCCGCAAATGTAGTGGCTTGTAACCCAGGCGGGACGTACACTGATACCAAGATAAACACTCTACCCTCCATTCGTCCCACCAGAACAGTGTAGCGTCCCCTCTCATCATGGCGCACCTCATCAATCTCCAACGGGAGCGAGTTCTTGATCATAATACCCACCCCCCGCGAGCCCGAAGTGAAGCCGGAGTGGGCCGCCAAACGATATCCCCTCCGATTCATCGCATGAAAGGTGTTACCTATAAGGTGCGTCTCCTGCAGGAAGACAACATCTGGGGAAATACGTTTTAAATACTGCAGGACCACACCACGCTTAATCCTATCCCCCAGGCCGTTAACATTCCATGACAACACAGTCAAATCCCTACCCCCCATCATACGTCGAAACAATCGGTCGTCCCCCACCGAGCAGTCTAAAAACAACAAAACAGTTGCGGGTTTGCCTTGCGGTACTAACAAACAACACACCCCCCCCACCCCCCGGTCCCAACAAAACTCCCCCCTCCCTGCACCCCTGCATGAGCCCAGACAGCCCCCCCAAAGTGCAGTGTGCCTGTCGCCCCATAGCTAAGTACTAACTAGTCCCCCAGAGGAGGAGGGAAGCCCCCAGCAGACCCCACACGACCTCCATGGGAGGGTAACATACAAAAGCAATATATGGTAAGGGAACAACGTCCAGAGCAAGGCCTATACAGTCACCCCTCAATTCTGATCCGGCGGGCCCTCCTCGCCAGCCGCGCGCCCCCCCGGCCCCGATCTCCAGGCAAAGTGTCCAACCAGTCCCCAGCCGCCTCGGGCCGGTCGAAGAAGTGCGTACGACCATCCACCTCCACCCGCAGCTTAGCCGGAAAGAGCATTGAGTACTTGAGGTTTAGGTCCCTTAGACGACGTTTAATACCAAGAAAGCTCTGTCGCTGCTTCTGGACCGCCGGGGTAAAGTCTGGGTAGAAGTGTACATCCATGTTGTCCAGCTTGACCGGTCCCTGTTGCCTGGAGGTCTGGAGGATGGCATCTCTGTCCTGAAAATTAAAAATCCGGGCAATAAGAGGCCGCGGCGGGGCACCGGTCTTAGGGCGGCCCCCGGGGACCCGGTGGGCACGCTCCACCGCAAAAAGCTTACTCAGCCCCCGGGGCTGGAGATGGGTCAGGATCAATTCTTCCACGAAGAGATCCGCCGCCTCCGCCTCTCGTCCCTCCGGCACACCAATAATACGGACATTATTCCTCCGGGCCCGACCCTCGGAATCCTCCAGTCGCCGGTCCATCAGGGCGCTCGCCTGGCCAAGCCGGCGCACCTCCTTCTGGAGGGCCACCACGTCAGTCGTGAGGCTCGTTGTGGTGTGGGTCAGGGAGTCGACTCGGTCGTTCGTTTTTGACAAGTCCGCCCTCACAAGGCCCACATCCACCAGGACCGAGTCAATTTTTTGCGCCAAGGTATCGAAACGCTGGTCCACTGAGGCCTTCATCTCAGCGATGGCGCCCATGACGTCCCGGAGGGTTAGATCCACCGGATGGGCAGATGCCTCCGTCGGGCCCGCCGGGGATGACCGCGATGTCTCCGGAGAACCCTTCTGGAGCGTGTAGCGGTCCATACTATTGGCCTGGTGCGCCGTGCCACGGCGGGTCGTCTTCACCTTCGCCCGGTCGCCATCTTGTTTGGTGGACATGCTGGCCCTTCCACCGTCGTGCCAAGATCTCCAAACAGGCCGCCACACCAAATCACGGGTGTCAGGGGGGGGGGCGGGGGCGACCACCGAGCCGCGGGTCAACCCACCGCCGGCGGGTCAGCCGGGCACCTGGACAAGGCCACACCACCGCACCCCGCTCCGCAGCCCGACCCCGCCTGAGAGCAAGGAGGGCGCAAAAGCGAAAGTGAAAGTGCGGGGTACGCGAGTCGCCCAGCCCCGCTCGCCGCTGTTATTCACTTTGTCCCCGGATCGCCCCACTACTCCAATCCGGGGGGCCGACGAGGAGAAGGCCGCAACCTTCGGTCGATGCTCCCACCGGTGTTCGGGGTCCGATTCGAGCCCAAAAAACGGGTGGCGCCTCAGCTCGGGTTCCCCGACACAGTCCCCTCAACAAGGACAGGATATCGCCAGGATTAATTCAGGAGGTCGCGGAGGTCCTCGGGAGCCTCGCACCTACGCGGCCATCTTGGTTGCGCGCTAGGCTCCTCCCCTCCCTATTCTGTTTTTGATCGTACCATTTATTTGCTCAAGCCTCTGGTCGATATGCACAGTGTAGTTTTTGTTGTACACCCAAAGCTTCACAAATCAATTTCATGATCTCATTGTAAAAGTGTCCTCCTCTGTCTGATTTTATGCTTATTGGGAACCCGTATCTTGGGATGAATTCCCTCAACAAGAGCTTGGCCACTGTGATTTCATCATTTCTTCTTGTTGGGTATGCCTCCACCCACCTGGAGAACAGACAAACTACCACCAGAACATACCTCAACTTGTTATAAGGGGGCATTTCAATGAAATCTATTTGCATTCTGGTGAAGGGTCCTCCCTCTCGGCCTATTGTGCCTAGGCTCACCACTGTTTTCCTTCCAGGATTGTACTGCTGACATATCAGGCATCTTTGACAGAGACTCTCGGCTATCAACCTGAATTTTGCATTGTACCAGGTCTGCTTAAAAGCCCTTATCATGGCATCCCTTCCCAGATGTCCTTGGCCATGATACATCCGTGCCATGGTTGACATCATGCTATCAGGCATTACCGGTCTTCCATCCTGATAGACCCACACATGATCTTTCTCCCTTGGTGCACAACTTGCTTTTACCCACTGCTTCATTTCTTCATCTCCTGCTTCCTCCTGCAACTGCCTCACTTCTTCCCATGTTCCCACAACGTTAGTAAACATTATGGAGCAAGAAAACATTTCCTTTTCCTTGGCCCTATTGATCGAATATAGATTTCGGGCACAGTACTGAGCCATGTCATTGGCATAGCGATTCCCAGTAGTGATATAATCACTACCTTGACTATGAGCAGCACATTTTACCACTGACAGTTCCTTTGGTAGCTGTATTGCCTCCAGGAATTTTCCCACCACTTCTGCATTCTTTATAGGAGTTCCACTTGAGGTCAGGAAACCTCTCTGCAGCCAAAGTTGGCCAAAATCGTGGACAACTCCAAAGCCTTACTGGCTGTCTGTTATCACAGTCACTCTCACATTCTTCCCAATTTTGCATGCCCTAGTCAGTGCCACTACTTCTGCTACTTGAGCGGATTTAACTCCTTTCAAGTGTGATGCTTCTATGACTGCAGCAACTGTGCATATAGCATAGGCCGCATTCAACAAGCCTTCATCAGTTCTTAAGCATGACCAATCCACAAACAACACATAATCACTTTCTGGCAAGGGTAAATCTTTTATGTCAGGTCGAGGTTTCGTGCAATAGTCAAGCACATCCAAACAATCATGATCAACATCATCTCTTACCTCCACTCTTTCTGCATCAGGCAAAAGTGTAGCTGGATTCACATTCACACATCTTTCCAGACTCACATTGGTTGCACCTAGAATGACCTTCTCATACTTAGTCAGCCGACTATGGGACATGAACTGTGTTCAGCTCCTTGTTAAAAGGATCGCCACATTATGAGGTACGAACACTCTTACTGGATACCCCATCACAATTCCCTCACTCTGCTCTAGGCTTCGGCATGTAGCAGCTACTGCTTTCAGACATCCTGGCAGACCTACCGCCACTGGATCTAACATGGACGAAAAATATGCCACTGGTCTCCTTTGCCTTCCATGGTTCTTTATTAACACTGAGAGTGCACATCCGTTTCTCTCACAGCAGTATAACTCAAATTCTTTCTCATAGTCTGGCATTCCCAGAGCTGGGGCTTCACAAAGACTGTTTTTTAGCTGTCTGAATGCTGCCAATTCTTCTTTGTTCAGTTCAAGGGGGTCTTTAACCTCACTTTTCGTCAATTTTACCAATGGTTTGGCAATCAGGGAGAAGTTACTTATCCACTGACGACAGTAACCAACCATTCCTAGGAACATTCTCACCTCTCTTTGGGTCATTGGAGCTCTCATTCCTCTAATGATTCTGATCCTGTCTATGGTTACTTTTCTCAGCCCTTTTTCAATGGTATGACCCAAATATTGTACTTCTTTTTTACAGTATTGCAATTTTGTCTGAGATACCTTTAGTCCTCCATCTGCCAAATGATTCAGCAAAGCTATTGTGTCAGTTTCACAAGCCTCGCGTGTCTTTGACGCCACTAATAGGTCGTCAATATATTGAACCAAAACTGAATTTTCAGGCATGGTAAGACTTTCCAGAGATTTCTTTAGCAACTGATTGAAAATGGAGGGGCTCTCTGTGTACCTCTGTGGGATTCGGCACCATGCCAAAATACGCTCTCCAAACCGAAATGCAAAAATCGTCTGGCTGTCATGATGCAACGGAATGGAAAAGAAAGCATGACACAAATCAATTACTGTGTACCATTCTGCATCATGGGGAATCTGATATAAAATCACCGATGGATTTGGAACAATGGGACAACATGACACAACAATCTTGTTAATCTTTCTCAAATCTTGCACAATCCTGAACTTCCCATTGGGCTTTTTCAGTCCCATTATAGGTGAGTTACATGGACTACTCATTATTTCTCTCAACACTCCTTGTTGAATCATTTTCTCAATTAAAGGTGTCACCCCTTCAATTATTTCCGGTGTCAGTCTAAATTGGGGAATGTTTGGATAAACTACTCCTTCTTTTAGTGTAATCCTTACTGGATCTATATTTCTCATAAGGCCAACATCTTCCCCAGTAAAATCCCAGACTCCTGCCTTCACTGACTGCTTCAATTCTTTGGGTAACTCATCTGGGTTAAATACTGCATAAGTTCCGGTAATTTCACTTTCGTGGTTGGCTATTGTCATCTCATACAGTACATCCTCATCTGGTGTCTCAAATGCTATTCCATCTGGAGTACAGAATATGGTGCAATTCATTTTGCACAGAAGGTCCCTTCCTAACAGATTTACAGGACTAGTATCACACACCACAAATCGGTGCATGTGTGTGAATTTCCCTATTGTAACCTTTACCGGTTCGGTAAGATAGGTTCTAATCTGGGTGTTTGACACACCAACTACTTGGATTGTTTCATCCGAAAGAGGAAGATTTTTCAAGTCTGCTGATCTGACAGTAGATCGCGTAGCTCCAGTGTCTACTAGAAAAGTAATGTTTTCATCATTAACTTTCCCATCCACAAATGGTCCTGTCTGATCTATTTCTAGAGTTGCGCCAAGTACGCACCCTTCTTCCTCTTTTCGGCACCGTCAATAAATCTCCTCTGACTCACTCTCGTCATTTCGCAGCCAATATTGTGACACAGCGCTCGCGCGTTGCGGTTTGTTTACCCGTTCTTCATTGTAGAATCCCGTTTCTTTGCTATATCTTTGGGTGTTCCGGCTTTGCGGTAATGGCGGTTTTGGCACCTGATTCTGTGGATTAACAGCCTTCTGCTGTTGCGGCGGTGGGCCACTCCCCTCACACTGCACCTGTGGATTCAATGATGGATTTTCATTATTAGTACTTGGTGGATATTTACACTCGGATTTCCAGTGCCCTAACCTTCCGCAATTGTGGCATGGAAACTTCTTTTTAGCTTCTTCTATATTACCCTTTCCTTTTCCTGGGCCAAATCTTGGTTTAATACCTGGGTTATTAGCTTGTTCAACCAGCTGAGCTTCCTGTCTCTCTGCGACTTTCACTTGAGCCCACATTGCCTTTTCTTTTAGTTTTCGCTGTTTTGCCTCAATCTCATCACTAAAGTATTTAGCATGCCTTAGGATCTCATCTATTTTCTTACTCTGCCAGTCCACTGTATGCTGCTTAATCATTTCCCCAATTTCGGGACTAAACTGTTTGAAAGCTTATATTAGCCTTTCATAGTAAGCGTGAACTGACTCTTTCGCTTCTTGATGTGTTCGATCTATCTTAACCCAGTGTGTTTCTTTGGGAGGCACTTTGTTTTTCAAAAACACCATGACCTGTACATATTTCTTCATTACCTCTGGATCTGGTGCTCCTGTTTTGGGATCTCTCGGGTATTCTTTAGTTGGCCAATCTATGACTATCTTGCATTCTGCCCATAAGTCTGCTGGCACTATTATATCAAACAGACTATTCAGATCAATCCACAGCACTTTTGACAATTTAACAAATCTGTCTACCTGTCCACTCGACCGGCTTTTCTCGTAATCGAGGGAAGTCATTTGTAAATGACAAAATGTCCTGTCTTATCCATGGGACATGCACATATCCCTCCTCCTGGAATCTCTCTCATGGGGAATTCTGTCACAACTTTTTCCTTTTCTCTCACAGGAAACGCTGGAAAAGTTCTGTCTGAGGTATCATACCGCTTCCTATACCACCTGCTTTTCCATTTGTCCTCATCTCCCCATTTCCTCAACACTGTGATTATGTCCCTAATCTGCACTATTCGTCCTGCAGTGTTCAGATTCTCAATGTCCTTTTCCGGGAAATCCACTCGGTAAGGCTTCTGTAAAGCTTTTACCTTGTCCATGTCAATTCCCATTTCACTTGCTATTTCTGATAATATGTCATGTAAATTCTTTGCTCTCCAAGTGATACTTTTACACAAAAACAATAGTTCCTCATCTTGGTAATTTTTCAGCTTTTCTGTGGGGATGGTCCCTACTATTAATTCTTCTAACACCATCCGTAATTTTGCCACATCAATGGTATGGGATTCTTTCTCTTTACCTTGCAAGCCCTTCAGCCATTCGCTCAATTCGTCTGTAGTTATACCCACTGATTTTTCTACATTCCCTGGTTCCGTCAGTCTCTGTGGTTCTAATATTCGTCCTCCTACCATTCTGCTTCTCTCTACAGTATCAGGACTATAAAATGCGTTATTTGACACATGTAATTCACCTTCACTCATAGTGTGTCTCCAGGGATTCTCTTTTGCTCTCATCAGGCGCTGTTCTGTCTGTTAGACCATTCTCACTTTCTTTCTGCTTCTCAAAAATAGGCATAACAGAACCTATGGTCACAGGGACTGTAACTGCTTCTAGATTTTTCGTCAATTCTCTTATTTTCTCTGTCAGTTCTAATGTGATTTTTGCTAGTTCCCATGAATTTTCACTCTCTACCTTATTTTCCCTCTCCCGTTCCCTAAGAGAATTCCTACTCTTTACCTCTGGAGTCACAACTTCTGTCTTAATGATTCTTAGAGTTTCCCTCACTGGTATACCTGCGTTTGGCGTTTCTGATTCCTGCCTGTATGGAGGTGGAGTTTTGTAAAACATATCATCTAAGACATCGTCTTCTGTTTCATTTGCTCCGTACCTTCTGGTTTCTACATTGTTTTTCTTTTCTATGCATTTCCTTCCCTCACTTTCCACTGCAGTTCTTACTGGAAACAATCCTTCAGTCATACTTGCGTCTCGCCACCTTCTCATTCGATCACAATGAGTTTCACGATCGTTCGGCCGTCCGAACATATATCTATATCTACTGCCATTTCTCTGTTTTTCTCGCTCATGCATCTCGTCTTCCCACTCTGTCAACGCCTCAAACTGCGTAGGCCTAGGTCGCGGATCTAAGCTCATCATCCTTTCCCGTAAATTCCTTAAAATTGCCAAATTAAAGGAACCATTTTCTGGAAACGCTAAAACTCCGTCTTCCTTTGTATATTTCGCCCAATTGTCTAACCAGATGCAAGTATGGTACCCATATTTCGCGCCTGATAGATGTGTGGAGGGAGCTACATCCGGGAGCCCGGGACTACTCCTTTTTCTCCGCGTTGCACGCGCTGCATGTTAGGATAGACGCAATTTTGTGCGCCGGGGCCCTGGCCCCCGTGATGGCCCACACGGAGTATCTCACTAGAACTATCTCGGACCATAACCCGTTGCAGTGCAGTGGCAGCGGCCGCGGTCAGCAGTTCCAACATGGCGGTTGCGACCGGATACATTGGAAGACCTGGTGTTTAGGGATGCGGTCCTACAGGGCGTTGAGCACTACTTTAGGGAGAATGAGGGCTCCACTGCCACGAGGTCGATGGAATGGGATGCAATGAAGGTAGTGACCCGAGGCATTTGTATGGGCAAATTTGCGAACGTGCGGTCCACAGTCCTGGCCGCTCTAGGGAAGGCGGAGGGGGTGCTGCGGGATCTAGAGCAGCGTAGGCCCGAGCGACCAGATTTACAGGACAGGCTGCGGGGTTTTGATTACAAGTTGTATTTGGTCCGAGTGCATGCGGAAAGGGACAAGGTAGGAACGCTACTAGTGAGACTAGCTGACCCAGAACCCCGAGGTTGCCCGGTTATGAGCATTCGAACGGAAACGGGGGAGGTGGTTTACTCGCAAGAGGCAGTACTGAAGCGTTTCAGGTCGTATTACATGGACCTCTATGAGAGTCAACTGAGGGTGGAGGTCTCCACAATAGCTGACTATCTGGCGACTATTTGTCTCCCGCGGGTGGATGCCGAAACTGCGACGGAACTGTGTGGGCCCATCACGCTCCAGGAGATCCGGGTGGCCATCAAGCAGATGGCCAGAAACAGAACGCCGGGGGTGGATGGCCTGCCGATCGAATTCTATGCGCAGTTTGTGGATGCCTTGGCACCCAGGCTCTTGCTGGTCTACGCTGAAGCCATGACGCTGGGGCGTCTTCCCCAATCGATGAGGGAGGCATTGGTGGTGCCGTTGTTGAAGCCCGGCAGGGACGCCTCTGATGTGACGTCGTATAGACCTTTGTCTATGCTGACGGTCGATTACAAAATACTGAGTCGCATACTGGCCACTAGATTACTGCCACTTATGACCAAGCTGGTTCATGAGGACCAAGCCGGTTTTATCCCCACCAGGAGCACGGCCTTGAATATCCGCCGCCTGGTCCGTATCATAGACAGTGTTTGGGGCCCTGGTCAGAAACCAGCAGTGCTCTCCGTGGACATCGAGAAGGCTTTCGACAGCCTCGAATGGGGGTACCTCGATGCGGTGCTCGAGAGGTTCGGCCTGGGGGAGGGGTTTGGACGCTGGACGAGGGTCCTTTACTCCTCTGCTACGGCCAGGGTGCGGCTGGGAGCGGTCATATCCTCCGATTATCCGGTGCGCAGGGGGACGAGACAGGGCTGCTCGCTGTTTCCCCTTTTGTTCGCCTTGGCGATGGAACCTCTTGCGGCACAAGCGCGGACGGGGCGGTGTACGGCGGGGTTAGTTGTGGGGAGGAGACGCACCATATCTCGCTGTACGCTGATGACCTCCTGCTGTACCTGGAGGACTCAGGCGACGCTCTGGAAGGGGCTGTGGGGATGCTGTCCAGCTTCGGCAGGCTCTCGGGCCTCAAGGTCAATTGGACCAAAACTTGTGTTTTCCCGTTGCGGGCGGACGTGCCATATTCCCCTTTCACTGTGGATGTGGTTTGGGAGGCTACGTGCTTCACTCACCTGGGGGTCCGGATCTACCACGACATCGTGAACCTATTGGAGGGTAATGTAGGACGTTGTATACGGGCCCTGAAGGGGTGCATGGCCTTCTGGGCCTCCCTCCCGCTCTCGGTGCTGGGCCGGGTCGCGCTGTTGAAGATGGTGGCTCTGCCCCGACTGCTCTATTACTTCCGCACCCTGCCGATCTGGATCCCACAGCGGACTTTCAAAGACCTGAAAACACAGGTTATTGGCTTCCTGTGGGGGACCGGATGGCGGAGGGTGGCCTTGGCTGCTCTAATGAGGCCTAAATCGAGGGAGGACTAGCGGTCCCTGATTTTGAATTATACTACCTGGCGGCACAGCTACAAGTGCTGACACAGAACGTTGCGAAAGTGTTCAGAGGCCCGGAACTGGAACGGGGGACCGGCATCCAGAGGCACGTTCTATCCTACCTAGTCATGCAACAGAAACTAGACCTGAGAGGCTTATCCATTGAGGAGAGAACTCTGCGATTATGCTGGCAAAGGAGCATGAAGAGAGCGAAAGCGGCGCGACCTTATGCACCGGAGATTCCTTTGGGGATGCTGACGGCGTTGCCGCATGGCGGTGACTGGTCCCCGTTGGTGGAGTGGGAAGAGCTGGGGCTGCAGATGGTGGGGGACCTCTACGTCGACGGGGCGCTGGCCCCCTTCGAGGTTTTGCAGGGGCAGTTTGGCCTCCCGGATGGGAGTTACCTCCTGCATGCAGCGGTGAGTGTGGCGATACAAAAACATTGGAGGGAAGGGTTGGCGGAACCTACCGCGAACCTGACCTGCCAGTATGTGGTGATGGCGGCGGGGACGATTAAGGCGGTGACCTGCCTCCATTTTAGACTGTTGCAGGAGGGGCTGGAGCCGCTCACGGCATTGAAGGAGCGGTGGGAATGAAAGCATAGGCAAGCCCATTCTGGACACGGTCTGGAGCCACATCATGCGAAGGACCTGGAAGGGTAGTGGGAATGCCCGTTTTCAGCAGGTGCATTTCTTCGTCCTCCATAGGGCATATCTGACCCCGGGAAAGATTAAACGATACTTTAAGGTGCGGGATGCGGCTTTCCCGAGATGCTTAGCGCTGGGGGCCGAACTAGACCACTTACTGTGGGGGTGCCCAAAGCTTGGGACGTACTGGGCTGAGGTGGGGGAGCTTTTGAATGCAGTAACTGACCGGGAGGTGGAGTTTGACATGGCGGCATGTTTACTGCTTTGGTTCCCTCACACGGCAAAGACGAAAGTGACGAGCAAATTCATTGATTTAGGTCTCATGTTGGCCCAGAGGGAAATTACATGGCACTGGAAATCCCGGGAGGGCCCATCAGTCGGGCGATGGATATCCGAGCTGCTGAAATGGTCTAGATGCTGCTTAGAAGGCGGCAGGCCACCAAGGTGGATAACGAGAAGGGGTTGGAGTGGGTAAGGGCTTGGGAGATGATCGTACAAGCTCTGCAGGATCACCGGCTGGAGCGTGCGGAGCGCGAATGTTCGGAGGGCGGAGTTCCCTGAGGCTGGGGAGACTATATGCAAACCCCGATGACTAGCGTGCATTAATGTTAGGATCCACTGGTAGGGCCCGCGTCAGCAGCAGTTGGGTGGGTGGGGTGGGTGGGGCGCAGTTAGAATCTGATAGGAATAAATGCAGAGGATATAATAGGACATGGACCGGGCTTTGCTATGAGGAGATCGTTATGATCACATGAATCACTGTCTTACCACGCCGCCCGGCCCCCGGGATGTGGGCTAAACGGCTGTGTGCATTGCTATACCGAGGGGTGTGATCTGAGATTATACGCGGGTACCGGTTGCCCTAATGGATGTTTTGTTTATAATGCTGCAATAAAAACATGTTTTAAAAAAAAAAAATGGTACCCATATTTCGCAACCATGAAGGATGCGGGGGTTTTCGTCGGAGGAAGTAACTGTCCTTCCCTAGTCACAATCTCTTTGTCTTTCACAAACCAATTTTTTATTTTACTAAACAAGGATTTTTCCTTTTTCTCCGGTGAATTATAATACATTTTCCTTTCTCTCGCAAACCCTTTAGTCTTGTTTTCGACTGTTCGATCTTTAGTCCAATAGCAACGCGACTCTCACTTGCGCACCAATCCTGGCGCGTCTACGTCACTGTCACAACCTCCAATCCTTTCGCGACTCACACTAATGCACCAATCCTGGCGCGTCTACCCCTCTAACTAACCGTCCAATCCTAGCGCGGTCTTTCTGACGTCAGCAGTCGCTGCAGCAGCTCCTGCTCCTGACTCCTGTCTCCAGTCTACCCCTCCTTTACAAAACTACTCGGTAGACTTTGTTTCAATTTTACAATACTTGTTAGTTACAACATACAAACATCTCCATTGTCTGCTTCGCTAACCACAGAATAGCAAAAGACCTTTCCCACGAGAATCCCGTTTCTCCGAGAGCAGCGCTTACCTCTGCCCTACTACGGAATCGTTATGTCCGTTGGCAAAGTAGCACATCCCTCTACTTTACCCTTCTACCAAGCATCAATTAACTGTTTTCTCTGGAATTAAGACACATAGTTGGAAACGCAATGCTCCTGAGAAATAAATCCAGAGTTCCACAATTAACCCGAATGCTATTTCATTCACGCACTTTCACACAAGAAAATGTAGTTCATTCACACAGAATCCTGTATTTTCCGAGAACAGCGAACTGTCTGTCCTACTACAGAATTTTAACATACGTTAACAAAGCAGCGCTTACCTCTACTTTGTCCTTCTAACAAGCTCAGAGAACACCTGCTACCCTTTCAGTGATAAGCGTTATCGGTATGACAATTGGTTTCCTGGTACCTAAGACCAACATTTCACAGGTAACCCTTTGCTATCATTCACACCTTTCTCACACAGAAAAATATCACTAATGGTACCACTCGGCAATGCGACCGAATCTAACCCAGACAATGCGCCGTGCAACTTCAATTGTCACACGTTTCTCCCGTGTACCTACGGGCAACCACAATCCCGTCTTTCCCGAGAGCAGCACTTTACCCCTGCTCTGCTACAGAACTGTTACCAATTCCCGACTTCCTACCTCCCAGAAGCTGTACAGACGACATAAAACTCAAGACGACTTCAACATATAGTATTAGTACATATATCAATACCAATCAATAATCGATAAGCTATATACATGCCAAAATCATCAACCCAAAACAATAAAAACCATCTCTAGCTACCAGAAATACTGGTGCAGTTCAAATTACTAAATTTCCCCTTGCTTCCACGGACAGAATGATTTCTCAGTCACACGCACATACACACATCACACGCTGGTGGGGCCCATAACACCAACTTTCATTCTCTCAAACTATCCGTGCCTACAAAGGGACATCAAATCCTAACCACAGCTGTTCGCTTTGATAGAGGAAACCACTTCTACTGAATCACCCTAACAATTCCTCCATCAAGAGGTCGGTTGAAGCATTTAGTTGTTATTTAGTTTAATGACACTTTTAACTCTCAAACCAGATCAATAAACATTTCAATGGAAATAATCACCCGACACAGTAATTCAAATAATGATTTTCTTTATCTAATTTAAATGCAGGTTAAATCCCAATAATGCAATATTATCTTTTGTCATATTTACCTATTCTGGCTAAATGTCGTTCTCTAAGTCAGAACTGGTCCTCAGTAATTCATCAGAGCTATAAAGTCTCCGTCATCTCCGTCAGCATAAAGGTCTCTGATCATCGATTCTCCGTCAATAGCTTCTGCACAAAATGATGTCTAGCGAAGAGCAGCCTATTCCCTCTCTAGTCTACTAATATTTATACTAAAATTTACATATTAAAGTTACAATTTCTCATTTCCCAAGCCAATGATTGGCTGGATTCAATTACATCTCAATACATTAAGAAACATTTTCAAATTTTCCCATGTGGAAGAAGTCTCACAGCGAATGTATGGGAAAGGCTAATTCATAGTCCTAAATGTATCAGTTCGTTGGTAACAGGTTGGGTTCGACAGTTCATTTTTCCCAATAGCAACATTTGCTTCACGTTCAGGGACATTGGCACCTCGCCCAGGGTAGTCTTCATGGGCATGGTCTGTCAGGTCACACAAGGGACATGGACAAAGTCAGTGCAGGCGCCTTTCTCCATTGTTCAAATGATGAAGTAATGTACTTTAGTAAGGTTTCAGTCGGCGGCCATCTTTTGGTAGGCCAGAATAGTCAACTTTAAGCAAAGAAACACAAAATCGTAATTAATACATAGAAATGAGTAAAACAGTGTTAAACCCGTACTAATACCCTTATGTGTATGCAACGCATTCCCACGAGTGTTCTTTTCTGTTAATAAGGTTGGTTTAGTACCTTCACATCAAGCTATTAATTATTATAATTAATTATTAGGGCGATCAGGCGAGGGAAAGGATAGGGAAGGGACAGCGGGGAAAAAGAACCTGTAACAACAAAATAACAAGAGCATAAATCACTAAACATCAATACAACTACTCTCATATATTCTCGCTAATTCCTTTAATATACCTTGCTTTATGGACAAAGATTAATTTGTCCATATGCAACTGGGAAACTCCCGTAGGTCCAGAGGTCCATCTATAACACAGAATATCCATAGATAAATGCATTGTGGAATAACACATTTCTAATATAATGGCAGTTCTCCAATCATTCCAAGAAAACTAACAGAGCCTGTTAGCATATGAGGATGCACTGTTCACATGCCCTTACGGTGCTCAATTAAACTTAATTCTAACTATATCACAATAATCTCAAGTTTTTTCGTCATCAACATTGCTTCAACAAATTACTGATTAATATTGCTCATCATATTTTCATCAAAAGCATTTTAAAACATTGAAATTAATGCAACATCAATCCTCGGTGAACAGTCCAAATTTTCGTGTGTATTCATTGAATCACTTTTGTGTATTATTCATTCTTGCGTTTTTGCGATTCTTCGCCACTTGAAGACAAACATTTGTATTGCCCAATACATTTCGGTGCAAACACCTTCATCAGGGGAATACTGTAAATAATACAATACTATACTTCAGAAAATAATTTATTTTTGTTCCAAACGCACAATATTTTAAAAATGTCTTTCAAACAATAGGCATCACCAGTGGTTCCTTATATAATGCGAATGCCATCATGAAAGTTACTCTTAGTGTTCTAAATCATGCATAACGAATAGTACTGTGTCCCTGTGTAAAAAAGAATATGTGTGCCATAATCACCAGTTAAGGAAGTCCTAAGCCGTTACCCGAATGGTGCCAACATCACCCATACATGTTTTAAGTGTAAAACTAAGTCCTGCCACCAACGTTGCCTAAAATGTAAAAAAACGCTCACCTCTGCATGAGCCTGGAGATACCGTACTTATCTAATGAAAGTTTAAAGATTGATGGTAAACACAACATAAAATGATAGCTTTGAGCAACTCTACTAACATGCCACATATTCTTGAATTTGTAAGAAAAGATAACCTACTTGATATTCCCAAAAAATCTGTCTTCATACGACCACCACACCGCTAAAACTTAAAACCCCTGTTGCCCACTGCAAAAGTGAAAAGACCCACTTAGTAAAAGTGCCGCCCAACTGAATATGTACTATGCTCGAAGCCCATCGTGTAAGAGCCATGGTAACTTGATATCACGAGTTTCCTTGCAGGCATAACAATCCTCCTTGCCGTGGCGTCAGTATAAACCGGGAGACCCGCTCCTTCTCTTGTTAAATCTCGCGTGACTATCTGACGTATACGTCAATAATAGACCTAAAAAACAGACTCCCATTGTGGTAATAACCACCCAATCGGTGCTTTCACGAAACTTTGATTAATTTCCCCCTACCAATCGACGCTTACTAAAACGTACCAACATGGTACACTATGTACCATGTGTTAGTAATACTTGTATCTAACAATCGTACTGTCAGTGTTTAATGAAGAGCCCCAGTGGTATGCAAATGGGTGTGTGCAATGAAACCATATCTCCAATTATTCGGCTCCGTAAAGTCAAATGAAGCTTGCTTGGAAAAATAATACAATAATGTGTGTGATATGTGTGTGATTTTCCAAAAGGTATTATTGTCTTTGTGTGTATTGTAAACCAGTAGGGTCATTTTGCGTGCTTTAGCTCACATGTATAGTACATATTACATAACAATACTAACAGGAAAAGAAAAAGACATGAATTGCTTTTCTCATTACATTTGATTGTGCTCATACTGAAATATACAACCTGACTTCTCTAGTTTCACTTCATAGAAAGCACATAAATTCTATTTTATCATTCAGTCAACAAGGTGTAAGAGTTTTTAAAAAACGTGTCCAAAAGGTTTCCCTTTGAGCCAAATGTCTGGTGGCATCAATATGTGGTGACACTGACAACTTTTCTAGTATTGTGAAACGTAATTGGGGAATTGTATGCTTCTTCTCCCCCCAGTGCAAAGCTAAACAAGATTTAATATTAGCCGTCCGTATCATGCTTTTATGTTCTGTTATACTAACCTTAACCTTCCTCATGGTGCGTCCTACATACACTACATACAAGGACATTTTATTGCATACACAACCATGCTTGCATTACAATCTGCAGTGTATTTAAGTTTGATGCTTTGTCCTGTGTGCGGATGTGCAAAACTATCACCTACTATCACGTTCCCACAGTGTCCGCAATTCTGACATTTACGCGTGCCCTGCGTGCTAGAATCCAATTGCTTCTTTGTCGTTTTCTTAAGTAATTCTTTAATGTTCTTTGATCGTGAGTATGCAAAAATAGGGCGTGCCATAAACACTTGTGTGAAATCCTGCTCTTGTTCAATAATTTCCCAACATTTCAATATGCTACGTCTTACTGCTGAAGCTGCAGTTGAATGCTTTAAAACACGCACTTCCCTATTTGATGTTGACTTCATTGTTTTCTTTAACAATTCTCTTCTATCTAATTGCATTGCTTTTTCTTTCGCTGCATCTAGCACCGCTTGTGGATACCCTCTTGTTTGATATTGTTGAGATAAATGCTCAATGTCAGTCATACTCTGTGTCTCATCTGAACTTATTCTTCTGACTTTAAAAAATTGTGAGAGTAGGTGAATGGAAACTTTTAAAATGCAAAGCATTATTCCTATCTGTAGGTTTGTGGTACACTTTGGTTGCCAAACTGTTTCCTTTCCTTTCTATTAGAATGTCCAGATAATTGATGGATGTAGTACTCATGCAGTGTGTAAATTTAATTTGAGGGTGACAGTTATTCAAATTTCCTAGTGCATCTTCAAGTTGTCACCTAGAGCCTCTCCACAATATTAAAATGTCATCAATGTACCAAAGGTACATTGATAAATGAGATACCCAGAGATTATTATGCAAAATGTGTGTGTTTTCAAATTTAGCCATGAAGATATTTGCATATGTGGGTGCCTCCGTAAAACCCATCGACGTACCAGTCGTTTGCAAGAAATATTGATCCTTCCAAGAAAAGTAACTGTGGTACAGGCTGAATTGTAACAGTTCTAGTAAAAAGATGTTTAATGACTCTTCATAATCATGTCGTTACAAAAGTAAAGTATAACAGTCCCCCTAAATCATTTTCTAGCCTAAAAAATATGATGAGGGAGTTTAATTTGGTTGATATCTGGCGAATTATGAACGGGGAGGCTAGAGATTTTACGTTTTATAGTAAGAAATACAGGCACCATTCCAGAATTGACTATTTCCTTGTCGATCAAGAATTGCTAACGGAGGTTGAGAGAATAAAACATATTCCTGCCATACTGTCAGACCATTCAGCAGTTGTTATGAATTTGATATTACAGCAAAAAAGGATACAGAGAAGGTGGACCGTAGATAGAGCGAAGCTATTACATGAAGAAGTGACTAAAGATTTAGGGGAAAAGACGGATGATTATTTTAAATACAACTCGGGAACAGCCAAGGACCAGATAGTATGGGAGGCTTTCAAAGCCAATTTAAGGGGGATAATGAAGGCCGCAACAGCGGGAAAAAGGAAAGTTCAGAAGCAAGATGAGGCAAGGAAAATAAATGACATTAAGGAAAAAGAAAGAATTACAGATTGCATCAATGGAGAGTTTAAGCACAGTTACAATATTAGCGAAAGAGCTAGAGAGCCTGCAGTCTGAGTTCCAGGCGAAGATAGATAAGGAGCTTCTTGAAAGGTGGAAGGTAAGCAAGCTCCAACATTTTGAATACCAAGACAGTTCAGGCAAACGTCACTCCGGAGACCTGTGAAACGGTAATGCGTGGTTCACCACCGCATTCCGCTCTAATGCCTAATTAATTAGCACCAATATGACGTGACCACGGGACTCCTCACCATGACACACCAAGATTACTCACAGTTCCAGATGGCATAAGGACGAGCACCTTCTGTCCACCCGATAACCCCAGGCAAGACTTCTCCGAGCTCAGGAAATCTGCGCGCCAGCTCCCCAGCCGCTACCAAGATCCATGCCTCTCGGGTCAAACTCCAACGATGCGAAATCTCTCTCTCCACCGAGAAACAGACCGGAAACAGTATTACGCACACCGTCATGCATGCGGTCCAAATTGATATAGCACCTCCTCTGCCAAGCACCATGGGAGTTGTAGTTCCATCCTAGCGATGGGGTAGGCGCCACACGTTCAATTCCTGATAGTAGGCCCTCCCGCCAGGCGCCTCCTAGGACCAGGCAGGTCCGGAAACCTCCTATGAAAAGAGCGAACAGCAGCCGGGGCATGCACATGATGCCAAGGTTCCCAGGAGTCATCCTCAGCCGAATACCCTTTCCAAGAGATCAGATACCACAGAACACCCTGTCTCCATTTGGAATCGCGAATGCACCAAACCACATATTCGAGCCCCCCATCACAGGACACAGGTGGAGGTGCACGCCGCCTTGCCGCAACAGCAGGTTTCAGGAGACTGCAGTGAAAGACAGGGTGGATCCGAAGACTACCAGGCAACTTCAACTTGTAAGCAACCGGATTGATCTGTTTGACTACTGCATATGGGCCGATGTACCTTGGGTGGAACACACTGCGCAATTTAAACCGGATGTTCTTCATGGACAACCATATCCGGTCTCCCACTTGATACACCGGTCCAAGATTTCGATGAAGGTCCTCCCTTGTCTTATAGAACTGTTTGGCATGTATCAAAAGCCTTCGAAGCTTCTGGTGCATTGTTTGTAAGGTCTTCACATGTTCCTGTACAGTGGGCTGATTCGCAATGTCCTCTGGAAGGTTGACAGGCAGTGTTTTAGCCTCATGACCAAAGGTGGCACGGAATGGGGATACCCCTACTGAGCAATGCCACGCGTTGTAAGCCAGGTCGGCCATCCACAAGAGCGACACCCATGAGTCCTGAGCCTCCGTAACATAGCACCGGAGATACTACTTCAGAGTCTGAATAAGCCTCTCTGTCTGTCCATCGGTTTGCAGATGGAAACTCGTAGATAGCGTAGAATCAATATGCAAAGCCTTGCACCACATTTTCCCGAACCGGGCTATGAATTGAGTGCCCCTGTCGGACACCATCACTTCCGGTAATCCATGTATTCGGATGACATTACTCATGAGTAGCTGAGCGGTCTGTCCAGCCGTAGGCAGGTTTTTACAAGGAATTAAATGCCCCAACTTTGTGAGGCTGTCGATTACCACCAGAATGGCTGAAAATCTCTGATCAAGGGGTAACCCCGTTATGAAATCCAAACTGAAGGTTTGCCAAGGTTGTTGAGTAGTAGGTAATGGCAAAAGCTTCCCCGTCCTTTTGGTGTTTTCGCTTTTGGCTCTTGTACATTAATCACATTGGGCCACACAAGACGAGACATCTTTGCTTACATCCTTCCACCAAATGACGTTGCACCAGCCGAACAGTTTTGAGTATTCCCGGATGTCCTGCCAACGGGGATACATGGCACCAGGTGAAGGCTTTCTTTTGCAACTCCTGCGTGGGTAGGTATAGTCTGTCTCGATAGAATGGCAACCCTTGCTTCACATTGCGGTTGGGGTCTTGTCATGCCCATGTCTCCCACATTGTGTTGTTCTTCTGACGTCGAACCTCTTCCAGAAAGTTTTCCACTCTAACCACGCATAGCACCTTTGAGGGTTCAACTATTTCTTCGGAAACCTTTTCCTTATGGGCTTCCACCGATTCCTGTCGGGACAAAGAGTCTGCCTTGCGATTGTCTGTTCCCGGCCGAAAAGTAACCAAGAAATCATATTTGGTAAAAAACAGCGTCCATCTCATTTGCCACTGAAAGAGATGTCGCGCGGTCCTCATGTACTGCAGATTTCTATGGTCCGAGTATACTGTAATGGGATGACGAGCCCCCTACAAATACTCTCTCCATTCCTGAAAAGCTTTCTTAATGGTCAGGAGTTCTTTTTCAGCGATTGTGTAGTTTCTCTCAGCCGGGTTAAATTTTTGGACAGGTAAGCCACAGGATGAAGTTGGCCGGTAATCTGATATCTTTGAGAAAGAATGGCATCAATTGCCTCATCTGAAGCATCTGCTTCTACCACAAAAGGATGCTCCAGCTTGGGATGTGAGAGGACGGGTGCGGTAGTAAATGCTCTCTTCAGAAAAGTAAAAGCTTCCTCTGCCTCTTGAGACCAGTGGAAAGGAATCTCTTTCTTGAGTAATCGTGAGATAGGGACTGCAACTTGGGAAAAATGCAAGATGAATCTGCGATAGTAGTTTGCAAATCTCAGAAAACATTGTACATCTCTCACATTTTTGGGGGTTGGCCATTCCCGTACTGCTTGCACTTTACGTTCTGCCATGTGCAACCCTTACGGGCAAAGCATAACCCCTAAAAATTCAACCTCACACACACTGAACTCACACGTGCTTAATTTACAGTACAGGTGATGTTCTCTCAACCTTTCTAACACCAGGATGACCTGTTCCCTGTGGACCTATCTGTTGTTGGAATAGATCAGGATGTCGTCAATGTAGACCACTACAAAGTGATCCACATAATCCTTAAGGACGTCATTGAGAAAGTACTGAAATGCCGCTGGAGCATTGCAGAGACCAAACGGCATTACAGTATACTCATAAAGTCCATAACGTGTCTTAAAGGCGGTCTTCCACTCATCCCCCGCCCGAATACGCACCAGGTGATAAGCACCTCTTAAGTCTAATCTAGTGTACATTTTTGCCTCCCTCACCTGACCCAGCAAAACCGAAATAAGTGGTAAAGGGTATCGGTTGCATACAGTGTTTTTGTTCAGCATGTGATAGTCAATGCAGACCCGCAGATCACCGTTTGCTTTGGCTATAAAGAAAAGAGGAGAGGCTGCCATGGAATGGGATGGCCTTATAAACCCAATCTCCAGATAATGGTCAAGGTATTACCTCGAATGTTTGCTTCTGGTACCGACAAAGCATACACTCTACAAGCAGGGATGGTTGCTCCCTCCACCAAATCTATGCGACATTTGTACTCCCTGTGAGGCGGGAGCTGTTCTGCTTGAGTCTCACTGAAAACATCTGTAAAGCTCTCATATTCCAAAGGCAGCACCGTCGCCTTCTCGGCTGCTGTTGCTACAACAAAAGGATACGTCAAGGCAACAGCTTGGGACGGTATGTTCTGCATATGATGGCCCTGACAAACGTCTGAAAGAAAATTAACTGTTTTGTTCCTCCAATCAATGGTGGGGAGTTGGTGGCTCAATCAAGGCATCCCTAAAATCACCTCATACTGTGGAGCCTCAATAATATTTAACGTCAGTACCTCCACATGTTTCAACTCCAAATTTTCAACAGACAGTCGAACAGCCTCTGTATGCTCAGTAAGGGGACCCGATTTCAGTGGCTTGCCGTCCACGGCCAATACTTCCTCAGGGTTCTCCTTGGGCACTCTACGTAGGGCCATCATATGTGTTACCAACCCACTGTCAATGAATTTCCCGGTTGCACCTGAGTGCACTATTACTAACACCTGATGAAATCGGTAATTACATTCCAAACACATAGGGAGCACAATGTGTGATTCAGTGTCTTGCAAAGCAACAGTAGATAACGAAGGTATTCTCCACTCTTTACCTGCCGCTCCTTCTACTCCTGACTCCCCAAGGATCCTCATCTCAGGACGCGAGACGGATACTACCACCTATTTATTTTGAGACCAGGTGCCTGAGGTTTTGGGTTTAGAGGGACAGCTTCGTACGTAATGCCGCTTTCTCCCACAGTACATACACAATCCTTGTACTCTTCTACTCTCCCTTTCTTCTCGAGTTAGCAGGGCTTTGCTGGCGCCTATTTCCATAGGCTCAGCCCCAGCCTCATAACTTGACACTGACCTGCTAGGAGCCCGTTCAAGCCGATAATACCCTCTGTCTGATTTCCTCCTGTCACCTCCTCTCTCAGATATCCGACTATCCAGTCTTAATGTCAAATTGATCATATCCGTACAATTGATAGGTTGGGGATCGATTTGGGCCAGTACATCTTTCATCTCATCCCTCAATCCTTGATAAAAAAGGGACATCCTTTTCTCCTCGGGCCAGGCTGTTTCTGCCACCAAACGGTTAAACTTAGTAAGACAGGTTATCAAATCATTCCTCCCTTGTTTCGAATCCAACAATTCACGGTCAGCACTAAAGGTAGTGGCCCTTCTATCAAACACCCTCTCAAATTCGGCTCTGAAAGCTGACCAATCCGATAATATAGCATCATTATTTCTAACCAAAGGGACAGCCCAATTGGCCGCCTCACCTACCAAATACGAGATTGCAAAAGCCACCCTAGAATGATTATTTGGGAAAGAAGCAGGTTTGCAAGAGAAATGCAACATGATCATTGTCAGAAACACCTGAATTTTTTTGAGGGTCCACCGCATATCTCTCAGGACTAGCCAATGGTATGGGAGGCGGTACTGTAACCTGTATTTGAGAGGCAGCTGCTGTTACATCTAGAGGGTTTCTGGTTAATTTGTCTACTTTGTCCCTTAATGCGGCAGTTTCCGCTTTGGAAGAAGCCAGTTCCTGTGGAACCAATGCTATGGCCTGAAGGACATCTTCCATGGTCACCATTTTCTATTATTATACCAGGACTGGGAAGAGTGTGATTTCTTGGGTGTGTAATTCTGTCAGGTTTCTTCACTACCGCATTCTGCTCTGGTTCCCCAAACCATGATTTCAAGACAGTTCAGGTAAACGTCACTCCGGTGACCTGTGAAACGGTAATGCGTGGTTGCATCACTACCGCATTCCACTCTAATACCTAATTAATTAGCACCGATATGACGTGACCATGGGACTCCTCACCATGACATGCCAAGATTACTCACAGTTCCAGATGGCGTAAGGACGAGCACCTTCTGTCCACCCGATAACCCCAGGCAAGACTCCTCCGAGCTCAGGAAATCCGCGTGCCAGCTCCCCAGCCGCTACCAAGATCCATGCCTCTCGGGTCAAAATCCAACGATGCGAAATCTCTCTCTCCACCGAGAAAGAGTCCAGAAACAGTATTACGCACACCGTCATGCGTGCTGTCCAAATTGATATAGCCCCTCCTCTGCCAAGCATCATTGGAGTTGTAGTTCCATCCTAGCGATGGGGTAGGCGCCACGCGTTCAATTCCTGACAACAACAACCTGATCTCGATCACAACAAACACAATGTTCACCACAGTAACTAACAAAACAGTAACAAACCTGAAATGCATGCTGCATAATTGCATATCAGGTCCAGAAAACACAACTGATAGAACAGATGTGATCTTAGTACATGATCTGGACATTCTTTTCCTAACTGAAACCTGGCTCAACCCAACGGCAGCTCCAGAACTGGACCACCTCATTCCCCCGGATTTTGCCATCTTACCTTTAGACCGTACATAGAAGCAGGGGGAGAGGTCTCGCTTTGGTTTACAGAAACTCCCTAACCTTAAACTCACTTTCAGATAGAAAATAGATCATTGTTTGAACTTTTGGGAGCTGAAATCAAGCTTTAAAAGAAACTGCTAGCGAAAACACTCCTTCTATACCATCTACTGTGTAACAACACAGTCTTCCTGGAGCAACTTATGTAGACGATCACAATCAATGCTATTGCACTCTCTAACATAATGTTATTAGGAGAGCAACTTATGTAGACGATCACAATCAATGCTATTGCGCTCTCTAACATAATGTTATTAGGAGTGGCTGCAATCAAGTAACCTGCTCTGGGACTTCAACATGATTCAAACTTGAACTCATCATCACTAAACCGGGTTCAGTAAAATACTAGACATCACCCCAACAGACTGGTTGGACCACCATCAAATTCTTTTCCAGATATCTGCTCAAGAAACTAAAATCAAAGGTCAAACAAGCAGGGAAAAACTAAGGTGCGGGATTACAGCCAAGTAAACAGAACAGAACCGGTGGGTTTATGCCAAACCTCCTTGGCACCTCAGATGGACCAAACATCAACAACTGACGCACCTCTATAACAGCAATATGGCCGACATAGTTCAGAAGGCTGCTCCATTATGTTTGAAAAGGCAAAAGAAAAAACCTTCAGTACTCAGGTTCAACCAAAACATAAACATTGAAAGAAGACAACTAAAACACCTTGAATGACTTTGGAGGAAGGACCCAAACATAACCCACCTTGAACAAGTGAGAATGCACATAATCTCATACAAAAAAGGCCGTCTTGAATGCCAAAACAACAGCGGTCCGGTCTCAACTAGACAGAGCAAAAAACATGGCCAGAAAACTCTGGCATAATAAAACAACAATAAGGAAATCTTGCAGAACCCACAATTGCAAACAACTCGACAGACACCTGTAATGCCTTCGGCACTTCCTTTAAAGATAAAATGGCAAACATAAGCAACCCTATTCCCAGCCAATTTAGTTTGCAACCTAGGGAATACAGCAACCCCACTCTCACAGCACACAGCAAGAATACTGACCAACACAGCACAACTGTCCCACGAAAAAACAGAGCATTCTGGAACAGTTTCAGATCTCCGTCTGAGGAGAAAATCCAGAAAACCATTCAAGCAATGAAACCTACCACACATTTTGATGATCCCATTCCCTCCCACCTACCAAGTGAGATCCACCAATCCGTCACTCCCTTATGCACAAAAATCGTAAACCCATCTCTCCAACAAGGATACATCCTGTTGAAGCTAGATCCAACTGAATTTTGCATGCATAACACAAAGCCCTACACAATTCTGGTCCTAAATACATGGCACATGGGATCAAGATATCAGGAGGTGGAAGAGATTCTAGAACTGCTAAATCCCTCAAGCTAGAACCCCCCAGTTTAGAAAAAAAGGAAAACTCACTGCTGAACTTTTGCCGGACCTGCCCCAAAAATCTGGACCTCCCTACCACCCTCAACGGGAGCAATTAACTCACTTAGGCTCTTTAAGAGGCAAGTCAAGGCAGTACTACTAGAAAAACATGTGTCATAAGAGAACTATTTTGAAGCTGCCATTTCATCCTATTTGATATTGTATCTTTTAGACCTGTCATCCTTGGGTGGCCTGCAGCACTGTTTGTATCACCCACACAAGTGGACTTTCAGACCAGTCTCAGGCCAACCATTGCAAGGCTTGTGTGGGCTGTTTACTGCCACTTCAACTTGGCATTTAAGAGCACTTGCCAAGCCTTAAACACCCCTTTGATTACACACAAGCCACCACCTAAGGTAGACCCTAGGTTGCCAAATGGGTAGGGTGTTGTGTAAGTAAAAGGTAGGGCCTGTATTTTTTAAGTTCCCCATGTCCTGGAAGTGAAAAACACCTACATTAATTTTTCTCTACTATGAGGTTTACTTCTCTCTTAGGATAGCATTGAGAATTCCTTAATACCCATCTGTGATTCCAGATTAGAAAGGAGGCGGTGGATCATGTTTCATATCTTTGAAATAGTAATGGTAAATCCTCTTTGCTGGTAAAGTTGGATTTAACATTACTGTTTTAGAAAGTGGGCATTTCTCTGCTCTCACTGCTCTGTGTGCTGTAAGCATGTCTCCAATGCATGTATGGGGGGTGGGTGACAGATACATTTTAGTGCATTCCCTATAGACAGCCACAAACACAGGAAAAGTGGGTGTGACAGAAAACTCATTCGCAATCTGATAGCTCTTCCTGGGCAGGAAGAGAGAGGGAGAGCTGACCGACTTAAATAGGCAGTGTCCTGTTTCGCACACAAAGGACTGATTACCCCTTACTGATCGTCTGAAGCCTAGGCTGGGATAAACGGGGGACCTGTGCACTTGAAGGGCCTGCTTTGAAGTCACCCCCACTTCAAAAGTACAACTGGGTATAAGGGCTGCGGCTCTGACCCTACCAAGACAGTACAGTACTGGACCTGTGAAGAACTCTGCCAGGAGTAAAGACTGCTGTGCTCCAAGCATTGCCAATCTGCTTGACTGCTGCTCTTGATTAACTTATTTTTCTGCTTTTCTGTGCTGCCCTGCTGCCTGCTGATCTCTGCCCTGCTGAGAGCAAGGACTGGACCTATCTCACTTGAACCCAGAGTGACGCTAAGGACTTGCTGGCTTGCCCCTGTTCTGAAGTCTCAGGGCCATCAAAGACTTCCTTCAGCCCTACAATAGCACCTTGACTCTGCCTGCCATCTGTGAGTCTTGCCCTGCCAAGTGATGCCAATCCAGTCCTGAGCCCTTGAAAGTGTCTTTTGCTGTACAGCACCATCAAAATCGACCTAGCAACAACTTTGCGTCGATCGGAACTGACGCATTGCTCTTTGACGCCGACCCAAGAACCTACCTAGCTTCGACTGAGTGCACTGCTTGTTGACGACGGACAGTTTGGCTCGACAACGACAACCCATCGCCTCCATCTTATAATCGCAGATCAGAAGCGATGCATCGAGCCCTTGACGCTTACTCCATACAAGCAACTCTTTTAGTGGGACCTAAGTGAGTCCTGTAGCCAGCCTGCCCTCCATCGCAGTCAGCTTGAACTTTGGATCTACCGTGGTCCAGCGCGACCTCAAGTAACCCCTAAGCGCTATATTTTCTAGACAATATTTTTTGATTTATTCTTTAAAAATTCATAACTCTGGTCAACTTATTGGATTTTTGTTATTTTGGTCTTGTTTTACTCGTAACAATAAAATCTATTTCCCTAATCCTGTGTGGAATATGTTTGTGATGTTATCATTGTGTTACTGTGTGTGTTGCACAAATACTTTAGACATTGCCTATTTAGATGAGCCTGACTGCTCTGTGCCAAGCCACTAGAGGATGAGCACAGGTTATCTTTTAGTGTGTATCTAGCTTACACTGACTAGAGCAGTAGTTCATGCTTGTAGAGGGTACATACTCTGACAATCAGAAAACCCAGTTCTAACAGTATCCTTTTATGTTATACCTTGCTTTTCGAATTCTATGTACAGCGTAACTTAGGAGACCGGTACTGTACTGCAACCTGCATCAGTTCTCGTTGTACAGTGCTCTGATACAGTGATGGTCATGTTTGCGCTTTATAAAACTCAATAAATAAATAAAAATGGATAAATGGTACCACTAGACTACAGAGCCTATAGAACTCACTCATTGACCCCTGGGATACAAAAATTCAAAGCGAGGCAATATCTGATAGGGATTTCTAAGTGCGGATTTCTCACCATACAGTATTCCCAAGGCGTCAGACTGGATCCCAAAAAATCTTATGCAGTTCCTCTGCACGCCAGTAGGTGGCATCAAACAGCTCCACATGAACATCATCTGTATCAGAAGTGACATGGGCTGTGCCAATATAGGTGCGACTCCCAGATCACTCGCTTCAGTTTCTTTCTGCGCCAAAAGCACGGATCAGGAAAACGACCTCCGTTCTTTTTTTTACCATTTCTTTCTACCCCTTTGTCGAATTCTTTTTGAGCTTTGCTCCCACTGTGCAAGGAATATGTCCCCAACAAACCCACGGGATTAAAACTGTGTGAGTGATGTCACAGGCAAATGTTAGTTAGTTTGCAGATTTATGTAGCGCAGCTTATCACCCATGAGGGCATCCAGGCGCTGCCCATGGGCATGGGGAGATTAAGTGATTTGCCCAGAACCACAGGATGTTACGCCGAGACTCGATCCCGCATCCCCAGCTCCTGAGTCAACAGCTCTGGCTGCTGCGCCACATCCTCTCCTCCTCAAAATGTTTGTCAATGTCTGTCTCTGACCCACACTTGGTTTGCCTGTGATGCCTGGGGGGGGACCACAACCCCAAGGCCTGCGCCTACTGCAAGATAATGCGCCACAAAATGATTCGCAAGTGGACTATGAAGCTCTTCCTGGCAGTGCAGTAGAAGAAGACTCTGTGCTTATCTTGTCCCTGATCTAGATGGAGATCTTGGGCCCGTTCTTGATATCAATTCTGCTATTTCCCCAGAGCAATTTCTGCTCAACTTAATGAGCTCTTTGACAATATGTACAACTTTGGGCCAATGGCTCCCTCTGGTGTCCCTTAGGCGCTACATAGTTGAGAAGTGCCCCTGCTGGATTAATGACGGTGGGTTTGCCCATGATGCCAGCCAGGCTTTCTGGATCTGCTCCTGGATCTAGACTGACACTGACTCTGGCACCTACACTGGTCCAGTTCCCTTGGCACCAATTCCGGCACCACCTACGCCACTTGAAGACGACCATATCTTCCTTTCCGACTCCAAGGTGGCGCAATCTCGACGCTGTTCGCTGAGATCGACAGTGTTTTCAGGGGATGTTCAATTAGACAAGCCTTGTGATATCTCTTGTCTATTTGCAGATAAGCTAGACACTGTGCTCGAACACTTTATCAAATCTGTAGGCCTCTCCTTGGGTTCCCGACAACAACAATCCTCCTTTGGCCTTTCTGCAGTGGTGGTTGATTAACTGCGATTGGACTGGTGGTAGACCCCCTCTCCCTTCCCCACCCGGTGCTGACAGTGATAACTGATGCATCACTTCTGTGTTGGAGTGGCCATCTGTGGAGATTAGAAAACTCTGGTCTCCAGCAGAATCTCAACTCAATACCAGTCTTCTGGAGCTGAGGGCTATCCTCTTTTCAATGAAAGCCTTCCTCCCATCCTTCAAGGGTTCAGGTGTTTATGGACAACACCACTGCCATGTGGTATTACAACAAACAGAGCTGAGTGGGCCAGCGCAAAAAAACTCAGCAGTCAGTCCCTTGCGGACCACTAATGGCATCTACATCAGGAGGTGGTGCAAGGTCTCTTCTGGGAGAACCATGGCTCGATCTATTCGCCACCACCAAGAACGCACAATGTTGTGGCTTCTGTGCATTGGAGTTTCCAAAGTAGGCTCTCGCTCTGAGAAGCATTCCTCTTAGACATGCAGCTGGGCCTCCTGTGTGCCTTTCTGCCAGTATTGCGCCTACCCTAGATTTTAAAGAAGATCAGGACCGACCTGCCCAAGTCATATTAGTGGGTCCAGACTGGGCAGGGAGAGATTGTTGTCCTGAACAGGAGTGTCTGTGCTCCTATCAGGCTTCCTTTTCGGGAAGACCTCCTGTTGCAGCAGGAGGGCAGGGTCCTGCATCCGAATCTGCGTGCAGATTGAGCTGTGCTTTTTGATCCCCCTCCTGAGATTTCTGCTGTCATCTTGGTACCCAGGCGTCCATCAACAAAAAAGGTCTACATCTGCTGTTTGGACAAATTTGTGACTTGGTGTTCCTCACGACATGTTGATCCACTTTCTGTCTCTTTGTCGCAGATGCTGTTGTTTGCGCTGTTCTTAGCCTGGCAAGGCCTTGGGCACAATTTAAGGTTATCTTTCTTCCATCTCAGGCTTTTTGCGGATGCTGGACCAGCCCTCACTGTTTAAGCCACCTGTTGTGACATGTTTACTTAAGGGTTTGCAACATCCTACCTCTTTTATCATGCTCCAATCGGATCTTAATTTGGTCCTGACGTTTCTTATGGGCTCCTCATTCGAGACCCCTATACAGCTGTCATGTGAGACTTCTTACTCTTAAGACTGTTTTCTTAGTGGCCATTAAAATGGCCAGGAGGGTCAATGAGCTTTAAACACTTTCAGTTAACTCTCCGTACAGAGCTTCTAACTGGGAAAACTGGTTCTTTGAACTCGTGCTTCATTTCTACCAAACGCAGTGACTCCATACTACAGCAGTTAAAGCATTATCTGTCATCTTTTTCGCTCCACCTTATCCTTCTAAGGAAGAGGAGAGGCTCCATCATCTGAATCCGAAAAGAGCTTTTTACTTTTTACATTGATCGTACCAAAGACCACCGGGTGGATAATCAGCTCTTAGATTCACAGGAGCGAAAAACGGCAGGGCTGTGTGGAAGAGGACTAGCTCTCAATGGATTGTACTTTGCATCAAGTTCTGCTATGCACTAGCCAAGAAGCAGACTCCAGAGGGTGTGCGGACCCATTCCATCAGTGCCAACGCTGCTACTACAGCATTACTACAGGACATACCTGCCCTGGATATCTGCCAAGCTGCAACATGAGTGTCACTCCACACATTCATGAAGCACTACTTCTTGGAGAGTCAAGTCCATCGAGACTGGCCTTTTGCCCATTCGATCCTCCAAGATTTCCTGGTTTGAGCCAGTTTGCAGACCTAACTCTTGTGAGGTATTGCCTGCGTATCTATTTTAAGGTGAGGAATCTGTGATTAGAAGTCTGTATCAGAAGGACAAGCTACTTACCAATGGTAATGCTTTTTCTGGTAGAGACTCTATGTAACCGCAGATTCCTCACCGACTGTCCTATCCTCCCTGATCTGCAAAATGGGTACTTCACTAAAAGCTCCTGTTAGATCCTGCACACTGGTCACACATCATTCAGTCATGGCTCTGAGTTTTTAACTTTTTAACAAAGAAATTGTCACGAGAGAAAGATATAGGCACTGCTTCCGATGTACCCGCTTAGCCGCTCAATGCCACCTACTAGCGCACAGAAATACTCTTCAAGATTTTCTAGATCCAGTCTGACGCCTGGGGAATATTCTAACGTGCAGAATCTGCGGTTAGAGCCTTTACTAGAAAAAGTGTTACCAAAGGTAAATAACTTGTTCAACAAGGAGAATACTGGTGGTGATCCCTTTCCTGATCCATCAGGATCAGTCAGGGTTTATCCCTAAAGGTAACACTATACATAACTTGGGTAGACCAATGCTTGTATGATTCACCCTTGATGATAAAGAAGGAGAATTTGCAGTGGCAGCCTTAGACATCAAAAAGGTATACAACAAGATGTACCCCGGCATTCCTAAAGTATAGAATTCAAATTTATGACATTATTTAGTCAGGACTATTGTAGCATAAAGTATACTTTGGCACAGGAAAACACCAGACATATTGCTTATCAAAAGAATGTTCATAGATTTATTCCATCCAAAATTCATGTTTGGCTAAAAGCGTTTTTATCAATGCTTTACAGGACTGAGAACACTGATGATTCTGACAGATGGTTACAAAATGAGGTATCTTGTGTTGTAGCAGCGAGATCCAGTCCTTGTAGGAAAATGCAAGAACAGCCAACACGTGTTTCTTCACATCTGTGACTTCCTCAAGGTTTATGAAGAGAATATTGAGCTATGAAAAGGTGGTAATTCTCCAGTAGACTCCCGTGATGAATCCCCCCCCCCCCACACACAAATTCGAAGTCAGTTTTCCCAATGACAGCTGTAATGTCTTTAGTCGACTTTGGCAATTTGTAGAAAGTGCAGTCAGATCAATATTCCATATGTGATTTGCGTCTAATACCAGAATGGATAAGGAAAGGCACGAGTATTGACCGAATTTCTAGTTCTTAGATGACACCTGGAGGACTATTATAGGCCCATTTTATATGTGTCGCTGGCGGAACATTTCAGCGGAGGACTGCATTTGTAGAAACTCCCGGCTAACGTGAAGAGCTGTGATAAACCCCGCGTCTGGAGAACAACCCGTCCGTAGCTGTGGACCCAAGTACGCCCGTATCACATCAAAAAGGTATACAAGATTGTGGATTGGGAGTTTCAGGCTCTGGAAACAATACAACTGCTCTGTACTTAATGCAATGGAGTAGGCGCCTTTATTGCATGCAACAGCTTGTGTTAAAACTGCCAAGGATATTTCAAACTGACAAACTTACCCATGGAAGGCCTGCAACAAATAGGGGTTATAAACAAATGAGTTGTTCCACATGTTCGCTAAGGCAAAAGGGCTCTGTGACGTGTGGAGGACACTTCCTGTTACACACCAGGCTAGGCGGAGCATCTAGATATGTCTGGGCAGAGTTCCTAGGTAGACTTCTGGAATTGGCCACTTTATCAATAATGGTGTCTGACAATAGGAGGGAAACTATTGACGCTACTCTTTAACACTATTAAGGCAGAACACCCAGTGCAGACACAAGAAGAATGGGAAAATACACTGAGACTGTTCTGACAGACACAGAAAGTAAATTATACAAGACTAAAGACTATACCCGCTGAGTGTCAAGGAATCCAACATTTTAGATTATACATATAAAATATATACACAAAGCATTTATGAACACCAGTGGTCCTCGGTAAAATATATCTGGGAACTTGTTCCAGCTGCCCCAGATTCCACATGGAGGGGGTTGACTTTGTGCATATGATATGTACATGCCCAGTATTTGCAATATTTTGGCATAGTGTTGTAAAAGACCTGCAAAAACTGGAGAGATCCATTGCAGAGCTAGATCTTAAACAATGGGGCTCTACAAGAACCCAAAAGAAAAGCACATGCAGTATGCATTTGTAGCCCTTAAACTGATCCAGGCATGTTAAAGGATAGCAATCCACTGAGAGCAGCGAGGGACCCCAAGTATACTCCTATAGAAAAAGGATTTGTTTGAATTAACACTTGTGGAAGAACTATGATTAAAAGTGTTTTATTACTAATCCTAAAGTTGAAAATGACATTGCAACATGGAGGTAGCTGATAGACTATGAGCTTGCAAGATACTACAGAAGAACAGGAAAGAGCGGCTGCCATATTCCAGCGATACTGAACCTGCCCTGGCACGGATTCCGAAGCATGTCTACAATGAAGTTACAACGGTGCCAAAGATGAGAGTTAACCACTTGTATATCAACCATGAGTGTAATTGGAAAAAGCATGTTGTATCTAGTGTATATGAGCTGCAGAAGAATGTGAAATATAAAAGTTTAATAAAAGGAGTATAAAGAATGTAATGGACAGTGGCCCTGAACAATTGCGATTGGCTGAAACTTTTTTCAAGTATTTCACTTTTCACCTTGTTTTTCTCATAAATACATCGCCTCCTGCAAGTCAGGACAAAAGATTTGACTCTTTGCATCTTTCCTCAAAACAAACCACTATGGAGTAAGAGAGTGTTGGAAGAAGGGAATTCCAGGCCGTAGAGAATAAACATAAAAGGATTGTCAACGTTTTTTAGTTTTTTTTAACAGAAGTCTTTAGTTCAAAATCAGAGGAATTGTACCCCCCTCATTCACCCCACTAAGAGATACCCAGTTTCTGAGATCAGTACTGAGGGAAAGAGAATTCCTGTGCAGACACGCAATTTTGAACAAGCATTTGGCTTCAGTAGAAGGCTAGTGCAGGAGATCTGGACCACAGTGATATAATCGAAAGGAAATGTTCTGAGGAGCATAACTATCATTAGTATATAGTAGGTGAAGTAACACCAGGTCCCAGCGGTGTAAAGCGCCCTCAGGACCCTAATTATTGCTATTGCACTGCCCAGCTGAGGACGTGGGAACCATTTTTAGGTCTCTCCTACGCACGCGCTGCATAGGAGACCTTTAGCCGTCGTGCAGCTCTTTTTCCAAGCACATACTCGTGCTTGAGGCGGCATACAGCTTGCAGGGACGCGCCACAAGCACGAGTATGTGCTTTTGAAAAAGAGCAGACGCTCTCTCCAGCGCGCGCGCTGCGCTCGCGGGTGCACCCCTCCGCCTCTCTCTCCCGCTGCAGCGCGAGGCACACGCGCTTGTATTTCTTTCAAACGTGGTTGAGCCTAACACATTGGAAAGTGTAACCTGGGTTTCTCCTACAAGGTACTTGCTTCAATATACTAAATGTATGAGCAGAACCGTTAAGAGTAGGCTGCACAACGCCACTCTAAAACTTTTGTCGGTGCTTTGTCTGCCTATATTTTTAATTTGTTTTCTTTTTTTAAGTGTTCTTTGGAAAGAAATGGGTCAAGTAATAAATAAACCAATACATAAAATGTTGCATTGGCACGCTCATCTGAGTGTGTTTCTTCATGGATGTCATCAATCAAATTAACTGTGTCAATATGGTCGCCGAGATACATAAATGTTTAATTTCCATTCTGGTTTTGTAAGAGTTGTCTCCTTCCTATTTCCTCGCCAAATCAAATTATGGTGCTGAAATGATATATCTCAAAAGCTCTTCGCAGATGATATTGCTGCAGATCGGCGCATATAAATTCTCCCTGCTTCCACGGACAGAGTAAACCTACAGTCACACGCACATACACACATCATACGCTAGGGCCCATCACACTAAAATTCATACTATTACTCTATCCACATTGAATATAGGAGAACCAATCTGCATCTACAATGAGGTCAATGCAACCTTAATGATATTGCCTTGAGTCATGATTTAAAACACAGGAAATACATTTGAAACTCAATAAATGACCCAGAAATGAACACCCAACGCCGTAATTCAATCAAATGCTTATTTATCTAAATTAGTTCAAAATGAAAGTCAATCATTAGCGAAATCATTATTCTCATAGTTACCTATTCTAGCTAAAGGGTCAGGACAGGTCTCTCAGTAAAGTCTCTCGAGCTGCCGTCCAAACGCGATGATCACCAGGAAAGAATGAATGAACGAACGAACATGGACCCTCTCTAGTTAACATATTTATAGTGTATGTTGCGAATAAAAGTAACAAACAAATATTAGATATCCGTTGAGCCACTGAGCAGAGCAAGCAGGAAAGGAAGTCTCTCGGTTACATTTAGAAAACCTCCGCTCAGGAAAAATCACAAAAATAAAAAGACGGAAAAAGGAACTCGAGTTTGCAAATGTATCTTTCGTAAATGTTCTTCCTTGATATCTTAGCAGAGTCACCGCAATTGTTCATTGTGACTTTATCCTTGTCCAAGGGCAGCTGGAAACGTTCCCAGAACTGCTGTCCTCACGGAAGATTTTCTAACCAGGCAAAGGCTGCGGTCACGTGACTCTCGACCATATTCAGCAAGGCCTCCCATCAAAATTCAATCACTCGAGTGCAGGCTGTAAAAGGCAGCCATCTTGTTTTAGGCCAAAACAGACCATCTTAATTAAAAGAAACACAAAACAACGTTACCACAGCATAATGATTAAACAGTGTTAATCCCCACTAATACCCATATGTGTTGTGTATGTAATTATCTAGCCTTCTGCAACACAATGAAGCATTAGTACACGTTATTTTAAAAGCGGTTCGTGCTTTAAACAAATAGCACTTTGCAACATTCATTTAATTTAAACCGCACATTATTATTAAGCGACATATATGCATTCCCACGTGTAGTTTACTCTCATTAGTAATGTTGGTTAGTCCGACTTCAACAAAACAACTATGAATTAATGTCTTTAAATTAATAATTTTAGTCAAAACATATAAACGAAACTGGAGCTTAAAACTCGATAAATTTTCAACAGAAAACTCTACTCCAGCAATCCCCCCTTTGGTGATATCTTATCACCACAAAAAACCACAAAACCAACCAAAAAACAAATGTAAGTCCCAATTTTTAGGAGAAATTGAAAATGTCTTTTATGACACAACATTAAACACCAGACTCCCTCACATCATCCCTCTTTGTCTCCAAGTAAACACTCTCCCTCAACTCTTCTAATTCTATTTCTTGAGGATCTCTCCTTGATCTCTTTTGTTTCTTTTCTGCCTTTTCTCTAATTATTCTCTTTTTCCCTCCCCTGTTTTTACAACACAAACACCCCAATCTCAGTAACAATAAAGCAACAATTACACATGTCAAAGAGAACAATATTTTACCGATAAAGGTACTACCTATCCTAGCAATAAAACTCTTAACAGCAACTATCTTATTAGCTATTTTAGTCCAGACACTTTCTGCTTCCAGTGGTACTAATTCTTCATGCAAATCAGTAATATTTTTGATATAGACCTTTAGGTCTTTACTTTCGTCAGGAATGTAAGTGCAACAATGTTGAACTTTCAGCATTCCGCAGACTCCACTCTCCTTGGCCAATAGAATATCAAGGGCAAGTCGATTTTGCATAGACATGGCACGTACGGCAATCATCTCCGTATTCACCAAAAGAAACCCTCCAGCGGTACTTGTCGATAAACGATCCACCACTGTTGACAGTTTCCGAATCCCATATGCATTTAAAGAAATTCCCACTGCTGGAATGAAAGCACCAAAAATATCACCCACTATCTCCGACCAAGTTTCTCTCTTAAAACGTGTTAGTAAACTAATGTGTTCTACATCTTCTATTCTATCTATATGAAAAATCTTTGGAAAGACCAGGCCCACATAACACGTGCCATACCAATGGTCAGGCAACTTGTAATAAGCCTTGTTCCCACAAACATAATACACTCCTGGGAAAACTGGATCTTCTCCACCTTTAAAACCCCATCCTGTTGCAATGAAATATGTATCATGACACTCACTAGTCCCAACAAAATACGTATCATATTGAGACTTCTTTCTGGTAATGCATAATTTACCCTTCTGTGGTGCATCTAAAGCTAAAGTTGGACTAGCCCCATTCTTCAACTCCTTAGCTGGATTCAGCTTTTGGTTCATAGGCAATTGCCCAAAAATGTTATCTTTATTAGACATCTCATAATCTATTTTCCCTAACAAATAAAAAACACTACTTAACACACTACATGAAATTCCATACGTAGCTGGTAAATGGTGATAAGTAACACCTTCTGAAACGGATGCAGGTAATTGCATGCAGACATAGCAATCCCTAACTTCCATTGTCTTTACGTATTCGTACAATAACTTTGAAAAAACATTGCTAGAAAAATCATTAATTGACCTATCTTTATGTATGTAAATGCTACTAATTCTAGTTGGAACTACTTTTTGTGAACTCTTCTCTACATTGGTCACATTCTCAGTATATATTCCAAAAGTATCTATTGTAACTCTAAAAGTAACTAGTAAAGCTAGTACACCCCATAATAGCATTAATAATCCAGTACAGCAGCAGCACATTCTACACCATCTTTTCAAAAAGGCACATCTACTTTGATTATTCTCTGTGTTAGCCATTTAACTACTTTGGCAGTGTCTTTTGACTTAGCCTCTTCTACTCCACTACTGAGATTTAGAACACTAGATTATTTCAAACAGCTAATTTCAGATTTTCTCTTTTCACTTCTCCAAGTGACTCCTCCAGTCCACTCAATTTGGATTTTCGTCACTTTTCACTTCTTCTTCAGCAACATCAAATTGTATCAGATCATCAACAACATCCTGTGCATCCGACTCTTCTCCAATGTCAGTCAAGATTACTTTCAGGATTCCAACAGTTTTCTCCTCAACCACTTCTCGTACGGTCCCCTCTGGATTTCCTTGACCTTCTGCCTCTTCACCTTCAGACAGTGCCACATACGTCCATTCCGGTGACCTATACTTCTGGTTAGGTTTTCTTATTCTCCTGATCTCCTCTGGTTCTTTTGTGATCTTTTGTTTTTCACCTTTCGCTTGATTCTGACTCGACACTTCGTTCACCTGTTCAGCTTTTGATGAATTTACTCGTGTCAGTCTGTACCTCAGCCTCTTTATCCTGTTAGGCCAAAGATCTCCTCTTACAACCCTCTTTGGTCTCACTTCTTTATTATTTCTCTCTCCAATCCAAGTTCTCTTTCTCAGAACTCGACCCTCTGATTTCTCATTTTCACTCTCATCTGATTCTGTTTCATTTGCCTCTTGTTCTTCAACAGGTTTCTTTTGCTCCACAGTCTTTACCACTACTGATTGAGATTTCCCTAATTCTATCCCTCCTCGGGTCTCCGACACGCAATCTTCTTGCTGTCTACTTGTCCCTTCACCTAGCTCATCAGGAATGTTCCCTACACCTCCTCGGGGGTCTTCCGCAATCTGTCCCTCTCTATCTTCTTCTGACCCTACTTCTTCAGGTATAATCTCAAGTGGATTTTCAACCTCCTCATCTGATTCAGGAGTAGTCTCTGTGGAATTGCTCCTTTCTCTTCTGTTTTCCCCACTGCTTGTTGGAACTTCAGGCACTCTTACAGAATCCGATCTATCTGATCTCTCCTCTGAGACTCTCAATGTCTCCCCTGAGGCCTCTCTTGGAAAGAAAGAATCACCTGACTCTCTTTCTCCTTCACCCCTTTCAGGATTCTTCTTTCTTCTCACTGGTTCAGTCTCTGCATCATCACTCGAATCTGACTCTTCAAAATACTCCTTACCAGTCCCTTCTTTTGGATTAGGATCTCTCAGAGTATGACTAGCATGCACCCAGTTTTTCACACCGGCACACTTCACTGCAGTGGTCGTAGTCAAAATGACTTGTCTTGGCCTTCCCCACCTTGGAACCAAGCAATTTCTTCTTCTGTGTACCTTAATCCTCACCCAGTCCCCTGGACTCAGATCATGGGCTTGCTTCTTCTCAAGTGTGGTAGCGTCTCCTCCAACCTGGTGAAACACAGAATGAACTGCGTCAGCCAGGCCTTTACAGTAATCCAAAATCATGTCATCAGTTATTGTCATCAACTTGTTGACAGGCACAAATGCATGTCTCATCGCACGTCCCATTAAAATTTCGTGCGGACTCAAACCCGTGGTTCTATCTGGAGTAGACCTAATGGTCATCAGCATTGAGTCCTGCTTCTTGTCAAAAGAATTGCCACATCATGAGGTACAAATACCCTTACAGGATATCCCATTATTATACCCTCACTCTGTTCCAAGCTCCTGCATGTAGCAGCTACTGCTTTCAGACAACCTGGCAAACCCACAGCTACGGGGTCAAGTGTCGATGAGAAGTACGCAATCGGCCTTCTCAGTTGTCCATGCTTCTGAATTAACACTGAAAGTGCACACCCATTTCTCTCACTGCAGTACAACTCAACTCTTTCTCATAGTCTGGCATTCCCAAAGCAGGGGCTTCACACATTCTGCTCTTCAGCTCTTCAAATGCTGCCATTTGTTCTCCATCCAATTCCAATGGGTCTCTCACTTCACTTTTTGTCAACTTAATCAGTGGCTTTGCTATCAGCGAGAAATTACTTATCCACTGACTACATTAACCCACCATCCCCAGAAACATCCTCACTTCTCTCTGGGTCATTGGTGCTCTCATTCCTCTGATAATTTTGATTCTGTCATCGGTCACCTTTCTCAGACCTTTTTCAATATTATGTCCAAGATAATGCACCTCTTTCTTGCAAAATTGCAATTTGGCTGGAGATACCTTTAACCCTCCATCTGCCAGATGATTCAGTAAAGATATGGTATCTACTTCACAAGCTTCACATGTCTTCGATGCCACAAGTAAGTCATCGATATACTGCACTAGTACCGAACTTTCAGGCATGATCAAACTTTCCAATGATTTCTTCAATAACTGATTGAATATCGAAGGACTCTCTGTATACCCCTGTGGGATACGACACCATGCTAAAATACGCTGGCCAAACCGGAATGCAAAAATCGGCTGGCTGTCATGATGCAATGGAATTGAAAAGAAAGCATGACACAAATCAATCACCGTGTACCACTCAGCATCGTGGGGAATCTGATACAAAATCACTGAAGGATTTGGCACAATGGGACAACATGCCACCACAATTTTGTTAACTTTTCTCAAATCCTGTACAATCCTGAACTTCCCATTAGGCTTCTTCAGCCCCATTATCGGTGAATTACACGGGCTACTCAGTATTTCTCTCAAAACACCCTGTTGAATCATCTTGTCAATTATAGGTGTTATTCCCTCAATTATTTCTGGTGTCAATCTGTACTGAGGAATATTAGGATAAACAATACCTTCTTTCACTGAAATCTTCACTGGATCTACATTATTCATCAATCCCACATCTTCTCCAGTAAAATCCCAAACTGCTGTTTTCACTGCGTGTCTCAACTCCTGAGGCAAATCATCTGGATTAAACACAGCATATGTACCAACAATCTCACTCTCTCTATTATCCAGAGTCATCCGGTACAAGACATCCTCATCCGGTGTCTCAAAAGCTATTCCATCCGGAGTACAGAAAATGGTACAATTCATCTTGCACAATAGATCCCTACCTAGCAAGTTCACTGGACTAGTGTCACAGACAACAAATCTGTGCATGTCAGAAAATTTCCCTATTCTTACCCTTACTGGTTCAGTAAGACGAGTCTTAATCTGTGTATTGGCTACACCAACTACTTGGATTGCTTCGTCCGAAAGAGGAAGATTTCTAATATCTGCTGACCTGACAGTTGATCTCGTCGCTCCTGTGTCTACCAAAAAAGTAACACTCTCCCCATTTATTTTCCCATCTGCAAATGTTCCTGCCTGGTCTATTTCTAGAGTTGCACCAAGTATGCACTCTTCCTCCTCTCTTCGGCACCGTCAATAGTCCCCTTCAGACTCACTCCCCTCATTCTTTAACCAATACTGTTGTACCGGGTTAGAACGTCTCGGTTTGTTTACCTGCTCATCATTGTAGAATCCTGAATCCTGGTTATACTTTTGGGACCCTCTATTCTGCGGCAAGGGCGGTTTTGGCTCTTGACTCTGCTGTCTGACAACCTTCTGCTGTTGCTGCTGTTGATTACACCCTTCGTTCTGCACCTGTTGATTTAATGGTTTATTTTCATTACTCACTAATGGTGGATTGGTACACTCGGATCTCCAATGCCCCAATTGTCCACAGTTGTGACAAGGGGACTTCTTTTTGGCCTCCTCTAAATTCCCCTTTCCTTTTCCCGCATATCTGGGTCTATTTCCTGGATTATTTGCCTGTTCCATCAACTGTGCTTCTTGTCTCTCAGCAACTTTCACTTGTGCCCACATTGCCTTTTCTTTTAGCTTTCTCTGTTTTGCTTCAATCTCATCACTGAAGTATTTTGCATGTCTCAGGATCTCATCAATCTTTTTACTCTGCCAATCCACTGTATGCTCACGTATCCTTTCACTTATTTCAGGTCTCAGGCCATATACAAATCTGTATACAAAATGACTCAAATCCTTGTCACCCAGGTGTTTATCTCCACTGAACTGTTTAAAAGCCAAATCAGCCTTTCGTAAAAAGCATGAACTGATTCTTTTGCTTCCTGATGTGTTCGATCTATCTTAACCCAGTCTGTCTCTTTCGGGGGTACTTTATTTTTCAGGAACACAATAACCTGCTCATATTTCTTCATAACCTCTGGATCTGGTGCTCCTGTTTTCTGATCTCTTGGATACTCCTTTGCAGGCCAATCTATAACTATCTTACACTCAGCCCACAAGTCTGCTGGAACAATTATATCAAACAGACTATTCAGGTCAATCCACAGCACTTTTGACAATTTCACAAACCTGTCTACCTGCCTATACCACTCGACTGGCTTTTCTCTCAATCGGGGGAAATCATTCGTAAATGATAGAATATCCTGTCTAGTCCATGGGACATGTACATATCCTCCTCCAGGAATCTCTCTCATTGGATAAGCATCCACTGTTTTCTCTTTTTCTCTCACAGGGAAAGCTGAATAAGTCCTGTCCACTGAATCTTCCCTTTTCCTGTACCATCTATCCTTCCATTTTTCTACATCACCCCATTTTCGCAATAAGGCAATCATTTCCTTAATCTGTCCTGTTCTACCAGCACCATTTAGATTTTCAATATCTTTGTCAGTGAAATCCATTCTGTAAGACTTCTGCAAAGCTTTCACCTTATCCATGTCAACTCCTTGTTCACTCGCAATCGCTCTTAACCTGTCATGTGTACTCTTAGCCCTCCAGGTGATGCTTTTACACATGAACAACAACTCCCCATCATGATGATTTTTGAGTATATCTGTAGGAATTGTCCCTGCAATAAGCTCCTCCAGTTCTATGCGCAATCTTGCTACATCAATTGCCTGTGAATCTTTATCCTTCTTTTGAAGAACCTTCAACCAATCATTAAAATCCTCAGCTGTTATTTCAGTAGACTTTTTCACTGCACTCACTTGTTCCGTCACCCTCTGTGGTTCCAGAATTGCTCCTCCCAAACAACCAGTATTCAATCCTGAATTAGGCTGTACATCTAATCCTCCACCACAGGTGTCATGTCTCAATTGACTCAAATTATTTCCTCCCATTCTCATTCCTGATTCCTCCAAAGAACAAGTACCAACCAAACCATTTCTAACATAGGGAACTGTCAAACCATTTTCACCCATTCTTTGCTTATCAAAAATAGGCACAACCGGACCTATAGTTACAGGTACCGTAACTGCTTCAAGATTTTTCGTCAGCTCTCTTATTTTCTCAGTCAGTTCAGATGTGGTTCTGGCTAATTCTCTTGTTTTCTCGTCACTGACTCCTCAATTCTCTCTCTCTCGCTCTCTCTCCCTTTCCCTTTCCGTGAAAGAGCTATCACTTTTCAGATCAGGTGTCACAACTTCAGTTTTAATAATTCGCAAAGTATCTCTTATTGGAGTAGCAACTGGCGTGCTCTCTTCTAGTTCTGGTCTATACGGAGGTGGTCTCTTGTAAATCATGTCATCCAAGACCTCATCCTCATAATCGTTTCGTTTCAAAAACTTTATTCGATTCAAAACAAAAGAATCATAAAAGTCAAACAATTTCATTTACAAGCATTATTTCAAGTTCATTTTTAAAAGACAGTCTTACAATTATAACACTAAACTAATAAAATTCATTAGCTAATATAATCACAGATGAAGACCCCATAGCTTTTACTTTCAATCAAATTAGATGATTTCATAGATTCTTCGTGCCGGGGCATACATTGAAGGGCAGATAAAATAAATAAGAAAATCACGATGCACCAATATACAATATACATGATCAAAGGGTCAGCTTCTTGGGGCCAGATTTAGCCATACCGTTTTCTAATCAAAAGTGACACCCGTATAAAATTTAACATTGAACAGCAGACACCAGGTGAAGACAGAGATAATAAATAATCATAACCCTCTTTATAATGGCATGGTTGCTTTTCCTTAAGGATCGGCTTAATAAACCTGATTCTCGGGTCCTTATATAGGGAACAGAAAAGAACAATATGCATCGTGCTTTGGCTATCTTTGTTATTACAAGGACAGGGGGGCAGTCTCTCACACCAACCCCCCTGTTTAGGAAACGCAAAAAGGAAGTGCAAGATGTGTAGCCTAAACCTTGTCAAGTAGAATCGCCATTGCACATGGTTTGTGAAGGTTAAATAAAACTGGTGCTGCAAAGTAGCCTTAGGAACATAAGGGCTAACCAGGGAATTCACAAACGGTGATTTCCAATAATTTGTTTTAATTACAGCTTTGATATCTCCCTGTATATTTTCGGGGTTGTCAAAAATGTCACCCAAGCCTATTTTAGGGAGCATTTCATTTACATAAGATAGCCAGGGGATCTGTTTCATGTTTGCCAATTTTAAACAATCCCGGAGGATATCTCTGGTGAGCTGTAAGTCCTCTGATAGCCATATTTTGCCCCATAGCAGTAAAGGGGAAAGGCGAATGGTGTCACTCACGTAGCTTAGACCTATTTCGTTGTGGGCAAATCTGTTTGAGGAGCCTGGTGGAATAGCCAATACACGCTTTAAAAATTTGTTCTCCATGATCTGTATCGTGTCGGGGCTTTCAGTCCCCCAAACCCCTGCCCCATAAGTAGCAACCGACAAACATTTAGCTTTATACAAGGTTTTTAGATGTATAACAGGTTTTTGTCCTAGTTTGCCACAGAAACGAAACAGACCCTCTATAGAGCGACTAGCACTTTGAACTCGAGCCTGCATTAACGGGGCCCAGCTTAGTTTGTTGTTAAAGAGGTTTCCCAAATAATTAAAGTTTTCAACCTTTTCAATGGTGGAGTTATTGACTACAAACTTTCTGGTTTTGGTACCCTTTGGGCCACAAACCATAGCAAAGGATTTGGCGAAGTTTACCTTGAGGTCTAGGTCCAACATGAATTTGTGGAAGGCATCAAGACAGTGCTGCATACTGTTTCCTGTGAGTGTCATAAGTACCGTGTCGTCGGCGTAAGAAAGCATTGGAATGCTCCTGCCGTTGACCTTTGGAAAATCATGACAGTGGTCCAACAGGTATTTTTCCAGACCATTGGTGTACACAAGAAACAAAAAAGGAGCTAATATGCATCCTTGTCGGACGCCCTCAGTTGAGAGGATAGACTTAGTTTTCTCTCCCCCTGGCCCAAACCTTATGGCTACAGTAGTGGATTCATGGAGTCTACGGAGCAAGGTGACCAAGGGTTCCTCGAAGCCCATGACCTCCATCATTTGCCACAGCTTGCTCCGACACACAGTGTCGAATGCACTTGAAAGGTCCATGAAGGCAAGGTGGATGGAGGATTTCCTTGCCTTCATGTATTTCCCTATGATCAGGGCCAGGTTCAGGCACTGTTCGACAGTACCTTTACCTTTTCTGAACCCATATTGGGAATTCACAATAAGGCCCACCGAATCTGCCCATGTTTCTAGTCTGGCTAAAAGGACCCTACCCAATATCTTACACGATGGATCAATTAATGAGATTGGGCGATAGCATCGGGGGTCTGATCTATCGCCCTTCTTAAAAATTGGCACCACTACTGCCTCCTTCCATGATGCCGGAATACGGCTATTTACAACTGCTCTAAAAACATTTAACAACATGGGGGCCCAAACCTTAACATTGTGTTTAAAAAAGTCCAAAGGCACTAGATCAGGGCCGGGTGCTTTTAATGGTATGCCTTCCCACAGAGCATCTTCCACTTCTTGTAAGGTGAGCGATGAGCTCAAGAACAAAGAAGATTGAGAGACCACCGATTCCCTAGCATCTCCTAGTGATGGTTCATTGGATAAAGTACCATGTGGGTTAAAAATGTTCCCAAAATGTGATTCCCACGTTTCGCATGCAATCTGCATCACAATGTTATCCTTGCCATTACATGTAAAAAGGGGGCGATTGATAACTTCCCAAAAAAGCCTACTGTCCTTCAATTCCGAGGCCTTTTCTAGATCTTCCCAGGCTTGGTTTTTTAAGTCCAACTTCCTTATTCTTATGGCTTCTTTATAGGCCAGTCTAGATGCTCTAACCAGTTCTATGTCCCTAGGTTTTTGATTTAATGCCGCTTTCAAGGATCTGTGTGTTGCCGAGCATGCGGCATCAAACCATCTGGGACCTAGCATTTTGCTTTTACCAATTGGTTTTGTGAGGCGTTCGGCTACATGCCCACATAGAGATTCAAAATTCCCTATGACCTTTTCAGGGGTAGTTGTAGGTGTTAGACATGCCTCGTACTCAGAGCTATATCCATTTAGGATCTCTGCCTCAAGACCTGCCGCGTCTATTTTGCCCCATTTAAGTGTGATACCTTGGTTCCTACTATACTTTACAGGTTGCTCCCAAACAGAATGTTTGGGTTTAACGGGACAAAGCAGGGATAAGTTTAGAGGGTTGTGGTCACTGGCAGCATTAGCAATTACTTCCAACTTATCAACATGGTCGAAGTGCCCACTAGAGACAATTACAAAGTCAATAAAACTCATCATACCTCTACTTCCCTGAAACGTCGGTATTGGAGCAAGATTTGGACCAACCCAGGGCTCCACTATGCATAGATCATTTAGAATAATGATGTTGTTTAAGGCGTCCCCCTGGGGTGTATGTTTGAAGTGTAACAGGGGTTGATCATGGGAGTCTCTCAAGCCACACACCTTCGAGTCCCCGTGGGTGCATAATGAACAGTTGAAATCTCCCACCCAGATGACAAATAGTAGGGGTTGCTCGTGGCGTGCCCTGGCTATGGCCTCCTCCAATTTCAACATTACGCTTGTCTCATTGTTGTCAAAGATGTTGTAATACCAGTTAATCAACAACAATGGTTCAGGAAACAAATTAACCAACATTAGCACTTGAAACCATGGGGAGTCAACTATCATAGAAGTTACAAGTTTGCATAGTTTTAAAGAGGTTGCTGTCATTAGGCCACCTTTTGCCCTACCCGCTTGTGAAGGTATCGCTAGGGTATTAAAGGCTTGGAAGCCCTCGATGTTCTGAGTGGATCGGCTCCATGTTTCCTGGAGGCACAGGATGTCACAGTCACCCACAAAGTCTAACCATGCCTCATCCTCCAATCTTGAGGCGAGCCCAGCAATGTTCCAAGAAATAAGGCGCATCCTTACTTCGTTTTGGTTCTTTCTGACTGATTCAGGTAATACTTCCGGATTATGCCTCAAGATGATTGGACTTGGTTCGCTTTCTTTAGTTAGGCCAGCCTCAGGGACTTGGGGGTTAGAAGTACGATCGTCACCAACGGAAACATTCTCCCGTGAGTTATCGTCACAGCTTTCTCCCTTCTCCCTCTGGCTGGGCTCTCCTGTTGTCAGAGTATTAGTATTGCCAGGAGAACTTAGTGATGGTCAATCTATCTCTTCCATGCCCGCAAGTGCATCAAAGCGGTTTCTTAGGGGGATATTACTTGGAAACCATCCTAGGTAGTCTTCCCCTTGGAATCTTGGTCTTAGTTCATTATACCAGGTTTGCGAAGAGTTGTTATTGTTATAAATTGATCCCCTAAAGAAACCATCACTCTGTTGCAGAGGACCCCAGTTGTTTTGGTTTGGCCATACGGCTCTATTTCTCCGGGCCCACCCAGGGTGTGTTTCACTGTTAGATGTCTGCCCAGTGTTTTTGTAAAGCAAAGTCGGGGGAACAAGATTCAAATTTGGATAGAAATATTCTAGACCTATACATTGAATATCCCCAGCTCTAGCAAATCTTGGTTTACAGCAGATGATATTTTTTACCCAGGTGTCGCTGAAGTTGATCAGGATACAGTCCCCCTCTAGGTCCTTCTCACTTGGGCCCACCCAGGGAACTCTGCGTACACTAAGTATTTTTGTTTTAGAATCAGGAGGGAGTGGTCTGTTATTATTGAGCCAGTATATTACTTTGTTTTTTAACTCCTGGTTTGATTCCGTTTTATTAGACGAAACTGGGGGTACTCCTGTGAGTATTACCATAAAAGGAGCTGAGTCTGGGGGCAAGTTTACAGGTGGTGATTTCCTTTTATGTGCTCTCTCGTTGTCATTGTTTGCTACAGGCCCCTGCGAAGATGTTTGTTTTGGCCCTTGGGTAGTTCCCTGTTTAGAAGTAGTAACTTCTGGTGTTAGTACTGTACTACCCATATTTTGACTAGGGGGCCCCACAGTGCCCGCCACTGCAAGTTTAGTACGAGCTAATGGAACAGGTTTTGTTCGTGCTAAGGGGACCGGTGCTGCCTTAGGGTCACCAGTTATAAGTGTTTTAGGTGTTTTACTGGCATTTTTATTCTCTCCCCCTTTTTTTGAATTACTATTATTGGCGTTACTGTTTTTATTATTGTTATTAGTACCCCCCACCTCGAGTGATTTATTTTTAGTTACTAGAGTTTCAAGGGAGTTGGTGTTAAGAGAGATAAGGTGTTCCAATTGGTCTAATTTTAGATTAACAATTTGAATTTTCTCTAGAACAGGCAGCAAGAGCATCTGAACCGATTTCTCAATTTCCCCCAAAAGTCGGTCATTATTATTGGTGTTAAGAGAGAAAATTTTCTGTCCCGCATCAACTGGGTGGGTGCCCTTTTGTTTAGTTGGATTTGTCAGAACTTTGGGTGGTGCTGGCTTCGCTGACTTGGATCTGGTTCCTTTTCTATGGTTTCCCCCTCTTTTACGTTTGTTCGGATTGTTTGGTTCCCGCTCACGGACTACTACATGATCTTGTATGTGGATGGGCCCATTATTGCTCAAATTGCCGTCTAAGGCGTTATCCCCCGTGATACCTGATGAAATAGGTATAGGAGTGAGTGTGGGTGCTTCAGCTTGGGAGTCCCCTGGGTCTGCTATCGTGATTGTCTGGGAGTCAGAGAGTGCCACTAGATTTGGACTAGCCTCTAGGTTGCTATCTGCACTATCGGCACTTTTCTCGGGAGTGGGTGCCTTATTGGGGGTAATTTTAGAGGCAATATCTCCCAAGGATGAGCGTTTGCCTGTTATTAGATCTAGGGACAAACGCTTTTCGGTAAGGGCGATTTCTTTTTCTAAGATCACAGTCGCCCGAGTTATAAAATCGTCTAAAGTTCCAGTTGCTTTCCCATTGTTCGTTTTTACGGTAACCTGTCTACCCTTCCCTGAGCGCAAGGACATCATGTGGGTTCTAGGAAACAACTAAATATATAGTGCTATAACTTACAACCAAACAGTTTAAGGTAAGAGTTGTGGGATCACTGATAAAGGGAGTAGCCCCGACCCAACCTTGATCGTCCTTGGACGGCCTTAAACGGTCCCGCCCTTGTCCCGGGCTTCTCCCGGCGAACTCCCGCGCAGCGGTAAGCACGCGTTATTTTATGGCTGTTGTGGTGATGGGCGAGTCGTTGGGGGCGGGGCGGGGAGGGAGAGCAGCCCAGGTGGAGCGGGCGCGGGTTCCTGGGACTCCTGGGAAATGGAGTCCCAGCCCTCTTGCTCGCAGCCCTCAGCCCCTGTTTTACCCCAGCAGCAGCTTCAGCCCGGGAAAGAAAGCGCCCCTCTGCGAAGCGGGACCCGCGCAACGGGTTCCGCGAGGCGTGGAGAAAGTTGCGCTGAGTGTCCTCAGGAAATCCAAAATGGCAATGGCAGGTTTGCTAGGAGGTCCCACGGAGTACAAGGCAAGCCGGTATTTGTTCACCCGGTCGTTGGGGGCGGGGCGGGGAGGGAGAGCAGCCCAGGTGGAGCGGGCGCGGGTTCCTGGGACTCCTGAGAGATGGAGTTCCAGCCCTCTTGCTCGCAGCCCTCGGCCCCTGTTTTACCCCAGCAACAGCTTCAGCCCGGGAAGGAAAGCGCCCCTCCGCGAGGCGTGGAGAAAGTTGCGCTGAGTGTCCTCAGGAAATCCAAACGGCAATGGCAGGTTTGCTAGGAGGTCCCTCGTACTGACCTCAGGGACCCAAGCCTAGTCTAGTCCTCTCCATCTGAGCACCAAAGGACCTTGACCCCTACTCAATCAGTCACTCACACGGTGTCTAACTTCTGGCCTCCGGCAAACCGCAAAACCTGGCCTGGCCTGGCCTAGGCTAGGGCCACCCAGTCATCAGTTTAGGTGGGAGCCTGCAGGAAGATTTTCTGCTGTACCGTGTCCGACAGGTTCTGCTGGCACTAATAATCGACTAATAAAGGGCAAAATGAGACAGGGTGCAGGGTGCAGTGGATGCGGTTGTTTTCAAGGTTAAAGGAGAACTCCACCTCTCACCCCTCACCTCTGTTTGTCTTGTGCTCTCCTCGATGCACTCTTCCGTTGCTTCGACTGGTGCACTGGAGCTACTGCTGCTGATTGCTGGTGGCACTGGTTCCGAGTCCGGCTCTTGAGGCTCTCTTAGATCATTCGCCGCCGCAGGAGCCACTCGAACGGGAAGGGACCCGCTCCCACTTCCCACTGCCGCCACCGCCACCGGACTCAAACCCTGTCTCGCCCTGTCAGCAAGGTCCAAGGCCAACTCGGCAGCGGGCTCCGCTAGCGTGAAAATCGCGGAAAGCCTGCAGCCAGTTGAGAGGGCCCCAGCCCAAGCGGCGCTCGGCACTTGGTGGATCCTCGAGCAACGGCTGGGCGGCTGGGCGGTAGGTGTGCGGCGAGAGGCTGGAAACTGGAAGAGCGCTGCGAAGAGCGGCTCCTGCTCGATCGCCCGCGCGGCTCAACTCTGCTCAGCTCGGCGTCCCGACAATCCGCAAAATCATTAACTCCATACCTTCTCACTTCTGCATCAGGCACCTTTTCTGTAGCCTTCCTCCCTTCCGTTTCTTCAACTGTCCTCATAGGATATAATCCCTCTGACATACTAGCATCTCGCCATCTCCTCATGCGATCATGATGAGTTTCACGATCATATTTCCTCCCAAAGAAGTACCTATAATTGTTTCCACTCCTCTGCTTTTCTCGCTCATGTACCTCATCTTCCCATTCCACCAACGCCTCGAACTGTGTCGGCCTTGGTCTAGGCTCTAGACACATCATCCTTTCCCGTAAATTTCTCAACACGGCCAAATTAAATGAACCATGTTCCGGGAACGCTAAGACACCATCTTCCTTAGTATACTTAGCCCAGTTATCTAACCAAATACAGGTATGATACCCATATTTCGCAACCATGAAGGATGCAGGAGTTTTCGTCGGAGGTAGCAATTCACCCTCTCTGGTTATTATGCTCTTATCCTTGTCGAACCACTTCTTTATTTTACCGAACAAGGATTTATTTTTCTTTTCCTCCGGTTGGTAATACATTGTAATGTTTACCAATATTCTCTATTCCCTTCCGTACAGTTGCGGTCCTTTGTCCAATAACAGCGCGACTCACACCAACGCACCAATCCTGGAGCGTCTACGTCACTCTGTACTCCTTCCAATCCCTGCGCGGCTCACACTAACGCACCAATCCTAGCGCGAGCACTGTTCTGATTCACTACCCAATCAGAGCGCGGTCTGTATGACGTCAGCAGTCGCTGCAGTCGCTTCTGCTCCTGTCTCCTGTCACTCGTCTACCCCTCCTTTACAAAGCCTTCTCAGTAGACTTCGTTTCAAATTCCACAAAATCTATTAGTTACAACATATAAACATCTCCATTGTCTGTTTCGCTAACCACAGAATAGTAAAGAAAATCTTTTTCACAAGAATCCCGCTTCTCTCTAGAACAGCGCTTACCTCTGCTCCACTACGAAATTATTACTCTCGTTGACACAGTAGCACATCCCTCTACTCTGCCCTTCTAACATGCATCCATTAACTGTTTCCTCTAGGACTGCTCCAAAGAGTCTTACAATCAATTAAATGCTCATACATTCACACACTTTCACACCAGAAAATGTAGCACATGCACACAGAATCCTGCCTTTCCCGAGAACAGAGAACAGTCTGTCCCACTACAGAATTATAACACACGTTAACCAAGCAGCGCTTACCTCTGCCCAGTCCTTCGGACAAGCTCAGAGAATACCTATTACTCCTCCCGCGATAAGCTTTAACGGCGAACCTTACGGATCCCTGGGACTTATGACCAGAGTTTCACAGATAACCTTCGCTACCATACACACTCCTTTTATACCGAAAATATATCCCTAATAGTAACACACAACGATGTCACTGATTCTGAACCCAGACATTGTGACGCGCAACTTCACTTGTCACACGTTTTTCCTGCATACATACAGGTAATTCCAACAATCCCGTCTTTCCCGAGAGCAGCACACACTTCCCTCTGCCCTACTACGGAACCGTCACCAGCTCCCAAGTTCCAGAAGCACTACATAAAACTCAATACGACGACTTCAACATATAGTATTAGTACATATACCAACATCAATCAATAATCAATAAATCAAAAGCCAATGTACAAGCAATCTAATCAGATCAAGACAATAATCAAACCATCATACTGCTACCAGGAAACTGCTGCAGATCGGCGCATATAAATTCTCCCTGCTTCCACGGACAGAGTAAACCTACAGTCACACGCACATACACACATCATACGCTAGGGCCCATCACACTAAAATTTATACTATTACTCTATCCACATTGAATATAGGAGAACCAATCTGCATCTACAATGAGGTCAATGCAACCTGAATGATATTGCCTTGAGTCATGATTTAAAACACAGGAAATACATTTGAAACTCAATAAATGACCCAGAAATGAACACCCAACACCGTAATTCAATCAAATGCTTATTTATCTAAATTAGTTCAAAATGAAAGTCAATCATTAGCGAAATCATTATTCTCATAGTTACCTATTCTAGCTAAAGGGTCAGGACACGTCTCTCAGTAAAGTCTCTCGAGCTGCCGTCCAAACACGATGATCACCAGGAAAGAATGAATGAACGAACGAACATGGACCCTCTCTAGTCTAACATATTTATAGTGTATGTTGCGAATAAAAGTAACAAACAAATATTAGATATCCGTTGAGCCACTGAGCAGAGCAAACAGGAAAGGAAGTCTCTCGGTTACATTTAGAAAACCTCCGCTCAGGAAAAATCACAAAAATAAAAAGACGGAAAAGGGAACTCGAGTTTGCAAATGTATCTTTCGTAAATGTTCTTCCTTGATATCTTAGCAGAGTCACCGCAATTGTTCATTGTGACTTTATCCTTGTCCAAGGGCAGCTGGAAACGTTCCCAGAACTGCTGTCCTCACGGAAGATTTTCTAACCAGGCAAAGGCTGCGGTCAGGTGACTCTCGACCATATTCAGCAAGGCCTCCCATCAAAATTCAATCACTCGAGTGCAGGCTGTAAAAGGCAGCCATCTTGTTTTAGGCCAAAACAGACCATCTTAATTAAAAGAAACACAAAACAACGTTACCACAGCATAATGATTAAACCTTCCAAATTCACCCTACAAACACCATCAGCAACAACGACCTATGGCAGCAGACTTTCCAACTTCCTGCTTATGAAGAAGTTGTGAAAAAATGCTAGGGCTGAATAGGTCACACCTTCCGCAAGCCTGAATCAAATACCACCAGGTAAGCCCTGACCTGGAACCCTCAAAGGAAAAAGAAAAGGGGAAGGCCAATAAACAACTGTCGCTGAGGCCTGAAGGTTGACTGCAAGATGGGTTACACCAGGAGTCAGACTGAAAGAAAAGCCAAGGACCGAAATGGCTGGAGAGTCCTGGTTGATGGCCTATATACCAAGAGGGGTAATAGGCGTAAGTAAGTAAGTTACCAGTTTAATCTTTCTCAACCTCCCAGAGGAGCAGAACCTAGCTTTGCCTGACTTCAGAAGTGCTCTAACCGACAATATGTTTAAAACGAAATAGACTGGTCTAGGCTTCTTATTTTTAAAGACTGCAGAAGGCACTCTAGAGAAGATACAAACAAAGTATCACACAATTCATCAAGTCCTTTACTTCAGTAAGCATTCTTTCATCATTTTGTATGCATTACATGAAGCCACTTCTGTTTATTATATAATGTGGTAATTTGGGATTGTGTTTTCTTCACTGATGTTTTTATTATCCATGTTTTGCACCTAGGTACATGCAAAGTTTTGTGGAGCTTTTAGAATATGAAAATAAGACCCCAGAGGATCCAAATGTTCTGAATGAGTAAGTGTTAGAACACTAAATATTTAAATTTTGCAGATGAAGCTTTATTAAGCAGTACCATTTTCTTTGATGCAGTGGAAAGCATTGATTTGGATTTTGATAGAGTGAAATTAATTTTTTGAAAATTATATGTTAAGTAATTCTCCAACCGTGTTGCATTCCTATTTTTCAATGGCTGTGTTTATTATTCGAGGATATAGACTATATTCACTTTTTAATTGTTATGTGACTTTTCTGTATGTTTCCAGCATTTCTTTTGTATCTTTGAAATTTCACTGTCGATCTGTGTTGCCTTCCTTATTTTCGCCATTACTTTGCTGTCAATTACTTCGTAATATTATCACGTTCTATTGAATCGACCGATGTGTTTCTTGGAGAGATAGTTTGCCATTTTCATTGCCAATAACAGACAAACATTCATCAGGTCTTAACACAAATTTAATGTGAATACTTTAAATTAAGATTTTTCACTGGGGTAATCTCAGGGTCCTCACCTGGAAAGTGAATTGACACAGCCATAAAATTAACAGGTGGTGGGTTGTTTAGGGTTGTCGCCAATGGCATAAGGCCGGCATCTAGGTGGGCACAGGGATCGTGAACCGGCATATACCTTACATCGGGGACACGTGGAATGGCAGCGCAGGCACAAGTCTGCTCTTTTCTGGTGGAGTAGCTGGGACTAACTCACAAGGATACTGTGCTTTGATTGTCCGCATTTCGGATGGTGTGAGGCTAGGGTTTTTCTTGTATCTCCATCAGACACTTGTGGTTCTGACATTGAATTAGATAGGTGCTGTACTCCTTTAGCTCCCGTACTGTCGGGTGATAACGCTAGGGGGCATGAGCCTTGTAATGAATGATGGACTCAAACCCAAGAGCTAGTGCCGAGATTTATAAATCCATGGTTAAGTGTTTAACTTCAGCAATGGATCTGGGAGGTCATTGGCGTTTGACCCACTATGACACGCAGCAGTTTTCCATTTTCTCTACAGTCCACAAATATCTCTTAAATCCGCTGGTTGTGCTTCTTCCCAGACTTAGAAATACCTAATTCTTAGTGAGAGGTATTACTGATCACTCTTATTTCATCCCTTTTATTGAAGCGATCCCAAACCGCTAACAGTTACCGTTTGAATACTTGGGAGTTTAAAGATACGGATACAGTCACCCCCTTAGAATCAATAACTGACTTATACTGTAGAGAGAAATCTGGGTCGCTGACTTCTGAGTCTGGTAAGCCTGTGAGGTGGTACTCCGTAGCCTGGCCCTATCCTTCATCTCTGAAGTGAGATGGATGCTAGTTCAATAGGCTAAGGAATTAAAGGAGCAACTTTATTTTCTTGAAAGAGTGCATTGTGGTCTCTCCATGTCCTGAGTCTGAATGGGTTACGAGGATTAAGAGGGAGGAATGCGTATCTCTGGTGGAAACTGTGCTGTCTCAATATCGGAGTCAACTGTGAGAACTATATGGGTTAGGTGGTAAAGCTGGCAAACCTTTTGCTTGAGTGGCAGAGCTGGAGAAGGATCTTAGTTGGATTCAAGCATTTAAGGATGGTTTGAAACACCTTTTAGTGGGAGAGAAAAAATAGCCATCTATCATTGTTCCCTTTATGGCTCACACTTGGTGGTTTATAAAGAAAACCTATTAGATTTCATGGACAAACTGGCAATCTCTAAACTGTAGGTGGCATTAGTAGAAACCCAGGAATCATTGCTTATGGAGGAAGAGGTTTCTGAGGCAATAGCACAGTTTACGGTGGTGAAGGCACAAGATACCAGTGGAGCCCCTGCTCAGTAGCCACACAGTTTGTTGGGGTATATTTTGCAAGTGTTAGCCTTTGGGGGGCAATACATTACAATAAAATTAATTCTACTGCATATGCAGAGAGACTTTGTGTACTCCGAGGGTTGGAAAATACTGCTGGTTCACCTTAAGTCTAAGCATGAATTCATTAAAACTATTTAAAGATTTTGGAGGTCATTGGCTGTCAGTGCTAAAAGGACCGCTTCAGCTACGTAAAGCAATACCGGGGGGGCTGCCTGAGTGCCCATTCTGCGGACGTCTTTACTTGAAGATCTTAAAGCAGTATCTAAAGAATCAATATAGAATGAAAAGAAGTAGGGGGCTAGTATACAACCCTGCCTATCTCCCCTTTGGCAACCTTTTTTATGGCTGTGCAATCCTCATTCAGAGTATAACGCACTCTAATTGTGGAGTCCCAGTGTAAGTTTAAACATCTTGCAAGATCTAATTAAGGGATCGGCAACTCCCATCTGTTCCATCAAATCCCACAACATGCCCTTGTCTACAGGGTTAAAGGCACAGGAGAGGTCCGTAAAGGCCATATGCAAGGCCTCTCTCCTGGCCTTGACATATTTCCCCAGGATAAGTGTGAGGTTGAGAACTTTCTCTACGGTCCCTAGTCGGAAACCATATAGAACTGGACAGAAAAAGGAGTTAGCCTCTGCCCAGTCCTCCAATTTACCCAGAATGACCCGCCATCAAATCTTTCCTGTAGAATCCATCAGCACAATTGGGCAGTAACATGCAGGTGAATTCTGGTCAACTTTTTTGGAAATAGGTACTATAATAGCTTCTCTCCTGGAACCAATAAGGTCGCCTTTCCCTGCAGCCCTCAGTACGTTTGTAACCAACGGAGCCCAAAACCCTATTTTTGTTCAAACAGGTTGGTCAGTACCCTGTCGGGGCCTGGTGACTTCCTGTTTGCAACATTCATAATGGCTTTGGTAATAGAAACAAGATCAACAAGGTCAATTATCCACTTTTTTTTTTTATAATGTGGTGGGAGTCCGGCCTATTTCCCTTAGCACCCCTGGTCAACCATATCTTGTGCAGGAATATGACAGTCAATGTTAGTAGATGGACTGTCCGAAAAAAAGGGGCGATTGATTGTATCCAAAAATAAGTCTGACATCTTTAAGATAGGCCACTTTTTTCGGACCTCCCATGCTTTCACCCTAATTTCTTGTTTCACTTGCTAAGAGCTTGCTTGTATTTATTTCTTGCTTCCCTGATGTCATCAGTATTATATGGAGTGTTAAGGGTATCCAGATTTAGGTCTTCAAGTGCTGCAGTGTACTCAGGGCTGAACCATGATTGTCCAGCTCGCTCTTTAGGTGGTTTATTTGAAACAAGCCCACAGGATATAGCTCTACAGATCCCCATAAAGCTGCCCTGGATTTTGATAGGATCATCCACCATGGAGAGATAGCTGGAACTCTCATTCGCGGCTTCAATAACCAGAGCATTAAAAAACGTATGTCGATCAATGGAGCCCCAGTTTAAGAGAACCCCCATATTTGCTGAGTAACTAACGGGGGCTGGGTGAAGAAAAGTTTGAAACTTTAAAATAACGGGGCAAGGTCACTGATGTAAAGTGAGCACACCTCATGACATGCAAGATTCTATAAAGAAGAGGGTAGTACGCGCACTTCCTGAAGTTTCCCAAAGTTTTCAAGGTTGCACCGTGCTCACGGGGTATCACTCTCCGAGATGGAGTGAAAATAGAAACATTGAAAAGCACCCCCAATGATATGGGGTGTGTCCCCCAGGCACTGGCTAAATGCCGCAAGTGCGGTTTTTGACTTATTTAGTAGAAATAGTTCATCACAAGTTGAGATATTTTCAAGGTGAAGCTTTTATTGTTTTCTATTCATTCATAGAAAAACAATTGGCAGTTTTAATCCTTGGATGACGGTAGTTCCGTTGTAATTTACAATTACATGATCATTCCCATAATCGTTCCCAATGCATTTCGGCAAAACTTGCCTTCATCAGGGGAGATCTATAAGCAATTATATACATCATGAATATACGATATTTATACTAAACGAGGATATAATACAATATATATGATTAAGAAAACTAGTGAAACGTGAGTTGTTAGAAAAGCGTCGAGTGACGATAGAACCATGACACAGAGAAATGGTGATGGTAAAGCTGGGTGACTGACACGGTAGCAGTAGAAAAGTGTAAACGAGTGCCCGTGAGTAAACGGTAAAAGGTAACAGAGTGTAACTGGTGTGTTGTAATGCTAACGAATAACAGGTTGTGAAGTGTAAAAAATAATGGGGTGTGACTAACGCGTTTGTGATGCTAACGAATAGCGAAAAGTGCGGAGTGCCTTAGATTGTTAGTGAAAAGTTGTAGCGTCGTTGCGGATTGTGCCGATAATAGTAGTGAGGTGTCATGCGTTTAATGCGAAGCTGTTGGAGTTAACGTGTGGAAACAATGTTGCTAAACATGCAGGAAAATAAGTTACAGTGTGCGCCGATGGCTAAGTGGGTATTCTCTTACCGAGTATACGGGATTCAGGAGCGTAGATTCAGTGGTGAAGTGGTAGTCGGGATTGGTGCGTGGATTTTAAAAAACGAAGGCTTGATCACGTGATGTGGGTAATGTGTCGGAGAGTGAAAACAGACTATATGTAGATGGTGGATGGTAGTATAAACTAGAAGAAGGACTAGAAACGTAGCGGAGAGTAAGATGTGTGAAAATACAAGCGTGGTAAATGAAATTGAGAGGTGACAATTAAAACGAGGTGACATGCAAAAAAAAAAATGAAGATTTGGAGCGAGTTTGTAACAAGGATTAATGTTGAGAAAGTATTAAAAGGTTAAGAATAAAAAGGTGAAGAAAGAGGGAAAGACTGAATAAAGAAAGAAAGTAACATGCTTAAAGGCAGTGACAACATTTCAGAACAGAACATGGTTTGGGTGAAACGAATGTTAGTGGGTAATGCTTCTCTGAGTGATTGGAGATGATATGTTAAAGGTAACAGGAAAATTCCGTACGATCATTCATTCCTTTTGGCTTCATAGAGTTCAATAGGTAAATCCAATGATTTTCTCGTTGTAAGAGAAAGTTGTGGTTATCTCTCCCTTCTTTTTTCTCGATGGTTTCCAGGCACTTGCGGCATTTAGCCAGTGCCTGGCACACCCCATATCATTGGGGGTGCTTTTCAATGCAAGATTCTATACCACGTCCCTCGATAACAGGACAAAATCTATTGGGCTGCTCTTACTCCTTCCTATAAAAGATGGAGGATTTACTTTACCGTTGCCCTGAGTATCGAACGAGAAGGTTAAATTGTGCGATAAAATCAACTGTTTAGGGCTGCGCCATAGCTCAAATGTACAAAGTGGCTAATATCATCCCCTTGAACGTTTGTGAATCCGCATGTGCGGTTGCCACTGTGCAAACATTTGGAAATGTTAAAAACGCCTGGACATATAATTGATTTTTTGCATATATACAAACTCTAAAACTCACTTTTATAACTCAAAGTCAAATAAACATTATTCGGCCAAAAGGCCATTAAAGCATAATACAGGAATCAAAACAGTCTCATGTAAATTATTCGGACTATCCCGCATTATTTGATAATGATAGCCTATGCTACTGTATCATGTATTCAAGTGATGAGGTCTTGCAATGTCTGCAATTTGTTTGAGTTCTACCTCCTGCATGTTTGGCAGGTGTTTAAAATTGGTCAAAACGCTGGAATTATCATGATATTATGTCATTTTCTTCTACAGGTCATAATAGGGCTGCTGCCCACATTTCCAACGGAAAACCAAATAAAATCTGTTTAAAAAAAAAAAAAAGTCCAACAGCATATATCCTTATATATAATAACATTGGTCAAAACAGTGCATATAATTTAAAATTAATCTGTTTAAAATATTACATTAACTTCCATATAGTTTCCAAATATAAAAGGCATCTTAAATAAAATTTAATAATAAATAAGACAATCCAGCGAGCCCAGGGATTGCAGGAATATTCTCTCTTCCTAATGGAGTCTCAAATTCGATTTGCGTTAAATTGGTACCATAAAGGAGCACCTCGGCCTCAAATATGAAGTGCAAAATAAGATAAAATGACTAGTGCTCTGTTTTAAATTACATTTGCACCCACAGGGCGGGAGATCCCTTTTCCAAACCCCTGCTGTGGGAAAGGCAAGTTTAAAATGCAATGTTTCCTGCATAAGGAGTGTTAGTCAAAGTCAATATGTGGGATTCTCGATCCCCCCGATAAGGCGCAATGCTGCGTGTTGTGAACACAAGAGCATATCTAACATTTGAATCCTTAACCTGGGCACTTTCCAAGCATATATTTATACAGTAATCCATATAGGATTGTTTAGCAAGCAATTTATGTCTGGGCCCGATCATGGAGATATTATCATACAGATCTGTTAAACCTAGTAAATTGAAGGTGTCTCTCACATAAGATACCAATGGTATCTAAGAAACTTTATCAAATACAGGCATTCGGCCAAGCAGATACTAGTCAAAACAGTGCAAACTCAAGGAGATTATGAACGGAGCGCCGAAACCTTTGACACTCACCCCTAGTCACAGATCTGGGGAGGATCCATCATCGTTCTTAAGCTCAGTTTGCCATCCCTGTTCAGACTCAGCCATATGCAAATCAGTCTTGGCCCTGTTCCCCATAGGAACAGTCCAACCCGAACTACCAAGCCAGGTCTTCCCTGGACTGGAAACTAGCATCCTGTGACCAGTTCCTGGGTAACAGCCCACATCTTCCAGGCTAGCTTGAATCCAGTGGCAAAGTGAGCAAGGGACCCATGTCTGGACATACCCTGCCAACTTAGGTGAGCGATTATAGATTCAACCAATATCTAATAGTGACTGGGGGTGAGTGTCTGAAAAGTTTCAGCGCTCCGTTCATCATCTCCTTGTGTTTGCTTTTTTTACCCTAAGTTGGCAGGGTATACCCAGACGTTGGTCCCTTACTCGCTTTGCCACTGGATTCAAGCTAGCCTGGCTGATGAGGTGTGTTAACCAAAAATTGGTCCCAAGATGCTTGTTTCTGGTCCAGGAAGGACCTGGCTTGGCAATTCAGGCTGGACTGTCCCCATGAGGAACACGGTACAGACTGATTTGCATATGGCTAGGTCTGAACTGGTGTGGTGAAGTGAGCTAAAGAACAATGATGGATTCAACCCAGATTTAATAGTGACTGGGGGTGAGTGTCTGAAAAGTTTCAGCGTTCCGTTCATCATCTCCTTGTGTTTGCTCTTGTCAAAAGTCTCAGCTGTGGCCTAGATTTTAATCCAGAATAATAGAGGGACCAAGCCAATCAGGTCTTCCAAATATGTCAAACCCGGTTGTTCATGACATATTAAAGTGGCTGTGCTACCTGGAACTGACAGTTTACGGGTCAAACTGTTTTCTGCTTTTCGAAGAATCCTGGCTTTGTACTTCCCCAAGATTAAGTACAGGTTTAGGCCTTGTTCTATAATCCCTAAACCGGTTCTAAAACCATATTGGGCGTCAGATAGAACGTTATCTGCTGAGGCTGATTCTTCTAAGCGGGGTAATAAAACTCTGCCAAAGATTTTTGCACTGGAATCAGTGAGTGAAGTAGTTTGGTAGCATGTCGGTTGGGATCTGTCCCCTTTTTAGGTCTCGCCTGGCGTTAGCAGCGCGCATGCGCTGCTCTCGCCATGTGAGGGCCTTTTGGAATCAATACTATTCGATGTGCACGCGGTGGGTCAGAAGGGACAGAAGATGTGCACACGCAGACTGGAGGCTTCACTGGTGGCGTGACATTAGGCACTTTTTTGGGGGAGAAAGCACGGTGTTACGTTTTCTAATTGCACATCTCGGGCTGGCTGTGGTTTCCAGCTTCCTGTCACGCTTGCCCACACGCCTGTACTCTGAGGCAGGGCCGCACTGGGTGTGGTGCGTGCACGGACTGAGGGAGGGGTTCTCCACTGACACCTCCCGACGCTCATTGAGGGATTCTAATATCGATGTCTAGGTTTTCAGACTAACTGCGCTCCCCCAAAATAAGATTTCGTTTTAGGTGCTGATTTTGCATTACCTCACAAGTCTTAGTGCACCCGCCCGGGTTTGACTTTGAATGTGCAAACTTAAAACAACGTGGTGTGGGGTCTTTTTTATCTCGCAATAAAGTTTTACTAAATTGAGGTGCGGGATAGTGTTAACCTGACCTACAGGAGGGCTCTTGTCTGTTCTGTTGACTCCTAATCACTGATCCGCAGCTTGACTGCCCAGCTGCTCTCCCCACACCCCCCCTTACGTGTCAGAAGGTGAAGCTCGGGCAAAGGAGTTCGGTAGATACCAATAGTGGTGCTAGTAGAAACCGATGGTTTATATATATATATATTTTTTTTGTTGAATAACCTTTATTGATATTTCAATCAATTACACGTATGGGCCTACAACCCCCGGGGCCGGCCGCTAAACAGTCATAATCACAGAAGGCAATTTTATCACAGTCAGCACCTCGGGGAGCAGAATCTCCACGCTAACCTACTCTCAGTCTCTGAACAGCCCAAGTAGGAGAACAGGATAATAAAGGTTTACATTTTATAATAGAGGAGGATGGAAGGATCAGGTGCCAAACAGTTTCCCAGCAGCAAAAAATGGCAGGCAGAGTGATGAACGTAAACAATAAACAGCAATCTATCTAAGCAATGGCGCTGAAACAGGAAGTTCAGGATGTGGAGGAATATCACGGCCATTTGCGCCTGCAACCCCCTGCCCTAAGACCCAGGAAACACCACGGAAATTATGGCACACAGGAAACAGCAGTGATTAACAACAAAGGAGTTCCACAATGCTGATCCCAGAAAAAGACAAAGAAGAAGAAGAGAAGAAAAGGAGGCCATGGAAAAAAAGGGGTTAAAGACTAAAGAATCCCCTCCCCCAACCCCCCACCCTGCACCTCTGCAGATGAGTACGGCCCCCCCCCCCCCCCAGCAGTGTGCCTGTCGCCCCGGAACCAGACCCGAAATATAGAAGAAACAGAGAAAAAGGAGTAGGAAAAGAGCCCCCACCGGACGGGGGGGGGTAGAGAGAGTATTAATAAACTGGAGGAGGGCCTGCAAAACATGCCCCCAGCTTCTCCCTCCCGCACCATATGTTTTCCCGCAAAGCATACAATAAACAACACAAAATCGACCCTGTCAAAGAAAAGTAAGGAGCATTACGCACTTAGTACACTAACAGTTATGCCGTGAGAGCACGCAACCCCCGAGCCCGCCCGCCTTTTAGATGACCACCTCTGAAGGATCAGCCTTATCCTTGGCCACTCTTTGCAAATCTACCCATGCATACCCCTCGACCCAGTGCCATGTCCAATGTTACAAGGAAGAGGAGCGTCCAATAAAGATCAGGAAGCGACACACACAGGTAGGGTAGAAAGCTCTGAAACTCGACACAGTCAGCTCTATGGAGGGTCGTCTTTCCCAGTGCTGCCCCAGGATTTACACTGCACACCAGGTCCAGGAAGGCGGAATCAGCCAGAGCCGACGACCGTTGCTTGGATATTGCCTGAGTCGCCGGAGGCCGCGCACGGGACAAGGCCACCACCCCCCACTCAGGTCCAAAACCTCCGGGACAGACCAGACCCACAGCCAGCTGATCGCGCGTTAGTATACTGTCCGGAGTGTCCAGTTGTGCACTATTCACAGGGGCGGCCACGACACTGTCCTCCCGTGTGCAGTGTAGGAAGTCCCAGCGTACCTGGGGACAGGCAGGCCGCATCTGTTCCGACGCTGATGTCACTCCATCGAGCTTACTCCCCAACACCCAGACGCCGTGAACCAAGGTGGGAATGAAGGGCACCGAGAGCTTCGAGAAGGTCACCGTACCCCAGTACAGCTCCCGGCGCTCGCTCCGCTACGCTCCTCAGAGTCGCACCCTCCCGATCCTGCTGCAACCCAGTGTACAGGATGGTGGACTCTGTCATACCAAAAAGGCCGCTGGGTAGGTCCATCCCAGATTGGGACCGGGACTCAGGCACAAGCGCCTCGGGTTCCATGGCACTGGAAACAGGGTTCCGGGGGCAGGCGAATAATGTGTCCGGTGTGTGGTCACGGGCCACAGTCCTCCCCACCACGGACCAGCGCCCGCGAAAATCCGGGAGCAGCCCGCAAGAATCGGGGCGAGTTACGGGCGGCGTCCGGGCAGCTCACCGGCGAAGGCTGAGGCAGTTACCGGAGAGTCTTGGAGTTGCCATCTCGGGCATGCACTCGTTCCGCTACGCTTAGTGGTAGGAACGACCATGGCGAAATGTAGGCCGATATTCGCACCACTCCGGCAGTCCGACTCCACCCAGTCACCAAAGGCCGCTTTTGTTGAACTGCCGCCCGGCCATGGTGTCCACTCGAGGTCCCGGTTCCAGGGTTGCACAGGCCGCAAACTTCAGACGGACATTTCTCCGGCGGTACCGCTGCCAGAAACTTCGGGGTCACACGATCGGGTACCGCTCTCGTTCACCAACACGGGCAGATAGCGCAGGCTAAGGATCTCATGCAGGATATCCGTGCGGGGTGCGGAGGTTCGCAGAGCCGGGAGCCTACGCTGCCGTCCCGGTCGCCATCTTGGCTCCTCCCCCCGATGGTTTATATTTTTAATGCCATTAGCTATCTATTTTTACTTAGGACGCTCTGCAATTTTGTTGCCCGCGCGGTAAGGGTTTTCGTTTTACAAAGAGAACTGTTGAAAGAGAAATAAAAAACAGTATTCTAAGACCATGTCTGGTCACCCCTTTCCCAGGGATGTGGGGGTTCACACAATATCAGTGATGTTCCTAATGAGAACGTGTGGCAATCCTATCAACACGCGAAGTGGCGGCAGGAGCACGAGCCAAGGCGAAATCAGTAGGGCGCTACGGACCGCCGTACAAGCCAAAAAAATAAAGTTTCCTCCTCACTGCTGGCGGGGTAGCAGTACACTGCCATTTTCAGCGTTCACCCGGAACCGCTCCCGCTGCTACCAATGGTAGCTATTTCCTTGGGCGTAATACCCCTCCCCCTTTCTGTCGCCTTGTGCTTAGCCCATCCGAGAACCAGATTCTAATGGTATTCACACCACATTTGCATTTTGGGAATAGGACGGCGAGGTCATATTTATACGTGCCCTGGTTAAACATGTTGGGCCCGGACCCCATGCCCCTACACCGATTTCCTGTGGCATCCATATGCTGTGGCAAGCCCCCCCGTCACCAATGCTATAGCCATGGTGGGCCTTGCATGAGTATCCTGCCAGCACCCGAGGGGGCAAGGTATGGGCCTCTGTGAGGAGAACCTCACAGGGCTGGTGGGCATGTCAAGGTGGTTTGCCCTGCTGTGCTCTGCCGCCCGTCTCCCTGAGCCGCGGTCTTAACGGGGTGAGAAGCATTGCCCTGCCTACCCTGGGTTGGGAGTCCCGCGGGCTCCTAAAATAGTCATGTTCAGTCTTGCCTGTTTCTAGGTGGTGGTGAACGGGAGGTGGGGTTGTATTAGGATTTTGCTCGGTAATAAGAGCGAAGCCGACGGCCCAGACCTCTCAGCAGATGTTGTAGTTAGAGGCTATAGCCAAGCGCGGGGTATGTTTCCAGTGTAGATTCTGATTTCATCAAACTGCACTAAACATAAATTCACTGTACAAACTGTGAGAAGTTGACCTGGTATATATTGTCCACTAATTAAAGTGGGCACCTTGCACCAGTCCAAACGACCATTATGATGTATGGGGCCAAAGATAACCTTTAGAAAGCTATCCTAGTGGTAGCTGTGGAGAGCAGCCTTCAGGCTTAATCTTGAAGGAATGTAAAGCAGCTTGTTTTACCAGAATGTCACCTTTAGTATTAACTAAATAAACGGAGAACCACACAGTAGTTATAAAAATATGTATTTATTTATATAACACTCTCTAGTATCCTCTACACGAGGATACAACACAAAGCACACAATACTTTGGTGAGCGCACAGTGTGGCCTGGGGCATCTGTGGCAGTGTGGCCTGGGGCATCTGCTAGGGGTATATACCACTCTCTAGTATCCTCTACACGAGGATACAACACAAAGCACACAATACTTTGGTGAGCGCACAGTGTGGCCTGGGGCATCTGCTAGGGGTGCCCAGTGGCTACAGTAACCACTACTTGGGTGGATCTGTGTTTCACTCCCTGGGCGGGTGGCATTTGTTCCTGTATCCACCCTGCGTGGACTATCCCGCAAAGGGATCTGCCTGCCCACATACTGGGTGGGTTGCCAGAAATATGAAGGGACCTCAGCTACTGAAAAGAGCACATTACTAACGATGAGGCGCGCCCCACCACTTTCACTCCTTTGCATGTGTAGCAAGAACTTCTGTTCTCCCCAGTTGAAGGCCGCAGGGGCATAAGGTATGCTCGCCCATTTCAGGTCCACGCCCTGGGTGCTGTCATGGTCTCTGGGTTGGCATTCCTTCACTGATAGCAATGTAGCTCTGGTGTTGCGGCATTCCTTGGTGACGTTCATAGATTCCATTGGCGAGCTATCGAATTTCTTCCTTCCCTCGTGATGGAATTTGTTGATTAGTGCTATATTTACCATTTTTGCGATGGAGGTGCAGCGGAGGAAGTGTGTGTGGGAGGTGGGATGTATTTGCATCTAGCAAAAGGGAGCGAAGATGTGCGTGGTGGTGCTTGCCTGAGCGGTTTCTTCAAGGACATGTGGTGTGGGTTTTTTTTCCACCTAGTGTGTTCCTGATTTTCCCCCCTCCTGGTATTATTCACCATGCAGCTGGAATGTGTCCTGGTATTATTCACCATGCAGCTGGAATGTGTTGGGCATTGCCACGTACATGCCCACAGTTGTCCCAAACATAGGGGTCCTTGTCCGAGCATCTAACACTGCACAGGGGGCTCAGCTCTTCCGTAACGTCCTCACCCGAGCTGTGGGTTCCGGGCTGTTTTGTTTTGCATGAGCATCTCTTTTGGCTATACACCCCCCCCCCCCCCTCCAACTAACCAAATCTTGGTCTCTCGACCCTTCTACAAGCCACCCTCGCTGCTGCACAAAACAAGCATTAAAAATGCAATAGGTCTCGCCTTTCATTAAGTTAAAGCCATTTGCTTTGCTATATTATACCATTAGCAAAGCAAATTGCTTTAACTTAATCAAAGGCGAGACCTATTGCAATTTCAATGCTTGTTTAAATATCGGGCTAGTAGGGCAGTCTTTCAGGAGTCGTGAATGGAGCCCTGGGATACCACTCTAAATACCTTTGTTAACAAAGGGGCCCACAAAAGCATAGAAGACTTAAAAATGTATGCGGGGACACCATCTGGTCCTGGCACCTTACCAGTTATGCATTTATTGATGGGTGCATTGATCTCGCCGATATTAATTGGATTTTGGAGATCACTAAGAGCTACTGTGGCTGTAGGATAAGTTGTCCCCTGTGGTGGTAATACTTCCCCCGGAGAGAAGATTTTGGTATAGCGAGACACCCAAGCTTCTACTTAAATGATAGTATCTATGTTTGGGGCGTCCATTTCCTTGAAGAAAGGCCTATTAATTACTTTCCAATATTTGGAACTATCCTTCAGAGTCCCGGCTGTTTGCAGATCATCCCAGGCTTTTAAACTGATTTCCCTTTTCCTTTCCTCAAGGGCCTTTATATCTGCATTTCTAGCCAGCTTAGTATCTTGTGCTACCCCCGGGCGGATATTCAATGCGACCACTAGTTTCTTATGGGCCGCAGAGCAGGCTGCATTGAACCAGCGACATGGCAGCAGCTCTCTGGGGCAACTGTAAGTGTGAGGATTTTTGAGATAGACCTACAGATATTTACAAAAGCAATTTGGATCTCCAAGACTGTCAGTTAAACAAGTCATGATGGCAGCTGTGGAATCTTTTATTATATTTTGATCAAGTGTAACTGAGTCGACCTTGTCCCACTTTAGTTTTAGGCCTTTATTCTTTGAACGTTCCAGATTATCTGCACTTTTGACTTTGGCATTTGGATAAGCGAATCCAAAGTATGTCAAGTGGTTTAGGATTGCTTATGCAGCTGCCCAGGACCTAGAAACCTATAAGGAAGGGCAATAATTCAGAGGATAGGAGGATGTGGTCTATGGGGCTGACAGCCTAATTTCCTATAAAGATAGGGACTGTGGAATTACTGGGTTTACGGGCATCACTTGAAAAGATCATATTGTACTTCATTAACAATTCATTGAGTGCTTCCTTGTAAACAGAATGAGATAAATGGGTTACATTATCATTTCGTTCATTGTACAAACTGTGAGAAGTTGACCTGGTATATATTGTCCACTAATTAAAGTGGGCACCTTGCACCAGTCCAAACGACCATTATGATGTATGGGGCCAAAGATAACCTTTAGAAAGCTATCCTAGTGGTAGCTGTGGAGAGCAGCCTTCAGGCTTAATCTTGAAGGAATGTAAAGCAGCTTGTTTTACCAGAATGTCACCTTTAGTATTAACTAAATAAACGGAGAACCACACAGTAGTTATAAAAATATGTATTTATTTATATAACACTCTCTAGTATCCTCTACACGAGGATACAACACAAAGCACACAATACTTTAGCGAAGAAAGAAACAGTTGTAAGTAGCACAATACACAGTTGGCTCCAGGGGGAGACCAAACCATATACTAAAATAGTGGTATAAGAACTACAACTGGAGTTGACAGTGTCTAGAACACGTAGAATTGCTGGGACATCAAGGAACCACCCAAGGTGAGTATAAAGGGACCCCATGGGGCAGTGTGCTAACACGACCGCGGCTCCCTACAATTCTATGGGGAAATCGCGGTTACAATTTTAAAGTTTAAGGACCCCTCTCAGTGGACTTTAAGGAAACCCTTTGGAACTTAGAAGGTTGGAGAGCCACCCCACCCGTGAATACCAGAGTACCCAAGTTACCTATCCCGGAGGAGCCAGGTACATAGGTCTGAAGTGGTGTAGGAAACCACCGTCGTTTTCAATGGAAGGCTTTAAAGAAGCTGCTGCCGGGAAGGAAGAAAATGTCTGTGGAAATCCAAGGGTGGATTTTGTGATGGAAGGAACCTGAAAGCAGAGGAGACAGAGTCTGGGTCAGTTCAGGGTGACCATGGACTCGGTAGACGAATGCCCACCGATGTCTGGTGCTTCAGGTGCGAAGAAGAGATGCTTGACTCTGCAGCCACGAGGTCCAGGAAACGTCGAGGACGACCAGGAGCCGGATGCGAGCTGTCCCACGAAGGATGTCGAGTGCTGAGGGGCCAGTGTCCGGCTGGAGCACCAACAAGCCTTGGCAACAGTAACCCACTCAGAAAGGTCAAGCAGGTTACGGGGTGGACCAGCAAGTTCCAGGGGACTCTCCAAGCAATGGGGAGTCAGGGCACGTCTGGAGCAACCAGGGAAGCCCAATAGAAATCAATATGACACTCGAGAGGACCCACAGGCTGAATGACCAGGAGTAGCAAGGGGACCTCGAGCAAGATCACAAAGTACCAGCCCAGGGAGCACTGGGTGCGAGGAGGCCGGAGTTCTTTGGTGGAAATGCTGCTCGGGGTCAGGACAACACGGAGTCTAATGCACAAGCTCGGGAATCGCCAACAAGCATATGCATCTGCAAAAGTACGCGGTGCACAAGGGTTGGGGTTATGCGGTCCCCACGAGGGATACTGGCCTCAAACTCTGTAAGAGGGCAGTTCAACCTCAAGGAACTTCAGAACCCACCTCCTGTGTTGCTGGAGCCTTTGGAGTCCGCAGGAGCTCAGGATCAGCAGACCGGTCAGTTGCGTTAGGGTGCCTGCAAATGCCGGGGAGTGACTCCTTCACCCCAAGGGAGATTCTTCATTTGCCCTTAGTGCTCCACAGGTCCTGCATGGAGCCTGTATGGTGCAAGGGCACAGACAAATGCTTTGGACGGAGAAGTAGACTAAGTCGGGCCCAGTCGAAATCCAGCGAAGTCCAGAGTGTCCAGACGGTTGAAGGTCAGTAGTTTCTTGTTGCAGAATCTTGTCTACGTCAAATCTAAAGTCTTACAGCTAGGTAAGCCCTTATGTACCCACTGGAGAGGGTTGGACAGAGTCAGGGGACCCTCCTAGGGGAGTCAGGACAGATGGAGGTTACTCCCATGTCCTTTGTCCAGATTCGTGCCAGAGCAGGAGCCAGCGGCTCCCCAAACTGGTTTGAGCTGGACTATGCACAGGGACATCAAATGTGCCCCAGGTGCAGACTTTCAGGCACTTTGGAAGTGCACCCACCCAGCCCCAATACACTAAATCGTGTCTGGGAGGTGGTCACACCTCCCTGTGACAGGATGCCTATTGTGCTGCCTTCCTCTGCTAGAGCTTGGCTCAGCAGCAGGAGGGCAGATGTGTCTCTGGTCGGCAGCATCCATTTTGCGCTGACCGATTCGAAAAGGCTGGCACCGGAAAGACCAGTGACCCCACAAAGCTCGCTTCAGAAGGGTGGAATCATACCTCCCACATTGGCTACCAGTGTGGAGGTATGATTCCAAGGTGTTTGATACCAAACACGACATGTTTTGTTTCAGCGATTTTCGAGATAGCATTTACCGTGAGGTTATAATGCATCTCTACCTATATGCCCAGGAGAATGGTCTCCAAAGGCTGCAGAGGGACTCTACTCATGCAGGGACACCCTCTCACGCAAAACCCAGCACCCTGCCTTCAGGTTGTTAAGGCCTGCTATTGGGGTGACTTAGAAGGTTTGAGTGTAGTGACCTATAGATATAGTGAATCTGTATCTAAAGTAAGTGGTGCAAGCACCATCTTACACAGGCTGCAATGGCAGGCCTGTAGTTCCATTTTGCATGGCCCCTCATGGGTGGCATAACACATATTTCAGCACATGGGAGGCCTCTGGGGTACCTATGCCCTGAGTACATGTGTACCATATGCTAGGGACTTATAGGTATACCCCAGTATCCAATCTGGAGTGTACCAAAGTACATGGCATAATATTTCAAGTAGAAAGCAGATAGACTGGGTCCTGATTAGCAGGATCCCAGTCAGAGTAGTCAAAACAGTGTATGTAACATCAAGCAAAAAGTGGGGGTAAACATAAGAAGCAGATCCTACTTTCCTACACCCCCCCCCCCCCAAATGTAAGTAGGTGAGACTAACCTTGCCCAGTTGAGTCTTCATTTTCTAAGTGGAAACATCTGGAGAGTCCATCTGCATTGGCATGGTTACTCCCAGGTCTATGTTCCACTAAATAGTCCCTCCCCTTTAGGGAAATTCACCACCTCAAAAGTTTAGGGTTTTCACCCTTCATCTGTTTTAGCCATAAGAGGGGCTTATGGTGTGTCTGAACAATGAAGTGAGTGCCAAACAAGTATGGCCTCAGCTTCTTCAGAGCCCAAACCACAGCAAAGGCTTCCCTTACAATAGCTGACCAACGTTTCTCTCTGGTGGTCAACCTTCTGCTGATAAAAGCGACTGGTTGATCCTGACCCCCTGCATTGAGTTGTGACAACACAGCCCCTACCCCCAACTCAGATGCATCTGTTTGGACAATAAATTGTTTGGAATAGTCAGGACTTTGTAGAATTGGAGCAGTGCTTATGGCCTGCTTGAGATCATCAAATGCCTTTTGACAGCTAACTGTCCATTGAACATTCTTGGGCATTCTTTTAGATGTGAGATCATTTAAGGGAGTCACTGTGGACCCATAACCCTTAACAAAACTTCTGTAGTACTCAGTCAGGCCCAAGAAAGCTCTGACCGGAGTCTGGGTAGTGGGAGAAACCCAGTCCAGTATGGTCTGGGTTTTGCTCTGCAATGGCTGAACCTGGCCTTCACCCACAAGGTGGCCCAGGTATACTACCTTACTCTGCCCTAACTGGCACTTGGTGGCCTTGATAGTGAGGCCTGCTTTCTGCAGAGCCTCCAAAACATTCTTCAGGTGGACCAGTTGATCCTCCCAGGTGGAGCTAAAGACAGCTATATCATCAGGATATGCTGCACTATAGGCTTCCAGGCCTGTAAGGACTTTGTTCACCAACCTTTGGAAGGTGGCAGGTGCATTCTTCAAACCAAAGGGCATCACAATAAATTGATAATGCCCACTAGGGGTTGAAAGTGCTGTTTTTGGTTTGGCACTCTCAGCTAGTCTGATTTACCAATATCCAGCAGTTAGGGCAATGTGCTCAAGAATTTGGCTGAGGCCAAAGTGTCTATAAGTTCATCTGCCCTAGGAATAGGGTGAGCATCAGTCCTAGTGACTGCATTGAGCCCCCTGTAGTCCACACAAAACCTCATGTCTTTCTTTCAAACCTGGGTATGAGGTTTGGATACCAGGACCACTGGACTAGCTCAAGGGCTATCTGAGGGTTTAATTACTCCCAATTCCAGCATCTTTTGGACTCAGTCCTGATGCAATCTCCAACATGGTCAGGCTGCCTGTAAATCTTATTTTTAACAGGTAAGCTCTCACCTGTGTCCACTTCATGGGTACACCTGGTGGTCTGACTAGGAGTCAAAGAGGGAAACCTACTTTGCAAAAAATTCCCAGGAGGGCCCTGGCCACCACAGGAGCTGTGGTGGTTATAAGGGGTATAGCCTCTGGATACCTAGTGGCATGGTCCACCACCACTAGAATATAACTGTGCCCAGGTGCAGTTATAGGGTTCATGGGGCCAATTATGTAAATCCCAACCCTCTCAAAGGGAACCCCCACCACAGGTAGTGGTATCAGGGAGGGCCTTCGTGGTACCACCTGACTTACCACTGGCTTGACAGGTGGTACAGGAGCTACAAAACTCCTTAGTGTCCTCTGACATGTGAGGCCAGTGAAAGTGAGGGACAAGCCTGTCCCATGTCTTACTTTGCCCTAGGTGACCTGCCAAGGAAATATCATGTGCTAGGGTTAGTACGAAGCCCCTAAACTTTAGAGGTATGACCAACCTACTGATGGCACCAGGCTTGGGGTCTCTACCCTCTGAGTACAGGAATCCCTCATCCCATAGTTCCTGTGGGACCCACTGATACTCCCAACAACCTCAGCAGCAGCTTGTTGTCTGAGGGGTTCAAGAGAGGGGCAGGTGTGCTGCTCCTGACTCAGATCTGCCCTGGAAGGGCCCCATGTCCCCAAGAACTCAACCTGATCAGGTTCCAGTTCATCTGGGACAGTTCCTTCACAGGGACTGGGCTCATCTCCCTCAAGAGACTGATTCTCTTTATGAGCCTTACTCCTCCTGCTCATTCTCTTGGAAGGCACCTGGTCCATCTTTTCAAAATCCAGGGCCTGTTCAGTAAACATCTGTTTAGCCTGTGACCTAGTCGCAGCAAACATATCTGCAAAGGTGCCCAACATTGCTGCATGTGTCCTGAGTTCCACTTCAGCTCAGGCTGAAGTCTCCAAATCATTGCCCAACAAGCATTCCACAGGGAAGTCTGCGCTAACCACAACCTTCTTTGGACAGTTACCCTGCCCCAGCTGAAATTAACAACTGCCAAGGAATGATCTGTCCTGACATTGTTAGCATTGGTCACTTGGTACATCTCACCAAGTACGATCTGTTCAGGGTCCACAAGATCTTTTGTTACCATAGTGACACTTGCACCTGTGTCCCTGTATGCCATGGCCTCCTTACCATTATTCAAAGGCTGTTGTCTGTATTTGCCCAGGTTACTGGGACTTACAAATAAGGTGGCAACATCTAGGCCACCATCACAGACGAGCACTGCCTGAGTTATAGTTCTGACTAGGCCAGAACCAATCTCAGAGCCCAAGGTTAACCCTACTTATCCCTTGTTCCCTGTACCACCACTTGAAACTCTACTGGGGGGGGGGGTTGCCTTAGGAGCAGTGGTGATTGGAGTGGAATCCTTGGCCTTTGGAAAACTGGCATCTTTTGACCAATGGGTCATTTCTTTACATAAGTAACACCATGGTTTCCTTTTGCCTTTTCCCTTTTTGGATTGTAACCCCCTTCCCCGATGGAGGTTTTTGGGGCCCTGATGAAGACTGTTGATCTTTAACATTGTCCCCACCCTTATCTTGAGTTTTAGAGTCTTGCTTCTTCTGTTCACCACCAGAGTTCTGGTTATACTGATTCACCCTCGTTCTGACCCACTTATCTGCCTTCTTGCACAATTCTTGGGGCAAAGTCAGATCAGAGTCAACCATGTACTGATGCAATAACTGATTTTGTCAATTATTAAGGATCTGCTCCCTTATATTCAAATTGTACAATCCCTTAAAATCATTCACTTTGCTGCCAAGCAACCATCCTTCCAGAGGCTTAATAGCACAAGCTACAAAGTCTACCCAGTCTTGAGTCTGTGCCTTCTGGGTGTCTGAACGTAATCCTATACTGTTCAGTGGTTAAGCCAAACCCATCAATGAGAGCACTCTTCAGTACTGAGTAATTGTCAGCATCCTCTTCTCTAACTGTGAGGAACTTCTCTCTACCTTTGTCAGCAAAGTAAAGCCACAAGATAGCTGCCCACTGCTCTTGGGGGTCCCTCTAAACTTTACAGACCCTCTCCAAAGCAATTATCCATTTATGGATGTCATCCCCAACATGGTAGGTAGAGACAATCTTGCTCAGGTTCCTGTTGTCAAAAGAATGTTCCTTAACTCTAGGGACACTGTTGCTGCCACCATGGGACTCTAGTCCCAATTTCTTTCTAGCTCTCTGGACTTCTAGGGATTCCTTGTCTCGGGTCAACTGCTCTTGCCTGAGCCTAAACCTAGCTTTCTCAAGTTCAAGCCGTGGATACTCCCTGCCTAAGGAATGGTCCCTCTTGCTAGATACAAAGGTCCTTCTTGCTAGATATAAAGGTCCCTACAGACTGTCCTGAGTGATGTGACTCTGCAGAGGGAGATCTAGATCTTCTTGGTAAACTCTGCACTCTTCCAGTAGGGGTGAAGAGGGGGCCATTTTGGCCTTCACCATCTCCCTGAACATCTGAGTTGTCCAGGTGGGTATCCTATTGATCCTCCTGGCCAGTGATTGAATCTAGGTCATAGAAGGTGTCACCTCCTGACCTGTCTTCATTCCCTGCCCCACCCACTCTATTCTGTTCATCTGACCCCGGGTCTTCCTAAGGTCATCTAACAGTAACACCTCAATGAGGCGTTGAGTGTTCGCATTTCTCCCTGTCTTCAGCTTTCTAGAGACACACATGGCTTTCAATTCCTGGAATGTAAACTCATTGTACCTAGAAGGCAGAGAGACACTGGTGGCTTCTCCTTTAATACACATACTAAGTGTGGTGTGGTGTATGCACCTACCTAACCTAGTGGGAAACTAAACTCTCTTAGGTTGGAGAAAGGGTGTGCTAGACCCTTGACTACCCAACCCCAAGTTCAGTAGAACTTACTTATTCAAAGCTGGTATTATATGTACCTAGTACTTTAGTGGTTTTACGTTAATCAATACAAAGATTTATCTGGTGAAACACAATTACAAGCTTGAATCCCAACTGCTGCACACCAATGCGAGAAGTTGGCTTGGTATATGCTGTCCACTAATTAAAGTGGGCACCTTGCACCAGTCCAAATGACCTTTATGATGTATGAGGTCAAAGATAACCTTTAGAAAGCTATCCTATTGGTAGCTGTGGAGCGCAGCCTTCAGGCTTAATCTTGAAGGAATGTAAATCAGCTTGTTTTACCAGACTGTCACCATTAGTATTAACCAAATGAAAGGAGAACCACACAGTAGTTATAAAAATATGTATTTATTTATATAACACTCTCTAGTATCCTCTACCCGAGGATACAACACAAAGCACACAATACTTTAGCAAAGAAACAGTTGTAAGTAGCACAATACACAGTGGCTCCAGAGGGAGACCAAACCATATACTAAAATAGTGGTATAAGAACCACAACTGGAGTCAAGACAGTGTCTAGAACACGTAGAATCGCTGGGACCCCAAGGAACCACCCAAGGTGAGTAGAAAGGGACCCCACGGAGGCCGGGTGCAGTGTGATAACACGACCGTGGGCTTCGTACAATTCTGTGGGCAAGTCGCAGTTACAATTTTAAAGTTTAAGGACCCTTCTCGGTGGACTTTGAGGAAACCCTTTGGAAATTGGGAGGTTGGAGAGCCACCCCACCCATGGATACCATAATACCCCAGTTACCTATCCCAGAGGAGCCGGGTGCATAGGTCTGAAGTGGTGTCGGAAACCGCCGTCGTTTTCAATGGAGGGCTTCAAAGATGAGCTGCTGCCGGGAAGGAAAAAATGCAGGGGAGTGACTCCTTTACCCCAAGGGACATTCTTCAGTTGTCCTTAGTGCTCCACAGGTCCTGCATAGAGCAAGGGCACAAACCATGCATTGGCCAGAGAGGGAGATTAAGTCGGGCCCAGTCGAAGTTCAGAGTGTCCAGACTGTCGAAGGTCAGTGGTTTCTTGTTGCAGAATCTTTTCCACGTCAAATCTAAAGTCTTACAGCCAGGTAAGCCCTTATGCTACCATGGGAGAGGGTTGGACAGATTCAGGAGACCCTACTAGGGAAGGGTCAGGACAGAGGGAAGTTTACTCCCATGTCACTTGTCCAGTTTCATGCCAGATCCGGAGCCGAGGACTCCCAGACCTGCTTTGAGCTGGACTATTCACAGGGACACCAAATGTGCCCCAGGTGCAGACTTTCAGAGACTTTGGAAGTTCACCCACCCAGCCCCAATACACAAAATCCTGTCTGGGAGGTGGTCACACATCCCTGTAAATTGTCAGCACACGTCATAGGTGTATCAACAATTTGTTAAGTGCACACTGTAAGCACAAATTATACACAAGTTATTTTAATTCTTATTTTCTTTCTTTATTCTTTTGGTCTTGCTTCAGACAGCCAACATGTGTTTTGTCGCTTACAATGGGAAATCGTCCCGCGACTTTCTCAAGGTTCTTTTGTGGTGATATTTCCAATCCACAAAGGGATTCAGTATCTTGCACGATGTCAATAAGGCAGTCCATGCATCTGAGGGATCCTATTTTGTCCCCAAATCTTGAGCTTGTGAGTCTGATGGTCTCGTCCCAAACGTCACTTTCCGTGTAGCTCGAGTACTTTCTCGTACTCGAGCTACATGGAGAGCGACGTTCTCGTACTCGCGGCCTGACAAACCGCCAAAAAATCAATTTTAAGGTCTTGAAAAAAAGTCCCATAGAGTTCAGATGGAAGCTTGTCTGGCCCTGCTGTTTTACCACGAGTCATATCATTAATAGCCTGTTCTAATTCATCCATTGTGATAGGGCTGTCTAATATTCCTACCTCCTCATGAGCCAGCCACTGAAATCGCACATCCAAAAGCCCAAAATCCACAACGTCAAGTTCTCCATCCTGTTCTGTATAACGTTTTTGATAAAAACTATGAAAAATCTCGAAGATCTCCTGGGGATCGTGTACCAATCTACCAGAAACGTTCTTCATGCCTTCTATTCTTTGTGATGCTTCTTTGGAACGTAACCTTTGGGCTAAACAGCGCCCTGTGGCCTCCCCATACTCATATTGATCTTTCTTAAAAAGCTGGTATTTTGCAGCAATTTCTTTACTCCATGCCATATTTATATTAGCTTTACATCTAGACACTTCAGTTTGCAGCTCAGTAAGATTAGTTCCGGAGAGAATCCCGCATGTTAGGTTTCCTTCTTCCGCTTTCAATTTATTATACAACTCCTGGATTGTACGTTTGGCCTGTTTCTGTTTGTATAATCCAAAACTCAACACTTCCCCTCTAAAGCAAGCTTTGAAGGTATCCCGAACATTCCCGTATTTTGTAGATTAACGGTTATTTTGAAAAAAAATCCCTAACCCATTTACTCATATACTCGATGAAACCATTATCCAGATGGAGTTTTCTATCAAGAGTGAATACCCTTGGTACTGAGTTGGTACCCAAAGCTAGAATGTCCAAGACAACTGGAGCATGGTCAGAGGTAATTCGGGTGAAGACTTGTATTTGAGCTTCTGTTAATAATAAAGGAGAGATTAAAAAAATAGCCAAGACGAACTAATTTATCATGCATGTGAGAATAAAACGTATAGCCAGGATCAAGTGTTTTAAGCATACCCCAAACATCAACTAAACCATGGTCCAACATTAGGTGGTGTAAAACCTTAAACACCTTAGGTTTCCGGCCATTGTAACTCTGAATACCTGCTTGTAGTTCGCTCTGCACCAAATTGATATTAAAGTACCCCCATAACACAAGAGGGGTGGGCCATGATGCAAGTTTCAAGATTTAGATGTGCAATAACAGGGGCTTCATCCAAATTGGACCCATATACTGTACATAACGTAAATTTAGAGCCCCCCCAAAATGCTTTCCAAGATTGCCCACCGCCCATGACTGTCTACAGTTATACGTCCCGAAGTTTGTACAGTCGGATTGGCCAACACAGCCACCCCACGATTCATAGTTGTCTGTTGTAAAGTGGCTAAAATGACATGCCCCCAACTCTAATAAATCCTTACGTTTTCCCCAAGGTATGTGCGTTTCCTGTATGCATACAAGATCTGGGTGAATCAGCCTAAGCTCTGCAGCAACTCTTTGCCTTTTATTAAAGTTGTTTAGCCCACAAACATTGAGCGAACATATTAAAAGCCCTAATTTAACCATAAGGTAGATATGGATACCATCCCTTGCTTAATTCTCTTGCATGGAATTTAATATTTCTCAATTTCACAAACTTAGCAATACTGTGGATTAATTTTCTTTTTTTCCTCCTTCAGATACCTCCCCCACCCAACACCTGACCCTGAACCCACCCAAGCCCCCAAACCCCACCTCCCTGTACCTCACTCCCCCAGAACCCCCCTCCCCATCCCATCAAAAAGGCAATAGGACTTATGGTCCCAGTAATGACAAGCTCCAGCCACCCGGGTGTCCCCGCCCCACACTCATATAATACCGTATGTGCTGATAAACCCAACAATGTATAAGAGAAAACCCAACTGTTGAATAGCACACAACTTGCTAAAACCTAGATATGTATATTTTTTAGAAATAAACACACCAACTGGAAAATACGGATACTCCGAGGAGAATATACCCACAATACTAGCCTACACCCAATATATAGGACCAGACCATCATACAAGTTAAGCTAATAAACCATTCTATATTACATAGACTGTAAATACTCCTTAACCTGAACCTGCAAAGTAAAGAATCTAGTATGGTCTTTGAACAAAACCTTTAACTTTGCAGGATTAAGCAAAAAAGCTTGTGCCCCTTTAGCCTGAAACAATTATATAAGCTGACGGAGCTGCCAACGATTTACAACCGTGTGATGACAATACTCAGGTCGGACAAAGAATTCCACACCCTTGCCGGACCTCTTTCTATCAGGGCGGGCAAACTCATACAATGCCTCCCGAGCAAGGAAATTATTAAGAGGAATTATAATTGCTCTGGGTTTAGCTTCTGCTTGATTTGAACGAATAGAAAAAGGAAATCGGTGTGCCCTCTGCACCTCTTTGCTAGTCCCAGTGTTTAAGTTCGGGAAAAGCCTCAGAAAATAGTTCAGTAATAAACTTGCGAGGATCTTGGCCCTCCAAGCCCTAGGGAATCTGCAGAATTCTAAGATTATTATGGCGAGAGCGATTTTCTAAATCGGCCAGTTTCCACTGAGTGTCGTCTTTTATAGAACGCAGGGTATCAGTTAGCGCTTTCTGTACAACTAGTTCATCTTCTAGGGAGGAAATCCTTGTCTCAGCTTCATTGGGCCTCTTTGTGAATTCTGTACAAGTCTTTGCTATACGACAAACCAAATTCTGTAGCTTGCAACAGGAGCTTTGTACTTTCTGACTTTCTATCCGTGTTTTCTCCCTATGAGTCATCATAGTCTGATAAATCAGAGCTAACAAGATCTCTTCAGATGGACCTGATGTTTTTCCTTTATCCACCTCTGTTCCGGTACCAGTACCACTCTCATTTATGAGAAAGTAGTCCCATTGTAGAGCGTTGTCACTATTACTGCTATCAACAAATGCAGGACCCTGTTTGCTCTCATACATTTTCCGCACCGTGCTAGTACTATCATCAGATGTGTCCCCTTCTATGTCATCCGGCTGTGTACTACTAAGATCGCTACCACCAGACCCCTGTAGTTCATCATAGATCTTAGATCCTAGCTCAGGATCTTCACTAGAGGAATTAGAGTGCTCAGATAATGCATAGAAATTATTACCTGAGTCGATTTCCTTCACATGAGATTTTTTATTCCGTAAATCCATATCTGTACCTACATTTGCAGCGGTTATAGCAGTGGTTATTGAACATGCCGATTTTCCCTCAATATTAGGGATATTCCCTCCATTGTCGTTATACTTGAGATCCCCTGCAGCGGCTTCTACCGTGGGTGTTAACAGTAGAGGGTTGATATAGAACGCCTCACTGGCAACATCAGCATCCTCCGTATTTTGAGCAATTATAGCGTCCGGGGATTCTTGTTGTGATATCTTCATCCCTCCCTCTACAGACTCGATATGAGGGGAATTAACATTTTTTTCCTTTCTTTGCCACCAAAAAACAACAGGGGAATAGTGCGCTTACCGCTAATGTCCTTGTCTTTACGAATTTTCTCATCAACAATATCCCCCTTATTACCTTTGTTACCATGAATTGTATGTGTAGAGTTTCTAGAGTTCACAGCTCCAGCCCCCACTCCACTGCCATTAGAGTCCGCCAGGGGGCGAGCAGCCTTGGGAGGCATCTCTGGAGTAGCGCAGCGTGTGCCTAATTGGCCCACATAGAACACAGCAGTCACGAGAACACCACGCGGAACGCTCCAATAGTCTCTTGAAGTCGTCGCAGCCCCTGCGATATCCCAGCCGTTGCAAAGCTCAGCATTCCGGGGAAAGCCTTTAATCCTTTGAGCCTTGAGCAGGTATGTTTTTTTCGGAGCTTAACACACCAGTTCTTTCCTGTGCCGGTACACCTCTTTTATCACACAGTCATGAGGCAGGAGAGCTGAAAATAGCCACAACAGAGAATAAAGCCTCAGAAGTATTCCACAAGTATGGCAAACAAAAAAATCCACTCTCTGATATTTTCGCAGTATTCATATTTCAGCCCATAAAGTTGTTTCTCAGATCTTTGATGAGGCAAGATGGCGTCCATGAGGTCAGACGTGTGAGCTGATCGCTCCTGGGCTCCCCTGCTCTCACACAGACTGATGTCCTGCCTGGAGATAATATTTTGTTGGCTTTGACCGCTATTTTGGGGAGGTTGGTGGTTCTCCTCACCTTAAAGCACCGTCTTCCAAATAAGTGGTTTTGGGCCTCATGTAGGTAGCCAAATACCGGTCGGTAACGGCCGATTTTCGGTAATTATACCGTTACCGACCGGTATTTTGGCTATTGGTATGTAGGGGGTCAATTTCTTGATTCGGAATTTACCGAGTCGGTAAAACTACCGAATCGGTAAAATTACCGAATCGGTAACGTTACCGATGTGGTAAATTTACCGATTCGGTAATTTTACCGAATCGGTAAATTCCGAATCAAGAAATGATATGTAGGGGGGAGTGTGTGTGTGTGTTTACGAGTCGGTATTTACCACCAACTTATAGTTGGTGGTAAATAATTAAAGTATGTGTATGGGCATTTAGAAGCGCGTAGCAGTGTGCAATGTGGCATACATACATGCCCTTAGGGCATGTATGTGTGCCACATGTGCACACATGGCCGAATCAGGGGTGCAACAGGGTGTCAATGTGACACCCTGCCACCCTTGTATGTTTTCCCCCCATTACCGAATCGGTATTTACCGATTCGGTAATGAGGCATACCTTCCCATCAATGGGAAGGTATGCCTCATTACCGAATCGGTAAATACCGATTCGGTAATTACCGACTAGTAACGATTCGGTAAAAAATACCGACTCATTACCTACATACCAGTTACCACTTCTAAAATACCGATTCGGTATCGGTCGGTATTTTAGAAGTGGTAACTGGTATGCTACCTACATGAGGCCCTTTATGTACAAATACATGTATTATTCTCCTGAGTGGCGCCAGTATACCCAAGCATTATACCACTGTTCATTAGTAGTTTCACACCTCCCTGTGACAGGATGTCTATTGTGCTGCCTTCCTCTGCTTGAGCTTGGCTCAGCAGAAGGAGGGCAGAAATGAGTCTCTGGTCGGCAGCATCCATTTTGTGCTGACCAGGTCGAGAAGGCTGGCACCGAAAAGTCCGGTGACCCCACGAAGCTCACTTCAGAAGGGTGGAATCATACCTTCCACACCGGTTACAAGTGTGGAGGTATGATTCCTAGGTGTTGGATACCAAACACAAAATGTTTTGTTTCAGATGTTTTAGAGATAACATTTACCACGAGGTTATAATGCATCTCTACCTATATGTCTGGCTGAGACACAGACAACCCCGGAGAATGGTCTCCGAAGGCTGCAGAGGGTTTCTGCTCATGCAGGGGCTCCCTCTCACATAAAACCCAACACCCTGCCTTCAGGATTGTTCAGGCCTGCTATAGGGGTGACTTATAAGTTTTAAGTGTAGTGACCTATAGATATAGTGTACATATATCTAAAGTAAGTGGTGCAAGCACCATCTTACACAGGCTGCAATGGCAGGCCTGAAGTTCCATTTTATATGGCCTCTCATGGGTGGCATAATACATGCTTCAGCCCATGGGAGGACTCTGGGGTACCTATGCTCTGGGTACATTTGTACCATATACTAGGGACTTATAAGTGTACCCCAGTATCCAATCTGGAGTGTACCAAAGTACATGGCATAATATTTCAAGGAAAAAGCAGACAGACTGCGGTCCTGATTAGCAGGATCCCAGTCAGACTAGTCAAAACAGTGTAACATCAAGCACAAAGTGGGGGTAATCATAAGAAGCAGATCCTACTTTCCTACACAAACCACACATTTGTATTGGACAATTTGCAGGTGTTAATATTGAAGTCCCCAACCTAAATAATATGAGCTGAGCGTTTGGTTGCTTTGTTGTAGTCCACAAGGAATTCAGCTAGTTGGTCAACAATGCCCCAGGTCCAATGGAAGATATTATCTTACAAATTAATTAACAGGATCTCTAGATCAGCAGGGAATGATAGAAGGGAGACCAATAAATGAGGGGAGGACCAACGTCTCCGTACTTTAAGTCCATGAATTTTACAGGAAAGAAATTGGCACGGCCTCCTAACGTTCTACATGCCTTAGATGGAATTGCAGGTTGAAAGGAGGCATAAAACCCATCAATATTGAAATCTGTTGTTAACCAAGTTTCTTGACAGCATTCGATTTCGTATTGATTTATTAGTCTGATCCAAATACAGGTGTGAAATTTTAGTGGAAGCCCAGCAATGTTCCAAGAGACACTACTAAGAGTGTTCTCTGTGTGTGTTTGAAAATGAGTTACCAGTAAGCCTTCATCGGGCTGGGGCTGGCCTCCAAAGCAGGGCCTGGAGTTAGGGCCCTGATGATAAGTTTGGGGAACACACATCCCCCTGTGATCTAGGATGTGAGAAAGAGCCTGAATCAAACACAAAGACCATATGTATCAAGGGGCTTTACCCATTCTGTGTCTATGGGAAAATGTGTTCATACATATGGCCCTAAGTTTCTTCAAGCGTGGGAGCCACTTTTGAGTGGCGTCAATCAATGTCTTCTAATGTGGCCAGGACTTCAAAAGCATTTATCATGGGTATGTTATACCTAGGTCTAATTATGAGGAGACGAGCAAATGACTCGGCACTATTGGCCCGTCTTGCTGATTTGTAGAAATAACCCAGGGGTACAACCTGGTGGCTGAAATTGGTTTTCAAAGTACAGAAGGGACTTTACCATCAATGGTGTTCTGAAGTTTACTATCAGGTAGTCACCCTTGTACTCTTTTTGCCATTCACAAGCCAGTGGGTTCTTCTAATCATCAATATTTTGGATGATAAATCTGGCCTCAAGCCAGCCTTGCTTTTGAGACAAAAGGTTACTTTGTTCTTTAGGCTTTGGAAGTCCTCTTGGGTCGTGCACAATACAGTTGGAATTTTTTTTTAAACCAGGACGTAAGGGGTGCATTCAGGTGAGAGTTGGGGGAAAGAGTAGAAAGTAACACCAGCTTTTGATGGCTCACCATGCAGGCCATTTGCGCCCAGACCTGGATCTGTGAATCTTACTTGCTGCCCAGTTCCTGAGTGATGTACCCTTCAAGTGTTAGAGGAGGTGCTCAGGGTGGTTGATTTTGCCAAACTTGGTCGCACTTGTTTCGTAGTGTAGCAAGTTTCAGCCGCTGATTTAGGCGCCTGAAGATCAGGAACAGAAAGCTCTGAGGGGAGCGCCCTTTGGCCTGGCACCTGAGGCTCGAGTTCAGAGGGCTTCACTTTATGTTGAGTTGGAGGGCAAAAGAGGACCAGGTTATTTAATTTAACTTGCATTTTCCCTAGTCAGGCGTAGATAGGATCAAGCTTGCTGGAAAGAAGGTCTGTTATAAAATATTTAAAGTAGCTAATTAAGGTGTTTTGGCCCCTTATTTCAGTGTCTTGTACTGGGGTTCTTTTCCTTACAGATGAGTCGGGCTACTGTGCAAGATCTTTTAGACTTTGAGCTAGCTTTCGTGCCTTTTCTTTTTAATGGCCCGCTCCTGGTTGTATTTGATGTCTCCCTTGGGGATAGAGGAGATGAGTCATTAGGTCGAGCATTCGAGACCTCTTGTATATACTTTAGTATATACTTATATGTGCATGTACTTTGTGGGCACTGGAGATCAGCCCTAGGACTTGTCTGCTTCCCCTTAGGGACTTTTTCTGTTCAGCTGCCTCTATTTAACTGTCTTGATAGAAAACGACCAATAGAAGTCAGTAAGATGCCAAAATTGCTTTCTGCTGAGGGACTTTCTTTTTTTAACTTTTCTGGCAAATGTCTTTATTTAACTTTCTTGATAGAAAACGACCAACAGAGGTCAGTAAAATACTAGAATCACTTTTGCAGTCTCTAGATTCCAGTCCATAGAAATTGTCTTCCACGAGCACCCGTAGACAATAATATTTTTTTCAAATCTTGTATTTGCAGTGATATGACCACTAAAGGCCTTGATTTTATATTAAAAACAGAGCTTTAGACTATATCATTTCCTGCTGAAAGGCAATATTTCTCTCCATGTGTTCCCATATCTGGTGTGTCCCGCCGTTTGGTGCTTACTTTCCCTCCATGTTAAAGAACAGTAGATGATTCAGCACCCAGGCTAATGTGTTGCATAGCTAAATACATATAAGGTCCCAAAGGCGAGACCAATTGCATTGCATTGCAAATGCTTGTTTAAGGGTACGACCGCTGTTGGTTTGCATGATTAGTGGTTGTCAAGGGACAAGCTGTTATGTGATGCCTCGCAACTCAGTGTGACCAGTGGTGCCAATGTCGGGCTAAGATGAATGTTTGTCCGTGAGGAGAGTGATAAGTGGCGTTCCTGCCAACTCATCTTTTTTTAGATGCCCCGGACTGCTTGTTTTAAGAACTCATCCAGTGTGGTCCATGTGCTGCTTGTAGGAGCCGCTGTAGTCTTACATTTCCCCACAGTGGCTAGGGGGGGTAAGGTCAAATAAAAGCAGCAGACCTCTCACTCAGTGGCTTCAATCAATTAAAAGAATCCTAGGAAGTTGAGAGAATCTACTTATGCCAAGCACATATATAAAGCGCTCTTAGAGTCACAGTTTCTCTGGGCTAGGACCAATGGCGGGGCCCTTCCATGCCTCTTCCTATCGCTGATGGGCTCAGGAGGGGCCCACCCTGGGCACGTACTGTGCTGCTGGGAAAGCTGGAGCAATTAATGAGCCGCAAGGCGTGCTGATGATGCGGACGTGGCGGCTTTTGCTGCGTTGTGAGCTGGGGCTCGTATTCACCCTTGGCCAAGCAAAGTTTCCCGCAAGGTCTCACGCGCTGTGGGGAACGCCGGAGCTATTTATGGGCTGCGAGGCACACTGATGATGCAGGCATGGCAGCTCCTGCCGCAATGTGAGCTGAGGCCAGTAGTGACCTTGGGCCAAGTAAAGTCTCCCACAAGGTCTTCCCAACTTTTTGAGAATTCCTATTGAGAGTGTAGAAACAAAATTTAAATAAAAGTTAAGTAAAAGTATATTAAACTGTTTTGGAAAATGAAGGTTTAAAATGTGGTAACATGGCCTCGATGCTAGACCTTTAATGGTCAAATTTCTGATGGTACACCCACAAAAATAGCTAGACCCCCCTTTCCTCCTCTAGCAGCTGACGGAATTACATAAGAACAATTAGATTTGAAACCATTAATAGCTATAGAATTATAGGCCCAGGTCTTCTGGCAGCATAATGTATCAAATGTCTCAATAATAGTCAGTCATTGTGGAGTTTATGGCTATGCCCATGATGTTCCAGGATAGAAGCTGCATGCCATGTCCACCCACAATGGTACTTGGTAAAAGGATTTTAGACCCGGGGTCCTATGCAGTAGCTGCCTGGCCATATTCCCCTGTGTAGAATCATTCATCGTCCTCTATAACAGACAGGACCATAAACCTGTTCCTAAGAGATAAACAAAAGTTTGGTTGAGGTCTGTTATGAAAATGGTTTGAACCACTGACTCAATTTTTTATCTGGGTGACTGGTGACTATAGAAAAATCCAAGTGGCAATATCTTTATGGGACTTGATTTTACCATGTCATACCTTGCTTGAGCCAGCGACCTTCAGTTTGCGAACATTGATAATTACAGTGTCACCTGGATAGTTCCTTTCTTGGGGTCCAATATCCCCCACTCGACGTGCACCAAAAATCTCTTTGCTGAAGTCCCAGTGACAATTTACCGGACGGTTTACCCAAAAAAGTATTTTTGTTCATGAAGGCCCAAATTTTTTCAGAAGAGCCTTTGGGTAAACTAGGCACATCTGCTAAAACAGTAACATTGGGGCAGGAAGCAGGGGGAAGATTGTTCACAAATAGAGGAACCTAATTTGTGGAATTACTTTCAAACGGTCTTCTAGAGTGTGAGGCAGCGGTTGTGGACCCAATGTCTTGGGGTATAGAATTAGGGATTGTGCCATAAGTGGTAGCCAAATTTCGAGTTTCATTCCCACCATGTTCACTCATTGCCTTGTTACCAGTTAAAAGCTGCAGGGTAGGTTGTGGATCCAAAATTGCGGGAATTTGCGAAGAGGGAGAGTCAATAGATGTCTGTGGTTGAGTCCTCCCTACAATTATAGAACATCCTTCTACATATTTATTTAGTTAGCTTAAGTTGGCCTTAATAGCAGTGAGGTGTTCTTAAACAGGACGTAGTTTGACATCAAAGAAGTCACTAATATGTTTGCTTAAGGGCTCCCAGGATTCAGCAGCCAGGAATTGTGTAGAAATGTAATCAAACTGCCCACATGTTTCTGGCGCCTGTTTGGAATTAATCTTTATTTCTTTGGGCACTCTTTTCCTGCACTTAGCCAGCGTCTCCTGGGTTGGTAAACACATGGAAATAGCAGTGCCATTGATTTAATCATGTCACTCTGCAAAACCTAGGCCGGGGGACCAGAATCCCCAATACTTCCCCCCACGGGATGTATTTGGCGAGTTGATGAAATGAGTTGGGAACAGGTATGCAACGCCCATAGGGTACAAAGGGGTTCAGCCCCCCTTCCCCGCCCCCCCCCCCCCCCCCCCCCCTTGTGCGTGTCAGCCTGGGTGAGACAGCTTCCCAGGCGCACACACAGACAGCTTTTGAGCTGCTGTAGGCTTGCTGGTCTGGCGTCCCTCTTATTGCAGCCGCACCCGAGTACTTTAAAAGAAAGACGCCGCTCTGCCAGCTTTATTGTATTATCACAAGATCCACAGCCCTCACCAAAAAACTGTCAATAGTTGTGTGTGGATATTGTTATTTGTCCATTCTACTCTTTTGTAAATGTTGTAATTCTTGCGTAGAACATCTTAATATACAATGGCAGCACCGGCGTGTCATTTTACATCAAAAGGGAGGGCGGGGCACACAAATGTAGATGTTTGAAGTGAGTTCTCTAATTTAGGTAGGGGAGTATCAATGAATGGAAATCATGTAACAGTAAGTTCGCATTGAGATGAAGCCTCCATTAGTGCATTATGGGTAATGTAGGTAGAAAGGATAGTTCTTGGAAGTAATGGGCCACACGTATTGGTCAAATATAAGGGGTGGAGTTTCGTTGCACTAATTAAAAGAGGTGGAAAGCTAGTAACACGCGAATCGCGTTTCCCGATGAGTAAAGCAAGATGTGAAATTGAGGAAATAGGAAGCAGGTACGAAAGTCAGTTTCAGTTGTTTTTCAACATAGTATTGCGCATTAACAACCAAGCGGCAATAGGCATATGAAAGGGAAAAGCGTGTTTTTTGCATTGTTATTGGGAAAGTGAATTGAGGAGGGGAGAGAGAGGGTGATAGAGGCTTTTTCAGCTTACAATGCTGGGAGTGCATAATCACATTTTTAGAGGGAAATCGCGGGGCAGGGTCACAGGTATAACCTTGAATAGTTTCTTGCATGAATTGCAATTTTGTCAAAACGTGGAGACGTTGTAATTTATATAACCTAATGGCACCGTTCTTTTATTGTAGCAAACCCCTGACGAAGGGCCACAAATGGCTTGAAATGCATCAGGTATAAGATCTTTTAAGGCTGAGGATGCTTGATGGATTCAAGCGTGCCCAGAAAAAGGCCTGGATGGGCATATCTGGCGCATGAAAAACAGTAATGAAAACATTGCATCCTACGTGTGTCATGTTAAAGAACAATAAACAAGTGAATACAACACTTTTGAGCAGTTTGAATGACTTTAAAATTGAAAAATTGATAATATTTTCACGTGAGAATTTTGTAATATGCTGTGCGCTTGGAAAGGAGTGTAACTGCGCTCCCCCTATAGTTGCATCTGCGAACACGTGAAACCAGGGTGGATCACCTATTCTTAGGACACCCCCGCGCCGCACGGCCACCAGCTGTCGCGTGTGCCCTCCGCCTGCCTGCCACTGCTCTCTGCCTTCCTGAGCCTCCCGCCTTCGGGCCACGCCCCCCCCGCCGCCGCTCGTTGTTTCCCGCTTCCCTGCCTCTCTGTCGCTTCGCCTGATTTGTACTGTATTTTTTTGTTAGTTACTTGCTCTCCTTGCTAGGATTGTTGCCCCCCCTGTACTGTTATCCCCTGCGCCCACCCGCCCCGATCCCCGCTTCCCGCCGCCGGGAGTGTGGACACGCCCCCTTCCTCCCCGCCTCCCAGCTGCTCCTCCCTCCCTGCACTTGGCCATAAATGGCGACCGTGCAGCGCAGGTGAGTGTGACCTATTCTTAGGACACCCCCGCGCCGCACGGCCACCGGCTGTCGCGTGTGCCCTCCGCCTGCCTGCCACTGCTCTCTGCCTTCCTGAGCCTCCCGCCTTCGGGCCACGCCCCCCCGCCGCCGCTCGTTGTTTCCCGCTTCCCTGCCTCTCTGTCGCTTCGCCTGATTTGTACTGTATTTTTTTGTTAGTTACTTGCTCTCCTTGCTAGGATTGTTGCCCCCCCCCTGTACTGTTATCCCCTGCGCCCACCCGCCCCAATCCCCGCTTCCCGCTTCCCGCCGCCGGGAGTGTGGACACGCCCTCTTCCTCCTCGCTCCCGCCTCCCAGCTGCTCCCCCCTCCCTGCACTTCGCCATAAATGGCGACCGTGCGCACGCGCAGCGTTGACGCGCAGCGGGCGCGCCGATTGTGCGCCGAAGGTGCGCCAAAGGTAAGCCCGTCTGCGCCCGTCCGTGCCTGGCCCGCGCCCAGCGCCCGAACCCCTGGCCCCCGAGGACCCCAGCCCACCCGCCAGATGTACAACGCCGCCACCCTCAACGCACTCAACACCGGCCGAACCCCGGGATGCCACCAAGCCACCCCGAGACGCACCCACGGACCCTTCAGCTGCCTCGCCTGCAAGTTCACCTGCATCTGGACCTGCCCCGCACCAGCACCCGCCAAGCCGAACACCAGCAGCAACCACCTCAAGTGCATCCTGCTCAACACCCGCTCCGTCCACAGACACGCCATCGAACTCTGGAACCTCCTCGACACCACATCCCCAGACGTTGCCTTCCTCACGGAAACCTGGATGAACGACTCCTCAGCGCCCGACATCGCCATCGCCATCCCAGATACAAGATACAAGATCACCCGGAGAGACCGCGACAACCAGACTGGAGGAGGCATCGCCATCGTCCACAAGAACACCATCCGCATCACGACCAACACCGACGACACCCTGACTACCGCCGAACACCTACACTTCCAGATCCACACCGACCCCAAGACCACCCTCAGAGGCACCCTGATCTACCGACCCCCGGGACCACGCACAACATTCAGCGAAGACATCGCCGACTTCATCAGCCCGCACGCCCTCCCCTCCGCTGACTACATCCTCCTGGGGGACATCAACTTCCACCTGGAGAACAACAACGACCGCAACACCACCACCCTGCTCGATAACCTCGCCAACCTCGGACTCAAGCAGCTGGTGTCCACCCCCACCCACCTCGCCGGACACACACTCGACGCCGTCTTCTCATCCAGCAAAGACATCGCCTTCAGCCACGCCACCGGACTCCACTGGACGGACCACAGCTGCGTCCACTTCACCTTCAGAAGAACCACGATCCACCACCACCAGCAACAGGAGGCTCGAAGAAGCTGGAACAAGATCACAGCCGACCAGCTCGCCGCTTCCCTGAGACAGCACCCCCCAGCCAGCTCAGCGAACCCCAGCCAGGCCGCCGACAACCTCACGAAGTGGATCAGCACCTGCGCGGATGAACTCGCCCCACTGAGGACCCCGCCCAACAGATCCGGCAGCAAGAAGGCCCCATGGTTCACCGACGAACTCAAGAGCTCCAAGAAGAACTGCCGAGCCCTCGAGAAAGCCTGGAGAAAGGAGCCAACACCGGACAACATGACCACCCTCAAGCTCGCCACCCGGAAGCACCATCAACTTATCCACGCCACCAAGAAAACTGCATTCAAGGACCGGCTGGACAACAACGCACACAACTGCAAGGAACTCTTCAACATCGTGAAAGAGCTCTCCAACCCCAACGCCGGAAACAACGACATCACCCCATCGCAAGACCTCTGCAACTCCCTCGCCTCCTACTTCCACAACAAGATCGCTGACATACACAACAGCTTCATCCCACAAACAACGCCCCCCACGACCGCACCAACGCCCCCCACCACCACCCTCAGCGCCTGGACCCCGATCAACACAGAAGACACCATCCACACGATGAACTCTATCCACTCCGGATCTCCGACCGACCCCTGCCCTCACCACGTATTCAACAAGGCCGACGCTGTCATCGCACCCCACCTGCGAGACATCATCAACACCTCCTTCGACACCGCCACCTTCCCTGAGAGCTGGAAGCACGCCGAACTCAGCGCTCTACTAAAGAAACCAACAGCGGACCCCACCGAACTCAAGAACTACCGCCCCATCTCGCTCCTCCCGTTTCCAGCCAAAGTCATCGAGAAGACCGTCAACAAGCAGCTGGCCGCCTTCCTCGAGACGAATGGATCCCTCGACCCTTCACAGTCTGGCTTCCGAGCCAACCACAGCACCGAGACCGCTCTCATCGCTGCCACCGATGACATCCGAGCCCTGCTGGACAACGGAGAAACAGCGGCCCTCATCCTCCTAGACCTCTCCGCGGCATTCGACACTGTCTGCCACCGCACCCTAGTGCAGCGCCTCAGCAACGTCGGAATCCAGGAGAAGGCACTGGAATGGATCATCTCCTTCCTCGACGGAAGGACACAGAGAGTCCGCCTACCACCGTACAAGTCAGAGGCCACCGAAGTCATCTGTGGCGTCCCCCAAGGATCCTCACTCAGCCCCACCCTCTTCAACATCTACATGAGCCCCCTTGCGGCCATCGCACGCCAACACAACCTCAACATCATCTCCTACGCCGACGACACCCAGCTGATCCTCTCCCTGACCAACGACCCCGCCGCCGCCAGAGCCAACCTCCACGAAGGGATGAAAGACGTAGCCGAGTGGATGATGACCAGCCGCCTGAAACTGAACTCAGACAAGACGGAAGTCCTCATCCTGGGCTCCTCGCCCTCCGCCTGGGACGACTCCTGGTGGCCCCCCGCCCTGGGCACCGCACCCAAACCGACAGACCACGCACGAAACCTGGGCTTCATCCTGGACTCCTCCCTCTCGATGACCAGACAAGTCAACGCCGTCTCCTCGTCCTGTTTCAACATCCTGCGCATGCTACGGAAGATCTTCCGGTGGATCCCCACCGAGACCAGGAAGACGGTCACCCAGGCCCTTGTCACCAGCCGACTGGACTACGGCAACGCCCTCTACGCCGGAACCACCGCCAAGCTCCAGAAGAGACTCCAGCGGATACAGAACGCCTCAGCCAGACTCATCCTCGACATCCCCCGAAGCAGCCACATCTCCGGACATCTGAGAGACCTGCACTGGCTCCCCGTCAACAAGAGAATCACCTTCCGTCTCCTCACCCACGCACACAAAGCCCTACACGACCAAGGCCCGAGCTACCTCAACAACCGCCTCAACTTCTACGCTCCCAAACGCCATCTCCGATCAGCCAGCCACGCCCTCGCCGCCGTCCCCCGCATCCGAAGAGCGACAACAGGAGGAAGGTCCTTCTCATACCTGGCCGCCAAGTCCTGGAACTCCCTCCCGACCGACCTGCGCCTGACCCAAGACCACCTCTCCTTCAGGAAGAAGCTCAAGACCTGGCTATTCGAGCAGTAGCGGCACCCCCCCTAGCGCCTTGAGACCCTCCGGGTGAGTAGTGCACTTTATAAATGGCTTGATTGATTGATTGATTGATTGATCACGTTTGTCCAGGCTGCACGCAAGCGGCTCAACACATACAAACTTGATTGGCATTGAAAAGAAAGACGAAATAGGTGTGCACTGTATCATTTTTTGTCTATGTTACTCGCTAGGTTTGCCTTTCTTTTTCCCATGTCTTCACAAATGGAGGAAGTAAATAAGCAAATAAAGGAAGATTTAGACTTACAAGTATCTTCTGAGGTGGCAGGCTGCACCTCAACCAGGCGGCAGGGAGCAGCCCTGTCACAGCCCGGGCTGCTGCAGCTCGAGCTGCTGTACTGATGGCTTGGCTGGGCAGTGTCTGGAGTCTGATCTCCGCCCACGCCCTAGTTTTTAACAGGTCTTTAAGGGCCATTTGCATATTTACATACCTTTGTAAACTGGTTAAAGAGGCGTAGTTTTTTTTTGGCCCCCACTCTGCCTATTCCTTACATTTGTATTTTACATTAACCCCTAGTGTGAGAATGCATTCCATGAAAATAAATACAAAGTAGGTTTTGCCAAAAGAAAAATGCCAGGCGTATGTTGTTTAAAGACCCTGCAAAGGCCTCGTCTGGACACTAAATGGGGTTATAAATAAAATCATATGTATTCATTTGTAATGTGACTTTTCTGTCTTTGTTCCCTTTAACTATCAGTCATGGATCATTCAGGCAGCCCTAGAACACAATTAAAAATGCTTTCTATTTATATTTACTGTTCCAAGTATGCACAGATAGGTGCTGAAAATAGGCTTTAGGTGACTGCCTATTTTTGTAATGTCTGGGACATCAATATAATGAGTTGGCAACCCTAAACACAAGACTGGAAGTTTGTTGCAGGATCAGTACAATATTTATTTCCTCCACCCCCAATCCCTGAACAGGGCCGGACTGGGAACGCTAACCGGCCTTGGCAATTGAGTTTGACCAACCACAGGGAAGGGAGGTGGGCCTAGGGGGGGATAGTACGCGTGGGAAACACTGCAGCTGCTTTTGGTACAGGGGGCTGATATTGCAGCACTGCTGCAAAACCAGCCCCCGTACCAAAAACGGCCCCCATCGGTCCAAAAATGGCCCGCACCCTTCCGGCCCAGAGAGAAAACACCTGGTGCCTGCTACGGCCAGTACGGCCCTGTCCCTGAATAATGCCATAATCGCAATAGTTTAACTTGTATCTTAAGCCCTACGCTAGCCCTCAATAACATGCTGAGTTACTTCAAGTGTCTGGGAATGCACCCTGCATTGTGACAACTCACTCCTCATTCTCGCCCTTCACTTTGAGACTCACCCTGCACTCACAGTGATCACAATGCACTTGCGCTGATCACCATGCCCTCACACTATTCACCCTGCACTCACAATGACCACACAGCACTTATGCCACTTGCCATGAACTCACACCATTCTCCCTTCACTTACCCTGCAGTCACATGAGCACACTGCTCACTCTGCACTCACAGTGATTATTCTGCACTCACAATGCACTTGTGCTGTTCACCTTGTACCTCACCCTGCAGTCACACAAGCACACTACTCACCCTGCACTCATAGGACACTTCACTCACCTGTCCCCCTCAGTGCTCACTCTGAAATCTCACTCAAACAAGCTGATCACTAACCATACATTCATTTGTCCCACTCTGCACTTACATTCGCACCCAAATTCATATGTTCACCTCACTCAACCTGCATTCACTCATCTCACCCATACTCTCACACTGTTGCATCGCTAACCGTGCAATCACATGGGCACTGCTGTTACCCACACAGCGCAGGGGGTTAATGTGCCTGCTGCACAGAACATGTATCAAGCGGATCACAGAGTATGACTAAACTTCGAGTAGCCCTATAAAAAAACTGAAATTATGTCAAGTGATATAGAGAGATGAGGTTCGTTGTTGGTGAGTGGTAGTGAGGGAATTCATGGAGCAGGAGAAAATGGGGGAGGGGCACCTAAACAAACAGTTGCACTGTGCACCCCCAGTGCTAGGGGCAGCTCTGGCTGGGAGCCTTAGCCCCCCCAAAGTTTGGGTCTAGTTGCACCCCTGCTTAGACGTGTGGCCCGTTGTTGCCCGGGCGCAAGTCTGGTGCTGCGGTGAAGTGACCATGCTTCTCTAGCGAGTCAGGATCGCTTGATAGGGTTCACCCGGGTCAGAGTGAAAGGTTGGGGGATAAAGTTCCACCCCAGCCCGGAGCAGGCAAGCCAAAAGTCCTCAAGCAGTATCTGCCTGCATCATAGGTCTTGCAAACCAATGTGGGGTGTTTCAATGTGTGTATGCTTGTGTCTTTTGCCCGTGGTTACGAACTCCTAAACCATCCTGGCAACACTCCTTTATAAGAAGACAGTGCTGTCCCAATTCTGTTGATCAATGTAAATGCAGAAGGTGGTATAATTCTAAATTTCCACTTCTTTTTATTTTATTTTCAGTTTAAAATTTCCTGTAACATAATATTCCAGTGATCTGTGAATAGACCACTCTTAGTGCCAATTTCAAAATCTCTATTATGGCCTCAAAGGAATTCAGTATTAAAATCCAGTTGTTTTCTATAAATGGATATAACGAATTGCAAAATCTAACCTTCGCTGGAAGCTCAAACACATCTACTTTTCATTTGGGAAATGCAATCTGATTTTCTACGTTTCTGAAAGTCAGAGAAACACCTTCCTCGTTTTCAAAGGCAGGGCTTCTCAGAACTACAATATGGACATACATAAATTATTTTGCTGTCTCCCAGAAATACTTGTAAAATATACATTTTATATCTGGGGTGTGTTTGACTCATAGTAATCAAGCTGAATATTTACATGTTGACCAGGCCGAACCAGTTCCTTACAAGTAAATTAAGTCGGCTTAATGCCTTTTCTGTGCACTTTTGAGAAATTGCATCTTGCTGATTAACTCTCATGGTCCTCATCTTCAAGGGTTCGGTTCTACTGTTGAGGCCTAGTAATAATTTATTTTGCTCCTGCATAAGAGCCGTGAAAGAAAGTTGTGGTAAGTTATTCACTAACAGATTTTCCACAAATAAATTGTATGTGCTTCTGAACGATTTTGTATGCAAAGTATCTGACCAGTAGTTTACCTGTATTTGTTTCCTTTTGACGATTATATATGTATGACACAGCAGCCTTTTCTTCAATGCTTCAAAGGAAACGTACCCCATACGATATTAACTGAAGATAAATATAATGTACCTCCAATAGTGTACCTCCAATAGTTCCAAGCATCTAAGATTAGCATCGGTTACAAAGAGGGTTTCTGGTTGTCAGAGTATGCACCCTGTACAAGCAGGAACAACCACTCTAGTCAAGGTAAGCTAGATGCATACTAAACGATAACCTGAGTTCACCCTCTGGAAGCTTGGCCTTAGAGAAGTCAGGCTTATCTAAAGAGGCAAGGTGTAAAGTATTTGTGTAACTTACACAAACACACACACACACACACACACACACATACATAGAGTAACACAATGAAAACACCACAAAAATACTCCACACATGGTTAGAAATATAAATTATATATTAATGAATAACACAAGATCAAAACAACAAAAATTAAGTAGAACTGGAGGTATGAATTTTAAAAGATTAAATCAAATCATAGTGCGTAGAGTTATAAAGTGCCTTTCGGGGACATCATGTCGCCATTGACCGGAGTAATTCGAAAGTTCAGGCCGACCCTGCTAGAGGGCAGGCTGGCCACAGGACTCGTGCCGGTCCTATTGAAAAAGTACCTTGGATGGAGGAGGCATTAAAGACTCAATGCGAGGAGCAGAGGAGGTGATGCGTTGTTGTGGATGCCGACGATGCATCTGTTCTGATGCGCGCAGTCGATGAAGGCTTTGTTGGCGAACCGCTTTACAATGCAGGCGATGCATTGCTGTTGAACTGTGCAGTCTGTTGTCATCGACCTGCACAGTCTGTCAAAGCGATGTCATCGATCGGCAGGCGCATCTGTGTCGAAGGGGATGCGTTGGTTCCGATTGGCGCAAAGCCGTCTATGCGTTGTTTTTGATGGATCAGCACAGCAAAATTCACCTTTTAAGGACCCAGAACTGTATTTATCCACTTCGCAGGGCAGGTGGGAGAGTCCTGGTGCTGTTGCATAGTTGAAGGATGTCTTTGATGGCCATGAGACTTAAGAACAGGAGGTAAGCAAGCAAGCCCTTGGAATCACTCTGGGTTCAAGTGAGATGGGTCCAGTCCTTTACCTTAGCAGGGCAGAGTTCAGCAGGCAGTAGAGAGCACACAGCAAAACAGACAAACATTTCTTCCAGAGCAGTAGTCAAGCAGAGCGGCAGTCCTTGTAGCACAACAGTCTTTACTCCTGGAAGAGCTCTTCACAGGTCCATTAGTGCACTGTCTTGGTAGGGTCAGAGCCCTAGTTCTTAAACCGATTTGTGCCTTTGAAGTGGGGGTGACTTCAAAGAAGGCTCTTTGAAGTATGCACAAGCCCTTTTTTCCAACCCTTGCTCCAGACTATCAGTAGGGGGTAATCAGCCTTTGTGTGGGAAACGGGACACTGCCTATTCAGGTCAGCTCCCCCCTATTCCTGCCCAGGAAGAGCTATCAGAGTGCAGATGAGTTCTCTGTCACACCTACCCTTCCTGTGTTTTTGGCTGTCTAGTGGGTATGCACAAAGTGTAGTTGCCACCCACCCCAGACGTATATGAGACAAGCTGCAGGTGCACAGACCAGTAAGAGCAGAGAAATGTCCATTTTCTAAAAGAGGCATTTCTAAAACAGTAATGTTAAATCCAACTTTACCTGTAAAGAGGATTTATTATGACCAGTCAACAATATAAAACATGATCCAGTCACTCCTATCTAATCAGGAATTATAGCTTAAAAGTGTATTAAGGAATTCCCAATGCTAACCTATGAGAGTAGTAGACCTCATTGTAGTGAAAAATTAATTTGGGTGTTTGTCACTACTAGGACATCCAAAACTTACCAATACATGTCCTACCTATTACTTACAGTGCACCTGCTCTATGGGCTACCTAGGGTCTACCTTAGGGGTGAGTTATGTGTAATAAAAGGGAAGTTTGAGCCTTGGCCAAGCGTTTTAAATGTCAAGTCAAAGTGGCAATAAACGGCACACAAAGGCCCTGCAATGGCAGGCCTGAGACAGGTTTGAAAGACTACTTGTGTGGGTGGCACAATCAGTGCTGCAGGCCCTCTAGTAGCATTTAATTTATAGGCCCTGGATTATGGTATACCACTTTACAAGTGCCTTATAAGTAAACTGAATGTGCCAATTGTGTATACACAAATGTTACCATGTTTAGGGGACAAGCACTTGCACTTTAGCACTGGCCAACCGTGGTAAAGTCCTCCGAGTCCTAAGCCCAATAAAAAGAATCAGAAAAAAGATGAGGTAAGCAGGCTAAATGTTTGAGGGAATAACACCCTAAGGATGACAGATCTAACCGCATTTTTGATCTTTATAGACAATATGAGATTCCTATAAGCATACTAATCCTGCTTTAAATTCCAACAGCTCTTCTCTAAGTACTTATTAGCACTATAAAGGCCTTTCATACTCCAACTGAGAATGTTAAAGCTATCCCCGATATGCTAAAGTTAGGAGAATATGCTTCAGATGCCTAGATTCCTGAATTTAAGGACTTACAGAGCACCTAATTTAACACAACATTTTCTCTTGTTTCTTTTGTCCCTTTTTCTCAATAATGTTTTGTGTATAGTTGTTATCCTCCCCAAACACCCATGTTCCCCACCACCACCCAACCCACCCACCCACCCACTCCACCGGGCATTCCCAGGGAAGATGTGCAGCCCATACCTAGAGGGAAACTACCCCTACACTGTGAATCTGTAAATATCTGGTTTTATGACCTGCGGAAGCCCTTTATTTAAAAAAAAAAAAAAAACCATATAATTCCCCTGTCAACTGTACCCTCCTCACCATTGATCCTCGCCATTCTAGACCAACTTCTACTTCTTAGCTCCCCACCAACAATCACGGTTATCTTCCATATTGTGCATTAATGAAGTTGCATGTTACACTTCCATTCACTTTCTCTTACCAAGAGTTATTTCCAAAGACTGTTTCTCCTTTCTCAGTTTCTCGAATTAAGAGTTCATTCGTTCATCTTTGCAGAGAATCCTAAATTCACCTTTCGATGGCACCCTGAGGTGAGATTGTTGCATAATTTGTGCTTGGGCCCCAGTGCCCATAAAATATGCAACTAGGGATCCTGATTGCTTTTCTGTGCAGTATCAAAGGACGTAATGAAGAATACACGAAAAGTGAACTGACCAGGAACTGTAAATGATTTCTTAGCATGTGCCGTGTCTAAAAAATTGTTCTTTACTTCGGGCGTCCTGCAAAGATTTCAAAATGGTGCACAGAGGGGCCCTAGTCTTAGCCTGATAGGTAGGGACTCGGTGCCCAACTGTACTGACGTCTGGATTACTAATGCTGATTTTTGTTGTCATAGGCAAGCATGGATCTTGTGTGTGCGCCATGATATGGGCATGTCTCTTGGATTGCGGTCTTGGTGGACTGGAAGGGGAGCCCAATGCACTATCCTCATAGTGGTGGAAAGCTACTGCCTTCACCAGGAGTTCAGTAGCTGTGGTTGCAGCATTCCGTGCAGTGATCAGTAGGAGTTAACAGGTCCTTTTTATCTTATGTCCCTGGAGTGAGGCATGCAGTCTCATTAAAATTGTTGCGGCAGTGTGCTTTACTCACCCTTGGCCATCAGGTTGGTATGAAGTGCTACACTGTGCAAAAGTATTGTATCTGCGCTAAATGGATGTGTGCCTGGGAAGGGTGCAATTCATGGATAATGCTGAGCAATACTGAGCAATGCATGCATTGTGTATGCATGTGCTGGGTGTACATGTGCTTCTGAGTGGTGCAGTACCTGAAAGTTCTAGTGCTGTACAGTGCATGCAGGATAAATGTGTGTGCTGGGTGTATGTGTACCTGTGAGTGGTACAATGCATGCATGATAAGTGCATGTGCTGGGTATATGTGTGCCTGTGCGTGGTACAATCCATGAAGGATGGAGTGCTGGGCAGTGCGTGTGTGTTTAATGCAAGTGCTGGATTTATGTCTGCCTGAAAGTGGTACAGTACATTGAGGATACAGTACTGTACTTTGCAGTGCATGTATGCTGTGTGCATGCACTGGATATATGAGTGCTTGTGGATGGTACAATACACGGAGAGCCTTAGTTTCCATTTTGGACTACATAGGCCTATGTGGTGAAACATGGCGTAGAAGTAGACAGATCACCCAGACAGATTTGTGGATTGCTGCATTCCTGTAAGGTGTGTGGGACACACGCTAGGGAGGGGAGGACCAGACCTCCCCTTTACACTTCAAAGGGTGCTCTTTGATTCAGAGAGAGGTCACAAGGAAGGGACCTGGGCTGATCTCAGAAAAGAGATGAAGCTGATAAGAGATTCATAAAGAGTAGGGCGGGGAGTCCTGGGCTAAACTTTTGATGCACATATCATCATGGTTGACATCCAGGTGTAAACGCTAGTCTTTTTCATGACCTGTGTTGTGGGACTGTCCGCTTAGGAGACATTCCTGCCGTCACAGACTGCTTTTTAAGAGGGAGCAGAGACGCATGCATTTCAAAAGAAGCAGAATCCCACCATAAAACTTCAAAGACCATACATCAAATAAAAAAGTTACATTTCAAAAATAAATTTGGTGTCTGGAAATGGACTGTTAAAAGGGGATGTTTAGGCCCAACAAATTGTCATCTGCCAAGCAGCCAGATAGGCAGTGTGAGGAGGGAAAGCTCTGCAAGACTTCTGCCTGTTACTAGGACAGCAGGCCAGGGCCTGGTAGTCTCCCTACTTGGAGAGGGGGCATGCCACAGGGAATCCAAGACCACCTGTCCTGGAGCACCAGCCCTTGCCTGCTCGCCAAGACCAGTCTGCCATGTGAGGAAGAGGAGAGGACTGGAGGGAGCAAGGGCCAGTGGGGAGCCCTCTTGAGTGGACTTCCTGTGCCAGGTGTGAGTAAACCACTGATGCACCGATCAGGTTTTTGCACATGTTCAGGACTGAGTCAGCGACCCCCGTATGCCTGGAGAGCGGTGCTGTGAAGATAGCTGACGGAAAGACTGCCGTGCAGTAAGAGCTGAAGTCTTGTACAGAAGCGGTGAGGCAACCACATATGCCAGAAGGGGCCACCCCAGATAACTTTTCCATGTTGACAAGGCCAGAGCCTGTGGACAGTGAGCAGTGGTGACCCTGTGTATCCGAGGAGGTTACCTGAAGCATTAAGGACTTCAGACTTATCTAACCTCTGATGAATAGGATTAATGTAAGCCCCCCTCAACCCATTCAGGAGCGAGTGAACACGTAACATGCAGGAGAAGCCGCAGAAAAACTCTAACTGCTGTAGGAGCGCAGCCGCAAGGGAGAGAGCCTGCGCATGCCGAGTGCAGCTGCTGAGTGCACGTACAGCTGACTCACCTGACTTGGGCTAGAGCCGCTGCGAGCGCCCGTGGACGAGGTGCATTCCAGGAATCCAAATGATTCCCTGTTGCTGAGCGGGTAAGACTTGTTTCGGGCCTGACGGTACCGGGGAGCTTGCTGCTAATTTGAGTTCATATGCGCTGTAACACTATTGCCTTTAAATCAAAGTTGTAATGGACTATTGAGACTTGCCTACTAGTGGGGCATACCCTGAATGTTACCAAAAGTGAATGGGGAATAACCATGATTGCTAACACGAGGAGTGAGTGGGACACAGGGACAGGGAACCACCAGAGAGACGCTAGAGCCCTACCTCAGGGGAGGACTGTGTAAATTGTTTGTGAACGTTGTACTCTTCCTTTGCGTGGGTAGCGTTAGCAAGAAATACTTCTCTTTTTTCGTAAAAGTGGTTATTTGGCTGGAAAATGATTTATTGGTGCTGATGCAAGCATTTTGAGTTGTGAGCCTGTGTTGTGACCCGAGGAAGCTTTTAACTGCTCAGACCACGCTACCCTGAGAGCCAAGTGCAGAAGCGGTACTTGGCCCAGTTGCTCAGGATCCATACTAAACCAGGCCCCAGGACATCAGTAGTAAACAGCCTCAATCGTCACGGTTGGGCCCAGTAATCCCTGCTTGCCCTGTGGCCCTCTTAGAGGGATTCCAACAGCTCATGGTTCTCTCTATGATAGTTTTACTTTGGTTGTGCCTTGATGTACAAGTTCCTGCTAAATCCCGTCGTTTTGGCTTCAGCCTCAGAGAAACTGTTTGATAATGGCTCAAATCTTTACACAGTTTCGCCCAATTTATTCTTACTATCACAGTCATCCTTGACAGTTTTGTTTTACAACTTGCTAGACTTCTATTCAGTGGTCAATATTTGTTGTACTATGACAAAGATGGTACTATTATCGAGACCCTTTTGCCTATGCCAATTCCTCCATTCCTTTTTTCTCTTCTTTTTTCTCATTTTCTTTGCCTTTAATCCTTCCATTTTTCTTCCTGTTATTCTTTCCTGACTTGATTGAAATGAGGCAAGAGGATAGTTTAGACTAATGGAATCTGGAACATCTCGAGACCTGATTCTGATAAAGAACTTAATGTAAAGTCAACCAAGAGAGCCTGCCCTACACTAATAGAATTGTAATCTCTAACCACTGATACATTTATTTCCAAAGGTTGCCTCCTGACTTGTCTAAATATATTTTTTCCAGCAGGGTTCTTACCTGCGGCAAGAGGGAGACATTTATTTGTACATTTATGTCCATAGATAACTTTAAAATCTTGACTCTTTCCTCTACTTGCCAGCAATATTTCTGTGATGTTCTTTACCTTTCTGGATTTTCCCCTGGCCATACGAAGTTGACCCCCAATAGTGCTGGCTATATCCAGTGTTGTATTTTGACAGTTTTGGATTCCGCTCTCTTAATTAGAAGTCTTCCCCCTTCCCCAAACAATTATGTAGCTCAGAAATCTCTGCATCATCCAGAGCACTGGAAGCAACAGGCAGAAATGTTAGTTTCACTCTGTTTTGTTCTCAACGCGGATACCTTTGATAGTCACATTGATACCTAAATTTTTGTGACATACGTTTGCCATCTTTTGACCACCATGCATATTTTCCACAATTGCCTCCTTCCTTGACCTTGGCCCTCTCTGCACAGAATGGTGCCAAACTAACTAAGATACGATTGTCACCAGTTCCACCAATAAGTCTGTTTCTCGCTGAACTAATCTGTGGAGTTATACCTCTTCACATATTGACCTCATTCTGCCCTGATCACGGACTACCTAGGTAGAAAATGTTTGCTGCACCTTTAGCAGTACTCATTTGTTTGTCACCAGATACGTTCTATGCAAACTACTTAGTTGGATTAGGCTTCTCACTCTTAAGCTTTGACGCTTTCTGCTCGCCCTTTGTCCGGCCTGAAAATAGAGAATGTATATAGCTATTTGGAAATACACTACCTTTAATGGTGGTAGAATTGGCTGTTAATCTTGTGTCAGTGGCTTGGCCATTGGTAGGATATCCAATGATGCTTACTTGCATAGCCTTCAATATTTTTTACTACCTTGGATGGCTCTGTTTCTGTATTGATGCAGCTGTAACTCGTTCAGAACCAAGGAAACATGTCAAAATCTCTTCTCATATGTGTGATGGAAGAGCCAGTATTGACGAGTTTCTCCCCTTAAACTCTATTTGAAGCCCTGAAATCCTACTCTTCCTCACCGAGACCTTGCTCAAACCAGCTTCCACCTCGAACACTGCGACATCTACCTCACCTGGCTGCAACATAATAAGGCAGGACAGAACCAACAAATCTGGAGGAGTATTCTGTATCATGTATAAGGAAATTATCCAATACTCCCTTACCTTGGCTAACTTCTCCGACCAGCTCGAACTTCTGTCTTTATGACTAAGCATCTCGAACACCACCACCTTGGGAAGAAGCTCTTCTCTACTGTTCACCAGGAATTAGTGCTCACTTTGGAAACACCATTACAGACATCATCGACCACCTCGTGTTCAAGTCCAGCCCCTTCATATTCCTCGGCTACCTCAATTTGCACCTGGAGGATCACACTGACCTGAACAGAAGCAACCTCCTGGGAAACTTGAACACACCCAACGAGTGAAGAACCCCACACAAACTGCCAAACATCTCCTAGGCCTTATCTTCACCAACTTCTGCCACATCACTGTGGACAATCCCTTCCCTCTCACTTGGACCGACCACTCCCTTATCTGATGTGACCTACATCTAACACCTATAAAGATCTGCTCTCACCAAACTCAACTGACGCTCCTGGAACTGAGGAAAATTGGACCACAGACCTCCATACACAGCACCCGAAACACCAAGTAGACCTCTCCTGATACATTGACAACTACAACAGCTGGATGCGAGTGAGGAATGCAGATGCTGTGAGATGCCAAAGGAGCAGACACAAGACATTGAGTGGAGCAATTGTTGCGGGGGCCAGAGCCCAAGTTGGAGAAAGTGGTTGCCAGTGAGCACACACTGAGCAGGAGAGCAGAGGACTGAGGAGCAGAGGGCCAACGCCCGAGAGGAGTTGCTCAATTGATGCTGGCTGGGTGGCCAGGTGTGCCTGCTCTGATGTTGGATTTTGGGCACTGCCCTCCAGGGAAGGCCCTTGATGAAGTCTCCAGGTCCCTCCCAGGTCTGTTACAGGCTCACATCTGGCCTTGGTCCTGGGCGGCCCCAGCTGAAGGTGGTCACAGGATCCAGGCCTTCAGGGCTTTAGGCCTAGGATCAAGATAAAGGCCCAGAAAACAGTCTAAAGGGTAACAACAGGCCATCTCAGTGGCATTTCAGTACTAAGCAGAGCAACCTGGGCAATACAAGGCCAGGCAATGAAACCTGATGCTCCCGATTAGATGACCTCAGTTTTTTCAGAATGTGCTATAGGTGCCCCTATGTGTCAACCATTACCTTCATTGTGCTGCAGCCAGCGTTTTGCATGTGTTCCCCATGCCAAATGAAGTGCACACAATATGCCAGTGCTAGAATTTTGCGATTAAAGCAATGTCATGTATTGTGGGTCACCAATTTGTTTAAATAAAATACCTCTAGTATGACAGGGCCAGAATTTGGTCCTGGTTGCCAATGCCCATATGTCAAGGTTGTCCTCCCTTAAAAATGAACTCCAGCGTGCTAGCCTCAGCATTTTCCAGGGTGCCCCATATGCCAGGAATTACATCTGGTATACCAGTGCCAGTGTTTTACAGTGGATGCCCTATAAGCAAGGAATTTTCTCCACTATGCCAGTACCAATATTTTCTCACTGGTGTTTCTCATGCCAAGACTTACTTCCAGTATGCCAGCATCACTATTTTGCAATGGGTGCCTCTGGAAGCCACGAAGTTCTTTCCATGTGCCATGGCCACTTGCAGACACGCCAGCATAACACCACATTCTCTTCCGCGCTCATTTACATTTTAGTCTCATTTCCACTCACTGTTATTCACTCTTGCACACACTCTTACTTTCACTCACTAATTGTTACTCATTTGTACTTCCTTACTGTCACGCATTCATATTCTGCCCCACTCATGCTTTCTCACTCATGCCTACTTACACTCATTTTTAATCCCTTATTTTCACCCACGCAGACCCATTCCTTCTCACTCCTTTACACTCATTCATTTTCAGTCATATTCACTCTTACTCTGACTTATTCATACTGTCAAACTCACTTACTCACTTGATCATACTCATTTGCAGATATACTCACTCTCACTTCCCGGCACTCATCTCACTCCCCAGAACTCCTCTCACTCATTCTTATTACTTCTCAGTCATCCAATCTCTTATTTGCACTCTCATTCTCATTCACTCATGCTCACTGACAGTCAATGTTAGTCAATCTATCAAAATTACTTTATTCGATTAATACAGAGTTAATCATAAAAGTTCAAAAATACATCACAGTTAAAAGCTCTAAAAACAGACAATTCATATGAGCAAATAATCATTTTCCTAGTTCTCAGAGACGCACGTAAAAAGTAAGCGACACTAAATCAAGTTAGAGGGTCAGGCAACATTCGTAAAAAGTAGAAGGCCGGGCAACATTGTCTAAAATGAAGCTTTCGTAAAAGGGGAGTTAAAAACCTTTTCCGATGATTACAATAAAATTTACAACAGAAAAAAATGTGCAAATCCGTTTGGCTCGAGGAATCATCACAAGGGCAACAAGGAAGATCATTACTAGAATAAGTACCAGCAGGGTGGCCCAACATACGCGGCATATAATTAAGGCGGAATCTTAACAGATTGAATCTGTGCCGAGGGGTTATTACAAACTCCAAATAGGAGGATAACCCCTCATCCTGCAGTTGGCCCTCCATGGATTCCCTTATAGTTGGTTTATTAAGGTTTGCTTTCATTCTTGCATCATTGGCAAAGGCAATGAAACAGGTTCTTAAAACTTTTTTTGAGACAGATATACAGTTTCCAGGTAATTCAAATAGGCTCACTAGATCAAGAGTATATAAAGTATTATTCACATACTTCAACCATTTAATATTCTCTGTATGTTCTAGGGCTAAACAACCCATTTTTATTTGTTGGGTCAGGGACACAGTTTCTCTACACCATATTGAATGCCAAAGTAGAATAGGAGTTACGTTAATCTGGTCAGTTATATAGGGGATGTTTAGCTCTTGATGCAATTTAAGGTTGGGGCAGCTAATGGGAAGACTTGTAATTGGTTTCCAGAAATTATCCTCTATTATTTGTATCCCCTTTACATTAACATGACCCCACACTCCAGCACCATATATTACTCATTCTCCCTCACTGTGACTGACTGTCCCTTCCTTTCACCAAAACACCCAAATGTTCACATATACGCATGCTCATACACTCAAGCTCTCTCTCACACACACTCACACAACATACAATTAAAAGCATTTACTTACCTTAGCTGCCAGTAAAGGTTTAGTTCCCTCTCCTGGAGCCCCATTTTGTTATTACACTAATAGTGAACAATACAATATGATTTTCTAGAAGTGTAATAAAACATAGGTAGAACACAAAGACGTTGGATACCGTAGTCCTTCGGTTCTTGGCACTAATTTGGCAGTCTTTGTGGCCAGGGGTCGTAAATCAGTGCCAGGGGTTGCAAGGGGCAAGCCATGGGTTGCATCTGCCACCCCGGTAGACCTCTAAATGACGTCCATGAAAGTAGTGAACCTTGTACTATTATCTGTTGCGTCCATCATTTTTACTTCTGCTTTTATCGTCTCACCGAAGAGCTCAAATCGGCTACGAATAGCACTTGCAACAACGTATGCATTTTCTATGCATGCCATTACAACGCGTTGTTACAACGCGTTGTTACAACGCGTTGTTACAACGCGTTGTTACATTGCATGCCATTACAATGCAAGTCATTACAACGACTTGCTGTAGGGGGGCGCTGGAGTTTGGAATAGTATAATTTACTATTCCAACTCCAGTGTGTGCAACAGTAGGGAAGGTGTTGGATTGGAAATCCAACAAATCCAACACCTTCTGCCCCCTACAGCAAGTCATTGTAACAACTTGCGTTGTAATGGCATGCGTAGTAATGGCTCCCAATGCATACACCGCCATTGTTTGTGCTCGAACTCGATGAGCCTCTAATGGATAAGCGCACTGCTCATATCAATGTAACTAGATCACACTTTAGTCCTCCAAGAAATGCTGTGCCTCAGTTTGCAAGTTCTTGGTTTCAGACAAGACTTCCCTCCCACCATATTCAATGTGCGCCACGTTTGATTTCAGGAAGGATATAATGTTTACATGTAGAGAGCGTAAATCACCCAGGTGGGTATCCTGGCGCTTAGCGAAGGGGAGACTGCCCCATCTGGTGACTATTGGAAGAGACAGGTTTTCAGTTTTCGTACAGAATTCTAGGACTGTGCTGGCAGCTCTGATGTGGGAGAGGGAGATCACTTCAGGCTTTAGGAGCCAGGTACGAAAATACACAGACGCCAGCTTTGGTTCTCCAGATTCAAGGGACAGAGGTGAGCAGAAGGCTGGTGGCGGAGCGAAGGTGTCTGGTGGCGGTGTGAAAGCTAATGTGGCTGTTCAGGTTCACGGATCCTAGGTTGAGCAATGCTTTGTATGTTTGCTTGAGTAATTTGAAAAGGGCACATTTGTGGGTCGAGAGGCGGTAGAGGTCTTTGAGGTGAGTGGATATGTGATGCGGGGTGGGAAGTTGAGTGCAAGTCTGACTGCTGAGTTCTGGATGATCTTGAGCCTCTTGGTGAGTTGAGCAGAGATTACCTCCAGGTTTTCAGAGGAAAACATCAGAAGATTTTCCTCAGGCACATGAAGGTGTGGTGTAGGAAAGTAGGATCTGCTTTCATGGTTACCCCCACTTTTTGCCTGGTGTTATGCTGTTTCTGACTAGTCTGACTGATCCTGCTAATCAGGATCCCAGTATCTGTGCTGTCACCCTTAATTTGGTTATGGTAAGTACTTAGGTACATTCCAGATTTGATATGGGTGTACCCTTATAAGTCCCTAGTATATGGTACTGAGGTACCCAGGACATAGGTACCCCTGGGGTTCCCAATAGGCTGAAGCATGTAATATGCCACCCGTGACAGACCACTCAAACTGTAGCTACAGGCCTGCCATTGCAGCCTGTATAAGCTGGACCACTTATGACAGATATAGGTTTCCCTATATTTGAGGTCACTGCACTTAAAATCTATAAGTCAGGCCTTTCAATCCTGTAGGCAGGGTGCTTGGTTCTAAGTGTAAAGGTGCCCCTGCATGGACGGGGCACCCATATAACCTACGGAGTCCATTCTCCCAGTTTATAAGTGAATCGGCCATATAACATATAGAGGGGCCATGCGGCATTACACGATGACCATCTCTAAACTGGCTGTAACAAACGCTGTGATGTTTGGTATCACACATGTTGGAATCATACCCGCACACTGTTCGTGTGGGAGGTATGATTCCATGCACTGTAAAGCTCCTCTGGGAGGCCCTCAGTGCTCCCGGTACCTGTCTTCCAGAAACGACAGCAAGCTAGGGCTGACCAGAGACTTGCTTCTGCCCTCCTGCTGCAGAGCCAAGCTCGAGCAGGGGAAAGCAGAACAAAAGATATCCTGTCACAGGGAGGGGTGATCACCTCCCAGACAGGGAGTATTAGGGCAGGGTGGAGGCGCTTGCCAGTGCCACTGAGACTGCTTGAAGGGCACATTTAGTGCCCTCCTTGCATAGTCTAGTTTAAACCATTTGAGGAAAATATGTGTTTCTTACCAAAGTTTGACGTTTGCAAAGGCTTCTGGGTAAAATTACCTGATAAGAGCCACGCAAGTCAGGCACCTCTGGACTCCCCTGGTTGTATAATTTTCAAAATGTGCAGGTCTGCTAGGTTTGCCTAGATGCTGGCTGAGCTGGGGACCAAACCTCACAGCTACCCACTTTGCAAAAAAAGGGTTATGTTTTGAGTGGTAACGTAATGTATCCATGTTGCGTTTTGGACTGTTTCCTGTTGTGGGCACTTGGCCTACCCACACAAGTATGGTACTATTTTTATCGGGAGGCTTGGGGGAACGCTGATTGGAAGGAAATTTGTGGCTCCCCGCAGATTCCACAACTATCCATCACAGAAATGTGAGGAAAATGTTTGAGGTGTGCAAGGGATTCTGGGTAAAAGAAACCTGGTGACAGCCACGCTAGTCACCCCACCCTGGATTCCCCCAGGTGTCTAGTTTTCAAAAATTGGCAAATTTGCTAGGTTTCCCTAGGTACCAGCTGAGCTAGGTCCTAAAATCCACAGCCACCCACTTTGCAAAAAAGGTTCTACTCCCCTGTGTGCCATACTAACCCCTTTCCCCTCACACAGCAACAGATCTACATTGTAGCACATTTTGTGGCAGCTGCAAAAATGTGAGGGTGATGAATCGTTGCAATCTGCTCCTGCTTAAGTATCCGGGCCTTGAGCAGCGGCACAGGCCACGCCGCCTCGAATCCCAGCACTGATTGGACTTTGGTGATCTTTGGGTCACAGTTTGTGGGCCTCCTCTACTGGTAGACCCCGCCAGCTCCATATATTACCTTGTTCCTCCTGGACAGTAACTCCTCCTGCAGGGTCCCCCTCAACTCCGGATGTCACCCTGCACCTCTTTCCTCCTGGACAGTACCTCCTGCAGGGTTGGTAGGCTAAGTTCCTCTCTCAGCAGGTAGGTTGACTCCTCAGCACTTCAGGTCAGGTAGAGAGCTCTTCCAGAAATGTGTAGACTCTGGTGATGTCACCTCTCGGCATCTGGCTGTCAGGCTGACACCAGATGTGACTGCACAGCAATTGTTTATGTACTCTGCAGAGCACTCCAGTCCCTGTGCATTAGGAACTTGCAACTGGAACAACAATTTTAGTGCTGAGGGAAGGGGTCCCACTTTTATCCAATAACACCAAACAGAAGTATCCACTTTCAGAATTGGTTTGGTGGTAGCCATTCATGGGCCCTCTACAGGCTGCTCTGAAGACACAGTCATTGTGTAGAGTGATGCTTCTCATCACAGGGTTGTCTCCAGCCCAGATCACTCACAACAGAGGCACAAAGTGATGTGATCTTCTTGCACCTGACTGTCCTGAGCGAAACTGAAAGACTGATCAAGTAAGGACAAAAGGCTGGGCCTCACCTAAAGAATCCCCCTCACTTTATACCGTCTGCAGTCCCACCTATCACCCTTACCAATTACAAATGGCAGTGCTTCAGGATGGCTAACCAGCAGCCCATGGGTTACAAAAAGGCCTAATTGAAATCCTAAAGAATCTTTGCCTCCTCTTCCTTCACTTCAGTCTCTGGGTCTTCACCCTCCAACTTTAGAAATATCAGCAATACACTTCCACTGTCTGGGAAAACAATCTCACCTCCATCATGGGTGAAAGGCCAGGTCATTGTTTTTCAAACTAGATACCACAGGTCTTTATTATTCTGGTTCACTCACATATGCCATGCATCCACCACACAGGCTACAAGAAAACATGCAAAACGTACACTTGGGGTGTTAGCGCTAGAAGTTAAGCATAAAGCAGCAACACTTTACATGATTGGGCTGTAGGCCTCTACTCCTATGAAACAGATAAAATGGTCTGGCACAACTATGTATTCACAAAACACGGTATGCTGCCACCACCTCTATATGTGCTGAACCCATCACAGGAACAGTATTCCATTTCCTGTAAATGAGGGTGCATTTGGTTCTCTCCACCAGGTCACAGGACAGTTCTTGGACTTTAGTCCTGACAAGGAACAGGTCTCGACGCGCACACTAAGATTAGCATGAAACCAGGGCAGAAACCAGAAACACACAGTCAGGCACTCTGTGCAAGGGACACGACTGTACACCATGCATAGGGCATTTCCCAGGGGAACAACCTTTACAACGCAACTTTTACAACGCACTACACTTACAACGCAATTTTTATAACGCAACATCCACTACAACGCATTCCATTACATCGCATGACACTACAACGCATTTTTAAAAACTACCGTTACAACGCATTCCATTACATCGCATACTACCTTTACAACGCATACCATTACAACGCATAATATTACACTACACTAGCCAACACTTACCCTACTGTTGCACCCCCTGGAGTTAGAATAGTAATTTTTACCCCTATACTATCCAACACTTACCCTACTGTTGCACCCCCTGGAGTTAGAATAGTAATTTTTACCCCTATACTATCCAACACTTACCCTACTGTTGCACCCCCTGGAGTTAGAATAGTAATTTTTACCCCTATACTATCCAACACTTACCCTACTGTTGCACCCCCTGGAGTTAGAATAGTAATTTTTACCCCTATACTATCCAACACTTACCCTACTGTTGCACCCCCTGGAGTTAGAATAGTAATTTTTACCCCTATACTATCCAACACTTACCCTACTGTTGCACCCCCTGGAGTAAGAATAGTAATTTTTACCCCTATACTATCCAACACTTACCCTACTGTTGCACCCCCTGGAGTTACAATAGTAATTTTTACCCCTATACTATCCAACACTTACCCTACTGTTGCACCCCCTGGAGTTAGAATAGTAATTTTTACCCCTATACTATCCAATACTTACCTTAAATGCAATGTAATATTATGCGTTGTAATTGTATGCGTTGTAAAGGTAGTATGCGATGTAATGAAATGCGTTGTAAAAGTAGTTTTTAAAAATGCGTTGTAGTGTCATGCGATGTAATGGAATGCGTTGTAGTGGATGTTGCGTTGTAAAAATTGCGTTGTAAGTGCATGCGTTGTAAAAGTATGCGTTGTAACGTCATACATCCCATTTCCCCCCTCAACCGTGTGTGCTGGACCTAAGAACATTCTGTACTCCAAATATTGCATATTGGTACTGTTATTGATAACAGCGTCCACTGCGTTAAGAACACCAGGTCCAGCAAGAGTATTGCAAATTAGAGTACATCGCTCAAAGTTGTTCAAATAAATGGCATTGCAAAACCAAAATGTTTTACAAAATGAAGAATCTTTCAAACAAAGATATCATTGTTTGGCCGCCTGAACTGCACAATGGAATTAAACAGCCAACGATCTAAAGAGTGTATCTTGCTCAAATGACAGTTTACATCACCCTAAATTGGTGTGAAGCAAAGTACTTGTTATAAATAACTTTCTGAATTATAGATGGTAGCTGCCAATAACTAGATTGTTTTCCATGATGGATTCCAAGTGATATCATATAAGAAAACAAAAGCAGAGCTTGAGTTGCATTTGATGTCACTTGGAATCCAAAGGTAGAAAACTGTGTTACTTAAAATTAATAAAAGAGAATTAATTTCTGGAACGCTGCTATTATCTCGAGTGGGCATCCAGGTGCTTAGGGGAAAAGACAAAGTAGTCAAGCTAATAGAAAGTGAAGAAAATGGTTTTCAGTTTCTTACAAAAGACAAGATGATCATTGATTGATTTCATGAAAAGTGGAAGATCCTTCTATGCGTAATACAGGAAAGATTGGCCACCAGTACAAAGCTTTTTCACAGCAGGAAGCCGGAGAAGGTACGCTGAAGAAGACTGCGTGGGGATATAATGTTTGAATTGATTTCAATGATGACAAGCAGGACGAACTAAAATCAAATATACAGCTGCGACATGCAAACTGCGGATGAGATAATCTAGGAGACCCAGATAGAGGGAACTTCAATAATCCAAGCTCAACAAACGAATAGCCTGAACTACTGTTTTGTAGATATTCCCGGGAAGTAGAGACTAGAGATGATTTTTCGCAGGAAGGTAAGAAGAAGAAGCTGAGGGAAGTTTAGAGATTGTATGAGACAAACTAATGGAATGAACAAAAATAAAACCAGAATTTCTCACAGAGGATATAGTTAGAGTTAATGACAACACTCTAAATAAAAGCTGGGCCATTATTACAGTTAAAGACAACCCTTCGTATAAAAGCTGGGCCATTATTACAGTTAAAGACAACTCTCCATATAAAACCTGGGTCATTATTACAGTTAAAGACAACTCTCCATATAAAAGCTGGGCTATTGTGTGAGCACGGACTCCCCTTTCTAAAGCTAATCTAGAGAACATATCAATGTCCACTTATCTTTGCTAGATAGGAACAAGAGCAGCAGTAAAGGAGCTGACGCCACTGTGCTTTTAAAGTACAAATTAGAAATATATAAATGAGCGCCAACATCTACTATGGATGCTCTAGGTCCTCCCAGATGGGAAACAACCGTTACAACGCATGCCATTACTCTGCATGTCGTTACAACGCGAATGGCTTGTTGCAGGGGGTAGAAGGTGTTGGATTCAACTCCAACACCTTCCCTACTGTTGCACACACTGGAGTTGGAATAGTAAATTATACTATTCTAACTTCCAGCGCAACCCCGACAGCAAGTCGGGGTAAAGATTTGCGTTGTAACGGCATGCAGGGTAATGGCATGCGTTGTAACGTCATGCAACCTCCCCGACTGAGGTTATGGAAGTGTTTCAGACCTCCAGCCCCCTGGAATTGGTTATGGCTTAGCTTAGTTGCAAGAAGCTTGAGAGAATCAAGAGGCTATATTAAAACCTTGCAGATAAGGCTTCCCATCAACATTACAAAATGAAATTGAAACAAGCCCTCATTGATTATTTTGCTAGGAGAATAGATGCTACAAAATATTCTGGAGGCTGAAGTTTCACCATTTTGAAAAAAAGGTGCAATCCCATTCATCCATTTGCCTCAATTCTTCTTTCCAGGCTCTTTGTGACAAACTGTTCCCCTTTTTCGAGTGTAAAATAAAAAAATTGCAGCTAATTTTCCTAATCTGCCACGTCAGAAACCCTGTTAATATCATTTGATAAAAAAGCACCCAGCATGAACATTTATGACACTTCTATCCTATTTCTGATCGATCTACTGGAAATATTCCGCTTCATCCTAAATCTGGATCTCCTTTGGACTCCTTGCACTCTGTTCATTTTTCACTCTGTAGCAAAAACAATTACAATTAAAGTTTATTTGCGTAGGTAATTAAAACCATTGCAATGCATATAACTTCCAATACAATAAAACACATCAAATCCAAAACATTAAAACATCACGTGACCTGTCATTTACCATCTTTTAAACGTTCATTAACAGGACTATAACCAGGTCATCAAATGCAAGATTAAAACACAATGAACAGAATGTGTGTCCAGCTTTGCCCTCTGCAAGTAGAAATCCAGTAAAGCAGTCAGTTTATGTAACCAGGTTTCCTTGTCATTCACCAAGTTTCCTGGGTTCAAGACTAAAGGATGAATGACGGGTGGCTATTTAACTTGAGCAAACTGGAACGTTTCAGATGATAAAGTGCAAATTAGCCTACGTTCCCAACCGCGAAGTTGCCATATGATTTGTCTTAGGGAAATAGCTGGAGGCCGTGCAGGGTTGCAATGTTTGTAGCATAACTGAAAGTGCAGAGCAAAAACATGCAATTAGAGGTCCCAGGAATAAAGTGCTGTTGTGCTGTTCGACATCTAGGAAACGTTTTCATAAATAATAGGCCAAAGGGTTGTGCCGGAGTCATAATGTTTCAGGGAGGCCCCGTTTAAGGAATTTCTATAGCTGTATAAAGAGCTTTGGCACCTTCTGCCAGTGGCATTCTATTAGAGAACACCTAGTATAAAGAGCAAGTGTGCCTATTCGCTAACGTGCCTTAGTGGTATATAAAGTTCTCCAACGTGCCTCCCCTCCAAATTCACATAAAGGACACCGTACTCAGTGGGCCTTGACTGCTTTATTGTGTTCTTTGACCAGTACCCTGTTCTCAACCAGCTGGAGAAAGTTTACCAGCGCACAGTTCAGTCTTAAGTCAGTAGGATTAAAACATGCTACGGCCGCCTCTGTACATGATCTTACCCTCTAGCATTTAGTTTCTTGCATAGGAGTAATCCAGCGATCCTCCTAAGTGGCTTCGCAAAGGCACAATACGTGAATGATGTCCTCAGAGGCTTCTCCGCATAGCCTGTAAGATCTCGGACCTTCCGTTCTTCTCCAAGAAGGGTAGTGCTTTAAGGCTGGAAATATACCCAGTCGGTATATGAAGAACTGTTCCTTCATTTAATTAACGTGAGATAGCCTCGATGGGACACCTTGGTGTAGGGCCGGCTCTAGCACTGGTGGCGCCCGGTGCGAGAATCATTTTTTGGCGCCACCAAACCCCATGACCACCTCCTCGGATTCTCGCACCACCACCGGGCATAAGTGCCCCTCATCTCTCCTATCCAAAGTTATTGCTAAACACAGAGCCCCCCCTGAGTTTGGCGCCCCCTCCACAGGTCAGCGCCCAGTGCGGCCACACCAGTCGCACTGCCCTAAAGCCGGCCATGCCTTGGTGTAGCTGCTGAGGGTTACAACAAACTAAGGGAGGAAATATATTGAGTAACACAGAGTGCATGTATGTGGTATAACCAAGACCGGTAAGTAACGGCACCCAGGTAAATCGGTGCTCACCTTACATTTGTCTCAGACCTGTATTAGAATATAGGGGGGTTGTTTCGTATATATACATATATATATATTTCTACACTTCCCTTGATGACACCCTCGCCTCTATGACGAACTTGTTCCTACTGCACCGACCAAATCATCTCTATCATCGTTTCTGATATCTGCTGAACCTTGCTAAAAAATCTTTTATACTTTCTCTGCAATGTTTTTATACTTACTCTGCTTTGTAATCTAAAGCGCTCTGATACCCTACTCAGGGTCTTGTTCGCGCTATAGAAAACTCTAATATATATATATATATATATATATATATATATATATATATATATATATATCCAAAAAAGGTGTCCCCCTGCGAGAACGCACTTGGCAGGCAGGCGAATCCTGTACTTTCACCAGCATCCTTTATTTGTTAATGACCGGACATTGTTCTGCATGTTTTAAAATCACCAGCCCTACGCGTTTCAGCGCCCCTGCGCCTTGGTCACGGGCTCATTGCAGTGTCTGCAGGCGTAGGAAAGGCAGGAAACGAGTCACTTACTTTAAGTAGTCTCAGGTGAGATTACACCCTCTGGTGGGAGTTACCCTCTGGTGGGAATTTCATGTCTCAGCATTCTGGGACTCGTGGTTTTCCTGCTTTTAAATTGAAGTCCTCCAGTGGTTTCCGCCTCAACAAACACACAGTTTTGCACATTAAATGCTCTCCAGTGAGCGTTTCCTGCCTTTCCTCCGCCTGCAGACACTGCAATGAGCCCGTGACCAAGGCGCAGGGGGCGCTGAAACGCGTAGGGCTGGTGATTTTAAAACATGCAGAACAATGTCCGGTCATTAACAAATAAAGGATGCTGGTGAAAGTACAGGATTCGCCTGCCTGCCAAGTGCGTTCTCGCAGGGGGACACCTTTTTTGGATATATATATATATATATATATATATATATATATATATATATATATATATATATATATATATATATATATATATATATATATATATATATATATAATATTAGGGTCCTCACCCACAGGTACCACCTGTGGCTTGCTTCATCCTCGGACCCTCACTCACACACACAAGGTGTGTGAGTGGACTCAACGCGTTTGTAAGCAGAGTTCTATGGCAGGTAGGAAATGGACCTGTAGATTTTCAATACTGTTATCCAGCACTTTGCTGTCCCATCCCCTCAAAACCTCGCTCCCATAAGCCAACGTGGGGAGGACTTTGGCTTGCGCCACTTGCATTATACGTGTAAGTGAAGAGCCTTTCGACTTCCTGTACAGTGACCGTAGGCCGGCAGCCAGTGCTTTGATTTCCTTTTGATTTCTTTCATTTGTATTGCAAACCTTCCATTAGGATTGAATAGCACTCCAAAGTACTTCAATGCGGTGACCGATTCCATCTTTTGTCTTCCCAGATAGCAATTGTAGTTATTTAGGGCCTCATGTAGGTAGCCAAATACCGGTCGGTAACGGCCGATTTTCGGTAATTTTATCGTTACCGACCGGTATTTTGGCTAATGGTATGTAGGGGGACAATTTTTGCTTTCGGAATTTACCGAATCGGTAAAATTACCGAATCGGTAATAATACCGAATCGGTAATGTTACCGAATCGGTAACTTTTCCGAATCGGTAATTTTACCGATTCGGTAAATTCCGACAGCAAAATCGAGATGTAGGGGGAGTGTGTGGGTGTGTTTTAGAGTCGGTATTTACCACCAACTTTTAGTTGGTGGTAAATAATTAATGTATTTATTCATGCATTTTTACCCGCGTAGCAGTGTGCAATGTGGCATACATACATGCCCTTAGGGCATGTATGTGTGCCACATGTGCACACATGGCCGAAACAGGGGTGCAACAGGGTGTCAATGTGACACCCTGCCACCCTTGTATGTGTTCCCCCCATTACCGAATCGGTATTTACCGATTCGGTAATGAGGCATACCTTCCCATCAATGGGAAGGTATGCCTCATTACCGAATCGGTAAATACCGATTCGGTAATCACCGACTAGTAACGAATCGGTAAAAATTACCGACTCATTACCTACATACGAGTTACCACTTCTTAAATACCGAGTCGGTACGGCTCGGTATTTAAGAAATGGTAACTGGTACGCTACCTACATGAGGCCCCTAGTCTTTTTCCTCGGAGTATTAAGGTTTGAGTCTTTTTTGTGTTTATGGTCGAACCATTATTCTTGGAATATTCCGATTGCTTTCAGGAGTTGTTGCAGCCCCCTCCTTCGTTCTACTGGCTAGCACTAGGTCTTCTGCATAGATTAGAAAGTTGAATTCCTCCGAATTTTGGGATGTGGCTGTTTATTTAGAAGAGGATGGAGGCAGTAGCGGCTCCTGGAGGGAGTGTTGCACGGGGAGAGGCAGGGTGGGGGGTAGTAAACTCCGGCTCACGGGCGACCGGAGTAATGTAAATAAATAAATAAAACGAATTTCACTGCTGTTACTGCTTCTTCTATTTGCGCTTACGTTGAAAGATTTTGCTGATCCTACCGTTGGAGCAGCTTAAAACAGTGATCTAGGCAGTGGCCTGAATCTGACCGGACTCCTGCAATTCGTCATACGTGGAATTGCCTTAGCACCCCGAATAGATTTCAGAACATTGATGCTAGGCTGCTGCTACACATTCCTCCGCACCACTCAAAAAGAGAATGGGTCAGAATCATTGTTAAGAAAAGAATAATCTTTAACTCGCTATTTATGTCATAAAGTGCTTGCAAATAAAGACCCAGTTGCAATCAAATCACATTTCAGACTATATCAACCACTATGAACTCTGCCTTCTGTCTCCGAATTCTTACGTAAAATACCCAGATTAAAACAATTGCCAATTTGTAGGCTGATCTTTGTTTTATCATTCCATCAGAGTGTGGAATGAACCTCTAATGAGCGTACGTAATGGATGTAACCATCTAACCTTTAGGAAGAAAAGCAGATCATGGCTTTTTAATTAAATCATGGTCAGCTTTCCACCTGCACCAGGACACCCTTACTGAGTATTTGTTGTGCTCTATAAGTCTCATATTTGGTAATTCATAATATTCTGCACTCTGTGTGCATACAACATTAGGCAAAAGCCAAGCAGATGGATCATGAGGGTTAATATAAAGATAGGACAAACACCTCAGGGAAATAGTTTAAAGTACAGTTTTATGCTGTGTGCACCCCTTCACCTCCAACTCCTCTTCCTCTGCTTAGATCAGCTGCACAGGGGTAGAGGAGCGATCAAGGAGAGTTTATGAAATCATCTCTCTGAGGGTAAACAACGTCATTGGACTGCAGTAAACGTTTAAAGCATTTTTGGACTATTTCATATGAATTGATTCAATGTTCAAACAGAAGAGAATGCCATTGAAAGTAGTTCAGGCAGTACTATACTGGACTACATGCAATACAGCATGTTGCATAGCTTCAAATTATTGGTTCTCTTGACCAATAGGGGATTTGTTGTTTACACGTTACTACTTAAGGAAAAGAGCAATTATGCTGCATAAATTGCATTAACATAGGGTGTGCAAGTTAGGGATTGCATACTTGGATAGTTCTCAAAAGAGGAAACAGCAGGACTGTAAAGTCACCAGCAGATTCTGGTTCTTTAGAGTTGGAGTCCGGTAGTTCGTTGGGGCACAGGATGTGTGGTGAGCCTCCTGGACCCCTCACACATGCCAACTGAAGCAGAATTCTATGCAAGATACTCTTTGCAGGGGAGACTAGAGATCAGAGAGTGGTTAGAAGAGCCCTGTGGTCTCGATAGAGGGCACCCTCCTAGAAATATAAACTTCTTTGTCCATTTTCATCGACCGAAGGCCCTAGAAATATATAAAAGAAAACACACAGTGACAAAAATAAAAAGAAGAAAACAAATGAGAATAAGGACATTTAAAACATCTTTTATGGGGGGCGTGGCCAAGATGGCGGACAGTTAGGACGCGAGATTGTGTCCCTTCGGCACCGCCATGCTTTTGCCTTGTATTAGCGCCCATCCCCGGCTCTACAGGTTGCTGTAAAGGCACAGAGGACATCTGTGAGTGGCGTGAATACCTGTATGCCGAGTCTCCGGCGGTGCGGCTGACCGCGGCCGGCGTCAGACTCTAGGGTCGAAGCGGACTCACGGCGGGCGGGCAGCACAGGAGGGCCGCATCCGGACGGAGCGCCCACGCAGAGTGCCCCGGGCAGTGGAGAAGCGCGGAGCTGTGGAGCTGCAGGCGCAGTCTGCTGGAGAGCATCGAGTGGTCCCCGGGTCCCGTGGAGAGGTGCTGACGCCGGAACGGAACGGAACTGTGGCAACAGTGGTCTGTGCAGTGGAGGCCAGAGGGCTGAGTGGCGCGGGAGCCGCCATCTTGTTTCAAGAGCCATTTCGGGCAGTATCAGCACCTCCGTAATGGCTGACGGCAGCTGAGGCCATCCGCATGAGTTCTGGACTAACTCACCCGGGAGTAGAGGTGAGCACCAGCACGCGCACGAGAGGAGGGGCAAGCCGAACAACCTTTGCACTGAGACCCTGGGCTGCCTGGGGTGCTGGAGGGCTCTGGGGGGCTGCCCCGGCCCGCAGAGTGCCGACCTGCCGCGGATGACAACGGTGGCGGACCTACACTGCACGGGCGAGGGCCCCTCATTGGGCCTAGCGGAACCCCAGAAGCCGAAGTAGAAAGCAATGAGAGCTGGGGGGAGTAGCACATTGTACATCCTGCGCATTGATGCCCAGTGCTGCACCAGGGGGGCCCTGAGATGGCAAGGAAGGCCTAAACGACAGTACAGGACCTGCACAATTGAACTGAAAGCAGCTTACTGCCCATAAAACAGTGAGGCACAGCAGCACGTGGTGGGGTGCCAGGCGGTCCCGCTTGGGCCTGACAGGACTAGATCGACGGGAGCCAGCGATCGGCTGCGAAGCGCTTGGGTGGTGTGAAAGCAGATCTTGGCCTGGTCACTGCAGTGCCCCCAGGGCAGATTTCTCCTGGCAGAGGCCTGTAACCCAAGAAGGAGAGTGCTATGCGCCGAATGGGACTGGTGCACAAGCCTGTCCTCACTATAGACTTGAACCTTGGGCACAGGCCCAGCTTTAGGAGCCGGTTGTTTTGAGGGCTTCTCTGGCAGCACTTACGGGGACAGCGGTTCCGGCGGTCCTCTCCACGTGCCAGTGACAGGTCTGGATGGCTCGAGCCTGAGCCCGACGGAAGTGGGAGTGGGCCGAGCTCGGCCTAACCTGTTTTAGTAAGTTGGTGGCCCAGCACATTCGGGGGCTGGACTGGGAGGTGCAGGAGGCTAACCAGGTGGCATAGGAGAACAAATAGTCAGTGTGTACGACATGGCAGCGACACACACCAAGAAAAAGAAGACATTGAAAGAAATTCTCCTAAAGGCCCCTGGGCCCTCCACAACGGCAGCCGAGAGGCACGAAGGGGCGCTAGAAGGTGGTGATGGTCCGGCCACTAAGACCTTCATGATGGAGCTTTTCTCTGCAATCAAGGAAGATATCCAAGACCTCAAGGGCCAGCTCTCGGCCGATCTCAGAGAGGTGAGGCGTGATATCGAGGAGGTGGGAGAGCGGGTGGCTACTCTTGAAGAGCGAGAACTCAGCCGGGACGAGGAACTCCACCAGATGCAATAAGATCTGCTCCGCCTCCAAGAGCAACATCTAGATCTACAGGCATATGCCGAAGATCTTGAGAACTGCTCTAGGCGGAACAATGTTCGGATTCATGGTGTTCCCTGGCGAGAGGAGGGGGATGATCTCCGATCTTATCCGGGCATTGTTCTTGCAGATCTTGGGTGAAGACGACTCAAAGGACATACAAATGGACCGTGTCCACAGGTTGGGACTCCCCCGGGGTGACAAAGCGCCACCTCCGGACATCCTTGTGTGTGTCCATGACTTCCAACTCAAAGAAAAGATAAATCTCAAGGCTCAAGAGGCTCACCCGATCCAGTTCCGGGGTCAGACACCAGCTATCTTTCAGGACCTGGCAGCATCTATGTTAATCAAACGGCGAGAATTCAGGCGGTCACCTCCTATCTCCATGAGCAAGGCATTCCATACTCTTGGGGCCATCCCTTCCATATCATTTTCAAGCTGCAGGGGAAACTGCGTCAAGTCCATTCTCTTACTGAGGCACTGGGAGTGCTTGGCCTTGATACCACGAAGACAGCGGAGCAGACAGGGTGGTCCAGGTAGCAAGCTCCTCGCTGATCCACACGATGGCAGCAGGTTGCAGAACGACCGCCAAACTGAAGCCCGACCCGGCCACGATAGCCAAGGAGCGAGAGGCAGTGCTCTCCTCCCTCTCGCAGCCCTCCAAGCGCCCAGCTACCCTATGAACTGCGCAACTAAACTAAGCCGGATAGGATGAGGTAGCTTGCTGCCGGGGGGACACGGATGGACACCTCCGATGCTCGTTTGCAGGATTCATGCTTGCGAATTGGGTGTGAGTGCTCTTTCCACTCTACCTGTTGAAGAGAGAGCCATGACCTTCCTGGTTATCCATCCCCTGATGGACTTGCGTCTTCCCGTGCTTGCAGTGATGGTTATTCGATATGTTTTCCTTTTGATATTGCTTCAGGTTATGGGTGTTTCGTTTTGGGGTTTTTGCACCAGTCAGTCCTCCTTTCATGTTTCCCCGCTGAGGCCTGGAGGCCTTCGGAGCAAGGCCGGCCCAGATAGCGGAGTGCCGGAAGAGCAGAGCTCTCAAGATAGTGAGCCTCAATGTGAGGGGTCTCAACAACCCCGTGAAGAGGTCAGCCATCCTTTCCTTGCTGAAAAACTCTGGGGGTTATGTATGTCTTCTCCAGGAGACACACCTTATTTCTAAAGACACCCCGCATGCGCACTAGACGCTTCCCACAACAATTCTGGTCCACGGGCCCATCCAAGAAAAATGGGGTAGCGATCTTACTCAGAGCACACTTTCCAGGTAAGCAACTGTAGCGGAAATTAAGGGACACATGCTGGCAGTTAGGGTGCAGTGGGGTGGTTCGCACATTACATTGGCCTCACTCTATGCCCCCAACACACAACAGGAATCCTTTATCATTACGGTCCTCACAAAGTTTCTCACGACACAAGACTCAGCAATATTAGTAGCGGGTGACCTTAACTTAGTGATGGACGTTGATTTAGACAGATCAGGACAAAGGTTAAACCAGGCTGGGACATTCTCCACACGGGGCAGGGAGTGGCTTGTAGACAATGGCTTGCATGACGTTTGGTGTGCTCAGCATCCCGGGGTGAAGGACTACACGTATAACCATAAAACGTATGCACGGCTTGATCATTTTCTGGCTTCTACCCCCTTGGCGCGACAATAACACACCGCTGCTATCGAACCTAGGTCCTTATCAGATCACGCACTCATCACTGTACATGTCCAAGCGCGGCCTTCACATGCGGTGCCCCCTGGATGGCGCTTACGGGAAAATTTCCTGTATTCTTCCGAAACAGTGAAAATCATTTAAAAAAAAAATAGTTGACTATCTGCAGCTTAATGATGTGGGCTCCGCGTCGCTGTCGGTGGTTTGGGAAGCCCTGAAGCTGGTCATAAGGGGTGAACTCCTCGCCATCTCTGGGCCAAAAACAAAGTACGAAAAGAGAAGTGAAGCGCAGCGATTAGAGAAAGGCGTGGCGAAATTAGAATCCATACATAAAAGAACTGGGGCGCCGAGGGTGTGCAGGGAGTTGGAGAAACGCAGGCGCCTTCTGAGGCATTTGGACCTCGATAGGGCTGAGCATGCTCTTCTCAGACTCCGCCCCAAATTTTATCTTAGCATTGATAAGTGTGGTATTCTCCTGGCCCTGCGGCCGCAGGCTAAAACACAGGCGGCTATGATCCAGGTGATTAGGGACCACACGGGGGAGGAACAGAGCGCAGATACACACATAGTGGAAGCTTTCCGCTCCTTCTATTGCACCTTATACACTGCACAGGACCCACCGACACGGGACCCTCACTTATAACTGGACACCTGTGCGATTTCTCCTCTCCCCAAAGCGACGGTGGAACTGCTTGATTCCGACATCCGTCTGGAGGAGGTGATCATAGCTGTCTCTCACTTGAAACTAGGCAAGTCGCCAGGCCCTGATTGCTTCTCAGCCCTCTTTTATAAATATTTCTGCTTCTATGTCAGAGGCAGCTATCTCCGTTAATCTGAAACCCTGCAAAGATTCAAAAGACTCTGGGTCTTACCGGCCCATATCTCTCGTAAATCTAAATGCCAAGATCATTGCTAGTATCCTTGCAACCCGATTGAACCCCCTAATGGTGGACTTAATAGATCCCGACCAAGCTGGTTTTATCCCTACAAGACAATGGGGGGACAGGCCTTTTTCCTTTCGATTGATGCCGAAAAGGCATTTGCCAGAGTAAGCTGAAGCTTACCTGTTTGATACTCTGCGCACGTTTGGGGAAAACTATATCAAATGGATCAAATGCATCTATAGCGCGCCCCGAGCTTTTGTGAGGGTAAATGGTACGAGATCCAAGACTTTCCCAATACCACGGGGGACAGGGCAGGGCTGCCCTCTGTCCCCCCTTTTATTCGCGCTCTATATGGAGCCACTGGCCCATAGTATTAGAGCAGACCCGCGCATCGTCTGCCTGAGGTTCGGGGCTGACGTTCACAAGATTAGTCTATATACGGACAATGTGATTTTATCCCTCACCAATCCTCAATGGCCTTGCCCGCTCTTATTGATGAGCTGTTCACATTTGGGTAGGTCTCCGGGTTCAAAGTTAACCTGGGCAAATCAAACATTTTGAACCTATCGATCCCACCAGCTATAGTGGCCGGCCTGCAGCAACAATTCTCATTTCAGTGGTCCCAGCAAGACATAACATACCTGGATATATGCCTGGCGCCGACCATCGCCCGGAAAGTAGCTCTAAACTATGCAACCATACTGGGACACACGACCAAAGCACTGGAAGCTTGGGCCCGTCTGCGATTGGCTTGGTTTCGGAGGATTGCAGCGGTCAAAATGACCGTTCTCCGGTGCATCCTTTATATTTTTCAGACGATCGCGTTGGCGCCCCGCCAAGGGTGCTAGCTCAGTTGCAGACCCTTATCAATAAATGTGTGTGGGGAGGGAAGAAACCGCGTCTTTCGTTATCCTAAATGGTCCACCCAAAGTCTGAGGGGGGGGTGGGTCTTCCTTTGATTAGCGGCTACTACCAAGCGTCCTGCCTACGGTACATTGTGGAATGGAATAGACCCATGTCGGGTAAGCACTGGAACTTTATGGATCAGACGGATGGAATTAATATATGGAGGAAGCTCTGGTTGCCACGCAAGCACAGGGCCTGGGGGCTCTACTCCTCACCAGTCACTTCTCCAACACTGTAGGTTTGGGATTGGGTGGCCATTAAAAAAAGTGGACGACCTTTCCCTCGCCTATGACTCCCATTGTAAACAACTCGGACTTCACCCAGGGCAGGCCTCAGTGGTGTTCTAACGATGGAGAGAGGAAGGATACAAGAGAGTGGGATCTCTCTTTGACACAGAGGGTTTGGCCCTGTTTACCCAGCTTAGGCGTGACTATGATCTTCTTGCAACTGACGAATATGCATATCACCAATTGTATCACTGGGTCACCATGTCTTCAAATTACAATAAAATGTCACAACCTCTTACCTCATTTGAAAAATGGCTGCTTCACAAACAAGATGATCGCCTCTTTATTTCTGAGCTGTACGCTATGCTTATTGCGCGACCCGTGGAGCAGCGCACAAAAGCGCAAACCAGATGGGAGACGGAGTTGGGAAGGCCACTTTCTGCAAAGGAATGGGAGCATATACTCTACAGAACACATCACACTGCACACAACACTGCCGGGGCTGAATCCGCATTTAAAGTCTTTTCCTACTGGTACTATACCCCAATGCGAATCCACAGCTGGGACAAAAGTAAATCAGAGTTGTGCTGGAGGGGGTGTGGGATGTCAGGTACCCTGTTGCACTTGTTATGGCATTGTCCCAAACTTCAGGGCTACTGGAATGAGGTTCTCAATACATTGACGAGGCGTTTGATACCGCCTTACCCCGTCCCTGGAGTGCACCCTCCTTGGACTGTTCCACTCACGGATCTTCCCAGTACGATCTCTGAGAGGCAGGCAAATGGCACTAGCTTTGTTAGCAGCAAGGCAAGTCATCTTAGCTCTATGGGGCACAAAGGTCATACCTGAACTCACGTCTTGGTTGCATCGCCTGTGGAACGCTTTAGATATGGAACGCCGAATATGGTCTACGCTGAATTATTGGCTCCATTTCTGCGGCTGCTGTCCAAGGATATGAGGGAAATCACCTGTCCTAAATACCTGCAAATTCTTAAACTACTACCACAGGATGCGCAGGTCGTCACACTTCTGAATACACACTGAGTAGGGCAGGTCACCAACCCCACTGCCTGTGGGTCTTGGAGTTGAGTCGCTGTGGTCGACTGGTGTGGAAGGGGTAAGGGGTGGGATGAAGGTTTTTTTATTTATTTAGGTTTGTTTTCCTGGTTGTCCTTTTTCTTCTTTTGTCTCCTCTTTCTTTTTAATGTGTACGTTTATACCGAAAAGTAAGAAGTCCTCGAGGACTACGAAGAGCCATGCCTGACATAACGCTGTCGGCCTCCGGGGTGTTGGCATTAAAGCTGTATCTTGCTGCTTCAGATATGCTCTGCCGGCCTGTGGATGTAGGCAGGAGGCTGTGTTTTCGCATTTTGACTCCTTACCAATAAATAGATTGGTTCTAAAAAATCTTTTATATATAAAAGACATTGACCTGTGCCAATTGCCACATCAAAATAAGATAATTTGTTTACTAAAATAATAGCATAATTGACATCCAACATTATATTCTAAAACAGTGGTCCAAAATAGCAACATCATAATCTGACACAAAATGAATTTTAGTGAGCATCCATGTACAAAGATCATTGTTGCATAAGAACTTTTAATTGTACGCTTGAAACTCCCATCCCGGATGCACTCCAGTTCCTCATTTCAAGAATTTGTTCCTTACTTTGGGATCCAAGCAATGCTCAAATTACTCCTCCTTACTCCCATTCTGAACGGTGCACATGTTAAGCTAAAAAATATTTTGGTTTCATCTAAGCTGTCTCGGCCTCTTTAGTTTTAATCTTTAAATATTATTTAAGGGGGCGTGGCTTGATCACCAACCACTATGGCCGCTCCGTAGAGCAGCTCCGAGCCACGATCACAATTACCGCTTACATAAGAACTTTAAATTGTACCATTGAATCTCCCATCCCGGATATACTCCAATTCCCCATTTCAAAAATCTGTTTCTTACTTTGGGATCCAAGCAAAGCTCAAATTACTCCTCCTTACTCCCAAATATGAAATTTGAGAAGTGGACATGTTAGTCTATTATTTTGATTGAAAAGAATAGTGGAGGGAAAGAAGAGTTAAGGATTTAGACTTCTTTTTGGTTTGTTTTGGAGGTCATAGCAGTAGGAGGAGGCTTGGGATGTGTAAAAAGGGATGTGGAGGGGAAGAGTTTGGAAAGGCTTGTTTTGGGGATCGGTATAGTAAAAGAGGTGTCAGATGATGCAAGGAGGGGTAGAGTAGGGGAGAGCCTAGAAATGGTTATTTTGGGGATCATAGTAGTGGTATGGGGTTTGGAAAGAATGAGAGAGTGGATGTAGAGAATATAGTGATAGAGGTATAGGATAAGAAATAGGGTAGTGCAATGGAAAGAGTAGTTAAAGAAGTTTGAGATGAGATAGAGAGTTGGGGTAGAAAATATATTGAGAGAGGTATAGGGTGAGAAATAGGGTAGCGCACTGGATATGCTGAATTAGAAGAAAGTAATGACTATATAGATCCATAAGTACATGAAAAGTATATAGATGCCTAAAGGAGGTAAGTATATATAACATCTTGCGGCAGCAGGGGGAAGAAGAGGTGCTACTCACCTGGAACCGCTTGCCTGAGAAGGGCCCATCACTCGTTATGTTGGGTATTAGGGTAAATCCCAAGAGCCAGGGACAGCCCAATCAAATAAAATAGACAAATACACCATAAGTAAGTCCCCGGCAGCTGGATCGGAGCACCTGCAGGAACAGGCGGAGCCCCCGAGCCTACCCTAAGCTCCATTATGGCAGCCATCATTGACCTGAAGGGGACAATTGAACCGAAGCTCGACGCCATCACCATGGATGTGAATCTACTCAGGGCAAACTTAGATAATATCTCCGACTTGGTCACTAAAGCCGAAACAAATATCACACAACTTCAGCAGGCAACCAAACGCTGGAGGAACAAGTTGACCAACTTACTAAGCAGCACGCTACCATGGCGGCAAAACTGGAGGACCAGGAGGGGTGGGCACGAAGAAGCAACAATCTGATGGTTGGGGTCTCGGAGGGAGCAGAGGGACCAAGTGTCGATTTCTTCCTGGAGGACTTAACCCCTTGAATGCCCATGACGAGCTGGACTCATCATGGCACACAGTTCTCGTGTGCCCATGGCGAGTCCAGCTCGTCATGAGACATCCCCTGGGAATTCCCTCTGGTGCGGGCACCAGAGGGATTCCCTTTAATTCCAAATAGCCTCGGGAGCTGGGGAAGAGCTTTCCCAGCTCCCGAGGGCCCCCCCCCCTTGCTTTCCCTGTAATGGCGATCGGCGCGCACGTCGCGCCGACGTCATTACAGTGAAACCGAAACTGAAATGAGCCAAGAGGCTCATTTCAGTTTCACTTTCTACGTGCTCAGGGGGCTATCTCAGCCCCCTGAGCACGTAGAAAGACGGGAGAGGTATCATTGGAAAGGGGAGAATCTCCCCTTTCCAATGGTACCCCTCCCAGTGGATCCCTGCTTGGGGATCGCCACAGGAGGGTGATCCCCAAGCAGGGATCCACCCACTAGACACCAGGGAGGGGGGAGCGGCCCCTTGGGCAAGGGCCTTTGCTCCCCCCTGATTATTTTGGCAACATTGAGTCTTTTTGCCCCCCCGGGGGGCAAAAAGCCCACTAGACACCAAGGAATGTTTTATAAAGTAAAAATAGGGGTGGGGGCTGCCCAAAACGGGCAGGCCAATGCCCCCACCCACCCGCCATCATTACAGCCTTTCTACCCTCCCTGGGGGGGCAGATGGGGCATTGGCCCCTAATCTGCCCCTTCGGGGGGGCGGAAAGCCCACTAGACACCAGGGATTTTTTTAGAAAGTAAAAATAAGGGTGGGGGCTGCCCAAAACAGGCATGCCCATGCCCCCCGCAATCATTACAGTCTTTCTGCCCCCTCTGGGGGGCAGATGGGGCATTGGCTCCTAATCTACCCCTTCGGGGGGGCAGAAAGTCCACTAAACACCAGGGATTTGTTTTTAGAAGATTTTTTTGTAGGGTGGAGGCTGCCCGAAACGGGCATGCCAATGCCCCCACCCACCCGCCACCATAACAGCCTTTCTGCCCCCCCCAGGGGGCAGATGGGGCATTGGCCCCTCATCTGCCCCTTCGGGGGGGGGCGGAAAGCCCACTTGACGCCAGGTATTTCTTTCACGCAATTTTATTTAGGGTGGTGAATTTTATTTAGGGTGGTGGCTCCCCGAAACGGGCTCGCCAATGCCCCCACCCCCGCCACCATTACAGCCTTTCTGCCCCCCTTGGGGGCAGATGGGGCAGTAGCCCCCAATTTGCCCCCCCCCGGGGGGGGCAGAAAACCCACTAAATGCCAGGGATTTTATTTTGCACAATTTGTTTTAGGGTGGGGGCTGCCCAAAATGGGCATGCCAATGCAGCCAACCCCCCGCCACCATTACAGCATTTCTGCCCCCCCGGAGGCAGATGGGGACAGTAGCACCCAATCTGCTCCCAGGGAGGGCAGAAAGCCCACTTGACGTGAGGGATTTTATTTGCACATTTTTTTATGTTGGGGGCTGCCCAAAATGGGCACCCAAATGCCCCCACCCCCCTGCCACCATTACAGCCTTTCTGCCCCCCCAGGGGGCAGATGGGGGCAGTAGCCCCCAATCTGCCCCCCCAGAGGTGCAGAATGCCCACTATCCACCAGGGATTTTTTTTGCGCAATTGTTTTTAGGGTGTGGGCTGCCCGAAACGGGCATGCCAATGCCCCCACCCTCCCCCCCCCCCCCACAAAAATAATTCTTTCTGCCCCCCAGGAGGCAGATGGGAGCTGTAGCCCCCAATCTTGCCCCCCTGGGGGGTGCAGAAAGCCCACTAGAAACCATGGATTTTTTTTTTTATTAGTGTAGGGGTAGGGGCTCCCCAAAATGGGCATGACAATACCCCCACCCCACCCCCAGAGAAATTCCAGTCTTTCTGCCCCCCCCCCCCGGGAGGGCAGATGGTGGGAGTGGCCCCGGATCTGCCCCCTGGGAGGGCAGAAAGCCCACTAGGCGCCAGTGAGTACGCAGGCTTTTTTTATGCGTGGGGGCTGCCCAAAATGGTCATACCAATGCCCCCAACCCCACAAAAAATAGCCACAGTCTTTCTGCCCCTTTAGGGGCATTTCGGGATGAAACCCCCTTCCCCGATTCCCCCCCAGGGCGGCAGAAAGCCCACTGGGCTCCGACTTTTTTTTAGCAATGTGCCTACCTGTGGATTATGGGCCCTAGCGCAGTTGGCACGTAGGGAAACCTAGCAAACCTGTACATTTTTTAAAACTAGACACCGAGGGGAATCCAGGATGGGGTGACTTGACTGGCTCTCACCAGGTTGTGTTACCCAGAATCCATTGCAAACCTAAATATGTGTCCCAAATAACACATTTTCCTCACATTTCTGTGGTGGAAAGTTCTGGAATCTGCGTGGGTCCACAAAATTCCACCCACCCCGCGTTCCCCAAAGTCGTCCGAGAAAAATGGTACCTCACTTGCGTGGGTAGGGCCTAGTGCCTGCGTCAGGCAAGGGCCCAAAACCTATTGAGGAGACATCAAAATTACCTATCACAAAACAACCTGGTTTTGCAAAGGGGGTCCCATGAGTTTTTGGCCCCGGGCTTGGCGGCCATCTAGGGAAACCTACCAAACCCACACATTTCTGAAAACTAGACATCCGGGGGAGTCCAGGGCGGTATGGTTTGCGTGGATCCCCCAAAATTTCCTTACCCAGAAAGCCCTGCAAACCTCAAATTTAGCTGAACAAATCACTTTTTTCACATATTTTTGTGTGGGAAAGTTGTGGCATCACCGGTCTGACACAAATTTCCTACCACTCAGCGTTCCCCCGGGTCTCCCGATAAAAACGGTGCCTCACTTGTTTGGGAGGCCCAAGTACCCGCAATAGGCAAGGGCCCGAAACATATTGAGGCGACATCAAAATTGTCGATCTCAAAACGACCTGGTTTTGCAAGGAGGGTCCCCTGGGTTTTTGGACCCGGTGCTCGGCGGCCACCTAGGGAAACCTACCAAACCCACACATTTCTGAAAACTAGACACCGAGGGGATTCCAGGGAGGTATGGCTTGCGTGGATCCCCCAATGTTTTCTTACCCAGAAAGCCCTGCAAACCTCAAATTTAGCTGAAAAAATCACTTTTTTCACACATTTTTGTGTGGGAAAGTTGTGGCATCACCAGGCTGACACAAATTTCCTACCATCCAGCGTTCCCCGTGTCTTCCGATAAAAATGGCGCCTCTCTCGTGTGGGAGGCCCAAGTACCCGTGACAGGCAGGGGTCCAAAACGTAGTGCGCCTCAAGAGACAAGGGTCCTAAACGTAGTGCGCCTCACTACGTTTTGGACCCTTGCCTGTGGAGGGTCCTTAGGCCTCCCACAAGAGTGAGGCACCGTTTTAATCGGGAGACCCGGGGGAACGCTGGGTGGTAGGAAATTTGTGTCAGCCCGGTGATGCCACAACTTTCCCACACGAAAATGTGTGAAAAAGGTGATCTTTTTTCAGCTAAATGTGAGGATCTGCAGGGCATTCTGGGTAAGGAAACGTTGGGGGATCCACGTAAGCCATACCTCCCTGAAATCCCCCGGGTGTCTAGTTTTCAAAAATGTGTGGGTTTGGTAGGTTTCCCTAGGTGAGCGCCGAGCACCGGGCCAAAAACCCAGGTGGACCCCCCTTGCAAAACCAGGTTGTTTTGAGGTAGGCAATTTTGATGTCGCCTCAATACGTTTTGGGCCCTTACCTGTCGCGGGTACTTGGGCCTCCCACACGAGTGAGGCACAGTTTTTATCGGGAGACCCGGGGGAACGCTGGATGGTAGGAAATTTGTGTCAGCCCGGTGATGCCACAACTTTCCCACACAAAATGTGTGAAAAAGGTGATTTTTTATTTCAGCTAAATTTGAGGTTTGCAAAGCATTCTGGGTAAGGAAACGTTGGGGGATCCACGCAAGCCATACCTCCCTGGAATCCTCCGGGTGTCTACTTTTTAGAAATGTGTGGGTTTGGTAGGATTCCCTAGGTGGCGGCAGAACTAGGGTTAAAAAAGTACAGCTAGACACTTTGCCAAAAAAGGGTCATTTTTCGCAGTGAAATTGAGGTGTGTCCATGTTGCGTTTTGCGCAGTTTCCTGTCGCGGGCACTAGCCCGACCCCCACAAGTGAGGTACCATTTTTCCCGGAAGACTTTGGGGAACACTGGGTGGGTAGAAATTTGTGGATCCACGCAGATTCCAGAACTTTCCACCACAGAAATGTGGGGAAAATGTGTTTTTTTGTTGCAATTTTTTAGGTTTGCAAGGGATTCTGGGTAACAGAACCTGGTGGGAGGCAGTCAAGTCACCCCATCCTGAATTCCCCTGGGTGTCTAGTTTTCAAAAATGTATAGGTTTGCTAGGTTTCCCTAGGTGCCAGCAGAGCTATGGTTCAAAAACTACAGCTAGGCACTTTACCAAAAAGGGTAATTTTTCACTGCGAAATTGAGCTGTGTCCACGCTGCGTTTTGCACCGTTTCCTGTCGCGGGCACTAGGCCGACCCACACAAGTGAGGTATCATATTTCTCGGAAGACTTTGGGGAATGCGGGGTGGGTGGAAATTTGTGGATCCACACAAATTCCAGAACTTTACACCACTGAAATGTGAGGAAAATGTGTTTGTTTTTTTTTGTTTTTTAACAAAAGTTTAGGTTTGCAAGGGATTCTGGGTAATAGAACCTGGTGAGAGGCAGTCAAGTAACCCCATCCTGGATTCCCCTGGGAGTCTAGTTTTAAAAAATGTATAGGTTTGCTAGGTTTCCCTAGGTGCCGTCAGAGATAGGGTTAAAAAACTACAGCTAGGCACTTTGCTAAAAAAGGGTAATTTTGCATTGTGAAAATGTGGTGTGTTCACGTTGGGTTTTGAGCCATTTCCTGTCGTGGGCACTATGCCTACCCATACAAGTGAGGTACCATTTTTATCGGGAGACTTAGGGTAATACAGGTTTGTAAAGGAACTGTTATTACCTATTGACTTTCAATGTATTTCTGCCTTCCAAATGAAAGACATTGTGTAAAAAAGAAGTCCTTCTAAAAAATGACAGATAATTCTCATGCTAGTATGAGTATTCCCAATTTCGGAAATGTGCAAATATCTACTGTTTCTAAACTCTATATTTTTTTCCCATTTCAGAAATACATAGGTGTCTTTCATACCAATTTTTCCATGTACAAATTTTTACAAAATAATTACTATATACCCGGTACATAATAAAAAACCATTGCAAGTTGCTGCTCAGTTTTTGGCTCTGGGTTAGACGGGTTCTTGGTGAACCGACAAGTCCTATATATCCCCACCACCAGTAATGTCCAGCGGATGTAACGGTATATTGCTTTCAAACAGCTGTCATAATTTGAAGAAGTTACAGGTGAAAACGTTGACACAAAAGGCTGTTTTTTCCAACAAATTTTCAATTTATCCTATATTTAACTGTTAGTTTCTATAAAGAAACCTTGATGGATCTACACAAATTAACCCTTGCTGAATTCGGAATTTTGTCTACTTCTCTAAAATGTATAGCTTTCCAGGATCCATTATTGCTTTTGTACCCATTTCTACCATTAACTGGAAGGAGGTCGAAAGCACAAAAAATAGCAAAAATAGGCTATGTCCCAGAAAAATGCCAAAACTGTGTAAAAAAATGTTGGGTTTCTGACAAAAGTCTGGTATCCCCTAAAAGCTGGGAAAATGGTGATTTCAGCCCCACAAACCCTTTTTTGATAACATTTGCAGGGAAAAACCCAGATGCTTTAATTTGCAGCCCGTTTTTCCCCCAAAAAAACAACTTTTGCTGTATTTTGGCTCATTTCTGTGACCCCTCAAGGGGAATCCACAAACCCTGAGTACCTTTAAAATCCCCATGATGTTGGAAGAAAAGGACGCAAATTTGGCGTGGATACCTTATGTGGTCAAAAAGGTACAGGGGCCTCACTGCGCACTACCCCAAATAGCCAAAAAAAGGCGTGGCACAGGAGGGGGAAAAGGCCTGGCAGCGAAGGGGTTAATACTTAACCACCTACACCCTAAGCGTTTGTCAAACTTCTTTACAAACGATCGATTGCACAGAGCGCCTATTCCCAAACCGAAACCTTTAGCTTCCCCTCGTACGATCATAGTCTGGATCTTGAATTAGCGAGAAGCTATCCTGCAGCCTGCACGCTCCCAGGGGGACTGTCAGTACGAAAACATGACAATTCACTTCTTTCCTGACTTCATGTTACAGGTTCAACGACAGCGATTGAGTTTTGAGGCCATAAAGAGGGATCTACCTACCAGGGAAATCCAATATATGATACTATATTTGAGTTGTCTCACGGTAGTGGCTTCTGGGAAGACGTGGCACTTCAATCTACTGGTGGACGCCAGGGAGAGGCTGGATGGCTGATGAGTGGTGGATCATCGATCGCCTTGGAATGCCCAGAGAGGTCAAGCTCTTGGCTGAGTGGGAGGGGAAACTTCGAACAGTGATGGCCGGCAGGAGTGACCCGAGATTGAGTGGCCAAAGACATCGACGGTTGAGTTGAGTGGACCCTTTTCATAATTGTTGGACCCACACCAGACTTGATCAATGGGCACAATGCATCTTTTCGTGAATATGGCATGGTGTGGTAGGAGATTGATCCTGAAGTGGGGGTAGTAAACTGAAAACTGCTTGAGCACAGAAGACACAGGGTCCGTTGCAAACTATAGCAAAGTAAGGTGTGTTCGAGGGCCAAGGGGTTGGGCCAACTCCCCCTGGAACAAATTAAGTTAACATTGGGGTGACCGGCACTCTGCATGTTGGTGTGGTGAGTGGTTTTAAACCCAGTGAGCAGGGTAGCAGGGAGGGGTACTTACGAAGTTGGGATTGTTTTAGCCAGGTTGTTGTATTTCACCCTACATGATTTTATCAGCTTAGAAGACATGATGAAAGAGGGACAGATGAACACACTAGTTTAGACGGGGGGCTTTTTCTTGAAGGCCATAAGAATTTGGTGCGTAGGATACCACATAGCACATACTCGAGATTGAGGGACTAAACGACAGACACACTCTCTAGGACCCTGTAGGAAGGCCACACTTAAGATCATGACCTGGAATGTCAATGGTTTGGGGAACAGAATGAAACGCACAATAGTCCAACAATATATTAAAAGACACGCCCTAGACATAATCCTCCTACAGGAAACCCACCTGTAGGCCAATCATTATAAAGCACTGGGCCGCTATGGGTATGCGCTAATTGCGCATGTAGGCTATACGACTGTCTCCAGAGGAGTGGGCATTTTTGTCCGAGTCACTACCCCGTTTATACCTGGCCAAAAATAGCACAACACTTTGGGCAGATATGTTGCTGTGACGGGAGCATGGGTAGGAATGACAGTGAATCTATGCTCAGTCTATGTCTCCCCATAGCTTCACTGTGACAAATTACTGGCACTGACCACCTTATTACTAGACCTGCCAAGGGGCACATTGATATTGGGAGGAAACATGAATGCGGTCATGGACCCTGAGAGGGACAGAGTCTTGAATTCCTGAGACGGGATGGGATGGGAACTATTAAAAGAATTTGTGGAGGTAATGGGATTACTGGACCTGTGACAGGACCACAACCCTGAGCTATGACAATTCATGTACTACTCTGCTACACATGGTAGTTATTCCTGACTGGATCATATCCTTACGCATTATTCTCATGCAGGCCTATTCAGTTCCGCGGCCCATTGGGTGCCCGGCATCTCAGACCATTCTTCAGTGCTGGTACTTTGAGAGGCCGTCCGCTGGACTACACTCTCCCTCTATATTAGATTCCTGGTTCTTCAATGACAAATCATTTATGCAGGAGATCAGAGAACGGACAGACTTATATTTTAAAGAGAACGAGGGGACCGTGTATTCAGTGTGCCCGTTATGGGAGACCTATAAAACGGTCATAAGGGGACAGGCGATGATCGGGGGCAGACGGAAGGAGCAAAGATTGAAGTACGATCAGCTTGAACTGGAAATAGCGCAATTAGAGGCTGAGGCTTTGGCGGCTGAGACCCCCCACCCTCATCTCTCTCCCACTAAATTTGACTGAAGCAGCAGGAACTAAGGGACTTGGTGGTAGGACAGGGCCCGGGCGCAGGCATTATCGACACAGAGAAGACTATATGACGTGAGAGGCTAGTAAAATGGTAACGTGGTTGGAGCAGGGAGACAGGAGTAGAAACTGCGTCTGGGAAATACAAGAGCCCGACCTGACAGTACACACGACCGGGAGAGGGATATAGAGGAAGCATTCACTGATTATTACGAACAGTTATACACGCCGGTCTCAGTGAGGTCGGCTGAGGACTGAGCTGAGTTCCTGTGAGATATCTCTCTCCCAGTACTGTCAGTCGTCGATAGGATAGCATTGGACCAAGCTTTAAAAGTGTAGGTAATTGAGGGGGTCATCAGAGACCTACAGTCTGGTAAGGCAGAAGGTCCCAATGGTGTCCCAGTAGAATTATAGAAGGAGGTAGCGGGTGCAGTGGCGCCCCATATATTAAAAGAGATTCAGACAGCCAGGGATGAGGGACGTCTGCCGTAGAATCAACGCATGGCTACCATAGTTGTCATACCCAAACAGGGTAAGCCCACGGATATATGTAGCTCTTATTGGCCCATATCATTGCTCAATTTATTTGGAGGCAAAGGTCCTGGCTAAGACCCTGGCGTCCAGACTCAGTACTGTAATCTCCATGGTGATACACCCAAATCATTTGGGCTTCATGCCCGATAGAAATTCCAGGCTGAATCTTAGATGGTTATATGGGGTAATGCACATAGTCCGGGAAATACAGGACTGCTTTATTTAGATGCACATATGGCATTTGATAGCATTGAATGGCCATACATGTTCTCGTTGCTGGAGAGGATGGGCTTTGGTCCAGACTTCATAAGATGGGTTAAACTTTTATATTGCGACCCACTGGCACTGGTTTGTATCAATGGTATGGTATCTCGATCGTTTACATTGCTCAGCGGCACAAGGCACAAGGCAGGGATGCCCATTGTCCCCAATGGTATTCGCACTTGGCAGCATGGATTCGGGAGGCCCCCTAATATCATGTTTCAAGGTGACATTAGGGTGGGAGGAGCGCATATAGCTCTATGCCGATGGCATATTACTATTTGCCACCCGACCATATTGTTCTGTGGCTAGGCTGTTCCATTTATTTTGGCTGTTTGGTAGCTATTCTGGGTACCAGATTAACTGGGATAGGTCTTTATTGCTTCCTCTATCTGGGGGCGCCCATCCTAGACTGGCCAGAGACACACCTTTAATGGTGAAGTCCAAATTCAAGTACCTCAGCATCCTGTTCTCAACAACACAAGATGACTTTATGGCAGACAATCTCCTCCCACAGACTGAGAGACTTAGAAGCCATGTGGTGTCGCACTGGTAAAGTCTTCTGTTGTCTCTGATGGGCTGATCCGTCCTGTTTAAAATGGTGGCCCTGCCTCACCTCCCACCTCCACATTCCAAAATATGCCATACAAAATCCCTCCTGACATTTTCCAGAAAGTGCATGGGGAGCTGCGCAAACTTCTCTGGGACGGGAAAGATCCCGAATATCATTAAGTAAGCTTGAGAGAGGTGTCTACCATGGGGGTTTGGCGGTCCCCGACATTAGGAAGTATTACTGGACAGGGCAATCGATCACAGTGAATGCATGGATATACACACATAGGGAGGTACCGGCCTATTGGGTCAACTGCCAGGCCATGGGTAAGCAAGGGTATCCAGCTGCGCTCTTACCAAAGGATGTTGAGACACCTGACACCATATGCCCAGACGGTGGTGTGAACGTTGGCATGAGGTCAATCGTTTCCTACACTGTGAGGGTACGCTCACGGAGAAAAAACAAACCCTTATGGGACAGCGTCCTATTAGGTGAGGTGGGAAATTTTAAGGGATTCCACAAATGGGAGTTTCTGGGAATAGACACACTGGGAGACATTTGGAGGAACCAGGCTAAAATTACCTTTGAGGACATGAAGGTTGAATACAACATGGCAGACACCAAAATATTCCACTATTTGCAATTGGGCCGTGCACTACGAAGACACATAACAGAGGGAGAACAATTAGTGGAATACATGCCCTAGAAGATAGACTATTACTAGATCCGATGGAGTCCAAGGCCACCTCTCTAAAATATAGGAAGATCATGAACAACTCCCCTGATACCTTTGTGGTCCTGTGGGAGGCCTGGGATACTGATATTGGTCTATTAGAGGATGATGATTGGGCTGAGGCGTCCGAGGAAAGTGGCAATTTGAACTTGTTTCCACCTGACACAATTGAGAATATTACATAGGTTTTACTCTGCCTGGTTCCGTATGCACAGATTGAGACTTTATGACACTAATAAGTGTGCTAGGGGATGTGGATTGATGGGCTCCTTTTTTCATATACTGTGGGCTGCCGTGTCATTCAGAAGTATTGGGGAGCAGTTACAAGGGTCATGTCTGAGGTCACAGGCCTGGTGGTCCCACTGGAGGCCAGGTGGCACATCCTGCATGTAACAGGAAAGGAGGCTTGGCCCAAGTACCACAAGATTTGGCTCATGGTGTTGGAGGTGGTAGCCAAAAGGAACACTGCAAAGGCCTTTGGTGCGAACCTCCCGCAGAGAGTTTCCGATTGGAAAAATTACTTGAACTGGTGCAGTTGAGCTGAGAAAGTCGTCTACCAAAGCTGAGGGCTGTCCAAAAAAGTGAGTAAAAGTATGGGGCATGTGGGAGGCATATAAGGGGTATTAATTCAAAGCTGGGTACACTGGAACGCAATGTGGATGGAACTATTGGTGTTTACCCGCACAGTGTCATAAATAGATTTATACAGTATGGTTCAGGAGCGTAACCAAATAATGATGACCCAAGATGGGTGGGAGTGTGATGTATCAGAATGTTCATAACTGTGTCATGGCTTTATTGACATATATGTGTACTTTGACTGTGCATATTATATGGCTGTGGGGCCTTATCGTGGGATAAACTTGCAAAACCTTTTTTGGGTTCAGTCATGCTCGTTTGAACCACCTTAAGCTTACCTCTGGGTAGCTATGTCTTTCAAGCAGCAAGGCTTGAACAAAGGAACTTAATATATAGTATTTAACAGTACCAAACAACGAAATATGAAATGCACCCAAACACGAAAGAAACACGACACCAATTTATAAACATAGCTTGTATTTTTATAAATTTTTAGAGTGCAAAATGATCAAAATCAACCAGAGGGTTCTGGAGATGTGATTGTTCAATGGTTTCATCACTTTAAATTTCAACCTCAAGCTAGCATTGGTCAACAGAAAGTTTGCAAACTATTTAAAAGTTTGTAAAAGTTAGTACTACTACTCCGGCCAGTGGGGTGGATTTGGATTGTTACTTGGCGCGTAGAGCATTGTTCAGTCCAGTTCCAGTCTTTATAGTATGATCGTCCTAGACGATAATGGATTTGTCCTGATGCTGGAGATGTAGGATGAAAAGATGCTTAAGGATTGTCTGGTTGTGATGCGGTTGACAAGGGTGCCTTTGTGGTGGTTCCTCGGTCCATGGGTGTTGTGGGGCGACTTTGGCCACAGAGGTAGGGGTCCCACAAAGCCCTCTTTTTGGTGGTCGAAGGTCAGCAGCTGTTGGGCTTCAGGCCTCCGGGTACAATGGTTGAGGTAAAATCCTTTTGTGGGGGCTAGTGTCCCTCTAGAGTGACCAATCTGGACTTTGAGGATATTCCAGTGTCCTCAGGGGCAACTTTTTTCTGTCGAAGATTGATCTCTTTTAAGTCCCAGCGGCAGCTAGCAACTAATCTTCTCTGGTGGCTAGCACTTTGCCAGTCTGGGCTACTTTAGCTGTTTTGTCCCTGGGTCTGGTTCTAGGGTATCAGCAGACTGGTTCTTCGAGTCACAGCTCTGAGGATCAACTTTTCCCCAAGCTAAGGGCCACAGTCCCAACTTCGCTAGCCCAAAGTTCAGCTGGTGTAGTCCAGCAGATGGTGCAGTCTCTCTTTGGGCGTTTCCAAGGGCAGCAGGGCAGTCCTCCTTCTGTTCTCCTTCCCAATACAGCATGATCAAAGGGCCCAGGGTGCCATATGTATCCCACTACAGTGCATTGAGGGGACTACATGGTTACCAGCCAATGGGCTAGCAGGTCCCCACCCTATGGGTGGCGACCTTCCGGTGATGTGTGGCATTTGTCATTCCCAACGTCCATCATTCTGGCCACTCTCAAGATGTTGGGACCATCCTTGGATGTAAGGAGCTCGGTAACCCACCCTAGACGTGTGGCTGCCTGGGGGGCAACTCGCCCCTGGGAAAACAGTTTTGGGCACTGGTCTCCCCCGTTTGTCCCTGTCTTCAACTTGTAAGCAATGGGCAGTGTTATCGCCATTTGCCCATCAAAGGCGGCTTCCCCTTTGAAGCTTGCCTTTTGGGCTAACACCAGAGTGGCTTCCTGCAAAGGGGAGGTGACACCTCTCCCAGTGACATGCAGTGTTTGATACTAAGCCTGGAAGTCATAAACACCACTTCCAGGAGGGGAGAAAGGTGTCTGTGGGTCCCAGGCTGTGTGAGACTACTGGACCACTGGGTCAAAGAGTGGTATTAAATTTGACCTGGGCATCAGGTCGGATTTAATGCCATAATTAATTTGATACCTTGCAGTACCCAGTTATGTAGTCTCATTCAGAAGTTAGCCAGGCTGGGGTGCCAGCTGGTAAGCATATGTCAGCCAATGGGGCTACTAACCTTTCAACAGCAAAACAACAATTTGGTGATTTTTCTGTTAAGACAGATAGAAATTTATGTCTTACTTAACCCCTTCAGTGCGGCGCGGATTTCCGCGCCACGCTGAAGGTTCCGTGCGCGGGCGGGGCCATGACGGAACGGTTCCGTCATGTGCACAGCGCAACCGACGTGCATGACGGAACCGTTCCGTCATGCGCGTCGAAGGGGTTAATATACAGTTCCCTGCTAAAAGCTAAAATTTTAAGGGAAGGAATGGCTTTGCCATTGGTTTGAATGGTAAAGTCGAACTTGCAGTGTGACAGTGCCCTTCCAGTCTGCAGTGGCAGACTAGGAGTCATTTTGTGGTGTTGACACTCAGGCTGGCACAATCAGCCTCACAAGCACTGGATACCCTGGGTACCATATACTAGGGAATTAAAAGTAAGTCAGTACTTGCCAATTGGGGGTAGCCAATTCATCATACACTTTGTAAGAACACCGGCACTGAGTTCTGGTTAGCAGGCCTCAGTGCACTCTGAGTTAAAAAAACAAAAAACAAACAGCTGCTTCAGTCCAAAAAGTAGAGGTGTACATACAAAAGAGGCATTTCCTTACATAAAACCTTAGTCAGCATAATTTTGATAATATCTTAAAGCGAAACCTTTCACATTAATGAAAACATTACCACAACTTCTTTCTGCCAGGGTCGTCCTTTCACTACAATCCACCTGTAATCAAAGAGAGCATTATAAACATCAGACACCTGAGGCTCTCTCCATAATAGGTCCCTCAAAGCTAGAAAAATCAATTCTTCCACCCATGAAAATAACCTCAGTCCCATATATTACAATGGGGATCATTTTCCAGACCATAGCTGATATAACCAGACTATTTTTGTTCCCTCCATAACATGCATTATACTTTTGTAAACCTGTGATGACTGACAAAGCTTTAACCTTCAGTGTTTCCATGTGACCATTCCAGATTATTGTTTTAGATAGAAGAATTCCCATATATAACCATATATCTTCAAACTCTATCCTCTTTTCCTTAGATGCCAATTTACTGCCCAGGTTCTTTCATCAGAAACTATTTTTTTTTTGTCTAAATTGATTCAAATATTAAAAAGACAATATTTCTTAAGACGGACATGTTTATTCTAAAGCTCTATAATGTTTATATCCACAAATACCAAATCTTCAGTGAGAAACATTCAGCTACCTTAATTTAGTTATATGAGAATTATCTATGCTAATTTGTCATTAAAACTGTATTTCAGAAACTAAAGGTTTTATAAAAGCAGACATAAATATTTCACAAATCACAGTTCATTATCCATCCAATAGATTTTTTTTAAAAACAGTCTCCACCATTACACCATGCATAATAACAACATTCTCTTATTAATAATAAAAACACCCCATAAAAATTCATGAGTATAAAAAATGCATACAATACAGTCGGATATTTCAATAACTTCAAACATGGATCATTTAAAAAAAGAAAGCGTATCCTGTAGAGGCAAAGTCACAGCCCCAGGTATACTCTCAAATACCATTTTAAAAATACCCACCTAGTCTAGAATTCAAGTTATAAGGGTTCCATTCCTTATCTCCTTAAAAAAACTACAGAATAAATTAATCTTTTAAAAACTGAAAGTACAACAAGGCTGGCCGAATCCGCAAAAATTCAAATCCCTTCATGTTTGTTTTACCTCTGAGACTCCACAATGATCCTCAGAAACATGGTGGTTTTCCGGACACATCATTCATGCAAAAAGTGCTGTTGGTGTTTCAGCTGAAAGAAGATACTGTTCTGTCATTCGTTCTATAGCTTCATCCTGTTGTCACTACAATCTAGAGGGTTCTTTCCGCAGCGCTGCATAATTGCACCTTTATGGCCTTGGCTTAAGTTGCAAGGTGCTTCTCTACTTCTGCTCCCTTTCTCATTGTCCCTAACAGTAGAATATTTCTATACATTTCTGTCAGGCAGTCTACACTGATTAGCTGATTTTGTTTAGGAAAGGACCCAGCAAGGGCGCACATAGATGCAGAGACGAGGGTGTGCCACGTGTAATGCACACAGTGTGCAGTGCTGCTGCACAAAGATTTGTGTTAAGGGCTTTCAAAAATAGTTTCCAGCCTTTTACAGTAGTGGCAGTGATAAACATAAGCTGGCAATGGGAATTACTTGGAGCCTTAACATGACTCTGAAGGTGCATTTTTTTAATTTCCATTTCCAAACTTACTATCAAATCGTTGAGAAAACTTCTCGTAAAAAAACTCAAGTCTCCCCGATAGCAGGCTCTTAACTAACCATCTGAATCAACCATATCTGTGTTGCCACATGCATAAAGCTCCACACCCAGCAGAGCTGAGGCATAATTCGTGATTACGTTTGTGATTAAAACCTATGAATATAAACAAAACTGTATCAATACATAGAACAACATCTAAGAGCATGTGATATTGTCACAATCAATCATTGTGATAAGGGCCAGTGGAGAAGTGCTCCCAAATCAGGAGGCCTTGGTGAACAGCCACCCTACAGCACAGGGCAATGTATAAGCCCACTTCAGCCACTGATCAGTTACTCTGCCAATTACATTTTACTTCCACTATTTACAGCATACATCGTGTGGCAAGGGACAAGCCTACTTCACCACTTGCTCTATTTTTAGGTCGAGCCTAGAGTCAGCGATGCATGCTGTATTCCCTCTGTGAAGTTTTGGTCACGACCACTGTTTTTTGGCCTCACTCACTGGTTTTCATTGGTTCCTTCCTGTGCCTTTTGAACTGCCTTTCTTTTGTGTAATGAATTGGTGCGGTTGTCCTTCCTGTTGGTGTATTTGTTACACCCATGGCCACTGGCCCTGTTACATGGGTCATTTCACTTCAGGACATTTCTCTGACTTGTGTGCACTCGTTTTGAACATTTGTATTGCCTCAACACTAGCGCTTGTGTTTTGAGTCGCTATGCACTCTTGTTTTGTTTTAACATTTGTGTTTAGCCTGAACACCAACGCTCGTGTGTACCTTCCCCCACTCTGTAATCATTTACATGCCCGCTATGGAGATCTGTGTTAGGGCAGTGGACATCGTTTGGTCAGTTGTACAAAGTGGATGCTGGCTTCGTGTTTTTTTTAGAGGTAAGCAAAGAGAAAGAGGGGATGCCACAGCTCTGCTTTGGACTGGAATCATGCGTGCTGCCGGTCTTATGGTTTTAATGTTACAGTGAAGACAGAAGCTTGCATGCATTTGGAGACTGTATAATGTTTCAATGTCGCTGCTCACAGAATTTGCATGCAGGAACACACCAATGTTACTGTGAAATCCTCTCTTAAGAAAGACAGCAGGAAACAGGCAGGTAAATGATAGTAAGTTTAATCCATAGAAAAGGATCCCATCCATCCAGAAGCTGGGACAAACGATCACTGAACCAGTTTACATATGAACTTTCCACATAGAGTTCTGTGACATCACAGATGACACAGCTAACATTCTTAACCTATCAACCAATAGAAAACTGAGAGATTAAAAGAGTATGTCATGATCTTGACATACTACACACCTCCCTTCGTTACACAAAATTAAATTACAATTGAATCACTTGTCTATGCATAACATATCCATGCATGCCAAACAACAGGATAAACTTATTAAACATAGTCTGATAAATAAGATGGTTTCTTACAACACCTAGATGAAACACGATTCCTACCACCTATAGTTGATTTCAGATGTGCATTACCATCACCTTCACTACGACAACATTCCACTCTACCCTTTACTACTACTACTCTGTTTAAATTCCAGATTCTGTGATCCTGAGTTTTAACAGCATTCCTAAATACCTTAATCACTTTCATGGGTTTCATAAACTTGGAGACCGAATTCCCCACCAAACCAGGACGTTTGATCATTATCAAATCACCCACCACAACATTAGTTGTTTTAACAGTTTTTTTTTTATCAAAGTAAGACTTCCTTAATTTACCTTTTTCTTCATCACGCCTTTTAATCAACTCATTGTCACACTTCCTTTCTTTACCTTTCCCCAACTCATACCTATTAACCCAAGTAGGTTCCACACTGGTGTTAGGGATTCTTCCTCTAAATAACAGAAAAGGTGTTTTACCAGTGGTGGAATGAGGAGTTAGCCTATACTCTTCAATTTTTTTGATCACCTCATCTTTCCAATTTAAAGACGAAGATTTAGCTAGTGCAATTGTTTCTTTAATCACTCTATTAAATCTCTCCACCATCCCATTTGCCTCTGGATGATAAAGAGAGCATGTTTTATGTGTTATGCCTTTAGATGCCAGAAAACTCTTCATCTCTTCTGAAACTAATTGCACTCCATTGTCCGTCAATATAGATTCAGGTATCCCCTCTTTAGAGAATAAATTCCTCAAACAATTAATAATGTGATATGAATCAATGGTTGAAAGAAAGAACACCTCAGGCCACCTTGAAAACATATCAATTACCACTAACAGAAAAGTTTGAGACCCACTTGAATGAACTGGACCTAAAATGTCTAAAGCAATGTCCTGCCAAGGATTAGCAGGACGTCTCCTTAAGACCATAGGCTGGACATGTGTGTTTTTGGATTTATCACTTAACGTACATGGAATACAATCACGAATTGCACGTTCCACTGCAATGTCCATCCCCGGCCACCAATAAGACATTCTCAACCGTTCCTTGCATTTTGTAATACCTGCATGAGAGGAGTGCACCAGATCTATGAGTTCCTTCCTGAGACTCACAGGAGGAACTAGTCTTGTGCCCCGAAATAAGAGGTCATTCTCTATCGACAATTCATTACGCACACCCCAAAACCTTTTTGAGTCAACCGATCCTTGCTTGTTACTGTTCCAACCTTCCTTTACAAGATCAATAATTTCCTTTAACCCGGAATCTATGGCCATTTCATCACACCACCTCTTCTCACAAATGATCTTTTGCTCAATGGCACATACAAGTTCATCAGAATCCTCACAATCCTCATCTGAGGAAATAGATATGGGAGTAAGCCGTGACAGAACATCCGCCACATTGTTCTCAACTCCTGGTATGTACTTGATTGCAAAATTGTACTCCTGTAACCCTATTATCCATTTGGTAATCCTGCTAGAAATTGAATCCAGACCCTTTTTTGTAAATATCTCCACCAAAGGCTTGTGATCTGTCCTCACCTCAAAATTAACTCCCCAAAGGAACTTTTTCAATTTCTTAATTGCCCAATAAACCGCGAGAGACTCCCGTTCCACAACTGAATATCTAGTTTCAGGATCCTTGAGGCTGCGTGATAAGCACATTATTGTCTGCATGCCTTCTACACCTTGCTGTTGTAGAACAGCCCCCTGTCCCTTTTCACTAGCATCAGTAATAAGTATAGGCTTAATCTCAGGATTAAAGCTAGCAAGTGAAGGAGCCGCCTTAAGTTTATCTTTAATATCCTTAAATTCCTGCTCACAACTTTCAGACCAAGTGAAGTCTACACCCTTCTTTAACAGATGTCTCATATTCACTGTACCATTTGCAAAATTCTTCACAAACTTTGCGTAATACTCCACAAGTCCTAAAAACTTCATTAGTTCACTCTTGTTCGACGGCGAACTCATTTCCTGAATTGTATTAATTAATTCGACTTTGGGTTTTACACCATCACAGGTTATATTGTGCCCTAGATAGTCAATCGAGTTTGTTCTGAACTTACACTTTTCAGCTTTAATTGTTAAATTGTAGTCTGAAAGCCTTCCCAAGACCGACCTCAAGCGTACATCATGTTGGCAATTGTCTTGCCCGAAAACCAAGATATCATCTTGATAAACATGCGTACCAGGCAAGCCATGCAAAATCTTTTCCATTACCCTTTGAAAAACCGAAGAGGCCGATACTAGCCCAAAGGGCATACGTTTGAATCTAAACGTACCAAAAGGTGTTGTAAAAGAGGTGTAATCCCTACATGACTCCTCCAACTCTATTTGGTGATATGCCGAAGTCAAATCGATTGAACTGAAGACTTTGGCACCGCCCAAAAGAGACAATAACTCATTTATATTTGGAAGGGGATACTTATCAATCACCACAGACTTATTTAATTGTCTTAAGTCAATGCAGAGCCTCAGGTCCCCATTGGGCTTGCGAGCTGCCACCACCGGAGCCAACCATTCAGTCCCTTCAACCTCCTCTATAATGCCTCCCTCTTTCAGTTTTACAATTTCCTTCTGCATGTCATCCTTTACCGAAATCGGAACATTTCTTACTTTACAACATACAGGAGTAGCGTCCTTCTTAAGTACAATCTTGTGCTTGTAGCCTTTGAGACATCCTAATTTCTTTTCAAACACCCTAGAATAATCTCTCCTAAGATCCTCAACAAAGTTATCCCCCACTACCTTCTCAATGGAATTAATGTCACTTTTGAATTGGATAGGAGGATCTCCATTGGGGTCAAGAAAGACCCCCAGATTACCTTGGTGAAACCAACTGATGATACTATCACCCTTTTTAGATACATAAACTTTTCCCGAAATTAACCTCCCTTTATATTCAATAAGGCCTATGAAATACCCATGCAACTTGATAGGCTCTCCCCCATAAGCCAATGGTCGTATGTCAGGCTTAAGAAGCTTAACTTTGCCTTTCAACATGTTCATAAAGAATTCACTTGAGACTATGGTGATCTTAGCCCCTGAATCAAATAGAACTCTAGTACTTGCTCCTTCTACCAAAATCTCATCAAATGGCGAGTTTTTCTTCTTTTCACCAGTTACCACCTGTACTACAATTTGACCACACTCATAGTCTTCGGGATCATATTGATTGTAACTGTAATCATGAACCTCTACCTCTTTTACTTTCGGTGTACCCTTACTATTGCACATAGAAGCGAAATGACCTTTCTTTTTGCATTTAGGGCATAATAACCCTAAGGCAGGACACTTAGGATAATTAGCCAAATGTCCCACTTTTCCACACCTGAAACACTTGCTATTACTCCATTTCTCTTGCATTTTATTCTTTACAGACATGGATTCCGTTTGTGCCCTATCACTACTTTTACGAGTTACTTTGCTATCCCCTTTCACCTCTTGAACCTTACAGTCATTATTAAAATCCTTCTTTATCACAGCAACACACTTTATGGAGTGTTCAATCCTTTTTGCAACCACAAGAACCTCATCCAAGGTAGGTTCATCGCGTAACCATAACTCTTCTCTAACTTTCTCCATATTACATCCAAACATGAATTGATCACGAATGCGTTCATCGGTTAATCCCTCGAATTTGCATGAAGATGCTAATTTTCTTAAAACAGTAATGTAACTTTCTACTGTTTCTTCCTCAGCCTGCATTCTCTTCGCAAATGTATACCTCTCCAAGATAGTGCTCACCTTCGGTAAATAGTGTTTGTCCAATTTTTTTATACAAACTTCATAATCATTAAGACCATTTGCCTCCTCCTGAGTTAACTCAGGAAGATGGTCAAACACATCTTGCCCCTCAGATCCTAAACAGTGTAGCAAAAGAGCAGATCTTCTCTCAGCGCTTAGTGAAGGACCGCACACCCTAGCATACCTCTCAAATACCACCTTCCACTTTTTCCATTTTATTTGAGGGCTGCCAGGTTCGGACAAAAAGAAAGGGGCAGCAGTAACATTTAGCATTCTCGCAGCACTAATGTTTTACCTGAATATAGAGAAAGATAATAAGGTTAAACCTTACAAACAATAAATCATGTTAAATGACAAAAATAATAAATGCTGTGCGTATCAGCGAGAAGAAGGCAGCTGCACGCAGAATCACAGAAAAGTGATTGAATAATCCAGCAGTTATTAGTACATCCAAAGTATGCAGATCAAAAGGAACGAACAAGTTACCTCGTTTTAAATAAAGTATTTTACGCGTATGCAAGTCTCCTAATTTTCCCAGAGAAAACGCCAGCAAAATAAGAACAGCAGAACCTGTAAGCTGAAATCCGTGTATCGGTGTGTGCTTTCCCGTTGCCTAGATACGCAATGCACACGCAAAAGCAATGACGACTCGTTTGTTGCGTTGCTTAGGAACCTGACGCTCTATCACTGAGATGGATATCGAGTCTGGAGCGTGAAGACGTGATGACGACGGTGAAGGCCCCAGGTTCTCGCGAGATGACGGAAGCGATTCCTCGCAATACGAAGAGTTCTAGCGAGATGACGGAAGCACAGAACAGATTCCTCGCAATCTGAAGAGTTCCAGCGAGATGACGGAAGCACAGAACAGCTTCCTCGAGATCCAGTTCCTGTGAAGCCACTCTCGGAACACAAACAGGTAAAGTTCCAAAACGTTAAAATTCAAACAAGACGTCGAGTGCACAGTGTCCCATCCAACGTGTATGTTTAGAAAAAAGTCACAAATCAAGCTAGGCATTTCGTAGAGACAGCTCTAAGAGAGGGGTTTTCAAAGCTCCACAGTAAAACGTAGATAACGTTAATTGAAATCACAAAAGATTACCAGAATACAGACGAGCCCGCATCGATCATCCACGTACATCCATTGAAAATGCGGCGAAGCTCCCAGTCTTTCCTGATAAAATATGAGGATGCATGCATCCGCTCCTCCGTTGCAGCAAAAATATGTCCAGCTTTAAAAATTCACAAAGAATTGTCCGTGTTAGGATCCCTCATGGATGCGCTCTGCCGACTACGCCAGTGTGAAATCCTCTCTTAAGAAAGACAGCAGGAAACAGGCAGGTAAATGATAGTAAGTTTAATCCATAGAAAAGGATCCCATCCATCCAGAAGCTGGGACAAACGATCACTGAACCAGTTTACATATGAACTTTCCACATAGAGTTCTGTGACATCACAGATGACACAGCTAACATTCTTAACCTATCAACCAATAGAAAACTGAGAGATTAAAAGAGTATGTCATGATCTTGACATACTACAGTTACCTTTAGAGCCCTATCACCACCACCAGCCCTTCCGTCCCACCACCCTCCTTTCTGCTCTTAGCTGCGTTACTCATTAAACGGCCGCAGTTGTGTCCACTTACTGCAACTGCCCCGCTGCTGTATCAAAGTGGGGACCTCCCGGGTTACGTGGTGGGGGGACTTGGCTTGGTAGCCTCTCACACCAATATGGGAACAAGTGGTTTCTGCTTGAGGCATGTGCCAGCAATATTAGAAATCTTGCACAGAGTGCCCATCGCCATCTGAGGGCAGCAGGGTGGGGGACGCAAGTAGTCTACATATTTTTCTCTCCCTCAGGGTCGTGTTAGGAAATTGTGGGCATTAAGCGCTCTGGCCATATTAGCATGGCAGGAGCCAAGAGTGCTTGGGTCGCAGTTTGGGAGAGGCATACACTGTCCAGTGCAGGCAGCAATGGAATCACGTGGGGGCGTGTCTAGCGGCATGGCCGACTAGGATGCATCTTCACCGAGCTCTGGCTGCTATTCAATATCCGTATATAAATCCGGCGGTTTTAATGGCCTGAAATCCATTATTCTGCACTCCAGCACCACCGGTATCCTGAACTACACAGGAAGGTGCGGAATACAGAGGTACAGCCATGCAAACGGCAATTCCGGAGCGGCCTGAGCATGTGGCGCACTCACCAAAATGGCGCTGAGCAAATGAGCTGCCTCGTCGGCAGCGATATAGGGCTGCGGCAGAGCCCTGGCTATAGCGATTCCCCCTCTGTGGCAAGACGGCGACGAGGGGGCCGGATACTGTGCCTTCCTCCCTCCCTCCCCCCCCCCCCCCCCCCCCCCCCCGCTCGGGACATACGTACAGGGTGGTGACAGGACCTTACCAGCGAGGAGGAGTGGGAGGCGGCCCTAGACGCCGTGAGCACTGCAGCCGGTCGGGCCCCTCTGTCCCCGATGTGGAGTGCGACGGCGGTGGCTCCCGGCTAAGGCTCCCGGCTGCTAAACTGAGGCAGCAGCGAACATCTACGCCCCCCCCCCACCTGGAGTCTGCAGCATCACTGAGGTAACTCCTGCCCGGTGGGAGGGTGTGAGATACAGACCCGGGGGCCGGGAGCGCTCAGAACAGCTGGCGCCCTGCATGCCACTTACAAACCGCGATCGCGGTACGACAGGGCCTGGACTTCAGACGGCCCGGTTCCAGCTCCTTCCCTCTGAATACCCCCACCGCACTGGGAGACCGCCCATGCGCTGCACCTCATCAGTGCCTGAAGCACACATCTGGCGATAGCTCCCACGTGGGCCCTCACACCTAATAAGATCAGTGGAGCCCTACTGAGGCAGTGCACCATCGTCCATGCTGCAGTGAGGGCGTCTGCGGGGTGGAACTGGCTCTGTGGGGCCCCCATTGGAGGCACTGGAGACCCTAAAGCTGGCTGTGAGGGAGAGGACGGCCCTGACCAAGGTGGGGGCCCTATGTGGGAGTACATCAAGCACGTGCCCCAAGCTTATCTGCAGACAGGCTTCTCCAAAAAAACAAAAGAGAAGTTCCTGAGATTTCGCCTAGGGCTACTGCCGTCAGCGGCCCACCTACCTCCATGGTTACGGCCGCAGCTACCAATAACATGCCGACTTTGCAGGAATGGCAAAGAAAACACAGTATATCTCATCGCCATCTGCAGCGAACTTACTCAAGAAAGTCGCTCCTTCTTGAGACCACTTTTCAACAACCGCAGGATACGGACCTGCAGGCAAGCGGTGCTTGCCCGCTTCAAAGGTGATGACATCCAACTAAGCTGCGGAAACCCGCTTCAAAATGCTGAAGGATACCCAAAAAAACCTAGCAGCACCATAAAGGACAAGAGGATCAATTCACTCTTCTCCTCAAAGAACAAGCATCAGCTGGCACTGGCAAAGAAACAGGCGGCATTATGTCAGCATGTGGGGCGTCCAAATACTCCTAAGCATCCACAAACCAACTTTAGGAGAACGCGGCCCAGGCAGGGAATCTGACAGGCCCCAATGTTTACTGCTTAAACCATTAGGTAAAATAGTACTAGCACCTAGAGAAAAAACACTCTAGCAGCCCACCTAAGATGCAAGTGGACATGGACCCAACAGATGGATTATCCAGCTTCCATCAAACCATCTATTGAGAACGCTCAGGAACACCGCACCGCAGTCAATTGCACCAGCTCCTCGATCAACGAGTTCCAAAGTGCACTTGCTCCAAGGTTGAGCCTGCGCCAGACATTTGGTGAGGATGAATAATGAGCTGCATCTCCTGGTCCAACTCAAGCAGAAGGGCCAAAACCAAGGACCATGAATTTTACCAAAGCCTCCAGTTGCCATTCGCCAAGCTATGACTCTCACTAGGTGGAGGACAATACCAAAAGCAAACAGCCATTTTGAACTATGCTGAATAGCACTGACCAGATTACAGGGAGAGCTCGAACTGTCATCATAATTAATCACTTTTTCTTTTTTAACGCAAACATGTTTTTACTGAAGTGGCACTTTCAAAAAATGTTCTTATTGCATTGGTATTTCACTACATTACCCCTCGACCTGCAACAAGGACTAACTTACTGCACATCTTATCACGATAAACAGGCCGCCTAACTGAAATCCTACTTTATTTTAACTTTGCTGCTGCTACTTCAGTATGCGTTTTTTACTGAAGGATTTATTGTCTTAATATGTATGGATTTGACCTTTGTTTTATACAGATTTTTTTTCTACATAGTAAAGGTTTTAAATAACCATGTACAATAAAGCATTACTTACTTACTATGTGGGAGTGGGGCAGCTGCCCCCTGAGATCCACGCGGAGCATCTAGACCCCACAGTTCCTTGGGGTGCCCCGGGGGTGAGGGGGTACGCATCGGGAGGCGCTCTCTGGGCCAGGGAGGTGGCCTCATCCTGTCCCTCTCCTTTGGGGCAGAGAATGCATAGGCTACCACCTTTTGAGCTACCACAGCTACAAAATGGGCAAAGTTAAAGACCCCAAACCATCTAAACATGGGAAAATGGACCGATATACCAAGGTGGTCACCCTGCCCCCGGAGGAACAACCGCTGTCCCGTACGGATATGGAAACCCTACTACAGGTTATCCAGGCCACCAGGGTGGCACTGGAGGAGAAAATAGAGAGGGTTGGTTCGGAAGGAACGCTCCTGCGCCACGATCTATGTAACCTGTCCGTTAGGGTCACAGAATCGGAAACACGACTGTGAGAGTTGGATGACCTGATTCAAGAGCTTCGTAAGGGAATGGCGGACCTGCAGGCCTCAAATAGGGACCTTCAATGGCGTGTTGATGATATGGAAAACCGAGCGCGCCGCAACAACCTCCGCTTTGTGGTTTTTAGAGAGGGTGTCGAAGAAGGGAGCCCTGCGGACTTCCTATATTCTTGGCTCAAGCAGACCTTCCCTGCAGACACATTATCAACGTGCTTTGTTATTGAGCGCGTACATAGAGCCCTAGCGACAAGACCCCCACCGGGCGATCCACCTAGACCCATTATAGCAAAATTCCTGAACTTTAGATAGAGACTTGATTCTCAGAGAAGCCAGGAAACTGGGAGACATTCATCACGAAAATGTGCGCCTAATGATCTTTCCACACTATAGCAGGGAGGTCCAAAAACAGTGACGCACCTTCGACTCCGTCAAAGCCAAACTCAGAACTCTTAAGTTACCATACATGCTGTTGTTCCCAGCGAAATTGAAGGTTGTCTTTATGGGGAAATCCCACTTCTTCCAGACACCCGAAGAGGCCTGGCACTGGCTGGAAGAGCGCCCCATTCCAAAACAGTCAGAGGACCCACAGCAGATGACCCAACACCGGAACGGACAACTGGCTCCCAGAAAACTGTCCAGACTCAGTGTCACTGACGCCTACGGATACAAGGAGCAACACCCTATGCGCCGAAGGGGTCGAGACGCCTGCGATGATGAATTCCACAGTCGCAGGACCTTCAGGAAACGATAGATGTACGAACATCCTACCTCTTTGGGCAGACTGACCCCGGCACTGAAACCGACACCAGAGAAAGCGCCTCTGGCGAGGAAGAAGCTGAAAAGACGCAACACCCTTTGCTGGCTGAGATAGTAGATATGGAACAAGACTCCGGGACAATTAAACCTGCCACGCAGGATGAAGTGCCTGATTCCAATTCCAGATCAAGAAATCCAAGGGCCCACCGCAACTTCCCGGCATGGAGTTTCAAGTGAGACCACACCCACGCCCCCAACGACAGCACCCTCTTGGTTCTGCACAGAGACAGACACCTCGAATCCAAGAGCAGGTGATAGGCCACTTCAGGCCTGAGATACTCATTGCAGCATCCCTGTCTTCTTTCCCCCCCTGGCTATCCCCTCTTCCTTCCTCTCCCCACCCCCTCCTAATCCTTCCCTACTCCTCTCCTTTCCCGATTCGTGTTAACCCCTGTCCACAACACCGAGAGAGAGACTCTGAAGGAACGTGTGATGGAGGGGGGAGGGGGGAGGAGGGAGGTTAAGGGTGGGTTTTCATTGGTTACAAAGTTGTTCTTGTTTGGATATCAGTCTCAGCCTAAACCAGTGGTTCCGCATGCGGGACATATTCAGATCTCCTGCAGCGACTGAAACCTGCACGGTTCGTTAGTACCAGACACAAATGTTCGATTCTGACACCACTCCCTTTACTGTACTAACCTGGAATGTGAACGGCCTCGGGGATAAAATTAAGAGAGGGCTGGTGTCATCCTTCACTAAACGTGTGGTGATGCTACAGGAAACTCACCTCCAGGGGTACCAAGTGTTGGTTTCTGGCGCGGGGGCCTATATGGTCCTGGGGAGTGGCGATCCTCATTAAAAAGTCCCCCCTTCTGTGTGCACCGAACATGGTTAGACCCTCAGGGTACATATGCCGGAGTGACCAGGAGATGGGGCAGGAGAACGGTAACTCTTATTTCCATTTACATGCCACCAAAACTCCAAGCTCGCACACTTGACAAATTGATAGAGACCTTGCTGGAGACGCCGGGCTCCCTACACGTTATAGGGGGGGATTTTAATGAGGTCATGCATGCTGCCGTAGACCGGACAGGTCATCTTGCCCGAGCCTCTTATGCCTCATTGGTCTCTCGCCTTGCAGAGACTCTGGGGTTGGCGGATGTCTGGAGACATCTGCATCCAGAAGTGAGACAGTATTCTTACTACTCCGGAGCACACAAGGTTTACTTTCAACTTGACTATGTGTTCCTACCGAAAGGGAAACTACAGGGCTTATTTGAAGCCCAATACCTAGCTAGGGGCCTGTTGGATCATTCCCCACTGTACATAAAGGTAGGAGATAGACAGCGAGACCGAAACAAAGGTTGGCGCTTAAATGCTTGGGACCTCAAAAATGACTCTATATTGAAAGGCATCAGAGCTGATACTGTTTTCTTTGCGGAAAATGAAGGGTCAGTGCAATCTGGGGCGGTATTATAGGAGGCCTATAAGACAGTATTATTTGACCGTGCTCAGAACCGAATAGCGTGGGACAGGGAAAAAGACAGAGGACCTGACAATGCTAGAAACCCAGCTATTAGCCCTGGATGACGGTAGTGTAGCACACCCTGATCCCCAGCTTTGAGGCAACTAAGTGACACTCAACGCCAGTATAAAGATTTAGCAACCCAGTCGGCTAAAACACAGGCCCAGGCGACCCTGCACAAACTCTATGATGTAGGTGATAAATCAGACAAACTTATGGCATGGCTTAGCCGTAAGGCAATAGAGACCCGATGGGTAGAATGTCTCGTGGACCCGCAGGGAGTGCTACAGGACAGGGTCGAGCAGATCCTGCGGAGTTTTGCATCTTATTATGCGAGCTTCTATAAGGCCCGCCACCTACGAACCCATCAAGGGTCGTGGACCAGGGTCAAAAACGGACTCGATAATTCTCGCCTCGGTACCTACTCTAACCAGGAACACACTCGGCAACTCTGGGCATTAAGCTTGCCTCATCTCCACAACGGCCCCCCACAGACGCTGGGGATGCCTAGTTTCACCTTGGAGATACCCAGAAAGGGACCATCTCACAGGGATAGCCAGGACGGGTTCCCCAGCGGTCTACAGCGCCGGGACGCCCCGTTGCTGGGGTAGCTGTGCGCTTTACAAGTCTACAACATTAACATTAACATCAAGATATAACTGCCTATTTACAGGACGTAGATACCCCAGAACTGGATGATATGGACAGGACAGAGCTTGACGCGGAAATCACAATTGAAGAAATCAAAGCAGCTATAGCCCAGTTAAGCCCCGGGAGGACACCAGGCCCAAACGGTATACCGGCAGAACTCTATAAAAAATGTGCAGACCTTCTTGGTCCTCACCTCCTAACTCTTTTTAAAGATGCGACTGAAGACGGGGTCCTCCCATTAGATCTGCTAATGGCTATGATCATACCTATCTATAAGTCAGGGAAACCTAAGGATCAATGTGATTCCTATCGCCCGATATCCTTGCTTATTACAGAGGTAAATATTCTGTCAACCATCTTGGCCACCAGACTGCGCCAAGTGATCATGACCCTGGTACAACAGGATTAATCGGGCTTCTTGCCTGGCCGGGCGACCAGGCTGAACCTGCGAAGGACACACAATTGGATGGTGAAGGTTAAGGGTCGCGACACCCCGCATCTGCTCTTATAGTTGGATGCGGAAAAAGCATAGATGCAGTCCATTGGCACTATCTAGAAGCACCCTTACTAAATTTGGCCTGGGCCCTAGTTTCAGGAAATGGGTGGGATTAATGTACACAGATCCCATGGCCAGAGACCAGGTGAATGGCAAAACATCTGAGGATTTTCCCTTACTAGACAGGACTACCCGCTCTCGCCTCTACTATTTGCCCTTACGATAGAGATTTTGGCCTGCCAGGTACGCCAACACCTGGGGATACAGGTTTTTTTTAATTACCCCAGGAGATGACACAGTTGAGAAGATCTTCCTGTATGCAGACGACATACTTCTATACATTACATACCCAGACACAACAATACCTAACCTGTTCCACACTATAGATTATTATGGTCAACACTCAGGATACAAGATCAACTGGCATAAATCCGTGATCTACAGCCCAAGAGAGATGCATGTATGGCCCCCGCTCCCGGGGGATCTCCAGATTGCAGATACCGGGTTTACTTATTTGGGGATTGATCTCACAATAGACCAGAACCTCTGTCATCAAACGCATAACCACGAACTTTAAAGAGGATATACAGCGCTGGAAGCTACTCCCACTTACAATACTGGGCAGAGCGTCCATGTTTAAAATGATCACACTGCCACAATTTTTATGCGCCCTACAGAACACTTACTTTCCCCTACCACAATCACTTTTCCGGGATATAGCGGCGGAAATACGCTCTTTTCTATGGCTGGGTAAACAGCCTAGGATTGCGCTCCATACTCTACAGCACAATCAATACAATGGGGGAATCTCATTGCCTGACATAGAAGTCTACTTCTGGGCGGAGAACCTAACTCCAATTAACGAATGGATACATATACCAGGGACACACCCTACATATAGGCCAGAGAGGGCAACCTTGAGCAGTCACACGTTCCTACATCATTTATATGGGGGCGGGGGGAAAGCGACTCCCGGCCACTCAGGTCACAATAGCATCCTGGAAGAGGGCGACGAAAGCAATTGGATGGGGCCCACAAGCCATCCAAAGAGACTCCCTTGTGGCACTGAACCTGGCTTAGGGAACTACATAAATTGAAGGGCTTTGGAGGCTGGGATGATAGAGGTATTTCTAAATTAGGGAACATCCTTTGTAAGGGGACGATCAAAAGCATTTATGCTCTGAAGACTGAATACTCACTACACTCATCTCAGTTCCTGAAATACACACAACTTCGACATGCCTGGTTAGCCAGGAAAATAGACAGTTCCTCCCTACCCGAATATGCACCATTAGAAGGGAGACTGCTCCAAGAATGCATCGTGACTAAAGCCATTTCCTTAACGTATAAAACCCTGAATAACAACGCTCCAGATAAATTGGGTAGGCTGAGGACGACTTGGGAAGGTAACCTAGGCGCGCTTGAAAATGTTGACTGGGAGGCAGCCTTGATGTTTCCCAGGGAGGTGGCGATCAAATCGAGACTGCGTCTCATCGAATATAAAATATTGTATAGGATATACTTTGACCGGGCTCGATTTCACAAGATGGGATGAGCAGCAGATCCTAGATGCCAAAGATGTGGGCATGGAGAGGGTGACTTTTACCATACCATTTGGGATTGCGCACAGATATTGACCTACTGGGGAAATAATTAGGGAATTAGGGAAAATAATAAACGCTACGATACCCCTAGATCCCAAACTTACACTGTTGGGTATTTCATATGATGTTGATCTAGGCCGACCTCAGTTGATTTTCCTTGCACTAGCGTTGGTAGTGGCGAAAAGAGATGTGGCGCGGAAATGGGGAGTTACAGACTCACTGCGGCTGCGAGAATGGAAGGCAGGGATAGACATATATATGGCAGCTGCAATGGTCACCTACAAGGCAAGGGGTTGCCCCAGGAAGTTTCAGGAAATATGGGGTAACTGGAGAAAGTACTATGGCCGCGATGTTCTAGGGGACGATACCCAATCAGACCCGACTAGACAGACCCACCCAGACACCTCAATAGCCCACTTAACCCCAGGAACCTAAGAGAGGGAATCGTTTCAGGGAATTGTTTTCCTTTAAGGACTACTACGTGTTGGCACTGTGGGAGGATATGTAATTCATACGGAAATCTATTGTATTGTATGATGTCTAACTGCACTGAAGGCTGGACGACTGTAACCACGGTTATTTATGTTATGTTTGTTTTAGAAAATGACAAAAATATTTAAAAAACAAAAAAACAATGGAATCACGTGAACAAGCCTTTATTTTTTCCTTGTTTAGATATAATGTATGTATTTTGTATTGATTCAAAAATATTCTTTCAAATATATTGTCTGCAATATATTTCTTTATACACAAGCCTGCAGGAGAAATTGATTGAGTCCTTCTAAAGGAGAGAGTGTAAATAGTCTCTGTGGTTAAACCTTAACTCTCGTGATATCACGGGTGTTGGACTTGGCCCTTTTTGCAGGGTCATCCCTGAAATTTTTACCTTCCTCCTGTATTTTTTCTGACCTGTTGTTGGCTGTTCTATGACTCTGGGCACTTTACCACTGCTGATCAGTGCTAAAGTGCATATGCTCTCCCTACTGTAAAATGTATATGTTGGTTGGATTCCATGGTTGGCTTATTTGGTTTACTGTCAGACCCCAGTAGAGTGCACCAGGAATGCCCAGGGCTTGTAAATACAAATGCTGCTGGTGGGCTTGCAGCACTGGTTGTGCCACCCACAGAAGCGGCCTGGTAAAATGTGTCTAAGGTCTGCCATTGCAGAACCTGCATGCAGTCTGGTACTGTCATGCTGACTGGGCAAGTGCACCCACTTGCCAGTCCCTAAACCTTCCCTTAATTCATATTAGTCACCCCTATGGTAGGCCCAAGGGCAGGGTGCATTGTAAGCATTAGGTAGGACATGCCCTGATGTGTGTGGCATGTCCTAATAGTGAATTACAACCAATTTTGTTTTTCACTATTGTAAGGCTACCTGTTCTCCATAGGCCAGAATGGGCTGTTAGAATTGTTACATTCTATGATCCTAACAGACCCAGGGAACATGGTAGAAATTCAAGTTTAGTATGCCTGAACACAGAATAATAAAATACATCTTTTAGTAAAGTTTATTTTAATATTCTGTGTTTGCAAATGCCACTTTTAGAAAGTTAGTATTTGCTTGCCTAACCATTTCAGCCCGCCTCTGCTATGATGTGTATCTGCCTGTCTGGTGTCTGAGAGTGACAGGGCTGGGGAATTCCAGAGGGGCAGGGCTAGGTAGCCTGGTGGTGAATAGAGAGATTGACATCCAGATGGGTGGGAGGTGTGCACCTGTACTCTGAATAGGGCTGTGCTCTGCCACCACAATGCTGGCTCCACCTCCTGTGGAGCGGCTGATGTCTCTGCCCTGCACCCTGAATAGAAAGTCAGAGTCATGTCAAAGTGCTCAGGAACTGGTTTGGACTGGGCAAAGTCCCCTCTACCCCAGTGGAACAAAGGAATTAGGGGTATAAGTATTGGGACCCTGCTCCCAAGAAATTAGATCCTGCTTGACAAGAAGAACCTCTGCCTGAGGAGGAGGAACTGGGAAAGCTGTAAGGAGGAGTACTGTCCCTGACCTGGGGATTGGCCTGCAGTGGTTGCCTTGCTGCTGAAGGAAAGGAGAAAGACTACAAAGACTTTATTTCAACTTGTGCTTAAAAAGATCTCCAAGGGCCTGAGTAGAGCTGGCCTACTGTTAAGAAGTCCCAGGAACAAAAGGACTTCACCCCCAGCTTCCCCCTGAACTCTGCTGTGTGAGTTTTGCCCCTCCTAGAGTGCTGGAACCAGTTTTGGGGCCTCTGGGAGTTGTGCCTGCTGTTGGGAAGCTGGCCAAGAAGAAAGAAATCAAAGATCTCCACTTTTTCACGCACAGCCGGCTTAGTGAGAAAATGTCCGTCGCACCGCTCGTTAGCGTGCAGAATTTTATTGCTGAGGACATCGTTGCAGAGCCTGCTGCCGCTCGTTAGCGGACCGAATTTGATCGCTACCAGCCAAGATCCACGCTTCGCCTGTTAGCGGGAAGAATTCTATCGCTGCGAACTTCGTCGCGGAGCCTGCCGCTGCTGTGTGGAATCGTCGCAGAACAAGCCAAGATCATCGCACCACTCGTTAGCGTGAGTAATTTTATCGCTGCGAAAATCGTCGCAGACCCAACCAAGATAACCGCTGGTGAAATTGTCGCCCTGCTCATTAGCGGGCCGAATTTTGTTGCATTGTGCCTTAGCGAGTAAATTTCCCACGGATAAGCTACACCTTGATTTTCAACGCTGAAGTGCCGCTAGGAACTTTTTATCGCATCATAAGGTACTGGGGGTTAAAACGGACGCTAAGGTGAATGATTTTGTCGCTAACCTAAGAACTCTTTCTAAAATCATATTCTTGAACTGTGTATGTAATTTTTGTCGTTATTTGGTCTTGTGCTAAGCCTTTATATAAAAAATCACTATTTTTTATATAAATCTAGTGTGGTGTCCATTTGTGGTGTTGTCACTGGGTTACTGTATGTAGTCACAAATGCTTAACCTATAACGCTCTGAGATAAGCCTTGCCTGCTCGCGCCAAGCTACCTAGAGGGTGAGCAGGGGTTATTTTAGGAGTGTAACCCCTTACCCTGACTAGAGGAGAGGGTCCCTGCTTGTCACAAGTACCTACCTGTGCCAACCAAAGATCCCCAATTCTAACAACGGGCCACGCACTCTGGTCATTATCGTGCACCGATCACCTGTACCGCCTACGGTGAGTATTGACTGCAAGATGAGAGGCCTTAAGTGGGGGGGAGGCCTTCCTACTAGCAGATATTCTGAACATAGGGTTTGGTGTTGTGGTGATAGGCCTATTGCCAGAGCCCTTTTTCGTCTCTGCTGTTACAGCCCGGTGTGGTCATATGTGGGCAGACAATAGTGCCCTACTTCCTGCAGCCCCTGGGGGTTGCCCTTCCTCAACCTTCCTATCCAACAGTGTGCATCTCTATCGTCCACAACGCCCTGGAGTGTTCCCACAGCATTGCTAAATACTTATAAGTTCCCAAAGGCGAGACCGATTGCATTGCAAATTCTTGTTCTTTCCTTGCCCTCCTCACCACCAACCATAAAATACATTTTTTGTTACATGGGTGGTGGCATAAATGCTCTCCAAATCAAAAAAGTGGTTACCTGCAGGGGAAGTCACCGAGCCTAAACTTCCTAGGCCAAATAATTCCTGTTCAAGGTCAAATCCCCTGAATTCAAACAATAATTTAATTCAATTTAACAAATGGTAAAGCAAATAATACTAAAGCAGGTGCCTCAAATATGGTCCGGTGAAAGTGCAAGGTGGCATTGGTGAAATAGATGTACTTAAGTGCAGGGCAGATTTATATTTTTTATATATTCTGTTGACGTGTACATTAGATAACATGGGGCTGATTGGATTAATCTTTCTCAGGCTCTAACTGACACTACATGGACATTAATATGATCAATAGGAACAGTCCACTAGTACAATTGTTGATGTTTCAACCCTGTTATATACAAGTTGTCATGGTCCTCTTCAGGACAAACCAGATGTAACAACCACTGCAGAATGTGAAATGCGAATCAGGAAAATAAATTGTGTGCCAACTTTTCCAGTAGGTTTCAATTAAATGGAATAAAACATCTGAGTCGCCAGGGAACTGTCCCAGCGTTTGTCTGTAGCTCGCAGCAGGTCTGTTGGTTTTGCGAAGCACAATAACACCGATGTACAGATAGTGTGCTCTCGCCCGAGGGATGTTTAGGAATGCGTGCCAAGGTAGACTCTTAAATACTGCATTCAGAGTGTCATATGAGAAGGATCAGTTATCCAAGTCAGACAAGGGTTCCTATTCTTTGGGCCAATTTTTCCACCAAGACCAATCTACACTGAAAACCTGGGAAGGAAATAGGAATCCCCGAACTAACCCTCCCATCAGCATACCAAACCCCAAAAATAGTTTGCACCTTCCCCCAGATTCTATACCTTTGGTAGCTGTCCATACTAGAGCTCCAGTGCTTAAATCAAGAGTAAGGGAATCTACCCTTCAACTTAAAAATAAAGTTATTCACTGGTGCAATAGACTGGTGTGAGGAGGGAATTCCCTAACCTCACACAGTATGACTAGAAGAAGAAAACAGAGTGGGTGGGCAGTGGGGAGAAAGACTGGGAGGGGGATTGTGTTGTTATCAACTTTGATCAACCAGTTCTTGCTGGCCATCTGATGCAGAAAGTCTACCAGAGTAACTTCCCAACGTCTAGGATCAAGGTACTCCTATTGGGTTATTTTATCTATCGGTGACTAAATTTAATGTTGGGAACCGTAAAGGTCAGTTAGGGAGATAACAAAACCAGCAGGACATGGCCTTGAGGTTATCAAGCAGAGTTGAGACCCTTAGTTCACTTGACAGTAACAACTAACTGCATATACCTGGCAGTACCTTACTACCTCTGCAGAATTTGAAAGCCCCTTCGGCAACAATTCAATTACCTGCCACAGTAAAGGAATCAAATACAGTTATTAAGTTCCTGAGCTGGAACTTAGCTGGCCTGTGGAATAAGAAATCAGATCAAATATTGTGTAACTTATTTAAACGTTATAATATTGTTGGGTTGCAGGAAACATGGAATACAGCCAATTCCTTTTATATAGATGGTTATATCTTGGGATGGCAACCATATTGAGAGAGAAACAATTCACTACTATTATTAATATTATTACTACAGTGAAACCTCCCCTGACCTTTTTACAAACATTATCCAATAAATGTGTGTTTTAACATAGCTTGTTTTTTCACTGGGGCTCATAGATACTCGGACCATCAAGACTCTTTGATAACATGGATTGATTACATGTTGTTAAACATAAGTTGTACTGACCCCTTTTAATAATAATGGATGATTTTACCTTCATTGTGTTTCTCTTATTAATGTATATAGATTTCAGTTGAAGCTAAAGACAATCCTGTTTATCTTACTGTTTTAGCTAATGATAAGCGTAGATTGATATTATCACTAACTTATTCTTGGTTAATTGGAAATATCTGTCCAACTTAGTTTGATTATTTTTAAATTGTTTGTCTTTCATGGTTTTGTTTTTTGGAAACCTTTATTACAGATTTCAAGAGATATACAAGTATGGGCCTACAACCTTCAGGCCGGCCGCTAGTAAACAGTGAGACCATGAAACATATTCATAAACACAAGCAGCAAGCAGTAAAAAGTCCAAACAGATCAAAAAATCATTTGCGGCCACATTGCCCAAACATCCCAAATGGCGGTTTCATTTTAAATGAAAAAACGAGAAACAAACCCACAAGGCGGCAAAAATCTAGGCAACAGTATGTGCTCCCCTCGGGAGGGCTCTACCAACCTACAAGAATAAGAGGGGGGGAAGGGCAGGGGCAGAAACAAAGTGGTTACGGTAACACAGAATCAAGAGAATGTGCAGACTAGGGAGACAGGGCCGCCGCCAGGTCGGGCGTCAGTGGCGGGGTACAGATCCCGCCGCGGTAGGAGTTCCAGGGGCCCCACACCTTTACCCATTTCCCTGGCTTACCTCTCGCCACATACACAACCTTTTCTCGGAACATACACCAATCCATATTTTCCTTCCATACCGAAATCGTGGGTGACCTCTGGGAGCCCCACAATTGTGCTATGTCACGCTTGGCCACCATATATCCCAATGTCACCCACCACGTTTGCGTCACCGTATAATCAGTCGGCTCCCACACATTCAGCAGACACCTCCTAGCCTCGGGGAGCAGCGCAACATGCGTGACCGCTTGCAACACCTCATGCACACCACGCCAGAATCGAGTCACCTCCGGACATTCCCACAAAATGTGGAGGAAGGTCCCTAACATGCCACACCCACGCTTACACATCCCATCCACCGCGTATCCCATGCGCATCAGGCCCAGTCCCGTAACGTAAACCCTGTGGAGTATTTTGAGCTGGACGAAACAAAGGCGGGCTGGTATGGCCACCTCTTTCGGGGAGGCCACCGCAGATACCCAATCCTCGTCGTCCAGCTCCAATCCATCAGCGACCCATGCCTCACGGAGGGCGGCCAGCAGTCCCGAGCGATCGTTGATGAGCTTTTTATAGATCAATGAGATAGTGTCATCCGGTACATGCCCATCTAGCACTCTATCTTCCAAGGGGGAGCACTCTGGGATGGACGCGACCGCCGGGAACACGGAAGACAATGCGTGGCGAACCTGTACATACCGGAAGTACTCCCTGTCATGCAACTGGTATTCCGCTTTCAGCACATCAAACGTTTTAAATCCCCCCTTCGTCCAAAGATCGCCCACCCTGCTAATGCCAATCGTGTCCCACTTCTCGAAGCCTTTCGTCGTCCACAAACAACCCAGTCGTTCAGAGGCATACAGTGGCGTCGCCCGGGTCAACCGATCTTTCCACCCCATCGCCGAGTTTGCCGCATGCCACACCCGTACCGCGACCCGTGTCGGACCAGTCAAACGTGCGTCGAGCGATCTAGAGTAGAGCGCACGATTGTAGTCGCCACCCGGCAACAACAATTTGTCCATTTCAAAAGCCGGATTAAGGGCGGGCCCATAATGCCCGTGGTTTATCGCAGCCAGCTGGGAGGCCCAGTAATAACGTTTGATGTCGGGGAGGGCGACCCCCCCATCGTACCACGGGAGCGTCAGCTTCGCGAGGCCGATCCGCGGCCTCCCATCCCAAAACAGTTGGCGTTGCAGACCCTCCACCTCCCGAAAGTAACTAGCCGGAACGACATCCATTGTGTTTTGCAAGGCATATAAAAACCGTGGCAACAACATCATCTTAAACAGCGCCGCCCGGCCGAGCGGCGAGAGCGGCAAGCGCCTCCAACGCGCCACATCCGCCTTCAAACGTTGGAGGGGGGGGGGAGTAGGTTCTGTGTGTATCGGGCCGCAGAGTCCAGGGTAATAAAAATACCCAGATACTTAAATCCCTGTTGAGCAACCTGGATAGGACAACCCCGCGGGAGGATAGGGGCCTCCCCTGAGAGGACATATACACAAGATTTAGCCCAGTTGATGACTAGGCCTGAGTTACGGCCAAAGGAATTCAGCACATCCACTAACACAATCAACGATTCACGCGGGGAAGCAAGATACAAAAGAATATCGTCCGCGTAGAGAGAGACTCGATCCTCATACTCAGGAGTCCATCGGAGACCACGAATCGAAGGGTGCCACCGCAGCCACTCCGCCAGGGGCTCCAAGGCGAGCGCAAAGAGGAGAGGCGACAGCGGGCAACCCTGTCGCGTGCCCCTGCCCAATTCAAAAGGAGCTGACACTCTACCATTCACCACCACCTGGGCTAGCGGTCCGGAATACAACAATTTCACCCAGCCAATGAATCCCGGGCCAAACCCAAACTTCTCCAGCGTCGCCCAGATATATGGCCACTCAAGCGTGTCGAATGCCATAGTGGCGTCCAGGGACGCCAAAATGGCTGGCTCACGTATGAACGGTACCCTCGAGAGCACCCCATGCAGACGCCGCAGGTTAAGCGCGGTGTTGCGATGAGGGATAAAACCGGACTGGTCCTGATGGATCAGGTCGCACACCACGCTGACCAGCCGATTAGCCAGCACCTTGGCCAGAATTTTTGGTTCCGCATTCAAAAGCGAAATGGGCCTGTAAGAAGTGACCCGATCACGCGGCCTCCCCTCCTTGTGAATAACCACAATAGTGGCTAGACGCTGGTCCAGCGGGAGGGAACCCGCCGCCCGGGCCGCGAGGAACATTTCACGAAGATGCGGCGCCAATGTATCCGGCCGCAATTTGTACAATTCAATGGGAAGGCCATTAGGACCCATGGCCTTGCCAGAGGCGACTGAACGTATGGCCAGAGCGATCTCCTCAGACGTCGGAGTCGCGTCCATCAACGATTTATCCTCCTCCGAAAGGGAAGGCAACGCAATATCTTTAAGCAGGTCACGAGAATCCTCTTCCGAGCGAGAAGATACCGGGGAATACACCCCGCGAAAATACTCTGCGAAGCAATCAACAATTTCACCCGGATCAGTAACATACACACCCTCCACTCTCTCAACCAGCGGAACAATTCGACTCGCTCTCTCCTTTTTATCCAGCCACGCGATCAGTTTTCCAGCTTTATCACCCATATCATACAGTCGCCCCTGCTGCTCCCTACTCAGGCCCCTGGCCGCCTCGGTGACTAGGGCCTTGTAGTCCGCTTGTTTGATCCTGAGAGCATGCAGTTTGTCGTCCGTGACACCACAATCCAGGTCACCCTCCAACTCAGTTATCTCAGACTCGATACGGGTCACCTCCTCCCGCTCACACCTCTTGGAGTGGGAAATGAGGGACAGGGCCTCCCCCCGGAGTACCGTTTTGAACGCCTCCCACAGAGAAACAGCAGACGACACTGATCCCACATTATCTCCAAAATATTGCTCAAGGGATTTAATCAAATCTGCGCGAATCGCGGGATTACGCAGGTACCAGGGGTCTTTCATGGTTTTAAGTAACCGAATAAAGAAATTAATTGATTGACAACCACTAATATTGCTACTTAACCGAAAGAGTGGTGACTGTGCTGAAAGGTTCTGGGGTACCCGACCCTCTTAGACCTCAATCTACACTGGGGGCTGCATTTCCCTTGTCTCACAGCGCCAGGAGGCTCATCTGCAGCCTGTTGAGCTGAGGGGGTGTGGCCTCCTTCACAGGCTGAAAAGGTCCAGTGCAGTCTTGCGTGACTGTGCTGAAAAGTTCTGGGGTATCTGACTCTGTTGGACCGCCATCTACTCTGGGGGCTGCATTTCCCCCCTCGCACAGTGCCAGGAGACTCACCTTTAGCGTATTCAGCTGAGGGGGCGGGGCCTCCTTCATCCGCCGAAAAACTCCAGTGCAATATAGCGGTGTGGGTGACTGTGCAGAAATGTTCTGGGGTATCTGACCCTGTTGGACCTCCAGCTACGCTGGGGCTGCATTTCCCTCCTCCCACAACGCAAGGAGGCTCACCTGCAGCGTGTTGAGCTAAGGGGGTAGGGCCTCCTTCACTGGCTGAAAAGATCCAGTACAAGCTTGCGGTGTTGGTGACTGTGCTGAAAAGTTCTGGGGTACCTGACCCTGTTCGACCTTCATCTATATTAGGGGCTGCATTTCCCTCCTCCCACAGTGCCTGGAGTCTCACCTGCAGCATATTGAGCTGAGGGAACGGGGCCTCCTTCATTGGCTGAAAAGCTCTAGTGCGATAAGCGAGCTCCACTAGTATCATTAGACGTAGAGAAGGCATTCAACACCTTGTCCTGGACTTATCTCTCTGGGATGTCCTCCACTGGATTGGACTCAGTGAGGAGTTTCTGAAGTGAGTGCAACTCCTGTATACAGTGCCAAGTGCGAGGGTGTGCACGAGTACACAGGTGTCCAATTATTTTCCTTTTGAGAGGGGTGCGTGTCAGGGAGGCCCCTTGTCACAACTCCTGATCGCCCATGCTATGGAGCCACTGGCGATACACCTTCGTCCCAAACTACGTGACTGGGGCATACGGGTGGGAGATGGAACACATGTAGTGTCTATGTATGCTGATGACACGCTGCTTTATGTACTTGACCCTTTGCGCTCAGTGCCTCTTCTTTTACATCTCATTTGGAGGGGTATTGCGGCTCTGTGTTAATCTCCATAAGACAGCGTTGTTTCCCCTGGCATTGTTGGCTAATGTAGATAGATCTGATCTCCCGGTTGTGGGTCTACCTTGGGAGGCCCGGAATTTCCATTATCTGGAGATGCAAATATCACATGATCCCCGCTTACAGTACGATTTGAATATGGGTAGGGTGTTTGGAGGGCCTTGCAGCCTCTGTTCAGTTTTGAATCAAAATGCGTTGTCAGTGATAGGTAGTGTGGCCCCAAGCAAAATGGTCCTTTTGCTGTTGGGCTTGCTCCGCTACTGATCGCGTGTGCACGAGGGGCGGAGTAAGACGAGCACAAAAGAGGCTGAACAGGACAGAAGAGCGCTTTGCGTTCTAGTCGACGCGTGCGGGTCTTCCGATCTGCCCCTCTCCACTTAGCTGAATTCCGTCCGGGTTGCTCCGACGTTTGTTGGTGTTCTCTCGCTGGACTCCTATTCATGACTGTTGCTGTTCGACTTGTGGCTCCGGGACCTTCTTGCTGCTTTTGACACGTCATCGGCATTCTCTTGCCAAACTGTCAGGAATCACGGGAGGTTTCCTCCTCCTCCATCTTCCTCCGTTGCTTCGATTCTTTCATTACAAACAAAAAGAGTAGTTAAACGCGGTGACAGAAAATCTTGCCGGCAACAAATATAGACGCGTCTCTTCTCTTTCAAAGACGCATTAACAAAAGATTGAGCGAATGCGAGCACTAATTATTCGCTTTGCTTAATAATCAAGAAGGCAACTAGGAGATAGCGGGCGTCTTGTTGGTTCCGCTTCTAAACTAGTGGTCTTACCTACTCAATTGGCTGGGAAAACATAAACGTAATAAGACACCATCTTTCCCATCCGAAATAAGATTAACAGTTAAAACGTTCCTGATAGGAAAAAGAGGCAACAATTAAGGAACTACTCAACCATTCAGACTCCATTTGACAAACAACTCTAAAACTTATCTAGTGAGTATTCCACAGGGAAGGGAAAAACAAACCTTTACAGTACACAGAAAAAGATATACACTTACCTTGTTTTCTCACTTTCCGCAGAGCAGTGAATAATGTAGAATTCCTGTGAGGATAAGAACAGGAGATTAGAGTGAAGGCTTCTCTGAAAACATATTCAACACTAGAGAGAAGTAAGAAGAGAGGCAAGCCCAAAACCACTTCCTGGTGAGATAAGTTATCTTAAATACAGAATACAAGTAAGTTAAGAAAGCAAAGCACATCTGACTAATGTAATGCTTACAGCTGAAACTATAAGAGAGGAAGGAAGTCCGTGCAGAACTGCTGTGTTTTGGAGCTGTCTCTTCTCTGTCCCATCCCCTTTCCCCCCTCAGTACTTACCTGCGAAGGTGGAAATAAAGAAACCTAGTGGGGGGAGTTCTGAGAAGGGCATTGGGAGTTTGCCTCATTCTGCTCCTGTGTGGTTCGCCATTCTAGTACGTCCTTGACAGAGTGAAGTGCCCACGTTGGTACAAGCACCTGAGTAGAATGACGGAAGGTTTGGATTTAAAAGATTTAGGTGAGATTTTAAGTGCTATACAAAGGGATTTAGAGGCAGTGAGAGAGGAAAATAAGATATTAAGGCAAGAGATTATAACGTTTAAAACGGGAACACCAGTTCAGGGAGCCAGTCAGACCTCTACATCCTTTGCTGCACAGAACCCAGGCACTAGCACTCCATCCTTTGCTCCTACTCAAGTCATCCACTCATTATCCCCAGTAATTCCTCTTGCCCCACCAGAGAGGTTCAATGGAGACCTACAAAAGGCACAATTTTTTTTGACCCAGTGTTCACTGCACTTTATGTGCCGACCAACGATTTTCCCGGATGCCCAATCCTGTGTGGCGTTCATCCTGTCCTACTTTAGCGGGGATGCCGCTTCTTGGTCCATGCCACTAGTGTCTAAAGATGACCCAATTTTATACAGCCTAGACGATTTCAAGAAAGAATTCCTCCGCATTTTTGATCGAAGAACAGCATCACAGGCGTCGGACAATGAACTATTGGAATTAAAACAGGGTAACCGAGAACTCGTGGCCTTTCTAGCCCAATTTAACAAATTAGTAGTAGAGACTAATTGGCCTGAAGATAAAAGAGCGGCAGTATTTTACAGGGGACTGCGAGAAGAACTGAAGGAAAAAGAAAAAAGAAGGTTAAATAAGTTGTGTTTGTATTGTGGAGGAAGTGGACATTTCGTCAAGAATTGTCTAAAAAGACCAAAACTACCAACCAAGGAGAAGGAAAACTAGAGGCACCACGGGTGAGCGGAGTTGGACCCGTGGTTGCGAAAGTAGCAACAACTCCAATAGGTCACCAAGTGGCTAACACGTTACAAGTCTCTTCACCCCATCTAGTAATGACGGTGACATTAAAATTTCGAGATACAATTTTGACCGGAGTTATTGTCATGGTCGATTCAGGAGCAACGGGTAATTTTTGTGACCATAAATTTGCTGATCGGCTGGGATTACTAGCAATTAAAAAAGAGAAAAGCGAGAAGGTCCGAGCAGTGGATGGTACAGAACTGACTTCTGCACCCATAACTAGTCACACGGAGATGGTACACATGACCACGATTGAGGGACACCAAGAGACTTTACAGTTTAATTTAATAGACGCCCCCCAATTTCAGTTAATTTTAGGTCTACCATGGCTGACAGAGCACAATCCGTTGATAGATTGGGGAGCCCGAACTATTCAATTAAATTCAGAATATTGTACAAGACATTGTTTTGAAGGTTTGACAAATCCTACTGAAGCCAGTGCGGTTACTCAGTTATGCACCAACAGAGGTGCAGTATGTGTTATTCAAACACCTGAAATACCAGAACCTTACCAGGAATTCGTGGATGTCTTTGATGAAATAAAAGCCGAAACATTACCTCCTCATAGGTCTTATGACTGCAAAATCGACCAGGAACCTGGAGCCAACTTACCATGTAGTAGGGTTTACGCCTTGACGGAAAAGGAAAATCTCTACTTGAAGGAATATTTAACCAAGAATTTGGCAAATGGTTTTATTCGACCGTTCCAGTCACCTGTCTCTTCCCCCCCCTTTTTTTTGTACCGAAGAAGGGGGGGGAAGCTCAGGCCTTGCATAGACTTTAGGGCAATCAACAGAATTACCATCAAAAACCGATACCCATTACCCCTTATCTCAGTATTGATCGATCAGGTAAAAGAAGCAAAGATTTACACTTGCCTAGATTTACGTGGAGCGTATCATTTAATCAGGCTCTGAGAAGGCGACGAGTGGAAAACCGCGTTCAGAACCAAATTCGGGCTCTACGAGTAACTGGTAATGCCGTATGGTCTGTGCAATGTGCCTGCGGCCTTTCAATACTTTATCAATGATGTTCTAATTGATTTCATTGATCGATGCGCTATAGTCTACATCTATGACATTTTAATTTATTCGAACACGACTGAAGAACATTATGACCAGGTCAGAGCTGTCTTACAACGCTTACGAGAAAACTCCCTATATGTCAAATTGGAGAAGTGTCTCTTTAACACCGACACAGTGGAATTTCTTGGTTTCGTATTGTCGCCTAATGGAGTTCAAATGGATGAACAGAAGGTGAAAGCAATAAAGGATTGGAAATCTCCTGCTCGTGTCAAAGAACTCCAAAGTTTTATTGGATTCTCCAATTTTTACAGGCAATTCATTCACGGATTCTCTTCTAAGATACTCCCTTTGACTCGTCTTCTGAAGAAAGGTGTTTCTTTCCACTGGTCAGATGAGGCGCAAGAGGCATTTCGATTGATGAAAACCAGTTTCACTACAGCACCTGTTCTACTTCATGCAGACCCCTCTGAACCCTTCTATTTGGAGACGGATGCTTCAGACCTAGCCATCGGAGGAATACTTTCTCAAAGACACAAAGACACCGGGCAGTTGCATCCTGTAGCCTATCGTTCACGCAAACTCAATCCTGCGGAGTGCAATTATACTATTATGGAGAAAGAACTTCTGGCCATTAAGGACGCCTTCAAGGACTGGAGGCATTACCTAATGGGGGCTAAACATACTGTAACGGTGTTTACAGATCATCGCAATCTGAAATTTTTGCGCTCCGCTCGTACACTCACACCATGTCAGTTGCGGTGGTCCCTGTACTTCGCGGACTTTGACTTTGTTATCACCTTCCGTCCCGGCTCCAAGAATGGAAAGGCTGATGTCCTCTCAAGATTGGATGCAGAAAATCAAACCTCTGTCATTGAAAATCAAACAATCATACCGGATGACAAATTTATTGGAGCGATATCTTTGGAACCCTTTGAACATCATGTCCGCAATTTGATGTCAGATCCGGATATGCAGACATGGGTCTCAGAAGATCCGCTATGTTCCATTCACAATGGCCTCCCCTATCATGGCTCTGCTCTGCATCTACCCACCAAGGACCTCCAGTTAAAAGAAATGCAGGAAAGTCATGACAATCCACTCGCTGGTCATAAGGGCATCTTAAAAACTGAAGACTTACTTAGACGAAATGTTTGGTGGCCATGCATGTGCTGTGATATTCGTCAATATGTTTTGAGTTGTGACCTATGTGCATGGGGAAAACCAGACAGGCAGGCCCCAAAGGGACTCTTACAACCCATGCCAACCCCCCCATATCCTTGGCACACGGTCTCGTTAGACTTGATTGTTGATCTACCTTCTTCCCATGGTTATGACACTATCCTTGTCGTTGTTGACACCTTTAGTAAAATGGCACATTTTGTACCCTTAATTCGCCTTCATGGGATACCTAAGGTACTCATTTCAGACAGGGGCTCCCAGTTCCTATCACGATTTTGGAAGACCTACATCAAAGGCCTTAACATTGATCATCGTTACTCTACTAGCTTCCATCCTGAAACTGATGGTCAGACTGAACGCATTAATCAAGAACTAGAACAACACCTTAGGCTATATTTGTTAGATGAGGAGGGTGATTGGCCTGACCATTTATGGACTGCAGAGTATGCCCATAATAATGCCCTTAATGTCTCTACTGGTTGCTCACCTTTCTTTATAAACTCAGGCAGACATCCCAATTCCCATGCTAATTTTGACACTGTTAATGTTCCTGCTGTTCAAGATATTGCTCAACAGCTAACTAAAATCCATCACTCAGTATCTCAGAATTTGACTACAGCAAAGGCTCGTTACAAACACTTCGCTGATCAAAAACGTAAAAAGGCACCTGAGCTTCATGTAGGAGATTTAGTCTGGTTGTGTACAAAAAATCTTAGACTTAAGGGTCCACGTAAATTCCAGCCTCGTTTTATGGGTCCGTATCCAATTGAGAAGGTAATAAATCCTGTCACCTATCGATTATCTCTCTAGTTCCACTAAGATTCACCCGGTCTTTCATGTCTCCCTCCTAAAACCAATTCATCCCAGGTTACACAGGTCTTCCCCTCCTGATCCTTTAATCCTGCATGGGGAGACTGAGTATGAAGTTAAACGGATTTTAGATTCAAAACTCATCCGTGATAAACTCTTTTATCTCATTGATTGGAAGGGTTATGGACCTGATGAACGTTCCTGGGAAAAAAGTACTGATGTCCATGCTCCCCGATTAACTAAAGCTTTCCATGCCCAATTTCCTACTAAACCCAGAAAGGAGGAAACCCCGTTGGGAGGGGGTACTGTCAGGACTCACGGGAGGTTTCCTCCTCCTTCTTCCTCCGTTGCTTCTATCCTTTCATTACAAACAAAAAGAGCAGTTAATCCCTTGAGTTGGAGTGCTAGTTGGCACCGTAGAAACTCCAACATGGCCGCCAACTTACTGCAACAGCATATTGTTGTTTAGCAGTCTAGTCTTGTAGTGAATGACAGTTGGTGAGGTGTGCTCTAACATTCTATGGCGCATTTCACCGAAGATTCTTCAGGAGCAGCACCTGTTTATTGCGTTGAGAAAGCTAGTCAGGGTAGTGACGGAATTCTCGGGGTTAGCTTCGTCGGTATTAAAGACCAAGGTGAGTGTGAAAAGTCAAAGAATAACTTAAGTATCCACTAAGAGCATTATTTAACAAAACTCGGTTTGAGAGATAAATCTGAATTAGGATAACCTTCCCTTACTGCTGAAATAAATAAGTGTGGGAAAAATACTAATTAAACACAATTCTTTTGCAAAGTGAAACTGTTTAAAAGCTGAAGTAAAAGTCTATTGAGAGAACGCGGGCGAATTCATTCATTTCGCCGCGTTAATAACACTTCCCACTTGTGATTATAACAGTTTGAATTTAAAGAACAAGCGGTCACTGTTTCTTCGTGCCGCTTGTTCTGAAGGAAAAGAAATTGAGACGCACGCGGGCATTCCTTCTTACGCGTGATAAACACGGTGACAGAAAATCTTGCCGGCAACAAATATAGACGCGTCTCTTCTCTTTCAAAGACGCATTAACAAAAGATTGAGCGAATGCGAGCACTAATTATTCGCTTTGCTTAATAATCAAGAAGGCAACTAGGAGATAGCGGGCGTCTTGTTAGTTCCGCTTCTAAACTAGTGGTCTTACCTACTCAATTGGCTGGGAAAACATAAACGTAATAAGACACCATCTTTCCCACCCGAAATAAGATTAACAGTTATAACGTTCCTGATAGGAAAAAGAGGCAACCATTAAGGAACTACTCAACCATTCAGACTCCATTTGACAAACAACTCTAAAATTTATCTAGTGAGTATTCCACAGGGAAGGGAAAAACAAACCTTTACAGTACACAGAAAAAGATATACACTTACCTTGTTTTCTCACTTTCCACAGAGCAGTGAATAATGTAGAATTCCTGTGAGGATAAGAACAGGAGATTAGAGTGAAGGCTTCTCTGAAAACATATTCAACACTAGAGAGAAGTAAGAAGAGAGGCAAGCCCAAAACCACTTCCTGGTAGGATAAGTGATCTTAAATACAGAATACAAGCAAGTTAAGAAAGCTAAGCACATCTGACTAATGTAATGTTTACAGCTGAAACTACAAGAGACGAAGGAAGTCGGTGCAGAACTGCTGTGTTTTGGAGCTGTCTCTTCTCTGTCCCATCCCCTTTCCCCCCTCAGTACTTACCTGCGAAGGTGAAAATAAAGAAACCTAGTGGGGGGGAGTTCTGAGAAGGAGTTTGCGTCATTCTGCTCCTGTGTGGTTTGCCATTCTAGTACGTCCTTGACACAAACACCACTTCCTGACTCCCACTGTTCACCCAGCGCCGCGGGGATCTTCACGATGTTTCATAACTTCTGCTGTTAGTCCTATGCCGTGGGAGCCTTCAGGATATTTCCTGAAAGATGTGAGAAAATATTTTAATTGCAAAGAATTCACGCTCTTCAAGGCAGTAACATTTATTTTGATTTGCATGATTGACGTAAAATACTTATCTGATATAGTCTCCATGATGCATGGAGATTCTGCTCCCTTGCTGACATTGCTTGATGGCTATCAGAAAGATAAATATAAAATTAGTCTTCTGATAACCTAAGGGGCTGAATTATTTTCTTTGTACTTTAGCCCTTCACATTTTTGTGTAGGTTTTTATTTTCCTATCCTTATCCATTTACGGGGGAATATGTTTTTTTTTCCTGGTTTAATTGGATATGAGCAAGTTGAGCTTCATTGGATTCCACACCAATCATCTCTTAGGTTAGTTATACCATATACATCCTTGATTACTCTGTCTTGTTGTTCTAAGTAGAAAGCACCTAATAAACTACTCTTCCATATAGATATATACCACAGACTCTGCTTTCTGATACCGACGGACCTAAACGAAAGATGGATCTTTTACAGGTAGCTATATCCCATAGCATCACACTAATTGTTCGTCTGTGGTATCTCCCTAATACATGCACATTGTAATACATATAACTTTATCTCCACTATAAGAATCACATAAGGTACATCCAATGAGAATATCCACACCTGATTCGTGTTGGTGACGTGTCTCTCCTTTTCCTTTCCTTGTTTTGTTTCCCCTCTTCCCCCATTTCTACTGTGTTAGCTTTGATACTGTTGGGCTGTCATTAGTGGGTGTGGGTAGTTGGGACCTTGCATCAGATCTTGCATCTCGCCCCTGCAGAAGTGATAGGTAAGAATTACACTTGCCCCACTGACGCTGTGTGCGCTGCCATCCACGTTGTTGTGGCAGATTGATGGGCTGTTGGTGTCCCTGATATGGGCAGGGAAAAGATGCACGGTTCGCCTTGAAATCCTGAAGTTGTATCCTAGCTGGGGTGGACTTGGACTCCTGAACCTCAAACTATACTGTATGGCAGCACTGTTGCAGTACGCTGCTTTATAGTGTGACAATGGTCCTAACTGTGAGAATACACTACTATCTGTCTTGACCGTGCAGGCTGAGCTCCCCAAGCTGCTCATGTTCAGGCAGTGACTTCCGGGGGGGACCCCTTTTATTTTCATGCAGGTGGCTCAGGCTTGAGAAAAGTTGTCATGTAAGTTCTGAGACGGGCTAGACTTCTCCCGATTTGGTGGCTCTGCCCCTTCTCAGATATCTGTGACTTCATGGATGTTACTAAATGGATGGAAGGGGGCTGCCAGACAGCGGGAGACCTATTCCTTAACTGTCCTCCGGTTATCATGCCTGTGAGAAGTTGGCCTGGCATATGCTGTCTCCTAGTTATAGGGACACCTTGCACCAGTCCAATTCGACTCTTATTGATGATAGGTTTAAGACAACCTTTAAAGAAAGCTATCCTAGTGGTAGCTGTGGAGAGCAGCCTTCAGGCTAAGTCTTGAAGGAGTGTTAAGCTTATTGTTTTACCATAATAACCTCTTGAATAACCAAATGAAAGAGTAGCCCACACAGGTATATATATAAAATATATGTATTCTAGACAGAATCCCACAGTCTCTTTATGAGGCTAGTGGCAAAGTTACAATTCAAACAAGCATTTATAAACCCAATAAATAGCACAGGAATCACTGGGCCTCAGGGGGGGACCAAACTATATATCACAAAAGTGGTATAAGAACCACGAAAATTCTACAGACAATGCCTAGGGCATTTAGGATCGCTGTCCCCTTAAGAATCCACCCCAGTTTATGAGGAAGGGGTCCCACGGGAGGCGCGTGCAGTGGAAATAGCTGCTATCGGGATCTCTATTATAGTCTATGGAGAATGTCGCGGTTGAAATTACACAGATTAAAGTCACTTCTAGCAGGAGTACAAAGTTAAAACTTTAGACTTAAGCTTTTGAGGAGCCCACTACCACGAGAGTACCGAGGTACCACTGTTACCTGCCCCAGGGAAGCCGGGTGCATAGGTCGATTCTGGTGTCGGGTCACGGGCTGATTTTCTATAGGAAAATGTTCAAAAGTGCTGCTAGCCAAAAGCGTCGATGATGCCGTGAAGATCAAAGATGTGAAGATTGTAGAGAAGAACCTGAAAGCAGAGGGGACAGAGTCTGGGTCACGGCAAAGTGACCAGGAGGCTCAAAGCAAAGAGCCCTTCGATGTCGGGTGCTTCAGGTGCGAAGTGGTGTCGCTTGGATCTGCAGCCACGGGCACCGGGAGGCTTCAAGGAAGGCCAGCTTCCGGAGGGCGACTGTCCCACGTCGGATGAGGGTCGCTGCGGTGTTAGTGTCCGGATTGGATCCACTAAGCCTTGGCAACCGCAACCCACGAAAGATGAACAAATCTGCTACAGTACAGACCCACGAGGTCTGGGAGAGGTCTCCTTTGGAGAGACTGTAGAGCAGGCCTGGAGCAACCAGGGGAACTCTTGATTGTAGAAATAGACCTCCGCTGGGGCCCACAAGTCGAGAGACAAGGAACCGCGGGAGGCGGCAATTTGGAGTGCGTAAAAGGGCACCCACGGACCACCAGAGGGGGCTAGGGCACTGGTCTTTGGCACAATTGCTGTAGAGTGGTTGGCTCGAAAACGGGCCAAAGCACAACTTCCCCACTGGTCAGGGTCGTGTGCTACGCAAGAGGTGGCCGGTGTCCTGGGGTATTGGGTATCTCGGCACCCACGCGGTCCACGGTGCCCAAACTCGTTGAGCACACTCACTGGTCTCTGGGATGCGCTGGAAACCCACCTCAAGGGGTCTGGAAGTCGTCGAAGTCCGTAGGAGCAGCGAGGTTCCAACCGGGTCACTTGCAGTGTTTCAGGTGCCTGCCAAGCAGGGGGATAACTCCTTTATCCCAAGGGAGATTTCTTCCGTCAGCTGGGCAGCAGCAAGTCGAAGGTCAAGACTGTAAAGTTCAAGATTAATCTGAGGCTCTGGGGCCACGTTATTCACCTTTATCCCCAAGATTAGGGGAGTGTCCAGAGTAGTGTCCACCAATGAGTGGTGAGGCGGGAAAGGGTGGCTACACCCTCTCCCCTTTGTGTGTTTCCCGCCTGGGCGAGGGGCAGGATGCCCCTGAACCGGTTCCAAGCGGTGTATGCAGAATGAGGGCTCTGCAGCTGCCTACGTGCAGCTCTGCAAGGACATTTGGTGCACCCACCCTGTTCCAATCCACATTATCCTGTCTGGGGAGATGCTAGCACCTCCCTGCCACAGGAGCCCTATTGTCCAGCTGGCGAGGCTGGGGTTTTCCCCAGCAACAGCCAGCCAGAGTCGTGTGGGTGGCGGGTAGTAGCCATTTTGTACTACATGTGCACTTTTAAATTGGTGTCTCAATTCTGCCGCTTTTCCCATATCGCCCCTCTAGCAGGGGGGAATCGTACCCTCATGCCCATGGCTGGATTGGGGGTATGATTCCTACATGTTTGACACCAAACACAATATGGTTCTGTGTAGCCATTCTCAAGTTATCGCGTTATCGCGATAGACTTATAATGCGGTTAAGAGTATATGGTATGGCTACACTACAATCAACCCAGCAATGATTTTACGAGGGTTGCAGAGAGGCCCTACTCAGGTAGGGGTCCCCCCTCACACCTATACCAGCACCCTGCCCTGTAGGATTAGCAAGGCCTGCTATAGGGGTGACCTATGAGAGTACATCTGCTGTAATGGGGTGGGATATAGGGTACCTATATCCCTGTAAGGGGTGCTAGCACCACCTTACCCAGACTACAGTAGTGGTCTGGTGGTGTCAGTTTGTATGGCTGTCCCAGGGTGGCACAATAAGTGCTGCAGCCCTGGTAGGCCTACTGAGGGACCCATACCCTGCGTACCTAGGGTACCATCTACAAGGGACTGTCAGGGCATCCTCAGCATCCAATTGATTTGTACCTAGGGTACTTCACATTTGTTTTAGGGAGAAAGCAGATAGGCTGGGGTCCTGGATAGCAGGATCCCAGCCAGACTAGTCAAAAAACACTCAAATACCAGGCAAAAAGTTGGGGGCAACCATTAGTCAGATTCCACCTTCCTACAATGCCATTCCGGGACTTTTGTTTATTAAGAATATCAGTCAGGATCTACTGATATTTCGGTGGCGCCCTGTATGTGATACTATTTAGAGAAGTTAAATATTTATCAACCTTCAATCTGGGTTTGACGTACAATCTGTATAGGATTATTATTTATCGCTACTACGCGTACATATTCAAATAAGACGTTTATTTATGTTTGGTCCAGGTGCATTGTACCCTTTTGGATGCGCATTGTTGAAAGACTATTTGCCTCTCACCGATTGTTTATACATCCTAAGAGCCCTGACGAAGTTCTCCTTCTGGCACGTTTGGGAACGAAACGCGTTGGCTGTGTGCCGTGTTGTAAAGACTGAGATAATAAAAGACGTTTTTCTAGAATAAATTACTCACGTGTTTGACTTGGCTAAAGAGTGCACCTTCCATCTTCTTTTGAAAAATTCTGGCTGCAATTCGCACCCTTGAACGACGGGTGCAGAAAGAGTGTTGCACCATCGTATTATTTTTTGTACATGTGGATTGGTGGAGCTGGACCTTGGTCTGTCGTTTGTTTCTTTTGGTATTAATCTATTCCTTAACAGTACCTTTATATCGGTAGAGGAGGTTGAGACTCACTACGGCATAGATCAGGGACAATTTTTGCAGTACGCAAAAATATCTCGCACCACCTGGAGATCTGGATGGCATTCCCAAACAAACCAAGTGAGTCCCAGGTTCTGCAGGTTGATCCTAGATTCCAGCTTTTCTAAGGGCATTATCTCCCAGCTTAATGCCACCCTCAAGAGCGGCAGTCAGTCGGATGTTGGAACTAAGTATGCCGAACGGGATGAGGAGTTGGAGAATCCCCTCACAGATGGTGAATGGAACAGGACCCTGACGTAGCCAACAATTCCCGATTCAAATTGCTGCATTTTTTTATAGACATAGAGCTTAGCTGAAGCCACAGCTCCTACTTCAGATATACCTGACGCTTTTAGCAGGCTGCACTTGCTGTGGGACACTCCCGGCAGATTTTGGTCATGTGGCATGGGATTGTATACGGATATGGGAATTCTGGGGCGAGGTAGTGCAGGAGGTGCATAGAGAGATGAAGGTGACTGCAGAGCTAACAGCCCGACATTGCCTGTTGGGACTGCTGCTCCTCCCCAAGAAGGGTAAAAAGCTGTGATATGGATTCACACAGGTAGGGCTAGTACTGTTGAGAGCGCGCATTGCCATACATTTGGCTGCTCTGGTACCACCAACTGTGTCTAAATGGCTTGCTGACTTCCTGGAATGAGCAGTTGCGGAAGAATGTAGACCTTGGAAGTGCCACACTGACGAAAATGCAGAACCTGACCTTGAGCTATGGGGGATCATGTTGGACGGATTGAATAACCGGGGCGCTGACTGGAATGATGCCTCAGACCCAGGATTTGTTTTGATTCTTTCTCAGAATAAGACTTAAAAAATTCTTCTTGACAAGAGAAACTAACCCGGACTCCAACTGTTCAGGGTTAAAACCACTATCCAACTATTTCCTCAGCCTGGATCAGTTTGGGACCGGAAGTGGAGATATTTGTAAAGACAGTGATGTCAGAGGTCCAACAAGCCATCGGATTTGTTCCTAGACCTCCGGCGGTAATTTCACGGTCTCGTGCGCCTCAGCATACATCTCAAGTAAATAAGGTGCAAGTAAATCTGTGTGTCTCTTATTAAATTCCGCCGTGAGGCCATCTGGCCCAGGTGCCTTATTATTAGGCAACGCTGAGATTGCTGCCTTAATATCCTGCTCGTCTATAGGCATGCAGAGATATTCCCTGTGTGCGTCCGAAAGCCAGGCGCACGCCACATCTTCCAGATAGTCCTCCATCTCGGCTCCATCGCGCCTCCCTTGGAGGTATATAACTCCACATAAAAACCTCTGAATTGTTATGTGATGGCCAGCGGGTGGTAATGCTCCCCCCGTCATTGTCGGTTATCATATCTATTCGCGTCTGATCCAGTCCATCTTTGATCTTGTTTGCCAATATGCGCCCCGGCCTGCCTCCCTCCCCATATCGTCGCGCTGTGTGCCTGCGTGATAGATACTTTAATTCAGTTTCAGCCAATGTCTCATAGTCTTTAAGTAGCTCATTTATGTGGGCCAGTGTGTCTGTCGCATGTGACGTGGCATAGTCGCATTCTAACACACGCAGGGCGTTCTCCGTGTTTTGTAATTGTGTCCTTATGTCTCGCAGTATTCCTGCCGCGGTGCTAATGCACACTCCCCTAATAGTGACCTTGAAAGCCTCCCACAGCGTTGAAGCCTCGTCAACTGTGCCCTTATTTATTGCATAGTATTGTTCAATGGCCTCCCTCACCGTTTTATCTTATATTGGGTCTAGTAGCGCCTCAGAGCACAATCTCCATGTGAATGGACGATGTAAAGCCGATGGGATCTCCAGGTCTAACCGTACGGGGTTGTGATCTGACAATGTACGTGGTAGATGTGCTACCTCCCACACCCAGTTCATGGCCTCACTTCCTACCAACCAGTAGTCCAATCTTGACCAGCTACCGTGTGAGGGCGTCACGTGTGTCCCTTCTCTCACTAGGGAGTTCCTTGCGGTGGGTCAGACTTATCCAGGTCGGGGTTTAAATATGTATTCAGGCTGCCCCCCCATAGTAAAGTGGCCTCAGGCCAGCCTCTCAGTGCACCATAAATCCGAGAAAAACATACCGGGTCATCCACAATGGGACCGTACATGTTGATTATAGTAACCAACGAGCCCCCAAGCTTCCCTTGTACCATCGCGCACCTGCCCTCCTCATCCACATACGTACGGGCTGGTTGAAACTCTACACCTCTTTTAACCAAAATCATTGTGCCCCTTGCATAGGATGAAAATGAAGCTGCCAGTTTAAAGCCCGCCCACCTCCCTGCAATACCCCGTTCAGTGTATTTAGTCAAGTGCGTCTCTTGTAGTGGGGCTATGTGTACTGAATGCTGATTCAGATAGGCCAGTACTTGTCTTACTTTTTTAGGTGAATTGAGGCCTCTCACATTCCAGGTCAACATACGAAATGTGTCACCCATTGCCGCCTCTAGCGACATCTGCCCAGCCCAGTAGTACCTCGAGCGACTGTGGAGGGACACAGGCAACATCACACCCAGGTGTACCATCACATTTTGCATACCGCGCTCCAATCGACTTCAGTGCAACATGTATAACAATAAAAAAAATAGACAACACCAATAGACATACCTCTTACCTGTCACCCTCCTCCACCTCCCACTCCAACCTCCCAATTAGGTCGAGATAGAAAACCGCCCCCCACCCACACATCCCCCCCATGAACCACACAAGTCAACATTTGGGGAATACCCACTAGGGGAAGAGGATCGGCAACAATTACTCACACCGAGGTGTGGGTGCCAGATTGATACTATGGAATTCGCCTGTGCACAGTAACAACGGTAACAAAAAACGGTTTGCGATCCGTGGTCTAGTACCTGCCCAGTACAAAATACTTAGAATCCCATGAAACAGTTAACACATGTATAGGGAAATATCTCCCGCCCCCTACGAACTTAACTCATAGGAATAGACCAATATTGAGTCGTGACTATCGCTACGAGGATTCAAAAGGAAGAGAGAAGAAAAAAAAACAAGGAGCCTGTCCATGTATATCCAATAAAAGACATTATTATCAGATTCAGTCCGCTTCCTCCAATCCCGATGTCGTTGCTGTGTTCTCTGCCCCACCCCGCCGAGTACTAGATTTACAAATGTGCTTTGCAAATTTCAGGGCCGACTTTGAGTCAGTAAAGAAGTGCGCTTGTCCTTCATGCGTTATTTTCCGTTTAGCCGGGTATAACATAGCATAGAGCATTGAGGCGGCTTGCAATAATTTTTTCGCTGGTATAATCTCTCTTCTAGCTGCCTGCACCACTGGGGTGTAGTCCGGGAAAAAGGACAGCGTATCTCCCTTATACGCAACTGGTGCCCTAGCCTTAGCCTCCTGCAGTATAGCGTCCCTATCAGCATAGTTCAGGAGGCGGGCGAGGTGGCGCACCCGGCTGAGGTCTTGGACCCAGAGAGTGGTGTGCTCTCTCCACTACCATCACTGTAGACAACACTGAACCAAACAGGTCTCGTAACATCCCGTCTATGAAGGTCTCCATCTTGGAAATAGCGGTGGACTCCGGCAGGCCAATAATGCGATGGTTGTTGCGCCTGGAGCGCGCTTCCAATTCCTCGTTCTTTGCCCGTATAATTTCCAAAACCTTCTCCATCTGCAAGATCTGAGTCCTATTCTCGGCTTGTGAATCTTGCGCATCAGACAGTCTATTTTCCAAAACATCGAGCCTGTGCTCAAATTTATCCACCTTCTTCTTGACTATGTTGAGTCAGTTCGCCAGCGCATCTATTTTGCTATCAATCGATTTCATGCCGGCACGCAGTTCCAATAGGATAGTTCCAGTGTCATCCTCCACGTCGTCTGATGTCTCCGAAGCATCTTGTGATCTGACCTGTTCACCCATTGTTTCAGTGGCACGCGTGCTGCGCTTGTTCTCAAAGTGCAGCTTGGGCTGCTTAGGGTCAGACTTTCCCATGCTGGAGAAGATGTCAGCAGTGTACTGCACGCAGTCCAGCGTTGCCGCTCAGCACGCACTCAATCTCAACAGACCCTCCAACGCAAGGCCCACTCGGCGCGCACCAATTCGGTTTTCCAAGAAGCGTCACATCCAGGGGGAGATGCCCCGCATCAGGGCACCTAAAGTACTATACTCTGTCCACACTGCGCCCCGCGTGCCAACCAGGAATCGGAGCGCCGCAATCAGCCATAGCGAACACCAGCACAGAACCAGGCACTCAGCCACAGCTGCAATCAGGGCAAGGTCCAACACAGTGTGGTGCTGTCAGGCACACGCGGGCCCAATCTTCTTTACCACATGGCGCACACAACTCAGCCCACTGACTGAACCCGCGGGAGACTTACAGGCACATTGGACCTTTGCAGAGACACAGGGCAGCAACCTACCACTCAGCAGCCCAGGGACCCCCGTAACGCCCCGCGCCCACCGGCCCGCACAAACAGGCCAACTGGAGCACTGGGACGTCCCGGCGAGTACTCCCCGCCACAAATCTCTAGGCCCACACGCCCACAGTCCTGGGAGTACCGCGGTTCTGCACCTCAGCAAGCCGGACAGGAACGGCCCTGCCAGCTACCACAGCGCAGAGGTACTGGGACCACCAGACAAGGCCGATCCGCCCCCCCAACACCAGGCCCAGCCCATGTCCCACACCCCACTTACTGTGCCTCCAGTCCGTCACCAATGTCACCTGGCTCCCCAATGGGCTCGACAGCAGTGTCCGGGCGAGTACTCCAGCGGCCTCTGTGCACTGTAGTAGTCCGCCTCAATCCTCCCTTTCTGCCCTGGATACCAGAGCTGCAAGGCCGCCGATCCCCGCTCCGTTCAGTCTTCAAGCTTAGCGACCCCGACTGTTCTCCTTCTCGGGTGCCAGCCGTGCCCGCCCGCATCCAATGCCTCATGCATTAAATCTGATGCTCAGGGGCCCGTTCGTCTTTTCTCAGCCAGTCCCGCGCTCCACGCCACCACGGTTGCCGGCACATCAATTTGCCACGTACTTCCTGATCGCCGCAGTCCCAGTGGATGAACCGCCAAGCAAGCGGGTCCGCTATCCTCAGTTCCTCCTCTCCTCTGCAGGATGCAGTCCCCTGCCACAGCAGCGAGTTGTGTCGGGCCAGTTGCCACTTTCTCCGGGCATTCGCTCGCGGGCCCAGCGGCTCAGATTGGAGTGGGCGCCATTTTCCCCACTGGCCGCGCCGATGTAGAGGTAGTTCTGCTAGACTATGCCACGATGTCTGCAGGGGCGAGATCTTCCCTACTCATGCACCTGGTCCATAAGACCTGTCCCACAGGGTCCGAGCAGTGCCCAGGTGATTGTTAAGGATGGTATGAAGCGGATAGGGTATCTGGCTGATGGAGCTCCCTCAAGAGGAGGCAGCCATACCCCCTCACGCCGAAGCCACGCCCCCCTTATTTTTTAATCCTTATCCGTATGGCTCTCCCTCCAACATGGCTGCGTTTTGTTTTACCTGACCTTCTATCACTGCGTGGTTAGACCACGCACTTGATCTTTTTTAGGTCTCGCCAGAGCCAGCGCATGCGCTGCTCTGCAAGACGTTTAGTAGTGGGCTTTGAAAAGTCCTACCACAAGCTTTTTGCTGGCATGGAGCGTGCGGTTACGCGCACATGCAGGAGCGGAGGCGCCATCGCGCACGCACCACTCGCGGCCTTATTTTTTCTTTTAGCACGCGCGCTCACAACTCCCACTTCTCCCCCTCCTCCACCACATCTCGCGGCCGCTCGCTTATTTTGCCAGTGTGATCCGTTTCAAGATGTCCGCTATGCTGCTGTGCGTCCCGAGGGGGCGGTGCTTTCCAAGAGTCCTTTTCTCCGCCTTCCTATGTTTGGCCATGTCCCCGGGCCACTTCGTTCGCCATTTTCAGACCTACCCCAGCTGCAGTACGAAACCGGGCCCCTTCATTGCCAGGTGTGCAGTCAGTCAGCGTTATTTCACCAGGGCCCCGGTCGCAGCAACCCCCTCAACATGAACGTCTTCAGACTTACTGGAGATCTGTCTCACCTGGCGGCTATTATAATCCTTCTGCTCAAGATATGGAAGACCCGGTCTTGCGCAGGTAAGAAGGGCCAGCAGGTGAAGACAGTATTACTTCGCAGATCCATGGACCTTCCCACCCTGCAGTGCCTGCCACTTCCAGGGAACTCCCCTGCTGCAAGGTATTCCCTTCCAGGAACCTCATTGATCAGAGTTGTGCACCCCCAGACTGCACTATGAAAAGTAATACATTTCTTTCTAGTAGGGCATTTGGATGCACAAGCCTGTTTGTCCTGCTAGATTAATGACACCGCAACTTGCTTTACCTGCCAGATACTCGAGTCACTCAGTGTCCGTTGTGTGCAAGATATCTTGCCTACTTGGATTAAGACAGTAAGACACTATCTTTCAGACTGCTTGACTGTATGTCAAATATCCTCTGGTGCTTTCCACCAGTGCTTGTCAGGTTCTCAGTTCCGTCACTGAACAGCATCTTTTTAATTCAGCGTAACCACCCGAGACGTGGGTGTGTTAAAATTCTGAGATCCCCCCGCCTGTATATTTACAGGAATGTGTATCATGACCTAGTACTTTCCATCACCTTGACTGCCTTTTTTTAATTACACCTTGCTTTTTACTCACGTCACGTAGTCTGTCTGGTACTCCTGCATCTCCCATTGCAAAACTTTCCTACTTGTGACCGGTATCTAAAAGATTTCCTCTCTCTTGGAATTGATTGTGAGATTCAGAATGCACCAACTGAACTGATCGAAAATTATATTTTTTACTGTGTCCCTGAGGGATTGTACTTTGTGTGCATGCATCCGGCTCCGGCAGGATTGGGGTCGCGCTTAGTTGAAGTGGGAACCACACATATTTTAAGATGTCGGAGCCACTCCATATGCTGATTGTATTGTTCCTGTCGTGTTAAATCTTGTGTGACTCGTTATTGAATCAGAACACAATAGCTGACCCTAGGCAGTTCTGTGGGGTGCTGTTTAAACCTCTCAAGTTTCCAGGTCTATGCAGGAGTAGCGCATTCATTCTGTTTTGTATTCTGGGACTTGTAGTGCAAGTTTTACCATTGTGATAAACAGAACTAGAAGTCCCAGGATGTAAAGTAAAACCCTGGACTGCGTGAGATAGTCACGTAAGGACCGGGGAAAATTGAGCGCTCTACCATTGCAGGTAACTTGGGTTGAAGCATTGTAAAGCTAGTGAATGCTATAGTAAATTGTATAGTCTTCTGTTAAGGGTCTCATCATAGTGTGAGAGATATAGAAGGGATTTCATACTGTATTTACAGTATACCTAAGCTTGTGTTTGCCATCGATGTGGCAAGAGTGTCATTTACCACCCCGGACATTTGCCCTCTTCCTAGTTAGCGCAGGTGTCACGGGAGAGAGCGTGAATACATGCGAGGTCGGCGATTGATTGGTAGGCCTGGTCCCCCTCTGACGTGGCGGCTCCCTCTGCAAGGCTGCCCGGGGGGGTTGCGCAGCAGCCCCCTCAAAAGGGCAGCCGCCTTAGTGCCATAGGAAGCCACTGGAGTCGCCGGTCTAGTTACCTGGGCCACGTCCAGGGAAGACGTCCGGCCGACCTCACTTCCGGGGCGGGGGAAGGGGACAGGAGTATTTAGGCTGTCCCCGCCCATCTTTCAGCCTCTTGTCCCTCGCCGTCTCGCCTTGATCGTCTCGTCTTTTGATCGTCCGCGCGTCCTGAACGTACGTTGTCGCGGTGAGTTTGCCTGCCTCCTCCCCCCGCCCGGCCTTGTCCCTGGGCAGCACCAGGTGATGGGCCCTGTGGTCGGATTACCACGGGCGGGGGGGGGGGGGCGCTGGGCCATGCCTGGGGCACTGGCCTGGGAGGTTTTGCGGGTGCGGCGGGGGGTGGGGGTTCGTGTGTGTTTCCTGCCGTGCGGGGACCCGGGGTGTTTGGCTGCGTCGGGTTGGTGCTTGTTACGGGACCGTGAGCAGCTGCAGGCTGGGGGTCCTTGTGGCCCCCTCGCTCACACGTGGACCTCCTGTGTCTGGCAGACCGGGAAGGAGGGAGAGTGGCCAATTTTCCGGGGCGGGAGTGCGTGGTACGAGCGCAGAGTCGGCAGATGGGGGACAGTGCCGGTATACGCGGTGTTGTGCGGGGCGCGCCTATGCCTTGGGCAACCGCGTATTGGCGGCGGGGATCCGTGGCTGTGTGTCGGGTGGCAATCGCGGATGCTAGTGCCCTCCGGGCCCGGGAGGGGACTCGCGGCTGGCTCCCCCCCCCCCCCCCCCCCCCAATAACGCCGCATAACGTTTCAGATCGCTTCCTGCCCGCTCTGCTAAGGGCGGTATGTGTGGTGTTTACTCGGGCTGGAGAGGCGCGTCGATGCCTTGGGAGGGGGTTCGGCATCAGAGGGCATGAGTGTGCAGTTCGGCACGGCGCTGGGGTGAAGCGCGCCTACACCGGGGTAAGTTTCAGTTCTCCGGGTGCCTGATGGGCGGGTACGTATTGGTGCTGGCTACGCGTGCCAACGCCCGGGGCTCTGGCTGATCTCCCAGTGCCCGAGTGTGTAAGGGTCTGCGGTGCTGGCAAAGCGTGCCAACACGTGGGCGGGGCAGATGACCATGGCGGTGTGCGTAGTGAATTACGGGGATATGTGGGACGCGCCTACACCGGGGTAATTGATTGTTGCTGGTGTCGGAGTGTGTAGCGATATACGGTGCCACGCCAGCGCGCCTATCCCTGGCTAGGTGCAGTGGCATCCATGGTTTAGCACTGGTGGCGCCCTGTGCGGCAATGTCTGTTGGCGCCCCCACTTGCCCACATCTACCACGGTTTTTCTCTACCACCATTTCACAGTGCTCCCCAAGTCTCTTTAACCACTCACTCCCAGACTGATTTCGTTTATAGCGCCACCAATACCAATGTAGGGAGTCAGAGCACTAAAATCACACACACAACGGCACAGAGACAGTCACCCTCCCCACTTCCCCAAAGATACCCAGCAGCTGGAAGGCAAGCGCCAGGAGCCTAATTGGCTTCTCCTACCTTCCTGGGAGGCTACATTTCCTTATAAGCCAAGGAGAAGGGCAGAATTGCAGCAAGTAGATGCATTGGTTGATGGGGGGAGTGAGTTGGAGATTCACCATGCATGTCTTGCAAGCGGTTACCGTTAGTCCTGCCTGCGGAGCGCTGGGACAAATCCGAAGGGGCGGGGACGGCTGCCTCCCCGACCTGAGCTTGGTTCGGTCGCAGCAGGGCAGAGGAGCAGGCAGCGGGGCGGGCGCAGGCGCGGTACCAGCCTAAGATATTCCAAACTTAACATTCTGCCGCCCGCGCCTGTCAGCCCCCCCCCCCTAATGAACTACAGGAGGTCTTGGGGGGCATCTTGGCCCGGAGTGGCCGTCTTCGAGGCGGGAGCGACCGGAACCACCTCCTGGCAGTTGAGAGGTGTTTTGATACATATAATTCGACAGCGGAGCAGAGCAGTGCAGACAGCTCTGCACAGTGTGGCAAGGTTGGTATAACTATAATGGTGACTGACCTGTTGGTTGCGGCGGATATTGTGTACATTCTTGGGGGCTGCTTGAGGGCAGGGCCCAGTGGCATGTGTGGGCGGGCCGGTGGGGTCGACCCTGGCCCGTGATTGCAGGTGGGAGCTGGGGGGCCTCCTCTGTTGTTGCCCGTGCCGGATTGAGTTTGTGTGCCACGCTGGGCGATCAGGGTGGATACCGGGCAGTGTGGTGGCCAACGCTACCGACTTGGAGTTGTGGGGCTGGCCCAGGCTCCCGCGGGTGGCGCTGTCGTGTTCCTGGCCATGCTGCACGGTCGAGAGTGATTAGTGGCGCGCTCTGACCCTAAGGGAGGCCTCGGGTGTTTATCGGAGTCATTGTAACAGTATCTTTTCAGTAGGGACGCCGGGCGCTGAGAGGCCACATTGCTGTGGGCTGCGGGGCGGCGCTTACTTCGGCTGCCCACGGTCGCCAGGCATCTCGGGGTGGACGTGCAACGCACAGCAGTGGGGGGTGTGGAGCGCCTGGGTTGCGCAGTGCTCCGGGGCTCAATCTGCTGACTTTGGTGCAGGAAACCAGGGATCGAGCCGCGAGGTCGCATCCACATCCTGTGAGTATGGGCAAATCACTTATTATCCCCGTGACGGAATAGGTATTGTAATTTCGGTGCTCATGTACAGCGCTCCGTGCACGCCGGGTCCTCCGATCCTTGCTAGATGCGTCAAGGCTCTCTGTCAAGTTTACCGACTTCAGAGTGGCACTATTGGGTATTAAGGACGGGGTTCTAGATTTATGGCATTTCAGAATGCACGGTCATTGATGCTCAATGACCGTGAGCTGGCAGATGGAAGGAGGTCTAAGGAGTCTCAGGCAATCGCCAGGTCCAAGTTCAGATTGCACGTCACACAAGCGGACACATGAAAACCTAACTGCAATCATGTGAGATCAACTATGGTCACAGTTTTTATCTGAGTGAGATTGCACCTTGTTGCTGATAACACCGGTCGCCGGAGCGCGGGTGGCCTGAGGTATCGGTTTGTATGGGTGGCGGGTGCAATACGCTCCTGCCCTGCACCCTGGTTATGTTTAGTGGTTTTGAATTATTTGAGGTGTGTTGTGTCCCTTGGGTGGCCGCGTGCGTTTCTCTCCACGGTCGGCGGTTCTCTCGACTATGTTAAATGGTGTTGATGTGAAGTCTGTCATCTGGCTGCCAATCCCAGATCAATGCGATGTGGGTGCGTTTCTTATATGGGCAGGGTGCCATTGCAGAGATAGGTCAACCGTGCCCCCGGGCAGCACAGCGGGACTACTTTGGCTGTGCAGTCCTCACAGGGGAGGCGAGAGGGGTAATCTGCCTGGGTCAGCACCCGTCTTGGGGGGAATGTTGACACAGTGCAGTGTCAGCAAAGATGTGGGCTCATCGTAAAATCCTGGAGACCATGTGCAACGCGCTATACCTCGACAGCATGTGCGCAACTCCACGTAGGGCAGTCTCGGGTGTCTCAAGACAGTGTAGGAACAACAGAAACTTATATTATATGGGATCCTCCATTGGGTAGTCAATACTCCAGGGGGGGGACCCATACAGATTTCTCCCCTGCCACATATAGCCACAGTGACACACCCTGGACGTCCTGGAACCGCGCAGTATTCTACCTGTTTGAAAACGCAGCGTGCAACCCCAGGTCTGCCCCTAGACTCCAGGATTTACGGCAGGACAGTCAATTGTTCGTTTGTTGGCTCCTGTTGAAGGTATGGGTACACCTTTCGCAGTACCTGTGTGCTTCCCGGGGGTAGAATTTGGTTTGCCGGCTACAATCCGCTTCCCTCCTGCACAAGCCATCCTTCTAGCCTTGGAGGGGGGCGAGGGACTGGATTGCCTCATTTGTCATACTTGGAGTCAAGGGGAATAGAGGCGGGCAGCTCTCTAAGTTCGATTGCCACGTTTGCTGCGCTTCTATGACTAGATGTTGGATGTCTCCTGACAAGTGCTGCCTGCAAGTTTAGTTCTCATTGGGGTTGGTGAATACATTATCCTTCACTTGCGGTCAGAGGAAGTAGTTCATGTGGTTAGATATAGCATGCGTGATCTGGGACACTTCGCGTTAAGCCGGCTAGCATTAAGCACATATATCGTTTTCCGGAAGGGGGATGCAGTTGTCAGTTCAGTGTGGACAAATACTCCGTTGGGAAGGGAACTCCCTGGAGTAAGGCGTGCACGGCTAGGAGCTGAGATAAACAGCTTAGGCTTGCGTCCAAGATTTGGAAAGTGATCAGATGGGCCGAGCTGTGCGGCAAAGCACCATGCATATTCTATAGGTCACAGTTTGAATAACGAGGTCCTAGTCAAATTTACTATTAGGTTTTTGAGTCCCATTCGCCGGCATACCTTCGCGTATATTGTTCATTCGGGACGCAAGTTATACGTTCCACCGACCCCCCGAGGAGAGGTGACCGCACAAGTTCTGCGATGTAGTTTTGTACGGGTCAAGAGGGACGATTTGTGGTGGCAACAAGATGCCTGCAGCAGGGAGTGCCGCCAGGCGGCAAGGAGTTGGAGAGTATTTGGGATTTGAAGGTCCCGCTGGGGGCCTGCCACCTGGCCACTGCAGATGGTTGATGGTGATCACTAAGGGTTAGTAGGGGTCATGACAGGATTCACCGGAGCTGTTTCACAGGTGGGGGTGGTGGTCCCCACCTCATTTCACATGATGCTCCCTGTCTGGTCTGTCCAACGCTCATCTAAAAGGGCGTTAAATTAACAGCCTTCCCGGTCTCAGCCATACTGTGTGCAGTATGTAAGCGGTCGGTGCATCAGTAGGTTGCGGTGAGCACATCCGTTCCCGGGGTTGTAGCGGTGATTCCTGTTGTGACTCTTTGAGTCCTAGTCCTGCTTGCTGTAGGTGGCTGAAGAGTGTTGAGTACATAGCTGGATGCGATGGATGAGGAGGCAGAACCTTGCAGCACACTCTGCTAAGCAATGTTCCTGCGAATTGACTGAGGTGAGCCATTATCGCTTGATATATCTGGGCATGCAGGAATGCCAGGCAGGATTTTAGCGAAGGCAGGTAGTGGTACTCATCGGGTATTGGATGTTGTCTCACTGGCAGGCCACCATGCAAGGGGACCATGTACCTAGGTCACACATCAAGCAGTGCCAGGTTAACAGGGACGATGAGTACTAGAATAGACAGGAATGGTTCCCACCACTGTTAGTTAGATGGGATGCTGTCATAATTTCCTTGTCATTGGATCCCCTTAATCCAACATTCCTAATGTAAGCTGAGGATGCCTGTGGTTGCTGTCAGACCTGCTATTAGTATTAAAAAACCCAGGTACTATGAATTATTTAGTTGTACTCTATTCATAGGTAGCTACAGGACGCATATGGTTCAATCATGCTCCTTTGGACAGGACTACCCCATCTCGTTCTAGGGGAAGTAAACATATGGGTAGGCAAACTTTGCAGAACATTGGTGGTTAGCTCGCACAGATGGGGGTTCCGGGAGTTTGGGGGCAGGGTAGCATGCATCATCCTCCACCGCTCTGTCAGAGCCAGCAGACCCCCAAGGTTTCAGCGCGCTCAATTACACGTCATGTTGAGGTAGGTCCAGGATTAGAGGGTTGTGCTGAGTGAAGCTCAAATCCAAAGCGATTGTGGTAGCTTTCCGAGGGGCACAGCTGGTTGGGCTGTAGGATATTTTAAAGTACAACCAGGGAGCCCCTTCCCTTCTGTCATATCCTGCTGATTGGTTGTTTCAGCAGAGTTTGGGGGCAGGTTATGTGGCCCAAATTGGTGGGTTTGATTTTTGGTCGAGGCAATCGACCGAGTACAGCCAATTTTGCTGGGTACATCTGGGAAGGTAGGAAGGCCAGGCAAGAATTTAGCATAATCGCAAAGGCAGGTAGGGTACCTATGGTGTATGCAATGTAGTTGTCACTGGCAGGCTGCCAGGCAGGGAGACATTGTACCTAGGTCACTTACATCAGACAGAGAGGCCCAGTGGAAGAATGTGGGGACTGCACAGAACAGGATACTGCACTGGTTAGATGCCGGCAATTTGTGGCTGCACTACTGCAGATGGCAAAGTAAACCTTACTGATTACAGGCGGGGTATGGTGGTGGTGGTGGTCCAACCTTTTCTCAGGATCTCTCCCTGTTTCGTTTAGCGGTGCTCGTTATCCCAACATTAGCATCTGCAGCGGCGCCATAATCATATGGATGGGAGGGAGCACTAATCCGGACAATCACAAGAGCACATTTTGCAGTCATAGAAGGGTAAACTGATAATTGATGGCATGGTACCAGTTGCTTCAGTTATGCGCCTTTTCCTTGGCAGCTGGCAGCGAAGATTCAGAATGCAATGTTGGTGGGTAGCCTGTGTCATGCCTTTCAGAGGTGTGTTAGCTCAGGCATGGCCCAGCATGGGTTAGATGCCTGTGGTCTGCACTGGGATTCATGTTAACAGGCAGGTCGAGCGGCAGAACTTAGAGGGGCTTGGGTCCGACCTCTGGTCACAGCCGCAGATCTTGGTAGGTTCACTAGTATCCCGTCCTTGAGTTCGATTTAAACAGGTACCTTTGAATTGAGTAATGGTAACGGGTAATTTCTCCTGCCCTCCAGCACTGGCTGGCAGCTATGCCGGTTGTGGAAGTTGCCTTCCAACGGGGGCGATTTGGTCCATATCATTGGAGGAAACCCCTGGGAAACACAATTGGGCTACAAAGTATCAGGAGAACAATTGGCATTCCCAGTATTCAAAATAGAGAGGTATTTGATATGTTGGTTCCCCTCTGGGTCACTCTGTCCTGTCTGCTCCCTGGTATACTAGCAGAAGTTTGGGAGGGCAAGGCTTCACATTGGGTGGTGACTGACTGAATGCGATGGACATACCCCGTCTAGTGCTAGACTCAGACAACTGAGTGAAAGATGAAGTAAGACGGGCTTGTCAACTCTTACCTCCTCCCGCATTGGCACTTCCTGGCAGGAGTGGCTTGTCAAAGGGTATTGTTCTTCAGCCATGCAAAGGTATCATTGGACCAACGCCTATTTATAGGTTTCAGGTCATATCGGTAAAAATACACGGGGAGTTTAGAAAGGATGGGGGCACCTGTCCTGAAGGGGCATGCTGGCCTCCGGTTCTGTATGGGCTAAGAATTGTTTTGGCTGGACCTGGGAGAAGCCCGGTAATCAGCATGTTATAAGTAAAAAGGCCTACCTTGGTGGGGGCCCTGATAGTGACGGTGGCCACTCCCAAGGCTGTGGAGGAGTTACAGGGCGATCCAGAGTCTGCAGATACCAAGGGGTACTTCATGCAGCAGCACAGCGTGGTGCTAAGCCAGGATACCTAGGGATGTCTTAGTGTTGTCCCCTGGAAGAACTACGGCGCCCCGTTAGTCCTACGGGCGGTTGTGGGTCTGAGCAACCGGGGGCTGCCATGAACGCTCCGCCCACCTCTTTCGGGGGGGGGCGTGAGTAAGCGAGTGGACTGGTGGTCCACGGATGGAGGGGTGGCCCCTCCCAATATTTGGTATGCACTAATTGGCGACTGCCACGGTGTAATTTAGGCTTATCAGACGGGCAGGCGGCATAGGTGTTGGCCTGCCCTGGGATCGCCCGTAAGATAACCCACCATGTTTGCATATTGGTTATGCTAATAAACCTGCAGCAATATTTCTCCACTTACAAATGTGTTGTGTGGTTTATTGATGTATTATGTGTGTTATGTGACTACAATTGCCGATATTGGCACTATGTGCTGTAGCCTGCAGGCATTACATTTCAGAGTGGGGTGAGAGTAGGAATGCTGTTGAGGCACAGGGGAGCACTCTGCTCGGGGCTGGACAAAACCTATTAGCAAGCTTTTAGCTCCTTCCTTACACAGCATGCATCTCTTCGGGGGAGGGGTCAGGCGCATCGCCTCTGATTTAGCAGATTTTATGTTTTTTGCTCTCTACAAACAAAAATAACTTCTTCCGACCCTTTCTATGTGAACAGGGGTTGATGTTAGAAACTTAAATTCTCGACTTTCAGTTTCACTCCTTGGAGCAGGGTTTCACTTAGGAAAGTTGTCATTGCTTCGCCTAATAACAATAAATTATTGCACACGATTCTTAATTGGGTTAAATGTGAATCTTGTTAAGTTCATTGCCATTGCTTTGCTGCTGACAAAGCGAGGCATTGCATTACATTGGGACAGTAGATGTTGCCCGCTCGTTTCTACTTAGTTGGGCAGCCCGATCTGTTGAGGGACCACCTGCGAAATCTGTGCAGTGACGGCCCCCCCTCTGCTCGGCCTAAATACATTTTGCAGCCACTTCGAGCTTACCTACTGTCTCTGGATCCCGGAGACCCGGAGGGAGTGACCTGTGAGGCTACTATGTCTATGTATGTGCCACCGATTGAATGTGTCATATCCGTACATATTGTAACTGTTCTAAAATGTGTCAAGGTCACCATCACTCCATCTCCCCCTCCCCTTTATTTCTTTGACTCACTTATGTTGTGATGTTCTTACTGCTCCTAATGGCCCTATCCGATACATTAATGCACTACTCTTGTTACTCTGTCACCCACGTAGTGTGTTTATTTTCATGGTTTTTTGGATCTTGTATTCCAAACCCGAAACTCCTTCTTGTTGTTGTTTGTTACTTAGCCTCCATCCATTAACTATCTTGGGCACTGCCAAGGGTGCATTGTTTTCCTGCGTGGGTCAGGCAAGCCTCCATTGCAGTCGTGGGTGGGTTTCTGACGACCACTTGCACACATGAGCGCGAGGTTGCGTGGCACGTCAAGCTCCTGCGGCACCCATGAACCCTGTGAAATATGTACCTAAGTGGGGCATAGACTCAGCCCTACGGGTGTAACACTCACAGAAGCATAGGTGCTGATATCAGACCTTACTCACATGGGTGGATCTACCAAACCAATCTGCATTCGTGATTTTTGTGGTGTCAGACCCGTGTGCTTCTAATAGTGGGCTCTTGAGGCCATGCTTTGCACTCATGGATGAGGGGCTTCCAGCCAGAGCCCTTAGCATCTTTGCCGTTTCCATCTGCATAGATTGCTAGGGTGGTTCCAGACCCTCTGCACCCACCGGTGGCTCTTACAGTAACTTGGATGGAGTTGCAGGTTGAATCCCTTGCATCATGACAATCGTTGACCACTCCACTTAAGGAACTCATGTCAAAGTAACTTTCAGAGAAGTTTGGAGGGGCCTGTAACATGATCGAAAAGCAGGAATTCTCTTTTAATTCAATAAACGACAGTTGAAAATAGATTAATTTGTGTACACTTTTTGAATGCTATTAATATTTCTTGGCCTGATAAGCTTGAAGACAGTGTGCACATCCGCGGAGTGGCACATGCAATGGTTTACAACTGATGTACAACTTCTACCCAACTATGACCCATCCCCTTTGTAGCATTCAGTGTGTTCTTTCTTCTGTAGCTGGCAAGAGGGTTATGGCTAGTGGCTTTAGTTTACTATGCGCTGAATAGGAAAAAGACCTGTAGCAATCGCTACGGTTTTTGCCCTAAAAAACGTGCACGCGTTGCATTGCCTTCAATGGCAACACGTGCACGTTTGGCGATTTCCCTTGCGGGAGCGAGCAGCTGGCGCCATATGTTACCAATTATCACGCCTTGCTGCTCGCTCCCGCAAGGGAATCGCGCAGGCCCCCTCCTCTCTCCCCACCCACTGCGTGAGGCGCGCGCGCGCTTGTTTTCTCAGCAAACTCTGTGTAACATCATATAGGAGGTAAAGTCAGCACTTTTTCCTTAACTACTGTTGCTTATAGCTAGGAGAAAATTCATGGTGTTTAGATTCTCATTTACCAATTCTCATTCTACACAGAGCACGGCTGGGCATTTCCAAGGAGGAGAGTGGCAACAGGTTAGGTTTTGTTTACGAAAGCAGAAGAACCCATTTTGCTCTCTCCGGCTCACCTCTCCTTGGAAAACTTGCTTTTGACGCATAATATTCAACAGTGTAAGGAATCTATGGGATCTTTCGGGTACAGTACAGTATCGTGAGGTTGGTAGAGTTTCAGACATACTTATTCTATATATATATTTTTAAATGGGAATTTGATGATGTTCAAACCTACATCCTTAATGGAGTGCTATACAGGGCTTCCTTACTTGACCAAATTGCGTGATTTTAAGCAGTTACTTAATTTTATTAAGTCTCCTTTTCCTCCATCATCACATATGGGACCATCTTGAAACTGTCCATATATTGATATCTACCACACTATATTAAGGATACACCAATTCATGATGGGCGTTGTACAAAAACCTCCATTGTGTTCGATTTAATAGACTGCAATGTTGCTCCATTTATAATTACAACGTATGCACCATATATGGGGAACATCGCAACGTGTGTCTTGGTTAGCTAAGGGCGATGAGTAGGAGTACCCAATTATCAAATATTACTTTATTATTTAGTAGGCCGAATCGTATTGTTTCGTGACATTAGTTGCACTATTAAGTGCCCACAATTCTGACGGTCCTGGTGGTCCTCTGGCTATTGTAGGCAAGCCAGACTTTTGGCACGGTTGTTCATATAAATTGGCTGGCTTTCCCACCTCTAAGCCCCAAGCGCACTAGTCTCTCACCGTTCCAGACTGCCGTTTATGCACTGTATGTTGGCGGTAATGGCGTGCGTGACACTGGTCAGCCGCCCCAGGGCCTCGTGCAGCACCTGCGCCTCGGTAGTGTTCGGGGGTGCATTTAATAACGGGCCCGGAGGCCGCCGGGATTCTGGGGACTCCATTGTGCGCGGAAAATTTACAGCTTGTTTTCAATTTGAAACTCCGGTGCCTTCCTATTGGACGCAGTCCAGAGCTGAAACTATGTCACATGAGGGATGTGGAATGAAGCTAAAGAAAAGACTAGAATTCTAATACTTTGCGAACTTCACGGCCATCATAACTGCTTTCCGTTCTCATAGTGGTTAATATAGATTTTTATCCAATGCATCTGCCCTTTACAGAAAGCATCTCTGCTAACACTGTTAGCAGCAGCCTAACAGCATTAGTTTACAGCGAGGCCAGAAAGCATCTCTGCTAACACTGTTAGCAGCAGCCCAACAGCATTAGTTTACAGTGAAACACATTTATCAGTATGTACGATTTAAAATATTTTAAAAATATAGGTGCATGTACAACATAGAGACAATGAATATGATACTTTGTATTGAATTGCAAAATTTACATAGGGCTTACTACCCCTATGTGTGGCGCTGAAGCGCTTCCCTATATCAATCAATCAGTGGGACAATCAGTTACATGTTGAAGCATGAAGTTTCATACAAATAGTGAGACAGATTCACGTTAAGCCCTCAAATGAGAGATCACACAGTTTCTAAGCGGCTCCTTCTCATTTTTATATCTAAAGAAATACAAAGGCGAACCACAAACTGCCTTGTTTCAAACACCAAGACAATAACTGGAAAATATCCTTGTAATGCCAACATTTCACTCTGGGGAGGGGATAAAAAAACAAAACAAGAACAAGCATTGACATAGCCAATAGGTCTCGCCTTTGGGACCTTTGTAAGTGTTTAGCCATGCAACAGTTGATGTTGTTGCACCAAGGATATTGTGCTGGATAACTTAACACTTATATGGTCCCAAAGGCGAGACCTATTGGCTATGCCAATGCTTGTCTTCCAGTATGAGGGCTACTGTTTCAAGTCTAACCCGTAGTGTATGTTTCCACTTGTATACTGGCCACAGTTGTTTGCTCTCTGTTTATAGGCTCACATACTCAGTTATACTGTTTTTTTTAGGTCTCGCCTAGCGACGCAGCGCATGCGCTGCTCGCCTTGGCGAGACCTATTGTCGTCGGTTCTTCTTGCGAAGGGAGACAGGAAATGTGCACGCGTACGGCTTCCTTACCGCGATGTTCCTGAAAGCGCCGCAGGCCGCAATCGGCACCGGCCTTTATTGCCAGTGACGCCGGGAGATCAGCCATCCAACGCTGTAGCAGATCGCGGGCAAAGAACAGCAGGTCTCTCCGAACAAAATGCCTTACAGGAGTGATGAAGCAGTTCAGACGGCTACTGATCGGTCGGCACTGTCTATACATAAATAATTTATTGTTGAAGGTTTGAGCCAGCTAGCAGCCTCCTGGCAGTGTGAAAAGCCCTCTAGAACATCAAGCAGTGGGTACAATGTACAGTCCTAATCTAGTATAGCATAATTTATAAGGCCACCAGGAAGGCATCTGAAGCAGGATCCTCATATTTTAGGTGCAGCCCAGGCAAGCTGGTATAATTAGCATTATATTATTAGCAACACTCATGACCACTTGATCACTGCTCCAGTATCTCTGACCTCACCTGCAACCTTTGAAAAACATTCAGATGCATTTGATGTAGTTGCACCAAGGATATTGTGCTGCATAACTAAATACTTATAAGGTCTCAAAAGCGAGACCTATTGGCTATGCCGATGCTTGATTACTTCTGGGTCGTTGTCAGCGTTTTAAACGCTTCTCAGTCTATTTTCTTCCCCTCAAACATTCTGGCTGGAACTCTGACAATCCAGGGACTTGGGCCCTTCAGAACGCTTGTGGCATTTTCCGCATCAATTAGGAATATGGGAGTACTTCTACCCCGACTCTTGACCAGACATGTCCATGCTGTGTAGTCCTACGTTCTCTACCCTTCATGCTGCAGTGCAATTCTGCTGTTCGGGATGCACCAGGGCAAAGAGGGGGCCAGTCTTCCACCTCTCAGTTCCAGGAAGAGATGGGGCAGGTAACCCCCTCGGCTTTGGTTTTCTCAGCGGGCCTGTTGCCAGAACGTCTTGGGACCAGGGCCGGACTGGGAACCAAAACCGGCCCTGGCAAAGTGCTTGGAGAGAGAGTTGAAGAGGGTTCAGGGTGGTCACTGGTAGCCAGAAGGCTGTCATCTTGGGGGAGGTGGGGGGGCTTAGGGGCCCCAGCCTTTGACTCAATATCCCCATGTCCCATCAGTCCAACCTGTAAACTAAGGAAACTGGGGGGGCGCTTGTGGAGTCACAGAGCCCTAGGTCCCACATACCCTCCCTGTCCGACTCTAATTTACTTCCAACTGGAGGGGTGGCCCACCTAGTAAGGATCTAATCTTTGAGCTCAAAGCGATCTTAAAAGCTAAATTTGAACCGATAATGTCTAGGTTAAAATCCAACTAGACTAAAGTGGCTGAAATTCTGGATCAACTTAATAAAGGCAGGGACAAGCAGACAAGGCAGCCTATTCACCTGGAGCCAGCTAGTTGTACGGCCCATGCTGAGGTACACTGTACTACCTCCACGTCTTGTGAATCTGGTAACAAAGCTGGTTTCATCAGGCCCAGGAGAGATCCCAAGGATATCCCCAGGCCCTCCTGGACCCAAGCCGCCTCTGCAATAGGGAGCCCCATAGAGCCGTAGCCGCACCTTGTTTATTGAGCACTGGGAATATACTTAATTTGTCCCTGAGGCTACTCCTTGGGTAATGTTCCACCTCACTCAAACTCAGCACCTGAGTCCTTCCAGGAGTTATTAAATAAGGTGGTGCATTGGCTTCAACTGCACACCCAGGGTAGAGTAGGGATTGCTGTGTCTATTATCATGGTTCGCAGAGTTAGCTGGGTCGGTATGGTTTGTAAATGTTGGGCAGGGGATTGCGTGGTGGTAAACTTAAATAAAACCTTGATTGTGGTCCATGTTTTGGCTACTTTATCTTTTTTTTTTTCTTTTTTTTCAGAGTTTTATATAGCGCAAACTTGACCTGTATCCAATCAGGTATCAGAGCACTTTACATAGCAGCAGTTACGTTACATTAGGACACACATTCATTCTTTGTTAGGCACGGGGAGCTTAAGTGATTTGCCCAGAATCACAGGATGTTCAACGTCATTACCGAGACTCGAACCCAGTTCCCCAGGTCCGAGGTCGAGCGCCCTAGCAGTTAGGCCAACTCCTCACCCTATCTTATTCTAAGCCTTCTGACCCGCATGGCATTGTAGCCCACCCCTTGTTTTTTTTTACAAACCAGAGAAGGTTAGTTGCGTGTACGGGCAAAAAGGCTGACATACACAGGGCCATTATGGTTGCACCCACCAGCATATTATGCATCCTCCGCAGCTCAACCTTTCCAACTGATTTGCCCCATTGAGTAGCCTTGAGACGTGCTATTAACTTGGAGTCATCGACCCATCTTCCTTACCTCCTGTGGTGTTGTTAGAAATGGGGGTCTCTAGTTGACAGTGGCTGGCGCCGATGTCAAATAGTGGCCCTTCATCCTAAGTCAGAGTAAGGGGGCTACACCCTTTGATAACACCTGCTCAACCTTGTTGTAATGTAGCACGAGCAGACAGGCCTATCTCAGAGGCAGTGTGTGAAGCGTTTAGGACCATACACAATAACGCAGGAAAGACGCTACAAAATAGACACCACAAGCAATTATAAAAAAATAGTTGTCTTTATATAGATTAAACACAAAATTGGGAAATGCTCAAAGAGCCACAATGCACGTAATTACAGATTCATCTCAGGAGCGATGAAAGCACTTGTGTGTGCGGGTGGAACGAACTTGGTTCGGGGATGGGTGTGAGAAGTTGGCCTGATATATGATGTCACTAATTCTAGTGTACACCTTGTATCAGTCCAAACAACCCTTATGGTGATTGGTTGTAAAGTCAACCTTATAGACCAGCTATCCTAGTGGTAGCATGGACAAGAGCAGTCTTAGGCTAAACTCTGTATGGCATGTGAAGCCAGCTGTTATACCATATGTAATCCCTTGAATACCAAATGAAAGGACACCCCAACAGATATATATGAAAATAGAATGTATTTATTCTAGTCAAACCCTCAGCACTCTTTATGAGATTCGAGGTAAGTACAACACAGTCTTATTTAAGCATACATTAAGTCACACAGGTAAGTAACACAGTTAGGCCCTAGGGGCCACGCGAACCATATATTAAGTAAGTGGTATAAGAAGCACTGTCACGAACACAGGATAGGCCTAGGCCTAGGGAATCGCTGGGGCTACACTATACTACCAAAGGTTAGGAAGTGGGAGGCTCACGGGATTCAGGTGCAGAGTGGAAACACTCGCGCGTAATGTGTAAAAGTCGATAGAAATAGTAGTTATTAGAAATTAACAGTTTTAGGACACTTCTGGAATAGCTAGGAGTTCGAGACTTGGAAACTAGACCCTAGGATAGTCAATACCCTTGTGAGCACCGGAGTACTCAAGTTACCTAGCCCACGGGCTGCGGGTGCATAAGTGGGAACTTGCGTCGGGTTTCGTCGTTGACTCCTATGGATGCCTGAAGGAAAGTTGCTGACAGGCAGTCAGTGAAGAGTGTCCGGTGGATCCCAAGGATGGAATCAAGAAGGAAGGATACCTGCAAGCAGAAGGGACAGAGTCTAGGTCACCAGCCAGGAGCCGGGAAGGAACCAGGCAATGTCGTGCAGATGCAGGTGAAGAGGTGAAGCTTGTCGCAGCAGCCACGGGTACCAGGAGGCGTCGAGGACGACCAGGACCAGGAGGCGAGCTGTCCCACGAAGGCTCTTGCTGTCGGCGGCGTCGATGTCGAGTTAGGACCCAACAAGCCTTGGCAAGCGGAACCCACGCAGAATGGAGGACTTGCTTCTGGTGCAGACCAGGAAGGTCTGGGGTGCTTCTCTTTCACAGAGGAGCGGGTGCCAGTCTGGAGGAGCCGGACCAGCAAGGTGAAATCGAAGGTTCGTCGTCGCAGAGGTCACTAGCCAACGGGCCAGCAACCGGACAACACGTCGAGCAACTCGGGTGCAGAAGGGCCCCACGCAGAACACGTGAAGTGTGGGGAGCTGATCTTCTTTGCAGATGGTGCTCGGGATGGGGGCTTCTCAATTCCCCAAGCACAGCCTTGAGGAAGCCTCAGAAGTCGCGCTAGTCAGTTACTAGCCACCTTTCCCAAGTCGGCGGTCCCACGTCCCTCGTCATCTCCACGGGTCTCAGCTTTGCTGTAGAGGTGGATCTGGTTCAGAGGTGTCTGGAAGACTCGGCGCTGGTCAGTCTCTGCAGTCGTCCCTCGTAGGATCAGTCGCAAAGCAAGCAGCGGTCGCTGGATGGTGCCTGGTTGCCCAGGGTGGGTCACTCCTTGGCCACAAGGGAGATTCTTCAGTCTTCTTCCTGAGGTCGAATGTCGAAGGTCCAGAGTTTCTGTTCAAGTTGCAGATTCAGGATAATCTAATTTTTCAGGGCTCAGCTACCTACTGATATACTGGGCTAGTGGGCTGGGCTACCTGCAAGGTCCCTCCTATGGGTGGGACCAGGAAGGGGAGTGGTTACACCCCCTTTCCTTTGTCCAGTTTCGCGCCAGAGCTGGGGCTGCAGTGCCCCAGCACCGGTTTGAACTGGACTATGCATGGAGCACCTTGTGTGCCCCAGGCATGTCTCATTCCTTTCAGCCCTCCCTGCCCCAATACACTAAATTCTGTCTGGGGAGGTGCTAGCACCTCCCCAAGCAGGAAACCTATTGTCCAGGCCTCCCTGGCTGGGAGGGCTCCCAGCTGCAGGAGGTCAGACTCGTGTCTGTGGCAGCAGCATCCATTTTGTGATGCTGAGGCTTTGGTCAGAGTTAAACAGCAAAGTAGGATTTTAACATGTCTCTCCCTCTAGAAGGGGGGAATAATATCCTCATCACCAGAAATGGTATGGGGGTATTATTCCAAAGTGTTAGATACTTTACACGACATGTTTTGATAAAGCCAAACCATAGTTACCATAACCGTTTAAGATTATAAGGTACTTTAAGAGTATATGGTAGGCTATATCATAGAACAGCGATAAGGACATGGTTCCGAAAGCTGCAGACAGGCTCAGCTCATGCTAGAGCACCATCTCACATGTTACCAAGCACTCTGCCTCCAGGATTGTTAAGGCCTGCCATAGGAGTGGCTGATAGGTACACATGTGTCTATTTTAAGGGTAGATATAGGTATACTATATCTAAGCAAGGGGTGATTACACGACCTTGCCTCAGCTGAGTGATCAGCCAGTTGTGTCTGATTGGAAGGCCAGGCCAGGGGTGGCATAATACATGCTGCAGCCCCTGGGAGGCCTAGGGTACACCTATGCCCTGGGTACCTAGGGTACACTGTACAGGGTCCAATAAGGTGATCCTTACCAATTGGGTATGTACCTAGGGTACATGGAGTCCATTTTAAAGAGAGAGCAGACAGCCTGAGACCCTGAATGGCAGGATCTCAGGCCAACTAAGTCGAAAAACCAGCTAGACACTAGGCAAAAAGTTGTGGGTAACCATAGTCCGATATCCACCTTCCTACAACGGGGTCTATGCGACCCGGTGATGCACAATGTACAAAGTACCTAGGATATAAAAGGGCACGGTAGACATTTTCTCAGAGAGGGTGCGGGATGGCAGGTGGACCCACAGCGGCCACAGTCCCTGGGCAGTGGCGATCCGCAGCGTGCACTCACGGTAATCCTCTGACAGGCGTGAAAGCGGCGCACGTGGAAGTTGGCAAGGCTCTCGATGTGGAGCTAGCGTGGGCACTCAGCGGCGCAGCTCTTCAGCTGCAGCGGCCCACGATAGCGATAGCAATGATTCTTGTGGTAAAGTAGGGATGGGCAATCAGTGGCACAGCTTTTCGATGGCGGCAGCCCAAAACAGAGATAGTAAGGACTCTCAAAGCCAATGCAGGCCTGCAGCGACACAACTTCTCGGCTGCAGTGGCCCACAGTGGCGGTTGTACTGATTCTCGTAGTAGGGCAGATGCGGGCACCCAGCGGCACGGCTTCTCAGCGGCAGCGGCCCACAATAGCGACAACAAGGTTTTTCTTAGCAAGGCCAAGGTAGGTACTCAGCGGCACAGCCCCTCGGCTGCAGCGGCCCACAATGGCGTCAACAAGGGATCAAGGCCTATGCGGGCACTCAGCGGCACAGCTCTTCAGCTGCAGCAGCCCACAATGGCGATAGCAATAGTTTCCGTAGACAAGGCAAATGCGGGCACTCAGCGGCACAGCTCCTCAGCTGCAGCGGCCCACAATGGCGATAGCGATAGTTTCCATAGGCAAGGCAAATGCGGGCACTCAGCGCCACAGCTCCTCAGCTGCAGCGGCCCACAATGGCGATAGCAATAGTTTCCGTAGGCAAGGCAAATGCGGGCACTCAGCGGCACAGCTCCTCAGCTGCAGCGGCCCACAATGACGATAGCAATAGTTTCCGTAGGCAAGCAAATGCGGCGTTCCTCACAGTAGATACAGAGGCCCTGGATTTCTCGACAGAGGCCTCGCCTGTGAGTAGGATTCCTCTCAATAAGAATCCGGGCTGCTGATGAATGAAGTCTAATGTCCCTGAAACTTCAGCAGGAGGCAAGCTCAATTCAGGCCCTTGGGTAGTTGCTTCAGTGGATGGATCAAAGTTTCAAAGTCCTCTCCCTCTCGTTTACACGGCCAGAGGTTCGTCTTGGCATCCCGAAGTTACACACCACGAAGGGGTTTCAGCTCAGATCTTTATACCCCCAAAGTCTTTGTTCCTGAGAAAGTCACAAATCACTCGACCCAGCCAGAACCAGCTTGGTGTCAACTTGGGTCACTTTATTTACGAGGCTGCATCCTCCCTTTCAGGGAGAGGGGCCTACCATCAGACACCCAGCGGGAGGTGGAACCATCATTCACCTTGTCAGGTACAGCCTACTCAGATCAAAGGGGTCACCCCTCCCCATACTTCAACGGCAGATTGCTCCATTCGACCCAGGTCGGCCCCGGCCTGCCCTGGCCCTCTAAACCAGACAACCAATACACATACCAGTGAAACATACAGAAAGACTTAGACAAAAATATACCTCCCTTCCAAAAGCGGTAGTTGCACACACAGAACAATCACTACTACCAGATGCACGTTAATATTTGGAGCGGAGGCATACCAAATTCGACCTCCCTAGCATGTTCCTTGGTACTACTAGGACTACACTGGTTCATTAGTTATTTTATAATAAGGCGCATTCGCGCTGTCACTGAATGGCAGTGGCACAGCGCCCAGAACATCTAACGCCAGCAACCATGAAGGAGACATAAACGACAAAAATGGAAGGAAGACCTACACCAATGGTGCCAGGTCTAACACGCGTCCCCTCCAGCTGAAATGTGGGGAGAACTACCCACCCCCTGGGAGTTCTCATCACTGAGGTGGAAAAATCTGGACAGACAGTCAGCGTTGGCGTGTTCTGTACCAGGGCGGTGTTCCACCGTAAAGGCCATACCCTGTAGCGAAATGGACCACCTCAACAACTTTGGATTCTCCCCCCTCATCTGCATCAACCATCTGAGGGCCCTGTGGTCTGTCTGAACCCGGAAGTGAGTCCCAAACAGGTGTGGTCTCAGCTTCTTCAATGCCCAGACCACAGCAAATGCCTCACGTTCAATTGCACTCCACCTCTGTTCCCGGGGGAGCAACCTTCTACTAATGAAAGCCACAGGTTGGTCTAGACCCTCCTCATTGATCTGTGACAGAACGGCCCCCACACCATGCTCGGAAGCGTCTGTCTGGACAACAAATTCCTTTGAAAAGTTGGCGCCTGGAGTACTGGTGTGGAGCACATGGCAGTCTTCAGGGCATCGAAAACTTTCTGACAGGTGTCCTTCCAGTTCACAATCTTTGGCTGCTTTTTAGAAGTCAGCTCAGTCAAGAGTGCAACAATGTTGCCATACCCCTTGACAAACCTCCTGTAATAACCTGTGAGTCCTAAAAAGGCTCTCACCTGTGTCTGGGTCCTTGGGGGCTCCCAAGTCAGGATGGTTTCAATCTTGGGTTGCAGGGGCGCCACCTGGCCGCTCCCCACCTGATGTCCTAAGTACACCACAGAACCCTGCCCAATCTGGCACTTGCTTGCCTTGATTGTGAGGCCTGCCTTTCGCAGTGCCATCAATACTTCCCAGAGGTGGTGCAGTTGGCCCTCCCATGAGGAACTAAACACTGCAATGTCATCCAGGTAGGCGGCGCTGAAATCTTCCAGCCCAATCAACACTCTGTTGACCAACCTCTGGAAGGTGGCAAGGGCATTCTTCATCCCAAAGGGCATCACCCGGAACTGGTAGTGCCCGTCAGGCGTGGAGAACGCGATCTCTCCCTTGCCCCATCGGTCAATGCGATCTGCCAGAACCCGGACGTCAAATCAAACGTGCTGAGGTACCATGCAGCCCCTAGCCGATCTATGAGCTCATCAGCTCTGGGGATGGGGTGCGCGTCAGTCTTGGTGACTGAATTGAGACCGCGGTAGTCCACGCAGAACCAAAGTTCCGGCGGGGTACCAGGACCACTGGGCTGAACCAAGGGCTGCTAGAGGACTCAATCACCCCTAAAGCAAACATTTTGGAGACCTCCTCCTTAATGTACGCTCTGACCCGGTCAGTCACTTGGTAAGCCTTATGCTTCACGGGAGGACTATCTCCAGTGTCCACGTCATGGAGACACCAATCAGTGACACTAGGCACCAAGGAGAACAGATCACTGAATTGCCCTAACAGTTGGCGACAATCACTCTGCTGTTCAGGGGTCAGTGTGGTGGAGAGGACCACGCCCTCCACTGACCCATCTTTCTCCTCTGCCCACAGGAGGTCAGGAAGAGGCTCACTCTCCTCTTCCGTTCCAGCATCTGTAGCTAGAAGCATGCCCACTTCAGACCTCTCAAAGTGGGGCTTCAGGCGGTTGACATGCAGGACCTGCAGAGGGTTCCTGGGAGACTGCAAGTCCACCAAGTAGGTAACAGGACTCTTGCGCTCCACCACCTCAAAGGGGCCAGTCCACTTATCCTGGAGTGCACAGGGCTCCACTGGGGCCATGACCTAAACCTTTTGACCAGGCTGAAACTCGCTCAGAGTGGCATTCTGATCGTGCCAGTGTTTCATCTCTTCCTGGCTGGCTTCCAGATTTGCCTTAGCAAGTTTTCTGAAACGCCGAGTTTGGTTCCTGAAGGCCAGCATGTAGCTAAACACATCCTGGGGAGCCTTCCCGGGAGATTGCTCCCAGCCTTCCTTGACCAAACTCAGAGGCCCTCTTACCGGGTGACCATAGAGCACTTCAAAGGGACTGAACCCTAGAGACTTCTGTGGCACCTCACGGTAAGCAAACAACAGGTATGGCAAGAGAACGTCCCACTTACGCCTCATGGGCTCCTCTAGGCCCATAATCATGCCCTTAATGGTCCGGTTGAATCTCTCAACCAGCCCGTTACCTTGGGGGTGGTAAGGAGTCGTGAACTTGTACGTTACTCCGCACTCCTCCCACAGAGACTTCATATATTTGGAAATGAAGTTAGTACCTCTATCGGACACCACCTCTCGGGGGAATCCCACACTGGAGAAATTCCCATCAGTGCACGTCTCACCACGAGGGCCGTCACTGTCCTGAGGGGGATGGCTTCAGGGTACTGGGTGGCATGGTCCACCAAGACCAGGATGAACCTGTTGCCCATGGCTGTCTTGGGGTCCGGAGGCCCCACAATGTCAATGCCCACTCGCTCAAATGGAGTACTGACAACCGGGAAGGGCTGGAGCGGGGCCTTGATCTTCCCTCCACTCTTTCCACTTGCCTGGCAAGTCTCATATGTCCTGCAGTGAGCATCTGAGCTCTTGCGCATCTGGGGCCAATAAAAGTGGGTGACCAGCCTCTCAAAGGTCTTGGTCTGCCCCAGATGTCTGGCCAATGGAACAGCGTGAGCCAACCCCAGTAGGAAGGCTCTGAAGCGCTGGGGTACCCCCAGCACACGGGTTGACCCATGGTCAGCAGCCTTAGGCTCGCTGTAAAGGAGGTCAGTCTCCCAATAGATCAGATGTGATCCTGACTGATCACCTGCTGCCTGGGCTGTGGCCTGCCGCCGCAGTCCCTCAAGAGAAGGGCATGTTCTCTGCTGTTCACAAAATTCCTCCCTGGTGGGCCCTCCTTCCTGCTGCCAATGGGTCAGCTCCGGTAGGTCCCCCAGTTCGGCTACTTGTTCCCCTGTAGGTTCCAGGGCATCCCCCTGAAGGTCTGCTCCTTCCTGGACCGTGGAAACCATGGGGGCCGGTTCCCCGCGCCCCCTACCCCTTCTCTTTAAGGCAGGGGCCTGGGCCATACTTTCAGGCTCCAGGTCCTTCTGAACTTCCTTACTGGCTGCCATGGACCGAGTGGTCGCACACGCCCACTCAGGCAGACCCAACATTTCCAAATGAGACTTCCTCTCCACCGTAGCCCACGGGGAGTTCTCTAAATCGTTGCCCAACAGACAGTCTACCGACATGGCTGGCCTCACAGCTACTTGGAGCGTTCCTAAGACCCCCCCACTCAAAGGGAACTTGAGCCAATTCACACTGGCTCTCAGAGTTGTTTTATGACACTACTGGGCAGAATGCATGGGGGACAATCTGCTCTTTGGACACCGACCGGGAGCTGACAGCAGTCACACTAGCCCCTGTGTCCCTCAGAGCCTCCACCCTATGGCCATTGATTGTTACCCACTGCCTGTACTTCTTAGTGTTAGCAGGCAGTGCGGGGCTAGGGACCTTCACAGAGTCTCCTAGCGAGACAAGGGTCAATTCTATGGGATCCCACCCACTTTGGACACCCATCTCTTCCCCTCCCAGGGCTACACTGGCAATCTGGGGGGGGCGGGGGCACGGGGTAGTGAATTGGTGTCCCTCAGGGGACACTGAGGATCATAATACTCGTGGCCCACTTGACCACACTTAAAGCAAGTAAGGGGCCCCCTCTGAACAGGCCTACCTGTCGGGGGCACTGGCTTCTTTTCAGGGGGAGACTGGAACACCACTCCTTGGTTCCCTGGGGAATTATTTTGGGGCCCTCTCTGTAACTCTTTCTGTTTACCCCTGCCCCCCCACTTCTCTGCTGGGGATCCCGCCCACCGTTGGCGAAGCCTCCCACAGGACCCTTGCGAACCCGGGTGCTCACCCAGCGGTACACCTCCTCAGCAAGCTTCCTAGGGTTAGTGAGCTTGCTATCAACAAGGTGCTGGCGTAGCTCTGGAAAACAGTTACTAGATAAATGCTCCCATGCGAACAAATCATACAATTGCTCAAAGGTTTCCACTTTGCTACCTTTTACCCAGCGATCCATTGCTCTGCAAAAGAAAGACAAATATTCAACCCAAGTGGTACCCTCCAGCTTCTTGCAGGTCCTAAATCTCTGCTTGTACATTTCTGGTGTCAAACCATAACGCGTCATCAAGGCCTCTTTCATATTGGCATACACCATCCTGCTCTGCTCAGGCAGGTCTAACAGGGTATCCCTCCCATCACTCACAAAGCGTCCCCACAACCCCGCTCCCCAATCCTTCTCAGGGACCCGGTGGGAGACCATGGCTGTCTTGTATGCGGCAAACCATTGCCCAATATCCTCACTCTTATGGAAATCCTTGATGACATCCTTGGGTATGTACACTCTTCTCTTGGTGGGTACTAAAGGTATGCTGCCACCAGAGGGGGAGATCTCCAAACTCTTAGCTTTGATCTCCAACTCCCTGAATACTCTCTGATGCTCAAGTTTCATTTTCTCCAGTTCAAATGCCAACCTATTATTCTCAATATCCAATTTTGTGCTCTCTAGGTCCTTCTGACCTTCCAATTTGGCCATCTCCATACTATGCCTCCTATCGCTCTCTCTGTCCTCCATCTCTTCTGGAGACAGACTCTTTGAAGACACACTAGTACCTGGGTTGGAAAGTGCCTAACCTCCCACTAAACCCACTTCCTCATCCTGCTGTCCTCCAGCGTTCTCTTCCTCATTCCTGGCGGACTCTCTCGCCTCCATCCAGGCCTTTAGGGCCTTCTGATATTCCTCCTTCCAAAAAGACTTCAGCTGTTTTGCAGTGTATGTTTCTAACCTATCTTCCTCAAAGAGGAGGTCCTCCGAAGCATTGGAGGTTGACCTACCCAGTGTAGACATGACTGGTAACGACAGTCAACAATAGAACAGAACCAAAAAAATAAACCTGGCTGACAATCACAGTCCGCACAGAACAGCAAAAAATACTTGGCTGGCAATCACAGTCAGCAATAGGACCAAAATCACCTGGCTGGCATTCACAATCAGTACAGAACAACAAAAATACTTGGCTGGCAATCACAGTCAGCAATAGAACCAAAATCACCTGGCTGGCAATCACAGTCAGCACAGAACAACAAAACATACTTGGCCGGCAACCATAGTCAGCAATAGAACCAAAATCAAACCGTACGTGGTTTACCCTCAATAGTAGCGCACACTGTTTATTGTATGTGGATCATAAATGCAAGTCCTGATCCTCACCGCTGACCACCTATGTTAGAAATGGGGGTCTCTAGTTGACAGTGGCTGGCGCCGATGTCAAATCGTGGCCCTTCTTCCTAAGTCAGAGTAAGGGGGCTACACCCTTTGATAACCCCTGCTCAACCCTGTGGTAACGTAGCACGAGCAGACAGGCCTATATCAGAGGCAGTGTGTGAAGCATTTAGGACTATACACAATAACGCAGGAAAGATGCTACAAAATAGACACCACAAGCAATTATAAAAAAATTGTTATCTTTATATAGATTAAACACGAAATTGGGAAATGCTCAAAGAGCCACAATGCACGTAATTACAGATTCGTCTCAGGAGCGATGAAAGCATTTGTGCGTGCGGGTGGGGAACAAACTTGGTTCGGGGCCGGGGTCTATGCGACCCGGTAATGCACAATGTACCAAGTACCTAGGATATAAAGGGGCACGGTACACAGCTCCTCAGAGAGGGTGCGGGATGGCAGGCGGAGCCACAGCGGCCACAATCCCTGGGCGGTGGCGATCCGCAGCGTGTACTCACGGTAATCCTGGGACGGGCGTGAAAGCGGCACCCAACGCCCAAGTTGGCAAGGCTCTCGATGTGGAGCTAGCGTGGGCACTCAGCGGCGCAGTGGCCCACGATAGCGATAGCAATGATTCTTGTGGTAAAGTAGGGATGGGCACTCAGCGGCACAGCTTTTCGATGGCGGCGGCCCAAAACAGTGCTAGTAAGGACTCTCAAAGCCAATGCGGGCCTGCAGCGACACAACTCCTCAGCTGCAGTGGCCCACAGTGGCGGTTGTAGTGATTCTCGTAGTAGGGCAGATGCGGGCACCCAGCGGCACGGCTTCTCAGCGGCAGCGGCCCACAATAGCGACAACAAGGTTTTTCTTAGCAAGGCCAAGGTAGGTACTCAGCGGCACAGCCCCTCGGCTGCAGCGGCCCACAATGGCATCAACAAGGGATCAAGGCCTATGCGGGCACTCAGCGGCACAGCTCTTCAGCTGCAGCAGCCCACAATGGCGATAGCAATAGTTTCCGTAGACAAGGCAAATGCGGGGCACTCAGCGGCACAGCTCCTCAGCTGCAGCAGCCCACAGTGGCGATAGCGATAGTTTCCATAGGCAAGGCAAATGCGGGCACTCAGCGGCAAGGCTCCTCAGCTGCAGCGGCCCACAATGGCGATAGCAATAGTTTCCGTAGGCAAGGCAAATGCGGCGTTCCCCACAGTAGATCCAGAGGCCCTGGATTCCTCTACAGAGGCCTCACCTGTGAGTAGGATTCCTCTCAATAAGAATCCGGGCTGCTGATGAATGAAGTCTAATGTCCCTGAGACTTCAGCAGGAGGCAAGCTCAATTCAGGCCCTTGAGTAGTTGCTTCAGTGGATGGATCAAAGTTTCAAAGTCCTCTCCCTCTCGTTTACACGGCCAGAGGTTCGTCTTGGCATCCCGAAGTTACACACCACGAAGGGGTTTCAGCTCAGATCTTTACACCCCAAAAGTCTTTGTTCTTGAGAAAGTCACAAATCACTCGACCCGGCCAGAACCAGTTTGGTGTCCACTTGGGTCACTTTATTTACGAGGCTGCATCCTCCCTTTCAGGGAGAGGGGCCCACCATCAGACACCCAGCGGGAGGTAGAGCCATCATTCACCTTGCCAGGTACAGCCCTGCTCAGATCTAAGGGGTCACCCCTCCCCATACTTCAACGGCAGATTGCTCCATTCGACCCAGGTCGGCCCCGGCCTGCCCTGGCCCTCTAAACCAGACAACCAGTACACATACCAGTGAAACATACAGAAAGCCTTAGACAAAAAGATACCTACTTTCCAAAAGCGGCAGTTGCACACGCAGAACATAAAGACAATCACTACTACCAGATGCACGTTAATATTTGGAGCGGACGCATACCAAATTCGACCTCCCTAGCATGTTCCTTGGCACTACTAGGACTACACCGGTTCATCAGTTATTTTATAATAAGGAGCATTCGCGCTGTCACTGAATGGCAGTGGCACAGCGCCCAGAACATCTAACGCCAGCAACCATGAAGGAGACATAAACGACTAAAATGGAAGGGAGACCTACGCCAATGGTGCCAGGTCTAACAGGTGTTAATTTATTATAAGTTGTCTCCCTCCCCTCACATCCACCATCTCACCTCTGGTTACCCCAGCAGTAAACCCAAAGGGCTCAAAGGTATTCTCTTGGAACATTGTGGGTCTTTCAAGAAAGTTCACAGAACCAAATTGGGTGGAATTTCTTAAATCCTTTCAAATTGTTTGCTTGCAGAGAACATGGGTGGCGAAGAATGTCTTGTTTTGGAAGGTTACAAGACATATTTCACACCATTAGAGCCCTCAGTGGCAGGGAGGGCAAGTATGGTTTGATCATCTGGGTGGCAGTGGAGTTGAGCTGGCATTGTGGGACATGACAAAGTTACAGGTGCTAATGTTATCTGTACCAGGCTCGTCCTCCATTCTACTGGTGAATTTTTACAATGCCAGATGCGCGTCTGATGGGGTATCTAGCATTCAAAGTTTAAGCCTCTCCTTGAACTCTCGGTTGGAATATGGGGTGGGGGTGAGATAGGAGCTGATGATATTGGTGGGGGGTTTTAACTGCCATTTATGTGATTTCCCTTTATCGAGGGATGCTCTAAAGCCCAGGTGTATGGTTGTAGAGGGACTCCACTTGACTCACTCTAAGAATGGTATGGAGCTTGGTGCAAGTTTAGAATCCCACAACCTTGAGTTTGCCTTCGACAAGTTGGTTAATTCTCCCAACTCTATTGTTGCTCCAACCTTTAAAGGAAGAGGCTGCACCTTGATTCTATGTCAGGACACGGAGACGAGAATTGGGCATATCTTTCTTCTTTATTTCCAACCAGCAGCAATGTTAACCAGTAACCTTTAACATTTCCCATGAGTCCAGGTAAAAACCATAAAGTTCTAATACTATCATGTCCATCCAATCAGGGACCTCCAGCCACTGCAACTGCCATCTTCCCTCTTTCTTTGCTACTGCAGCCGTGTGCAGATAAGTGCAAAGGCCTGGCTCCTTTTTCTTTCATGTATTTAACCTTGCCCGCTGTTTTAGTGTGTTTACGGCCAGTCCGCGTTTGCGGTATCGCTGTGTAGAGCTGCGGCCTCATTTAGGTCTATTTCCTGTTTTCAAACCTTGCTTAAGTTACATGTGTGTAGTGAGCTTCCCTACAGCGGCCGCTGGAATGTTCTGTCGCTCCTTTATGATTTCTAGCACTCTCTGTCAATGGGTCGGAGTGTGCGGCGGACCTCTGACCGCAAGAGGGTGCACCTCTGCGTCGGTCACGAGACACACTCACAGAGGCGTCAGTTTCAAACTGTGCTGAGTGCCTTCGCCTGCGTTGTTCAGTTTGAGCCAATGTGCATGGCTCCGGCCTGCCTGGAGCGGAACACCCTGCGGGGTAAGATGCAGGGTTATTGACTCTGTGTAAGTGGCAGATGAGCCCATGCTGTTTCCCATAATCTAAACGTCCTCTGTTTTATTTTAAGGGCGTTTGTGTCTGCCTGGCCTGGTGGGTCCATTCTGCCGGTATTAGAAGTGCTGACGCCCCTATTTTCACTCTTCCCTTTCCCTCATAGGGGCGATAACTACCTGTGGGCAGGGACATCCACAGGGTCTTGACTGTCTGCTCGGCTGCCCCCTGTGCTTTCATCCCTCTTACCTGGTGAATTGCCACCCTCCCTTACTTCTTGCCCCTACAGCCAGCTAGCTCACTTAATTACTTACCAGAATGGAGGACTTTGGGGACTACAACTAAAAGGACGGGGAGTTACAATATTTCCCGGTCACAGACGATTTCTGCCTCCGTCAGGGCTGTCTCGGACGCCATGGCTCCTTTGGAGAAGAGCTTGATGGATCTGGTACATCGGTGCCTTCAACCCCTCGCTCCAAGGGAAGACATTTCTGGGCGTACAGCTTCCAGACTTCCAGAGGATGCCATCGCCCCCATAGCCCCCCTCCCTCGAGAACCCTTGCAAACGCTCCCACTCCGATGAGGTGGACCTGAACGCATTTGATAGGCTAAATAAGACGTCTCTGGGTGCCAACGCCCCTCCCCCGCCAGTTGAGGCTCCGACCGATCCCCAGCCAAGGGACGATCAGCGCCCGGTTGCTTCCCCCCCAGATGATTCTCCTACAGAATCTGAGGGCTAGTCATCCCTTGAACGGCCCTGGCGCCCTTCCCCTTCTCTTTCCGCCACCCTCCATCGGGTGGGTCGCCAGAACGCCCAATCAGACCTTCTAGACCCAGAGGAGATGTTACACCCCTGGTCCTCAGAGTGGGTTCCACGTTATAAGGTGGCGAAGTATGTGGCCGGAAGGCTACGCAAGCCTCTGGACCAGAAGGTTCACTCCCACCTCAGAGTGGAGTGCCCAAGGCCTTCGCTGGAGGGCCAGGTGGTTGCCACGCCAGATATTGATGTCCGTATGGTGACCTTCTTGACTAAATACATCAAGGACTCCAAGAAGTGCATTGACCTCTCTTGGCAGTTGTGCCAAGATAAGTTGCTGGACATCACTGGCCCGCTAAGGCGTCCGGGCCTTGATTCCTCCTAATATCCTTTCTAGTTGGGCGCAGAGAGTGATCATATTCCTCAGGAATGCCAACTGCCACAGCTATATGGAGAAGCACAGGTCATTGCTTATCAAACTGGACCGTAAATTGGGCGAGCTAGCCACGTCAGATCCTGGACAGGTGTCGCAGTAAGGGCTCTTTGGCGATCCTTTCGTCAAAGAGCTCAGTACATTTGTGCCCACATTCAATTCCCTAGACAAGGCCTAATCCACTGTGAAGCAAATATTTAACGTGCGTGTTTTCTCCGGGACCGGCCGTAGTAGGGGGGCGCTCGGCTGGCCACTCTCCGAAATCAGCCTCCGTCAGAGGCCAGCCCTCTCAAAGAGGACAGTGGGAAGATTAATCGCGCTTCGGAGGATTCTACCCCACCATGGCCGACCCCGCCACAATGGACAGTGCAACGGTCCCTGCGGCACAGGATCCGCTAACTCTCACAGTGAGTGCCTTGAATGTTTCTTGCTATTGTTTGGGGGGGGTCGCCTGGCTCAGTTCATAGACAACTGGCGGACAATCATGGCCTTTGCCTGCATACTACAGACCGTGCAGGGGTTTTACGTGGAGTTCTACAGGTCCACCGTCCAGAGGTCTCCGTCCCGTCCTCTCCAGGAGGCCGTTCTCATCGAACGGGAGGTCCGGGAGCTACTGGCCAAGGAGCGATCTGCTGCTCCACCCCACACCGCGAGGGTATTTAAGCAAGCTATTCTTGGTCCAGAAGCAGGATGGAGGTCAACACCTGGTCATAAATCTCCGAAAGTTCAACAAGTGGCTGGATTATTGCCACTTCAAAATGGAGGGGATTCACCTCCTCGCGATCTCCTTCATCCCAACGATTGGATGGTCCGTCTGGACCTCAAGGACGTGTATCTCACGGTCCCGATTTTTCCACCGCATCAACGATTTCTCCAGTTCCAGTGGGCATCCAGTAGTGGAACACCTGAGGGTGCAGGGCCTGCGAATGATTGCGTATCTGGACGATATGTTGTTCATAGACCAGTGCCCTCGGTCGCTTTCCTGCCAACTAGGGGCAGCTTTGGAGTTACTTCCGTCTCTGGGATTCATTATTAACCAGGCGAAATCCAGCCTGGAATCCTCCTGGACGATCATCTTTTTGGGGTTAGTCATAGATTCAGTGGGGGCCACACTGAGCCTGCCATCCAGAAAAACTGCAAAGATCCAGCACGAGGCACAGAGGATATAGACAAAACCCTCAGACCTCCCTGCACAACATTGCCAGGGTGGTGGGACTCTTATCATCCTTGATCCAAGCCATTTTCCTTAACCCTCCTTATTTTCGGGCCCTGCAGCGGCTCAAGGCTTTCCACCTGCTCCGTGGACTGACTTACTCTCAGCGGGTGCCTTTGTCGGAGGAGGCCAGAGCAGAGCTCAACTGGTGGCTTTCCCACATGGAGGCATGGAACTGGTGCGCCTTCTTTGGCTTGCAACCGGATCTCAAAATTGAATCAGATGCCAGCGGTTCAGGCTGGGGGGCCCCGGTGTGGAGAGTTCACCACCAGCGGTGGTTGGTCTGCAGAGGAACGGTTGCTCCTTATGAACTGTCGGGAGTTGATGGCTGGTTCCTTTGCGGTTCGATGCTGGACCAGGCACCAAGTGCAGTCTTGCGTCTTACTCAAGATGGACAATGTAGCAGTGGTCTGCTACATCAACCACCTGGGGGGCAAGCGGTCCAAGGCCCTGGCGGAACTCTCCAATAATTTTTGGGAGTACTGCCTGGAACACCAGGTCTTGGTGACGGAGAAACACCTTCCGGGGTCAGCCAACCAAATGGCGGATTGGCAATCCTGTCACATTCTGGATATAGAGCCTCTGGAGGCTGTTTCCCCCGATGTTGCAGTCCCTCCTTTCACTTTGGGGACCCTTCACGAATGATCTGTTTGCTTCGCGTGTCGACCACCAGCTTCCTCGGTACTTCAGCTGGAGACCGGACCCAGGGTGGGTTGCGACTGATCCCTTTCTCCAAGATTTGGCAACAGAACAGGGTTTAAAAAAAAAAAAAAGTATCTTTGTTAATTTTGCGGGAAATACATGACACAGCAAGCATATCTTTGTTTACATCTGGTATTACGAAAACAATGCTAGTATGTTCAGCCAGCAGAGCAGATCTGACCATATTTGCACTCATATGTACAGCCTTAGCATACTTCATGACACCTAAACTGGTCCCTAATCCCACCTTTGGCCCGGATCCCAATCTATAACACATATGACTATGGTTCGGGTATGTCTTCTTCCAAGTCTATACCATGATGTTCCAACCATGGGGTCCATATCTTACGAAACTTTCTCTGGCACCCTCGCACCTTATATGTAACTTTTTCAGTTACCATGTAAAGGTCCATTGCTTGTATCCACATTCCTTAACAGTTGATGTTTCTGACACCCTCCCACTTCCTAGCCACGTCTCTCTTGGCTACTGTCAGGCCTAGGTTGGCAAAGAGGAGCTTGGCTCTGGGAGGTCTACATCTGTTGGCACACCCAGGAGTATATATTTAGGATCAGGTGGTATTTGATTTTTTAATATTTTCCCCAGGTCACTTAGCATGTCTCACCAGTATTCCTGTGTTCTCACATAGCATGTGTACGTATGTTCCCCTTTCCGTTTGGCAATGGTGACACTTTGGATCCTCTGCCCTACCCATTTTATACAGACGGGCCCCGTCGTAGTATAAGCGATGTAAAATGTTATACACTATTAGTCGGAGCCAGGATTTTATTGCTGTTTCTCTGAGGTACATCAGTGTGGCATTCCAGTCTGTGTCATACATTTCTCCCACTTCCCTTATCCATCTGTCACATAGGGTCTGCAGGGTGTTGGGCATATTGTTATTGATCGTTTTGTAGGTCCACGAGATGGCCATTTTCTATCAATTCACCCTGGAGTAGCCTTCCCTCTAAGGGGGCATATTCTGGTATGTCCCTGCTTTCTATCCCTTCTGCCTGCCAGGCATGTCTAAATTGCATATATATTAAAAATACTGCGTTTTGTGAAGTTGGTATTCCTGTTGTAGTTGGACAAACGAAATCAGGGTCTCTTCCTTCAAGACATCTTCCCTTGATATGCCTATCGCGTTCCATGCGTTGTAACTTTTTAACTTCCCAATTTCCTTCAATAGTGCTCCCTCCCAGAGAGGAGTCTCCCGGATCACTTTTTTGTCCCATCCCATGTTCTGCCCTGCTCTTCTCCAGGCCTCTACCGTGATCTGTGTTGCAGGTAGTAGTGTTTGCCGACCTCGACCTCCGTAGAGATAGTGTAGGTAGGAATGGGTTTGAAACTGTGTTCGTTCACGTGCATATGTAGGATGGTCTCCTGGTGTGCGGCACCATTCATTAATTACCACCAGGTGGGAAGCCCAGTATTAGGATCGTGCATCTGAAAAGGCAATTCAACCATCATATTGATTCCTCTGATGTGTTCCCCATCCCACAGGAGGGTCTGGACTTCTGCCTGTATGTTAAGGAATATTTTGTCCAGTATTGTATAATAGGTGTTTTGTAGGGAGTATAGCAGCTTAGGCAGCATGATCATTTTGTACATTGCTGCTCTACCTAGAATGGTGAGGCTCCTCCAGCGTTCCACATCTCTGTGGGGTTCCGTCAGTACTTACCGGATGTTGCGGTTCAGATTATTATCAATATTTGGCATTATGTATATTCCAAGGTATTGAAAACAGTCTTGGATCCGCTGGCGACTTTGTGGAATCATGGGGTCTTCCCAGTCATCCAGATTGTGTATAGGTAGGTTTCATCCCTATTAATGTTGTGCCCAGATTGTGCTCCATATCTTTTAAATGCTTCTGGCAGTGATCTCTTTGGGTGTGTGAGGTATAGTAGGATATCATCTGCATATAATGAAATACTCTCGCCTGTCTCCTCTGGCATCCTGCCGAAGCCTGATATACCCGGGGAGGTTCGAATTTTGCATGTCAATGCTTCCAGCACTTACAGCAAATAAAAGTGGGACCAGTGGGCAATCCTGTCTCGTCCCTCTCTCTATGGGGAAATCCAATAACACTTCGCCGTTTACTCTTACATGCACTACCGGATCCTAGTATAGTTAATTTCACCTGTGCCATATATCGTGGGCCGAACCTATACCTCTCTAGCACTTGTCATATACGGACAATGAACCACATTGAATGCCTTTTCGGCATTTAGCGACAGGAAGATATGTGGGTCCGATCGCCTTGGCCATTTCAACCCAATTATGAAGCCGTCATAGGTTATGCCTTGTTGATCTTTTGGGCATGAAACCCGACTGGTCTCCATGAATCAGGGGTTTAATAACTTGTATTAGGTGCGCGGCTAGTATAGTAGCTAGAATTTTGGTCTCCCCATTTAGGAGCGATATCGGGCGATATGAGTTACATTTAATGGGCAGTTTGCCTGGTTTGTGAATCACCACTATGGTAACCCGTCACAGACCTAGCGGGAGGGATCCCTCCTTCTTGGCTGCTTCATACATTTTCAACAAATGCGGAGTAAACCCGAGTATTTTTCTTTTTTTTAAATAACTTTTTTTATTGGTTTCAGTCAGGTAAAATGACAGTTGAACAGACCCAACACTGCCCTTTCTTAGCCCAACAAACCCCATTCCGTAGTTGAGGCAGCATATCCCAGGCTTGCAGAGCCGAAGGTAGCGATTGACAGTATACTTTAACAAGCAGTACCTAGATCCGCTCCCCGTCCAAACCCACCCGCCATCTCCCCCCTCCCTCCATCCCTATCCCAACTACCCCCACTCCCCTCCCCCCCCGGGTACCAGTGTGCAGTTGAGCGCGAAGGTAAAGCAGCCCCTAATCTGTATCCTTAGACGGTGGGCCGTCAGTAAGTCTGAGCAGGCGGAGGTATCTGGGACATGTAACTTCGTTAAATTAATGCGCCAGCAGCGCCAGGATGGGGCGCCAGATAGTATGGAAGGAATCTGAAGAATGAGTCAGGGTTGCGTGTACGCGTTCCATCCCAATAATGTACCACAGTTTGTGTAGCCACCCAGTGTGGGACGGGCGAGTGTGCGTACCCCATAGCGCTAATATGTGGTGTACTGCTGCGCCCAGTGCTAACCCCATTTGTTTCCCCCGGATGGATTTCAATGGAAAAGTGATGGCATTAGGCAACCCTAAAAGAGTGTAGGCAGGGAAGCGGGGCATTTCAGTTTCAAGGTAAGTGTTGATATCATTATGGACTGCTGTCCAGTACCCCGTCACCTCTCTACATTCCTAGAGGATGTGCGTCAATGTGCCCTCCTCATCACAAGTCCTCCAACAGGTGGGGCTGCGGTCTGGGTTAATTTTTATTAAGTCGGGCCGGGGTCAGGTACCAGTAAAGGGCAACTTTAACCGCTGCTTCTCTACTCGCTGTGTTCCTGGCGGTGTGATTAGCTCTATAGTAGATCTGTTGCCATTCCTTCAGTGAAAGACTCCTGCCTAACTCGGTCTCCCATCGTCGCTGCCCAGCAGAGCGCCCCAGGGGGGCCAGGGGACGCAACAGAAGATAAAGTTCAGAAATCAAGTGGCGGTCAGAGTGCTTCGATAAAAGCCATTTCTCATAGGTCGTAAGGTGTCTGCTAACCAGGGGCCGCATATCAGGGTGCATTAACCAGTGGCGTAGTTGGAAATACTGGAATCGTTTGGGGTTTTTAATGCCATGCAATTTAGTCAGCTCGGCATATGGGAGGAACCCGTCAATATCAAAGAGGTGTCCAGCAGATTTACAGGCCGAGGCCCGCCATTCTGGGAACGCCTGCGCATCGAGTCCTGGAGGCAAGTCTGGGTTGTCGAATAAGGGCGTAAGTGGCGATGGGAAGGTGGTGAGACGTTGCTAGGTCGTCACCGCGTCCCAAACCCGTACTACCGAGCGAGTGATAAGAGATCTGATAAGATACTTTGGTCTATCCGAAGGCATTAGGAATGGTACCTTCCACAAGGAGAGACCTGCCATCGCTCTATCTTGGAATAGCCATCTTTTCTATGATTCAGGCCTGCTCCATTCTACGAGATAGCGGAGTTGCGCCGCTCTGTAGAAGGTCAATAGGTGGGGAATCCCCAGCTCCCCTTCATCTGGGGATCGGTAGGCAATCTCTCTACGTACTCTTGGGCATTTCCCTGCCCAGATAAAATGGTGTAACTTCCGTTGCAGTGAGTGAATGAAACGCATGGGAGGCCCTACCGGGATAGTCTGCAAAATGTATAATATTTTAGGCAAAATGGACATTTTAACCGTGGCCACGTGGCCCGACAGCGACGGAGGATGAGACTGCCATTTGCGAAGTCCTCGAGTGATTTGGGAATGGAGGTTGGTATAATTTTGAGCTATTGTCTGGTCAGTGGACGGAGTCAGAATTATCCCCAGGTACGGGATTTCAGATTGTGGTCGCACTTCCCTGAGTTCTGGAAAGGTGCTCTGAGAAGCATTCTCGTTAAGACCCAGCGGCAGCAACATTGATTTTCCCACATTAACTTTAAAGCCCGATACCTTGCCAAAATCAGTCAGCTCCTGTAAAAATGCTGGGACAGAGCGGCTGGGGGTATCGAGAGTCGCCAAAATATCATCGGCATATAAACTAACAATGTGACGTTCCCCCCCCAAAGGGAATACCCGTAATGTTGGGGTTGTCCCTAATCCGTTGCGCTAGGGGTTCGATATATAGCGCAAAGAGCAGAGGTGAAAGAGGACACCCCTGTCTTGTGCCCCGCCTGATGGCGAACGGCCGTGAACTAATCCCATTAACCCGGATTGTCGCCGTGAGTCGATCATAGCAGCTCACAACCCAGGCCCTAAAACGATTTCCTATGCCGAAGTACCTTAGCGTCTGATCCAAAAAACCCCAGTCCACCCTGTCAAACGCTTTCTCAGCATCGGCTGAAAGTAACAGAGCGTCCAACCCCATATAATGGGCTTTGTCGATTAAGTGCATCAACCGCTTGGTGTTTTCACTACTTTGCCTATTGGGTATAAAACCCGATTGGTCGGGTTCAATAATGCCCGGCAATCGGGGCCAAATCTAGCAGCCAAGACACCCGTAAACAACTTTAGATCCAGGTTAAGTAAGGAGATGGGACGGTATGCCGCGCACTGAGTGGGGTCCTTCCCGGGCTTGGGAATAACCACAATATCAGCTTCCAGCATATCCATCGGGATAGAACCCGGTCCCTCGAAGGAGTTGAACAGGCGAGTTAAAATCGGGGCTAGGGGCTGGCAGAAGGCTTTGTAAAAACCCGCCGAGAACCCATCCGCCCCTGGGGATTTCAGGGATTTGAGGCGGGAGATCGCGCCAATGACTTCCTCTACCCTAATTGGCGCATCTAACGCTATAGCGCCAGACTGATTTAAAGCTGTTACCGCTGCCTGTCTGAGATAAGCTTCCCCCGAGCCGTCGACCATAGGGTCCCTACTATACAGAGTGACGTAAAATGCATGGAGAGTATCCGCGATCTGTTCATCGCTTTCAACCCGCTCACCGGACGAAGTGTGAAGGGCCGCAATTTTAGACCGTTGAGCCCTAGCACGGCGTTTGCTCGCAAGAAGCTTCCCCGTCTTGTCCTCCCCGACATAGTAGGAATGTTTGAGTTGTAAGGCGGCGTATTCCGCCATATCAAGATCCAGGCTAGCCAGTTGGGCCTGAGCCGCTTTCAGCTGCCGCCACATTCGCGGGGCCCCAGTACGACAGTGTACTCTCTCGAGTTCTGCCACTTTGGCCGCTAACTCTGCCGGGGAACAACCTTTACAACGCAACTGTTACAACGCACTACACTTACAACGCATTTTTTACAACGCATAATCCATTACAACGCACTACACTTACAACGCATGACACTACAACGCATTTTTAAAAAATACCTTTACAACGCATACCATTACAACGCCTACCATTACAACGCATAATATTACACTACACTATCCAACACTTACCCTACTGTTGCACCCCCTGGAGTTAGAATAGTAATTTTTACCCCTATACTATCCAACACTTACCCTACTGTTGCACCCCCTGGAGTTAGAATAGTAATTTTTACCCCTATACTATCCAACACTTACCCTACTGTTGCACCCCCTGGAGTTAGAATAGCAATTTTTACCCCTATACTATCCAACACTTACCCTACTGTTGCACCCCCTAGAGTTAGAATAGCAATTTTTACCCCTATACTATCCAACACTTACCCTACTGTTGCACCCCCTGGAGTTAGAATAGCAATTTTTACCCCTATACTATCCAACACTTACCCTACTGTTGCACCCCCTGGAGTTAGAATAGTAATTTTTACCCCTATACTATCCAACACTTACCCTACTGTTGCACCCCCTGGAGTTAGAATAGTAATTTTTACCCCTATACTATCCAACACTTACCCTACTGTTGCACCCCCTGGAGTTAGAATAGTAATTTTTACCCCTATACTATCCAACACTTACCCTACTGTTGCACCCCCTGGAGTTAGAAAAGTAATTTTTACCCCTATACTATCGAATACTTACCTTAAATGCAATTAAATATTATGCGTTGTAATGGTATGCGTTGTAATGGTAGTTTTTAAAAATGCGTTGTAGTGTCATGCGTTGTAAGTGTAGTGCGTTGTAATGGATTATGCGTTGTAAAAAATGCGTTGTAAGTGCATGCGTTGTAAAAGTGTGCGTTGTAACGTCATACATCCACTCTGCCCATTTCTCTTTGCGGGCCTTGTTATCTGCCGCGGAAAAAGCTATTAGTTCCCCTCTTACCACTGCTTTAAGGGCTCCCCATAGTGCAGTCAAGGATACGGCAGGGGAGTCGTTGAGCGTCAGGTAGTCAGTGATGCATTTATGCACCTGCTTGGAGACATCAGGGCATTGTAGAAGGGATTCCCGGAGACGCCATCTTCCCTTTGGTCGGTGTAAGGGGCGGAGGTCGAGCGAGACAGTCACCGCATCGTGATCGGACAGGGCCACCGGGACAATCTCAACAGTCCTGACCAGAGCGTTGAGGTCGGGTGTCCCTAGAAAGTGATCCAGTCGAGCATACGTTTGATGCGCATGGGAATTAAATGAATAGTGTATACTGTGAGGGTGAGCCGCTCGCCAAAGATCTATCAGCCCCCTATTCTGTAGCCAATCCCTCCCTGCACTCGAGAGCGCCCCTGCCCCCCTCGTGCCGCTGACCAGATCTATCTCTATTAGGGTCCATGACCAAGTTGAGGTCGCCGCCAATTAAAATTTGCTGATAATGATGGCGAAGTATTTCGGACATGGCATCTATGAGGAAGGGCTCTTGCCCATAATTGGGAGCGTAGAGGGAGCCCACTATAACAGGGGTACCGCCCACCCAGACCCTGTACGCTAGTAGCCTTCCTTTTATCTCTATTTTGTCGCCAATGCCGCCATGAAAGTGTTGCGCTACTAATATAGCTACCCCCCCCTTCCCCCCCTTTCTTATCTGGCATAGAAGAATAGAATTTGTGAGGAAACGCTCGAGATCTCATCCTATGCCAGTCTTTGGGTAGGAGATGCGTTTCGAGGCAAATCGAGGCCCCAGAATTCTCCAAGTAACTCAGAATCGCCCGCCTCTTGATGGGACTATTTAACCCCTTCACATTGAGAGTGAGGACTTCGGTTGTCATGGGAGACATAGTAGGTCGTTGAGGGTGTGTGCGATGAGCAACAACTGGTTGTATGTGTAAAAAGCTGACTCTGCGACCTCGCCACAGTCGAGCTCACCGTCCTGGATGCAACCTGCCCCCATAGACTCCCTGTGGCCACACACCAGTACCCCCCCACCCCGCGACTCCGCAACTCCCACCCCTCCCCCCAAATCCCAACTAAACATTCCCAACAACCAACAGTGTTCACTTTCCTCAGCCCTAGCTGCGGTCCAACGGAAGATGAAAAGTGGGGTGAGCAGGATGTTCAGGCGACCTGGGCTCCCCGCCCGCTACCCCCCCCCACTGGTAGCGAAAGTGTAGTGCAAAATATAGTCCCCATAGTGCAATTACGGTGAGTCCGGTCTAGAAGTGTCTCTTGTTACTGCTGCCAGGGCCGCGGCCCTTTCGGTGGTCATTGTGGCGCGATACGGTTTCACTTGTGCCAGCGGCGAGCGTCGGCCTCCCACCGTCTGCCAGCCCTCCCTTGAAGATCGTTGCAAGGGCTTTGGAGAGGAGTCGGGACTGCTCTGAGTAAGGCCGAGTAAGTCGGAGACCTCTCGGAAAGAACGGAGTTGGTGCAGCCTGCCATTCCACTTGAAGATTAAACGGAAGGGATGGTCCCACGAGTAGGACACGCCATTGGCCTTCAGGAAAGCAGTCGCGTCTCTGAAAGCCTTACGCTTCTGAAGGGTGATAGAGGCCAGGTCTTGGTAAAGAGCGATGGCTTGCCCCTGATACATGAGTGGTTGCTTGAGGCGAGCTTCCTTTAAAATACGCTCCTACAGGGGGAAGTTCGGCAAGAAGGCCAAGATGTCGGGGGGGGAGCCGGCGCCTTTCTCCCAAGGCCCACCCTATGGGCGCGATCGATGCGAATTTCAAAGTCTTGGTCAACCCCCAGAATGTCCCGAAAGAGGCCCTGGAGATATTCAGTCACATTTGCCACTTCTGCTTGCAATGGGACCCCTGCACGCGGATGTTGTTGCGTCGAGATCTATTTTCGAGGTCCTTTGCATGCGCTTGAAGGTCGACCTGCTGATCCCTAAGCCGAAGGACCTCCTGTTGCAGCTGCTCCAGTTCTTCAGATTTAGAATGCTCCCCGCTCTCTATGGCGGCCACGTGCTCCTCCAACTCGTCCACGTCTCTGCGGATTTCTCGCACCTCGCCTGCCACCTCTTGTTTAAGTGTTTGAAAGTCTGCGCGGAGGGTGTTAAAGAGTGACTCAAGGAATGCCCTGGTGATGGGCACCTCCCCCTCCTCCTGTCGAGGGGGCTGCGTCGATGGGGGCGGGGTAAGGCTTCTCCTATCTCCAGCTGCTGCCCCTTTTGTGAGCATGTCTTTTAAAGAGCGGTCCACTTTTTTCCACATGTTGGCCATGCTGGTGCCACTGGTTAAAGGGCCGAGGTATTGCCTGATGGTTGTAGCCGTCAGCCCGCGTGCAAGATCCGCCAGGACACCACCTACAGAGTCTCTGAAAGGTGAGGGGCACAGATCCTCTTCCACCACAGGCCGCGGACAAACCTCAAAACCATGGTCCCTGGCAGCCTTGGGTGGACCGAAGGGGGGGCATGAGTTGGGCCCCAGCAAGGGCGAGAACGGAGGCTCAGAAAAGGGGGGGGCCTCAACAAATGCTTGAGCATGCAGCACGACGAGGAGCCCCTATCCAGATTGCGTACAGCGCCAATGGGTCCGTGGCCAGGCTGAGGATTCTGCTGGAGGATCTCCCAGCTCGGGCGTCACCCTCGGGTACTCCAGTGACAGGGGAGCAGACCCAGATCCCAAGGACCGCGAGTGACGCCAAACTTCAGAGCCCCATTCCCGGAGAGTAGCCCCAAAGGCCGTGATAGCAGTTATGGGGGAGAAAGCACAAAGAGTCTGTCAGGGTTGAAGGCCCCTGGCCAAGGTCCCACTCAGGCCGAAACCAGATAACTCCGCAATCTGTGGTTTAGGGTGCAAAAAGACGGAGGCAAGCAGGGCAGCGGGCGTAACACTCTGGCAAGGATGATGTGCCTTGCGATGCCCTTACAGGGACCCTCCCCAGCAGGTATCCGGAGCAGTATCGGGCAGATCGCACCCTAGATATGCCCACCGCCCCAATGCAGAAGTCACCCACCGGTTGCCGTGTAGTTGAGATGGGGGCCGCCGGTGAATCCGAAACTCCGGGCCACTTCACAAGATCAGGGAAGGCACACAGCACTCCAGAGCTGCAAGGCGCTGTATGCGTGGGACGGTCACGCGCTGCTGGACTGCCACAGACAGGGGCGAACAGGACGGGGCCCCTCCACACGCCCCTATCACTCACCAAGGTTGGCAATGAAGAGCATGGGCCGCTCCAGTCTCAACTCGGCCCGAGGCAGCACCACTGCGAAGTCAGCCCACACTGTCGCTCCCTCCGATCGCCTGGTCAGTCTTTCACAAGCTCCGGGGCCGATGGGTGCTCAAAGAGTCTCAATCCCGCGCCGCTAGGCCCGGGAGCCGCGGCCTACGTCGTCTCGCCGCCGGGCATCTCACCTCCCACTAGGCACAGGTCCGTGCACAGGTCCACGCACCCCCCTCTCAGCGCCGGAGCCTGTCGTTTGGTGCGTGCTGTCTGGACACCTGGCCCTTACTTCTCCAGTGCCAGGCCTATTGGCGATCGGGGGAGCATGCACCTACGCGGCTAACCCCCAAAGCCGCGGCCTCAATTTTCGCGCCGCCGGGTCCACTGCACAGCTATCCGTGCACGGGGCGGATCGCACGCCCGCCCGCGCCCACCCCTACGGCGTCGGAGCTGCTCACCAACCACGACCCGTGCACTGCCACTTCAGAGCTGGATCACGGGCAGGTACCGGGCCAGAGAGGATGCCCGCCGCCGGCCCCGACAGCTACCACTTGGGCGCCATTTCACTGTAGGAGCGCCAAACCAACCACTAGGGCAGTGTGTGGGATACAGCCACTCGAATGGCTCAGCAGACCCTCCGTCGTAGAACCGCTTCACCTCTGCTCGGCAGACCGCTACTAAGTGTAGAAGTTGGGGGACTACCTGCGCCAGGGAACCGGGGAAGAAGGGCTGCGGCGGGGAGCCTCAGTAGATCGTGTCTGATCAGGTCGCCATCTTGTCCACGCCACCCGAGTATTTTTTGAAGAACTACGTGGTCCTACCATTTGGACCTGAAGTTTTCCCCATTTTCAGCCTGCCTATCACAACCTGGATCTTGCTTGCGACGGAACAGGGTTTCGCGCTTCCCCCGTTCGCCATGATCATGAGGCTTACTACCCAGGTGCGCTGTCAGAATGCGGATTTTGTGGTGATTACGCCAGTGTGGAAGTCTCAAATATGGTTTCCAGTTCTGATTGAACTTTCCTGGGCTTCTCCAATCCGTCTACACTCATCACCTCTTCTGAGCGATCCAGCCGTCAATCCTCTCCCCTTGGTGCTCAACAGTATCCCGCTTATGGCGTGGAGGATTACCAGGCTCGATGGCAAGTCCCGGGCCTTTCGCGATGCGCGGCAGACCTCCTGGCCAGAGCATGGGCAGACAGACATGGGCAGACCGCTTGGTCAAGAGATACTGCTCGCTGGATGGGTTGGTGTTTGCGACGGCGTCTGAATCCCATGGAGGCAGATGTTGTCCACTTCCTCAACTTCCTAGCTTCGCTGGCATCAGAGGGTTTAGCTTATCGCTCCATCAGCAATTTCGGCTGGGCACATGCCTGTCCTGGGTCTTCCGGTTGGGGGAACACCCGTTGGCCAGGAAATTGCTTTGTGAGTTTCGGCTGTCCCATCCTCCTGAGCGGAGGTACTCCACCCTCTGGGATGTCAATAAGGTTCTGAATGTGCTGTTGGGATGGCCAGGAAATAAGTACCTCTTGTGTAAGCAACTGTCGGCCAAACTAGCCAATGCTTTTGTGTTTGATCTCTTGCAGAAGTGTGTCGGACGTCAGAGACCCTGGACCTCACGGGGTGGTCCTTCTCTTTGTATGAAGTCATCTTCCATGCTACTCAGTGAACCAAGTGGCAATCCTGGGTGATTTCTTACCCAGCATTTCCGAAGGAGTCCAAGTTGTGTGTGGTGTGTTACATTAGGATCTATGATGCCATGACTGCAGAGCTTCAGACCCACAGGGAAAAGCAACTGCTGATCGCACTATGGAAGCCTTTCAGGGCAGTCTCGTCCCCATTCAAAGCCAGATAGGTTTGTTGGATCATGCAGGAGGCTGACATTGATACCAGTGTTTTCGGCGCTCATTTAGCGCGAGGCGCAATGGCCTCAAATGATCATCGTATTCAACCTTCAAAAGGTTCTACTTAAACCAGTCTCTTCCATTGCGGCTCTCGTGGTGGATAAGCTTTGAACTAGCCTAATCCTTGCTGCCATGTCCTTATCTAAAATGAACAATTTCCTAGCTCTTGTAATGGAAAGTTTCAATTCTGTTAAGGACACGGAGGTGAGGATTAGCCCACCCACATTGAGGAATCATGGTACGCCCAGATATGAATACTATGTTCTGATGTAAATAAATGTTTTTCCTGATTATCTTTAGTGTCATGTGGCTGGATTGTGCTTGTTCTTGCTTGCGGTCACTGAGTGTTCAGGGTGCTCATGGATGCGTTCTGACTTGCAGCAATGGGATCTTCTAAGCAGGAGTGAAAATCTTCCACAGTTGGCTTTGTTGCAGGAAGAAAGAGGAAGTTCGTCTAGGGAAGATGGCAGTTACAGTGGCTGGAGGTCCCTGATTGGATGGACTTGTTGGTTTTAGAACTTTATGGTTTTACCTGGACTCATGGGAAATGAAGTCTGATGGTAAAGGTTACTGGATAACACGACTGCTGGAAATAAAGACAGATATGCCTAATCCTTGCATCCGTGTCCTTAAGAGAATTGAAACTTTCTGTTACGAGTGCTAGGATGTTTTTCATTATTGATTTAATTTGAGTTTCTGCTTCCCTATTTTTGTGCATCACCAACTTCAACATCATTCACAGCACATTTAGTTATCATTATCCTCTGTTTGTAGAACTTGAGGATTCCATGGACCCCATTCCATCATGGGTGGAGGTTCTTAGAAGGTTCTCCCTTGTTGACCAAGTTAGGTGACTAAATGGTCTTGAGTGGATCCGGCCTAGATTGAAGCCTTCCTATTAACTAAAGCAGCCCAAGATATAGCCCTCTGTCGCAATGTAGATGCCCCTGAGATAGATGTCCTGCAAGAATTTGAGAGGATCGCTGTAAACCGGAGGAAAAATTGAGCGTGCCCTTAACCACCCTGAGGGGGGAAGAGACAAAATGGTTTGATAGGGTCTGCTCCAAGTGCCACAGGTATTTGAAGACCGCCTTGAAGCAGGTCCCAAGAGATAGGAGCCTTGTGGTAGCCGGGACACAGGCCTACAAGCAGGCAATAATTAACCGTAAACACACTTTGCAAGAATTAGCCTGGGAGGAGCTAATCCCGGCTAGTGAGACAAGAGATAGCGCTCTTTTTTGGCGGGTAGTCAATAGACCCTGTTTTACAGAGGGTATAGCCCCTATTGTATGCTCCCACATCTCTGAGCAACTATGGTTATACCATTTTGCAGGGGTCTAAAACTATTGGGAGCTGGCAGAGGGCAAGGTCACAGGAGCCAGAGGCGAGGGCAGGTTCCTGTGGTTTTTACCTTGGAGGAAGTAATCAGGGGCCTAAATACAATAACCAGGAGCAAGACTCCGGGCCCTGGTGGTATACTGCTGGACCTGTTTAGGATAGATAATGAGCTCTGGAGCCCCCTCTTGAATGCAGCAGTGTGCCGTGGGGTGCCGGCCTTTTGGTCAACTGAAGTGATTGTACCTGTGTTCAAGAAGAGTGAAATGGATAACCCCCAATGCTACTGCCCTATCTCATTGATTGATGCAGTAGTGAAGGTCCTTGGGAGGGTTATACTTTATAAGTTAATGGCTTGGTCGGATGCTAAAGATATTCTCACAGGCATCCAATATGGTTTTCAGCCAGGGAGGTCAACGTCTGACCAATGCCTGAACCTCTACCTAATTGTAAATAAGTGTATGGTAGCTCACCCTGAATCCCACTACTTGACATTTACGGACCTCATGTCTGCCTTTGACAGGGTAAATTGTGCTAATTTGTGGGTCCTATTGATTAAGTTAGGGGTTGAGATTAATATAGTCGCTTTGTTGGCAGTTTTACATTCTGACACCTCGGCTTCTGTGTGCTTTTCGTATGGTGCCACGTACACTCGGCCCTTTTCAACTAGTAGCGGCTGCAGCAGGGGGTGCATCCTTGCTCCGTTTTTGTTCACCTTATTTGTAAATGGGCTTCAGCAAACCCTTCTTTCGGCTCAGGCTGACTGTCCCAGGGTAGGTTTGAGGTAGCTTCCGGTGTTAGGCACCAATGATACGGTCCGGATGGCCCATATGGCCCGAGGCCTGCAGCTTCTCCTGGACAAATTTGTTATCTTCATGGGCAGCCTGGATCTGGCTGTAAACTTTACTAAATTGTATGTCATGGTAGTGGGTCCTCGCTCCACCAGCTCCAGGACCTTCAAGGTAAGGCACCATACCCTGGGTAAAGTCTCAGCCTTTCCCTACTTCGGTGTTCTGTTTGATGCCAAGAACAATTAGCAGCCTCTCTTGGAGTGGAAGAGAGCTGAGCCCATTAAAAGTAGTACTGGGGCTGTGGCGAGCTTTGCTTGCAGTTTGGGTTCTTGGTCTTCACAAGTCCTGCTTAAGATTTACAATACTAAGTGTGTGTCCCTTACCCTGTTATGGTACTGAGGTGTGGGGATACATGAAGACCAACAAAATTCAAGCATCTGAAAACAACCTTTTTTTAAGGCGACTGGTTCCGGTTTTGCAATGTACTCCTCCTGCCTTCTCAGTGCATGTGGAACTTGGAATTACTATCCTTGCTGACACAGTCGCTCGTAGTCCCCTCCTGTGCTGGATAAATGTTTCAACCATGGAGGATCCTAAACTCAACAGATTGATCTTCTCAGACTGTTTGTCCTTGGATGGTGCACTCAGAATCCCTTTGTTAGCCCATGTTAAAGCTGCATTTGCCACATTTGGGATGTCTTTTTGACTCCCCACTCTATGGTGGCCCGGGACCTGCTTTCCTTAAAAGAGCTGTACTTTGAGCAGACATCATCCCTTAGAGAAGGGGCTGAATTGATTAAACCCTTGGAGAGGGCACACTGGCTCCTTAAGTCTGTCCAGGGTATGGAGAATTATTTAGTCCAGGTGTCTAGTAGGTGTGACTGGTTTCTTTTGGCCAGGTTTTGTTTGAATCAACTACACCATCTCCTGGCCACCCTCTGTTGTTGGAACCACCCTGGTAATAGAACACCCTGCTGAATCGACAATAGGTCTCTGCAGGATACCCAATTTTGCAGTAACTATAGTTGGCCCAGAAAGCAGTTCCTTATTCCATTTTTTAAGGCACTAAACTTCACTCGAGTACGCCCCTTACGTACTTACAATTGCTCCCGGATGAACATGTCTTATTTGTTGTGGACAGTTTTTTTACGTGCAACTCTGGCGCCCAGGCGCTCAAGACTGGATTGAGTATTACATTCATTAGGTACTTCCTTGTTACAAGTTGTTTTTATCGCATCTGGTTCTTAAAGTTGTATTTTATGTCCATCTGTCATGTTTGTGGATATTTATTGTGTCTTTTATGGTTGCTTGTACAACCAAATAAAGATTTTACTACTACGAACTGAAAAGAGTGGGAGCAACTGGTATGAAAAAGAACAAGCAAAGATGTGCCTGTGAATATGTAAGAGAGCGAGAATGCGCCAACGTATATTTTAAATAAAAAAGGTACAGCAAATGGACTTGTCACTTAATATTTTACTCGATTAGCATTGTAAATAGCAATGATTTTTATGTGTGTATTAATTATCAAAACAGATAAATAAAAGGCATTGTCATTTACAATGCCAGTAGCTTCAACTCTCGGAAATGAGAGACGTTTTGCATTGCAAATGCTTGTTCTGACTGATGCAAGTTGCTCACTGTTAAGCGACAGCGGTGAGAGTTCTGTGTGCGAAAGCGACAGCCGAAGTGAACCCCTGGAATTTGTGCTGGATCACCGACAGGATACCACAGCATGGCAAAAGAATCCCATGTGCGCCCTTTCCCGGGCAACCCCGTTGGTGCAGTGCCTGTCGAAACGTGCACAGTGACTGCTTGCTGGAGCCATGGTATCTGTGTCTCTGCCATGCATAGGTCATGGTGGTATTTAGGCCCCCTTTATTTCTTGTTGAGGAATCTCTCCCTCACATTCTGCATTTTGCAAAACGTGTTGTAATGTTAACTGGAAGTACAGAACAAAACGAATGGGCTGATACCGAGTACTTCAGTTGACTTTTTGGAAGAGGGAGCGATGTAGTGCCAGACTAAAATAGTCTACGTTTCCTCAGTCGTTTGGAAGCTTAAATACCATAATACTTGCAATATAGACAATGTATGACCTTTATGACTTACACAATATAAAAAAAGAAATATGCAAGTCAGTAATTGACGTGCCATGTGAAGTCTGTTTTACACACTTGGGCAATAAATACCTCCATTAATAGGGTTCGGTTTGGTAAAATGATATCCTATAGAGTAGTATCACTTTAACAGACGGAGGGTCAACTGTCCAGCAACAGTAAGGTAAAAACCTAGAATCTATACTTGTAGTTTATGGTTATTGTTGGGTAAAAACGATTGCATTTTGTGAATGTGAAAAATAGCTTTTGAATTGTGACAGTTATGCTACAGATCGTCCAACCCTTCCTTTTTTCTTTACACACAGCTTTTTAGAAGTTCTAATAAGAAGCAGAAATAGACACAATGATGTGGTTCCTACAATGGCACAAGGCGTGATTGAGTATAAAGAAAAATATGGCTTTGATCCGTTCGTTAGCAGCAACATCCAGTATTTTCTGGATCGATTCTACACCAATCGTATCTCCTTTCGGATGCTCATTAATCAGCACAGTAAGTACATTCTTTATTTGTCCCTTGAGGCTATGTTATTTTTCTGGGTTCCCTATAAAGTATAAACAAAGTTGGTGGCAAAAAGGAGGAGATTGAAAATAATTATCACCTAACATAGAATCTCTTATTTCTCACAGCCAGCACTAGCATTCAGCTTAGAGGTGGTGGTCCTCGATCTGCTACATGGAGGGATTTCGAAAATGTTTTGTAGAATTCAGTTGGTGTACTGAGCGGGATAATGTATGTGTAATATATATCCCTCCACTAATCGTAAACAGTAGCTGGTCAGGATGGAGGAGTTGGCCTCCGGTCTGCTTCAGAACATGAAGGGGATTCTCCAGTCTCTTTGTTATTTACCATGTGTTTCACAACCAAGAAAAGGTCTCTTCTTCCAGTCATATGTTGTAGACACCTAACTCTGCATACAGGAGCCAAGAGAAGGGACTGTATTTAAATTCAAATCTTAGTTTGTGGATCTCGTCCTAAAACTGAATGGCCAAAAACAGAATTCCCTGGCTTTTACTCAAGACTGCCACCTACCAATTAAATCCTGATTAAATGAACTATTACCAGTCACTGCGACTCCGAAACTGGGAATCCTGGCGTTGTCTCTTTACTTTTTTAACCCTTCAATGTATTTTGCCCCAACGGCCAGCCAAAAGACCAATTACACCAATCTTCAAGTTTACCTCTTGAGAAACATTAACATTTTCGTCCTCACATGAGTTTTCGATCAGTTTAGCATGCTATGATCTTATCATCGCTGGATTCGGGAAATGCCAAATTAACTGGCCCCCAAGTGACCACATTAGCCACCTTCAAAGCTGTCCTACTGCAACCACTTTGCTAGTCTCTGACGTACACAAATATTACATTGTTCCAGTAGTTGTGAGCGTACTACTTTATCTCAACTTCAAAGCCAGCACCACTTTTAAAATGGTCTATTATCTCCCAAGAAGTTATTAATAAAAAATCTCCCAAATAATTCAGAGACCAGTTGAAAATGTCTGAAGGCAAGATGATCAAAAATTATATAAATTGCTAGATTGAAACACCTACATTCAAGAGAAATGAACACGCCTTATCTGAGACAGTACCTTTCACGCAAAACCTTCTACTTTATACCTCAGACAGCTCGATTGGCTCCTTACATTTAGAAGGAAACTGAAAATGTATTGTTCCATAAGTTCTGGATCACAGCTTCGCTATCAGCTCAACAGTTATGCTTGTAACCACTTACACCATTCAAGAAATACTTTTCTGCTAACCACTCAGCCATATTTGTATACCCACAAGCATGCATGCAGGATCCACCCTGCAACTCTTAGATGCACAAAGTGTGTTTTCTACATATGGAGAACCGTTTGGCGGAAAGTTGTGAAAACCGTGGCTTCTGTTTCACAAAGAAAAAATCGTGTTCAACCCAGTCCATCTAAAGAGGATTTTTATTTCTGAGGTTCAAGATAAACTAATCGGGGTGCTGTGTAAAGGCAAACTATGTTTGCACTTCTTAGACTCTTATAGGTATTGAATACTTCTTTTCCCTAAGACTGCTATCATACTAGGTCAGTCTCCCAGTAATTGTTTGAAGTTTACATAAATCCGATTTTGAATAGTTTAGAGCCATGGTACTTAATCTGGCGAATTAAAGACCAGTTGAAACCTTCCTTTTCCATCGCAAATTATGACGTTAAGAGTAACAACTATTCCTCAACACTTTCTTAATTTGGAAGGTGTTTTGGACTTACTTTTATTTGTGTTTTCACCATTCTTTGCAATAAGGAGAGCTCTGGTGATGTTCACGATAACCTCTTGAAAATTATTAATGAGGGTGCATTCACGCCGCTGTTGTTATTGCTAGACCTCTATCCTGATAATTCTGCATCATTAACCTGAAAACAAAATGCAAAGGCAATAATTCAAATCCTTATTGGGGGACATACTTGCAGAATAGTAAAAGGGGGTGTTTCTTCTACTGCAGCCTGTATGTTGTGGGCTTGTGCATGGATTATGAATTTTCCCACTAATAACAATGTTTCAATTGTTATTAATAAAGAGCTTGCAAATGAACAATAGACACAACTGTGCGATAACCCCATTCTCATAACCATCTAGACCCTGTTTTCCTAGGAGTCCCAACACTCCAAACTAGAGCCGAACCTATGCTCAGTGTCTTGGAATTTCCACTTCAGGCAACCACTAAGTCCCTTATCAATCTACGATATACTAGGCTTAGTGGAGGAGAACATGGCGGTCCCTAGGTAAGCAGCCGTTTGCTCCTCGGAGGTACTCTAATCCGGTGCCTAATGAGGAGGCGAAGATGAGACCCGCGTGACCTGCGTTGGAGATGCCCTGAGTGTCCCGACCAACTCACTCTCTTTCCCTTTTGGCTCAGCTTCGTTGTTGCGGGTAATGTGTTTTGTTGCCTGGGCGCCCGTAGTTTCTCTCCACTTGTCTCCTTGGGTGGCAGCCGCCCTGAAGCTGAGATGGGGCCGCAGAGCAGTGGCTCGCGAGCTCCTCCGGGTCAGCTTCGGCAGCGGCAGCACCGATCGAGTTTCCACCACCCTGGAGAAGGCTGCCTTTGGAGGCGAGATCGACAAGGACCTGAATTCGGGCTGCGGTATTCCCTTGCGGTCTCCCTCGCAGCCACAGGAGCAGGTACAGGGGGTTCAGGCGGAACGGGTGAGTTCCCCGCCTCAGGCGATACCAGGCACTGCGCACCCAACTAAGGCATTAAAGAAAGGCAAAAAGCGTGGAGGGGGGACCCAGGGGCCAGTACAATTAAAATCAGGAGGTAAAAGTACCAAACAATTCCCTGAGGAGAAATCGGGCATTGGGAGCAGTGTGAAGAGCCAGGGGATAAGTGGTGCTAATGGTGCAGATATTGACAGTAGCTGCTCCACCTTTCAGCAGTGTGAAATTAAAGGCAGGAGCATAAAGGCAGGGAGGGCCAAAAGTAATCCCTTGGATCTTAAAGTCAGGATCACCCCCTCGCTTAGGTGATACTTTAAAGTGCAACCAGTCGTACTAGACGTGGTGAAGCAGGGTGAGGCCCTCAGAAGGGAGTCAGTAGGTCAGCTTGTCTCAAGACCCATCTCGGAGAGGATGGAGGCTTCCGGAGGCCCCCTGCCTAAAGCATCAATCTCAACTATAACTATAGGAAATAGTTCAACAGGGGCCCCGGATAAAGGAAAGGACACTGAAGGCCAGAGGGCTCTGGCATCTCAAGGTGCGGAAGATAGATGTGATGTAGAGGTGGATAAAGGCTCCAGAGATCATAAAACAAGGGGGTCTTCAGTAGCATCCTTGGAGGCTCTTTTCTCCACCCTTTCGAAGGACATCAAAAAGGGGTTCTCAGTGTCTGAAGCCAATCAAGGAGAGATCAGGAACTTTTGTGAGTCATTGGAAAGGAAGATCAACCTCCTAAACACAAGAATTGATACCTTGGAGAACACAGTGGGAGAATTAAAGGGTGATCTTGGAGCAGCAAAAGCTGACATATTGACTCTCAAGAGGGAGGAGGTGGTCCTTCGGGATAAACTAGAGATGTTGGAGAATAACTCCCAAAGAAGCAATTTGCGTATCTTGAATATCTCGGAGGGGAGGGAGGGGGATGACCTCAAATCCTACATGGTTTCACTCTTAAAAGAATCACTGCAGATTGAGGGTCAGAAGAAGATCCGAGGAAGGACATTCAGAGGGTCCACAGAGACCCTTTTAGAAGGAACCCCAACAGAACAAAGCCCAGTAAAATTCTTATGAACTTTCATACTTATTCCTTGAAGGAGAAGATCCTCAATATGGCCTTAAAGGTGAAATCATTGAAGGCTAGAGACTTCATTTGAAATACGTTCAGATCTGGCCCAAGCCACCCATGACAGGCAATGGGAGTTGAGCAGGAAATTGGACGACCTCAAAAAGCTTGGCGCTGTGGCCCAACTTAGATTCCCAGCAACTATTATGCATTATGTCAGATCAGTACAAGAGGCAGATTTACTAGAAAGTTTGGGAAAAGGAGAAGTATAGTAGGCTAGTCTATCCCTGGTGGCTGGGCGTCCAGCCATGGTACCCATTTATATGAACAACAGGGCAGACTTAACCAGTAGGATTTCTAAATATACACTCTTGTCCTTTTTGGTCTCTAAAATAGCACTAGAGAGGCAATCACAAAGGCACTACACAGGGACATACACAGGGATATTTAGTTAGTGGAAGTTAAGGGTTGGGTTCTAACTTCTCCTCTACTCTTTTTTGTCTTTACCTGATTACAAAGGGACAGGGCGGGCTGCCCCGGGGTGCAGCAACTGGACTCTTATCTGTCCAGGTAAATGGGGGGGGGGGGGGATTTCTCCTGGGAGGGGTTGTTGGGGGGGGGGGGGGGTTGTGGTGCAAGGGGTGGGGAGTATAGGGGTAAAAAACAAATAAATCCTCATTCACCTTATTGTTTGTTCGGACTGCCCTAGTTCTGTTGCGATTGGTCTAGTGTTGGCTCTTTCTGCAACCTAGTCGACGCATGGATCTCACATTTAAGCCCCCATGAAAACGATTCAGTTCTTGTCCTGGAATGTTAATGGCCGGCGCGTGAAAACCAGAAGGGTAAAAATCTTGCAATATATAAAAGTTTCTCCTGCACAGGTCATTATCCTTCAGGAAACTCACCTTTTGAAGGGACAGATCACCGATTTATTTAAAAATCAAAAATGGTTGTATTATTTGATCTGCTCCAATCAGTGTGACAACATAAGGGGCATTGCTATATTAATTAAAAAACAAGCACAAGCCAGTATTTTAGATTCTCTGGTTGACCCATGTGGCAGGTGGGTCATTGTGAAGGTGATTATCTCGGGCTCTCCGCTTACCTTGGTGGACTACTATGGCCCAAACCAAGACGACCCCTCTTCTCTTAAAACTATTTTTTTGAATCTCTCTTGGATTACCCAGACCCGGTAATCATGGCTGGGGATATCAACATTGTCTTGAATCCTAAATTGGGCAAGTTGGCAAGTAGTAGAGCTAGGGTGCCTTCCAGGTCCTGGATGTACCTCCAATCTATGATGGCGCAGACTGAACTCTGTGACATTTTGAGAGACAGATCGGGTTCTCAGTTGGGAGTCTGATACTATAATAGTAAATATGGCCACAAGTTGAGAATCAACTACATCTTGAGGGGTAAGATTAAGGACATTGGCTATTTGACTCCTCATCTGTCCGATCATTCAGGAGTATGGATGGATCTAGTCCTGGCAGATGGCCAGCATCCTAGAGTCTGGACGTTTGATCGAACTCTACATCTTGATGGTGAGGAAATGAAGTATTTATCTCAGGAGACTGAGAGCTTCTTGGATGTCAACTTAGGTTCGGCTGCAACTTCGGTAGTTTGGGACTCCCTAAATGACTTTTTAAGGGGCATTATTACGAGTAGGGTGTGTTTCAGGAACAGACAATATAGAGAAGAGGTGGCATGCAAGGAGACAGATATGAAGGCAGTAGAGTTGGGCCTGAACAAGGGGATTGACTCTGAGAAACAACAGGAAAATTTGTTCAAATTAAGAAAATTAAAAGATCAGTTAGGCACCATCCTTCAGACTAGGGTTGCATGCAGATGGGAGATGAGTAAGCTTGCCCATTTTGAGTACAGAGAAGGCACAGGCAAGCTCCTGGCATGGAAGGCTAATTCTGATAGGATGCGTAACCTGATCAAACAAATTGAAAACTGGGATGGGGTTACTGCTCTGTCCACAGACGAAGAGATAGCGGGTGCTTTTTTCAATTTTTTCCAGGATCTGTACCAAGAAGATAGTGTGGTGGATAAAACCGTGGCTGTGTGGGAGCACGCTTACCCCCCTGAATTTAACTCATCAGGGAGATCTAGAGCGGGACATCTCACAGGAAGAGGTGAAAAGGGGGGAAAGCTGCTGGGCCAGATGGGCTGCCAATAGAAATGTATAGATCTTTGGGGGAGGTGATAGTACCCATTTTGACACAGCTTTTTAATGAGATCTTATCTGATGGTATAAGGCTGCCCGGCACATGGGGATAGGCTACCATCACTCTGATCCTGAAACCAGGGAAGAACCCAGCCTGTTGTGGGTCTTATAGACCCATCTCGCTGCTGAACGCTGATTATAAAATCTTTGCCAGGATTCTGGCGGGCAGGCTGGGTTCGGTCACGGGAGATGTGCTCCACACCGATCAAAAAGGTTTTGTTAAAGGCAGGAACTTATCTGACCTTACCTATGATCTTATGGGTGCAATAGACCTGGCCACAACCTTTTCGCTTCCCCTCACTGCAATAGCATTAGATGCCACCAAGGCCTTTGACAGGGTCAACTGGGTGTATCTGGGGGAGAAGTTTTGCCGAGCTATTCATCTGATTTATCAAGATCCGTCAGCTAGACTTCTGGTTAACGGTAATCTGACCAGATCTTTTAAGTTCACTAGGGGTACTAGGCAGGGCTGCCCTCTTTCTCCCCTCCTCTTCGACCTGTATATCGAACCTTTTGCTCAGTGGTTAAGAGAGGAGCCCAGCATTTGTCATTTAAGCATGAGGTTTGGTGGAGAAAGGTAGCCCTGTATGCCGATGATATTTTGATCATCTCTGCAGACCTCGCTAGGACCTTCCCTGCTGTTATAAGGTTGGCACGAGATTTCAGGCAGGTATCTGGTTATGAGGTAAATGCTGAGAAAACTGAGGTCATGACTTGGAATTTGGCGGAGTGTCAGCATCAGACCAAGAGCAACATGAGATATCTGGGGGTCAGAATAGTTCATGATCTCAGGGACTAACCAAGTGCAAGTGTTTCAAGGGAGTGCCAGTAACTCATGAAGACCTGGGTTCATCTCCCTCTAACCATTCTTGGGAGGATTAATTTGGTAAAGATGGTGGTGCTCCCAAAAATCTCCTTCCTGTTTAATGTCATTCCACTACACTTTGACAAACCGGCTATAGTTAAGCTCCAGCAGGCAATTAACTTGTTTGTCTGGGCATACAGGTGTACCAGGATTGTCTGGAAGAAGTTGAGATGCAGGAAGGAGAAGGGAGGACATGCATTGCTGGATTTGCAATATTACGCTTGGGCTTTCCAACTATCGCATTCCAGGATGCTCTTAAAAACTCCAGAGAGCACAGTGGTGGGGGCCATGTTTTCCGCAATGATAAATGGCGCTGGTCTATCTTAGGAGGGGTTCTTGTTCAAATTCTGAGAACCGAAATTCTTCAGAAAGATCAAGTTAAAAGTCCTGCAGGGAATGGCTAGAACATGGGCTAGTATTAAACGGCTGACGGGTCTTAACTACTTCTCAAGCCTGGCCCCCCCTGTGAGATTATCCAGGCGTACCAGACTGCCTGAAAGATAGGCTAGCACTTCTACTTAGAGCAGCTGGGTTGAAAGTGTAGGGGGATCTGGCCCATGAGGGCATGCTCTTACCCTGGTCATCACTATACAACAGGGTGGAAGAGGGTTTGTATAAGTTCAAATATATCCAGTTGCAGAGTTGGTCCCAAAACTTGAAAAAACCTATAGGCATAGGTAACACTCTTGAGGAGCAGTTAGTGATAAGACCGGCTGGGAGGAAGAAGGTCTCCTACTTATACTGGGCTATTGAGGAGGCTGTTGATGGGAACTTTAAATTGGCCGAAAAATTGTGGGGGGTTTCTATACCAAATGAACAGTGGGAACAGCTGTGGCAAATGTCCTATTTGTCACTGTAAAACCAGCTTGGCTTAGGAGGAACCATTTGTCCACGCTTCATAGGGCCTATCTATCTCAGTTAAGGTTGACTAAAATGTCGAAGGGGGCTCCAGTTAGTTGTAAAAAATGCTTTATGGAGAGAGCCTCTGATGTACATATGCTTATGGAGGGCCCGGCCATAGCAGATTTTTGGGAAAGAGTAGGAAATACCATCACGGATATTCTAGGCCTCCCAATCCAAATCAATCTTATCCTGATAATTTTTGGAATATCCAGTGAAATCACGGGCCCTCTAGATCTTTCCTTTTCTATGTTCTACTGCTGGCCAGGAGAGAAATATGTAAAAGATGGGTAGGAGCTGTACCCCCTCTGCATTCGGAGTGGTTGTCCTTGTTGTTTGTGACATCTAGGATGGATCTGTGTAGAACTCAGAGTAGGAAAAAGAAATCACTATGGGATTTCTTATTAAAATGGTCCAATGCTTAGGCTTTGGAGACCTGGAAGCCCCCCTTGATTTATTTATATTTATTTACAAGAAAACTTTGGTCCTTTGATTACGCCTCTCTGAAACTCTTCTGACTGTGTTGGGCACACCCAGTTTTTTCCTTTCTAGGCAAACATCAACAGTCGCCAGGGTCACCTGGACTGAATGGGAGAGTGACCACCCCCTTTACTGTGGGGCTAGTGTCATCCTAGCCTGCTGTGGTACCAGTAGGTGGGGCGCTTCCTCCTGGTCCCCATCCAACAGCCTACGTCCCTCCAACATCAAGTAACGGTACGGGTGACTTATATGTTCACTATGGTCTGAGGTGAATGAGGACAATTATTTTTTTTAAAGATATACTAGGCTTAGTTTGCATCTTTAATATTGTCTTAAATCCTCTCCCTTGCTGTAATCAGTTGGGCCTTTATTTGCTCATTCCTGTCAGTCTCAGATATTGTAAACTAAAAATAAAAACTGATGGCTCCTGTTTCTTGCTTTAACAACGTGTAAATATCTAGTTCCAGACTTGAGACTCACCGCTTTTCTATCCATTTAACAAATGACGTTAGGGGTTACACAGTTTGTATCTTAATGGATTAATGCAACACGTAATGATGATCTGACAGTCAGTAGCAACATAGTTTGTTTCCTGCAAATCAAATTCAGCGCTGAATTACTCCATTAATTATTTTGCTTCACCCTTCGCACTTCCTCACATTTTCCATTAGCCAAAACTCCTTATGTTCATTTTAGGCAAAAACTCTGGGTTCATTTCTCGAAGATGGAAAAGACAACATACCTAGCTTCTCATTCACCTTGTACCAGAGTAACAGTTTTGTCTCTTATCTATGAATTATAAACATTCAATGCTCTATTTATGGGAGAAAAATCAATAAAACACCCTTGCTTCTATGCTTCATTCTTGCAACCTTATGTGTGGTAGCTAAGATGATTTTACCTTGTTAGTGACCCTGTTCTTAGCTGAACAATATGTATCATTGCTTGTTTTGAGCTTTTCCTTCCCATATTATATTGTTGGGGATTTTTTGGAAGCCTTAAAGCATACTAAAAGTCAAACACATCTTTATTCGGATAAAACTATCCATAAAAGAGACACACAGATAAAATTCATTCGAGTAAGTCACAGAACATTCACAGATTATTCACAGATTTAAAATAGAAATATAAAATTCATACATATTAGTCACAAAACATTCGCAGTTTAGATGAACAAGCGGAAATCTAAAAGTAACGGTCCGAAGCCAACAGAAGAATAGTCCTTGTCATGTAATATCAAATAGGTGGAGGTTATTTAACATGTGTTATCCCAATCTGTCAAAAGGACCCTGCTCTGGTGATGCAAGCCTAAAATCATCATTACTCGTCTTCAATACACTTTGAATCTTCAATTAAAAATAATCAAAATGGGCAATAGTAAAGATCGGTAGTAACAGTCGGTGGCAATAGATTGTTTATAAAATCGGATATCCTCATTATTCTACTTCATATGTTAAAGCTTCCAGGTGTGAAAGCTGGTTTCATCTGTAGATGGATTGCCAGATGTAAACAAATACTCTGACATAAAACCACATTATCAAGATTACGAATGTAGTTAAAAGCATTTTTATAATAAATCAGTCTTTCCTGTAATACCATTGGTGCAATATTTGTTTCCTCTGATCCCTGTAAAAATTACAAAAAAGAATAAATTACAATGTGGACTGGTTTGACTCGCCATCACATGGGCATTTGGGTAGCTTTTGGGAGCAAAATCCCATTATGGGAAAAGTAACTATAAAGTGCAAAGTGCCAATTCACAATCTAGTAAGATAAAATCTATGTTGGATGTTCTATACTAGAATAAGATAACTCTGGATACTTTGTTGCCCAGGGCCTGAGCAATACGTTGACACTGTATATTTAAAGCACTCTCTAGGTTCCCTATCGGCCAACCTTTTTCCCATGAGGATCGTTTTTAGATCTTTTTTTACTGTATTGTACCACGCTAGCAGAGTACTTAATACTTATGTTCCCATCCACTTTCTTTAAAAGACTATCCACATAGGCCAGCCATGGAATCCTTGCTCTGTACTCCAAGGTTAGGTAGTCTGCTATCACCTCTCTGGTGAATTTAGTGCCACCGTTGCTCTATATACTATGCCAGAGGGTGATGCAGCTTATTTGCAGTGCATCCTCTAAATAAGGGACCACCAATTCATTATGAACTATGTAAGAGGGTGTGAACAGGGCAGTGCCTGTAATCTACATGAGAAGAGAGTCTGTGTCTGTAAGTGGGGGCACCTTGTTGAGCCCCACTAAGAGGCCCCATAGTCAATACTGGGTATACATTTAATTTTATATAGGGTCAAGAGCTTTCTAATGGGCGTATTCCCAATTTTGGCTGCAAATCTAAAAAGGGCTTCTGAGGATCTTATGAATTTCAGTTTGGCTGCTTTCATATGTGTACCCTATTGTCTATTACTAGAGAACTGAACACCTAACTAAGTGAGTAACTTTCTGTTTCGGCAAGTGCTTCTTCCTTAATGTGGCAAATTTTCTTTTTAGGCCGCCTATTCCCACGTCATGGTTAATGTTTTCTTTAGGTTGATTTTTATGTCCCTGTCCCCATATACAAGTTGAAGCAGTCGATAAAAAGCTGAAGGCCATTGGCAGATCTAGAGATCAATATGGCATCATCTGCATACAGGAGGACCGGGGTTGGAAGTTAACCAACTTTAGGGGCAATCACCTCCGTCTTTTGCAGGGATTTGTCCACCTCATCAATGTAGAACGAGATGAAAAGTGGGGATAGGACGCAGCCTTTACAGATCCCTCGTGTTACTTTGAAACATGGTTTACCTTTCTACCTTTAGCCCATAACATACCCGTGTAGTTAGCTGTGCATATAACTGTGACAGGAAAGTCCCGATCTCAGTAGGGGCACCCATCTTTGTCAATGACTACCACATCTTAGTGTGGTTTACAAAATCAAATGAGCCGCTCAAGTTGGTAAAGCATAAATGGATAGGATCCTCTTTAATCCCACTGGAGTCACTGTTCTTAAGAATGAAAGGATAGAGAGAGAGACTATGGTAGTTCTAATACTGTGGTTGTTGGGCACAGTGGGTCCAGATCATGGTGCCCTCACACACCCCGAAGGATGTGATGGTTCATCATTGGGCGGTGCACCTTGTTGGGCCCTACAGGTCCCCCGAAGGGTCACTTTGTCGGAGATCTTTTCAGGATAAAGCCGTATGGGTGTGTGGGGATAAGTGGCAGTGAAGTCCTAATGTGAAATCTAAAAGATGACTGAAGGGTAGCTAGACAGTTTAATAAGGAGAAAATCCCTCTGCCATCAGTAAAAAACCAGAAGGTTGTGCTGCCTAGAGGGGAATAATGGCCCTCAGTAGCTAAAGACAATATAGCATGCCCCTAATGGACGTTTTGCGGCAACATGTTTTGCGCTACCTATTGGTCTCAGGAGGAGATCCCAAGCGCTTCTTCAGGACCATGTAAGGGTGCAGTGTATAAAATGAGTAGTGAGTGGCCTATATTCGTAGCTCTAGTGCCACTGAGACTGATAACTGTATTCTGGAACGACAAAAAGAGAGAGAGATAAGATAGTCAATGTATTAATATCCTACATTAAGGGTATTCTTTAAAAAACAAACATACATGAGCCTGGGTTTCCATTGGTGAGCCTGGTGCACGTAGCGTGAAATCACCTACTGTAGATGGCCAGTAAATGAGACTGTAGTGGGCTATAGACATATAGTGACAATACAGGACAGACAAACATATATCTGTGCTCAGGGCACAGTATCAATCATTAACACACAACATGTTGTGGCGGTAGATAACCACCAAACGTTCGTAAAAGTCGATTGGTAGGAATAGGTGTGGACAATATCGAAGGTATCACCATTGATGGCAAGCCTCAGGTCACGGTGTAAATTTAGGCATAGTATTTACCAAATTGCGCTTACCTATAAAGTAATGGAGAAGTATTTCATGAGATGCAGCAGTGAGGTATCCTCGAGACCTGTTATGAAGGGTAGAGGCATTAGCTCAAAGCATAAATAGGGCAGAGAGCAAAAGCGGCTATCCTGCATGGTTACTGTGCACTCATTGCAGACGAACAAAGTAGTACTTACAATTTGTCGTAGGTATGCGAGGCCCGATCACCTACCTGACGTCACGCCGCATCAGTAGAGGCTGTAATGCGGCCACCGCCGAGTATTAGTAGCAGTACAGAGACCGGCGAGTGGGCTTGTTTAGTAATCGATTGCTTCTGGGTTGTCTGTTCGTTGCTAGGTGACTCAGCGTTGATGTTGAGGCTCTACACACGAACATACAGCAAGAGGCCACCATCAGGGTGATTGAGGAGACTTTGAGAAAAACAACAACCACCGCAACATCTCCTGTGGGATTTATCATGGAATGCACTGAACTCGCCTTAAAGAACAATTTCTTCAAGTTCCAGAACCAAATATTCCACCAGGTCCATGGAATTTGTATGAGCAGCTCTTTCGCGCTTAGTCGTGCGTGTCTCTATATGGCGCACTTTGAGGAGACACATATCCAAACAGAGAGCAACCCCTTTCTTAAGGACATCACGGAATGGAAACAATATATCGACGATATATTAATATTCTGGACTAGATCAGGAGAACGTTGTCCACAGTTCCACGACTGGATTAACCACCGGGACCCATATTTGAAATTTACCTTGACCACCTCACAGAAGGAGATCCCTTTCCTAGACCTACTAATAACACTGGACAATGGCAACCTCACCACCAAGACGTATAGGAAACCTACCGACCGCAACAGCCTTACGGACAATTTCTCAGGCTGAGTAGAAACTGTAGCACAGTTCAGGACTACGAGTGCCAAGTTGAGGAATTGAGCAACAACCTGGAGAGGAGGAACTACCCCAGGCAGACATTCAAATCCACCAGGAAGAGAGCATGCAAGAACCACCGCGATGCCCTCCTCGAAACCCACACTATACCAAAGGAGGACATAGTTACGTGTTTTACCACCTTCACACCAATGTCCAACAAAGTAAAAAACATAGTGCTAAAACACTGGCACATCGTCAAAACAGGTGACCTCAATTTGGAACACCCTAGGTTCGCGTTCAAACAAACACAGAATTTGAAAGACCTACTGGTGCATACGAGACCTCAGGCGAAAGTCACTACTGACCAAACCACTCTATGGGGGCTTCCAGCAGTGAAAGGACACTACAAATGTGGTCATTGTAATGTGTGCAGCTTGACAACACACACAAAGGAACTCCAACTGGGCGAGGTAAAATGGACTCAACACAAGCATACAAACTGTAATACTAGGAACTGCGTGTACCTCATTAGATGCCCATGCAACCTCCTTTACGTGGGCATGACCACACGACAAATCAGGATTAGAATCAACGAACACAGAATCAACATACGTTGTGGCCGCAATACTATGAAAATGAGTAAACACTTCATTGATTGACAACACACAACAATGGACCCTTCTAGAGACCAACCCCACATGGAACACCATGACCCTGTTCCAAAAAGAACAGAGATGGGTCCACAATCTACAAACTAATGTGCAGGGTCTTAATGATGAGATCCCCTGGATTGAACTCCAATGAGGCCAACAAAATGAGATCAACCACACCACAGGGTCTAATGGAACATACAAAAGGGTCTATAAACCAGTTTATGACGGTTGGTTACGTAACACGACCATCTTCATCTTATATAACCAATACACGTCATTTTACATATAAAATGAAGTCTGTCTCACCACTACTGTGAACATCACCACAACATGACACACGAAAACTGTACTATTTGTACTCTGTCTGCACATTTTTGTAGCCACCTAAATTTGACATACCCTCATTCCAGCGACATCAATGCTGAGAGTAAATTAATAGTGCCTCTGGACCACTGTCATCTATGCTAGAATGAGAATTCATCTATGCTTCAAGACTATCACCAACTCAAACATGCCGATTTGGCTCACCCAAAATACCCCTCAACATCACCTTGGTATAGGAATCATTCCACATGATTACATCACTACTACTGACTTCCATATCGCCATCTCAATATATTGTATCACATAAATCGCCATCTCAATATATTGAAAAACACCCCCTTTATCTTCACTTCAAGAGGACAAAAAACCACTCCAATATGGCACCCATGCAGGCGCAGACTAACACGCAGTGAACTACGTGCCAGCGATAGTTGACACACGCGCGGATGTCCTCGCTGAGTCACCTATCAAGGAACAGACGACCCGGAAGCAAGCAATGACTAAACACGCCCACTCGCCGGTCTCTGTACCACTACTAATACTCAGCAGCGGACGCATTACAGCCTCTATAGAAGAGTGGCGTGAGGTCGGGTAGGTGATCGGGCCTTGCATACTACGAGAAATTGTAAGTACTACTTCGTTTGTCTGCAATGAGTGCACAGTAACATTGCAGGATAGCCGCTTTTGCGCTCTGCCATATTTATGCTTTGAGCTAATGCCACTACCCCTCATAACAGGTCACCTAGCAACGAACAGACAACCCGGAAGCAAGCGATTACTAAACAAGCCCACTCGCCGGTCTCTGTACCGCTACTAATACTCAGCGGTGGCCGCATTACAGCCTCTACAGATGCGGCGTGAGGTCAAGTATGTGATCGGGCCTTGCATACCTACGAGAAATTGTAAGTACTACTTCGTTCGTCTGCAATGAGTGCACAGTAACCATGCAGGATAGCCGCTTTTGCGCTCTGCCCTATTTATGCTTTGAGCTAAAGCTTCTACCCTTCATAACAGGTCTCGAGGATACCTCACTGTCGCATCTCATGGGGTACTTCTCCCTTACTTTATAGGTAAGCGCAATTTGGTAGATACTATGCCTGAATTTACACAGTGACTTGAGGCTTGCCATCAATGGTGATACCTTCGATATTGTCCGCACCTATTCCTACCAATCGACTTTTATGAACGTGTGGTGGTTATCTACCGCCACCACATGTTGTGTGTTAATGATTGATACTGTGCCCTGAGTACAGATATATGTTTGTCCGTCCTGTATTGTCACTATATGTCTATAGCCCACTACAGTCTCAATTACTGGCCATCTACAGTAGGTGATTTCACGCTACGTGCACCTCGTTCACCAATGGAAACCCAGGCTCACGTATGTTTGTTTTTTAATGAATACCCATAATATAGGGTATTAATGCATTGGCTATCTTATCTCCCTCTCAATTTGTTGTTCCAGAATACAGTAATCATTCTCAGTGCCACTAGAGCTACGAATATAGGCCACTCACTACTCTTTTTATACACTGCACCCTTTCATGGTCCTTTAGAACCGCCTGGGATCTCCTCCTGAGACCAATAGGTAGTGCGAAACAAGTTGACCACAAAACATGTCCATTAGGGGCATGCTATATTCTGTTTAGCTACTTATGGCCATTACTCCCCTCTAAGCAGCACAACCTTCTGTTTTGTTTACTGATAGCAGAGAGATTTTCTCCTTATTAAACTGTCTAGCTATCCTCCAGTCAACTTTTAGATTTTACATTAGGACTTCACTGCCACTTACCCACATGCACCCATACAGCTTTATCCTGAAAAGATTTCCGACAAAGTGACCTTTCGGGGGACCCGTAGGGCATTGCAGCGCCGGCCCGACGAGAAGCACCACCCAATGATGAAGCATGACATCCTTCGGGGTGTGTGAGAGCACCATGATCAGGACACACTGTCCCCAACAACCACCGTATTAGAACAACCATAGTCTCTCTCTATATCCTATCTTTCTTAGGAACAGTGACTCCAGTGGGATTTAGTAGTTGTATTCAGGAGCCCTAGTCACCGGACCTTTATCTAGCTCCTTATCCCCCTCTCCCCCAGTATTTTGTATAATCCTCTTTAGCCAAGGTGTATTTGCTGATGAGTAGATGGAGGTTGACATATTGTTCTGTAGTGCCCGCGTCTTTTCTAAGCCCATATTGGGAGTCTGTTAGGATCTGATTTTCTACCAACCAGGATTCCAGCCTCTTTAGTAGGTCTCTGCCCATTAGTTTAGCTGAAGAGCCTACGAAAGATATTGGACAGTAACACTTTGCATCCTGTCCCCTTTTTTAAAGATCTGGACTATGACGCTCTCTGTCCAAGAAAAGGGCAGATGTCCTTTAGCTGCAGCATTTCACAACTGTGTCAATATAGGAGCCCACAGGTTGGTACATGTTTTAAATGTGTCTAATGGAACCCTGTAAGAGCTTGGTAGCAGTAGCAGACTTTTCTAGGGCAGTAGTAACCCCTTCTAAACTGATCAGTTTTAGGTGTGATGGTCCTACATGGCATATTACACTAGGGGAGGTGTCCAGGACTTGATTACCTGGGTTAAAGATTCTGCCATAATGACTTACCCAATCAGCCTGTTGTTCAAGCACCTCAACCCTGGGGGCTGATGAGTCTTTTAGAAATGGCTGTTTGATGGTTCTCCAAAAGAGAGTGGCATCCCATGTGTCAGCTGCCTGTTGAAAATTAGCCCACTCTTTATCCTGCTGTTCCACCCTTCTTTTTCTTAGTTCCTGCTTATAGGAGAATCTCAGAGTTTAGATCTCCTCTCTATTTCTAGGAAGGGTCTGAAGGGCCTTCTTCAGGTCCTGGTTTGCTTGTGAACAGTCTTAATCAAACAGCTAGTGGATTTGTTATCTGCCCTTCTCCCATCTGATGTTAAGTTTCCTGCAATTGCTGTTAATATTTTTATAAAGGTGGGGAGAGGAATTTAAACCAGTACAAATGGAAAATTCAGTGGAGTTAACATTGAAAACCTTCTCTAAAAGAGCAGTTCCACTGATATTTGTCCGCCTGAGACTGATACCATTTGTGCCCTGGGTTTCAATATGTTCAGCAAGTTGTGGCCCATTAGTCCACTGAGTCTTGATATTTTCATTCCATCAACAGAAGGTGATGGTCGCTAAAAGGACTTGGGTCACCTTTAGAAGATTCTACCGATTCCAATGCAGTTTCAGAGATCAAAATATGATCAATGGTAGAACTGCAACAGCTTCTTTGGAAGGTGGGGATTATTGTTCCTTTGCTATGCTGGGTGTGTTCCATGAATTCTAGATTGTATCTAAAGATGAGTTCATTAAGGGTCTCGCCATATGGAGTATGTGGAACGTGTATTTGATTAACCCCATGAATGTTTGTATAACCACAGATTTTACTATTGGGCTTATCGCAAGTGTTGATGTTGAAGTCCCCAGCCCATATATAAATACAATTATCTGTGACATGGGTCTGAAATAATTCCAGTTCTCTCCCTAGGTCATCAGTGACCCTATTCCTCTTATTGTCAAAGACATTATTGTAAAAAAAATAATCAGGATAAGGATAAGGTTCAGTTTCTCAGTGGTATGGAGATTAAATATCTGGAAGTAGGGTGAAATGGAAAAAAGCTTTTTTTTTACCATCAATAGGGAAGTAGTAGATGTTACTAGAGTCCTACTTTCACTGAGCTTTTAAACCCCTCGCATCCACTCCCACGTGATTGTGGCCGTCCAGTCAGTTGTCGAGGAAAGTCAAAGGGGCACATTATTGGAACGATCCACCCCCCTCGAGGCTGGATGCAGACCACCTCAGACCGGGTCTGGACGCCTGGGTATCTGCCACTGAGTTAATTATGGTACCAGAACTGTGGGCCGAGATCTATAGGCAAACCCAATGGGATGGCCTAATATTAGATGAAAAACTGTCACTGAAGAAGGCGAAAATTCTCTCCACCACAAATGGGCTGTTAAAGTTAATAATAGCACAGTCTCCTTCCATCGATTTCTCAGGTTTGTCTGCCCAGTTTGCTCGTTTAACCATATTGATGCATCTTCCAGTGCGGACCCCATGGTAGAATTGGAATCTAGCCAGTGTCTAACCTTGTTTTTCATTTGGATAGAACATCCAGTTGATCTGGCCTCAAGTGGAGGAACATTTCCCAACACCACAACATAAGGGGTAGCTACTGGAGGCAGGTTAAGTATGACCGCGTTTGTCAGACATGTCGCCTGCGTTTTGAGATTGAACCTCTTCAGTTGAACCTTTTGGGGTGACATATGGCCGGTCACAACCCCTGCAGATCTCTCCAGCCCCCGCTGTGCCCACATCGGATGGCGTGGCTCCTTAAACATGAATGATGTACACGCTCTCATGCCGATCACTTAATGGCTCCATAACTCTTCCCCCTACCAGGTCATAGGCAGCCTGTGGAAAGGCAGCATTAGAGAGAAGAGATGGGACTGGGTTCTGACTTTACACTCCCATAATACGCTCGGACTCATTATGATTAATCAGTCCCAATTAGATTGCTGCTTGAGGCATACAATTTGGTTCCATTTTAGCGTCCAGAGCACGAATCAGATTGTCATACAGCAAATTTATTAGGATTTCCAGCTTGTCCTTCTTCCTGGGCACAGTGGCATTAGTTCTGGGGGGCTGAGTGGTGTTAATCCTTGAGCATTTAGATTTGCTACTCATCTCAACTCTCTTCCTCTTTCCTTCTGATCCATATCCCCTATTCGCACCCAACAGAACTTTGGGCTCTAGAGGAATAGGTTACTTATGGGGCCTAGGTGACAAAGGGGATTCAAGCACTGCTGGAACCTGTGAAGTTGATGGGTGACCCTTCATATCCCCAGCTGGCGAGGGGGAAGACACATCTACAAGATCGCAAGCCTGGGTGATAAAAGTCTCCAAGGATGGCGAGATGGACGAGGAAAGGGATAAACGGCGTTCAGCCAACTTGATCTCATTGCTGATAATGCCTACAGCATGTTGCAGGAATGTGTCCAAAGTAGTGTTGGAGTGATAGGTAGGTATACTGACCTGTGGCTTTTGTTTCCCCATAATTAAAGCCTCCTTGAAAAATACGCCAGGAATGCGGGGCACTACAGATCTGTTCATTCAAACTAGGCAGGCAAGCATCCCTTTGTTCCCACTTAATGCCCCAACAATTGCTAAATCTAAAAGGTCATGAATGGCTAAAACCGCACCGCCACACTCCCTTCGACAAGTTAATAAATTCTTATCACTCTATAAATAACTGCAGACTTGGAGGATTTGAAGGCCAGGTCCCAGTGGAACAATCTCTGCATTCTTGGGGTTCCTGAATCGACCGCCATGGACACAATGGATGCCCACGTTGAAGCATGCTTCTCTCCCTATTCTGCGAGGCCTTGTCCCCGATGTTCGCAAACGAGCATGCCCATTGCTTGCTGAGCCTTCGCCCCCTGGTGGGGGCACCAGCAACCTCAAAAGGGATACGCCTCCTTTATTACTAAGACAGAGAAACTATCTTGAGGTTGACCAGGAATCTCCAAGATATCCAGTACTAGGTACATGCCTTTCATTTTATCCAGATTTTATGCTGTCATTACAAGCGGCTTGTAGTGAATTTCTCCTAGCTAAACGCTGAATTCAGAAGGTTGAAGTGCAATATTCACTGATCTACATTGCTAAACTGCGTGTGTCATTTTTTAGTAAAACCCACCTTTTCACAGACCCTAAGGCTCTGAAAGTTTCTCGCAAGCTTGTTTCCACCAGGGAGGCTCGATCCAATTTATTGGGAGCAGCGGCGGGTGATGCCCTAGTGACAATAACTGAATTGGGCCCACGTTCCAGGGCCCAGATGCAGTCTGATTAACTTCTGTGAACTGGTTTGCTGCCTGTGCCTGACTTGATCTCGGCTGTCCCCAGATACCGTGTCTGAACAATGACCGCAAAGCCCTTTGCTTTTTCTTTGTTTTACTGTCATGGTCACCCAGTTTGTTTTTGCTGGGTTGTTTGCAAGGCCTCCTGGTGCCCTGAGGGATGTATTCCTATATATTTTTTATGGTTAACTTTGTTTTATTGATTTTTGGCATGTAAGCAAAGTACAGTACAGTAATCCAATATGCCCCAGGTGGTGCCAAAAGAGTGAATTCGAAGTCCAACCCAGCACCCGTTAAACATACTCGAAAAAACTGAAGTTCGTTGGAGTAGCAAGTGACCATGGGTGCGGATAAGGCCGCGGCTCCCGCCACCTGGGCGCGTAGACATCTCGTCAGTGCCCAAACAGGAACGAAAACAGCCCCCCAACTTGAAACCCCCCACCCCTAACCGGTTTGCCAGATTCGCTACTGTGAGTCTTTATACGTGGGAGTCGCCTTGCGGTGAAGTTCCCGGGGCATCTCGTGAGGACGATGTGTCGGTGAGGCGCAACAGGCGGAGATATTTCGGGCAGGTGACTTCGTTGAATTCTGTTGATAGGAGTGACAGAATAGGCTGCCAGACCGTGGTAAAGGATGTCGTGGACTGCGTGAGTGTGGCATGAATGCATTCCATACCCAATGTGTACCAAAGTTTGTGCAGCCAGCCTGTATGGGAGGGCCGGGTTTGAGACCCCCAGAGCGATATGATGTGCTGGACCGCCGCACCCATGGCCAATCCCATCTGTCTCCCTCTGAGTGACTTCAACGGAAACGTGAGTGCGTTGGGCAGCCCTAGAACCGTGTAGGCAGGGAAGCGAGGAATCTAAGTATCAAAGTGTTTGTCGATGTCGTCAAGTATTGCTCTCCAGAATTCTCTCACCTCCTTGCAGTCCCATAGAATATGTGTCAGTGTGCCCTCTTCGTCACATCCTCTCCAGCAAGTTGAACTGCGGACAGGGTTGCCCCTATTGAGTCGTACCGGTGTCAAGTACCAATACGTTGCAACTTTCACCGCTGTTTCCGTACTGGCGGTGTTCCTGGCTGTGTGATTAGCCCTGTAGTAGATGGCTTGCCAGCCTTGGTCTGTCAGGGTTCTCCCCAGCTCACCCTCCCATCTCAGCTGGCTGGCTGATCGGCGCGAGTCGGTGGGTGGACAAATCATTTTGTATATGTCCGTGATCATCTTTCGGTCTGATTCTTTGGTAATTAGCCACTTTTCGAAAGCTGTCAGCCGTCGGCCCACCAGCTGGCGGACCTCGGGCTGTGTCAGCCAATGTCGTATTTGAAAATATTGAAACCTTTGCGGGGCATCAATGCCGTAGAGCTGTATGAGATCAGAAAGCTGGATGAACCCCTCAAGATCGAACAGGTGACCTGCCGTCCGACGTCCGCCGCTGCCGGAACGCTCGTCTCTCTAGCCCCGGAATGAATTCAAAATTGTTGAACAAAGGTGTAAGCGGTGAGGGAAAAGTGGTAAGCCCCCGTTTGACCGCTACGGTATCCCACACATGCATCACTGTGCGGGTGAGAGTGGATTTCTGGAGGTGTGCCAAAGGGCTGTTTGCGCCATCGCTCTATCTTGAAAGAGCCACCTCTTCTCAGACTCGGACCTGCGCCATTCCACCAAGTATCTCAATTGCGCAGCTTGGAAGTACTGCAGCAAGTTTGGGATCCCCAAACCTACTTCGTTTGGCGGGCGGTAGAAGAGGTCTCTTCGCATCCGAGGCAGTTTCCCAGCCCATATAAAGTGTTGCACCGCTTCCTGTAGGCGTTGTATGGTACCTCTGGGAGGATCCACTGGGATGGTTTGAAAGATGTATAGGATTTTAGGATAGACGGACATCTTCACCGCAGCGACGCGCCCGAGTAGTGATAGGGGCTGTGTCTGCCATTTCCGTAAGTCTCTTTGTATCTGGGAAGTGATCGTCTCGTAATTCTTTGCGACCGTCCGTTCGGTGGATGGGGTTAAAACGATCCCCAGGTATTTGATTGATGTTTGAAGTTGCAGACCCCCATAGGCTAAAGATGCCTCGTGGGATACGTGGGTATTGCAGCCCAGCGGGAGGAGCATGGATTTCCCAGAGTTTATTTTGAAGCTGGACACCCTCCCGAAGGCCTCCAACTCCCCCAAAATGACAGTTACCGATTGTTTGGGCTTTTCCAGCGCTGCCAGGATGTCATCTGCATACAGAGTAACTGGATGAGGTTCCCCCCCCGAAAGGAATACCGACAATGTCAGGGTGATCTCGAATCCTTTGCGCCAGGGGTTCTATATAAAGCGCAAAGAGGAGAGGCGAGAGCGGGCATCCCTGCCTCGTGCCTCCCTGAATTTCGAAGGGCCGTGAGCCTATGCCGTTGACCCGGATTGTGGCCCTGGGTGTATCATAACAGCTGGCGACCCATGCCCTGAAGCGATCCCCAATTCCAAAGTGCGCTAACGTTTTATCTAGGAATTTCCCAATCCACTCTATCAAACGCTTTCTCAGCATCTATGGACAGGTGCATAGTTTTCAACTGCCGCCAAATTCTGGGAGATCCCGTACGGCTATGTACCCTTTTGAGCTCGACCACTACAGCTGTTAAGGATTCCCTCTTTTCTTTGCGCTCTTTGGTTTCCGCAGCGGAGATGGCTATCAGTTCCCCCCTCACTACTGCCTTTAGTGCTCCCCAGAGTGCCGTCAAGGGTGTGCCAGTCTGGTTGTTGCGTGTGAGATAGTCAGTGATGCTTTTGTGTAGTTGTTGGGTGACCCCCTTCCTTTGCAGGTGGGCCTCCAGCAGTCTCCATCTCCCCCCACTGCCTTGGTCCGGGGAACCCCTACAGTCAAAGTTACGGCGGTGTGATCTGATAGAGCAGCCGGAGTAATGTCTACGTCTTCTACAATCGTGTTGAGCTCCGAGGAGCCTATAATGTGGTCTAGTCTGGCGTGGTGTGGTGTGCGTTGGAGTAGAATGTGTAGTGTGTAGTTCTGGGGTGCCTGTCCCGCCATAAGTCCACTAACCCCCTTTGCGCCATCCAGTCCTTCCCCTCCCGAGGAACCAAAGCGCTGGCCAGAACGATCCGCCTCCCAGTCCATGACCAGATTGAGGTCGCCCCCCACTAGTATGTATCGGGCTTGGGAACTTAGAATCTCTGAGAGGGCACCCTTAAGAAAGGATTCCTGACCTGCGTTGGGGACGTATAAGGATCCTATAATCATGGACATAGCACCCACTTGAATGGAATGTGCTAACAGCCTGCCCTTGCTTTCCCCTATTTTGTCTCCCACCTGGCCATGAAAGTGCTTTGCAAAGAGTATCGCTACCCCCGCCTTCTTGTCAGCGGTAGAGGAGTGGAGTTGCTGAGGGAACACCCGGGACCGCATTCGATGCCAGTTCTTTGGGTAAAAGGTGGGTTTCTTGCAAGAGACATATGGAAGCCCCGGAGTTCTCCAAGTACGATAAAACTGTGCGTCTTTTGATTGGATTATTGAGCCCCTTTACATTAAGGTAAGAATTGATAAGAGTGTTCCCAGTCATTTTATACTCCTGCCTGGGGATAGCGTTGACCTATGAGGACAGTCCTGGCTTAGCGTCACTTCAGAGTCTGTTCCCCCCTTGGCACACCGGTTCTGTCCCCCCCCGCAGCTCGCCCCCACCCCAACAGCCCCCCCACCCGCACCCAAACTACCCCCAGTCCCCCCAAATCCCCCCCTGCCCTCCTCCCTAACCCCAACTGGACCCACCCCTTCATTGTCCAATGCCTTTCAGTCGAGACCCTGGGCATGTGGTGGTGAAAGATCTGGGATCACGTGTAGCCCGTCCAACCTGGGCCCCCTGCTGCTGCTGCCGCCACCACCCCCAGCAAGCTAAGTTGCAGTGCTTTGAAGTCCCCAAGCCAAACTTAAAGAGTCTCTGGTGTGGAAGTGTCCCGTGACACCGCAGCTAGGGCCGATGCCCTCTCCTGCGTCATTGTCTCTGGATTCGGCTTCGTGTCCAGGATAGGTTAGCGCTGGCGGCCCACTCTCTGCCATTCGGTCTCCGACTGCCGCTGCGAGCGTCCGGGGGGCGACTCCGGGCTGTGGTGGGCGATGCCTAGCAGATCGCGTGTCTCCAGAAGAGAGCGGGATTGTCATAACTTGCCATTCCATTTAAAGATCTGCCGAAAGGGATGGCCCCAAGAGTAGGGCACACCTTTGTCTCTCAGGAAGGCGGTCACCTCCTTGAATGCTTTTCGTTTCTGTAAGGTGATGGAGGCTAGGTCTTGGAAGAGGGCTATGTTGTGCCTTTGGTATTGGAGGGGTTGCTTCAGTCTAGCCTCTCGCGGTATGCGCTCTTTCAGGGGGAAGTCCGGTAAAAAGGCTAGAATGTCAGGCGGTGGGGCGGCGCTCTTCTTCCCAGACCCACCCGGTGGGCACGGTCAATACGAATGTCAAGATCTGAGCCGACCCCCGGAACCTCCCGGAAGAGGCCCCTAAGGTATCCAGCGACGTCTGTCCCTTCCTCCTTCAGTGGGACCCCCCGGACGCGGATGATGTTGCGTCGAGAACAGTTTTCGAGGTCCTCCACATGGGATTGTAGGTCGACTTGCTGATCCTTTAGGCGAATGATTTCTTGCTGCAGCTGCTCAACCTCCTCAGATCTGGATTGGTCGCCATTCTCAATGGCCGCCACGCGGTCCCCCAGATCGTCAACCTCTCGGCGGATTTCTCGCACTTCCCCAGCCACCTCTTGCTTGAGGGTCTGGAAGTCCCCCCTTAGGGTGTCAAAGAGGGATTCCAGGAATGCTCAGGTCACGGGTCCGTCCCTATCTCCTGGTCGACTGGGTGGCCGGAGGGGTTTGACCTCCTCTATCACCCGCTGTGGAGCCTCTGGCCAGCATCTCTTTAAGCAAGCGTTCCCCCCTTCTTTCTTGTGCTGGCCATCTGCGGGCCTCGTGCTCCGCCAACCTGGGAGCCCACTCGCAGTCCGACTCTGCACCATTGGTGCGCCCCTCGGCAGTAGTGGGGGAGAGATCGGCCACTGTCCACCCCCCGGCGTCGCGTGGATGGTTGGTGTCAGGCTGCGACTGATGTGGTGGGTGCCCAATTGCAATTTGGCGGCGCAGGGGGGTGCCCGGGATCCCCGTGCGCAATGGTGGTGTTTGCGGGTGATGGGGCCGCTCAGGGAATGGGCGCAGGGGAAGGACAGGAGGCTCCTCCTTCTCTCATGGGGTCCCCCCCTGCGCCGATAGTCTGGCAGCGCTGCCGGGACCCAACTGTGCGGACCGGGGCCTCGTGCCCGAGTGGTAGAGAGTTCAGCCGGCAGGCCTCGCTCTGCTCGCCCCTTGTTTTGGCCTGCGGGGGTGTAGTCCCCAATAACCTGCTGCTTCTGCCTCTGGACGGACATGGTGCGACGGCTCCTGAACCTGTCCCAGTGTGGCGTGCCCTGATGTGCGCCGCTGGGCCGCTACCAAAGTCCTGGGCCCCTGCCTCTCCGCCCCGGGGCTACGCGCTGCTGTGTGGGTGAGGGCCCGCTGCGTCTTGACACCAACTGGTGCTGCACGGGAGGCTCCGCGCTGTCCCCTCGCGGAAGCCTTCTCTGGAGGACGCCGCAAAGGTAGGTGGCACCTGCCCGTGGGCGCCGGAGTCCTCGGAAGGCCGATCGCCGGGACACTGAGCTGCGTGGGGGTAGGCCGGCTAGCTGCGCGCTGGTGTCTGTCCCCCCTCTCCTTACTACCGTCGCTGGCAGTCCGCTGGCTGGCACCCCGGGGGTCCACCCCAAGGCCTACGCCCTCCTCCAGGTGCCGGAATCACCGGCCGGGGGGGTCGATCCTCCCCCGCGCTCGTCACAGGGTCTGGGCGCCAAGTCTGCTTACGTGCTGATTTCAAGAGGCAGCTCTTAAGGTCTCTTGCCTCTCCTTTTCTTTATTTGTTCCCCTGTGAAATTGATCCAAAAAAGGCTGAGCACTTTGGCTGTAAATGTCCTCATTTTCTGACCGTTTTCTATTGAAAAGAAAAACCTCAGAATGGAGAGAAAAAATTGTTAAATACCTAAATAAAGCAATACAGAGTGGACAGCAGACAGGCCAGACTGTTATTTACACCCACACATATTAGCGCCACTTTACAGAGTTTGCCAGTGAAAGCGCTACTTTCTTTTTATCTTCTTTCTTTGAACAACATTGTTTTCCCAGGGTGGGTAAGTGCGCCATTCCTAAAGGGACTGCAATACCTGGTTGATGGGTAGAGTGGAAACGTTTAATATGATCGTTTTCAACTTTTTAATTATTTTAGCTTATAAAATGCGGCTCTGTGTTTGGGGATGTGGTCTTTTTTAAACCAAGCTGCATACATTTTGAACGGATATAAGCAATGGACATTGAAAGGGGTCCCTTCCTGGCCCTGTAGCCATGTCTTGAACTGTTCAGGCAAAATCACTTACTGATTTCTGAATAATGAATTTAAAACCGTTAAGGTAACCATGTTTTTTTCTGATTACAGTTCACATGCTTTGCTTATTCTTGCATTCCCTATGAGTGTTTGCTTTTTCCAGGGTGTTATTCATTTTTTTTCAGGCAGCATTTTACTGTTGTCTAGTGCATAATTTGAATTTAGTCGCAGCACAATTGAGTTGTGCTGAAGGCAGTGCGAGTTTCTCTCAGTGGGGCAGTATGGTGTTCAGTGTGGGAGAGAATGTGGCACTCTGGCCAGAGCTGCTGAATTTGGAACTGGAGAACCATGTTCAGAACTTCATGACCAGTTCACCATACCACACTCCTGACAGAGCTTATTCCGATGCTACACCTTAGAAGGCCCGATAGACCTTAGAAGCCCAGGTGTCTTAGCACCCGCAGGTGGACCTGTCCACCACAATCCATACTGCAGTTCACTTCCAGTCTTACGGGCAGGCATATGAAGAAGCACATCCTAGATCGACAGTGAATCTGTCACTGAGGTCACAAGACCCTTGAGGCCAGTCCACCTCACCCATTGCTACCTCCATTGGCCTTTTTCCAGCACTAGCAGTGCAACTTGCCAGGGGTTGGCAATGTAGGATTTGCATGCACACCAAACTTAGGGGGTGATTATAATGGCAGTGGGACCGCCACCTACTTTTAAACTGACCTCAGGCTTCAGCAGTGCACACATGCAAGCGCAGAAAGGGCTGCTGGCCTCTAAACTGCCATGCCTTATTATATTCTAGGGACTTAAAAGTAGTTCTAATCCCCCTGCCCTATTATGTACTAGGGCCTTATAGGAGAGGTCATGCCAATCATAGGGGTACCCTAACCCATAGTGCACCCTAGTGTATGTAGGTGTTTTCACTGTATTTATAAGTGCCTCTTTCAGAATAGCACTGGCTGTTTAGGCAGAGGCCAGGGTCAATCAGTCAGGTACCACCAGTACCAGTCAGCAAAAAAGTTGGGGAGTGCCCAGGGCGGCTTTGCAACACTAGAGAAACATAAACTCAGAATGTAAAACATAACACCATGGTTGGGGGGTTCTCTTCAATAATCAGAATTGATTTCTATCCTAATGAACCCATTTTCCAACATTAGGATAGGGAAAGACTGGGGAAAAATCATAACGTTCTAATCTATACATTGAAGTTTTTATGCAGCTCTTTGATGACGGTTAATTGCTCACTGTTCAATGTTAGGATTTTAACTTTTAAACTTCAAATACCAAAAGAATATCTCAGACAAAAGCAGTAACTCACTGACCTTTTGAATTAAAACTTTCACTAGACAAGCCTTCGATCTCTCTCAAAAAAAGAACATTAATCACTAAAGTTATCTTCACATTTTTATTGTTGCCTGAAAATTGCTGGAGACCAGGAATGCAGCAGCAGGTACTTTTCAAACCATAATGCACTTGCAAACACGTCGTCCCCACCGTAAGTCAGCGGCCTTTGTTTGCTTTGTGCATTAAGATGCAAGATTCATATATATGTTTTTTTTAAACATATGGTCTCATTACTATATGAATGTAAATAACAATAAAGCATACATGCAAACTGTGACTACATGCCTGCTTTTCTCAATATTTCACTTCGACAGTATGCAATTGTATTTGTTTAACGGGCGGTGATTTGTATAGGGTCACTGGAAAGTGCACAAGGTTGTCCCTGTCCCCCCCAGAATTTTAGTGTCTCCTACGCCCCTGGGGAAGGGAGCGGGGAGGTTATGGATGGTTCATCTGGTTTGGGGGGGGGGGGAGTTGAGGTGGGTGGTGAAAGGAGAGTTTTTGTTTTTTCATATTCCTGCAGAGCATACACACACTTTCGCACTGTGACATTCCCACAGCCCTTTATTATGCCCAGCATACCTAGTAAAAGCTGCATACCCAACTTTCCTAACCCCCTAGGTTGAGATGACTACCCTTAGATTTCTTACTTGGAATGTTTGCAGATTCAGTGATCAGCGCAAGGCCCAACTAGTTTATTTACATATGCCGACACCACATTGATGTCTGCTACCTCCAGGAGCTTCACCTCACTAGCGCCTGAGATCCTCGGCTGCAAACTGGCCAGTTTGCAGAAACACATGCAGTAGTATATTCTAATTATGCATGGTGAATTGCCATTGGAAGGGCCTATAGTGGCACACACACACATCCATTTGTGATACACAAGGTAGATATGTTGTCCTGCATGGCAAACTTCTGGGTTGGCCTCTCACGCTGGTCACCTTCTATGGGCCAAATGTTGACTGCCCCGATTTCTTTACAGAGCTCAGGCATCAAGTCTGCAGTGTGGGACCTGCGACAGTCTTGTGGGGAAGCGATTTTAATGTTGTGCTTGATCATCACCTAAACTGCTCCAGCTACACGAGGCGACCGCAGTCAGGTACAACCACTCAATTAAGCCTCACAATGAAAGACCACTGTCTCATTACATTGTGGCGACCACACACCCCAAGACAGAAAATACATTCTAAGATACCACGCACAATACTTGGTAAAAAACTGACTAATGGCTTGCAGTGAAGGATGTAGTTCCCTGGCTGAGAACCATTGAGCACCTCCCTAGGACACTTTCTGGTCATGCACCATGCATACTTATGGCAACTCTCAACTACTGCTTATAATATTTTTCCCTTAATTCACAATCAATGTCCTCTGTTTCCACACCTTGGGAGACTTTCAGAGTCTACATTCAGGGGCATGTGTATAGCAAAGCAGGCTGGTGTACTGAGGGTGATACGAACACAGCTTACCAAGCTTAAGTCTGACATTCGTGCCATCATGCTTGCCTTCTTCATCTCAGGAGACGTAAGTATTCTTGCCTCCATCAGGCAGAAGCTTAGCGAATATGAAGATGAGGGTCTGCAGGAGATGCACTATCTCAGTAAGGAGGCCGTGGCCCAACGTTATCTAGAGGGGGGTACGGGCGGGGCAGTTGCTGGCTAAACTGCTGCACCGACCTTGGGCTAGGGGACGTATTACGCAATTACTTGATGACCAGCAGGTTCCCCATTTGGACTCGCAGGGCCTTAAGTACGCTATGGCGATTTTTTACACTGAACTCTACAGCTCAAAGATTGTTTATGACCCAGCCTGACTAGACAAGTTCCTGGATTTTATTCAACTTCTTCAGCTCGAGAACGCCCATCAGAAGTATCTTGATGTCCCTTTTTGTGGATGAAAACATAGTACAAGTGATACTGGGTATGGCTGAAGACAAGTCCCAGATTAGTTGGCCTAACAGTTGCTTTTTATAAAGAGTATGCCCAGATTCTTGCTTCTCCTCTTTTGGTGGTATACTTTGAGGCTCTACGGCTGGGTCACCTACTCCCCACATTGCATGAGGCATTAATTCTCACTATTCTAAAATCAGAAAGCCCCTAATCAGTGTGAGTCCTACTACCTCTATCAGTGATCAGTGTGGACAATAAAATTCATGCCAAATTACTTATGACCCAATTGATGACATTGGTGCCTGTTATTGTGCCAGGATGCTTGTTTCCAGTCCAGGGAAGACATGGCTTGGCAGTTCGGGCTGGACTGTTCCCACGAGGCACAGTGTCAAGACTGATTTGCATATAGCTATGTCTGAACTGGGGTGGCGAAGTGAGCTAAAGAACGATGATGGAGTCAACCCAGATCTGTGACTGGGGGTGAGTGTCTAAAATGTTTTAGCGCTCCGTCCATCATCTCCTTGTGTTTGCCTGTTATTGTGCGCCTGGACCAATCGGACTTTGTGCCTGGGAGAAACACGCCTCAAAATGTATGTACAATGTTTGTGCTCTTGCATCCCATTAATCTTCTGCTAAAGGTGGTGGCTCTCTTACTTGACGCCACCAATGTGTTTGACTCTTTTGAAGTGGTCTTTCTGTTTCAGTTGTTGGGACGGTTGAGCGTTAGCCCCGCGTTCATTGGTTGCACCAAACTTCTCTATACATCACAGTGCGTCAGGTTGCACAGCAATGACGAGGTCACAGGCCCCTTCCCAATCACTAAGGGAGCTAGGAAAGGCTGTCACCTCTCAATGAAACAATCAATCGGTAATCTTATAAACCGAGACGACTCACCCGTGAGGGTCTCAAGGCGCTAAGTGGGTGAGGGGGGTGGGTCTGTGGTTTAATTGAAGAGCCAGGTCTTGAGATCCTTCCTGAATTGTGGCAGCGATGGAGATTGCCTGAGGTGCACAGGCAGGGAGTTCCAGGTCTTCACAGTGAGGTAGGAGAAGGATCTTCCTACAGCCGTGATCTTGCAGATCTGTGGGATAGTGACTAGGGCCAGTTGAACGGAGCGGAGATGTCTAGTGGGAGTGTATCATCTTTGCCATTGTGATGGAGCCCTTGGTGGCCCGTCTACGCCAGCACCATGCACACAGAAGACTTGCCTTCCATGCCAGACATATTTTAGTTTCCATGTATGCAAATGATGTCACTTTATATTTGTGGGACCCTCTTGCTAACATATAATGAGGTTTAGTGGATCTCCACATAAACTGGTCTGAATCAATTATTTTCCCCCTTACCACTGTGACTGACCGTTTCACTCCTGATTACCCACTACAATGGACGGATGGCACGGTTCGCTACCTAGGTATATGGCTTAGTAGTTATGTAGATGAGCTATGGAAAGCTAACCAAGGCACAACAGTGACGTTGCTCGTAGCTTGCGTGCCAGCCTGGACTCGCTTGCCACTCTCCATGGCTTGGAGAATTGCTATCACTGAGATGCTTATTCTTTCAAAATTCCTGTACTTATTCATTAATATTCCTATACCACTTTCTGCACACTTTCAAACAAGCCAGAACACAACCCATGACCCTGTCTTGGGCTGGCAAGTAGGCAAGAGTCTCCTGGGAAACAAAGACCCTCCCCTTTAAATAAGAGGGGTTGTGCGCCCCAGACAAGGAACTTTACTACTATTGTGCACAAGTGCAATATGTGCATTTCTAGATACACCCACCCCCTTTCAACCACATTTAGTCATTGAGGCAACCACTGCGGCACCCTAACCGTTAAGCACCTCGCTATACCTGCCTGTCCATCGCCCGAGGCCGAAATAGATTCTATTTCTTGTGCAACTGTCACAACTTTCTCCCTGTGTTCTCGTGTCCACCACCAGGGGGATAAACTGTGGGACTCTCCAGTGTTCTACTAAGCTTCCAGACCCTCCCCTTCATGCACATACTGACTTCCAGCCATTTGAACTCTACTTGGAAATGGCCATCCATTCCCAATCCATGCCGGGTTTTGTGGAAGCCAGCCTGCTCATGCTTGAAGCCAGCCTGCTCTTGTCAGAAACTCCAATACCTAGAATTCCCTGCTCACTGCTCCGTCTCCACCCCTGCAGGCCAAGGATGGGTGGAGGAATTCAGCTCACCTGTGGCTGGGTGCTGCTTGCCTGCTCACACCTGATGCATGTGATTTACTGTGAGCTCTTTTAAGCCCCAGCTCCCTTCAGGCCAAGGTCGGTCATTGTAGCTGTATACCGATGAGACCAATCCTTGTTTCCAGGGTTTCCTGAGCCTTTGATACCCTTGTTTCCAGTGTTTCATGAGATTTAGTTATTCCTTGTTCTTGAGCTCCTGCTGTTTTCCTTCTTCCTGAATTAGCACTGCCTGCAGTGCTGCCTTGACACCCGAGCCTTAGCATTCTTTGTTCCTGTTTCGGAGCTGTAGCTATTTCTTATTCCTGATTTGCAGTGACTCCTTCTTTCCTGAGCTATAGCTATTTCCGCTTTCCTTGAACTAGCACTGCCTGCAGTGCTACCTTGACTCCTGAGCTATAGTGATTTCATGTAACTGAACTAGCACTGCTTGCAGTGCTGCCTTAGCTTTTGAGCTTTTGCTAAATTCATGTTCTTGCTCCAGCACTGCCTGCAGTGCTACTTTGTTTTCTTGACTCCTGATTCAGCACTATTCAAGTATACCCTTGTAGCCTCCCCTTCAGTTTATCCTTTTCCAGTCCATGCCTTTCTTCCCATTTCCTTGGTTCCAGTTCCTAGTTTGCTGTCTTCCTGTTCTACTGCCTGTGCTTCTACTTACCTTGTATGTTTGTTTCTTGCTTTCTGCCTACTGTGTCCTTGTTTTCCTTCCTTTCAATCACTCCTCCTTGCTAGCTCCTTGTGTATCGTGCTTGTGTTTAGCTCTACCCCCTTGTTTGATCGCCAGGATCCGTGGGCACAGCTGACTTCCTAGGTGGTGTTCCTTGTCCACTGTGAGTATTGTCTTTGAGTCACATTTATAACATCACCATAGGTATCCGCTCCACAGAACCTGCCTTTGCATGCATATCCTATATGTGGGTATTTGCAGTCAGTATCTGTAACAGCAATTGTGGGTGAGGAACTTACTGAGCTTCAGTCTTACCGTGTGGAGCTCCCGAGGGCTTTACCCCACTTTCCCTTTATTGTTAATGTTGTTTTATATATATAGGTCTTGCACGTCTGCCCTGAGTGTAGTGTAGTAGAATGCTAAATTTCCTCGTGAGTGCCCTCCCTCTCTGAGTCTTAGCCATCTTGTTCACTGTACAAGCTTCCCCTTTGGATCCCTTTTTCTCCTCTGACACCCTGTGTGATCCTGTGCAGCGCTGTGCTACTCTTTCTGTGCACGATACATTTTATACCCAGTCCTTGCTCAAGTCCCTGACTGTGTTCCAGACATAGTCCCGGACAGTCCCTGACAACAACTAGGACGTGGGATAGATTGTGTTTCCGTGCCCACTTACGTACCTATTATTTACCCAAAACCCCCCTGAGTGGTCACCCGCAACTCCCGGCAGCAGATGGAGTATGACCTGGTTGGGTCTCCTTACACTAAGTGACTTAGGTTAGATTCCATGATCATCCAAGATTTCATGCTTTTCTTTCTTCTTTTCTTTCTTTTTTTTTTTTTTTTTTTTTTTTTTGAAACCGTTTATTGCAATCTCAAATATATACAGGTACGGGCCTACAACCTTCCGGCCGGCCGCTAAAATGACAGAAATAAATGACATATATACAATAAGGCACTTGGCGTTACAGAGACGCTAAAGCAGGAGGTATCAGCAACGTGGGCCACATGACTCTGAGCCCACAATACGGTTTCGTTTTATACAACACAACAAGATAAAACCACACCCGCAAGGCAACCCGAGAGCGAAAATGACAACATACGCTCCTCAAATGGGGGAACCCCAACCATACACTAAAATCGAAGGAGGGGAAGGGGAATAGGTCTGGGACTGGGAAAACTCTGTGCCCGGGATTGAGGGAGGGGGTCATCTAGGGGGACGGAGCTGGTGAAGCGGGAGGCAACAATGGCGGCTCGCAAATACCCCCGCGGTAGGCGTTCCAGGGGCCCCACACCTTCAGCCACGCCCCAGGCTTACCCCGCGCCACATACACCACCTTCTCTCGGAACATGCACCAATCCATGTGTTCTTTCCAGGCCGACACTGCCGGGGGCCTCTGGGATCCCCACAGTTGAGCGATGTCACGTTTAGCAATCATATAACCCATCGTCACCCATCGCGTCTGCGGAACCGAGTAGTCGGTCGGTTCCCACACATTCAGCAGACATCTCCTCGCTTCAGGCACCAGCACGACATGCGTAACCGCTCGCAGGACCTCATGCACACCACGCCAGAAGCGCTCCACCCTCGGACATTCCCACAGAATATGTAAAAAGGTCGCCAATGCACCGCACCCACGCTTACACAGTCCATCCTCGGCATAGCCCATACGCAGAAGCCCTGGCCCCGTCACGTACATTTTATTTCTTTATTAGTTTTTTTAAACATCATTAACAGACATAACAATGCAACCATGTCGCCATCCCAATTCTTTAGATATTTCCAGGTACTACCATCATAACATATTTCACCCGTCACAGTGATATTACCTCACCACCTCTAAAGGTTCCAACATCTCAGGAGGCAACTGTTGTCTATAAGAGATACACAGAGATGGGACCCCACATATCTTTAGGATGTTAGGCCCTCGGAAGCTTCTCAGCATGCGTATCCAATTGATCTTTACAGAATGTCATATCCTGTAACCATTGTTCGAATTCAGGAACCACTCTCTTGCCCCAGTGCATACATACTCTCTGTTTGCCAGCAGCAGTGCCACACCTACCACCTTCCGGTTGGCTGGTTATAAGGGTTTAACAAATCCCAGAAGACAGAGGCACAGTATGCACTGCACCGGTTCCAACACCATGTCTGATATGGCTTGTGTCACCTTCACCCAAATGTTTTGTATTAATCTGCATGCCCTGGCCAATTGCAGAAAGTCTGCTCCATCTGCACCGCAACACACACAGTGAGCATCCGCCTTGAGACCATATTTCTATAACTGAAGCGGGGCATAATATATTTGTTGCAAGTATTTAAAGTGTACGATTCTCAAGTGGTAGTTAGCCGTAAGCCTACCTGTGATTGTACAGCAGTAGTTCCAATCTTCCATAGTGAGGGCGGTGTCCAATACTGTATTCTATTTGTCCAGTGTGTTGGTGAGGACCACTGATCTATCAATTTGAGATGTGTTGTATAATCTAGTGATGAGCTTATGCTGTGAGCTACAAGTGATTATTGTCTGTAGCGCTCCTAGCGTTGGTGGGTCATCTTGAAATTGTGGATAGAAGTCTTTCAACGCTGCACAAAGCCTATGATGTATAAAACATCAGTGGAGGCATCTGGCACTGTGACTGCCCGATGCTGTCCTGCGTTACAAATTTCCCTGCTGGGTGTACGTCTCCCAATTTGTGCAGTCCTGTCTCTGCAAGTAAAGTAAGTGCCCCTGGTTCCCTGGTCACCGATATGGCCAGGTGATGCAATAATAGCAAAGCAAGTGTCTATAGGGGAGATCTATTCGCTGAGGTGCCAAGGTTTTGCCATGCCTTTGTGGAACTATGTATGGCAATATTTTCAAATCTAGTGGGAATTGCATGCTCATGTGGCAGGATAGCCTTAAGTGGAACTGGATAGGCATTATCAGCTTCTATAGCTAGATGTGGTTTGAACTTGGTGGGAAAGTACCAATAGTGTGCATAGTATGCCTGGGCATACATATAAAATAGGTACATATCCGGTGCACCAAATCCCCCCTGCTCATAAGGTAGTGTGAGTGTATTTCAGTTTATCCTTTGTTGAGTTCTCGCCCAGGCAAGAGCAATCATGCAGGTTCTTAGGGTGCTGAAGAAGGCCTTTCGCAGTGTGATCAGAATGTTAATAAACATATAGAGAAACCTAGGCAGTATAACCATCCTCATGACCGCTATTCTACCAGCCAGGGACAATGGCAGGCATATCCGCCAGGCTATCTGGTCCTCCAATTTAGAGATTGCCATACCGTAATTTTGTCAAATAACTGTCTCCAAATCTCTATGTATCCACACACCCAGGTACTTAATAGGCTCCGTAAACCATTCAAGTGAGAAGTCTAGAGCATATGGCAGTGCTCTCTGTAAGGGGAAAGATAGCTGACTTGTCCCAATTAATACTCAGTCCTGAGTACCGTTGATAACTAATGTACTCCTGTATAATTGGTGATAGGTGATTGCTGGGTCCCGAACATAGAGGGCTATGTCGTCCGCAGATTTTATTCTTTCCTTGATGCCGCTCTGGGAAACCTTAGTAACTTCTGCCACATTGTTGTAGGGTGGTAGTTACTCCGTTGTCCACAACTCATGGTCTGCATTTTGAAAGAATTGAGTTGAACATCAGCCATTCATCGTTTTCGCAGAGACACTTTTTCAGTCTGAATAATCCTAAATCATTAGGGCTTTCAGGTTTTAAGATAATCTCTGTCTCTGCGTAGTTGTATTTTTTATTTTTATTTATTTTTCTTGAAATTTCAGGTACAATAACAGTGAAGTACACATCTTCATGTCTCTGCGTAGTTGTAACATGTTACATCAGGTCTGAGAATGGGGTTTGGTAGTGGATGAACAGTCGGGAATAGATGACTAAGCATTCTGAGATGACGCAATATGGAGTTTAGGTTTATGAGGTGAACGATGGCATTGATATCTGACGTTGTTTATTTTTGAGATAGGAAGATATCCAGGTTTGTACACTTCCTTGTCTGCTGATTTCTTCCAGTCTCTGTACTATGGTCTGGTGGTAGATGGCGGTAAAGGCTGCTCACAGCAGTAATTGTAAAGCTCACATTTCATTTGTATTCATTGTTAATTTCGGATGATCACAAATAGATATCAAAGTGGATTCCGAACTACTTTTTGGCAGAACCCAGATTGTCGATTTGACAATAGATGGTTCTCCTACACATAGTTGGGGATCTGGGTGAAGACTGCCCTTTCAATCTGCTTTCATATGAATGGGCTATTAGAGATGCCTTTAATTGGATGGGTTAGACAGTTCAAGGTTTATTTTTGTGATCAGAGTTCTTAGGAAGGAGGATTTTAGCTTGCATTGGAAGTATCCTTTATCAAGGGAGTTGTTCAGTATGTTCCTAGCCTTGGCTGCAGCGCATGTGTTGAGTAGAAAGCTTTTGAAGATTCTTTCCTGCTTAGGATAAAAAAAGCTAGCTTGCCTTGATCAGGTTACTGAATTCAGTAGTTGATAGCTGATTGAAAGTTAGTAACTTTAGGTTGATTATAACTTTGCTCTGTCTTTGTTGAGATTCGATTGTTTCAGTTAAAGGTAGTCTTCTATTTTCTTTGTTTTGATGACCAGCTCATTCGCTATTGTGTTACAGAAAGCTTGCAAATGTGGTATCAGAGTGCTCATGCATTTTGGTTTGTGGAACTTTAATAGAATCCTATGAAGTTCTTTAGAAGGACATTCTGTATTGCTAATGTGTGCATTATTGCAGTTTCTTTTACGCTTTGTTGTCTCGTAGCAGTAGGATTTTGTGTAATTTGTTGTGTTGTAACACACCTAGTTTACTTTTCAGATTCTTTATTGTTTCATTGAGCCATAGGGTCCGTCTTCTGTGTTTATGGCAGATGAGTTTCAAAGCTGGTATTTAGTGTTTCACAACATTGATAATCAACATGTAGAACTTGGACGCTTCTGTTATTTGTTTGTTAGGAGAGTTCTTGGTGACATATGTCCCTATGGTTGAAAGTTGAATACCCCCCTCACACATTAATGAACATTGAGCTCCAAAGGATTTACTGAGATAGATCTTGTTTGTGTCATCTCAGAATGGTCAAATCAGATGTTGATGTCCCCGAAGACTCATAAATCGGTGTTATTCATTGTGGTCTCCGCAATGGTGTCAATTGAAGCAACCGTGAAAGTTATTTTAAAATGCAGTGATCTATATTTTGGAACAAATGAGCAGGAGAAAGTAGATGAGTGCGGAAATCCTCATCAGCATAGATACACATTTCTTCTTGGCAAATAATGCAGTGTTGTCTTCATGATTGTTCTGAAGGCAACTGCAAGCCAACCTCCTGCCATCTTAGGGCAGGTTTGACATATCATTCCACATTCTAGAGGAACACTCTCATGAATAATTGGTATATATTCATCTCCGAGCTAGGTTCTTGTAATGCATACAATATCTGGTATTGATTCTAAGATAAAGCTGAATTTATTTAAGTGATTCCTGCTCAGGAATCGGGTGTTGAGGAGGAGGCAGTTCAGTTTCTGTGAGAATGAGTCACTGTTCTCTGTGGAAGAAAGGGGTGTAGGGATATGAGTGGTGGTGGAGGGTCTAGTAATTGTAGATAGGTTGGGAATAGTGGGGTGCTTATCTGGCAGGTACTGAATAAACGTATCATGTTGGAGAGGATTGGGGAGAGTAACATGACAGTGCAGCTATAAGCTCTGGGGAGAAGATTGAGAAGGGGTTGTTGGGAGCAATATAGTAGGGGAAATGTGAGTAGTAGGTGTGGCTCGGGCAGATGAATGGGAGACTGATTGCATTCTGACTGCCTGGGGGAGGATGGTAAGGAGGCTGATGTTAGATTGAGAAGTCCAGTTTTGAGGATGCCAGGAGGATTGTAGAGGTTTAGACGAGGTGGTGTGTAGTGGACCAGGAAGCTTGATCAGTAGAAAGAGAGAGTTACAGGAGAAGCGTTGAGGGTACAGGAAAGTAGGAAGGTGAATCTTGCCAGAGTTTAAGTGCTTTAAGGAAAGTATAAGAATATTTTCCTGGGATTCCAGGTCAGTCATTGGTTACTGGGTCTCAAATGTAACAATATAGGACATTTACCACTATTGTTCTGGTGCTACAATACTGCTGAACTCCATTTGAATGACTGAGTACTCCCTTTTTATTAGCACTTGACTATCTCAATGTAATGTGATCTAATAGCCCGAAGCTTAACTATGGATGTAATGTCAAATTAGACATTTAGAATACAATAAAATAAATCAATAATGTTACCTTCCAGTTAGTGCTTCACTTTAGAAAAGAAAGGCACTTACACATATGAATAGTATACTACCCATAAAATGACAAGCAAAGAAAAGTCTCCAGCATCTTTTTTTTTTAGAGTTACTATTCTAAACAGTATTTTAGTGTTTAATGGTTAAATGGTATAAGACAGAAAACGTGGTGGCCTATGGACCATGTTATTCAACGGACTTCAGTGCAGTAGAACCAAAACAAATGATTATTGGAAAGGGTTGCTTGCGTAGACAAACTGCACCAAATCAGAAACATAACTGCATAGAGTAGGAGTTCTCCTTGCTACACTTCAAAGGAAAATATGGTTGCTATGTTTGATTTGCAGTGAGTTTGTTCCAAGTACTAGCGGATGTTTTTTGTTTTTTGCTTGCAACTACCACAAAAGCATGTCTAGACCCTCCTGAATGCCTGCAGACCCACTGCCCAAAGAATGAGATGCCTAATTGATCCTGGCAAACAACGGACTCCATTGGGTGTACCGGGACTGTATTTCATTGCCACTTGTGGACTCTCCTGGAGTCCTAGTATTCTGGTTGCCACTGGTGATGTTGTAGAGGGTAATAGTTGGTCCAGGTCAAAATACATTTTGATACCTACGAAGATGGTGCAAAAGGGTGGAGGCCTGTATCTGAAAACTCATTGGTGGCAGTAATAGCATTCTGATTGTTGGTCAACTAGGGGACAATGGAACCCACCACGAGGCACAAAATGATGTATGTATGCATGTGTGAAATTAATGATAGAGCACAAACCTAGCCAAAAGGCAGTGAAACGCAGTGCATGGTCAATAAAAAGCCTAAAGTCAATGAGTGATTTCAGAGGCAGTGTAGAAGTTTAAAAGGATTACAATGCAGAGTATCGTTAGCGTTAAGTTCACTTTTATTAGCATCCACAGAAGCCCACGAGTGGTTAACAAGTGAACAGCACGGCCTTCTGCTCCCTTCTCTAGCTCCACCACATGTTAACCCCCAGTTTCCAACATTCCCTAACTCAACATTCTAATTTTAAGACATACTGAAACAGATAAGCTCATTTACATAAACAACTAATATTACAAAACTACTCTACAACATGCCCTCTTTTTTTATACAGGAAAAGAAATGCAAAACATAAAATGCAAAAAGCATATCAACTAAGGCATTAAATGTTTAAAATAAAATATAAAAATGCACTTTGATACAAAATAAAGTCATTAAGCCTCTCTGGCAACTTGACAACTCTTTGAATGGCATCGTAACCCTGTTTCACTTAGAACTGCTTTAGCATCTGCAGTGTCAAGGGTTTTGACACTGTATCATCCACATTAGATTTATCCATTTATGACTGCACCAATGAAGTTTCCTCTTGGTCACTCGTGCTCTGATTCTCAGTCGCCTTGACTATGCCAACGCTCTTTATGTTGGCCTACCAGGACACCAGCTCAAAAAACTCCAAGTAGTACAGAATGCTGCGGCCAGAGCCATTATGGGCATTCCAGGCAGGTCTAGCGTAAAAAAACACCTGCATGACCTGCTCTGGCTTCCAGTGGCTCAAAGAGTGAAATTCAAGGCTCTCACTTTGGCCCACTCAGCCCTTCACGGATCTGGCCTCCTCTACCTGAGAAAACGGTTTAGTTTCTACTCCCCCCGAAGACATCTTCGTTCTGCCTCACAGTGTCTGGCATCGATCCCTCGCTTTCGGCTTGTTAGAGTTGGAGGGAGTTCTTTATCTTTTAAATCAGCTGAAGCCTGGAACTCTCTCCCCCTTGAGTTGTGGAGCATTCATGATCCTCGTCTGTTCAGGAAGAGACTAAAAACTCTATTGTTTATCTAATTGGCAGTGCCTCAAGGTTCCCCACAGACTTCTATTTGGCTTCCACGCTGGGACACTCATGAGCAGCCATGCGCGATATAAATTTCTGTAACATAACATAACATTGTACAATTTAATTTGAATTCACTTGATTTGAATCCCTTCCATCAGACATTATGTTCTAAAAAAGTACAGTCTTTTGTTACATACAGAAAGTTTTGAACTCAACACTACATCATCCAAAGTTGTCTCTCCATCAGCCTTATCAAATTTACTTTGTTACATGATATCTTTTCTTCACCTGGTTACAGAAGAACGATGGAACTCTTGTTCCACCATCCCTTCTTGTACAACAACATAGCACTGCCTGTAACTTTAATATTTTGCACCATTTTGTAAATTTGGATTAACGTTTATGAATGAAATCAGGTTTGGATATAATCACCCAAACCCCCTTTTTAATATCTTTTGGTTTGGTTCTATTCACTTTGTCGTGATTTTATAACCAATCCGTTCAGAACATCCTGTCCTTCTTCACTCTACATCAGCAAACCAGTTTTCAACGTGGCAGACTTACAAACCTCTAGAGTTATAATAAAAGTACGACCTTCTCTTCCTCTTATCAAATATTACAGGGAAACTCTCGCAGCTGAATATGGAGTATTGTGATAACTCCAGAGTGTTTCTTTTTTTAGAACATATAGAATATTCTTATTATTAGCCAAGGCAGATTGAATCCCTTCTTTCAAAAACGTATTGCCACTCTCAACTTAACCAATGGCCTTGGGACATGATAACAGTACTTTCTCAGCAACAATGCCACGCAGTTTCAGGAAGTGTGATATTTTGGAAGAAACAAATTGCACCTCATTGTCAGCCATCAAAACCTTGGGCAAAACTTCAATTAAAAAATGTTATTTAGAAAATTGACCATCTTTACTGTGGTGGGATTACCAACAAACGTATGATAGCTCCACATAGAAAAGTTGTCAATAAGTACGATCAAAAACCTCTTACCTTGCTCCAGTATATTATATGGACCCAACAAATCTATGGAAACTTCATTCCAAGACTTGCTTGATATTTCTGACAGATAAGAAGGCTGACAGATCACTTTCCAATGTTTATCCAAATTTACAAAAACTGACCAAGAATCAATAAACAGCAGAATCCATACCTGGCCACCAACAGTATTGTTTGAGAAGTTTCTTTGTGACCGTAACACTAGGATGGCCTTGATTTTTTTTTTTTTTTAATAACATTTTTATTATTCTCATCTCCACAGCGTCTTCTTCACATTTGTTGCATTCAATACACAGATATAAGTTGCCCTCCCCTGCACCCGCCCATAGGTGTCATATTGTGCAACCATAAAAGTTTACATTATTACCCTCACTCTCATTACCTACCCTCCGCAAGCTCTTGTCCTTCAGCACCCCCTACTATCTACTTCTCCTAATTCCCCAACACCAGAACTACTATCCCTTCCCTCCCCCGTCCCTACCCTCCCCACCAGTGTGCTCCCCCAGCAGTTGTCAATCTCAATTTGTCTTGATCTTTAGGTATATGTCCACTTTGCGTCTTTGCTGTTGCTCGGCCTCTCCCCCGTGCTCTCTCCTTGGACTGTATTTGCAGTCCCTGCGTTTTCCCCTGTGCCTTCTACTACCCGTGATCTAGTGGTGGGACGGCACATCTTCTTGGTCTCCGTCCGACCCGCGCATTGCCTCCACTAGCGCCTCCCAGGCTCGCGCCACTTCCAACATCGTCTCTTTCTGCTGTCTATGCGCCAGTCGTAGCGTAATCACACTTTCACTCGCCGCCCACTTAAGGAATTCATGTTTCCACCTCTGCACTCTAGGTCCCTGACTAGCCTTCCAGTGGCTGGTTATTTCCCTTTTGGCTAGTATCAATCCCAGATCTATGAATTTGCTGGTCAACTTGTTGCGCTTCGTGCGCGGGAACCAATGCAACAAGCTCACCGCCATCTCTTACTAGGATGGCCTTGATGACCAAAACTGATTAATCTTTGTTTGAGACCAAGAAGAGGTACAAATAAATTATGCCTGAACATTTTCAAAGCTTAACTCACTCAAAACTTGGGCAAAACTTTACAGTTCCGATTCCAAACTCCTACTGGGTGGCCACCCATTCTCAATTTTCTTTTTAACAAGCAAAAATTGACTTTCCTCTTCACTCATTTCCAACCATTCCATTTCCAAAAATATACCACCACCGTTACCAACTGCATCCACCGATACAACAACACACTCAGGTTGATCCAAGACAACCTAAGCATCATCACCACGCTGAGGAAATCTAGATCAAACAATCAGCTGTTAACTTCATGCCTCCTGTTATATGTTTTATCCCAAAATTAAGTCTTGCAGTCTTGAAATTGACATAACCAGTCTCGATGAAGCCTTTCCAGATTTTTATCCATCCATCATATAAACCAGATGTTTATGATCAGTCAAGAGAACAACGCTTTACCCCACAAAAACATTTTCAGCTTTTTCACTGCCCTGACACAAGACAACGCCTCTTTTGATGGTACTGTAATGTAACTTCGCTTCTTTTAGCACCCTGGAAATAAAAAACACTGAGCTCTCCTTATTGTAGGAAGCTGGCTCTTTATATGATATATCAAAATGAGATATATTGTGTAAAGAGTGCAGGGGCTCTCTTATGAGTGGACCGGGGTTTTGCTATGGCAATCCCAAGGTGCTCTAATAGGGTTAGTGTGGTCAAGCAGCCTTAGGCTTATTACAGAGGAGTGCAAGACATCTCCAAATGCACACAATAAATGAGACGGGACTGAAGAAGGAGATCCACTTCAATTTATAACAAGCATTTGCAATACAATAGGTCTCGTATTAGTGAAAGTTACAGCTATTGATGTTGCAAATGATAATGTTTGTTAAATTTATTTTTGGTTAAAAAAGATCCCAGCAGTAGCATAAGTAATAAAAGGAAGTTATGGTTACTTATGCTACTGCTGTATTTTTTTCTTTGAAAACAAATAATGTAACAAACATTATCATTTGCACCACCAATAGCTCATACTTTCACTAATGCGAGATCTATTGCATTGAAAATTCATGGCAACTGGAGAGTAACACAAAAGGCGTGGGTTGGGGGGGGCGCTCCGGAGATAGAGTACTGCCCCTTTGTTGGCTTACAAGAAATTACTGTACTAAGAACTTCTTAAAGGATTGTGGCAGATAGGCATGTTAACAGGATGTTGTAAAGCTTTGCAGCGCCGGGACACTCCTTTTGGAGTAGCTGAGCGCTATATAAACTTTCATTCATTCATTCCTTAAATACGAAAATGTCAAATGTAAACCATAGGTGACTTGCGCGTTGCTAGGAAGATGGTCTGTGCAGGTTGCCTATTTCATTGGATGTTTACAAAATCCCTAGCACACGTTGGATATCAAGGCGTCTCAAATTTGGCAGCAATAGCTCTGTAAGTCAACACAAACATATATACAAATGGAAACAATGAGAATCTTCAATCTTTTTATTCGTTCAGTTGATTCTTCTCATGTGTAAATTACTGTGACAGGTCGAAAGCCAACGCCAACACGTGTTTCGTCGCTTCTTGTTACATGTACATGCAACTTTTTCAAGGCTCAATCGGCTTCACTTTCTATCTATTAACGTGTGGTGATATTTCCAACCCACACGATCCTCCGGCGTGTGTAAGGGTCTTTATTAGGGTTCCACAGTTGGACGCTTGGTCTCCAGTATTGTGCTCCAAATACTTATACATTTCGAAAATTAAGTCATCAAAACTCCCTCACGCCGGCTTCCTCGAGTACATGAGAAGAATCAACTGAAAGAATAAAAAGATTGAAAATTCTAATTGTATTGACTTGTGTATATGTTTGTGTTGACTTAGAGAGCTACTGCTGTCAAATTTGAGACGCCTTGATATCTGACGTGTGCTAGAGATTTTGTAAATATTTGAGTTGCAGCTTAGGCCACAGGATTAGGAGAAGTGGGTGGTTCTCTCCTCCTTTTAGCACTGTAAAAATATTTAGAAGACAACCACAAGTTAGTGTAATCCTTCCTGTGGTGCCTTACCTATGTCCAATACCACCAGATCTCCTGCTTAATATTTCCTTGGATGCTCTGAGGGTCCCTGGAATGAGCTCTTAAGAGTCCCTGCCCGGTGAGCGGAACAAACTCATTTTAATTTGAGAGACTAGGGAAGGGGACCAAATGTAAAGGTAACTTTGCCAATTAATGTTCCTGTAGGAGAGAGATCGGAGTTTTATCTAATGGCTGTTTCCACTCATGCTAAAGTGACGCAGAGGATTAAGATGCCTGCTGCAAAGAACATGTCCCTGTGTGTCCAGAGGTTTTTGGCAACAATAAAAGTGTATAGGTTACTTTGGCGATTAATCTTCCTGCTGGAGAGAGATCGAAGTTTTATGTAGTGGCTGTTTCCACTCATGCTAAAGTAATACAGAGGATTAAGATGTATGCTGCAAAGAACCGTCCTTCTATGTCCAGAGGTTTTCAGGCAACAATCAAAATGTAAAGGTAACTTTAGCGATTAATGTTCCTGCAGGAGAGAGATCGGAGTTTTAGCTAGTGTCTGTTTCCACTCATGCTAAAGTAGCGCAGAGGATTAACATGCTTGCTGCAAAGAACATGTCCTTGTGTGCCCTGAGTGTTCCAAACTTTGGCGATTGTTCCTGCAGGAGAGAGATCAGAGTTTTATCCAGTGGCTGTGTCCAGATGTTTTCAGGCAACAATAAAAAAGTAAAAGTAACTTTAGCAATTAATGTTCCAGATGGAGAGTGATCGGAGTTTTCTCCACTGGCTGTTTTCACTCATGCTAAAGAAGTGCCGAGGATTTCTTTTATTTTATTTTTTGAGTTTTATATAGCACAAACTAGACCCGAGACATCGGGTATCAGAGCGCTTTACATGAGCACCAGTTTTGTTACAGATGGACACATTCATTTTTGTTAGGCATGGGAAGATTAAGTGATTTGCCCAGAATCACAGGATGTTTAGCGTCGTTGCCAAACTCGAACCCGGTTCCCCAGATTCATGCTAAAGAAGTGTGGAGGATTAAGATGCCTGCTGCAAAGAACCATCCTTGTGTGTCCAGACGTTTTCAGGCAAAAAGAAAAAAGTAAAAGTAACTGTAGCGATTAATGTTCCAGATGGAGATTGATCGTAGTTTTCTCTAGTGGCTGTTTCCACTCATGCTAAAGAAGTGCAGAGGATTTCTTCTATATTTTTTTTTTGAGTTATATATAGCACAAACTAGACCCGAGACATCTGGCATCAGAGCGCTTTACATGAGCACCAGTTTTGTTACAGATGGACACATTCATTTTTGTTAGGCACAGGGAGATTAAGTGATTTGCCCAGAATCACAGGATGTTTAGCGTTGTTGCCAAACTCGAACCCGGTTCCCCAGATTCAAGGTCGACCACTCTAGCCGTAAGGCTACATCCTCTCCCCTAAAGATACCTGCTGCAAATAACATGTCCTTGTGTGTCCATAGGTTGTCAGGCAACAACAAAAATGTAAAGGCAACTTTGGCGATTAATGTTCCTGCAGGAGAGAGATTGGAGTTTTATTTATTGGCTGTTTCCACTTATACGAAAGTAGCTCAGAGGATTAAGACTCCTGCTGCAACGAATTTGTCCTTGTGTGTTCATATGTCGACAGGCAACAATAAAAATGTAAAGGTAACTTTGGCGATTAATGTTCCTACCGGAGAGAGTCCGGAGTTTTATGTAGTGGCAGTTTCCACTCATGCTAAAGTAGTGCAGAGGATTAAGATGCCTACTGCAAAGAACATGTCCTTTTGTGTCTAGAGATTTTCAGGCAACAGTAAAAATGTAAAGGTAACTTTAGCGATTAATGTTGCTGCTGGAAAGAGATCAGAGTTTTATCTACTGGCTTTTTCCACGTATACTAAAGTAGCACAGAGGATTAAAATGCCTGCTGCAAAGAACATGACATTTCCATGTGCTACTGCCTCAAAGGTTCTCTTGCACTCATTTCACTGCATCAGAACAGGTGTACTTAAGGTCATTTGTAGGCAGGCCACCTGTGCTATCCCGCAAACTTTCAGTGCTGCTCATTAAACTCGTATCTGCAAGATGGCTTGCAGGTTGTGTTATGGGTCCTGTTAGTTTGCTGTATCTTAGCCTTCCATGTGGTGATGGTGCCAATGGTGGGTGTGGCCCTATGTTACACATCTAGAAGACTAACATCTGCAGGCCTAGACCAAAGCCCTCTGTGTTTACAAAGGCCCATCTACCATCTCAGGATTCTGGGAACAATGCTTCCTGCTGCTGAGGGCAGAATTGAAGGTCGAAGCCCCCGGTTGACACATAGTGCCCGTGGTGGACAGAAAGACTGAGCGTCGGCTGTTAGAGAGTTTATTGGCATTCAGCAATCATCCCATTGTCACAGAGAGCTGCCATGTTCCCAGCTCCGAGCAATATTGAAGCGACGGAAAGTTGATTGGGCTGAGTATCAAGAGCATGAGGCGGACGTGTTGTAATTGCTCCTATATGAGCTCACGAGTCGATTTCGATTAGTATTGGTATTAAATAATGAAGCATTCTTCTCTTTCTCCTGTAGTATTCAGAGATTAAATCAAACGATAGTCTTTTGTGGTCTGTATTTTGTTATTTCATGGGGTGGGGGGAGCGGTAGAATAGGCAGGAATAGATGCCTGCACATACCTCCCTCTGTGCTTGGATGGAGCACGACCTTCAGGATGTTAAAAAGTGGATTGCATTCAAATTTAGATTTCTTGGCCTCAGCACTGGCAGGAAATATGTCCAGAATGACACATTACAGCACACAGCAAGTGACCTTGCTGCAAATGTTTCCCGCCAGCTCGCTTGGTTCTGGGTTTTTTTTCTGGACAGTTCTGTTTTTCATAATGCCCCAAATACATGTCTCTTGTTGCTGATCCTCGGGCTGCATGTTGTGCTGTAAAATGCTGCAGCTCGAGGAACAGAGTACGCCCTTGACCTGTGCTTTGCCCTGTATTATTGTCTCTGTGGAATGCTGGTACTTCATTCACAGGAAGGGGAGAGAAGTCAGGGGTATTAAAATGCGTCCAGGCCTGATTTATGACTGAAGAGAGTTTAACGCCTGTGGAGATTGAGGAAAACGATCTAACTCAAAGTATCCTGTTCAAATGTACTGCTGGAAAAGCATCTTCAAGAAAGAAGTGAAAAAAACAGACCGTGGTCCTTGAATGCACAGCAAATGTGGCAAGATAAGGGCAAGATTTACAGCCCTGTTTACAACAGAGCATCTGTAAACCACGAGCACTGGTCTGGAGTGCTCCACTTAAAGAAGAAAATAGTGCTCTGCTCACAAACTGGCTAACAACACATGTAAAAGGGACAGTCCTTTCAAATGGGGAGCTAAATGTCCAAATCCTGAATGTCTAGCAGAAATTGCACAGGGGCTGCCTAGGCGAGACCGATAAATAGCAAGTATCTTTATATATGTTAAGGCATCAGAAGAAAATCGTTCAGGTAAGTACGTTTTTGAATAGGAATTCTTTTCTGTTCAAAAAGTGGACACAGTGCAATTTTTGAATTCTGCAATGTTTTCCTATGGAAGGAACAACAAGTTCTGCAAACTGGTATAGTACAGCGACTTATGGGACCGATGTCCAGGAGTTAAGGTGAGTAATGGGCAAGGCCCAAGGCAGCACCAACAGTACACCACCAGCGGGACAAGGGCCACTGGGTGCAGGGTGCAAAACAGCATCGAAAGCTCAATGTTATTCTATGGAGATCGGTCTCTGCAAAAAGAGACTGGAGACTCTAGCCAGGTAGCCAGACGGGCTGTACCAACAGGGGGCCTCATGCCTCACGATGCTTGGGGACACTATTGGTCCTCTTCTCCATGGCCCAGGAGCGAGAGGATGCAGAGGTGTCTTTATGCATTGGGATTCCTTACCAGAGCTGTCGCGTTAGAGGGAGGCCTGTGTGCAGAGGCTGCAGGCGACGTCAGGGGTCCATGGACTTGGAGTGACAAGTGCAGTGGTGGCTTCAGGTGTCAGGGTTGGCGGCTCCGGAGACCTCAGAGTCCTTTCTTTTTGTAGTTGCTGTAAGATGCAGGGAATAGTTCCGCTGTCCCACAGGCCGTCTTGGGACTTTTTTAAAGGCAGGCAGTTCACCCAGGTTTCTGGATACCACAGCTCCAGGACGAGTCAACTTTGGCGCAGTTTTCGACGAGGGATGCAGACCGGCCAGCAGGGCTGGTACCAGGTCAGCTGTCCTTCTCTGCTCTCTACTTTTGCAGCTCTTCAGTGTCCTTTTCTTCTTAGGTCATCAGGATCTGCTCCTCTGGTGCCAGGAGCTCCCCTAAAGACTCAATTTAGCGTCATTAGGGGAGTGTAGGGTAGTAGCCAATGGGCTACTGACCCTTGAGGTCACTACGCCCCCATATGAATATATGATCATTTCCTATGGGAAGTGGGCATAACCCTGTCCCAGAATTCCTATGTATGTCATCACAAAGATGGCTACTTATGAAAAACCGTTTCCACCACAGTTTGGCCCACCTTAGGGGTTGCACTAGCTTGGGAGTGGCATACCTACCTGACTAGCTAATTTTCCCACCTGTCCAGGCGTCAAGGGGTTCTGAACAGAGGGGGTTGACTTCCTCTACTGTGAGGGGAGCTAGATTTACACATCAAAGGGTGTAGCAGCTCTTTGAAGCTTTCATGCCTAGGAAGGCTAATCCGCAGGTTATCCTGTGGGAGGGGGTGTGATGCCCTCTTCCCAGACAGTCTTTTGTTCTGGGCCTCCTGAGATCACAATGCCATCACCCTGAGAGGACAGAAGAGTGTCTACAGTGGCAGACTGGCAGAGACCAGTCAGCAGCCACACCAGAGGTTGGTAGGTTTTCAGGGGGTACCTCTAAGATGCCCTCTGGGTACATGAATTGATACATCCAACACTGGAATCAGGGTGGGTTTATCAATACAAGATGTTTGATAACAAACATCCCTATCTTCAGTGAATCCATCATGAAACTGGGCAACTAGTTTTCACCAGTGTCCAGCACATGTTTTAAAATGGCTTCCTGGTCACCTGTACTGGCAGTCATATGTCTGAGCAGCACAGGAGCAGATCTGCGTATGCAGGTGTGTCCTCACATGTAATATTTAGTACCCTGACGTAGGTCTGTCAGGCCTTCTGTAGGGGGGACTTACAAATTTGACATGCAGTGGTAAGGGACATGGCACACAGGGATGTGTGACATGTCATGTTTTCACTTTTGTCTGCACCAAGACATGCAGCCTGCAATGACAGCCTTGCATGTGATTGGTGAGGAGTTCCCTAGGGTGGTACAATTTGTGCTGCTGCCTTAGGGACCCTCTTTAGTACCTCAGGCCCTAGGTATTAGGGGTACCATTTGGTGAGTGTGCTAAAGGTTTGGCCAATTGGGGGAAACAATTGTACAGTTTTGGGAAAGAGCTCTGGCACTGGGGACCTGGTTAGCAGGATCCCAGTACACTTCCAGTCGAATTCACATCAGTTACCTGGCAAAAAGTGGGGGTGCCCATGTCTAAAATGGTTACTTTCCTACACTTACCATCCACACCTTTATAAAAAAACTGCACCCACTCCTAATGAGCTAGCATCTAGTGTGACATAGAACTTACCCAGGGGACCAAATGGTTTGAGTGCAGGAACATGAAAGATCAAAGACTTAATTTTGTCAAAAGCTTCATCCTGTTGATCAGTCAAAACAGAATACTCACCCTTCCTCAACAGCTTACGTAAAGGCTCTGTAAAAATGGTATAGCCTTGAACAAATCTTGTGTAACATTCCCTTAATCCTAAAAACGATCTTGGACAATCTTTATCACATGGTTTAACAGCCTTCACTATAACATCCAGCAAATCCGTTTTAGGTTGAATGCCATTTCTTGTGATTTTCTATTCCAGATATTCAATTTCTTTTCTCAAACAAAAAGGAGGAAGGGGTGGGCTATTCAATAATAATCTATCTTATTCATATTATTAGAGGTCCAGCATACATGCCCAAAAATCAGTGAAAACAAAGAGGTATGCAGTTCCTAAGGTGAACGCGAGGTGTGTTAGAATAACATAAGATACCAGGGTGATACTGTGACGATGATGTGATGAGCAGGAGTGAAGACTACTCCTTTTTGGAAAAGAAGATCCTCACACACCCAACAAGCGGGTGTCTTGCTTCATCACCGGGTCTTTGCTCCTTATCGGGCCGGCGGTGCAATGCCCGATCAGGCACCCAATGGGGCCTTCCTGTCGGAGATCTTTATTTCCACAGCCGATGGAAAGGGTGTGTGGGGGAACCGAGGTTAATTTAAGTAGTGGGTGTAGGTGCATGTGAAGTGAAAGCAAGGTGTATTAAAACAGGGGTAGGTGATCCACTTAAAACAATTTTAATAGAGACTGGTCACCATCCTGGTTAAAATCAAAATAATCCGCAAGACTACTTTGGCTGGTGAGGTTTAGGTACTCGGCAATTGTTCTTAATTCGGAACTGACACTATAATTTAGTGTTCTCCCACCCTGACCTCGCATCTCTCGCAGCCGATTAAGGTTGTGTTAGTTTATCCACGGTACCACACACTTTTTTAGGGTGCTGTATGTGTGGCCACCATTGATACCTCCTAGAGGTTGTGGCCACCACCAAAAAGGTGTAGGTAGCCGCCCCCTTTTTCCTCGGTCCTGAAGAATTGCCCTTTAATACATTATAAGGCAAGAAACATGTTGACCTTCTGATCCTTTTAAGCACATTTACACACACCTAATGGTGAGAGATGTGCGGATTATTTTGATTTTAACCAGGATGGTGACCAGTCTTTATTAAAATTGTTTTAAGTGGATCACCTACCCCTGTTTTAATACACCTTGCTTTCACTTCACATGCACCTACACCCACTACTTTAATTAACCTCGGTTCCCCCACACACCCTTTCCATCGGCTGTGGAAATAAAGATCTCCGACAGGAAGGCCCCATTGGGTGCCTGATCGGGCATTGCACCGCCGGCCCGATAAGGAGCAAAGACCCGGTGATGAAGCAAGACACCCGCTTGTTGGGTGTGTGAGGGTCTTCTTTCCCAAACAGGAGTAGTCTTCACTCCTGCTCATCATATCATCGTCACAGTATCACCCTGGTATCTTATGTTATTCTAACACACCTCGCGTTCACCTTAGGAACTGCATACCTCTTTGTTTTCACATTCAATTTCTTTTGCCAAATATTTACACTTACTTTTTCTCACTGTCATTCCTCAATATTTGAGAATTGGCTACTGCTTGTCTAACAATTTATTATGCTCTTCATGTTGTTTAGGATAAATTCAAATATCATCTAGAAAGGCCTGCACCCTCAGACCTCGGAATAGCGTATCCATCAGTTTTTTAAATACACTGGCTGCAGAAGCCAGACCACAAGGTAACCTCAAATATTTGTAGGCGCCTTGAAAATAAATAAAAAGTTAAAAATATATATATATATACTTGGAGGGGCCAAATGGAGTAATGAATGTAGTCAAATCTCTATATTCCTTTGCTGAAGCGACCTGATGATTTGCTGATTTGAGATCAAGAACCGAAACATATCTGGCCCCATTGACAGCTTCCAACAAACCTTGTATTCAGGGGAACGGGTGACAGTCCACCATGATATTCCTATTTAATGATCTCAAATCAGCGCAAGGGCGCAATTCTCAAAAAATACCCTCTTTACATAACATATTAAGGTGTTCTTTGAGTTGATGATGAACTCCAAGCGGTACCATGCTCCCTTTATGTTGGACAGAAGATGCCCACTTCCTAAGTCTGATCTAGTGTAGAAATCATTTCACATAACCAACTTTTGAAGTGAAAACAGCACTGTCTTTGTCAATCACATCTTCAACATTGGTTTGTACAACATCAGTATGATTCAATGACATGTCTCTCAAAGTAATTGGACAATCTGTCCCTGAACACAATATTATTCCCAATTTGCCCAAATGATGCCATCCAACTATATCTTTACCATTAATAGCCACACATATTTTAGTTTTTATGATTCAACCTTTAAATTCTAGACTATCCTCAAAATATCCCAGCATCTCAATGTCAAAATTTCCGAAAGTCTTGCGATTAATGCCTGTTTTCTTCAATACAACACTTTTCCATTTGTCTTTAAAAGTAACTTCTGACAAAATGGTGATTGGTGACCTCAAATCAGCCATTATCTCAATGGTCATATCTACGAATATGTATCAAACCTAACCGTGCTTTAAAACCAGTTCACTCTATAAATGTTAAAATCTGATTCAGAATCTAATAAAATAACTACCAAATTATCAAGAGCATAATCCACATTATGTGTGGCATTATACTAACATTACTATTAGGTTTGGTACTTCTGCAAACACTCTGGAAATGTCCAACTCTACTGCATTTTCTATTAGTGGCAGAACACCTCGGACTATTGCTAAGATGTGATTTTGAACCACACTTAAAACAACTTTAATTTTGTCTACCCTCATTTTCTGTGGTTTTTGTTTACTCTGGATGGAACACATGTGTATTAGTCTTCTCTTCACCCAAAGCTAAAACCTTGGCTGATAATATGGACCTCTCACTACTCCTGGTAATGTCCAATACTTCAGAAAGTTTTTTATTCTAATAAGCATTCTTGTATTTTGTTTGACTCACAGTTTAACACAAATTGATCTCTAATATAGATATCCACATTCTCACCAAATTCTCACAATTGACTGCCAAAACCCTTAAAGCAGCTAAATATTCTTTCACAGACTCTTCTCCATATTGGTTCCTCTTAAAAAACAACGACGTTCAATCATTACATTTAGTTCATCAGTGATTTGCTTCTCTAATCTTCATACTGCTTCTTTAAAAACATCCCATTAATCATCTCCAGCTTTGGGTGCTAGAATAGGTTGTAAACTACCAAACATTTCAATTGCAGCATTACCCAAAAAACTGAATAATAATGCCAGTTTTCTTTCCTCTGAAATTGCTCTGCCATCAATTGGGACTAAATATTTTTCAAATATCCTAAACCGTTTTTCCCACACCAGAGTAGGTTTACCTGGCGTTTGCAAAAATATTGTAGGTTGATTAAACATTGGCTGGCAGCCATAAACAACAGAATGTAACCCAATAAATAACACAGAATAATTAATATTACATGCAGAAATAACATATTAACTACTACTTGCTGTGGTGTGCCTGTCACCGAACGTTCAAGCACATATGCAAGATTGTGTGCCAGACACCGTTAAATCACCTCATTGACTATTGTTATCCAAACTTATATTGGGTGCCTATCACCGAAGCTATAGGCTCCTTCAATAAACAGTGTGTGCATCACTGACATCTTGAACTAGTGTCATAGTTGAAATTGGCTTACCCTGGATGGACGTATAACACAATAGCCTAGAGGCTCTGATGCCATTGTGCTGCAGTTGGTGACTTCTTAACAACTGGCTGGGACGTCCTAATGTTCCTGGAGATTCTGGTGTCTGTTTCCCACTGATCCCTTCAGTCGACTGGGTTCAGTACTTTTCTGGCAGTCAGTCACTTCTCCTGGAAAATTCTGTATAACTTCTTCCTCAGGCAGATACGTCTTCCTCCTCGCACTGGTCAATTTCCTTTTTTTTTTTTTCTTTTTTTTTTTTTTTGAAACCGTTTATTGCAATCTCAAATAGTTACAGGTACGGGCCTACAACCATCTGGCCGGCCGCTAGAGTGGCAGAAGCATATGACATATATACAGAAAAATCTCTTGGCGGTGCAAAAAGGTAAATCAGGAGATATCAGTAGTGCAGGCCACATAACTCCAAACCAACAATACGGTTTCCTTTTGTCGAAACACAACAACACAAAAAACCACACCCGCAAGGCAACCCGCAATCCCAAGTGACAGCACGCGCTCCTTAAGTGGGGGACCCCAACCAATCGCCAAACTCTGAAGAGGGGAATGAGAACAGATCAGGGACTGGGGAACCACGTGCCCGTGGCTGGGGGAGGGGGTCGGCTAGGGGGACGGAGCTGGTGAGGCAGCCGGCAGCAGTGGCGGCTCGCAAATACCCCCGCGATAGGCGTTCCAGGGGCCCCAGATTTTCACCCACGCCCCAGGCTTACCCCTCGCAACATACACCACCTCTTCGCGAAACATACACCAATCCATGTGTTCTTTCCAGGCCGACACCGCCGGGGCACTGGTCAATTTCAACAGCAGTTATTTATTTTTTTAAATGCTCTTTGTTTTTGATTTTTATAAGTGAACACATATCATGTTACATAATACAGTAGTCATTTCACATCAGTGTGCAAAGGCAGTATAATGTTCAGCCTTAGTATGTTTGCATCCTAGCACAATAAGCCTTTGTTATAACTTGTAAAAAGTTAATCATATATACTTACCCAACCATTCAAGACCACACTTTCCATGAGATATGTTTCCTGTCACAATCCTATATATGTATATTGCACTTTACTCATGGTATCGTTTAAGGAGAAAAAAACAATACCAAATAAATAACACCTTAAAGGCACCTCTGACCGGTCCAGGGCAGGGGCTGGCTGGAAATCCAACCCGTCCCCAAATTTATCCCTACAGAGAGCCCTCCGTATTGCTAATGACCAGCAAAACCGTATTCTACTGATCATCAGGTCGATTATCTATGGTGGTAGATCATCTGATTTAGCCTCTAAAGATCTTAGGAAGCCCTCCCAGCTAGCCACCTGCTAGGGTCCTGCCCTCCGTCCTCTGGCCTCTTGTAGAGTACTCAGCTCTGCCATGTCAATCTGGGTACATCTTTCAGCCAGAGTGTATGTGACGGAGCTATCCTCCCCTTCCAACCCCTAGCTATATTCTTTTGGCTAGTATGAATGCCAAATCTATAACGCAATCAGTGTGCTTCAATGTTTTTGAAGTGTTTTGTCATTCCCAACAAGCAGACCAAAGGTTCCGGAGGTATTATCTTGTTACCCACTTCCCCTGTCAACCGCACCAATGTAGCCCGTAGGTTTAAATCATTGGACAGTCACAGACCATTTGATAAAAAGTCTGCATTTGTGTGTTGGTACCTGGGACACAGATCCAATGCCCCTGGGAACATTCTGGCCTTTTTTGGGCGAAAGATGTCTGATGAATACCGTTTATTTTTGTAAACTTAAAGCGTTGATTTCTAGTAATGTTTTTTTGATACCACAGAACACTAATCAACCAGCTTCCGAAATCTCTTTACCCCTCGCATCTTCCCGTGGCACAGTTCTGTAGAGAATGCTGGAGACATGGCTGTGAGAAGGTGGGTTGGTATATGCTGTCCACTAGTTAAAGTGGGCACCTTCACACGACCCTTATGATGTATGAGATCAAAGATAACCTTATTGAAAGCTATCCTAGTGGTAGGTATGGAGAGCAGCCTTCAGGTTTAATCTTGAAGGAATGTAAAGCAGCTTGATTTACCAGAATACCACCTCCTAAAAGATTAAATAAAAGGAGAACCACACAGTGTTCATATATAAATATGTATTTATTATTATAACACTCTCTACTAGTCTCTACACGAGACTAGGGCATAAAGCACACAATACTAAATCGATAGAACATTCGTATATAGCAAAATACACAGCGGGCTCCAGGGGGAGACCGAACCATATTCCCAAACAAATGGTGTAACAACGACTTAACTAGACACAGTGCCTAGTGCATGTAGAATCGCTGGGAACCCAAAGGCACCACCCAGAGGAGTGACACCGGGAGCCCACGGAGGACGGGTGCAGTGAGGAAACACAGACACTTGCTCTGCACAACTCCATGGGAAAGTCGCGGTTGGAAATTTGCAAGTTAAGGACATTTCTAAGAGGACTTCGAGCAAACCCTTTGGAACTTAGGAGGTTCTAAGGTCAAACCACCCGTGAGGACCGAAGTACCCATGTTACCTATCCCAGAGGAGCCGGGTGCACAGGGGTTAATTGGTGTCGGAAACCTTCGTCGTTTTCAATGGAGAGCTGCAAAGAAGTCCTGCTGCCAGGAGGGCGAAGAATGTCCGGTGGAATCCAAGCCTGGATTCGAGGTGAGAAGAACCTGAAAGCAGAGGGCACAGAGTCTGGGTTACTTCAGGTGACCAGGGGCTTAGTAGTCGAATGCCCACCGATGTCAAGTGCTTCAGGAGTGAAGAAGGGTTGCTTGACTCTGCAGCCAAGGGGACCAGGAAATGTCGAGGACAACCAAAGTCTGGATGTGAGCCGTCCCACAAAGGATGTCGTGAGCTGAGGGGTCGATTTCCGTCTGGAGCACCACCAAGCCTTGGCAACTGCAACCCACGCGGTCAGAGGAAACCGGTTACGGTGAGGACCATCAAGGTCCAGGGGACTCTCCAAGCAATGGAGAGTCAGGGCACGCCTGAAGCAACCAGGTAAGCCCAAGAATTAGCAAGGTGACCCTCGCCAGGACCCACAGGTCAACGGACCAGGGATCGCGAGGAGACCTCAAGCAAGTTTGCAAAGTACCAGCCCACAGGACACTCGTGGAGTGGAGGCTGTAAATCTTCAGTTCAAATACTGCTCTGGGTTGGGACTGCACGGAGTCCAATGCACAAACTTGGAAAACATCACTAAGCATATGCAACTGCAAATGTATGCAGTGCCACAGGGGTTCAGGTTGCACGGTCCCCACAAGGGATACTGGTCTCAGAATCGCTGAGAGGGCCCAATACACTAAATCCTGTCTGGGAGGTGGTTACACCTCCCTGTGACATGATGCCTATTGTCATGCCTTCTTCTGCGGTAGCTTGGCTCAGCAGCAAGAGAGCAGAATCGTGTCTGTGGCTGGCAGCATCCATTTTGTGCTGCCCAGGTCGAGAAAGCTGGTACCGGGTATACCGGTGAACCACATATGTCCCTTCAGAAGGGTGGAATCAAAACTCCCACGCCAGTTACTGGTGTGGAGGTATGATTCCAAGGTGTTTGACACCAAACACGACATGTTTCTAAGCAGCCGTTTTAAAGTTAGCATTTACTGCGAGGTTATAATGCACTTAAACATATATGTCTGGCAGTATTACAGACAACCCCGGAGAATGGTCTCCGAAGGCTGCAGAGGGGCTCTGCTCATGCAGGGGCACCCTCTCACGTAAAACCCAGCACCCTGCCTTCGGGATTGTTAAGGCCTACCATAGGGGTGACTGATAGGTGTTCAAGTGTAGTGATTTAGATAGATATAGTGAACCTATATCTTAAATAAGTGGTGCAAGCACCAACTTACACAGTCTGTTGTAGCAGGCTGGTCGTGTTAATTTGGATGGCCTCTCAGGGGTGGCATAATACATGCTTCAGCGCATGGGAGGCCTCTGGGGTACCTATGCCCTGGGTACTTGGTGTACCATATACTAGGGACTGATAGGGGTACCCCAGAATCCAATCTGGAGTGTACTTAAGTACATGCATATCAATTTACAGGATAAAGCAGATAGACTGGGGTCCTGGATAGCAGTATCCCAGTCAGACTAGGCCAAAAACAGTGTGACATTAGCAAAAAGTGGGGGTAACCATAAGAAGCAGATACTACTTTCCTACACCCCCCCCCCCCCAACATAAGGACATTAAACTAACCTTGACCATTTGAGTCTTCATGTTCTAAGTGGAAATATCTGTAGAATCCATCTGCATTGGCATGGTTACTCCCAGGTCTATGTTCCACTGTATAGTCCATCCCCTGTAGAGAAATTGACCACCTCAAAAGTTTGGGGTTTTCACCCTTCATCTGTTTTAGCCATAAGAGGGGCTTATGGTCTGTCTGAACAATGAAGTGAGTGCCAAACAAGTATGGCCTCAACTTCTTCAGTGCCCAAACCACAGCCAAGGCTTCCCTCTCAATAGCTGACCAACGTTTTTCTCTGGGGGTCAGCCTTCTACTAATAAAAGCTACTGGCTAATCCTGACCCTCCTCATTCAGTTGTGATAACACAGCCCCTACCCCCAACTCAGATGCATCAGTTTGATCAATGAATTGTTTGGAATAGTCAGGACCTTGCAGAATGGGAGCAGTGCACATGGCCTGTTCCAGGTCATGAAATGCCTTTTGACAGCTAACTGTTCACTGAACTTTCTTAGGCATTCATTTGGAAGTTAGATCATTCAGAGGGGTCACTATAGATCTATAACCTTTGACAAACCTCCTGTAGTACCCCGTCAGGCCCAAGAAAGCTCTAACCTGAGTTTGGGTGGTTGGAGCAACCCAATCCATGATGGTTTGGATTTTGCTCTGCAATGGTTGAACCTGTCCTCCACCTACAAGGTGGCCTAGGAATGCAACCTTACTCTGCCCTATCTGGCACTTGGTGGCCATGATAGGCCTGCTTTCTGCAGGGCCTTCAAAACATTTCTCACGCGGACCAAGTCATCCTCCTGGGTGGAGCTAAGGACAGCAATATCATCTAGATAAGCTGCACTATAGGCTTCCAGACATGTGAGAACTTTATTCACCAGCCTTTGAAATGTGGCAGGTGTATTCTTCAAGCCAAAAGGCATCACCACAAATTGGTAGTGCCCACTAGGGGGTTGAAATTGCTGTTTTTGGTTTTGCATCCTCCGCTAATCTGATTCACCAGTAACCAGCTGTCAGGTCCAATGTACTTAAAAACTTGGCTGAGGTCAAAGTATCAATTAGTTAATTTGCCCTTGGAATTGGATGAGCATCAGGCCTAGTGACTTCATTGAGTCCCCTGTAGTCAACACAGAACCTCTACTCTCTCTTACCACCCTGGGTGTGAGGTTTTGGTACTAAGACTACTGGACTGGCCCAAGGGCTATCTGAGGGCTCAATCACCCCCAGTTCCAACATTTTCTGGACTTCAGTCCTGATGCAGTCCCTAACATGATCAGGTTGCCTGTAAAACTTATTTTTTAACAGGCAGGCTGTCACCTGTGTCCACCTCATGTGTACATCAAGTAGTCTGACTTAGAGTCAGTGAAAACATATGTCTGTTCTGATTGACGACTTTCCTTCAATCAGTCTGTTGCTGTTCAGTGAGGCTGCCTGCCAAGGCTACTCCATCAACTGAACCATCATCAGGGTTCTGTGAGAGATCAGATCAGGTAGTGGGTCACTCTCTTCCTCCTGTCCCTCATCAGTAGCCATGAGCAAGCCCATGTGTGCCCTTTCCACATATGGCTTGAGCCTGTTCACATGGAGCACCCTGTGGGGGCTCATGGGAGTTCCAAGGTCCACCAGGTAGGTAACCTCTCCCTTTTGCTCAAGAATGGTATGGGGCCCACTCCACTTGTCTTGGAGAGCTGCTGGGGCCACAGGCTCCAACACCCATACCTTCTGTCCTGGCTGGTATACAGTCAAAACAGCCTTTTGGTCATGCCAGGCCTTTTGCAATTCCTGGCAAGACTCAAGGTTTTTGGATGCCTTCTTCATGTACTCAGCCATCCGTGAGCAGAGACCAAGTACATAGTCCACTATGTCCTGTTTAGGTGATTTGAGAGGTAACTAACATCCCTCCTTAACCAAACATAAGGGACCCCTAACTGGATGTCCAAACAGAAGTTCAAAAGGGCTGTAATCAATCCCCTTCTGAGGGACCTCTCTGTAGGCAAAGAGAAGGCAGGGCAAAAGGATGTCCCATCGATGCATAAGCTTTTCAGGGAGACCTTTTATCATGCCCCTTTAGGGTTTTGTTGAATCTCTCAACTATCCCATTGCATTGTGGGTGATAGGGTGTGGTGAATTTGTAATTCACTCCACACTCCTTCCACATAGCAGTCAGGTAACCAGACATAAAGTTTGCATCTCTGTCTGATACTACCTCCTTAGGGAAACCCACTCTGGAAAATACTCCCAGGAGAGCCCTAGCCACAGCAGAAGCTGTGGTAGTCCTAAGGGGAATTGCCTCTGGATACCTATTGGCATTGTCCACCACCACTAGTATGAATCTGTGCCCAGATGCAGTTGGAGGATCCATGGGACGAACAATGTCAATCCCAACCCTCTCAAAGCGAACCCCCACCACAGGTAGTGGTATCAGGGGGGCCTTTGTAGTACTACCTGCCTTAATACAGGCTTGGCAAGTGATACAGGAGCGACAAAATTCCTTTGTGTCTCCCTTCCGCCCTCCCCATTTTGCAATTTTTGTCGGTGTATAGTATAAATCAAACATTGCCATGTAACTTTGAGTACGTAAACTACCTGAAACGAGAACATAATTAGCTAATTCTAACGCAGGCCTTAGATCCAGACCTAGCTTACACAATTTCCCCGCCCACTTGACATTTTGTGAGTCCAGATCATCCGGAAGGCCTAATAAAAGATATTGATAGAAAGTACCTATTTTAGCCCTCCTTTGAGTCAGTTCGATTAAGATTAACTTATCAAATATTGCGGGGGTATTGTGATAATATTTACCGACAAAACTTCTAATTTGGAGGTATTTAAAAAAATCTTGTGTTTGTATATGAAATTTTTCCTTTAAAAAAGAAAAAGAGGATATGTGCCCGCCTGAGCAAAGGTCACCTATAACTTTCAAACCCAAACTCTGCCATTTGAAAGTAACTTGATCCTGAAAGATAGGAGGTAAAACACCTACAGCATTGAAGGGTGTATAGATATTACCTTTTGGGATAGTATATTTCTGGTGAATTTTCTGCCAAACCGTAAATATAGTCCCAATGACTTTGAACCTAACTTTTTTAAAGTAGCTAGGTTCGAGTACCCGCATTAATATACCTTTAGCCGCCTCCCCCAAGGATATCTCATAAATAGATGGCCTGTTACAGAGCGGGACATCCGCCCTGTCACCCAGCAGCAGCGGCCCAAAATGTTGCAGCATGGCTGACCAATAATAGAGTAGAAGATTGGGGACCGCCCAGCCCCCACGATCCCTAGGAAGACAAATCCACTTGGCAGCTCTGCGTGATCGGCGATATCCCCAGAGAAACCTTAAACAAATCCTCTCGGCCTTGGGCAAGGTTACTTGCGAAAGCTCCAAAGGGATGGTCCTAAACAAGTACAGAAACTTTGGAAGAACCAACATTTTCAATACATTGCAACGTCCGTAAAGTGACAGATGCAGATGATCCAATCTCTGCAATTTGGTGTTGACAGAGTCAACCACTGGGAGAAGATTTAAGTCTGGAATTTTACCTACTACCGCCGTAATTTTGACCCCCAAGTACACTGCTTCTGTGACTACAGGAACTTTAGAGGGGGGCATAGCCGCTGACTGAATGACCTGCGTTTTAATTATATTTAGCTTATATCCGGATAATAAACCATATTGTAGAGCAAGTGTCTCTAATGCTACAAAAGCGGATCCGACATCACTAGTTAAAACCACGATATCGTCCGCATAGGCCAACGTCTTGTATTCTACTCCCCTAATACTAACCAGTGATATATCTGTGCTCTCTTCAATTTTACTAAGGAAGGGTTCAATATAGAGAGCAAAGAGCAAGGGGGAGCAGGGTCATCCTTGTCTGGTCCCCCTGCTGATGTTAAAGCGCCCTGACTCCTGCCCTGAGATCCGGATTGTTGCCACTGGGGAGATATATCATGACTGAATGGCCTGGATAAAATCTAAATTAAAGCCCTTCCAGCGGAGCACTGCCCATAAAAACCCCCAAGAGACCCTGTCGAACGCCTTCCCGGCGTCCAACAGGATCACACCGAGGGGAGACCCCGTATGAGCCCAGTCCAGTAGGGCGATGACCCGACGAACGTGATCAGCAGTGTCCCTACCCGGGATAAACCCGTGCTGGCGCAAAGAGTCCAGCGGAACAATTACCTGTGCAAGTCTAGGAGATAATATTTTTGAGTATATTTTACTATCAGTGTTTATGAGTGAAATTGGTCGATAAGATGCGGGGTTTAACTTGTCTTTTTTTTTTTTAACAATATAATCGTAGTTTGGCGCCAAGAATCTGGTATGGCACCACACTGTGCTGCCCTGAAAACTAACAGCATATTGTGACCAATTACTGATAAAAACTCCTTATAGAATTCCAAAGGGATGGCGTCTGGGCCTGCGGCCTTCCCATTGGCCAGGGATTTAATTGCCCGCTCCACCTCTTCCAAAGTAATTGGAGCAGAGAGTACCTCATTCTGCCCTGATGTAATTTGCAACGTATTGATTTTCTGGAGAAAACCATCAACCAAGGTTTTGCTCTGGAGTCTAACCCTCTCCTCCTCATACAACAAAGAAAAAGAATTCTTAAAGACATCAATAACCCCGTCCGGCGTGTCTTGAATGGAGCCGAGCTGATCCTGAACTATATCGATCCGATTTGCCATGCATTTCTGTTGCAATCTCTTGGCAAGGACTTTACCCGAATTTTCGCCGAACTCATACATCATAGTGCGGTACTGCACATACTTTGCGGCTAAATCTTGACCGAAGTATTCTAGCAGCTTAGATTTGGTTATAGCCGCCGCCTGCTGACTCTGATCAACATTGTGGTCATACTGAATATTACGTGTTACTTCTACCTCAGCCACCCGAAGCTCGTCGAAGCGACCCTTAATCTGTGCCTGAATAGTCTTCCATCGATGGGCTGAGAAACTTTTGGTCTCGCCACGGAGTGCTGCCTTGAATGTATCCCAAACAATGCAGTCGGATGCCGTTCCCCTGTTGATGATTAAAAATTCTGTTATCCAATTTTTCATGTGTCCTCGATATAATTGATCTAGAAGTAACTTTCTTTCGAAAGTCCATGATCTAGGAACTTTACCCAATCTCCGCCAGGGGGATTCCACTATCAATGAGTTATGGTCCGATAACGTTCTTGGAGATACTACAATAGAGGCTGCCCCTGCCATCTGATCAGAAATGAAAAAATAGTCCAGCCGGACCATTTTATTGTGAGGGGCGGAGTAAAATGTATCGCCATCATTATCTTTATGATGTCGATACCAGAGATCCATCAGCTCATGTTCTAAAACTAAAGTCTGGAGAGCCTTAAACACATGAGGTTTCCAACCGGACTAGTTTTGATCGCTTGTCAAATTAAAATTACTTGTCAGATTAATGTTTAAGTCCCCACACAAAAACATAGGATGTGGCCATGCTGCTAGTTCTAGATTTAGACATGTTATAATTTCTGGGTCATCTAAATTTGACCCATATATAGTACAGACAGATAGGGGCCTATCATCAATTACAATTTCCACTATAGCCCACCTGCCTGCGGTATCCTCTCTAGCTCTCTTGCAGGATCCTACCCCTCGCTTTAACATTATGGCAACCCCTCTAATCATTGATGTCTGCCGAGAGCAGGCGATAAGATCATAACCAGGAATTTTCAAACACTCTCGTTTTCCCCACGGTATATGTGTCTCCTGAAGACATAAGACCTCAACCTGCATAGTTTGAACAATTTTAGAGAGCAAGGCCCGTTTTTTCCATCATTCAAACCACAGATGTTCCATGAGCTTAAGCGTAATCTACCCTGCGCCATTCAAAGATAACATACCTCCTGATCTCCACTCAAACCATAAATTCTTTTTAATAATAAAGTCTGACATAGAACCACATCTATTACCACTAATACCACGACCAAAAGTTAGACAGAAAATCTTACTCACCCCCCAAAAACCCCCAGCCCCCAACCCAATGCTAACTCCACCCTGCACCACCCCATCTCCCTCAACCACCCCCAACCCTTCACCCCCCTTTTGAGGCATCAGGACCGAGGTCCTAGTGATGGAATAGATTGGTCCCTCCCACACTCCCCTAGATCCTACCTCCCATTTAACCGAAAATTGAGGAACTGAGCCGGGCATAGCCAAGACCAAGCCATATAGACAACAAAGAGGATTAACTCCGCTCAGTCCCCCTCAAAACATACCCCCTCCCCCAGAATGCAAATCCAAAAACAAACATTATTGACTAAATTGAATTCAAAACTCCTTCCCCTGGATTTCCGAAACAAAAAACCTAGTCTGGCCCTGATAAATTACTTTCAATTTAGATGGATAGAGCAGGAAGGATTGAGCTCCCTTTGCTTGAAATGGAGCTATTAGCTGACGGAGCTGCCACCTCCGCTCAACAGTTGCTGGACAAAAGTCCGGTCTAACAAAAAATGAGCAATCCTTCCCCACCCTCTTCTTGTCCGGTCTAGCTAGATCGTAAACCTTCTCTCTAGCCAGAAAGTTATTTAGACAGATTAAGATTGCACGCGGCCTATCGCCAGCCAGGCCAGCATTCTGCTTTTGCTTCTGCTTAAAGGGGAAACGATGAGCGCGTTGAATTTCAAGTTGCCAATTCCACTGTGTAACCTCCGGGAAGGCTTCAGAGAATAGATCCACCACAAACTGTCTAATGTCTGAGCCTTCCCTTCCTTCCGGGATTCCCAAAATCCTTAAGTTATTTCTCCTGGCCCTATTTTCCATGTCAGTCAGTTTCCAGAGCATGTCCTCCCGTTGTACTTTAACTGTATCCGCAAGTTCCTTCTGAGTAGCCATCGCATCCTCAAGACTGGAAATCCGCTCCTCAGCCTCTACAATCCTCACAGCAATATCTGAACACGTTTTTGCTACTCTTCTAATCGAGTTTTGCATCCTACGGCACGCCCCCTGTGTACGGGCACTCTCGAGTCGGGTCTCCTCACGGTGTGCCATGATAATTTGGTAGATGACTGACAAAGTTATTTCACCAGGCGGCACCTGTGGACAGGGGGCTGCGTCAGCTCCAGACACAGAGCTATCATTGCCAACTAAGCCAGGCTGTGCAGAAAAGGAGTAGTCCCACATCATAGAACCAAGAGACCCTGGATCCTTACTTGAAACCAGATTACCTTTCATAGCTTTACGAATCGTGTGGGGATCATGCAATGAAATCTCATCTTTAGATACTTCCATTGAGCGCCAATCTGCAGGATCGCTATCATCATCTGTCCATTCCTTGTCTGGGCCTTCATCTTCTGAGGATCCGGTGTGGTCTGACATTGAAAAAAATGTATCTCCCCCCCTCAGGTTCCTTTATGTCACCATTAGAACCAAAAAGGGGGTTTAAACGCACCCCTTGAACATCTAGACTTTGACCCTTAGGGCACTGACTAAGCGACTCGGGTTTTTGTGAATACAGTTCCTATAATGCTCCTCACAGGGGGAAGAATGCCTGGTTCGGGATGATTGTTACCTCCATTAACAACTTCAAGAGGTTTTTTGCCCCCCCAGCAAACAAAGCATCGTTATCAGGACCATTGAGATTCAATATGTTAAGCTGGATATGTTCCTGAGATCCGGAGCTAGTCTTCACCAAGGGGGGAGTCACAGCACTGCTATCCTCAACGAGAATGGAAACCAGTGGCTTAGCAGTAGGAGCTGCCTCTTTCAACTTCAAGCTCGCATCCTTAGACATTTTTGATGACATTGGCAGCTCCCGTTCATTGCCCCCCCCCCCCCCCCCCACCTACCGGTGTCTTCGCTTTCCCTGTTTGTAGCTTGATCAAAGCAGGCAGGGTTTGCTTCCCCTTACCGCCCCCCGCGAGGTCTGGTTCCGTGGCGCCTGCATCTCCAGCTGCTGATTCATCGCCATCGCGAGCAGCAATTCCAACACGCAGCTCCTTCGTTCCATTAATCACTCTGCCGGGACTAATCGGTCGCGTACTCCGGGCCCGTGCCTTCACGGTTGCGTTTCTTGCTGCTGCTTTCGGGGCCATAATAACATAGGAGCAATGAGGCAGACGCCAATGCTGAAGACTGAAACAGATCGGTGCTGATCCAAGCCTGAGCCACAATATTTTACCGGTGAGTCTTTTGTAAAGCTGTGCGAGTCGTCTCAGCATGGCATAGCTTTAGTTAGCCCCAATGAACATCCGAGCTGGTGGGGCGTCTAGTTTGGGAGGAATTACCTAGGGAAGCTCACGGCACCAACCTACACAGCCGGGTGACCGGCCGCCATCTTTGCCTCCGACTGTTGCGCCAGGTGTGGTCTCCAAGCGGCCGATTCAATCCACATGTTTTATTCATGTCCAAATCTGAGGGATTTTCTCCGTGACATTGAGGTTTTTATAAATAAGGTGCTGGATTTGCCGGTTGTGATAACCCCAGAGCTGGTTATAATGGGATGTGAGTCTATCGATACTGTCGGAAGACCCAGACATATGGTTGCCTTCCTATTTATAGTGACGGCAATGATTCGGTTATGCATTACATCCCAGTGGTTAAGTGTGGAAGCTCCTACATTTCTGAACTGGAGAGTTAGGATGTTAGCTTTGTATAATTTGGAATCCTCAGTGTATCTACTAAGGGGCAGAAGAAGGAGTGAGTTGGCTTCTAAGATATAGGCCCCTTTTGAGGAATGGTTTAAGAGCTGAGAAATCTCTATATGTTATTAATGAGTCTTGTTTTGTTTTTTTCCTTCTTTTTTTTTTCTCCTGTGTTTTTTCTTCTCGTCACTTCATTTCTCTACTCAAGCTGTATATGTATGTATGTAAGTATGTTTATTCTGATGCCATGACTTGTCTTGTAGTTCTATGATAAATATAGAAAATAAAGTTAAAAAAAAAAACTCCTTTGTGTCTTCTGACCTGTGAGGCCAGTGAAAATGAGGGACAAGTCTGTCTCGGGTCTTATTTTGGCTTACGTGTCCTGCTAATAGGATATAATGTGCCAGTGTTAATAGGAAGCCTCTAACCTTCAGAGGTATAACCAACCTCCTGACAGCACCAGGCTTGGGGTCTCTACCCTCTGAATACAGAAGTCCATCCTCCCAGTAGATCCTGTGGGATCCACTGGCACTCCCAGCAGTAGCTTGCTGTCTGAGGGGTTCAAGAGAGGGGCAGCTCAGCTGCTCCTGGCTCAGATCTGCCCTGGAAGGGCCCCCTGTCCCCAATAACTCAACCTGATCAGGTTCCAGTTACTCTGAGACAGTTCCTTCACAGGGACTGAGATCATCTCCCTCAAGTGACAGATCCTCACTCTGCGGCAGGGGGGAAGACCCTGCCTTACCCCTTCTGCTCCTTCTCTTGGAAGGCATCTGGTCCATTTTTTCAGGATCTAGAGCATTCAACAGGGAGGTCTAAGCTAACCGCAACTTTCTTAGGGCCAGTTACCCCTTCCCAGGTGAAATTCACAACTGCCAAGGAATGGTCTGTCCTGACATTGCTTGCATTGGTCACTTGGTACATCTCACCAAGTATGATCTGTTTAGGGTCCACAAGATCTTTTGTCACCATTGTGACACTTGCACGTGTGTCCCTGTATGCCATGGCCTCCTTACCATTGATCAAAGGCTGTTGTCTGTACTTGCCCAGATTACTGGGACTTACAAATAAGGAGGCAATATCCATGCCTCCATCACAGACTAAAACAGACTAAAATCTTTTGTCACCATTGTGACACTTGCACGTGTGTCCCTGTATGCCATGGCCTCCTTACCATTGATCAAAGGCTGTTGTCTGTACTTGCCCAGATTACTGGGACTTACAAATAAGGAGGCAATATCCATGCCTCCATCACAGACTAAAACAGCCTGAGTTGGAATTCTGACTAGGCCAGAATCAATCTCAGATCCCAATGTTAACCCTACTATACCCTTGCTCTGTACACCACCACTTGGAAGTGAGCTAGGGGGAACAGTTGCCTTCGGGTCAGTGATAGCTGGAGTAGATTCCTTGGCCCTTGGACAATTGGCACCTTTTGTCCAATGTGTCTTCTCTCTACAGATATGACACCAAGGTTTCTTTTTGCCTTTTCCTTTGTTAGACTGTGACTCCCCCCCCGCCCCCCCCCCCCCCCCCCCCCCCCCAGATGCAGGTTTTTGGGGCCCTTGTGAAGACTTCTAGTCTTTACCCTTCTCCCCACCCTTATCTGAGGTTTTAGCATCTTGCTTCCTTTGGTCACCACCTTGATTCTGAGTTTTCTGCTTCACCCTGGTTCTGACTCATTTGTCTGCCTTCTTTCCCAATTCTTGGGGAGAGGTCAGATCAGAATCAACCAAGTACTGATGCAACAACTGATTTTGCAATTATTAAGAATCTGCTCCCTCATAATTAAATTGTGCAATCCTTTAAAATCCCACACCTTACTGCCAAGTAACCAGCCTTCCAGAGCCTTAGTAGCACAATCTACAATGTCAACTCAGTCCTGAGTCTGTGCCTTCTGGGTGTCTCTGAACTTAATCCTGTACTGGTCAGTGGTTGAGCCAAACCCATCAATGAGAGCACTCTTCAAGACTGAGTAACTGTCAGCATCCTCTTCTCTAACAGTGAGTAGCTTATCTCTACCTTAGTCAGCAAAGGGGAGCCACAAGATAGCTGCCCACTGTTCTTGAGGGACCCTCTGTACCTTACAGGCCCTTTCTAGTGCAGTTATCCATGTGTGGATGCCATCCCCACTCTAGATAGGGAGGGACTATCGTGTTCAGGTCCTATGATCATGAGAATATTCTCTAGCTCTAGGGACACTGTTGCTGCCACCATGGGACTCTAGTCCCAATCTTATTGTTGCTCCTTGGAGCTCTAGGGATTCCCTATCTAGGGCCAATTGCTCTTTCTTGAGCCTGAGTTTGACTCTCTCAAGCTCCAGAAATTGGCACTGCTTATCATAAGAGCATTCCCTCTTGTTTGATATGGAAATCCCTACAGAAGTACTTGAGTGATTAGATTCTGCAGAGGGAGTTCTGGATCTTCTATGTAAACTCGGTACTCTTCTTGGTGGAGTAAAGAGAGGGCCACTGGGCCTTCTCCCTCACCTGAAGGAAGATCTAAGTTGCCCGGGTTAGAATCATTTTGATTCTTCTGGTCAGGGTTTGATTCTAGGTAAAAACAGTTTTCGCTTTCTGGCCTTTCCTCATTTCCTGCCTTACCCACTCTATCTACCTCATCAGACCCTGGGGTCTTTCTAAGGTCATCTAAGAGCAAAATCTCGATGATACGTTGGGTGTTTGCTGTTCTTCCTGTCCTCAGCTTCCTAGATGCACACATGGCTCTCAATTCTGGAAAGGAGATGCCATTGTATTTAGTTGGCAGAGAGCCACTGGCTTCTCCTCTAGAAGACATACTAATGTTATGTGGTGTAGGCACCTACCTTTAACCTAGAGGAGACTAAACTGTCTTGAGTTGGAGAAAGGGTGTGCTAGATCCTTGGCTTGCCCAACTCCAAGTTCAGTAGAACTTACTTTATTCTAATCTTGATTGTATTATATGTAACTTTTACTTAGTGGTTTTCAGTTAATCATTCAATGAGATTTATCTGGTAAAACAATAGAAAGCTTGAATCCCAACCGCTGCACACCAATGTGAGAAGGTGGGTTGGTATATGCTGTCCACTAGTTAAAGTGGGCACCTTGTACCAGGCCACACAACCCTTATGATGTATGAGGTCAAAGATAACCTTATTGAAAGCTTTCCTAGTGGTAGCTATGGAGAGCAGCCTTCAAGCTTAATCTTGAAGGAATGTAAAGCAGCTTGTTTTACCAGAATATCACCTCCTAAATGATTAAATGAAAGGAAAACCACACTGTTTATGTAAAAATATGTATTTATTAATATAACACTCTCTACTAGTCTCTACACGAGACTAGGGCATAAAGCACACAATACTAAATTGATAGAACATTCGTAAATAGCATAATACACAGCGGGCTCCAGGGGGAGACCGAACCATATACTAAAAAAATGGTATAACAACAAAGACTTAACAAGACACAGTGCCTAGTGTACGTAGAATCGCTGGGACCCCAAGAACCACCCAGAGGAGTGAAACAGGGAGCCCACGGAGGACGGGTGCAGTGAGGAAACACAGACGTGTGTTCCGTACAACTCTATGGGAAAGTCGCGGTTGGAAATTTACAAGTTAAGGACACTTCTAAGAGGACTTCGAGCAAACCCTATGGAACTTAAGAGGTTCTAAGGCCAACCCACCCGTGAGTACCGAAGTACCCGTGTTACCTATCCCAGAGGAGCCGGGTGCATAGGGGTTAATTGATGTCGGAAACCTTTGTCGTTTTCAATGGAGAGCTGCAAAGAAGTCCTGCTGCCAGGAGGGCGAAGAACGTCCGGTGGAATCCAAGCATGGATTCGAGGTGAGAAGAACCTGAAAGCAGAGGGGACAGAGTCTGGGTCACTTCAGGTGACAAGGGGCTTGGTAGTCGAATGCCCACCGATGTCAAGTGCTTCAGGAGTGAAGAAGGGTTGCTTGACTCTGTAGCCACGGGGAGCAAGAGAAGTCGAGGACGACCAAAGTCCGGAGGTGAGCTCTCCCACGAAGGATGTCAAGAGCTGAGGGCTCGATGTCCGGCTGGAGCACCAACAAGCCTTGGTAACTGCAATCCACGCGGTCAGAGGAAACCGGTTACGGTGAGGACCAGCAAGGTCCAGGGGACTCTCCAAGCAATGGAAAGTCAGGGCATGTCTGGAGCAACCAGGTAAGCCCAAGAATTAGCAAGTTGACCCTCGCCAGGACCCACAGGCCAACGGACCAGGGATCGCGAGGAGACCTCAAGCAAGTTTGCAAAGTACCAGCCCACAGGACACTCATGGAGTGGAGGCCGGAAATCTTCGGTGCAAATATTGCTCGGGATCGCGACTACACGGAGTCCAATGCACAAGCTCGGGAATCGTCACTAAGGATATGCAACTGCAAATGTACTGCAAATGTACACGGTGCACAGGGGTTTGGGTTGTGCGGTCCCCACGAGGGATACTGCTCTCAGAATCGCTGAGAGGGCAGATCGACCTCAGGGACCTTCGGAAACCCACCTCCTGTGTTGCTGAAATCTTCGGAGTCCTCAGGAGCTTGGGAGAAGCAAACCTGTCAGATGCGTTTAGGTGCCTGCTTTTGCAGGAGAGTAACTCCTTTACTCCAAGGGAGATTCTTCAGTCGTCCAGCGTCGTGCAGGCAGTCGAAGTACTTGGTTTCTTCTTAGCAGAATCTTGTCCAGGTAAAATCTAAAGTCCTGTAGCCAGGTAACCCACTTTATACCCATGGGAAGGGGTTGGAAAGATTCTGTAGACCTTCCTAGGGGAGGGGCAGGACAGAGGGGTGGCTACACCCATGTCCTTTTTCCAGTTGTGAACCAGAGCAGGAGCAAATGGCTCCTAGAACTGTTTGAGCTAGACTATGCACAGAGACCCCAAATGTGCCCCCAGAGCAGACTTTCTGGCACTCTAAGAGTACATCCACCTAGCCCCTATACACTAAATCCTGTGTAGGAGGTGGTTACACCTCCCTGTGACAGGATGCCTATTGTCATGCCTTCCTCTGCGCAAGCTTGGCTCAGCAGCAGGAGAGCAGAATCGTGTCTGTGGCTGGCATCATCCTTTTTGTGCTGCCCAGGTCGAGAAAGCTGGTACCGGGTATACCGGTGACCCACATATGTCCCTTCAGAAAGGTGGAATCACAACTCCCACACCAGTTACTGGTGTGAAGATATGATTCCAAGGTGTTTGACACCAAACACGACATGTTTCTAAGCAGCTGTTTTAAAGTTAGCATTTACCGCAAGGTTATAATGCACTTAAGCATATATGTCTGGCTGCATCACAGACAACCCTGGAGTATTTTCTCCGAAGACTGCAGAGGGGCTCTGCTCATGCAGGGGCCCCCTCTCACGAAAAACCCAGCACCCTGCCTTCAGGATTGTTAAGGCCCGCCATAGGGGTGACTGATAGGTGTTTAAGTGTAGTGATTTAGATAGATATAGTGAACCTATATTTTAAGTAAATGGTGCAAGCACCAGCTTACACAGTCTGCTGTAGCAGACTGGTCGTGTCAATTTGGATGGCCTCTTAGGGGTGGCATAATAGATGCTTCAGCCCATGGAAGGCCTCTGGGGTACCTATGCCCTGGGTACATGGTGTACCATATACTAGGGACTGATAAGGGTACCCCAGAATCCAATCTGGAGTGTACCTAAGGTACATGCATATCAATTTACAGGAGAAAGCAGATAGACTGGGGTCCTGGATAGCAGGATCCCAGTCAGACTAGGCCAAAGACAGTGTGACATCAGCAAAAAGTGGGGGTAACCATAAGAAGCAGATACTACTTTCCTACAATGGCTCTATATTATAGGGTTATTACATGCCTACAAGCCCCCAATGTGAATACACTAGTGAGCAATTCATACTTTTCTGCTTCTGTGGCTTCTGCCCCACACATGCACCTGGCTGCACTTGAAGACCATGTACGCCATGAAATGTGCGGCCAGGCCTGTTTCTACCCTCAAATTCTCAAAGGGGGCAGTCCGTTCCCTTGATTGATATAGGTCACCCCCATTTCTCACCCCTACCTGGTTCCATGGCATCATTTGATATACACGAGTCAGTGGTTCAAAGTCTGGCAAGCACCAAAGAGATAGTATCCACATATTTATGGCAACAGATCTTGGCGGTCCTAGCTGCCCTAATGCGCCCTTTCATACCCTTTCATGTCCCTAGTAGCATCCCCACTCTCGCTTGTCTCTCTGAAACAGTGCAAACATCCAGGAATTTTTGATTGGTTGTCATCCCCATCCACTTTATTGGCCACAGCAACTGCAGCACAACAGTAAGCCTTCATGTTTGGTAAACCCATGCTGCCCTCCTCTAGAGATCTCATCATCTTTGCTTAGGCCAGTTTCTTCCTTTTGGTTGCCCAGATAAGATCCTTTAGCAAGCTATTTAAGTCGGAGATAAATTGCTTCTTGAAGATTACAGGGAGTGCCACAAAGAGATATATTCATTGTGGTATAATTATGATTTATGAATGGCTACAAATCACATCAGTAAAAGGGGCAGATGAGTCCAGAATGGGATCGAACCCCAGATTCCAGTGATAGCTGTACCCATTTTTCCAACAATCAGGTAATCACCCTTGTGTTATACCTGTGCCCCTAGATACCAAAAAGAGTCAGGCTCCCATCTGAGAAGAGGCGAAATTCTATTCTGCAACGTTGCCAGCCTGTGTAACCGGGAACATGCAGGACTTATCCCAGTAGACCCGTAAACCCAACTGCCTGCCAAACCCATCCAGTGCTCCCTAACACCCAATAAGCTCTGATTCTGTAAACAAGAGCCTTGTCGGCTTAGAGGGAGACCATGTGAAGTCCTGTTTTCTGTTGGATCCCTCACGCAGGAGCCTGCTCCCTTAAAGCACTCACCAAATGATCCATCAACTGGGCGATCCAAAGCGGGGACAGCGGACAGCCCTGACAAGTACCCCTCCGCACAGTCCAGGATTGTAAGTACATACTTATCATTCGCACTTTGAGCTTTGTATGGCCATACAGAGTTTTGTCCGCATAATGATCTCTTTAGCTAGTCCCATCTTTCCAAGCAACGTAAACAAGAATGGCCCTCCAAGGGTGTCGAACGCCTCAATATCAAGAGAGGCAATCAACGCCTGCGGTGCCACTTAAGGGGCCCTGTCTAGCATCATGAATAACCGCCTCAAATTAAGACGGGTGTTCCTTCCTTGGATAAAGCCGTTCGGGTCTGAATGGACCAGCTTTCCAATATATAGCAACAAACTCCTTGCTAGCAATTTGGCAAAGTCCTTACAGCCTGTATCAAATTATGATAAAAAGTACATATGATCTGACATCTAGGGAATCCCTCTCGGCATTGGACAAAACCACAATCACTGCCTCACTAGTGGTGTTTGGCAGGGTACCCCTACTAAACACAAATTCATACATTTTCAGGTCCCCATGTTATGTTCCCGAAACCCAAAACACAGTCTATGCCATCTGCTTACTTATTTTACACTAATTGAGACCCACACAAAAACTAATTATTTATATCCATGGTACTAGATAAAAATACCTAACATTGTGTCAGGCATCAATGACATTCAAAGAAAAACAAATTAGGTCCATGACTTAGCATTGAAGAAGGGTATACCATTGTTACTTTCATCTGACCAAAACCTCTGGTGTTCTATTCAGCCAATTCATGCTGCAGCTTTTAGTTAGCTACTAGCTTGGTGACTGTGTCTAGTGGACCTGCTTAGCCACATGATCCAAAGGGTGCTTTGTTATGCCCCCAAACATACATGGTTTTCAGGGGTGTCCAAACCTCCAAGGAAAATCCTATTTGGAATACCAACTTCTCACTCTTTGAATGGAATTTACTACTGCTGAGTATTCCGCACTCGTGGCTATGAAAACCACAGTAGTAATTGCACTAAAGCCTGCAAGGAACCCGTTGTCAATTCCTGCCGTATATTAGGAGGTGTTTTCGGCCATGAACGTAATGTCTATGGCCAAAATAAACTTTCTGATTGGGGCCTTTGAATTCCTGTTTGGAGCCTTGAAGCCTGTACAGCCCATCTTTGTCTAGACTATACAAATAATAAATAAAAACACAAAGGGTAGAAAGTACGTGAGTGAAAACAAAATCTAATTTTTGAACAATTTACACCTTTTTTCTTTTTCTTTGAAGCACTCCTCTTCGGTGGAGACACAAATCCAGCCCATCCCAAGCAGTTTGGGAGTATCGATCCTACGTGTAACGTAGCTGATGTGGTTAAAGGTAAGAAGACATGCACTACCCTTTTTTTAAAACTATGTATGTATGTATCATTTCTGTAGCGCTAATCTAGCCAAAAGGCAGCAGAGCACACACAGTGTCAAAAAGATGTATAAATTCAACGAGTAATAGGAGTGGTAGATGGTTTGTGGACTGTTAACGTCTTGTGATGTAGTGTTTTTTAAAGAGGTGCATCTTTAACTCTTTTCTAAGTTGCAGCAGTGTTGGGCGATCCTGATGGGAATGTTGTTCCATCCTTGGTGCACAGATAGAAAAGGCATGTTGCCTTGTTTTTCCTCTTTTGCGCTTCTTAGTCTACAGTCTGATGGAGTCCTGGCTGCTGGTGTGGCGAGAACCACAAGAAATGATGACATTGTCTGCAGGATAAGTGAGGTGCTGGTTGTCACGCCTTTATAAATGATGCAGCTGGTTTTGAAGTCAGTGCAGGTCCGCAACGAAGAGTCAATGGATGGGGTTGGTGTGGCCATGTTTCTTCAGGTCCTGGATGAGACATGCTATGGCATGAAATATACCCTTAATACGTGCCATTGTGGATTCTGAGAAGACATGAAGCTGGCGTTATCATCAGATGTGAAAATACGAGAGCTTGAACAGCAGTTTAAGCAGCGGCGGCTCCTTTGCAATGGCCAAGGAGTGTTGCCCCCTGCCAGCTCTTTAAAAAAATAAAACGATGATTAAACAGGTTTAAAAGCAGTTTTATTATCGTTTTATTTATCTTGTGCCAAGGCTTGGAGGTGGGGCAGGGTTATGATACGCTGGAGGGGGAGTGGTGGGTTCTACCTACTGAGCACATGTGGTTTATGGCTGGCCATCTCAGGCCAGACAAAAACCACATGTGCAGTGACCCCTCTACAACCCCCAGCTGCATTGCTGGGGCGGGAGAAAACAGGCACAGACTCCCAGTATGTCCTGTAGAGCACATCATGGGCACTCAGGCCAATCCTGAAGCTGCTCTCATGTGAGAGCAGCTTCGGGATTGGCCGCAGGGCAGGCTGGGAATCTACCTGCCTGCCTGCCTCCCTCCTGCGGGGGGAGAGGAGCCGAAGAGCATGACGCAATGCTGGAGGGCAGCAGGTAAAAAAATGTTCTTCGTTGTTGCCCGTCCCCCTGCCTCTTTTGTGCATATTTTTTCTACATTGTCCCCTCCCCCCACCTCCCTGGCCCTACTTCTTATCCCCAATACGAGCCGCTCCTGAGTTTAAAGTCACTTTTTGGAAGCAAATGGTCTACTTTATTTAGAATAGAGAGCTGTCTGTTTTTTGGCAATGTGTTCCATGAGGGTGAGGGTGTCCAAAGTGAATCCAGTTGTCTTGGCATTCGGTGATAGTTGGAGGTTGGAAGTCGTCTAGGTTAATGTCACTGAACCAGTTTTGTAATGTTTCTTATCTTTAGTTGTGGACCTTACATTAACCAAGAAGGCAAAGGTTTTGCCACCACCAATACAATCCTTCTACAGTAGGGTGGCTCCTCTTGTTGAAGATGATCATCTAAAAAATCGGTACCTTGCATATACTTGATACATCAGTTGTGACGGCCGAAATAAAGTGGGACTGTGCTTTGGATCTGTGCTCAGTAGAACCACCTTTACATCCACAATGGCCTACTGTTTCAAATGTAAAACATTATTATTTTCAGTTGCATTTTGTATGACCTACACGTATTCTGACGCTCAGTTATACTTAAGGGCACAGGTAGAACACAGACCAAGGGTTGTGTATTGTTGCCACCAGATCATCCTTCTGCTGAACAACCGTGTAAATGGACATTTATGAAAGCAATAAAAAGTATAAATCGTTCGTAAAGCACTCCTCCATAATTTTGAACCCATACATGTTGGAATCCCATGGGGGCTGTAGTTTGTGCACTACCCCCAGTAATTGGGGAAGATTACGGGGGTCTGACGCATAGCAATATCGCTACACTTCGCACCTTCTGCTGATGCGAGGACAGGCATAAGCATTGCGTTTTTATTTTGGAATTGCTGCTAATCCGTTTTAATAGTTACGTGTTGGGAGATTATCTTTTAACCTTATTAAAATTTGCACAGCCCACTCACTTGCACTTTAAAAAACAACTCACCTCGCTATTAGCGAGACTCCATTGATTTGGGCCAATCACCGGGCGCTATCTTTGTTTGCGCTCTAGTGGTTGGGTCTACTTAAACAGGGGAATGCAAGCGCGCCAGACCACGAATTGAGACACCCAGCCAATGTAATCAGCTGCTGCTGTAGAACGTTCGCTACTGATTGGGGAAGATTACGGGGGTCTGACGCATAGCAATATCGCTACACTTCGCACCTTCTGCTGATGCGAGGACAGGCATAAGCATTGCGTTTTTATTTTGGAATTGCTGCTAATCCGTTTTAATAGTTGCGTGTTGGGAGATTATCTTTTAATCTTATTAAAATTTGCACTGCCCACTCACTTGCACTTTAAAAAACAACTCACCTTTCTATTAGCGAGACGCCATTGATTTGGGCCAATCACCGGGAGCCATCTTTGTTTGCGCTCTAGTGGTTGGGTCTACTTAAACAGGGGAATGCAAGCGCGCCAGACCCCGAATTGAGACACCCAGCCAATGTAATCAGCTGCTGCTGTAGAACGTTCGCTACTGATTGGGGAAGATTACGGGGGTCTGACGCATAGCAATATCACTACACTTCGCACCTTCTGATGATGCGAGGACAGGCATAAGCATTGCGTTTTTATTTTGGAATTGCTGCTAATCCGTTTTAATAGTTGCGTGTTGGGAGATTATCTTTTAACCTTATTAAAATTTGCACTGCCCACTCACTTGCACTTTAAAAAACAACTCACCTCGCTATTAGCGAGACTCCATTGATTTGGGCCAATCACCGGGCGCCATCTTTGTTTGCGCTCTAGTGGTTGGGTCTACTTAAACAGGGGAATGCAAGCGCGCCAGACCACGAATTGAGACACCCAGCCAATGTAATCAGCTGCTGCTGTAGAACGTTCGCTACTGATTGGGGAAGATTACGGGGGTCTGACGCATAGCAATATCGCTACACTTCGCACCTTCTGCTGATGCGAGGACAGGCATAAGCATTGCGTTTTTATTTTGGAATTGCTGCTAATCCGTTTTAATAGTTGCGTGTTGGGAGATTATCTTTTAATCTTATTAAAATTTGCACTGCCCACTCACTTGCACTTTAAAAAAAAACTCACCTTTCTATTAGCGAGACGCCATTGATTTGGGCCAATCACCGGGAGCCATCTTTGTTTGCGCTCTAGTGGTTGGGTCTACTTAAACAGGGGAATGCAAGCGCGCCAGACCCCGAATTGAGACACCCAGCCAATGTAATCAGCTGCTGCTGTAGAACGTTCGCTACTGATTGGGGAAGATTACGGGGGTCTGACGCATAGCAATATCACTACACTTCGCACCTTCTGATGATGCGAGGACAGGCATAAGCATTGCGTTTTTATTTTGGAATTGCTGCTAATCCGTTTTAATAGTTGCGTGTTGGGAGATTATCTTTTAACCTTATTAAAATTTGCACTGCCCACTCACTTGCACTTTAAAAAACAACTCACCTCGCTATTAGCGAGACTCCATTGATTTGGGCCAATCACCGGGCGCCATCTTTGTTTGCGCTCTAGTGGTTGGGTCTACTTAAACAGGGGAGTGCAAGCCCGCAGCGCGTGCGCGCAGCGGGCGCGCCAATGGCGCGCCGGAGGCAAGCCCGTCTGCGCCCGTCCGCGCTCCGGTCGCGCCTGGCGCCAGAAATGCTGCCAAAAACGCTGCCCAAATCCACATGGCCAGAATTAAGTACTCCAGGGAGGCCCTACTTAACATTGACAAAGGGCGGCAAGGGGAATTTCTGCAGGCTTTGAACTGTGGTCTGATTAACAGCAGATCAATGATAAAACATTACCAGGAGATCAATGACCTGCTGGAGGATTTAGATCTTGATCTGCTGTTCATCACGGAAACCTGGCTCAACCCTGACTCCTCGGTGGAGCTGGGTCTTGCGTGCCCAGCAGGCTATAAAATCCTTCAGAAGCCGCGCCTGACGGGTAGAGGAGGAGGGGTAGGGATCATTTTTAAGGAAAAGTGGGACTCTGTCCTATTGCCGATAAATGATATAGCGGGGTATGAACTCCTGGGCTTCTCTTTACAGGAGCCCAAGGGGAGAATGTTGTCAGGCATGGTTTGCTATAGGCCCCCGGGCCTGGATTTTGTCGTACTTTGCAATTTGGGACCACGTAGGAGGCAGGGCCCTACCCCTGTCTATCCCGGTATTAGTGAACCGCGAATGGTTAATGCGGTATGTACAAGTGCTTTGTGTAACGTTTTAGCTATGAATGCACTGTGTATACGCTATTATACATCACTACGTGGGTTCCATTTTGTATCGGTAGCCATCTTATGGTTGCCCTCACATAGGCTATGTAGCATGAAGCGAATACGGGCCTTTTAAAGCACATGTGGCTTTCTTTGACTTTTCTGTGACCTGGGCAGCTTGGCTCCGCTGCCCCAGGTCAAACTGGTCCCACGAGTTCCCCGTCCTCTGGCCACCTGTGATTAGCATCAGGGCTTGACACACCATAAAGTCTTTTCATCCTACACAAGCCTCCAGCTAATCTCTTTCTCACCTGACTGTTCCTGCTTTATGGCTTGTTTCCCAAAACAGGAGATGCTCATGTTTATTGGGGCCTATCGATATCTGATGTGGGATCTGAGCCTTGCTGTGTAAATAATTGCGGGCTGGCTTAACTGGAATGTGGGATGGTCATCATGACTCTGCCTTTCCGTTTGTAATGTATACTTTAAATGACCATGCCATAAACCTAGGAATGTATGCCTGAAGCAGGAAATTCTGTATTTAAGGAGAAGCCCGTTTCTGTGATTTTCAGCAGTCTCCTGAGAACATACACGCTGTTGTACTTCTAGGATACCTGTAATTGGTCTGCAGCCAATAAACTGATCTTTGACTTCACCCAGAAGACTCTGTGTTTCTGTAGGTCTGAAACAGGAAGAACCCCGAAGTCATAGGGTGTGTTCCCCTGCACCGCTGGGCTTAAAATACCCAGTACTTCATTTGGCGCCCAACGTTGGGCGATTTCAGCGGTACCGGTCCAAGCCAGAGGTTCGTGAGGAGCTTCGTGTGGAAATTCTGGAGGAAGGCCGCCACTTCATCGACCCCTGCATGTCGACGTGGTCCAAAAGTCTTTTCTGCGAGGTTCTCCGCGTCCCGACTGCTACGAAGGACTGCTGCCCTGATTAATCGCCCTGTTTTGGACCCTTGACGATTTTTTGGTAGAGCAAAACAATCGAGAGAGTCTTCTGGTGACGCCATCGATCATCAATATTCAGTGAAGTATAAGTGGAGCGTCTCCTAGTTTGAATTTGGTATCCTTCGGGATCATTTTGATTTGGTGCTTGCAAGTCCCAAAGCCAGAGGACTCGTGTATTCACGAGACTATCGTATTCGATAATCCTTTGACGTTTGAAACTAGACTAGTGAGCGAAGATGCCTGGTTCTAGTGTATTTTGTAGATTGTTTTGTTTGGGTTGTGGAAGGGATTTCCAGTTAGAGGATTCATGTCCGGTTCCTCCAATTGGAACTCCAACTTATGAGCTTTATGTAAAACATGGCGTGGGCCCCATTGCATATAATGAAATATGGATCCGATACACCAGAAAGGACGGTGTTTTAAAATGGCCCCAAAATGGTAGTTTCGATACAGATATCTTAGATAATTTGGAAGTTAAATTGTTTAAAAAGAAAGCCCGGCCGGCGATGTTTGATTCTTTCCGCCTATGGCGAAAGGAAGCCAAACAGAAGGAAATTAAGCTAGCGAAAAGAAATAAGAGAGAGAGAGGTATGTCAGTGATGCAAGCAGCTGTGCAATTTAAAGATAATGAGGAGGAACAAATGAAGGAACAGTTACATAGACAGCGCAAACTAGGGATTGATAAATGTTACCCTGTTTTGTCACCCCTTGTGCAAGATGAGACAAAAGAGAATGAGAAAGATTCCCTAATGTCCCATTTGTTGAGTTCGCCACCCCCATATGCGCAAAATGCCACCGCACCTCCACAGCTTGTGAATGCGCAGCCTCCAGTAAATATGCCGCAAGCCTTCCCACAGGCGCCAGCTCCTCTTCAGCTGGCTCCTATCCCTGCAGTGCAGCCCTCTCAAGGGCCGCCAGTTTTGCTACCTGTTACCCCCGCGCTTTCTGCGACTTTGCCTAGCACGCCAGCGTCTTCCCCTGGCGCTCCTTCTTACACTACCCAGGTACCTGTATCTGAATCTGTTTTTCTTCCCTCTGTCTATCCCCCCGTTTTTGCATCAACTTCTCCTTCAGCACGACAACGACTAGCTAATGTAGTTACTAGTCTAATGTCGCCTCTCTTTGGGTCATCTAGTGCGACTCCTGCCTTACAGCGTAAGCAATTGCGCAGTCAGCTGCCTGATTCTGACGAGAAAGCAGTGTTAGATCATCTGGCGCGTAGGTGGATTGGTTTCCCTTCATGCTATGATGTGGAATCAGTTGTTGACGTGTTTCATCAATGGGATGCCCCGAAACAGAGGTATGTGTTTGAGAAAATGTGTGAAATCCTCTGTGAGGAATTGGATGATCATGGTAGAGATCGAAGCCCGCAGGAGATGTGTCAAGTGAGATTCGATTTTGGAAAAGGTACGATTGTGGGCCCCGATGTCAATAGAGCAGTTGCGATCTTATTATCCTTGAGGAATGATGATTGTCAACAGCCGTTGTTTACACAAGATTTCCCTGTGGGGAGAAAGGGAAAAGCGCGACAATACCCTATGAGAGAAGTCCCTCCGGTATGGAAGGAAGCTGTTGCGGCTGATGCCGCTCATGGTATTGCTGCTATGCCAGCACATTTTCAGCGTGTTTGGGTGCATGTCCCTTGGAAACGATCTGAAGTAATAGCGCTTAAACAGACATTGCCTGACCCCCGTAAAAACCCTACAGGATATTATAAGGAGTTATCCCAAACTGCAGAATCGTGTGTCATGAATTTGGCTGACATAGATATGTTGTTCGGGAATGTTGTTCCACAGCCTTTATGGAGATCCATCCGTAATACGGATCATGCTGCAGAGCTAGGGGGTACATGGGCTAATATCGTTGCTGCAGACGCTAGACAAGTTGGTGGTGCAAAACCTGAGCCTTTGGTAGCAGAGCTCCCTGGTCGAATTATTACCTACATGAAAACTATAATGCCTGCGATGCGCGTAAATTGGGATAAACTATCCGCATGTAAGCAGAAGAAAGATGAGACAGTGTCTGATTTCTTTACTAGGTTTGAAGAAACGTTTATCGACCACAGTGGTCAAGACATGAGCACTGAAGGTGGCCAACGCTTATTTGTTGATAAATTTGTGCAGAATCTACTTCCCGAGTTGTGTAAAAAATTAAAAGACTCAGAAAGTTCTTGGGCTGTTTCCTCTTCAGCGCAAATACTGGCTACTGCACAGTATTATGAGAATAGAGACAAAGATGAGAAGGATAGAACAGATAAGAAAACGAAAGAACTTAAAACAAAGGTCCTTTTACAGCAGGCCTATCCGCCACGTGGAGGACAGAATAATTATAGGCAAACACAAGGTATCTATCAGCAACCCCAACAGTTTCAGAGTAATCAGCAAATGAACGGGTATTATCAACCACGAATCCCTGTAGGTCCCAACCAATGTTCATATTGCAAAGAGGAAGGTCATTTTAAATATAGTTGCCCTAAATTAATGCAGCGTAACAGTAATGCGTATGGCGCAAGTGGTAGAGGTGGTCAGCAAGCTCCTAGGGGTAGAGGGCGTGGAAATATTCCCCAGAACGCGCATCCTCTTCCGCCTCAAAATACCATAAATAGCTTTGATCAGCAAGCCAACGCGACTGGTAATACAGCTCAGTACTACAATAATGATTATTATGCAGAAGATGACAATGTAGAAGATGATGATTACTAGGACAGCCGTAGACAGAGAGAGGGAGTTGTTTCAGTGCCAGTGGATCAGAGTGGACCCTATGTTAAAGTAACTACAGCAAATGTAACAGAGCCCTTTCTGCTGGACACTGGTGCTGCAAAGAGTTCAATCATGCATTCAAAACTCCCTGGCGCGCCTTTGTCTGGCGAAATGAATGTTTCAGTAGGTTTTTCTGGCGCCCCAGTTAGGAACCCGATTTCTAGTCCTATGTCTCTTTCTGTTGGACCTTGCGAGCTAAAAGCACCTCTCATCCTAACAACAGGTTGTGGTGAGAATTTGTTAGGATTAGATTTGCTAAAAAGATTGCTTGCCACGCTGTATTGTTCTCCCTCAGGAGTACAACTTACATTAGGTAAGAAAGTGATTTCCCCAATGTATTTGTCTAAAAATGCAATGCCACCTGAATTGTTATCCCTTCCGGATGTCCTTTGGGCTACTGGTCCCAATGATGTGGGTCTTTTGGAAATACCGCCATATGTGGTCACTTTAAAAGCCAATGTCAGATTGCCACGCATTCCCCAGTACAAGATCTCCAATGAAGGTCAGAAAGCATTGTTAGCAATTGTCAGTGATTTGATTAAAAAGGGTGTAATTGAAGAGACAAGAGGCAACGTTTGCAATAGTCCTGTTTTACCTGTCTTAAAACGAACGGACCCTTCACAGCCACCTGTTTACAGATTTGTGATTGATCTTAGAGAGGTTAATAAGATTGTTGTGCCACAGTTTCCAGTTGTCCCTGATATAACTGCCTTGTTAACCATGATTCCAGCCACCGCTGCATGGTTCTCAGTAATCGATCTAAAGAATGCTTTCTTTAGCATCCCAATTGCAGAGGAGAGCAGAGACATTTTTGGTTTCAGTTTAGGAGCTTCCGCTTTAAACGCGCTCCCCAGGGCTACTGTGAGAGTCCATCAATATACAGTCAGGCTTTAAAAGCGCAGCTTGATGCACTTGTTTTACCCAGTGGCGCTATCCTCATTCAGTATGTTGACGATTTACTAATCGCCGCGGATACTGAAAAGATTTGCAAAGAAGCTACATTGTCATTGTTGCGTCATTTGTCTGCCTTTCATCACAAAGTGTCTCTCTCAAAATTGCAATATTCTCGACGAGAAGTGACCTACTTAGGTCATCTCTTATCGAAGGAGGGAAGGAAACTGACCCCAGAAAGAATTCAAGCCATTGCACAGTTGAGTGTGCCAAGAACACAGAGAGAAGTGCGTGCTTTCTTGGGCATTACTTCATACTGTAGGCATTGGATTCCTAATTTTTCCTTGTTGGCAAAACCTTTGTTAGCATTAACATGCAAAGACACACCGAATCCTATCCCATGGTCTGAAGAGTGTCAGAAAAGTTTTTTGGAATTGCGCAACGCATTGTGTTCAGCTCCTGTGTTGGGTACCCCTGACTACAGCAAGCCTTTTACATTGTATGTTCATGAGAAAGATGGTTGCGCATTATCAGTGTTAACACAGCCTTTTGGCGACAGACCGCGTCCATGCGCATACTTTTCATCAACCTTGGACCCTGTAGCGAGGGCATTGCCAAGTTGTCTGAGAGCCACAGCCACCGCAGCTATGTCTATTCGATAGTCTGCTGGACTAGTAATGGATAATACATTGATTGTTATGGTTCCACATGCTGTGGACACATTGTTAAACAGGACCAAGACGCAGCACTTAACTAGTGCGCGATTATCTGGTTATGAGCTGACACTGTTAGCAAATCATATACACATAAAGAGATGCAACACGTTGAATCCAGCTACACTATTACCAATTCCAGCAGATCTAGATGAGATTGAGCAACATGATTGTCTGTTCAGAACAGAAGAAGAAACGAAAGGGAGAGTAGATCTTAAAGATACTCCCCTGACTGAGTGTGATGGTACTTTATGGGTGGATGGTTCGAGTTTCAAGCTTCCGAATGGTGATACGACTGCTGCATATGCTATCACGACTTTGCACACGATTGTTAAAACTGCGCGTGTGCCACAGAATTCGGCTCAAGCAGCAGAATTGATTGCCCTTACGAGAGCATGCGTGTTGTCTGAAGGAATGAAAGTGAACATATATACGGATAGCCAATACGCCTTTGGCGTGGCTCATAGTTTTGGGCGATTGTGGAAGGAACGTGGGTTCCTGACTTCGCATGGAGCTAAGATTCAGAATGGCAAGTTGGTGAATGATCTCTTTGAGTCGCTGACCCTACCGTTACAAGTTGCGATTATGAAATGCAGTGCGCACAAGAAAATCACTGATGATGTTGGTCGTGGTAATGCGTTTGCTGATGAAGTCGCGAAAGAAACAGCAAAAGATGTGAAGACTCGAATGTATGTTGCAGGCCCTGCCAGATGGGTTGGTGATGTTGGAATGTGTGAAAACACAATAGAGAGTGTAAAGTCCCTTCAAGCTGAAGCCACAGAGAAAGAGTTAAGCAAGTGGAGAGAAAGTATGGGTAAGTTGGATGAGAATGGTTGTTGGATTGATTTGTCAGAACATAGGCGATGGTTGTTACCTGATGCATATGTGCTTCCAGTGGTTACTATGGCACATGGATTGGCACACATCAGTACGAAAGGAATCTGTAAGTTGTTGGCTCCAGTATGGCAGAATGCTGGAATTCCTAAGTGTGCAGAGAATGTGGTCAAGAATTGTATGGTATGCTTGAAGTACAACCCTGGTAGGGGAACCCCAACTCCAGCTGGTCATTTTGCGCCTCCATCATATCCATTTGAAGTTTTGCAGCTAGATTTTATCCACATGGAAAGGTGCAACAACCTGAAATATGTATTGGTGGTTGTTTGCGCTTTCTCAAAATGGATAGAGGCCTATCCTCTAAAAGATAACACTGCTCTATCCACAGCCAAAGCCCCTGTGAGGGAATTTTTCCCTAGGTTTGGAATGCCAAGAATAGTGGAGTGATAATGGGAGTGAGTTTGTGGGCCAAGTGATGAAGAATGTGTGTGAGGGACTAGGTATAAGGCAGAAATTTCACGCTGCAAATCACCCCCAATCAGCTGGATTAGTGGAGCGCTACAATGGCGCTCTAAAACTCAAACTGGCCAAAATCCAAGCGAGCTCAGGTCTTAAATGGCCTGACGCTCTGCCTCTAGCACTCCTGTCCACTAGAATGACCGTGCATTCACGGGTGGGACTTAGTCCCTACGAGGTCGTTTTTGGCTGCCCGGCCAATGTATGGGGTGTGCCAAGACCGACGAAATTCAGTGAAATCGAACATCCAGTACTGCTTGATTACTTGTATGATTTGACGGTTAAACTGCGTGTTTTACACCAACAGGTGCACGATACTCTCCCCCCGGCCTCTGAGGCTCCAGGACACCCCATTGACCCTGGCACGTGGGTGCTCATCAAAAACTTCCAGCGGAAAACCAACGATGAGCCCCGCTGGATTGGCCCTCACCTCGTGCTACTGTCTACAAGATCAGCTGTTCGAGGAAAGGGGAAAAGGAACTGGATCCACGGCACCCACGTGAAGAGGATCCCTTTGCCTCTGCCGTATGACCAGTGGGTCCAGGAGGGTATCGCTGACTCTGAAACAGACACTGTACCTCGTTTTGTGCCGTTCAGTGATGCACGCATAAAAGGCACAACTTCAGCGCAGGAAAGTGACGATATTTTGCAAGAAGCTGTGCCGCCGTCAATTCGATTGGACACTACAGAGCCTGAACTTTTGTTCCAAGATCAAACAGTACCTGGCCGTCTCCATTACAATCTAAGACCAAGGCCCATGGACAAATAAATATTCTTTTTCTTTTACCTTTTTATTTTTTGATAACCAGAGCTCTCCCATCTGAAGGACTTTCTTGATTTTTGTTTTTCGAACCACCATCCGGGTTCAGCCGCAGGGTCGCGGTGCCAAGACTTTGGGGTACAGGCCGAAGAAGTTAGGTCGACGGTTCTGGTTGGTCTAGGACGTTCCCTGGACTGACAGGCGTACTCCTTAGCAGAAGATACTCACCCGCCGCGAGCGGCACGATTAGAGGATGGAGTTTTGTAAGATGCAGAGACTCACTGAGGAAATGAACTTTAAAGCAAGAATATGTAAAATAATGAGGAGCACACGTTTTGTATTTTTATGCCTATTCGTATTATGTAGTATGGTAGTGTTTACTGTAGGATTTGTATTCTTCTCCTCTCAAGAGCCCATTGCCCCCACTGTACAGCCTATACCTCCTCCTACTATCTCCTCACACTCTTTTCACCCTCTGCCTGAACATGAACAAGTTAGACGATCAGAGTTTGTGAATAACTCGTTTATTCAGCTCCTGCACCAGCACCAACTAGTCATGAATACAACAAATTGTTGGGTGTGCGGTTTAATGCCACATACCATTAATAAGGGTATTCCCTATCTGGTGCTGCCGTATAGTTACAATGGATCGTCATGGGCATTCCAGACTATGTTTCTCTATGCACTAGATGCGTACTCCCCGCGACAACCGCGTTCCATCAGACCTAGCACCAATAATAAAGCTTTAATGAAAGGAGTTGCCGATATGAGTAGAGATATCGATGCATACTCATCCATTCCCAAAGAAGAATTGAGAGCTTATGTAGGGTGGAAAGCGACGGGGTATAGTATTAGTCTAGGTGAAAGACAACGGAAAATCTCATCCCCAATCTGGGTCGTACCCCACATAGGTCGGTTCTGTTTGCAAGGTAATGCTCAGAATCCTAGAGCTCAACTGGGAAGAAGTGACTGTACTGAAACATACACTTTTCCGTCACAGTTTTCCCCTGCGTTTTTGGCTGCCAAGGGTACATATTTTATCTGCAATGACCGAGCATATACATGGTTGCCCCCTGATTTCTCGGGCACATGTTATATTGCAAATCTGCTACCGCCAACATTTACTGCCGCCTCTGACTATCACAAGACCAGAGTTGTGAGAGGCGTGATTAGTAAGGAGGATACTGCCGGTCAGGAAGCGGGAGATTTCTTTTTGGGTTTCCTGCCGTTTTGGGGACCTATGGTTAATAGTAGGAACCTGAGACAGCTGACTCGTGTGGTTGAATCCACTGTTAATGTTACGGCTGGTGCCCTTGGTAATTTGACAGCTGAGCTCCAAGCGGATCGCCTCATGACTTTGCAGAACCGCATGATTCTAGACGTCATACTTGCAGACCGTGGTGGGGTATGTAAGGTTATCCAATCCAGTTGTTGCATTTTCATACCAGACAACGCTCCAACAGTTTATCAAGCCATCTCCAAACTGCATAAAATATCTGAGTCCATACACGTGGATAAAGGAGATTGGTCACTGGTGGGGTGGTTCTGGGAACTGATATCTGCCTGGGGTTGGAAAGTTCTGATGGTCATTGGAATGATCTTAGCCATCCTTTTCCTGTTCTGTCTGTGCATACAGTGTGCTCCTGCGATATGTGGCCTCTGTGCTACATTATGTGTAAGGAAACCTGTATCGAGGGACGAGCTAAGTAATAGGATGATGCTACAGCAACATCTCCATGACTTCGTGAATATTGACCTAGACTCGGATTGAAATGAGCATAGTTATTGCCTATGTAAGGGCAAAAGAAGGGTCTGTCGTACTTTGCAATTTGGGACCACGTAGGAGGCAGGGCCCTACCCCTGTCTATCCCGGTATTAGTGAACTGCGAATGGTTAATGCGGTATGTACAAGTGCTTTGTGTAACGTTTTAGCTATGAATGCACTGTGTATACGCTATTATACATCACTACGTGGGTTCCATTTTGTATCGGTGGCCATCTTATGGTTGCCCTCACATAGGCTATGTAGCATGAAGCGAATACGGGCCTTTTAAAGCACATGTGGCTTTCTTTGACTTTTCTGTGACCTGGGCAGCTTGGCTCCGCTGCCCCAGGTCAAACTGGTCCCACGAGTTCCCCGTCCTCTGGCCACCTGTGATTAGCATCAGGGCTTGACACACCATAAAGTCTTTTCATCCTACACAAGCCTCCAGCTAATCTCTTTCTCACCTGACTGTTCCTGCTTTATGGCTTGTTTCCCAAAACAGGAGATGCTCATGTTTATTGGGGCCTATCGATATCTGATGTGGGATCTGAGCCTTGCTGTGTAAATAATTGCGGGCTGGCTTAACTGGAATGTGGGATGGTCATCATGACTCTGCCTTTTCGTTTGTAATGTATACTTTAAATGACCATGCCATAAACCTAGGAATGTATGCCTGAAGCAGGAAATTCTGTATTTAAGGAGAAGCCCGTTTCTGTGATTTTCAGCAGTCTCCTGAGAACATACACGCTGTTGTACTTCTAGGATACCTGTAATTGGTCTGCAGCCAATAAACTGATCTTTGACTTCACCCAGAAGACAGTGTTTCTGTAGGTCTGAAACAGGAAGAACCCCGAAGTCATAGGGTGTGTTCCCCTGCACCGCTGGGCTTAAAATACCCAGTACTTCAGTTTCCAACATCAGGCCCTACTGGATACTATTATTACCCTAGCATTATCACACTCCAGATTGTTGTTCCTAGGGGCCTTTAATCTTTGGGACACGGGGAGCTTAGGAAACCACCTGAAGGCTCTGAGCCAAACTTGTGAGAACTGCGGTTTGCAGCAGCTTATTCAAACATCTACTCACAAGGGAGGAAATATGCTTGACCAAGTTTTTGCTAAGCAGTCTGAAACAGAGGTACTCAGTATAGCCCCGCTGAACTGGACTGATCATTTTTTGATCCAGTTCAGAATAACCTTGCCTAGAAACAAACCGACGGGAAGAAAACTAACTACCTACCGGTGGGGGAGAGACTGGGCGAAACTCCCCAAATTGGGCCTAGCACCCCTATTTCCTAGTCAGACCTTACTTAACCCTGGGGAGGCAGTTGAGGAGAATTACAATAGATACTGTAATTCTATCAACAATGTTCTGGAGGAACTTATCCCAAGGAAAAAGCTCAAGGTTAGAAGTATGCCTTCGGCTCCCTGGTTTAATGAGGAGTTGAGAGCGCTACGTGCAGCTCGCCGGCAGACTGAGAGAAGGTGGCGCAGGGCCTACCTAGAAACAGATGAAAAAGCTTTAAAATCTATACAAGCCCAATATAAGCAGGCTATTAGGGAGGCCAAGTCACAATTCTATGCAAAATCCATTCTGCATGCACCTAATGGCACTAATATTGTAAGAGATCTTAGTAACCCTGGATGCCTGGCTAATAGAGTCCAGCCATCGCAAAACCTGTGCAACGAGGTTGCCACCTTCTTCATTGACAAGGTCACTAAAATCGTGGGTGGACTTGACCATAGCGCAAGGGTAACTCCGCCTTCCAGTGAAGCTGTCCGGAAGGACATCTCTCTGAACTACTTCCCACCCCCACGGAGGATGTTTTCAGCAACATAGCTCGGCAGATATCTGGCTCGCCCCTTGACCCCCTTCCTCACAAAATCTGGAAGGAGTTTGGCCCTGATTTACTTCCAGGCCTGTGGCAAATCTGTTGCCAATCCTTGAACGAAGGGTGGTACCAGACTGCTGGAAACGGGCGATAGTCACCCCCTGCTGAAAAAGCCATCTCTATACCCTACGTTGCCAGTCAATTTCCGTCCCATATCTCTACTGCCATTCCCTTTCAAAATTCTGGAAAAAATGTTCATAAGTCCCTGTCAAACTATTTGGAAGAAAATCAGTTGTTGGACAGGGACCAGTTTGGATTCCGGCTGGGGCATGGGACGGAAACTGCCTTAACAACAGTGTTAGACAAACTTCGAATGCTTGCTGACAGTGGAAATTCCTCAGTACTAGTGCTGCTAGACATGTCGGCCGCACTCGACACGGTCAGCCATGCCGTACTGCTGTCAAGACTGAAAGGTTTAGGGGTAAAGGGCTGCGCCCTGAAAAGGATACATTCCTATCTGGCAGGCCGGCAACAGGCAGTTATGCTGACACCGTTTACCTCCCCCTGGTCTCCGGTTCGCTATGGAGTACCCCAGGGCTCGGCAATCAGCCCGATTCTTTTTAACGTCTACCTAGGCCCACTGATCCCTATTATAAAATCCTACGGGATCGAAGTGGTCAATTATGCGGATGACATTCAATTGCTGTTTTCCCTCGAAGGAGAGCATGCTGTCCCTATGAGCTCCTTTCAAGCATATATGGGGCAGGTCTCAGACTGGCTGAAGGCCAACTCCCTACAGCTGAACACTGGGAAAACAGAGCTATTGCACTGCCACGCTGCTAGAATGTCTAATCTTCTCCTGGGTGAGTTTAGGCTCAGACCAGAGGATGCCCCTATAGAAGCTGCTAAAACAGTCCGCAACCTGGGGGTCATGGTGGACGAAAACCTCCAGATGCAAACCCAGGCCAACAAAACAATCAGCACCTGCCTTTCCTTGCTGAGAGATCTTCGCCAAATTCTTCCACTTCTACCAAGCGAGGCTAGGCCCTTAGTAGTCCAGAGTGTAATTCTGAGTAGACTGGACTACTGTAACTCCTTGTATTTGGGTGCTCCCCAATACATTGTGCAGGGGTTACAACGAATCCAGTCCATGGCAGCTAAAATGGCACTGAAGCGACAACGTGGCTCCTCTGTGATGCAGGCATTGAAGGATCTACATTGGTTGCCTGTGAAAGACAGAGTTAGCTTCAAGTCCCTGGTCATGGTCTACAAAGCCTTACACAACACAGGCCCGCTACCCTTGCGAGAGCGTTTCTCATGGTATGAACCAAAAAGACTCCTCCGCTCCTCCAGTCAAGGCCTAGTATCCGTCGCTAGAATTAAACTAGCAAGGATGGGAGGCAGGGCCTTTGGCACGGCAGCCGCATGCCTCTGGAACAAGATCCCCCAAGAACTGAGACGGGCTGAATCCTTGCTGGGCTTCAGGAGAGGCCTTAAGACTTGGCTATTTGCCAAGAACAGGTAGCAACTTCCCTAACTAGCTGACTGATCGTCCTACATGCTCTACATCATCCTTGTCTCTAAGCGCCAGGATACCCGTTGGGTGACAGTTGCGCTATATAAAAGAGTTATACAATACAATACAATTCGAGAGAAGATCCTTTTATAGCACCGAGTGACGTGGCCAAGTCCACTCAGACTCGTATGCAGGTTTTCGTTCTGGGATCTTGTAGTAAGCTGGTTCCATGAGTTATTAAGATCCATAGAACAGCCCCACCAGGAGCAGCCTGCTAGCTGCTCAGCCCATCTTCCCAACTGTCTCACACACACCCAGGCACTCAAGCATTCCAGTCAAGTCAACATTCCACACAGAACTCTCACACTGGCTGAACAGCTAGTTACAAGATAAAGGGGAGCAGTGATAACATTACATGAAGATACTACATATCTGTTGTGTTAGATTGTTTTGGAGATATTAAGGATGGGCTGCTCTACCGGTGGTGAAGGCTAGCCAAAGAATATCTCTGCATAGAAGAGGGCCCTGTTGGTTGCTCATTTCTTCCATACTTCTACAACACGTGTGTGACTGTTATGAGTCTCTTAAAGTGGTTTTCCTGCGAATCCCTAAATATATCCCTATGGACCAAAACAATAAGCGTCTCTGCGGACAAAGCTGTATCTGCTTCTTTCGTGTAATCTTCACCTGTAGACAATGTTAAATTGCGTCAGGCAGAAAAGGCACACGTACTGCTGCATTTCTTTTAACAGACCTACAATTGGCTCGGAGAGAAAAGAAAACATATTTGCAAACTAGGCTAATAGAACATGAATGCCACAGATGGAAAGCTCAGGATTTACTGCTGAGAAGTTTGTAGTATTGTTATTATTCAGCCCCGAATTCTTTGCAGACAGCAGGACAGCAGAGTAATTGCTCTTCGAGAGGTTAATTAAGAGTAATAATAAGCAGTGTGTGGCTCTTTTTTGTGTAAAGGCGTGCGTTATGTCCTAATTATTCAACCGAATGGAAGGAGTTCGTTCAACTTCTAGGGTTGGCAGATGGGCTTCTGAAAAGCAAGACTGCAGACTTGAGCTTGTTTGCTGGCTCAGACTTGGCAACACGGCCACTGAAAACATAAGCCAGCGATCGTGTCATCCTTGGCACCCAGACACCGTAAGATGTAGCAATTAAACTCGGATTTAAGTTTTCAGTTTCGTGCGGTTCCCTGGCAACACCCGAAGTCTTGCTTGTCTTTTGTTTCCCAATCCTTTCGAAGCTCTGTGACCCGGTGGCTCCGTAATAGAACGATAATCATCCAATTTTTCCCTCATTCCCCCATGGGGCTTTCGTTTATTTTTGACTCTGATTTGATTGCTGAACCGTGACAAATATAACATGTTTTCCTGTTTTATTTGGGTTTTTTGGCTTTTGGGGGTGGGAGGTTAAGTAGAATGACGTGAGGGAGGTGTATGGTTCCATCTGTTTTCATAATCTGCCACCAAAAGTGTCACCGAGTATATGGGGGTTGAAACGCACGATTTCTCATTAGATTTGTGCCTGCAGGCACAACATTGGCATGTTTTTGTTTCACTTGGTCCTTATGAGAAAATCCTTACTGCTTACATAGTTTAATCACATTTCCCTGCAGGTTTAGTATTGGTGAGTTTTACCATGATACATTGGATATAAATGTGTCTCTAAACTGCAAACCATATCACAACAGGCATGCGCATAAAACTACGGTGTTTTTATTGGGCACACTGAGTTGTGACTTCTCTTATTACTCTTTGTATCTTAAAAAATCGGATTTGTACATTGTCAGACCCACTAATGCAATGAAGATAAATACACTCATAGAGTTGGTTGGAAATCTCCTACTTTATTTTCTTACACATTTGAAAAATGTGCTTTGGGATGATTTGTAGGTGCACATGAAAAATGTTTAATATAGTTTTGATGTATGATGAACCCTTGTAGAACACGGGTAGTGGCATTCAAGAACACAAGAATGCTTATGGATCTAAATGCTATTTGTATACCAAGAGGGTACCAAGATGTGCATTGTTTAACCGTTTTGTAGTACAGTTATTTTCAATACCCAGAAGTAAAACACAGCAAACTTGTGCTATTAACAAGAGTATATTCTGCAAGTCACACAAGCACAGACTTTCTACAAATGATTGTAAGGACTTGTATACAAAAAATTAAAGTGTATTCATAATTTTTGTGACCCACCCACCACCAGAAGTGTTAGCTCTGGAGTGAAATCATAATTCAAAGTATTCTTGCAATATTAATCCTAAACAGGTGCATAGGCCCTGGCCCCCCTGGACTTACCTTGCAGATCAGGCACTCGCCTGTCTCTCCCTCCTTGGTCCCTCGCTCTTTGTGCTTTTTCTCTTGCTCATTTGAGCCTTTTCTCCCACTCTTTCTGCGACAATCTGTGCCTTTTCATCTGCTCTTTGTGTCTTTTCTCTCGCTCTTTTGCCTTTTCTCTTTCTTTTTGCTTTTTCTCTCACTAATTCTGTGACTTTTCTGTGCCATTTATCTCACACTTATTGCCTTTTCTCTCACTCCTGCTACTTTTTTGTATCTTTTCCCTTGCTTTTTGTACCTTTTTTCTCGCTCTTTTTCTGACGTTCACCGTCTATACATCTTCTCTGCATGCCCCGTTCCTGTGCTCCTTTCCTGCCCGCTTACGCTACCCTTTCCTCCACTGAAGGGGTTACGTGGTTTGTCTTAGCTAGTCATACACCAGTTCCTTCCCCAATAATTTAACACTCGCTGAAGTGATTGGCGTTTTAAACTACACAGTTGCCTTATACAGGGGACTCATACAATTTGTACAACATATGTTGAGCTCCAGACGTGCTCTCGTTGCAGGACCTACCACTCCTACACAAGTACAAACTGTTAGCTGCCAGACTAATAATGCAATCATGGGAAAAGCACCCATGAAGTGTGAGGAAATGACCTTCTGGATTGCTTGCAATACCAACCAGTTGAAAGCATGATATCCATACACCACACCCTAAGATAAACATAGACTACTTACTATGTGTCTTCTTCTTGGGATGTTGCCACTCGTAGAGGAATGTAATACCTGGGGAAGCATCTTTGTATGCATTTACACTAGTATGCATATCACATTTCTTTAGCAGTGCTCCCTGATGTACTTAGGCAGGTACAAAATGAATGCGGAGCTGCACCAGCTCTGGGTTTAGGAATGAAATGAATGGGGAACTTTTCCACAGTCGTCTCTATCACCCTAAGCACTGTTAAGGGAAAAGCTTTGGTTCTGGCTGTAGGTCAGAGACTGGAAGCGGTTCCAGTTCAAGCTCATGAACAGGAACTACCGAAAATATTTGCACACATTTATACCTCTGTGGAGGAGATGCCTTGGGTACTCAACAAGGTAAACCCTACTTAAACCCTAAGGTTGATACCAAGGTTTTCGTTAAGGAGAAATTTGCAACGGATGAGAAGAAGAAACAGAGAGGCAAAGAACACAGACGGACTGGATCGCTTGCTTCTCGGTAATCCTGTAGAGGTGCTTATAATTTAAGAGATCACGAAAACATGAAACAACCTGAATGGTATGAGTAGTCTGATAGCCATTTTTCATGTTCTTTTCAGGACACTGATGGTAAATGAACAGAGAGGGGGGGAGTGTAGTGACCTGGGGTAGAGGGCACTAGGACCCCGCACCCGAATGTGGTAAGGGGACAGGAACTGGACACCACCACTCAGGGAGTGGTGAGGGCATTCAGGGACAACGAGGGCACAGGGACAGACGTGCATGTGGGCACGAGAACAGAAAACGTAATAAAGCATAGATACTGACCTACCTGCCTCCGCGTGGCTTCTGTCTGCAGCAACACGACAACTGGCAACGACGAGGTGGGATACGAAATCCAGAAGCGCGTGCCCCAACAACGCCTGAACGGAGCCAGGAGCCCACCCTGGTCTGCCGACTGCGAAAGGGAAAACGCGACTTCGGGAGTCCACCCCAGGTTGCGAGGAAACAGAACCAGGAGCCTACATTGGACCGCCGGCCCTCAAAAGAAGAAATGCAAAGTCGGGAGTCCACCCCGATTGCAAGGAGAGCTGAGCCAGGAGCCCACCCTGGTCCGTGTACAGAGGCCTGCAGCGACGTCGGGAGCCCACCACGTCCGCATCAAGTGCACAAGGTGAGGAGGAAAGAAGCGGTGCACCCGGCCTTGACCACAGCCTCCTGCCGACTGGAAAGATAGCCCCGAACCTCCCACATGTAGATTTTGAAGCTAAATTCTCGCGAGAGCTCGGCGGCCATCTTGGAGTCAGGCGGGAGAGCCAATAGGAGGCTGAAGAAGGCCCAGCGGCCATTTTAAAGTCAGGCCATTGAAGAAACAGCAAATCTCGCCCTACAGAAATCCCGACGGCCATCTTAAGGTCAGGCGGGAGAGCCAATAGGAGGCTGAAGAAGGCCCGGTGGCCATATTAAGGTCAGGAAAGACTAAAAAAAAAAAAAGCATAAGAAAAGGAAAAAAGATGAAAGCAAAAGGAAATAACACATAAAGTTGAAACAAAGGAAGCAAAGTAGAAATAAGAGGAAATTACAACAAACAAATGTGAAATAAAGAAATAAAAAAGAACAAAATGACAGTAGACGCAAGCGACAAGAATAGCGCGAACGCAATCTTCCGCAGACCACTACTGTTCAGTCTGTCAGAACCACAAACAGGCATTCGGTGGGAAAGACGGATAAGACAATTTGAATGATACATGCGTGCCACATGCAAGGCGTACACAGATGAGCAAAACATAGACTTGTTAATAAACTTCGTAGGTAATGAGGTTGAGGACCTGTTAATAACATTTCCCCAAGATCAGACCGCAACATACAAGGGACTGAAAGTGTCTCACAGACAAATTTGACACACAAAGAAAATTTGGATTTTGAGAGGTACACGTTCAATACCAGGTGCCAATTAGCAGAGGAGTCCCTCAGCGATTTCGCAACCAGACTACGGAAACTAGTTACCTATTGCAAATTCGATAAGTTTGACAACGAGCAGGCCATACGACTGCGCATCATTGATGGCTGTCAGTTAGTGGAGTTCCACGCACGAATTCTGAAGGAGCCGTCCACGCTAGAGAAAATACTGACCATGGCCCGAGCGGAGGCCAGAGCTGCAACACATGCCAGACAAATGGAAATTGGGAAGGCAAGAAGAGTGGGACAAGCCAACCGCGTAACAGGAAATGTCAAGTAACGAGACAAAACACCGCCACCAGGGAAAAAAGCAAGAAAGAACATCCTATCAATCCGGACTTGAATTTCTACATGCCTGCGCCTGCCTGGCGATGGGGCACAAATACAGGAAATGCAACAGAGAAAACCACTTTGCGAGCTCCTGCATGAGTGGACAATTGAAAAGTGAGCGATGAAGACCAGCAAGACCACGGACTGTAACAAGCAGATACGCGCAGCACATAGAAACACAGAATCGCAGTCCCTCAGCTGAATCGGATGGACTCAACACACCAGAGGCTGCGGAACAACTGTATCTGATGTCAGATGCACTAACGGAAGATCGCACGCCAGAATACATTCATCTCGCAGAGAAACACCAGATAAAGAAAACCGCGATGGTGAACATTGAAGTAGGAAGTCACAGCACAAACTTCGTACTAGACAGTGGAGCTACATGCAACATCCTGTGCATGTCAGAATTTGAGAAAATGACAGTGAAACTGCCACTATCACCGTCCACTGTTGATGTGTTCACCTGGGGCTCGAGAAAACCAGCGGTGAACATGGGGAAGTTTACAGAGACACTGACATACAAAGAAAGGTCGGTCAAAGAGGAAATACATGTACTACGAGGAGACATTCCAGCACCCTGTCTGCTAAGCAACATCACCGCACAGGTGATGGGTCTCCTTGCAATGACCTACAAAATGTCAGAAAGTCAGAACATTCTGAGGGAACATCCAGCCATACTATAAGGGCTGGGCAAGCTAAAGAGAAAGCAAATAACACTACATATCAATGAAGCAATCAAACCTGTGGCTCAGCATCACCGAAGAGTGCCCATACATCTACAACCACACGTGGAAGAAGAAATACAAATCCTGCTGGCCCACAATATCATAGAGCCAGCTGAAGGACCAACCCCATGGGTATCTCCAATAGTAGCAGTACCAAAGAAGAACACAACAAAGATTTGAATATGCCTTGACATGAGAATACCAAACACAGCAATCGAGAGGGAAAGACACCGAGGTCTCACCTTAATGACATGAACAGCTGTCTCACTGGCGCATGCAGATGTTCAAAGCTAGATCTGTGCAAAGGATACCATCAACTGGAGCTGGATCCGCAATCACGGTACATCATAACATTCTCCACTCACATGGGTCTTTTTCGCTACATGCGACTCAGCTTTGGAATATCGTCAGCAGCAGAGATATTTCAAGAGATCATAAGGCAAGTAATACGGACAGTAAAGAGCAGTTTGAATTACAGTGATGACATCCGGTGTTCGGTCTGCAACCAGTTGTAACAAGCAGGTTTGACCTTAAATGAAGACAAATGCAAACTGGGGAAAAGGGAACTAGTATTCATTGGACACATCTTTAAAAAAAAAAGGAATGAGGCTGGACCCCAGAAAAGTAGAGACACTGGAAAAAGCAAGGCCTCCTACAGAAGTAGCGGAAGTGAGGTCATTCCTTGGTTTAGCAAGCTACTGTGCCCGCTTCATAAAAGACTTTGCCACCATGAGCACACCACTTCGAGACCTAACAAAGCAGGGTCAGAAATTTCTCTGGACACAGGAATGTGGGAGGGCATTTGCGGACATCAGCCACGCAGTAATGGCTGTAAATCAGCTTGCTTATTTCGATCCATCGCTATGCACTGAGCTCACTGTTGACGCCAACCCGGTAGGGTTAGGAGCAATCTTAGCACAACACATGCCTGGAAGAGACTCGCCCAGACAAATTGTCGCATATGCAAGCAAGAGTTTATCTGACATTGAAAGGGCCTACTCCCAGCCTGAGAAGGAAAGTCTGGCAGTAGCATGGGCGTGAGAACACTACCACATGTTCATTTACGGAAAACCGTTCACCATTGTAACAGACCCCAGTGACCATATATGGAAACACCGAACGCAAAGATACCGCAACGCATTGAAAGATGGGGAAAAAGACTGATGGACAATGATTCAAGAGCGTGCACAAAGCTGGAAAAGAACACAACCCAGTGTGGTGCAGGATTGGGGGGAGGGGGTAGGGGGTAGGGGTGGGATGTTGGATCGAATGTTTCGCAGATTCTCTGGTGAGGTCCTCTTCGGTATCTTTTGTATCTACATTTCGTCATATGTCTATATACCGATTACTGGGGTTCGCCCACTGGGTGTTATAAACTCAATAAAATTTGTTGTTTAAAAAAAAAAGACTGTGTATCGGCAGTCGAAATTCGTCATGGACGATGGCATTTAGCCTGTGATATCAATGGGCTACTAATAAAGCAATTGTTATTCGTACTAGAAGTGAGTCCATACCTGCTTTGTATGTCGAAGTTCAATGTCACGACATCCCCTACCGCCGACACCAGAAAACACATCAATGGCAGAAGAATACCTAAATTTTGTGCTAAGACAGAACACTCCCGCACCAATAACAATTGAAGAACTGGAACAAGAGACAGCAAAGGATGCCACAATGCAAGCAGTTAAACTGACCACCAACAGCAACGGTGGAGACATGTAAACACCAACAGCACCATGGGAGAAGGAGTGAACAGGGAAGAAATGCTCGCGTTCAAAAACAGACAAGAGGAACTTACAGAAAGAGGAATCATACTAAGAGGAACAAGGATAGTAATGCCAAAAGCATTACGGCGGCAGACTGTAAGCCTGGCACATGAGTCCCACAGAGGCATAGTAGCAACAAAAAGATGCTACGGTAAAGAGTATGGTTCCCAGGCCTGGGTCAACTGGTGGAGGACTCCATCTTAAACTGTCAGTATGCCAAATAACAGGACAACAAGCAAAGCCAGAACATCTACAGATGCCGGAGCTTCCAGGGGCAGTGTGGACAACATTGGCAGCTGACTTCTATGGGCCATTAGACACGGGCAACTACTTGCTAGTGGTCATTGATGAGTACTCCAGATTTCCCATAGTACGACCCGTCTAGTCAACATCAGCGACCACAACGTTGCCGATACTCGACGACATTTTTGCAGCCTGGGGCTCACCACAAGCAATGAAAACAGACAATGGGCCTCCTTTCTCAGGAGAGGAGTTTCACAAGTTCATGCCTACCTGGGCATTCACCACCAGAAAACAACACCCCTACGGCCACAAGCAAACGGCATGGTGGAAAGGTTCATGGGGAACATAAGGAAAGCAGTCCAAAGAGCAAAACTGGCTCAGATCTCCATAGGCCAGGCACTCTGTCCAATATTAAGAGACTACCGAAACACCCCTCACAGCTCCACGGGACGATGCCCAGCAGAACTGGTGCTAGGAAGGACAAACAGGACAAGACTGCCACAACTAGAGGAAAAAACGCCACCAGAACACAACAACATTGCAGAAAGAGATCAGGAAGCGAAAAACAAGATGAAACTATATGCGGACGCCAGGAGACATGCCACATCATCACACCTGAGGCAAGGGGACTTAGTTTTGGTGTGCCAACGGTAATCAAGAAAATCAGACTGTCTGTTCTCAGCTGAAGCGCTGACAACAATAAATGTCAAGGGGCCAATGATAACAGCTGCATCGCGCCCCTACCGGATCTCTAGAAATAGTTCTCACTTCAAGGGACTAAAGACATTAGATGAGGACAGAGGAGATCCAGCACAAAAGAGCAACGCAAAACATGAAAATGAGGAAGTTATGGACAGCATGGGAAGAAAGGCACACAACAGTGAGAGACAAGAAGAGGTAGCAAACAAGGAAACGGAAGGATCATGTCCAAGGAGAGTAAGCAGAAGGCCAAAGAGACTGATTGAGGAAATGGAATGGTGGGGATCAGCAACACCATCCGACATCTCAAATGACATCACTGATGACATCATCCAGTGAATGTGGTTTAGTTTAAAATTTAATTCTGTAGTAGGGGATCTCTGTGTATAGTCATAATCTAGGGAATAGTCCCGCCCATGTGCGTGGACCCCGGAGCAATAAAAAATAATCTCTAAAGGTGACAAATCATGCAGACCTGCATACACCTTTAAGAGAGAATTTAATTTAAAGACAGATAATGCAGCCTATACCCACAGGCTACACTGTCCAGTACTTCAACTAGAATTCCACCAACATCCACAAACAGCACTGCCTGTCCAGCTTTTCTCCACATAGGAAAAAACCCTGCCTCTACCAGCAAAAGCCTCTGGAATGATAGAGAGGAAGGAGTGGACAGACAAGCCCCATAGGCTGCCATTATGTGGCTTAGAACAGGATACTGTGCCTTTAAGAAAACTTTCCAGATTTCCAGAACTTTCCCCAGTATCCCAGAATGCCCAGCAGGTCCCTTTTACTTTCAGTTCTTTTTTCCGGCTCCTGCTACCAGGACCCTGGAGCATTGAGCTCTCCCCTTTCCAAGGGTTTATTGTAGTTTTTGTCAATTTTTGGTCACTTTTTCAAGTGCTTAGTGGCTGGTACTGTCAACATGCCTGGCTTGTTCGACAAGTGCCCGGAGTGTGGTAGAAAAAAGGCTAAAACAGATCCACACGAGGTGTGTATAGGTTGCCTTCCCCAGTCCCACGTGCCTGAAGACTATGAAATCTGCCACTCGTTCTCAGCCAGGACCCTGAGGGACAGAATGAAGATCAGGCTTCAAGTCCTGGAGGAGAGAAGGCTGAAGGCACCAGGTGGGTCTGGAGGGGCTGATTTGGCCCATACTGAGGCCTCTGGGGGGCTCCCCAGGGGCAGGAAGACCAGTAAGCGTCCCCACTCCCTGTCGACGTCGAGGGCGTCGACGGCGGAGTCGAGGGGGATGACTACCATCTGTTCGCCGTCTCCCCAGGGCTCTGGGGAGAAGCGGCGTCGACGTCGAAGGACCTGAACAGGCCGCCGTCGACGACATCGGCATCTTCTGCGACGACGCCGTCGACGTCGCCGTCCAGCAGTCTGCGTCGAGATCGGACCCGGCGTCGGCGCTCGCCGTCAAGGGGAGATCGCCGTTCACCGTCGGTGAAGAGGAGACGGTCGACGTCGCCGTCGACGAGAGGTTCGACGTCGAGACGAAGAGCGCCGTCGAGGCGAAGGTCGACGTCGAAGCGAAGGTCGACGTCGAGGAAGAGAGAGTCATCGGGATCGGTGTACTCTGTGGTGTATACGCCTCCTCGGATGCCTACGCCACCGCCTCCTCCTCCACCACCTCCGACTCCGCCTCCAACACCACCGCCACCACCACCGCCACCACCGCCTCCGCATCCGCAGCCGGCGCCACTGCCTCCGCCGCCCCCACCTCGTTCGTTACCACGCACTCCGTTGGGGCCGCCGGCAGTTCCTCCGCGGTCGGTTTCCCTACCGAGGTACCCGACTCCGCCGCAGGGGACTCCGAGGCCGCGACGTCCACGGTCGCCGGGACCGGCTAGACCAGCGGGCAGACCGAAGCCGAAGAGGTCGCGCTCCCGCTCTCTCAGGAGGAAAAGATCGCGGAGCCATGGACGGTCATCGTCGGACTCAGGACGACGCCGTAGGAGGCACAGGTCCAGGTCGCACACGCGGTCCTCGACCAGAGATTTTTCACCGACGCTGTCGGACTCGCCGGGGACTAGGGTGTCTCCGGTGGACGATTTGGTCTCTTTCCAAGAGGTGCTGCTGAGAGGGGCAGCAAAGTTGGGTATCACGGTGACGGTTCCAACACCCACGACGTCCGTGATATTCGAGACACTTCATAAGAAACATCTGTCTCGCCCTCTACTGCCTCTTGTACCAGGACTGGTGGAGCCCGCGTTGGAGCTGTTCCTCACTCCCACGGTGACGAAAGCCGCCCCCTCCAGGCTCATGAAAAAGTATAGGGCCCCGGAGTCGGACCCTACCTTTTTGAGGGTGGACCCGAAGCCGGATTCGGTCATCGTGACGGCAGCGAGGAAACAACATGCGACCGCTCCTTCATCGACGGTCCCGCCTGACAAAGAAAGCCGCTGGCTGGATTCTGCGGGCAGGAAGGTGTGTGGGACCGCCGCCACCACCATGAAGGCGGCGAGTGCAGGGGCTTTGTTGGGGCGTTACGACCGGGCCCTGTGGGAGTCCCTGCAGCAGTATGCGGACCTGCTGCCCCAGGACAGGAAGGAGGACTTCTTGGAAATAGTGCGTGAGGGCATGCTGGTTTCGAATCAGGTGATCGGCGCGGCGGCGGATGTCTCCTTGTTGGCCGCCCACGCCTACTGTCATGGCGTCCACCAGAGGCGGCATTCGTGGCTGCGCCTGACGTCCCTCAAACCGGAGGCGCAGCACAGAGTGGCCAACCTGCCCTTCTCGGGGGAAACCCTGTTTGGGAAACATGCGGATGATGAGATGGCCCGCATGAAGGCGGAGGCGGAAACCCTGACGGCCGTCGGGTTGGAGAAGGCCGAGAAGAAGAAGCGCCCGTTCCAGAGGCGGTTCGGGTCTACGGGCAGAGGGCGTGGGCAAGGTTCGGGACAGCAGCAGCACCAACAGCAGCAGTTCCGGAAGCCCTTCCAGAAACGCCAGAGGTGTAGAGGAGGCCAGCAGGCGGCTACCACTACCAAGGGCCCGGCCGGGTCTCTGCCCTGAGCGGCTACTTCCCCCTCAACCGTTACCCACTCCAGTGGGGGGAAGCATTCAGCTTTTTCCGGCAGAGTGGAGAAAAATTACTCAGGACAAGTGGGTGCTGAATATTGTTTGCAATGGATACAGTCTTCGGTTTATCAGCCCGCCTCCAGCGATTCCGCCGGTAAGCTCTCAGATCCAGCTGGGAGAGCTCCACGCGGAGGCAGACATCTTGTTGCGAAAAAAGGCGGTAGAAGAGGTACCTCTGTCTCAAAGGGGAAGAGGTCTGTACTCTCGGTTCTTCCTCGTTCGCAAGAAGGACAAGAACGAGTTCGGGCCCATTCTGGATTTGCGACAGGCAAACAAATGGATTTGCAGAGAGAAGTTTTGCATGCTATCGTTGCATCAGATTTACCCTCAGCTGCAACGGGGAGACTGGCTCTGTGCCATAGATCTACAGGATGCGTGCTTCCATATGCCCATAGCACGGAAGCACAGGAAGTTCCTGCGATTCCAAGTCGGCGCCAATTACTATCAATACACAGTACTGCCATTCGGGCTAAAGTCTGCGCCCAGGACCTTCTCGAAGTGCATGGCGGTGGTGGCGGCACATCTGCGAAGGAACAAGGTGTTTGTCTACCCGTACCTGGACGATTGGCTGATCAAGGCATCATCCTACTCGGAAGCGCAAGAACACTTCCGGTGGACGTGCGCTCTCTTGCACAAGCTGGGGTTACACGTCAACATGTCCAAATCGGTCCCGACTCCGGTCCAGTGCATACAGTACCTGGGAGCCTCCATCGATATGCGGTCAGCAAGCGTGTCTCCTTCGGAGGAGAGACGGTTATCACTCCTTCGGAAGGCTCAGGACTGCTCCATCGACGACAGTGAGGAAGGTGTCTTCGCTACTGGGATCGATGGCCTCCTGTATCTTCCTCACGCCTCACGCACGGCTACACATGAGACCACTGCAGGAGTGCTTGGAGGATCAGTGGGATCAGAGGACAGGTTCTTGGGACGACAAGATACGACTGTCTCTACATGCTCTTCAGTCTCTGAAGTGGTGGTGTTCGGCGGAAAACCTCCTCAAGGGGGTTCCCTTCCACAAGGACATTCCCACGAAGAGTGTTGTGACGGATGCGTCTCTCCAAGGCTGGGGAGCGCATTCCGGGGACGTGCAGATTCAAGGAAAGTGGTCTCCTTTGGAATCGACGTACCACATCAATTTCCTGGAACTCAGATCTGTCTTCCTGGCACTGAAGGCCTTCCTTCCGTCCTTCCAGACCAACTCACTGCTGATACAGACGGACAATACAACCACGATGTATTACCTCAACAAGCAGGGTGGGTCGAGGTCGCGCACTCTGTCGCAGGAGGTGCAGGCGATCTGGCACTGGCTTCTGGCCCGAGAACTGACGATTACGGCCACGCATCTGCCAGGGGTGCAGAATGCTCAGGCGAACGCCTTGAGCAGGCTGATTCAGGAAAACCACGAATGGGTCATAAACGACGAAGTACTAGGAGAAGTCTTCGCAAGGTGGGGGACTCCAGACGTAGATCTGTTCGCCACCGCCGAAAACAGCAAATGCCGAGACTTCGCATCCAGGTACTACCAGCGGGGGACGCTGGGGAATGCGTTATGGATCGGTTGGTCGAACAGCTTTCTGTACGCTTTTCCACCCATTCCCCTGATTCCGGCAGTGCTCATCAAGCTGTCCCAGTCCAGGGCGCGGATGATCCTGATCGCCCCGGAATGGCCCAGGCAGTGGTGGTTCACGGACCTACTTCACCGGTCTCTCCTTCCTCACATACGGTTGCCGTGCAGGCCGGACCTTCTCACGAAGTTCGGGGGGCGGATGGTGCACCCCAACCTCTCGTCTTTGAGTTTGGCGGCATGGCTCCTGAAAAAGTGCAATATGGCCATCTGAATCTACCAGACGATTGTATGGAAATACTGAAGGAGTCTAAACGACCTTCCACTAGGACATCCTATGCCTACAAGTGGAAGAGGTTCTGTATCTGGTGTAAGTCCAAGAACTTTGATCCGACGACATGTAAGGAAGATGTCATCCTTCCGTACCTTTTACATCTGGCGCAGTCTGGCCTTAATTTCCATTCCATTAAGGTTCATCTGGCTGCTTTGACTACTTACAGGAAATGCCCTTCACAGACTTCCTTCTTTCAGATCCCTGTGGTCAAGGATTTTTTGGAAGGCTTGAAGAAAGTGTTTCCTCCCGTCAGACTTCCCTCGCCTTCCTGGGACTTGAATGTGGTGCTGTCCAGACTGATGAAGGAGCCTTTTGAACCCATTCACAAGGCTACATTGCAGCACCTATCCTGGAAGGCGGCGTTCCTAGTGGCCATTACATCGGCCCGCAGGGTGAGTGAACTTCAGGCATTATGTTGTCAAGAACCTTATACTGTATTTCATGCTGCTAAGGTTGTGATGCGTACTCACCCTAAATTTCTTCCTAAGGTTATCTCTGATTTTCATGTCAACCAGACCATAACTTTACCTACGTTCTTTCAGAATCCCTCTTCGCCAGCGGAAAGGTCTCTACATTCCCTGGATGTTCGAAGGGTGTTGAAATTTTATCTGGATAAGACCAAGGATATTCGTAGGTCTGACCAATTGTTTGTTAATTATGGATCAGTCAGGACCGGTCTCGCGACCTCTAAGCAGTCCATTTCTCGGTGGATTGTGTCCTGCATACAATTGTGTTATCAAAAGGCTAATAAGACCTTAGGGGGTAAACCTAAGGCTCATTCCACCAGGGGCAAAGCTGCCACGACGGCTTTGCTGCGTAATGTTCCTATTGCGGAAATCTGCAAGGCGGCCACTTGGAAGTCGGTCCATACCTTTGCTGCGCATTACTGTCTGGACTCGGATGCCAGGGCAGATGCTCAGGTTGGGCAGGCTTCGCTGCGAAATTTGTTCGCACAGTAGTGGTTTTGTCTTGTTTGTTCTCCACCGCTGTTGTTGTGTGGGGATGGGCTTGCCATTCTATTCACTAGATTATGACTATACACAGAGATCCCCTACTACAGAAGGAGTAGTTTCTTTTCTGTAACTCCAGTTCTGTAGTAGGGGTATCTCTGTTATAGTCATAAGCGCCCGCCCTCCTCCCCGGTGGAGAGATAATTATTCATATGAAGAATGCTACAGGTCTGGCGTGCTACGCCTTCAAAAAGAACTGAAAGTAAAAGGGACCTGCTGGGCATTCTGGGATACTGGGGAAAGTTCTGGAAATCTGGAAAGTTTTCTTAAAGGCACAGTATCCTGTTCTAAGCCACATAATGGCAGCCTATGGGGCTTGTCTGTCCACTCCTTCCTCTCTATCATTCCAGAGGCTTTTGCTGGTAGAGGCAGGGTTTTTTCCTATGTGGAGAAAAGCTGGACAGGCAGTGCTGTTTGTGGATGTTGGTGGAATTCTAGTTGAAGTACTGGACAGTGTAGCCTGTGGGTATAGGCTGCATTATCTGTCTTTAAATTAAATTCTCTCTTAAAGGTGTATGCAGGTCTGCATGATTTGTCACCTTTAGAGATTATTTTTTATTGCTCCGGGGTCCACGCACATGGGCGGGACTATTCCCTAGATTATGACTATAACAGAGATACCCCTACTACAGAACTGGAGTTACAGAAAAGAAACTACTCCATATGTATTATATATATAGAAATCTGTATTGAAGATTGAGTGGATACATAACTGTCTGACTGTCTGTTTAAGTGAGTAATTAAAAGTGTCTCACTTAATACATGGATTAGTAACTAAACTATGTGAATGTGTGCATCACTGTCTCTGTTGTTGTAACATGCTGCATCAGTTGGTCACTAACCACATGAGTGTGTATATTAGTTACTGATTAGTTGGGTGAGTATTTGTATGGGACACTGAGTTTGTGTGTGGTTGGATGGTGTGTGTGTAACTCTATGCATAGATGTGTGAATGGTTGATTGACTAGGTGTATAGGTTTAAGAGTGCATGTGGAAACAGTTGTTTGGGTGAATGAGTGTATTTATTTGTGTGTTGGTGAGCGAATATATGTTTTAGTTGTACATCTTCAACAAAGTAAAAAAATAAAAGGCATTGTATGTGAGAGTTGGTGTACATAAATAAGTATGTGTAAGAGTCAGTGATTGTGAGAGTAACTATATGAATGAGTGTATAAATGTAATGGTGAGTTTTTAACATATTAACTATGAGTTAATATGTGTTTGAATAAATGAGGTGTTGTTGGATAATTGTGTAAGTGAGTAAATGTAAGTGCGATTAATTTTTTTCATGAGTGAGTAGGATGACTGCATTACCAACTAAGATGACTGCTGATGTGTCAATGTCTATATATGTGTACAAGTGCATTTGTTAGTGTTCTATTAATTAGTGACTGCATGTATAAATGATTCTGTTGTTGAATGGGTAGTTGTGTGTGTAGACTTAGGAATCAGTGAGTCGGTATGTAGTAACTGGTATTGGTGTGTCAATGGTTTCAAATATGGTACAATGTATTTTACAGTGAGTGATGAAAGGTTATACTAGTGTATGAGGAGGTGTATCAGATTGTCATGTGGATGATGTCATCCGTGATGTCATCAGTGATGTCACTGACCATGTCATGAATGATGCAATATGTCACATCATCAGCAGTGCATTGCGGGCGCGCGAGTTATAGTTAGCAGAACTAACTATAACGGAGGAATTTCTATGGTTTTGTACGAGTGAAATGGCCAGCTAACTAGAACACCCCTGAAACCTATGGCTTTTTCTTTGAATTTCTAAGGTTTTTTAAATGCTAATTTCTAACTATAACGTCTCTGAAACCTATGTTTTTTTCAGTGAATTTCAAAGGTTTTTTCAATGCTAATTTTTAAGTGTGATAGTAGTTATACCTATTTTTTGGTACTGATTTTCTACAGTTTTTTAACTGTTTATTTATAAATGTTTTATTCATTAAAAAACATTATATATTTTTCTGAAATTTGCAACAACAAAAAAATGTAAACAAATTCAAACTGAAATATTGATTAATTTTCTTGTTTCATTTTTTATTTCAATATATTTATATTATTTTCTTTAAAAAAAATCCAATTTTTTTTCGGAGACGCGCACTCAAAGCGTACACATCACCGTGGATGCACGCATGCTAGCCGCCATTTTAGAAAAGTTGTGAAGGATCCGCGTACGGTGTGCGACGGCTGCGTGTTTTTCAGTTGCATCATATACATTTAATATTACGTGATGTGCGCGATTGGTATGCGACCAGTCCGCGTCTCCTGTGCATTCGCGACATATGCGCATTATGGTACGAGATGCTTGCTCGGTTGCGGGTCCCGCGTGACGTCCTATACGTGCTGGGGCGCGCTGGGTGCGCGACTCCCGCAAAAAAAAATTATGTTCCAAAATGATATGTATGTGTCTTTAATATACATTTTAGGGCAAGAGATTATCTAAGATATTCATAAAAATAATATATTTGTACTTATAATAAACTTATATTATTTTTAAATATATTTTCGCAAAGTCGGGTGCGTGCATCGTGAGTGCAGAGACCCAGGTCAGCAGAGCTGCTCTAGAGCCAGAGACCAAGGTCAGCAGAGCTACTCTAGAGGCCGAGAACCAGGTCAGCAGAGCTGCTGTAGAGCCAGAGAAACCAGGTCAGCAGAGCTGCTTTAGAGGGAGAGAACCAGGTCAGCAGAACTTCTTTAGAGCCAGAGAGCCAGGTCAGCAGAGCTGCTCTAGAGCCAGAGAACCAGGTCAGCAGAGCTGCTTTAGAGCCATAGAACCAGGTCAGCAGAGCTGCTCTAGAGGCAGAGAAGCAGGTCAGCAGAACTGCTTTAGAGCCAGAGAACCAGGTCAGCAGAGCTCTTTAGAGGGACAGCACCAGGTCAGCAGATCTGCTTTAGAGCCAGAGAACCAGGTCAGCAGAGCTGCTGTAGTGCCAGAGAAACCAGGTCGGTAGAGCTCCTTTAGAGCGAGAGAACCAGGTCAGCAGAGCTGCTTTAGAGCCAAGGGACCAGGTCAGCAGAGCTGCTCTAGAGCCAGAGAACCAGGTCAGCAGAGCTGCTCTAGAGCCTAAGAACTAGGTCAGCAGAGCTGCTCTAGAGCCAGAGAACCAGGTCAGCAGAGCTGCTGTAGAGCCAGAGAAACCAGGTCAGCAGAGCTGCTTTAGAGCCAGAGAACCAGGTCAGCAGAGCTGCTCTAGAGCCATAGAACCAGGTCAGAAGAGCTGCTTTAGAGCCATAGAACCAGGTCAGCAGAGCTGCACTAGAGGCAGAGAACCAGGTCAGCAGAGCTGCTCTAGAGGCAGAGAACCAGGTCAGCAGAGCTGCTTTAGAGGGAGAGAACCAGGTCAGCAGAGCTGCTTTAGAGCCAGAGAACCAGGTCAGCAGAGCTGCTCTAGAGCCATAGAACCAGGTCAGCAGAGCTGCTTTAGTGCCATAGAACCAGGTCAGCAGAGCTGCTTTAGAGCCATAGAACCAGGTTGGCAGAGCTGCTTTAGAGCCAGAGAACCAGGTCAGCAGAGCTGCTCTAGAGCCTAAGAACCGGGTCAGCAGAGCTGCTCTAGAGCCAGAGAAACCAGGGCAGCAGAGCTGCTGTAGTGCCAGAGAAACCAGGTCGGTAGAGTTGCTTTAGAGCGAGAGAACCAGGTCAGCAGAGCTGCTTTAGAGCCAAGGGACCAGGTCAGCAGAGCTGCTCCAGAGCCAGAGAACCAGGTCAGCAGAGCTGCTCTAGAGCCTGAGAACTAGGTCAGCAGAGCTGCTCTAGCGCCAGAGAACCAGGTCAGCAGAGCTGCTGTAGAGCCAGAGAAACCAGGTCAACAGAGCTGCTTTAGAGGGAGAGAACCAGGTCAGCAGAACTGCTTTAGAGCCAGAGAACCAGGTCAGCAGAGCTGCTTTAGAGCCAGAGAACCAGGTCAGCAGAGCTGCTCTAGAGCCAGAGAACCAAGTCAGCAGAGCTGCTTTAGAGCCATAGAACCAGGTCAACAGAGCTGCTTTAGAGCCAGAGAACCAGGTCAGCAGAGCTGCTCTAGAGCCTCAAAACCAGGTCAGCAGAGCTGCTTTAGTGGGAGAGAACCAGGTCAGCAGAGCTGCTTTAGAGCCAGAGAGCCAGGTCAGCAGAGCTGCTCTAGCTGACACTGACACTGACTGACACTGATTGGCTGACACTGACTGACACTGATTGGCTGACACTGACTGACACTGATTGACTGAAACTGACTGACTGACAAGGACTGACACTGACTGACTGACACTGACTGACTGACACTGATTGACTGACACTGACACTGACTGACTGACACTGACTGACTACTCTCTACCACTCAAACTCTACTACTCACTCTCTACTACTCACTGTCTACTACTCTACTACTCTCTACTACTCACTCGCTACTACTCTCTACTACTCACTCTCTACTACTCACTCTCTACTACTCACTCTCTACTACTCACTCTCTGCTACTCTCTACTACTCTCTACTACTCTCTCTACTACTCTACTATTCACTCTCTACTACTCTCTACCACTCACTCTCTGCTACTCTACTACTCGCTCTCTACTACTCTCTACTACTCACTCTACTACTCTCTACTATTCTCTACTACTCACTCTCTACTACTTACTCTCTACTACTTACTCTCTACTACTCACTCTCTACTACTCGCTCTCTACTACTCTCTACTACTCACTCTCTACTACTCACACTACTCACTCTACTACTCTCTCTCTACTACTCTCTCTCTACTACTCACTCTCTACTACTCACTCTACTACTCTCTACTACTCACTCTCTACTACTCTCTACTACTCTCTACTACTCTCTACTACTCTCTCTACTACTCTCGCTCTACTACTCTCGCTCTACTACTCTCTCTCTACTACTCTCTCTACTACTCTCTCTACTACTCTCTCTCTACTACTCACTCTACTACTTTCTACTACTCTCTACTACTCACTCTCTACTACTTACTCTCTACTACTTACTCTCTACTACTCTACTACTCGCTCTCTACTACTCTCTACCACTCACTCCCTACTACTCACTCTCTTGTACTCTCTACTACACTCTCTACTACTCTCTACTACTCTACTACTCACTCTCTACTACTCACTCTCTACTAACTCTCTACTACTCACTCTACTACTCTCTACTACTCACTCTGTACTACTCTCTACTAATCTCTACTTCTCTCTACTACTCTCGCTCTACTACTCTCTCTCTACTACTCACTCTACTACTCTCTACTACTCACTCTCTACTACTCTCTCTACTACTCTCTACTACTCTCTCTACTACTCTCTCTACTACTCACTCTACTACTCGCTCTCTACTACTCACTCTCTACTACTCACTCTCTACTACTCACTCTACTACTCTCTACTACTCACTCTGTACTACTCTCTACTAATCTCTACTTCTCTCTCTACTACTCTCGCTCTACTACTCTCTCTCTACTACTCACTCTACTACTCTCTACTACTCACTCTCTACTACTCTCTACTACTCTCTACTACTCTCTCTACTACTCTCGCTCTACTACTCTCGCTCTACTACTCTCTCTACTACTCTCTCTCTACTACTCTCTACTACTCTCTCTCTACTACTCACTCTACTGCTTTCTACTACTCTCTACTACTTACTCTCTACTACTCACTCTCTACTACTCGCTCTCTACTACTCTCTACCACTCACTCTCTACTACTCACTCTCTACTACTCACTCTCTACTACTCTCTACTACACTCTACTACGCTCTCTACTACACTCTCTACTACTCACTCTACTACTCTCTACTACTCTACTACTCACTCTACTACTCACTCTCTACTACTCACTCTCTACTACTCACTCTCTACTACTCACTCTCTACTACTCACTCTCTACTACTCACTCTCTACTACTCACTCTCTACTACTCGCTCTCTACTACTCGCTCTCTACTACTCACTCTCTACTACTCACTCTCTACTACTCACTCTCTACTACTCACTCTGTACTACTCTCTACTAATCTCTACTTCTCTCTCTACTACTCTCGCTCTACTACTCACTCTCTACTACTCTCTACTACTCTCTCTACTACTCTCTCTACTACTCTCTCTACTACTCTCTCTACTACTCTCGCTCTACTACTCTCGCTCTACTACTCTCTCTACTACTCTCTCTACTACTATCTCTCTACTACTCACTCTCTACTACTCACTCTACTACTCACTCTACTACTCACTCTACTACTCACTCTGCTACTCACTCTCTACTACTCACTCTCTACTACTTACTCTCTACTACTCTACTACTCACTCTCTACTACTCGCTCTCTACTACTCGCTCTCTACTACTCGCTCTCTACTACTCGCTCTCTACTACTCTCTACTACTCACTCTACTATTCTCTACTACTCTCTCTCTACTACTCACTCTCTACTACTCTCTACTACTCTACTACTCTCTACTACTCTCTACTACTCACTCTCTACTACTCTCTACTACTCTCTACTACTCACTCTACTACTCACTCTCTTCTACTCTCCACTACTCACTCTCCACTACTCGCTCTCAACTACTCACTCTCTACTACTCTCTCTTACTCGCTCTACTTCTAACTCTCTACTACTCTCTATTATTCATTCTCTACTACTCTCTACTACTCACTCTCTAAAACACAATCTCTACTACTTGCTCTCTACTACTCACTCTCTACTACTCTCTACTAACTCTCTACTACTCTACTACTCACTCTCCTACTCACTCTACTACTCTCTACCACTCAAACTCTACTACTCACTCTCTACTAATCTCTACTACTCTCTCTACTACTCACTGTCTACTACTCTACTACTCTCTACTACTCACTCGCTACTACTCTCTACTCTCTCTACTACTCTCTACACTACTCTACTATTCACTCTCTACTACTCACTCTCTACTACTCTCTACTACTCACCCTCTACTACTCTACTACTCACTCTCTACTACTCACTCTACTACTCACTCTACTACTCTCTACTACTCACTCTCTACTACTTACTCTCTACTACTCTACCACTCACTCTCTACCACTCACTCTCTACCACTCACTCTCTACTACTCACTCTCTACTACTCGCTCTCTACTACTCGCTCTCTACTACTCTCTACTACTCACTCTACTACTCACTCTACTACTCACTCTCTACTACTCACTCTCTACTACTCACTCTCTACTACTCACTCTCTACTACTCTCTACTACTCTCTACTACTCTCTACTACTCTCGCTCTACTACTCTCTCTCTACTACTCTCTCTACTACTACTCACTCTCTACTACTCACTCTCTACTACTTACACTCTACTACTCTACTACTCACTCTACTACTCACTCTCTACTACTCTACTACTCTCTCTACTACTCACTCTACTATTCTCTCTACTACTCACTCTCTACTACTCTCTACTACTCACTCTCTACTACTCACTCTCTACTACTCTCTGCTACTCACTCCACTACTCTTTACTACTCACTCTCCACTACTCACTCTCTACTACTCGCTCTCAACTACTCGCTCCCAACTACTCTCTACTACTCACTCTCTACTACTCTCTCTTACTCGCTCTACTTCTAACTCTCTACTACTCTCTACTACTCATTCTCTACTACTCTCTACTACTCACTCTCTAAAACACAATCTCTACTACTTGCTCTCTACTACTCACTCTCTACTACTCACTCTACTACTCTACTACTCACTCTCTACTACTCTACTACTCTCTCTCTACTAACTCTCTACTACTCACTCTCTGTCTACTACTCTCTACTACTCACTCTCTACTACTCACTCTCTACTACTCACTCTCTACTACTCTCTACTACTCACTCTTTACTACTCACTCTCTACTACTCACTCTCTACTACTCTCTATTACTCTCAACTACTCACTCTACTACTCACTCCTACTCTCTCTCTGCTACTCACTCTCTACTACTCTCCCTCTACTAACTCTCTACCACTCACGCTCTACTACTCTACTACTCACTCTCTACTGCGCTCTACTACTCTCTCTACTACTCACTCTACTAATCACTCTCTACTAATCACTCTCTACTACTCGCTCTCTACTACTCACTCTCTACTACTTACTCTACTACTCACTCTCTACTACTCACTCTCTACTACTCACTCTCTACTACTCGCTCTCTACTACTCTTCTACTCACTCTCTACTACTCACTCTACTATTCTCTACTACTCACTCTCTACTACTCACTCTCTACTACTCTCTCTCTACTACTCTCTCTCTACTACTCACTCTCTACTACTCACTGTCTACTACTCACTCTACTACTCTCCACTACTCACTCTCTACTACTCTCTACTACTCTCTCTACTACTCACTCTCTACTACTCACTCTCTACTACTCTCTCTCTACTACTCTCTCTCTACTACTCTCTCTCTACTACTCTCTCTCTACTACTCTCTCTCTACTACTCACTCTCTACTACTCGCTCTCTACTACTCGCTCTCTACTACTCACTCTCTACTACTCTCTCTACTACTCTCTCTCTACTACTCACTCTCTACTACTCACTCTCTACTACTCGCTCTCTACTACTCTCTACTACTCACTCTCTACTACTCTCTCTACCTCTACCTCTCTACCTCTCTCTACACGCACACATATGCATATATATGCATATGCATTTATATATATGTATGTGTATATATATACATACATATATATATAATCTGCATATCTATATAAATACAAATATAAATGCATGCATACATATACATATATGCCTACATATGCATGTATGTACATGAAAGTTTTAAAAACTAATAAAAGCAAAGCTAAAAAGCCACCTAATTACAAACAGAATTGCTTTAATTTAAACGAGGGCGAGACCTATTGCATTTTCAATGCTTGTTTACTTTGGTTCCATCAAGAAGGCATTCAGATGTGTCACACATTTGTCATAAATTCTGAATGGTAGCACTCTAGTTGCTCATTAGATCACTGTAGTAAAGCTACTGCTCACCAGGGAAGTCTGCTGCTGGTATTGAAAGTGCATGTTTCAGTCTGCATGTCAGAATTTTTTAATGAAATAGAAGAGGATTTGAGAAGTCACTCAAAATGTGCCCTAATTTTTCTTTCTGCAGCACTAATCATCCTTTCTATGGCAAAATGAACCCCCTCATTTTGCTCCTTTTTAAAATAAATGTTTTAAGAGTTACCACTTTATTCCAATCAAGATGGCTTCAGGTGTGCCATACGTTTATCATAAGTAGGACTGTTAGCGCTCTAGTTGTTCTTTGGAACACTCTGGGAAGCTGCAGTAGAACACAAAGGAATCAACTGACAGTCTCTGCCCTTGTTGGATATACATGTTTTACTGAGAATGTCAGACTTCATTCTCACATGACTGAGAAAGATAATGTGAATGTACAGAAGATATGCACTCAGTTTAGCTTATAGATCACCTTCCAAACCTCTGTGGGAAAAGCATGAGAAAATAGTTTTCTCTCAAACATGATTCATGATATCCCAGTAGAAGGCTTTTTCACATGGTAAATTCACCTTAGAACATACCACAATTCCTAAAATGAGTATGGTACCATCAACAAATGATTTATAATGTAACTAAAGTCTTAAAACCTTCTATTAACTGCAATGCTTTTTAATGAGGTGCTATCATGTATATTGGTCCCAAGATGGCTGCCAACACTTCTTGGATGAAGTACTGACAGCAAATCAGATCTCATGATGAGATGTGTGGTTAGGCTCCGCCCAGATATATGTGATTTTACTTTTGATTCTCTCAGGAACTACTGAACGGATTTACACCATTTAAGCAAAAGGCACGAGTCTGAACTGAGGACTACCTGTCTGCCAAATTTGGTGTAATTCCGTTCAGCAGTTCGGGCTGTAGCTGCGGCTAAAGGTCCTATGGGAAATTGCATGGGGAAAACACGTTTTGGGACCCCCCTTTTTTCTCGGGACTGCTACACGAATCATCCCGAGACTTTCAGGATAGGAGCGGACCGGAGCTGGCCAAAAGTTTTGAAAATTATATTTTTTTTTTTAAGTTTTATTAATTTTCTGTAAGCAAACCAACAAGACACTTGAAACTTCATATTGCCCATCATATCTGCTAACAGCATACACCACTTGGAAATACATAAGCAGACCCCAGACCAGCACATTGCCGCACAGCCGGTAGTAATCTCCGACCCCTCTACCCCTGGAAGTTTTGAAAATTTCGCAAAGATTTGTCAATCGGCGCCAAAGTTATTGGGAATAGAATGTTGCGGATTTCCTATGGCAAATAGGTCCTAACTATAACTACCTACTGGCGACCGCCAGTAGGTATATCTCCTCCATCGTTTCTTTCTTTCCACAAAGGGGGAGATGTAGTGACCTGAGGCAGAGGGCACAAGGATGCTGCACCCCAATGTGGGGAGGGGACAGGAACCGGACACCACTTCTGGTCGGGGAGGGCATTCAGGGACAATGAGGGCATAGGGCCAGACGTGCATGTGGGCTCGAGAACAGGAAACGTAATAAAGCATAGATCCTGACCTACCTGTCTCCGCGTGGCTTCTGTCTGCAGCGACACGACAGGGAGCTGACCTGAATACTGAAGAAAAGAAGAGTACAATAGGAAAAGTGAAGCAGGATGCAAAACTGGCGTAAACGTACAGAGGGAGGAGAAAGCACTGGGCTCTTAAACCCCAGTAAATAAGGAAGTAGCAGGAGTTTCTTGGAAACAGGACTCAGGCGAGAGCCCTTCTAGACAGCGCAGAAGAAGTCTTGATAGTGCATTAGACACTTCAGAGATTTCTGGATGAGAATTCAGCTAATGACTTTAAACACGTCAAGACTCCAAATATACATATAAATCCAGATAGGATTTGCAAAGTAAAATACAAATTGAAGGGGATATACCATGTACCATTAAAGCAGTCTTCTGGTCACAATTGTCCGATGATTATATCATCCTAGTGGAAGAGGACTGTCCTCAGGTCTTTATTAAGGAAGTGCTTCGGAGGTAGGAAGTCATAACAGTGGCTTTTTCTCCCCTAGTACCTGAAGATATCATGGAAATTTACACCAGTGAATGTGCTATTAGACAAGCTCCAACCCTATACAGAAATCAAGCGCAGTGGAACAAACACTTAAGTCCACATGTCATTCCCCTATGCAGCAAACCTTAACCACAAGTACAATAATACCCTTTAAAGCCAGAAGCAAAGTGTGATATAAAAGCAATATTAGATCATTTATAATATCAGGTCATAATAGCGCGTTGTCTCTCACCAATGAACACTCCCCTTTTTCCCACTCTTCAAACCAGATCCTATAAAATAGTTTCAGACAACAGGAATCTGACTTTGCGTTTGCAAACCTGTGGGGTACAAAACGCGCATAGCAGGGTTTTGATGACCAACCTGATACCAAAAAAATACAAAACGACCCTGAATATTTCCAATGGGATTTTAGTCAAAATATAGCACCTGAAGGTGAGTATCTAACCACCTTCAGTTTTGACGGTGTGCAGTTCTCGTTACGATGCTTGCCTATGGGCTATAACAACAGTCCTGGCTTATTTTCAGCACGTATCATGGCTATCTTACAACCAGATCCTGAAGTATTGCAATACATTTATGATATCTATCTTACCAATGCTGATTTTGATCTACACCTAACCAGGGTGGACAGAGTGGTGACCATATTAACATCACATGGTTACAAAATCAATTTTAAGAAATCAATGATTGCATACCTGACAGTGACCTTCCTGGGATACGAGAGATTTTATTTATTTATTTATTTATTACAGATTTATAATGCGTATGGCTGCCCCAGCAACGAGGCGTCCCAGCGCAGTACAAGGACCAGAGACGAGAAATCAGAGCAAATCGAGGCAATTAAATGGTAGAAGTGGGAAAAAGCCAAGTCTTCAAGGCCCTACGAAACGCCAGATGGTTAGAGATAGTTCTAATAGGGGTCGGGAGCGAATTCCATAATTTTGCCGCCAGCCAACGGAAAGAGCGCCCCCCCGCCCTAGCCCTCCCCACTCGAGGAGTGCAGACCATAGCTAGGTTAGCGGAACGCAGCGGGCGCTTAGGTACATAAACCTCCAACAACTGGAGAAGGCCTGGCGGAGCCTGTTTTGACAAGATCTTGTGTGAGATGCACAATGCTTTGAATTGTATCCGTTTGTCCACTGGCAGCCAATGGAGTTTGGGGAGAACCTGCGCTACTGAACAGTGCTTGGGTAATGAGACCAGAATCTGTGCTGCTGCATTCTGGACCCTCTGGAGGCGCTTTACGCTGGTTCTTGTTGCTCCCAAGTATAGGCAATTGCCGTAGTCCAGTCTTGATAGAACAGATGCCTGGACGATAGTCTGGCGCACCGAAGGGGGGAAAAACCCGAGCAAAGGCTTTAGACCCCGCAGGAGTCCGAAACAGACCCCCGCAACAGCTTTTGTTTGTTTCTCAAAAGTCAATCCCTGGTCAAACCATACCCCAAGATTTTTTACGGTTTCCTTAGGAAGTGGGGCAGGTTTTAGACGATCCGGCCAATATAGATCTGACCACAGCTCCCTATCCTTTCCAAATAACAGGATCTCTGATTTGCCAGAATTAAGCTGTAGGCAGTTAGTTGCCATCCAATCGGCGATAGCTAACAGATCATCCTTAAAATTATCTAAATTGGAGGTACATTTCCTAGAAAAGGATATCACTAGTTGGGTGTCGTCTGCATACGACACCAGCGACAGCCCCCTCCCCTTCGCCAGCACTGCCAGAGGGCTGACATACAGATTGAATAGTAGAGGGCTCAGAATGGAGCCCTGTGGAACCCCCTGGTGTAGTGCAAACTCCTATGAGGAAAAGGGGGATGCCAGGACCTGGAAAGATCTTTCCGATAAAAATGATTTAATCCAGGCCAAGGCTAAGTCCCTGATCCCGATATCCTGTAAACGCTTAAGAAGTATATTATGGGACACCGTATCGAAGGCGGCACTTAAGTCCAAAAGGACCAAGGCCGCTGAGTCCCCAACGTCAAGACTGCTCTTAATGGCTTCTGACACAGCTAGAAGCGCGGATTCAGTGCTATGTCTGGGCCGGAAGCCGTGTTGAGTGGAATCAAATATGGCATGTTGCTCAACGAAGTTGGCCAGAATGGAATTCACATGTGCCTCCACCACTTTAGCCAGGAAAGGCAACTGGGAGATAGGTCGATAGTTGCCTGGATTGGCAGCGTCCAAAGAAGATTTTTTTAACAGGGGGACGACCTTTGCATGTTTCCATGCCCGTGGAACTGACGCCGACAGCAGCGACAGATTAGCCAGATCCAGGCCCACGCCTGATATGGAGGAATAGAGCTGGTGAAAATGGGTAGGGGTTACTGGAGCGGCCGGGGAGCCTGATTTGATTTTTAAGCATAACGCCTCAAACTCCGAAGGCGAGAGTGGAGGAAGTGCCACCAAATTACGACCCTCCATGTCAGCTCCCCCCCCCAAACCATCCTCCTCCGGCAGGGGAGCTGCCTTAGGGAGAGCCAGATAAATCAGTTACACCTTTTTAACAAAATACTGGGCTAGCTCATCGCATTGAAGGTTAGAGGTGATAGGAGAAGCCCCAATAGCACCTGTACTCTTCATGTCGCCCAGCAAAGAGAAAATAGTCTGGGCAGGGTTAGAGCTACCCAGAATCTTGCTGGCCACAAAATCCGCCCGGCTCTTCGGATACCCTTATGATATTGCTTAAGGGCCATTTGATATTCAAGTTTTGCTGTTTCATCATAGGAGCGTCTCCAAACACGCTCCAGTCGCTTACAGCCCTTCTTAGCTAGGGAAAGAGTGTCGTCAAACCATGGGTTAGAAGGCCCGCGACCTTTCCTGCTCCATTTAGCTGGAATACAATTGTCCAGGCCACCCATCAGCCAGTCGTGGTAACACCGGTTAGCCACGTCAACATCCGAAGATAGCTGAGGTAAATGGCCAGATAGCCAGGCAGAGAGAGCCTCAGGATCAAGCCTATGCCAAGGGCGTTTAAAAACTTTAATAGGACAGATAGGGTCTGTCCTAATCTGCAATTGTAGAGAGAAGGAGACCAGGAAGTGGTCAGTCCAGGCCTGCGGGATTGGTGTACACATTTTAATCCGAGGAAGATTGGAAAAAACAGGATCCAGCAAGTGGCCGGCTACGTGGGTGGCTTCGAGCACATGCTGCCTCAGCTGGAAAGCTTCTAGATCTGCCAAAAAAACGCCGATCTCCGCTCTCTCTTCATTCTCGAAATGGAGGTTAAGATCGCCCAGGATAGTGAAATTTGCTGCCTTACTAGCGAAGATCCCCTAAGAGCAAGGGCCTAGCTTCAGACTTTGTTCAGAAATGTCCTACCTTGCAGCCTCCCGTTACACTGAAAAAGTTGCAATCCCTGCTGGGGTTTCTCAACTTGGGACATACTTACTTGCCTCACTATGCTGAGCAATTGAAGCCCTTGTATGATCTGATTTCTCCCACGTTTTCATCAAACAATGGATGAACGCTCACACTGATTACTTGTTTACTTTACAAGCAGACATGCTTGAGACTAAATATTTGCAGATTAGGGATAATAAAGCTAACCTAGTTATCAGTCATACCCAGTCAATATGGTTATACCTGCGTGACTTGCAACGAAGGACAGGTCTTTCCTATTGCTTACAAGTCTCACTTGTATTCCTTAGCTGAAGCACGCTTTGCTTCCATTATGAAAATCCTTAAGTCTGGGCAACCAGCTATTCTGAAGGAGCACCCTATGGCATAGGAAAACATATCATTATTGTTCTTCCCGTACCAGCTCTAGAAGTGGGCCGTCAAGGAAAGCATTCCTAATGCTCACGCCCTACACTGGAAGTGTGTCCATTGGGGCCTATTCCTTAAGTACAGTGGATGCAAAGTTCAGCATGATTCTACTCTTTGTACACAGGTGATCCTCCAATATGAACAACACATTGCGCCACTTACCAGAGTGTATTCTACACAGATGGCTCTGCCCAACCGGTGGTAGGAACAAAATACAAGTATTCCACAGCATGCCTAGCAGTACACGGTATAGTGAAGGATGGTGAATTCCTTTCACAGTGCAAAAGTGCTATAATCTTAGTTGACAGCACTTCACATCATACAGAACTACATGCTCTGTAAGTTGCACTACAAAGGGCTGACTCATCAGTTCCCACACTTATTGTGTCCGACTTATCCTTTTGTGTGTTTGGTTACAATTTTGACTTGCAGCATTGGAATTTGAATGGATTCAAGGAAGAAAAGGAAACACCCATAAAGAATAAACAACTTTAGGGAACGGTAGCTGTATTACAAGACAAGATTCCATTGCTCCATGTGAGGTACACTTTGGGTTATCAGCTTGGTGCCATTCAAACCAACAGGAACTCTGCCGCCAACCTAGTGTCAAAGGCTGCTATTCAAACTGTTAGAGTAGCAGTCCTAACCAGATCTCAAACGAAGATCGACACAGATATCTAAACAGCCATAAATGCAACCAAACAAGGTGGGAAGCTGTTCCCTTCACTCGTCCTCAGGGTTGGTATGATGCTCGAATGGGTCCACGTCGCAATAGCTTCAAGTCTGACCGCTATTACAGCACAGACTATTGAAGTGATTAAGCGGGGGAAGGTAAAATAGGGAAGAGCAGGGAGGGAGATCTGAAAACAAACAACACACAATTCCTTATATGACAACATCTAAGTGCTTCCTCTCCCATCTCAGTGAGTATCCTTCCCACCCCTCTCTGTTCTATAGTGCACTGATAATACGAATACTTGCAAACAAAAATACTGTAGAAACAGTCTTGAAATGGTGGGGGTCTCTGCGCTGAAGAACCAATATAAGTAGTGATAGATACGACTAGGGAGAAAGAAAAGAATGTTATTCTCCTGCGATATTACTCATACTATGATACACTCTGGAGGTCTATTCACCTACCCCTTGATTTGTAATGGCAAGCTTCACAGAGGAGGCAATGGCAATTTGTCTTGCCTTCCCACAATTCCCCTGTTAATAGGCACAACAAATGACAAAACAAAAAATAAATAGAGGATCATCAGGCTATTGCTCCCATAGCGTCCATAGTACCAATGTAAAGTTACTTCCAACGGATAATAGGTTCAGAGCTAATCAGGCAAAGTTATACAGCAAATGATGGGTGTCTTGTGGGAACATTCGTGAATCACACATGCTCCTTAGTACCACAGTTACGAATTCCAAAACAACTAGAAAGTTACTTCACTTCGCATAATAGTTGAGAAACTCCAGAGAATTACCCTCCATAACCAACTGCTATTTTATTATGAGTTTCTATTTTCTCTCCGCATGAGTCTATGCCAGCGACTGGCCAATGGAGAGAAACAACTAAAGAATTAGTGAACAGAGCACTGTTCACGTCTACCTCTCCCCTGCAAAGCCTCAGCCGAAACCTGACAACAGAGGAGGGATCGAGAAGGCAGCTGAAACGAGTTGGAGTGCAACCTCGCTCAGCTCGGGCCAATAGCCTGTGAAACCCAGGCGCAAGCAACTGGAAAAACAAGGAATATTTGGTGTCACAGACACCCTTACCACACCGGCTCTCCAGGATCTGAACGCTGACGTTGTATCAGAATAATCGGCAGCACTGCAATGCCCCGGCCGGGGATGTAGGGAATTTTTCCGGTCCGCGTGATTATGTCTGCGCGCCTCAGCCGCATTGCCTAATGGGACGTGTAGTTCCGTACACTCCCGATGGCAGTGTTCTAGCGTTTGTGTGTGGTTCTTTGATGGAACCTGACAGTACATCCCTCTCCAAGAGAACACTGACATGGACAAGGTTTCTGTGGGTACTTTTGGTGGTATTCCCTTTTTAGCCTGGCTGCGTGTATATTGGAGGATGGTACCCAAGAGTTTTCTTCAGGCCCATACCCCTTCCAAGACACCAAATACCACAGTCTTCTCTTCATGATTTGGAATCAAGTAATTTCTTGACTTCATACTCTTGTTTATTGTTAACCCAAATGGGTTCAGGTTTTTTCTTTACAGTTGTGAGAGAAGGTTTCAAAAGGGACAAATGAAACACAGGGTGTATGCGAAGTTTAGAAGGTAGCTCTAATCTTACAGCAACAGGATTTACTACCTTTACTATCCTGTGAAATCCAATGTACCTAGGGTTGAAAACACTATAGTGTTTAAACTGGATGTTCTTTGTGGATAGCCACACTCTATCTCCTTTTTTGTACAAAGTGCTAGGCCTTCTGTGCTTGTCAGCTTGTCTTTTGTATGCAGTCTTTGCCTGTTGTAACTGTTTGTGTGTGTCTTTTAGAGTATTTTGTATATCTGTGTTTCTTTTCTGTACTTCAGGGATAGTTTTTGCTTCTGCAGGCTGGGTAAAAGGGGAGTTTTGGAGAGATGCATGTGAAGCACTGTTATAAGCCACTTCCGCTAACCACACCCACCCCACCCATGCCTCTGTGTTCTTATCCACATAACACCTAAGGTATTGTTTGAGGGTTTGATTGAGACATTCCGTCTGTCCATCCGTTTGAGGGTGGTAACTAGTAGACAAAGCCGCGGAGATATGCAATGCTTGACACCACACTCTCCAAAACTGGGCAGTGAATTGTGACCCCCTGTCGGACACGGGAGACCATGTACCCTTACGATGTAAACTAACAACAATAAAGTTAGTTGACCAGCCATTGGACGCTGTTGGCATGCAATGAAATGTCCTAACCTTGTTAAGTAGTCTACCACTACTAAGTATGGTGGTGTACCCTTGATCTTTTGGCAACCCCACAATAAAGTCCAATGATATGTTTTCTAAAGGGAGAGTGGGAGTTGGAAGAGGACACAGTAAACCTTGCTTTTTCAGGGTGTCAGTCTTGTTTCTGTTACACACCACATTTCTTAACCCACATAACTACGTCGATCCGTACACTGGGCCACCAGAACTGACGCATGGGGGCGTGGCTTGGTGAGCCAAGATGGCGGACGCGCTTTGAGCCGGCGCTGGGAGCCGCGGCCTCGCATGAGCGGAGAGGCGGGGCTGGGCCTGCCTGAGAGAGGCTGCGGCGGTGAGGCGCCCATGTGCAGGCGGCGACCGGACGGCGACGTTTGAGGCTGAAGGTGGAGCGGCGCCTTGGGGACGACAACTTGGCCCAGCCTGGAGGGGTCCAGTGGAGGCATCCTGGGGCGTTCCGGCCCGGAGGGGCCCACGTGACAGTGAGGTGCGGTGAGTGTCCCGGTCGGGCAGTGGGCCCTGAGTTGGTGTGGCGCCCCGATCCCCAGTGTGCTGTGCTCTGTTCCCCCCCCCCCAACCCCACCCCCCCCGGATGTGCCAGAGATTTGGGGGGTTCGGCGGCCGATTCGGGTCGCAGGGGGTGAGGAGCCCGGTGGGGAACGACGGAGATTGACAGACGGCCGTCCGGCCCGGTTGGCGAGGCCTGCAACCTGCTGGACCCCGGAGACGACGGGACACGACTGATTTGGCCGGCTGGGTTGGGGTGGACGTCGCGTCTGCCCCGGGACAGTACTGGGGAGGCAGCGCCTGGCTCCTTTTGGCAGAGGTCGGGCTGGGTGCCAGCGGATCGGCTGGGCCCTGACCCCCGTGGTTCCTCCCTGACGATTGGGGCGGAGGACTTGTATCAGGGGCAATATCCTGGAGGTAGCTACGCAAGGGGGGGAGAAGATCTCCCGTCGGGCCCGCTGGATCTTGCACGGCCGTGGCCTTGGAGTACAGGGCTGCGACAATGACCAAAGACAAACATGGTGGAGGTGCGGCAAAGCAGGGGCCAATTGATAAATACACAAGCCCGGGCCTGGCGGGGACGGTCGCTGGGGGCTCCTCGGCGGTGGCGCCGGACAATGCAGCCCTCCTAGCAGCTATAACGCAATCCCGAGACATGCTGCATGCCAAGATTGGGGCAGTTGGTTCGGACGTGATGCTGCTGCGCCAGGATCTGCGAAACGCGGTGGCCCGCATCACAGTGACTGAAACCAGGGTGTCGAGTGTGGAGGACGAGGTTGCGACGCTGAGGAAGCAGGTTGTGGCCCTGGAGTCGACCCAGCGGGGCCTGGCGGGCAGGGTCGAAGACGCAGAAGGGCGGGCCCGCAGGAACAGCCTGCGCTTTGTGGGGTTTCCGGAGGGCTGCGAGGGGAACAACATGGAACGCTTCCTCTCCCAGTGGCTGGAGGGCTGGCTCCCGCCTGAATCGCTATCCCGCTGCTTCGTGGTGGAGCGGGCGCATCGGGCCCTTGTCCAGAAGCCGCCGGTGGGGGCCCGTCCTCGGCCAATCATCGCCAAACTCCTGAACTATCACAACAGGAATGTCATTCTCCGCCAGACCAGGGAGAAGGAACCTCTGCAGTTCGAAAATTCCCGTATACTGATATTCCCGGACTATACACGTATGGTCCAGCAGCAGCGTCAGTCTTTCCTAGCTGCCAAGGCCAGGTTGCGAGAGCTTCATCTATCATACGCTCTTCTCTACCCAGCACGCCTGAGGGTCGTCTATGAGTCCCGAACACTGTTCTTCGAATCGCCGGAGGACGTATTTAAATGGACAGATGAGACAGTAAAGCTACGTCCTCATACACCCCCGGGTAGAGAATCCGACTCATCCCAGACTGAGGCGGCGGGAAATACTTCTAAGAGACAGCGGCGTTCCAGATCCCGCCGTCGCAATAAGTCCGGGGGGGGCCCGGCGTGGGGCTGGCCCGGAGGCAGGCCATCTGCCGGTTGGATCCTGAGGGCCCGGGAGCTCCGTGGGAGCAGTTCTTATTGGTCTCCGCGTCATGGACTTGCCGTCGGCTGCTTCATCCTCCTTGGTGCATGGGGTTGCCTTGGCCCGGGGGACTGATGTGAAGGGCGGACACCACCGTAGCAGGTTGCGGGTGGGGTCATTGGGGTTTGGTTGTGGTGGGCAAGTTGGGGATCCATTGGTTGGGAACTCCTGAGGTTCACGGTTTGGGCCTGGGGAAGTTTCTCACCGCGACAGGTACTTCAATGTTTGTGAGGTATGGGGTGGGGGGGGGTGGGGTTGGGGGGTCTGTTGGGTAGTTTGGGTTTTAGATTAGGGGTTGGCCGCACTTTAGTACAGAGCTGGGCTTGGGCGGGGACGGACGCCGAAGTCCCTTGGTGGCCATTATGTCCTGATTATGTTTCCTATGGCAGTGGATTCCCGGGGGTCTAGTGGGCAATTAGCCACAATCAAAGTATTGATCTGAAATGTTCGGGGCGCCCTAGATAAGATCAAGAGGGGGCGATCCTGCAGTACGCGAAGAGGGCCTCGGCGGATGTGTTGCTCCTACAGGAGACACACCTGTTGGGGACGAAAGTGCTCTGCCTTCAACGCTACGGATACACACAAGTGTTTCATGCAGGGTTTGTTCAGGGTTCCAGGGGTGTGGGTATATTGGTACACAAGCGGGTTTCTTTTGCGCATTATCGGACTTGGGCAGACACATATGGGAGGTACGTTTTTGTTATGGGGTGGTTGGGTCGGAACAGGTGGTGTTTGTTTGTTAGTGTATACGCCCGACCCCCCTCCCCCCCCCCCTGTCAGGGACATTTGCGGAACAACTCATGGCGCCCTGTGCGGACATCCCGGAGGTCCCGGGGATCATAGGAGGGGACTGGAATGATGTGATGGACCTTTCTAGGGACCGACAGTCAGGGGGCCGGGGGAGAGGGGAGGGTGGACGGACGAAACGTAATGCGCTGGTGGGTGGCCTGGCGTGGGTGGATGCCTGGAGGCGATGCCATGGTACTGCTCGTGCGTACACGTATTTGTCGGCGGTGCACGGCTCCTTCTCCCGACTAGACTACATTTTCCTATCGGGGGCCGCGGAGTCCCGGTTGGAAGCAGCGGAGATCCTTTCGCGTGGGCTATCGGACCACTCCCCGGTGTCTGCGGTCTTACGGATGGGGGGCGTGGGGCGGTCGTTTCGCTGGCGGCTCTCGGTGTGGCACCTGCAACAAAATGACTATAGCGTGCATATGACTGTGGCGGTAGATCAATATTTGTCACGGAATGTGGGGTCCGTGTCCGGGGCGGACATGTTGTGGGAGGCGTTGAAGCCGACACTACGCGGAGCAGATATCTCCTTCTGTGCAGCGGCCCGCCGTGAGCGCCGAGCGGGGCTAGTTCGGGCGGAGGCTGAGGTTATGGAGTTGGAGCGTAGGGGCCGGGGGGATGGGAGTGAGGCGTATTGTCGGCGGCTACTTTATGCACAGCAGACATATGGCTCCCCTACTGCTCGACGAGGCACGTCAGGTGTGGCTAGCCACTAGGAGTCGAGTGTACCAGCGGGGGGACAAGTCGGGTACAATGCTGCACAGGCTGTGTCAGGGGGTGTATCCTACTCAGGACCTCCCAGGGATAGTGGACCCCGGGGGCACGCCCATAGTGGATCCCGGTGCGCTAGCCAATAGCTTCGCTACATACTATGCAGGTCTATATAGTCCCTGCGAAAGCCTCACGGAGGCGGACGTGGAGCGATTCCTGAGTGATCACCCTATCACGGCGTTATCAGAGACGGCAAGGACGGCATTGGATCGTCCGCTAACGGTGGAAGAATTAGGGGAGGCGCTGAGTGGCCTGACCCCGGGCAAGGCCCCGGGCCCGAATGGGTTCCCGAGTGAGTTTTTTAAGAAGTATTTCCTACAATTGGGTCCGCATTATACGGCGGTGGTGGAGGAGGCCCGAGAGCGTGGATTGTTACCCCGGGACTGGAGGCATGCTGAGATTGTAGTGTTCCACAAGCCGGGCAGGCCCCCGGAAGAGCACTCCTTGTATCGTCCAATCTCCTCCTCAATGTCGAGGCCAAAATTCTGGCGAAAGCTTTGGCCAATCGTCTCCTGCCATACATCGCCTCGTTGGTCCATCCGGATCAGGCAGGGTTCATGCCCTCCCGGGCCACGCGACATAATATTCGTCGGGCCCATGTGGCGATCGCTGAAGTGCAGCGGTTTGGGGTTCCGGCAGCCCTGTTGGCGGATATGGATCGGGCGTTTGATTCCCTTATCTGGCGCTATATGTTCCTGCTGCTGCAACGCTTGAATTTCGGGCCGCGGTTCCTGTCCTATGTGCGGCTTCTCTATACGGAGATTACGGCTTCGGTCAGGGTAGCGGGGGCGTCCTCATTGCCGTTCCCCGTACGGCGTGGAACACGCCAGGGGTGCCCCCTGTCCCCGTATCTGTTTGCCCTGGCCATGGAACCCTTGGCGGTGTGAGTGTGGATGGAAGCGCAAATCTCCGGATTTGAGTGGGAAAATGGCCTGGCCGATCGTATAGCCCTCTATGCGGACGATATCCTCTTTTTCCTGACGGACCTCGACCGCACGGGGCCCCGGCTACTCCGTATCATGCAGATATTTGGTGAGACGTCGGGTCTCTTCATGAACCCCCGGAAGTCTACCCTGTGGGTATTGGGGGGTCCGACTCAGCTGCAGGGGTGGGCGTCCCCGGTGCGGAAGGCGGTGGGGGGGGCTTCAGTATTTAGGGGTGTTCTTATCACCTACTCTGGCGGTTTCTTGGGGGCGAAACGTGGTGCCCGTGTGGGAGCGTGTTTGTCACGACATTAAATTGTGGACCCGCATGCCGCTCACCATCTTTGGCCGGTGTGCGATTTTCAAGATGGTGGCTCTTCCTCGCCTTCTGTACCAGCTGCGGAATCATCCGTATGTGATTCCACCGGATTGGTTCCGTCGGGTGAACTCGACCCTGTGTCAGTTCCTGTGGGAGGGTGGGGTGGCTCGAGTGGCCCTACGGACGTGCTTCCTCTCAACATATGACGGGGGTCTGGCAACGTCGGATCTGCTCTCTTATTCATGCCTCCCACCTGCTAGTTCTGAACGAGTGGTGGTATGGGGAAGGGGGGGACCCAGCATACTCTGTGGAGCGTCGGCTCATGGCCCCACACACACTACATACTCTGCTTTATTCCGCTGTGCATCGGGCGCGTTTGCCACCGGTGACGCAGGTAGTCTTTCAGATTTGGCGCCAGGCGCTGACGCGCATTGGGTGGTGGAACGTGATCACGCGGGAGACCCCTCTGTGGCACAATGGGCGACTACCACAGATGGTGGCCCTGTCAGGGTTTGAGGGGTGGGATCGGATAGGCATCTCCACCATAGGCGATGTGGTGCGGGGGTGCGCTCTGAAGTCCTTCCAGGATCTTCAACAAGAATTTAGCATGCCACGGATGCAGTTCTATAGGTACCTACAGTTTCGTCACGCACTCTCCCTCAGCCTGGCGGGCTTAGACTCCATAGCTGACTTTAGCCCAGTGGAGGCGAAGCTCTTTATGGGTGACCTCCAAGAGAGGAAAATCTCCAAGATCTATCGAACGCTCATTATTCACAGCGCCCCCTCGCTCCAGCAGCTCAAAGGGAAATGGGAGGACGATGTTGGGCCCCTCGACGAGACGGACTAGGCGGAGGCGCTGGCCTCGCCTCGGGGGGCGGCCATAGCTATCCGACTACGACTTATACAATTGAAATACCTGCATAGGGCTTATTTTACCCGTAGGAGGCTGTGGCGGGCGGGCCTGATTGTCTCTCCGGAGTGTCTCCGCTGTGGACGGGAGGAGGGCTCCTTCTTCCACACAGTATGGCTCTGTGGGTCGTTGTCCCGGTTTTGGAGAGGGGTGTTGACTTGTTTATCCGAGGTGCTGGGTTGGGATCTTCCCGCAGACCCCAAGTTGATACTCCTGCATGTTATGGAGGATATTGGTGGCAACATATACAAGAGACATTTACTGCTGTTGGGCCAAGAGGGATATCGCCCGGGCATGGAAGGCTCCGGCGGCTCCCTCTCTGAATGTGTGGAAGAGGGGTTTGGACTTTAGCATGGGCTTGGAGCTCCCCATATTTGCAGCTAGGGGGTGCCCCCGTAAACATTACAAGATATGGAAGCGTTGGGCAGACTATAGGGGTCTCCCCCTGGAGCCGGTGCCGGAGGAGCGGGAGGAGGTGTCCATCTAGTTCCCCGGGGGAGAGGGGGCGCTCATAGGGACTGGGGTTGGATCTGTCAGGTTTATGCTCATTCAAGATGTCGCTTGTTGGATATGGTACGGTGCGGTCGGGGGGGGGGGAGAGTTGGGGGGTTTGTTTTTCACCTGAAATGCATTTCAAGTATCCTATTACGATAAAAATGTCAATGTCATTATTGGTGCAATGCTTGGGCCGGTACCCCTGGGACTTCAGGGGCCGGCAATGTATGCGGTTATTGACGAATAAAAACAATTTAAAAAAAAAAAAGAACTGACGCATGACTCTTTCTTGAGTCTTTTCTGTGCCATTATGTCCAGCACAAGGAACCTCATGGCACCATTGAAATATTGATCTTCTTAGGGTTACGACTGGGATCAACACCTGCGGACCTTGGATGGGTATTCCTTTTTTCATCTGCCATTCCGGGTGACTTCACAACCGAGTTTTCCATGTAAACGTTTGGATACCCCGCGCCACCTGGCTCAGAAAAGGGTCACAATGTACAGTACAAAGCACCTTCTGTGGATCGATTATGGCTCTATCCAGCATTACTTCAGATTCTTCTACGGTGTCTTGCCTTGTGAGGGCATCCACCTTTCTATTCTCACTGCCAGGTCTGTATTTAATAACGAAATCGTAGCCAGTGAAAAATAGCATCCATCTGAGTTGGCGTGGTGTTAGTTGTCTGGCTGCCCGCCTGATTTGCAAGTTACGGTGATCGGTGAAAACTGTTACCACATGTTTGGCCCCCATCAGCCAATGTCTCCACTTCCCGAAAGCGTCTTTGATTGCGAATAATTCCTACTCTATCGAGTAATTCCTTTCTGCTTCGTTCACTTTTCTGGACATGTAAGTCACTGGATTCACCTGTTCGGTGGTTATGTCCCGTTGTGACAACACCACCCCTACCGCTACTTCAGAAGCAGCTGCTTCCACAATGAAGGGTCTTTCCGGATCTGCGTGAGTCAAAACGGGGGCAGACACGAACGGGTGCTTCAGCTTGTCAAATGCCTTTTGCGCTTCTTCAGTCCAATGGATGGTCGCCTATTTACGTAATAGTTTTGTAACAGGGGCTACCGTAAGGGAGAACTGGTTGATGAACCGCCTATAAAAATTGGTGAATCCCAAAAAACACTGGACGTCTCGAACCGGTTTGGGACACGGCAACTCTTTCACGGCCAACACTTTTCTTTCAGCCATCTCCTGTCCATGCGACGAAAGCATCACCCCCAAAAACTCCACAGATGATACATGGAATTCACGCTTTGTCAGCTTACAAAACAGAAGATGCTTGCGGAGAGTACGTAAGACGGCGCTTAGATGTTGAACATGGCTTTCCTCACTGTTGGAATAGATGAGAATGTCATCAATGTATACTACCACATATTGATCCAGGTACTCCCGTAACACGTCATTGAGAAAGAACTGAAACGCTGCAGGCATGTTGCACAAGCCGAACTGCATCACCATATACTCATACAATCCAAATCTTGTTTTGAATGCAGTTTTCCATTCATCTCCCTCTCTCTTGCGCACTAAATGATATTCCCCTTTTAAATACAACTTGGTGTATACCACCGCTCTTTTCACTTATTCCAGAAGCACTGGTATGAGAGGGAGGGGATACAGATTCCTCACAGTGATGGAAATTAATGCACAAAAGACAATGCAGGTCCTCAACTCCCTATTAGCCTTAGGGATGAAGAACAAAGGAGAGGCTGCTGGAGACTTTGAATTCCGTATGAATCCTAAGTCTAAGTATTTGTTGAGGTAACGACGTAGATGCTCATTCTCGGGTTCCGTCCGTGCATAAATCGGTCCACAACGCACCACGGCTCCTGGTATAAAATCGATTTGACAATCTTAAATCCTATGTGGAGGTAGAACTTCTGACATCTTGTCGCTGAAAACGTCTGCATATTCCTGATACTGCGACGGGAGGATGGTCTCTTTCTCGGCCGCTGTACAACATGATAAACGTTTGCGAGGGCTCTGGCAGGTGGTTCCGATGATACCAAGCAATGACTTTGACAGTAGCTGGAATTAAACTTCAAACTGTTTTCCGCCCAGTTGATTTCTTGGTTGTGTTTCCAGAGCCAAGGTAATCCGAAAATAATCCCATATTGTGGGGCCTGAATAATGCTAAAGGATAAAGTCTCAGTATGTATGGATTCGTAGACGATGGACAACTCTTCGGTGCAATGACAAATCGGTCCAAAATCCAATAATTTGCCATCCACTGTAAACACCTGTTCCGGAATGTTCTTCTCAAAAAGTCTAATCCCTGGTCTTTGAGCTTCTTTATGATCCATAAAACATCCAGTGGCTCCAGAATCTATCATGGCATGAACCAAACACCACTCTTTCATTGTATGCAGCTGAATGTCAATGTACAGATGATCTTGTGTAGACCTGGTAGATTGAAGGGATGCTAAGACTGCTCAAGGGTGACCATTAACTATGTCTCGAGCTCTTAAGTATTCCGGCGTCTTTATTCTTGCTACGGTTTTGACTTGTTGGTTTCCAGAACGAGGGTTTCGGGGTCTGGATAAACAGTCACAAATGAAAGGTCCTTTCTTCCCACAGTAAAGACATAGCCCTTTCTTGCATCGCTCTTCTCTTTCCTCTAGGGTCAAAGATGCTCTCACCGTCCCTACTTCCATGGCTTCTTGAGGTGGTAGGTAAGGTGTTTCTGTGGGTCTTTGTCATTCAAAGCTGTTGAACGACATATCCTTTCTCTGGTTTGCCCCTCTCCTTTCACTAAGACGGTGATCTAAATGTAAAGTGATATCTATCAATTCTTCGCAGGATAGTGGTTGTGGGTCTACTTGGGCGATAACGTCTTTCAATTCTTCCTTCAACTCGTGGTAATATACTGCTGCTTGTTTTGATTGTGGCCAGTTAGTTTCCTCCACTAACCTCCGAAAGGCATTTAAATAAACCACAAAATCTTTATTGCCTTGTTCTTAACTCAAGCAATTCTTTGTCTGCTGCTGCAAAATCTAGTTTAAAAGCCTCCCAACCATATAAAGGGTGATCATCCCTTCTCACCAGGGGAACCGCCCACTGTGCTGCTTTGTCCGCTAAATGTGAAATCAAGAATGCCACCCTGGCCTGATTTGATACACAAGCCGTAGGGTTACAGGTAAAATGTAACTTAACTCGTGTAAGAAACACCTGAACTTTGCTAGGATCCCCATATAACCTCTTGCGTGCGGCTAGGGGTATAGGTGTTGGTACTTCAACTACCACAACTACAGGATTTGTGGTAGTTTGGGATCCGCTGCATTTGTTCTACCTTCGCCTGAAGAGCAGCGGTCTCATTACGTGATGCAGTAACCTCTATTTGAACGGCAGCGAGAGCTGCTATCATGTCTTCTAAGGTGACCATTTTCACTCAACCAGGAGGACAGAATTCGTGGGCCGATTATTCTGTAACCTTCACGCGTCCTCAAGCTATCATCAAGCTATTGCTCCCATAGCTTACTTAGTACCAATGTAAAGATAGTTCCAACGGATAATAGGTTCAGAGTTAATCAGGCAAAGTTATACAGCAAATGATGGGTGTCTTGTGGGAACATTTGTGAATCACACATGCTCCTTAGTACCACAGTTAGGAATTCCAAAACAACTAGAAAGTTACTTCACTCCGCATAATAGTTGAGAAACTCCAGAGAATAGCCCTCCATAACCAACGGCTATTTTATTATGAGTTTCTATTTTCTCTCCGCATGAGTCTATGCCAACGACTCGCCAACGGAGAGAAACAATGAAAGAATTAGTGAACTGAGCACTGTTCACGTCTACCTCTCCCCTGCAAAGCCTCAGCCGGGACCTGGCAACAGAGGAGGGATCGAGAAGTCCGCTGAAATGAGTTGGAGTGCAATCTCGCTCAGCTCGGGCCAATATCCTGTGAAACCCAGGCGCAAGCAACTGGAAACAACAAGGATTACTTGGTGTCACAGACACCTTTACCACACCGGCTCACCAGGATCTGAACGCCGACGTTGTATCAGAATAATCGGCAGCGCTGCAATGCCCTGGCCGGGGGATGTAGGGAATTCTTCCAGTCCGCATGATGACGTCTATGCGCCTCAGCCACATTTCCTAATGGGACGTGTAGTTCTATACACTCCCGATGGCAGTGTTCTAGCGTTTGTGAGTGGTTATTTGATGGAACCTGAAAGAAGCCTCCTGTAGGCTTTCCTTCTAAATACTCATACACCCTTAATTCACAAACATTTCTGTAATTACACTACCAGAAGTGGAAGACAGGGTAATACCTAATAAACTGTCTATATTAGATTTAATGAAAGAAGCCCATGAGGGATTGACATGTGTATATGTAGGGATCAACGCGACATTGGAAATGCTACAGCAAAGCAATATATTGGTGGCCTGATTTGTATTCATAGGCTAAGGGTTATGTTAGGCAGAGCTATAATTGTCAGCAGATTAAACCCTCCACTGTCAAAAGACCCTCGCCAGTTCTCCTCACAATCTCCATCATCGCCTTTTGGGTGATTTATTTGAATCACATCAGCCCCCTTCACTCAGACAACTAATATAAGTACTTATTGGTGGCAATTGATTCCTTCTTGATTCCAATGGGTGTGGCCACAGAGAAATGGAAGTGCTTCATCAGTAGTAAAGGTTTTGCAGCGTCTGGTAGCAATTGGGGGCAGTTCATTCATTTTGTTTAGATATCAGTACTGCATTTGCCTCCAAGGCTTATTGGAATTCAATGTATTCTCTGGGTGTTTGTCTGCAATTCAACGATCCCATTCATAATTCAATGAAATGGTGTTGTCGAACTTTCCAACGGCATAATTAAACAAGCCTTAACTGCTAGGGTACTCTAGGGTACAAAGTTCATGTCTTAGTCGGTTCCATAATCTGTATGCAGTCCAGAGAGCATTGAATAACTTGCTTAGGCATGTATTGGGAGAACGCACCCATATAAGGTTCTCTTTGGAGTTCCTATGTATGTGCCTGGCTTAGATATTCCTGGGAAGGTGGCAGATGAAAAATATTTGACTTGGAGAAACGTTCAAATGTTTTGCAGAGTATACAAGCTGTCTAACGTAAATCACTCTGATACCACCACCTGTTATCACTGCTGCTGATGGGTGGGTTCCCAAAGTTGGGGACATAATTCATGAAAAATCCACAACAAGCTATCTTTTGAACCATCCTACAAACCTCTCTATTCTTGGGGTAAAAGGCAACAGAACTGTCACCCTTCCTCCTTTACCTGGCTACATGGTCAATTTTCCTGTTTCTTCTTTAAGGAGAAACAGACAAGTGTCCATCGAATATGTGAAAAAATACTATATGAATAGAGCTGTACTCCCGCACTCCGAATTTGTTGTGAATAGTATGTTGCTTTTTCTAGTTGTAGTAAGTTATCGGTGTGCAGGAAGGTATCGCCTTCAGATCATAGGTATGTCTGAATACAAGAAAGTTGTGCTTCCCTTATGGGGGAGTGTCCCTTGCGTGCACTTCCAGAGTTTTGTCGATACCAACTTTATTCAGGTATTCATTTTTCAAAGTTTTTCTAAATTGAAGGCGCTTGTTTAAGTATAGCTTTAGATGTATAGCCAATGCAAAAAATATTTTTTTTAGATGCATCATTTATGCGTGTCCATAACAGGACTGGTCATCATTCATTCCGATATATATAACCAATGCATTTCAGGCTCCCATCTGCCCTTCATCAGGGGGTAACTTCACAAAACTGTGAACTTGGAACCTCGCATCCTGTTCAGTGGCATTTTAAGTAGATCATGTCATAATCTTTGGACAATGGAAGTCACCATCTTTGGACAATGGAGGTCGACTTTTTAGACAATGGAGGTTGCTATCTTTACACAATGGAGGTCACCATCTTTCTCAATTTATGTAGAATCATTATCAAGTCTGCCATTTGACTCAGATGTCATCTGACTGTATCTTTTTAAGAATTGTGAAAGTGTCAGGTAATTCGGCTAATGACACAAATATAGCACCTGATGCAACATCAGTTTGCGACAAGTGACAACTTATCATGTCAAGGTCAAATAGGTACCGACATATAGCTAAAATAGTCTACTTTGAATTGATGTCCTCTCACGTTGTATGTTCATAATGAAACATCTGGAAAGCACACCTTGATGCATATAATCTATGTCGGACATTCCTAAACGTATTTCAAAAATTCCAATCTCTGACATGATTTGAAATATAGGGACTGCCATTTGACAAAAGTCGACTGAGAAGGTGACAAATCCAGCAAACTCTTGGCTCGGCTTATCTGCAGGAGTCAGTGGCCCGCCCCATCACCGAAGTGGTCGACCTAGCGGGCACTACTGCCTGCACACAAGCTGATACACTGCAGGCCTTCTACGACTATTACTTGTCCATCTACAGGGCACCACCAGAAACTGCGGCAGATCACTCCAACACGTTTCTGACAGACATTACCCTTCCGCGCATCTCGGAGTCCACCTGGCTATCCTTAGACGAGGCTGTCACGTCAACAGACATGGTGCAGGCAATCCAGCGACCTCGCCCGGAACAAAACACCGCTATTTGATGGTCTACCCTTGGAGTACTATAGCACCTTCTTGTCACTCTTGGTGTCCTGTCTGGCAGATATTTACAAAGTGGCAATAGGCACTGGTGAACCCCTGTACTCGCTTAAGAGTCCCTTTGGGTTTCCCTCTGTAAACCAGACCGAGACCCCACACTGCTGACATCTTACAGGCAGATAGCCATCTTTGGGCCGACTATAAAATGCTGCGCAAAATCCTATTTGATAGGTACACCCAGATTCTCCCGGAGCTGGTACCCTCAAACCAAAACAACTTTCTCCCTGGACATAGTACCTCCCAGAATATCGGTCACCTCTTCCATGTGCAAGACCAGGTGAGGGGACGGTTACTGCGAGCTTCCTGCCTCATTCTTGATCTGACGAAGGTATTCAATACCCTAAGGTGACACTACCTATTCACAGTACTCATCCGCATGAGGATCAGACCCAGACTCTTAGCCTACACTAGATTTCTGTACTCCAAACCAACCTCTTGAATTTCTGGGTCACTTTGTCTCGGCCTCCTTCCCGGTTGGCTGCGGTCTGATACAGGCATGCCCACTGTCTCCCTTACTATTTCCACTTGCAATGGAGCACCCTCATCGTGTGGCTGCACGGGAAGGGTCAGGAGTGGGGCATTCCGCCTGCAGGCAGGACGCATGCACTGTCCTTATACACAGATGAGACCTGCTCCTATACACACAAGACATAGCGGCTGACCTCACACAACTCTGAGACACTCTAGCAGACTACGCCACCGCTGCTGGACTCAGTCAATTGGGCAAAATCAGCTGCATACCTGCCCATCTCAATCAACAACCACTAGACGTATATCTCGGCGACATCCCCCTCAACTGGCATGCCCAAGCAACCCATTGCTTAGGGGTCTAACTCTACCATAATCCCCAGCACTTATACGAGGGTAATCTCTGTAAAGCCCTGGTGGTAATCCGACCACAGGTACATTTCTGGCAGTCCCTTCCTCTAGCCCCCATAGGCAAAATTGCCTTGGCGAAAGATGGTCATTCTGCCCTGCCTTTTATATTATTTCGGGAATCTTCAGGTCATACCGCCAAACTCCTTCTTCAAGGAATTAGACTCTCTTCTCTGCACACTCATCCGGGGAGCCAGACGCAGACGAGTTACCCTTGCCAAATTACAGCTGTCAATGGACCAGGGAAGCTCAGGCACCCCCTCCTTCGAGGCATACTTTCTGCGAGCGCAGCTCCAATGATTGTCCCGCTGGATGGTTGTGCGCTGCCTAGACAAAGCCAGTACCAAGCTCAGACCCCTGTCGATACCCACGATCCGGGTCTTACTCCTACCAAAGGCTCTACCCATATCCTCCTGGCCCCTGCAAGTGGCGACAGCAAAGACATGCATGGCAAGGATATACAGCCTCTCCCGAAAGACCCCACAATATGCCCTGAATTTACCTCTAGTCAGCCTTCCCCACGACCCGGATTTCTACACTGTTGAGGACCTGAGTGTCTGGACAGACCACTCGGTACTCACAACGAGTGACCTCTTTGCCGAAGGCAATCTCCTCCCCTTCAACCTTCTGACTGAGGAGAATGATCTCCCGCCTGGACAGTTCTTCCTGCACAGCTACCTCAGTTGCACATGTCACACCCTGGGACCTCTCAGAGGGGGGAATCCGCAGCGCATTCATGACTACAGACCATCCAAGTGATGGGAACCGGGCAACACCTTATTAACTGGTTATATAAGACCACACGCGAATGGAGGACCACCCCCCTCACAGAGCTGCACCGTAAGTGGGAGGATGAATTCCAGAGGGTACCACACGACAAGGAATGGAACCGGGAACTTGAGTTCCCCAAAAGGATCTCCTGCAATTTCTGTTTTAACAACATAGGCTCTTTATCTAACCAGCTACATCATTACTTCCCCGAGACGCAGTTAGAATGCCCATGCAGCAGAGCTCCTGATGTGGATACGAACCTCATGCACATGTTGTGGTCCTGTTCTCCCCTCCAAAACTATTGGCATTCAATCCACATCTGACTGCGCCAGGTCACAGAGCTACCAGACATCAACACATAGGATGCATGATCCCTGGCCATATTTAAGCACAAGAAATGACAGAAAGTACATGCCCGCTTAGCGATCCTGCCCCTATTACTAGTCAAAGGCATGCTCACACTTCACTGGCATTCCCCCCAAAGCCCCCCACCCGGTGGAAGAGTGGAGGGGAGCAGTACGCAAGTGGGGTGCAGCAGAAGAAGACGCCCTCCGATACGAGGAGGTACAACAGCTGCGCAGACAACATTTTTATCCCCTCAGTGGACCAGCCTACTTACACACTTGCAACAAGAGGTGGGAAACGTCGACCTACCCCCCATGAACGCACTGCGCTTCCCACGTGTGCTATAAACACCACCCCAGTCTGGGATGCCCACTTTAACATTTACCCACAGTACACATCTGCCCGCTCCTACATACCCAAGGCACACCAGCACGCCTGCGCCCACCACACTGCCGACATAGCCCTTTACAACTATCCCAGAAGAAGGCCGCTACCGCAGCGCGTTTGTCCTTTGCGGGGCACTGCCTTCACGCCTCCACTGATCACGATAGCTCTTGCTGTCAACAAGGTATGCAATGCATTGCTTCTCCCTAAGAAACACTAGACTTCAAGTTGCTCTGCTTTCCATGCTCTCTAAGTGTAGCGCATAGAAGTTGTTTTTTAAGTGTTAGGTATTAGATGACATTTTAGTCATGTTAGAAATGTTCATTTTGTTCTCGTTGCTCACATCGTGCCCTCTTGCTTTTTTTATGATATCCTGTGTAGGTGTTTTACATGTACTGAGAAACAGGTTATTTCTGTCACAATAAATGCTTTATATAAAAGTGTCTATTCTTCTTAGTGCTGTGTGTGTGTGTGATATTGTGAATAACAAAATAGGTTTATTCTGTAACCATGGTGCCCCTGATCCCTTTATAAGGATTGTTAGTAACCCAAAAACAATCACTACTCCAACAATGTATTTGGTAGGGTTCTGCGGGGCTACAGTAACCTGTCTTACACATTCATCACTGGTGCATTGAACGAAGTTCACTGGTGTCACCCATAGGTGGAAAAGCAAACCTTGTAGATCTGCACCAAAGTTGTAGTTTATGCAAAAGTCCCACCTCCTTCTGCTGGCATGCCACATAACACAGAAGGAGTTGTCACCTGATCTGTCTGCCGCTTCACCTGTACCATTGCTCCCGCAACTCTAAATCAAGACATAACCACAACACCCACCCCCACACACACTCAAACACCTACTAACAAACATGCCCACACTCTTCATTTTCAGACACCAATATCATGTATACTCCTTAATACCAACTCACTCAGCAAGCACAGCCACAGGGATCTTGGTTGTCTGCCTGGTGATTCCTTGTCACTGAGGGATGATTCCCAACCCACTTTCTCAGATTGCTAATTGTTTTTGGGATGGGGGGGTGGGTACCAATTCACAACCTGTATGGGGGGTTGATGTGAGTGGTCCGGGTTTGTACTTTGGGATGGTTCTCAAGCCTATTGGGAGGTTGATGTGGGTGGTGGGGGGAAGTTAGGACTGTATGTTCGGGCTGCTGTTTTTTGTATTATGTCCCTATTGTTTTCCTTGTTCATTCCTCACTGTTACATTACCGCAATCTACGATTGCTCACATTAGGTTTCATGCTATCCGACACTTCCTAATCAACAATATATCAATACATCGCACATAATATGGCCACCATTTCATACGTCACATTGACCATACGCGGGCTCAATGATCATAGATAGACTCGCCTTCTCCATACCTATCAGACAGACGCAAGGTATACATATGCTGCCTACAAGAAATGCATTTTAAAGATACACCGGCTCCCAGACTTTGCACTCAATGGGGAGAAATCTACTCGTCCACCTATTCAAATTATGCCAGGGGCGTTGTGGTGCTGATGCGCAGGGGACTACCATGGCAAATGTCTCACTCAATTGTTGATCCTGAAGGCAGATATGCTGGCGGACTCCCTGCATGGAAGGCCGATTACACTAGCTGCGATATATGGGCCAAACAGAGACGACCCCAACTTCTTCACTCAATTCTGGCCAAAAATTGCTAACCTTGGTTTAAGCACCATTATATGGGGGGGTATTTTAATACCATAATGGATTATCAATTGCATAGGCACGGTGCCTCTAAGAGTTTGCATCCACAAGCCACTGTGGCGCTGAAAGCGATCTTCCATGACAATTTTTTAGTTGACACATGGAAATGGATGAATCCACACACCCGGGAAAGCACTTGCATCTCCGATTTCCATAATGCCTGATCCGGACTGGACTTTGTTGGTTTTCAGGGATTTTCCTACATGGGCCTCATTAGCTTCTCACTTGCCACGCACCCTTTCTGATCACTCCCCAGTTTTAGTGCTTCAAATCCCAGAGGCATCTCCCCGTGCCTTCACATGGCGCCTTCCAGCGGGTGCGTTGATGGATGCAGCATTCAGAGAGGAGATCCGGAGAGAAATAATAAAGTATTTTACACACAATATAGGCTCGGTGGAATCTGCATCTACACTGTAGAAGGCATTCAAGGTGGTGGTGAGAGGGGGGGCATGGCTTGGATGCCGATGGGGACGGTCGCGTGAGCCGAGAGCTCCGCGTCGCCCTTGTTATTTATCCTGTCCGAACGCTGACTGCTCCACCGGCGACTCTGGTGAGGGGGCCCTCCTGACGCTGGGGGCCAGCGGCGGAGAGGGCAGGACTCCTGTTACCTGGGAGCGGAACTGGAGCCGCTGGGGAGGCAGCGACGAAGCAGCGACGAGGAAACAAGATGGCGGCCGGGCTGCCGGGAATCGCGCAGATAAAGTGATATGCCGGCTGAGGTCCGAAAGGTGGAACAGCGGATTGCGGGTGGCCCCTCCCCGGTCGGGAGCCGGTGGCAGCGGCGGTGCGGGTGGCCCTCTGATGACCCATAGCGCTACCCGCTGAGAAGCTACGTGGGACACGGGAGCGGGCACAATTGTTTGCATGTCGGTATTGGCCCCCCACTGCATCAACGATTGGAACACTTCGCCAGGGCCCCTACTGGTGCTTGATGCGGGGCTGGACTGTGTCTGAGTCAATCTACAGACTATTGCGGGCTTTGGGGGGAGATTAGCCCGCAGACCACCAGGAGCAACAGCGGCGTGATCTGGGAGCCGGTCGCCTTTGACGCGGGTACGGGAGGCGACAGCGGCATGATCCAGAAGCCGGCTGCCTTCGAAGTCCCTGCGAGAGGTGCGGATGGTATTGCCGGCTGAGAGGAGTGCGGGATGTGGACCGCTCCAGGGGCTGTACAGGAGAGGTGATGCGACGCGGGGCCCAGGAGCGAGCGGACGTTGGGCTGCATCAAGGTACCACCTAATCCCCGTGGCCCTCAATGAGGAAGCGACGTGTCTTCACCTGTGTTACCCTGGGGGACATAAAACTACAACAGTAGGCGCCAAACTCTCAGTCAATACTATTAAGTGAGTTGAACTTCCTGGGGGGGCTGGCTCAAGAAAATAGCGTGCTGGAGTCCGGCCGAACAGCCCTTGCAGAGGAGAAGCGGTGTGTGTCCCGCATGCAGAGACCACAAAGGGTGTGTCTCTTTTGGACCCCTTCTGTTACTTATGGTGATAGCCCCGAACTGTGAAAACTCTGAACTCAGGGGTAGCTCTCCCGCTACTGCGCTGGGGCAGCCGGGCGGAGCCGCAGAGGGGATGCGGCTAGGAACATGAACTGATTGGCGGCGCAGGGTACAGTAATATATTGCCACTGACGGGAGGGCTGGGACAACGCTGGCTGCGGTGGGCATGCTACCTGAGGTTGGCTGCCTATTCAGTGGAGTGGCGTGATTGGCCTTTTGCGGTGGGCGCTCAGTGACCGGAGAGACCTGATACGGCATTGGATCAGAAGTCTGGCTGCTACCGGAGACCGGCATTTCGAATTGGAAGAGTGCGGTGGGCGTAGGCGACCGACCACCCCGTTATCATGGGAAAGACACGTGGAAAGCAGGGTGGGGGGCACCCGGACCCGGACGGTGAGCAGTCGGAGCAGAGAGTGCGGGGACTGGCGGACCCACCTTCAGAGGGGATGATGCAGCAGCAGGTGGAACAGATCCTGCAGGCGATCTCGGACACGAAAGATGCACTCCAGCAGGACATTGCTCAGGTGTCGCTGGGGTTGGGGCTTCTCCGGGCTGACCATGCGAAATTGGTGGACCGAGTGAAGAACACGGAGACGACTCTGGAGGTCCTGGAGCCGTCACAGAAGGTACTGGATGTTCAAATGGCGGATGTGCTGCGTAGGGGATTGAAGGGAATAATATGATTGACTATCTGGAACACTGGTTGCGCATGGAGGTGGCCCCGGAGGGTCTGACTTCATTTTACACTCTGGAACGCGCACACAGGGTGCCTGCCCGCCCACTGGCACCTGAGAGGCCGCCCCGGCCGGTGGTGACCCGTCTGCTCCATTACAAAGATAGGGACCTCTTGTTGCACAGGGCGCGTACGTCTGGCCCCTATAAGGTGGGCAATGGCAGTGTGACACTGTTTCCAGATTACACACCTGAGGTGCAGCGCCACCGAGCTTCGTTTCTGGCAGTCAAGAAGGCTCTTCGAGAGGAAGGCATTCAATACTCTCTGATGTTCCCGGCGCGGCTGTGAATCTCTCTGGATGGCAACACGATCTTTCATAATACCCCAGACGAAGCATGGAGTTGGCTGGAAGCTCACCGGGCGGGAAGGCCTGGGACGGGGCGCACGGACGAACGGAGGGTGGACATACCCCGGCCGCGCCGGGAGCGGCGAGCCAGGAGACGACGCACTGAGGCGCAGAGGCCCACCGCTACTCAGACAGAACAAGAGAGGCTGGCGGTGCTACAGGCGGTGTCGGCAGTTTCACAGAAGAGCGATACGGCATTACCGGGAGTGACACACTCTGAGAAGGGTTCAGAGGGCACTGATTCGGATGAGACTGATGGGGGGAGTGTCACGATGCCGCATGTTACTCCGGGGACGGCGGATGAACTTGTGGACGCTTGAGCTGATGTGGACACTAGTAAGAGGGGCATGGTGCGATGAGTGCTGGTTGCTTGACGGGATACGTGGGGAGTATGCCTCGGCGGATGATGGGGCTTGAAGAATTGTATAGGGCACGCTGGTCCTCGACGGTTGGGGGGGGCCCTTGCTAGGGGGTGGAGTGCCTTTTATAATGGGGGCTGGCATGGGAGAGCGATGAGGTGACGGGCCGGTCTTCTTGGTGTCGGTCACTCCCCCCCCTTAGTTCGCTATTAGAGCGATTCTCTGGTAGCTACCAGAGAGACTATTAGGAGATTGTTTGGATGGGTACTAGCAGTTTGGAGCCTGTTCTGGGGAGGGGAGTTGTGGGGTTTGTGGTTTTTGTTAAGGGTTTGTTGGGGAATATCTGTATGACCGGTGCGCCTCGATGGGGTGGGGGGGGGGGGGAGGAGAGTATGAGCGATCTATATAATGGGGTCAATACCTGAACTAAAATGTATTACTTGGAATGTGCGGGGGATGCATACGATGGCGAAACGCCACAGGATCCATGCTTATCTGGTACGAAGAGGGACACAGATAGCTTTCCTCCAGGAAACCCATATAGACAAAAAGGAAAGCTGGGCGTTACAGCGCCGTTGGAGAGGCTAACTCTTTTGCACCACGTATTCTGCTTATGCCAGGGGAACTCTGGTTTGGTTGAGAGCGGGGGTTCCTTTTCAGCCAACACAGCAAGTGGTGGATCCAGAAGGTAGATATGTAGCGGTCATGTGTAGATTGGATGGGAGGGATGTGACACTGTGTAGTGTGTATGCCCCTAATGTAGACCAGAAATCCTTTTTTGCCCTGTTATCGGGAAAATTAGCATCTTTCTTGACGGGGTCAGTACTGCTGGGGGGTGATTTTAACTCTGTGTTGGACCCTGAACTTGACAGGTCACACCCGCCATTACCTCATGCTCCCGCCCATCAGATCTCGAAAATTAGGAAGGACTGGCAGACTAAGTGGGGTTTGGTGGACTCTTGGCGAGCCCAGCATATAGGGGAGTGCGATTACTCCTATTATTCACCCCTGCATGACTTGTATGTGAGATTGGATGCGGTGTTGTGCACTTCGGATGTACATGCCCGGGTGCGTTGTAGTGAATATCTGGGCAAAATGCTATCAGACCATAATCCATTGTTACTAATGTTAAGATGTACCAGTGAACGGCTGCGCATTCCCACCTGGCGGCTGCGCCCGGAAATCTTGGAAGACCAGGTTTTCCGAACGGAACTCGGAGAAGGGATAGAGCGTTATTTTCGTGAGAATGGGGGTACAGCGTCGACTCGAGACCTGGAGTGGTACGCGTTTAAAGTAGTCTTACGGGGGGACTGTATAGCTAAACAGACGGGTGTGCGGAAAACGTTATTGCACGATATAGAAAAGGGGGAACGGCGGCTGCGGCGCGTGGAGATAGCCTGTCCGGAGGATCCTGAATTGCGAGTCGAGGTTTTGGCGGCGAAAGAGGAGGTGGCGGCGCGGGTGGAGCGCTTACGCTGCTTTGACCACAAGGAATACCGGATTTGAGCACATGCGGAGAGAGACAAGACGGGTTCCCTCTTGGCGTGGCTAGCGAATCCGGCACCGCGAGGTACACCTATCCTGGCATTAAATACCCAGCTGGGAGTACCAGAGTACACCCAGAGCGGGATTAATGAGTTGTTCCTAACATATTACAAGACGCTTTATGAGAGTAAGCTGCAGGGCGAGCCCGGGGAATTGTCCGAGTTTTTGGCTGAGGTGCGGTTACCACGGCTTGAGATAGATCAGGGGGAACTGTTGGGGCAGGGAATCACAGAGGGAGAAATACGAAGTGCAATAAAACATATGGCGCGCAAAAAAACTCCGGGGGTAGACGGACTCCCTATAGAATTTTACTCGGCGTATGTAGACGTGCTGACCCCCAAGCTCCGCACGGTGTATCAGGAGGCCAAGGAAGTGGGATGCTTGCCGAGCTCTACCCGAGAGGCCATTATTATTTCGTTGTTAAAGCCAGGGAAAGACTCAGTCACTGGCGGCATATCGCCCGTTGTCAATGTTGACAACGGACTATAAGATTTTAAGTAGGATTCTGGCGTCCCGGCTACTGCCCTATATGTCACACTTGGTTCATGACGACCAAGCGGGTTTTATACCAAAGAGAACTACTGCTACCAATGTGAGGCGCCTGATGCGAATCCTAGGAGAACGTCATGTTGAAAAGCCGGACGCGGCAGTTCTCTCGGTGGATGTAGAGAAGGCGTTCGACAGTCTAGAATGGCCATACCTGTCCCGAGTTCTGTATGCCTTCGGTCTTGGGAAATCCTTCGTAGAGTGGACGGAACTGTTCTATAGGTCAGCGACGGCGTGAGTACGCACGGGCACGACGATCTCCTCTATTTGTCCGATTGGGCGAGGCACGCGGCAGGGATGCCCACTTTCTCCATTGTTGTTTGCCCTGGCCATTGAGCCTCTGGCGTCTCATGCCCGACTGGGGAACTAATATGCTGGTTTGTATCTGCGGGGAGAAGTTCAGTTTATTTCACTATACGCTGACGACTTATTGATGTTCCTAGGGGACTTAACAACAGAGTTAGATGGGGCGAGACGCTTACTCCAGGTGTTTGGAACTTATTCAGGGTTGAAGGTGAATTGGGCAAAGACTTTCCTATTCCCGGTGGCCCCGACATCGAAGGTCCCTCCCCAGTCGCTGGGAGTGAGATGAGAGCCTAGATGTTTACCTTATCTTGGCACTAACATTTATCATGCCCCCGACGATCTATTAGAGGGCAACCTGGGTAGGGCTATACGCGGCCTCCGGAGTAGTATGGTATTCTGGAGTGCATTGCCCCTGTCGGTGGCGGGGCGGGTGGCGCTCCTGAAGATGGTGGCGTTGCCACGATTGCTGTACTACTTTCGGACGTTGCCGATCTGGGTCCCGGGATCAGTGTTCCGGCATGATTTGCGGGTTCTTGTGGGGGTCTGGCAGGAGGAGAGTAGCATTAACCACAATGATAAGACCAAGGGCAGACGGGGCATGGCAGTCCCAGATTTTGAGTGGTATTACTTAGCGGCGCAGCTGCAATGGCTCACGCAAGCAGTAGCGAGGGAGTTCCGAGGTCCGGATGGCCCTGAGGGTCGTTGGATCCCACGGTACATTTTATCCTTTATAGTCTTGCAACAAAAGATGCAGCTTGAGTTACTTATGACTGAAGAACGGACACTGCGACTGTGCTGGAACCGGAGTCAACGCAAGGCAGGTATAGCCCGTCCGTATGCCCCGGAGATACCGCTGGGGATGTGCACGGCACTCCCTCACGGAGGGGATTGGACAGCATTGGCACATTGGGAGGCCCTGGGACTGCAGGTGATGGGCGACTTATACGAGAACGGGACCTTGCTGTCCTTCCAGAATTTCCAACATAGGTTTGACCTTCCAAAGGGGGATTACCTGTTGCATTCAGCACTAGTTGCCGCAATTCAACGCCATTGGAGGACAGGTCTGTCAGAACCGGGTATCTCAATGGCGGGCCAATACGTAGTGATGGCGGCTGGGACCTATAAGGCTATAACGTGTTTATACCGCCGAATGTTAACGGAGAATTTAGAACCATTGCGTACACTGCAGGGGAAGTGGGAAATGAAACTTTACAGGGAGATCCCAGAGAAGACGTGGGCACAACTGGTTAAAAGAGCGTGGAAAAGTACAAGAAATTCCCGGTTTCAATTGATACAGTTCTATGTCCTACACAGAGCATATCTAACACCTGAGAGGCTCAATCTATACTTTGGGGCGGCGGCGGCGGCTCGGTGCCCACGCTGTGCTCTGGAGGGAGCAGACTTCCTTCATATGATGTGGGGATGTATGAAATTAGGGACATATTGGGGGGAGGTGATGGATACATTGAATTCTATCACGGATAGGACGTTGGAAATGGATCCGGGTATCTGCCTGCTCCATTGGTTCCCGCACACTCCCAAAACTAAAGTTAGTAGTAAATTTATAGACTTAGGGCTAGTATTGGCTAAACGGGAGTTAACTATGCATTGGAAATCGAGCCAGGGTCATAAGGTGGGGAGATGGAAGGCAGAATTACTTAAATGGGCAAGCAGTGAGAGCACACTCAGACTGCGTCACGCATCATGTAGGAACATCGATAGAGAGTACGAGGCAGCAAGGGCATGGGAGGCTTTAGTGGAAATACTTCGATCACCAGATTCAGAGGAGGATATCCCTGGGGAGGAGATGGGAAGCCCCGGACCGCGGGACGGACTGGCCTGCCGATCTAGCGCTGCGCCAAGTTTGCCGAGTAAGGAATAGGGTATTGTTACCCCCAGTACAGCACTGTTCCAATTAGACACTGTAAAAAAGCTGCATAGGAGACTTTCGTGATTGAATTGTAAAGACCTCACGGCGCACCGGTAAATGAGGAGGGAGGGGAGGAAAGTTGGAAGGGGAGGGCTAGTAATGTGATATCCTGATTGCAATGCGTCATTGGTGCTGATATAATTGTTGTTGATTTTGTGTGTGGTTAATTTGGAAAACAATAAAAATATATATATTTTTTTTAAAAGGTGGTGGTGAGAGGCTCTTGTATCGCAAAACAATCCGGGGTACTGAAGGCCATCTGGGGAACATTGGCTGGGCTTGAGAGGGATATTCGAAATCTCGGTGAACAAAAATTCTGCTCCAATGACACTGATACTCTTGCCAACATTAGGGACAAGCTTTCAGAAATCCAGGAGGAGGCCCTTTGTGAAAATCGCTTTCTACATCAGCACACTCAGGCTCGACGACATGGGGAGGGTGACCGCCATCATAAAACGCTTGCTACCCTGCTGCGAGCTCCCAGAACCTCTGCTTATGTTACTGAACTATTGATACCGAGTCCAAACCGGTTTGCTTCCTATTGGAACTGCTAGATGTTATGTCATCCTTATATGCTCACTTGTACTCCACCACCTCGACTCTGGACATGGCTGAAATGTCTATTTTGACACTGTGCAGTTCCTTTAGCTTGATTAGCCACACAAGCTTATCTTGATGAGCCTATTACCACTGAAGAAATTTGTGCAGCTCATAAAAGGCTTACCTGGGGATAAGGCACTGGGTTTAGATGGACCTACCACTGCTATTTGCCTCACTATTGGCCATACATATTCTTGCCATGTTTCAAGACTGAGAATATTCGGGTCTCCTGCCGCCTTCTTTAAGGGAAGCAGTTATCATCACACTACTTAAACCTGGTAAACCTGTTAACCTCTGCGACTCATACCAACCACATTCATTAATAAATGTGGACAGCATAATTTAAGCCAAGGTCCTTGCAAATAGGCTACAACCACTCCTACCTATGATAGTAGGTCTTGATCAGTCTGGTTTCCCCTTCTATACCACTGGCTAATAACCCCCTAATTCCACCACTTTTAGATAAGGGAGCCATTACACAGGCACATAAGTACAAGATAACATTTTTCTCAGAAGGCCACTTCCTCTCATCCTTACATTCTACGGGTCCCTCACCTCCCATGTTTCTAGACCCCTTATTATATTAACAACTACGTGCTTTGTGCCGAGCAATGCACAAAACATTACCTGCGCCGCTCCCAGTCCTCCTGGCGCTGGAACACATCCTCACTACTCCCTCCCCTCGCAAACTAATGATGTGCCTTTCCAATACTGTGCAGTGCTCCTCCCTGGTCTTGGTACCTAAAGCCCTGGAACAGTGGAAGGCTGACACCAATCCAGACATTACGGACACACAGTGGTCATTTTGCTGCAGACAGATAGAGCTCCTGTCCTGGAACTACAGATTAAGGTTAATTCACTTCATTTTTTATATTGCATTTATCTTACTCCTTTACAGCAGTTTCAAATGGGGCTAGTCCCTCATTCATGATGTTTGCGCTGTGGCGCTACGCAGGCCTCCCTCCTCCACCTTGCTTGGCAGTGCCCGGAGATCGGACCTTTCTGGAGGGAAGTGTATACACACATCAAAACGATAACAGGTCAAGAGATACCCCATTCTCCCCTGATAAGTCTTATAAGCTATGTTAAAGGCTCTCCCGCCACTTGTCATTGTCCCACCGCCATGCTGCGTATATTGGCCAAGCGCATAGTGGCCATGCACAGGGGAAGAAAACCCGCTCCCACAATTAAAGCATGGTTGTCTGATGTCACATTCTGCCAAGAGCAATTGTCTAATTACTGGGAACTCATACCCCTCCGATCTTGCCCTAAAGATATTTAGGTTCCATTTACATCTTGGTTCCGACTACGGGAAGCAGACGTACCAGCATCATTACTAACGCCATATATGTCATACCTTTTCGTATACTCTTCCGTTTGCCCCTCAGGCGGGGGAGCGTGAATCTGCCTATCCAAAATATTTATCTGCCGCACCACTAAGAAGTTTTTATTGCAATTCATGGCCTGAATAATGACATCCCTTTATGCAATGTCTCGTACACCCAGTTGTTCTATTGTATTTGCAACTTCCAATGCATATTTTTTACATTGGATTATGCCAACGTGGTAATGTTTTACCGTTATTGACCCCGCTATCCCCCCTCCTACCTCCCCTCCTGTCCACCCTTCGACCCCCCCCCCTATTTTCCTTAATTTGGCTTTTCTTCTTTATTCAGCACTTTGGACACTGTTATTTTGTTCTTCTTGTTTGCTTTAATAAATTCCAATAAAAAGAAAAGTATTTGTATTGGTCAACCACATCATGTGTCGAATTACCTTGGCTCCAGTTTCTCATTTTCTTTTCTTTCCAAAAATGACAATTTGGGGGTACTTTCACAATATGACCGGGGCTCATTAAGTTACCTGTAAAGGCCTGACAAAGTCATACTTAGGACAACATGCTTATCTCCCAATAGGAGTATGTTTCCCCACTTATTTTTGTGCAAAACTCTGTCTGAAGCAATCTAGGTTCATGATTCTGATATCAAAAACAAACTGGTGGCAGACCAAGTGGGATTTAGACATAGAAATGCGAGAGCAGGAGTGTGGGTGGAAAGGAAGTTGGGGTAGGGGTGAAGAGGACAGAGAACAGATCCCCTTTCCCCTCTGAAACTGAAACGATGAAAAGCAATACAGGCCTAATCATATATATTGTACATTGAAGCTTAATTTATATAGCATTGGTGTGCTATACAAACAATAAAGAAAGTAAAATGGGTTTTAGGCAGTGAAATCTTGTATATATTTTTTTCTTCACAGAACACTTGCTTGGTTCCATCAATTGTCCCACTCCATATCGACTTCAATTGATCTTTAGGCTCTTAACTAGTGTAACTTTTATTTGCTTTTCCAAAAGAGTCTTGTTTCTCTCCTTAACAGATGCTTATGAGACTGCTAAGATGTTGTGTGAACAATACTATTTAGTTGCGCCAGATTTGGAAATTGAAGAGTTTAATGGTAAGTTTCAAGTAGCATAAATTTTAAATTCTAAAGTTAATAAAAATCCTTTATCAGTTACAGTTTGTAAAGATTTGTATTAAACAAATGTATATAGTTTCTCAGATGAAAATGTTCCAATGTAATTCAATTACGCACTGATTTTGTATAATTCAACTTTGGAATACAGGTTAGACAATAAAATCTGTTTACTAAATGTGAAATCTGATAGAGACTACTAGCCGCAGATTCTTTAACGTAGAATTATCCCCAGGCGTGAGACTGGACCCGGAAAACTTTCTTGCCCAGCATCTCTGCGCGCCAGGGGGCGGTACCACTCGACTCCGCCCGACGTCCTCCGCGGGCGTGACGTCAGCGAGGTCACATAAGCCCCACCCCAGCGCGCTGACGTCAGTTTTCTTCTTTTCCACGTGCAACGCGGATCCAGATCGTATTCCTGGCCTGTTTTCTGGCCTTCTTTATACGCTTTGTTTTTTCTTGAGAACAGTGTGCGAATGTCTTCGGGCTTCAAGACGTGCTCGTCTTGCGCACGCCAGATGTCGGCGACTGACCCTCACCCCATCTGTATGTGATGTTTGGGGGGAGCACCACGACTCCACGGACTGTCAGCAGATGAAGCTGAAGTCCCGGCGGGAGCGCCGGATGAAACTCCTCTCGGCCCGCATGTCCAGGTCGGCGTCGGCGCTGCATCCGTCCCGCGCGGAAGGGTTCAAGAACCGCCGCTTCCGTCTCCGACATCGTCCCTCTCCAAGGCTGCAAGGGCGTCGCTCACCTGTTGGTAAGTGTCGCAGTTTGTCCCCGAGGCCCGGTCCCCGGCCTGTGGGGGGCGCGGGTTCTCTGCGAGTTGTGCGGCCCAGGTTCTCTGCGAGTTGTGCGGCCCGCGCGTCGCCACCCTACCCGCCGTTCCCCGGCATGGGGGTGACCAGAGCCTATCTTCTTCTACTCTTCTTCCTAGGACGTCTGCGGATCCCTTGCCATGTGCGGGGACTTATGCGGCGTCGCCGGCGGCTCCGGCTCCAGCGCCGACAGGTTCGGCTCCAGGTTCTGGAGATGTGGTGTCGTCGGGGTTCCCTCCTTCGGACCACGGCGCTTCTGCCTCGCCGCAAACCCCCGCGGGGGTCCCTGTGGTGTCGTGGGAGGTTGCCGGCGCTCGAGGCTCGTCCTCGAGCCCCCCTCGGTCTTCTGGGCAGGCGGCGCCCTTGTCCGAGCTGATGCTGCTCAGGTGCCGCAGGGGCCGGCTAGGGGCTGGGGCGAGTCCCCGGGCCCCCATCGTCTCTCCACGCAAGCGGCTGCCTCGTCGGAGGTCGAGTCGACGCCTTTTCGGCAGCGTTCCTTGGCCGCCCCGGCTCCGACCCTGCCCCGTTCTCCCGTGGCACGAGTCGTGGCGCCTGTCGACGTTGAGCTGACGCCAGTGGCGGACTCTATGGCGCCGTGCTGGCGTCAGGTCGTTGATTTGTCTTCGGACGCCCCCTCTTCTCCAGAGTTTCGGCAACTGTTTGTTTCATCTTCTCCAGAGACGGGACGCTGCGTCGTGGCCTTTTCCCCAGCATCTTCCAAGGACGGCTCTTCGCCGTCCCCGCAGTCTTCCCCGGAGGCGCCTCAGGTTCCCCCGTTCTGAGCTTGGCCCTTCCTTCCTCCGGTTGGGCTGGGGGACGGCCGACTTAGCTTACAGCCGTCGCCCACGGAGGAATTGCTTTCCCCACCGCGTTGCCCTACGGAGGCGAGTGCTGCCTTCGCCTGGGCTGTCTCCAAGGCTGCGGGGATCTTGCGCATGGGCGATCCGGCTGCCCATTTTCCCACGGATCGTTTGCTGGAGGTTCTCCATCAGGGCTCTGGTGGACGGGAGCTGCTTCTTCCCTTTGAGGCTTTTGCTCCATAATTCTCTCTTGGGGGCCTGGGGGCATCCTGCCACGGGGGGATTCGGTGCCCCAGCCGCTTCTGCACCCCCTCCGCATGATCCTGTCTGTCTTACCTTCCACCCTTCTACCAGGGGCCCTCTTTTGCAGACCGCCTTTTCCTCCTTGCCATCGGTGTTGTCTCCCCCGTCACGGGAGGCCCGGTGGTTAGATTCCTGGGGGCGCAACATCTTTGCCTCCTCCAGTGCTGCCTTGCGGGCACTTAACACGCTTTGTGTATTGGCCAGAGCCACTTCTTGCTTATGGGATTCGGCGTAGTCCCTTCTGTCTTCCGCTTCTCAGGAGGGTGCTTGTGCTGATCTGCGGCACCATGTGTTGGATGGCCGGGAGCTGGTGGCGTTTATTATTCGCTCGGCTCTGGACGTTTCGGAGGTGCTTGGTCGCACCATGGCTTCTTCAGTGGCCCTCCGTCGCCATGCTTGGATGAGGGATAGTGTTTTCCCTGAGAATGTTAGGGCGCGGCTGGTTGACCTTCCCTTCGATGGCACTCTTTTTTTTCACGCCCCTGCGGATTCTGCCATTAAGAGGTTCCTTGCGGGGCTTCGTCCTCCTCCTCAGTGACCCTGGATGTCGGTCTGTATTCTGGGAGGTGTTCTCCCGTTGTTTTCGGGGGCCTAGTAACGAGTAGTCCCGGTTGTGTGTTCTGTGTGGTTGGTGTGCCTTCAGGGTCCTTCCGTGGGCCCTTTCGTGCTGTTGGCTGCTGGTCCGGTCCTTTTTTGCCTTGGTTTTGTCTGTTAGTAAGCCCGTGTAGGTCCTGAGCTTGGACCTTCTGTGTCTTCTGTATTAGCTGATTGACAATCCATCTGCGGTTTTCTCCGCAGGTCTTTCTGTTTGTCCTCTGCTGTGGAAATTTTTTCCTAAGAGGTGTTCCCATTTTCTTGGGACGTAACATACCCTATGTGGGGTAATGGTAGCTATTACATAGCTCTGCCATGTGCTGGGGAGGTGTGTTCGCCCTTCGGGCTCCTTGCTCTCCGTGGCGTCACAGTATGTCGTAGGTGCGATCTTGCCGATTGTTTTGAAGCAGCTTGCGTTGCGCCCGGGTCCGTCCTTCTCCTGGTTCGCTACGTCGTTAGCCCAGTCTGGCCTGCTGTCTGCGGCATCGTGTTGTAGTGGTTCTGCACTTCTGTCGGTGTTTTGGCTTGGTCCTCTCTCTGGTGTTCCGGGGGACTGGCTTTCCTTGGCTTCTGTGTTCTGGTGGACGACTTGTTCCGTCCTCCGTCTCTCTCTTTCTTTCTTTTATGCCCTGTTCCACTTTGTCCTAGCCCTTCCTGGCCTCTGCCTTCGCCTGGATTCTGGCTTGTCCTGGGTGCACCGTTCCTTGGTGGTGCCTGCTGCTGGCTGCGCATGCCTGTGCAAGCCTGTTTGTTCTACTCCACCGTTGTGGCCTTTGATGTGTTCCCTTGTACCCCTGCTTCTGGTTCAGCTGGGGCTTTGCGCATCTGTGCCTATCTTTTCCATCTGCGCTTTGGCGGTGGAGCCGTTCCTGCCTTGTCTGCTGCTTGCAGCTAGGGGTGTTCAGCTTTTTCTGTCACTGTGTCTGTCTTTCTTACGGTGGGCCCTGCCTCCAGTTCTTCCTCTTCTCCCTAGGGTTTGAGGTGGTCCTTGTGTTCCTTGGGGCTTTCGGGCGCTGTCTGCCCCTGCGGGGTGTTGGGCAGTTCTCCCTTGGTTGGGCTTAGGATGTCCTGGCCTTTCCCTTCTTGTCCCTGTGACGTGTCCCCTACTGGGGTCCTGTGTCTCTCCTGGTGGGGAGGCTCTCTCGCATGCCCTCCTACCTTCTGGGTATGGCTAGGGTATCTATGCTACATTAAGGAATCTGCGGTTAGTAGTCTCTATCAGATGTACAAGTTACTTACCTTTGGTAACGATGTATCTGGTAGAGACGATTCTAGCCGCAGATTCCTTCACGACCCGCCCTTCCTCCCCCTACTGCGAGGACCCTCTGCTTGGGTTCCTGCAGTCGACTCCCTCTGGGTGGCTTGTCTTCTGTGGGTGTCCTCTTCGTTTTCTTCTGGTCAGGCATCCCTCCAGCTGGTTTCTCTCCAGCGTGAGGGCCTACTCTTTCCCTTTGTTGTTAGTTTCTGATCCCCACCCGGTCTTCTTCGTTGGGGGTTCTTTTATCTGTCCTTTGACCTCCTACTCCTTTCAGGGGTTATGGCCCTCCTTGGCAATGTAGTCTGCGGATGGATTACCTGTCCTTTTACCTCCTACTCCTTTCAGGAGGCATGGCCATCCTTAGCGGTGTAGTCTGGGGATGGATTGCTGTTGTACCTCTGTTCCGGGCTTGTGGCCCTTCCCCTTGTGGTTGTGGTTGCAGACCCTCTCTCTTTCTGTCACGGCGCTTTCACATGCTTGTGCCTCCAGGATGGCTTTCGCCTTGGCTTGCAAGGTGGTTCCACGAAGTGGTGCTTTGCACTTTTCTTGCTCTGGCTTCGCTGCTCTGGCTTTCTGGTGCTTTACTGCCACCTGGTGCTTTCTGTTCCTCAGATTGGTGCTCTGCTCTTTTCCTGCTCTGGCCTGCTGTTGTCGCCTTCTGGTGACTTGGTGCCACCTGATGATGTTTCTCACCTTTTGTTTCTCTCTATTTTGTTTCTCTGGTTTTTTCGCACACTGTTACCATGCTCTTCTCAGTTTTATTGTGATGGCTCAGCGTTGTGGCGTGGAAAAAGTTCTCCGAAGCAAACTGACGTCAGCGCGCCGGGGTGGGGCTTATGTGACCTTGCTGACGTCAGTCCCGCGGAGGACGTTGGTGCGGAGTCGCGTGGTACCGCCCCCTGGCGCGCAGAGATGCTGGGCAAGAAAGTTTTCCGGGTCCAGTCTCACGCCTGGGGATAATTCTATGTTAAGGAATCTGCGGCTAGAATTGTCTCTACCAGATACATCGTTAACGAAGGTAAGTAACTTGTACTTTACGATTTATGTTCTAGATTTATTTTAACTTGTGCTTAATAAATGCCAGCCACTCGTTTTGGGGGGTATCAGAAATTTGCTAATCAGAGTAAATGATCAGAAAGCAATTCGACATTTAAGCCTTGTAGATGATTTTTTTTTAATTTACACTTGTTTTCTAAATAAATAGCCAAATGTAATCATTCTATGACTCAGTCAAAATCACTTTATTTGGGTATTTAAAACATAAAAGCATGTTAAAATATCCATAAAGTGAAAACCAGATAATACATAATCGTTAAGTGAAAATCGATCACAATTGATAAACAGTCCAGGTTAAAAATACACATGATGAAAAAAATTCTCAAAAAATTTCAAATAATATAAAATGCATTTTGTAAGAGAGAAAACCACTTCACATTAAAAAGAGATAAACATTTTATATAACAGATCATGTGGACCCTCATTTTTTCCTTTCTCTGACTGTTGCTACTAAGAAGCTCGCAACATTAAAGGTTTCCCAGGGATTATTCAGCATCTGCAAATATATTCTGGCTGGCCGGGCCTGTGAAAAGTCTCTGTCCTGTAAAATTTGTAAAATAAAACGTTTGCGAATGTGCAAATAATGCTCCCAGGACAAAGTGCAAAGTGTCTTGACTCGAAAAATTATCACAAGTGCAGGGTCCCAGGTCCTCTATCTTACTTCAGCCCTGGGGTTTGGCACATAAAAAGTGCAGATAGTTGAACCTCAGTCTTGTAAAAAGGAAACGGTGTTGGGGCTTAGTAACTATATCTGAATAAGGCTCCCTAAAACAAGTGATTTTTACAATTTGGTGAGCCTGTACAGTAGGTTTCAATAACTCTTTGGCCTCTCTTTCTCCAGATGCTAGACGTGAAAATGAGGTCTTAGCCCACGCACGATCTTTTTTACATAATTTTTCTGGCTTATTAAATATCTCTGGGCGACCTATTAGCCTTGCTATACTTTTCACGTAACTAAGCCAAGGGATCCTACTTGCCCTATAATCTCCTGATTCATCACTCATTCTGAATTAGTCTAAATCGATATCCATTTAAGAAGGGGGGCCATTCTAATCAAGTCTGCCACAAAGCCAATACCCACTTCTTGATGAATAATATAAGTAGGTATTGATTGTGGAACTGAAAGCAGGCTTCTCAAAAAACAAAAATTCCACTGTTTGAAGCTCTACACAATCCTTATATCCACAGATTCCAGAACCATAATTCGAAATAGCAATACTCTTGGCTATGTATATATTTAACATTGCTTTCACGGACTTGGCACCCAGCCTTCGGGCAAAATCAAGCACCGCGACTGTCTATCTTGCCATGGCGTTTCTCTTCGCCTTCCTTTGCGGGACCCATGAACTCCTGTCGTCAAATAAGACGGCTAGGTACGGGAATGTAGGGACCCTAGTTAATTAATTTACTTTTCTTGGCTTCACTCCCAAGATCATAGTGTGTGATTTTGAAAAACTTACACTCAGGTCCAATGAACCCATAAAATAGGCACAGGAGTTCAGATGGCACTGGAGGCCCACCGCCGTGCATGCTAGCAAAGCAGTGTCGTCTGCATATAGGAGCGCCGGAATCAATCGATTCCCCACACGCAGAATATCTTGACTAGCTCCGCACCCGACAGAGTCTAGATTATTAATATAAAGGGTAAACAGCAAGGGGGCCAAAATGCATCCCTGTCTGACTCCTCTTATGATACCAATCTCTTGCGTAAGATTACCCTTTTGATCAAACCTTACTGTTGCGTAAAGATCCCTATGCAAGTCTGACAAAAAATACACAATATTTTTATCCATACCCATTAAGAGCAGCAAGTCCCAAAGTTTGGATCTGTTCACTCGGTCAAAGGCCGAGGACAGATCCGTAAAAGCAAGATGAAGTGTCCCTTTCTTTGCTGTGGTATATTTCCCTACTAGGAGATGTAGGTTAAGACACTGGTCCAAGGTGCCCCTGCCCTTCCTAAAACCGTACTGGAGGTTTGACAGGACATTGTGTTCATTATTCCAATCAGTTAATTTACTAAGAACCATTCTGCCTAACACCTTGACTGCAGAGTCAATCAATGATATTGGCCTATAGCACCTGGGATCTCCTTTCTGCCCTTTTTTAAAAACTGGAACTATAATTTACTTTGACCAGGATCTTGGCAAACCATGTTGACACGCCATATTAAATACATTTGCCAATATTTTTGACCATATTGTAATGTCGACCTTAAAAAGATCAGCAGGGACCCAATCCGGGCCAGGTGCTTTATGGCACGTCATTTGGGCAATGGCCGCAGCCACTTCTTTTTCAGAAAAATCCACGCTATAAGCTGCAGCCATGTGTGTGGTGCCTATGTCTACCTGGTCTGGCTGGTCACCATAAATAGGTTTAAAATGGTTTAACCACAGCTCTTCGGGTATATTACATTCAACAGTGGTACCCCAAGACCAGAAAAAAAAGGTTTATTTACAATGTCCCAGAACTTCGCACTGTTCTTAATAAAATCTACAGACAGCAGTTTGTTCCAGGCTTCCTGTTTAATCTCTCATTCACGAATACGTAAAGCCTACTTATTCTCTACTCTCAAAGCCGCTATTAAGGTTCTGTCTTGGGGTTTTTGTTTTAAAGCAGAAAGTAAATTCTGATTGGCAGCTGTACAATTATGATCAAACCACCTCTCGCTGTTATTGATACATTCCTTATTAGGGTAAGAGAGGGCACTAGCTACCTGCTTGCAGATGCTATCAGACGCTGAAATAACCTCGATTCCCCCTTGGCTACCCTCTTGACATATAACTATCTCGTTCCCTACACTATTTAATAAGTCATTTAAAAAAAAGATCTGGTACAACCTTGGCCCATTTAAGTATATGACCTTTATCCGTGGTTTTTATAGTAGGAGCCGGGACGGTATTCTCCACTTTAACCACGCCCTTAAGGCACCCTCTTAAAGTGAAGTGAATGGGATTGTGGTGACTAAAATGTGACCATTGAGCGGCATAATCCGATTCCAGGGGAAGTAAAGTTGTATTAATAAAAATATAATCGATTGTCGAAAGCATGCCCCTGCCCTTAAAGGAGGGAATACCAGCCCCTTCCTCTGTCAAGTTTGGATTTACCAATCCGAATTCAGCTAAAAACTCCTCTAAATATCCCCCTTGTAGAGTGTGTTCAAAGTGAGTCTCTAAGTGAGAACCTGGACCGAGATTGTCAATGACGTGACAATTTGTTTGCACACATGAATATTTAAATCTCCCAGTAAAATAATCGAAAACTGAGTGACTTGTTTCTCCCTATATGAATCTAAAAAGTGATTAAAACTGCATAGATGTTCATTTATACACAATTTTTCAAAAGAATTATAAAAATTAAGAACAAGTACTTTGGGTGCATTTACGGTGATAATCTCGACCGCTAGACAGTTAATAGACCCAGAATCCAGTTTATTATGATAACCCCTGACATTAAGAGAAATCAGTGTTGATAAACCGCTCTTCGGACGCCCCGCTACAGAGGGTCGTGCGGCCTCTGAATAAGTTGTGTAACCGTAAAGCCGAAATGTATTCTCAGTCTTCCATGTTTATTGAAACCCCACTATATCATACTCCCTTACCAGGCCAAGCCACCTAGGATCATCTCTCTTATTCTTTAAACCCGCTATATTCCAGCTAAGTACCTTAGAGATTTATTTCGGTCTTCCTTCCTCCCTCGTTAATATACTCGGGATAGAAATGCCCCATTCTATGACTCAAATATGAGCAGCTAGGAGGGGAAATATTGTGCCCATCATACACAGCTCGTGCAAAACGTCTGCCAAACCAGTAAAATGGTCACCAGTATTGTCATCGAACCTCCGGACCATTAAAAATATGTAATCAGAACTTGGGATTACCTGTTTTGTTACAATTAAGTATGCACAGCGATCAAATGATATCATGCAGCAACAGATATGTGTTGTGATTAGATATGCATTACAATTGAATTTGATTTATTGTATGTTGCCATGTTTACATAAAAACATACAAAAGATCTGTAAATTGAAGAGGAATAGCAGTTAAACCATAAGTACATAATTAAGATGTTTAGCTTTGGGCGTGAAGACGGGCGACGTCCAACATGGTATGGTTGTGGCTGGCCCCACACATTCACTGCCATCGAAGGCCAACAGTCCTTTCTTCTCAAGGGTTTGAGAGGTCATGATGGATTTTATCATAGGTGTATACTCCTTGTGCACAGGCAGTCACAGCGGGTGGAACAGAAGTGGCCCCAATGTCCTGAATTTGGTTCCCAGTACCAGCCCACTGTCAGCAAGTGTGAAGGAAGATGAAAGTGCACTGATATCTGTGGGGCAGAGGCCTGGATCCGACACAGTGCAGTCCAGAGAGCCTGAATGCTGGGTGCACTGCGAGAGACAAGGAAAGACGAGAACGGACAACTGAAGGAGTATGTGATAGAATCTGTGTGGGACCATGAAGAAACTTGTTTGAGGAGCTGGAAGGGTGGCATGGCAGAGGCAGTGCATGGCAACCTGTGGCTCACTAGGTCGTAAATCTGGCTTTTGAGTAGGCCTGGGCGGTAAATTCCGTTCCGCTTGCGGAATTTGGGTAATTTCGCGTTCCGTGGAGAATGCAGAATTGCCCAAAATTCTGCTTTCCGCTGAATTTTTTGCTTGTTCGGGATCTCAAAATGCGCGTTCGCGAGATATTTTCCCGGAACACGCAAATAGCGGTCGCGAACAGGAAAAGAGCACCGCGAACAAGCAATTCCGCATGTTCGCGGAATTTCTGCATGTACGCGTAGATTTTTAACCATTTCGCAGAGATTTGCGTAGCGCGACTACGCAAATTCTGCCCACCCCTACTTTTGAGGGTCGCTCCAAATGGAGTGACTAAGATATAGTTGGGTGGACTCATTGCATCCAGTTGGGGTATTATGAAGATGATGGATGAAAAATAAAGTCCATCATAAGAAGAGCATGACCACAAAGGTTCCCTTAGCCCGCTTTAAATATCCATTTCTTGTTTCCTACGTGTTTCCTCACTCCAAAATTGAGAGTAGATGGTTTCCAGATAACTAAAAGACAAACCTCAAAAAAATTGGGAAGGCTATAACGATCTCGGCATAGGCCTATCACAAAAATATAACAATTTGATTAACTGTTGCAGTCCAAGAGACTAAATTAGAAAACGTGGGAAACTAATTTGAAAAGGTGGGTGTCGAACTGCATGTGGTTGGGAATAAAATATAGTGAATGAAGAGCTTGGAAAAGTATTATATTTGCAAAAAAAATGCATTTAACAAGTTTGAGAACTATGTCGTGGGTTTCATTCTGCAATTAAAAGTGAATGTGGAGCACTTGAACATCATGTATATATGTATAGATAGGAGGGTCTAATGGGTACTGTAATGCTTAAATTAACAAATTTGAAAAACATCATGGTGGAAATAATGCCCAAACTAAAAGTTTCAGAGGGCCTTCACATTCCTGTTTTCCTTCGCAGTTCTTACGGGATCCCAGAAGAAAAGGTAAAATCAAGATAGTAGGAATGCTGCATATCTTGTGAGACCCTCAGCAAAGTGACAGTTTCCTCAGAACAGTAACACCTAAAGAGTTGTGATAAGAGGACCACAGCTGTTCTCAGATCTGAAACTTTCATCGAAGTGGCTCGGCCAGCCAAAATAGAGGGCGCGATCCTGTAGGGCAGTGGTTTCCAAACTTTTCTGACCCACAGATCCCTTGACCTGTTGGCCCTTGGCCGTGGCTCCTCACTATGTTACTTTTTTTGCAGGGTGGGGGATGTAAGCCCAGCTTCAGGAGTACTTTCATTTTTCTCCCTGAAAATAATTGCGAAGAAGGTATAGTCATATACGCAGGGTGGTTCATATTACTAAGGCGGCACCTCTAATCAAATATTTCTAGTTGCACTTCTTTGCCCATGCATTTTTTAGAGAACCTTGTCAAACATTTTTATCCCACTTACAGCACTAGATAGCACCCCTATGCATGTAGGCCCCATTGGCAAAGTGTTTCTGCACTTGAAGAATATTTGCATGCACTTCCATTTCTACCCATGTCATACGTGCCAACACACTTGTCTTAGCAGGGTGACTCACAACTTGTAAAACCAAATGTAGCTTGCTTATAGCTGTCTCCTCCCTGAAATTGCCTCCAATACAACGCAAGCCAAATACATTCCTCTGATTTTTACTTTTTTAAACGTCCCTCTTTCTTGCTTCCAAATGTTGGCTTTATGCCGTATATGGTGTTTTACTTCCCTGTGCTCATGGAGAGAGCAGACCTATCTGGAAATGTGTGTGTACTGGAAGAAATGTGTACTGGTTCAAGTACACATGTCAATACTTAATAACATTTAGGGCCTGACATCGTAGGTTTCCATCTGACTGCCGTATTATGATGATGGTGGTTGGAGGGAAACCTGTTGGGGGGATTCTGATGCACTTCCGACGGGCTCCTGGATCATCAGAAAGCCTCAGAATCCCTTAATGATGGCAGAGCCAGCCTCGGCTCCGCCGTCGGGATTATGATGTCACTTTCCGACATGGGAAGGCTCTCAGAAAGTGTCATTGGGGGCCCCTAGCAGAGCCCCCGTTCCTCCACAGCCTGCTCTATGAGGCCTGGGGGGCATCTATGGTTACCCCCTAAACATCCCTGCACTGCATGGTGCCTGCCACACGGTGCAGGAATGTTTGACAACATCCATTTTTCAATGGCAGCTTGTGCTGCAGGCTTTTCCTGCCTGCCGCACAAGCTGCCATTGAAAAATAGATGTTTCATCCAAATTGTGAGGCCGGAACCGCCGACCTATGTTCGGGCAGTTCCAGACTGCAACGGTGTCCGCCTGAAATCGTAATGAGCCCCTTAGTGTGTTTGAGAGACAGGACAACTTATTTCCTGCGAACTAGCATTGGCGTAAAATGCATTCAGAAAAAAACGAAACTAGCGCTTACTATAATAGTGTTGGAATGTGGGGATCCAGTGAAATATGGAGGTCATCACCCTCGACATGCCATCAATTAAGCACTATCTTTCCAGCTTTAGGCATGTCACTTACAAATCATTGACATCAAGCATTTAAGTCTAATCAGTTTAACTGAAGCCAACAAACCCTTCAACATTAAATGCATTAAAGTGCTTGGTGCATGTTTCCCCTGGCTAGTTCTGGTGGCGCTCTAGGGAGCCACGGCACACAGATTGGGAACCACTGCTGTAGGGCTCTGCCAGACAGCACAACTATTGACCTTCATCTGAGACACACAGCACTGATTGCGAGCTCCCTGACTTTGGCCACCAGTCTGGGGGTCTCCCTCTCCCCGCTGCATGCCCTTGGACTGACCTCAGTGGTGGTGGTGTGCCAGGTGCCCGCAGCGAGCAGCAACAATGTCCAGCATGATGGCACAGCATGGAGCCTAGGAGAGACTGGGCTGACTGGGCCCTGCTGAGGACAGGGCTCCTGTTGCAACGCCACATCTCAGTCGCATCTGACTGGCGTCGAACCCTGCAGCTGGTGCCTGAGCACTGGAGGCAGGGTGGCAGTCTACGCCTCCTTACTTCCTGGGCGGCAACATCGAGGCGGGGCAGGAGGCCCTCTAGTGCTCCACACGACTACAGAGGGTTCCGGACCTGGAGAGAGAGAGCCCCTGGGAAGTCAGGGAGCCCAGCCTCAGAGAGCCACTGCGGAGGACAGTTGGACTTGGCCTTGAGTCCCGTGCCATACTTGCTACACGGCGCGGATGAGTACCAGATCACCGGGGAGGCGGCAGGTGAGGGGCCTACCTTGCTGTCCGGGCCTCGTATTGGCCATTCGTAGGTGAGCGGCAGCACGATCAGAGGAGTTGTGAACTGGTAGAGTCGGAAAAAGACCCCCATTGCGCTGCCATCCATTCAGTCAGCCTTTAGGCTTCTGGTTGGAGTGGAAAGCCCTGTTGGATATCACAGTTCCCCCACTCTCTGGCCTGCCGGAAGCCCTTATTAGCGGTGGTGCGGCCCTTGGGTGAGGATACTTCGCCGCAGCGGTCGAGGCCCGCATTCCACCCCCCCCCCCCTTAGGCTTCTGGTTGGAGTGGAAAGCCCCGTTGGATATCACAGTTCCCCCACTCTCTGGCCTGCCGGAAGCCCTTATTAGCGGTGGTGCGGCCCTTGGGTGAGGATACTTCGCCGCAGCGGTCGAGGCCCGCATTCCCCCCCCCCCCCCCCACCCCCGGAGCGAAGTGGAAGGGAGCGGCTGCATAGAGCCACAAAACAAAAGAACGTGAGGGCTGGGAGAGAGAGGCAGCGTGGGCAAACTGGATGACAAACTTGTGTGAGCGGGACGGCCCCCTCACGCTGCCTAACCTGGCCGGTCAGCAGCAACTGGGCCTGCCTATAGAGTGTGGCTTTGACAGACCTTATGCCGCACCGCCCCCCTTCCTGAACACACACACACCTGCATAGGCTACAAGGTGAGAGGGGAGGGCAGACACCCTAGGTGGCCACACACCTATCGCAGGTGACAACTCTGTGCCACAATCGAGGCGCACACCTCTAGACCAGTGTCTTAGGAGGCGACCTTTCTGCCATCGGGCCCCGCTGGGGCTATACCACTACCATTGGTTCATCTGGAGAACTCCCCCCACCCTAGCGCTGTGGGACTGCATCAAGCAGTCTCGTAGACGCGCTTATTTACGGTCAAGGCAGGTGACCCCTTCCTTATCAGGTCCGGCAGAGGCTTTGCATCATGTGACATCTGTGAATTGGGGAGGTCCCAGGGGGAGGGCCCTCGACCTGCTCGCCCGCTCCCAGCCCCTGATCCCCTTGGAGCTCCTGGAACGGGGCCAACCAGCACTGACGAGATGGGGAAGCTGCAGTTGGCCTCTAGGAGTCAGTCCCCAGCCTGAGAGGCCCACAAGCAGAAGCAACTGGCATCCGACGGGAAGAGAACAGTTCCTCCCATGCCATGTCAGAGAAACTGGACAAGGCCTTGGCAGCCATCGAACACTCCCACTTCATGATGGAGGCACGCTTTGGATCCCTAGTGACCGATTTCATGCTCCTTCAAGATGACCAACGCAAGCTGGCCGACAGGGTCACAGACAGAAGAAGACCCTCACAACACTGCTACTACTCATCAAGGAGAGCCGCTCTGACATTGCTGACCTGCAGACCCGAGTGGCGTAGCTGGAGGACAGGGCAGAGGACTTGGAGAGCAGGTTCTGGAGAAGCATCATTCGCCTCTTGGGCCTGCTGGATGGGATTGAGGGGTTGGATCCCCTGACCTTCCTGGATTCCTGGTTCCGATCCTTCACCTCACCCTCAGCACTCACTGCATTCTACTCCTTGGAACGGGCTCATTGTGTACTGGCTCGGAGCCCACCCCGGGCTCTCGTTTCCTGCCGATGCTGGTAAAGCTGCTTCCTTTCAGGGACAGGGGTGCAATTCTTTTAGCAGCTAGATTGGCAGGGCCACGTTGTAAGGAGGACAAAGATGTTATGCTGTGCCCAGACTACACTCGGGCCCTCCAACTTCAGCGCTCCTCGTTCCTGGAGGTTAATCGTCGACTCTGCCAGCCTAAAGATAATATGCGGCGAGACCACTGTGTTCTTTACAGACCCCAAGGACACATGGCACTGGGCAGAGCGACATGGAGGGGGATCTGACAGCTGGCCCGCAGAACGTTCAGACAACTCTCGGGGTCACCGGAGTGAATGCCGTACAAAGAGAAAACACCCAGTGGGGAGAAGGCGCAGCCCCCTATCCCAGTCTTCACTAACGGGGTACCCTGACCTCGCACAGATTATTGCAGACCGCCGGCAGGCCATTAAAGCAGCTGCAAATTTGACCCTTCACCCTGTGACTGCGGACGATGACTAGGGCCCACATCTGTTCACCTCAGAAGAGGACTCTCTTTACTCTGATGACTCCCGTGGTGATTCACAGCCTCTACCAATGGTTACACCCCAGACAGCAGACACCCTCATTAAAGCTTAGCTCCAGTAATCTCCACCTGGCTCTGATGCCGGCTGCTTTGCTGCTGTTCAATGAATATTGTATGGCCAACAAAATACAGTAACCTTTGATGTGCTCACTGTAGCTCTACCAACTCAGTCACTTAGCTCTCATCCACCGCCCATGATGCTCTAGAGTTTCTAGTGGATTTTTGGTTTGGGCAAATCGCCATTTGCGATGGGCTGCAGGTTTTGGGATTCTTTCCCCACCCAGTTACAGAAGTTCCTTGGCTCCCCTGCATCACTTTGCTATAGAAGGGGGCGGACCCGGCAAGGCACCCGAGGCGTGGACAGGGTGGCAGCGCTGTAGACACCCCCCACCACAGGCACACACTATCCAGGTTCCCTCATGGCCCTCACCTCTGACATTCGGTGTCTCTCTCTTAACATTCGCGGTATGCACACTGCTAGGACGTGCTACACTATCTACTCCTACATGGAGGCAGAAGGCGCAATTGATTTTCCTTCAGGAGACACATGACAGCGACAGAACTGGACAGCCAGCACATGCTTTGGGGGGGGGGCACAATCTGTGCTACAACATTCACAGCATATGCTCAGGCATTAGTGTGAGTCCGCCCCGGGGTCCTCTGCCAGGAACTTAGTAGGGAGGTAAACGAGGAGGGCTGCTATGCCTTCTTGGGGGGGGCACACGAACAGATGGCCCATTCTACTGGGCAGTATCTATGCACCAAACACTAAGCAGAGGGCCCTTTGGGACACTCTCACAACCATGCTCCCTCACTATACGCCACTACCTTGGGTCTGGGAGGTGATTATAATTCTGTGCTTTATACTAATCTTGATCGTTCCCGCTGCCTCGGTCATCCCCACACCTGCAAGCGTAATACTTCCATGCCTGCTCACACCACTGGTCCCTCATAGACATGCGGCATACGCATCACTCTACCACTCGACTCTATTCCTTCTACTCAGCCCCACACAATCTACTGGTACGAATAGTTTATTTTCTCAGCTCCCTGTCGCTGGTTCCCCTTTTCCAGCACCTGGACTATCTGGAAAAGGTCATTTCCAACCACAATGCGCACATCATGAACCTCTGCTGGACCGCCCCCCTCACTCCAACGCCGTCTTTGTTTTGAATGTGGCTTCTCACCAATAGGCCACAACCAATCCCTGCACTGCCACCTGGGAGGCAAATATACCACTGCACCTTTGAATAATATACACTTTTGAGCATGTCTTACCACCCCTGGCACAGCAAGACTTCAACACAAAACAAACAGCACCTTTTGAAAAGGGGTTTTATTTAACAAAATGCAAAGACTCTATCACTTTTAGATTTTGGGGTTTATTACATAATACTCTCTAAACAAAGGCTATCTCAGATACCAAATGCATAAGATTCAAATATATGTAGCAAATTTATAATCTAAAGGCATGAATCATTAACTGAGCAAACTATAATACTGATTATTAAACAAGCAATAACTGATATAAGATGAGATACACTGGACGTCCTGCAAAAGATCAGAAAGAGATGTATATATATATATATATATTCACTGAAAAAACCATAGGTTTCACACATGTTATAGTTAGCTGGACATTTTACTCATAAAAAACCAATGAAATTCCCCCGTTATAGTTAGTGCAGGCAACTATAACTCACGCGACCGCAATCCTCTGCTGATGCTAATACTGTATTTAGACACTTATTTGCCCATGTCTTCTTCCATTAAATTTTAGCTATACATATATTACAAATATTTTTTTTTCATAAAGACACATATGTCATCAGCAGAGGATTGCGGTCGCGTGAGTTATAGTTGCCTGCACTAACTATAACGGGGGAATTTCATTGGTTTTTTATGAGTAAAATGTCCAGCTAACTATAACATGTGTGAAACCTATGGTTTTTTCAGTGAATTTGCAAGGTTTTTTAAATGCTAATTCCTAACTATAACGTGTGTGAAACCTATGGTTTTTTCAGTGAATTTGTACGGTTTTTTAAATGCTAAGTTACTTTACGCCGTTCGTGGCGTGCGCGCCCACTTAACGCAGTTCGTTCCGTGCGCGCACGGTGCATCGCGCACAGTGAGCACGCGGTGCGCTTTGCGCACCGCGCGCCCACTTTACGCAGTTAGTGCCGTGCACGCACGTTACGCTGGATGGGCCATGTACGCACGATGCGCTTCGCGCACCGTCCGCACACGGAGGACATATTATGCGCTTCGTTGTGAAAGGTAAACTATTAAATGTTCCGTAAGCGCACGGTAAGCGCACCGTAAGCTGCCACAGATATATATATTGATTTAAATGCTATTTTCTCAGGAACTACTGAACAGATTTACACCAGACCTACAAAAGGCACTTCCTTGACCTGTAGACTACCTCTCTGCCAAATTTCAAGTAACTCTGTTCAGCCGTTCGGGCTGTAGCTGTGTCTAAAGGTCCTATGGAAAAATGCATGGGAAAAACGCGTTTTGGGACCCCCCTTTTTTCTCAGCCCCCGCTTGACGAATCCCCCCGAGACTTTCAGGGTAGGAGCGGAGCGTAGCGCCCCATTAGTTTTGAAAATTTTGCGAGGATTCGTCGACCGGCGCCAAAGTTATTCCAAATAGAATGTTGCGGTTTTCCTATGGAAACAGGGTCCTAACTATAACTACCTACTGGCAACCGCCAGTAGGTAATATATATACAGTAGAGGATCACTCTGGATGTGCACCTCCCACACCACAAAAAAAACACCTCAAATGATCACAGCCACTGGCTCACATCACAATGGCAATAACCACAAAACTCTATACATCACCTAGCATCTTAGCCCACTTCCAGCCGGGGGAGCCTTCACACAGCCGGGGATCAGAGCTTCAGAAACCAGGGTCACTCCGAGATAGACAAGTCTGCCCTCGCTCGGATTCCAAACTCCCAGCCTGCAACCCTCAGCTTTAAACACACTAGAAGATTCGTGAAAGACCTCCTCCCACCGCCAGAGGAATTTTACCAGAACTGGCCAAGTTCCAGGCAAGCATCCTCATGGCAGTAAGGAGCTCTCAAGTCTCTTCCTCCATTCGCATCTCTTCCAGCCTCTGTCTTGACGAAGCTCTCACAAGGCCTTCCACAGTACACTAAACAAAAACAATCGCTCAGAAAAACAGCAAGACCTTGAATGTGAATAACCCAAACAACTTGCAAGCACTGCTGTGCACGCAGCAGCAAGGCAGAGTCAGACATGAAGCCCTGTCAAAGGCAATAGTCAGCACCTATAATTCTCATCCACACAACTTACAAGCACCACTGTGCACACAGAAAAGTTTGAAGCAAGGTAAAGTCAGAAAGCAGGATGACATGAGGCCATGTCAAAGAAAGACAGCAAGATTACAGGATAGAAGAGAAGCAGATATATGCAGGACCATCCTACATTAAGGCTAGGGTAAAATAACACACTAAAGTCAGTTAAAATGGTGGTAGTTGAAGGTCATCCTAGGGTGCCAAACCACAACAGTGGCTCTTTCACTACAGTCTTGGAGGCTACCACGAGACTGCCTTGAAGACCAGGTATTCCGGGCCGACCAACAAACCTGCTTTAAGCAATACTTGGTGGAGAACCATAATACAGCATCCACCAAAATGTTAAAATGGGATGTTGTCAAAGTGGTTGTCCGAGCTTGTATATATCCGATTGCTGGCACCCGCAGGACCCTTGAGAGGGACATCAAGAGGGCCAAGAGTACATTGGCTGACCTCAGTAAGACAGCTGACGAGGACACTACCCTCACCATACCATTGGCAGAGGCGAGGCTGGCTCATGCGACTTTACTGGAAGACTTGCGTAGCTATAATTTCTCCACTTACACAGAAAAGATGCTTTAGGAAGGGAATCAGCCAGGCTGGCTACTGGCGTGGCTCGCCCGACATGACGCAGAACCCCAGCCTATCACTGAACTTGTGTCAAGCCAAGGTATCACAGCCTGCACTCGAGAAGACATCTTGCAGGCCTTTCACAACTACTATGTGACATTATATAGTGCGCCACAGAGCTCAAATGACTTTTTGTCTGGTGACATGCTCCCCTGAATCTCTGCTGCCACAAGAGCAGCTTTTATTGTGGACATTATGGCTGCGGATATAAAACAGATGATCTGCTCCTGGGCTGGATGGGTTGCCTCTGGAATATTACCACACATTCTCGGCCCTCCTATCCCCCAGGCTGGCAGCCATGAACGTGGCAGCAGTGGAAGGAAGGGTACTCCTTCACTCCTTGCGTGAGTCCCTCCTGGTCTCTATCCCAAAACCTAACAGAGACCCCACACAACTTGCCTGCTATTGTCTCGTTGCCATTCTTGGAGCCGACTATAAAATACTGAGAAAGGCGCTCGGTACGACCAGCTGCTTCTGCATTTGGTCCACCCTGACCAGAATGGATTTGTTCCCAGTCGCAATACCTCGCATAATCTGCACCGCCTCTTTCATATACAGGACCGGGTGCATGGTAAGTTCCCTGGCCAGCTTCTGTCTGAAAAATCTGGAGAAGATGATGAGAGGACTCAGGGGCCTCTGAGAACGTCTCAAATGTGTGAGTCAGTCAGTGCCGTGCATGCAGCTGAGGCTGAGCTCTGTGTGACATTAAGAGTAGAGACACCCGTCACACGACACCACAGCAAGTTAGCCCGGCCGCCGACGCAACTACTGCATAACACACTACACACACAGACTGTCAGAGAATCAGACTAGCAGAGAGCACTGTCTGAGCACTGCAGGCTGCCTCAGACAGACGAGCGTTACTAGTAAAGTTCTACTAGTGCTTACTGTGTTGTCTTCTAAGTTCTTCAACTTCTCTACTCTCTGTTAGCCACGGGTGACGGCGCGGTGGGCTGTGAGCCCGGCCACCAGGCTCTCGCCGCTGAGCCGCACAGTAGGCGGGGTGCCAGACCTCTGAGTGCTGTTTGCGCTGCGCCTGCAGCCTCACAGCTGCCGGCGCGCCGCACATCCTGATCATGCCAGCCTGCAGCAGTGTGCACAAGTCTGCAGCGCCAGACTCCCCGCGGCACACGCAGCGCGACGGCCCGAACATGCTGCAGCCACAGGCAAGGCCTCATGCCGCGCTGCCTGGCCATGACATTGGTGTGCGACTGCGCAGCGACTCTGAGTCCCGCAGCCGCGCCTTCTTCACGAGCCTCACTGACTTGTTTCCTGTTAACTAACAGGACGTGAGGTTTGGGCGCCAGGCACCGCACACAGCCAGTTAAAACGCGGACTTCACTTCTCTGAGAGGGCAAGCCCGGGTCCCGGTAATTTAATTGGGCAACAGCAGGGTGTTGGAGACGTCATGATTGACTCTCACTAATCATGATGTGGACAGCGTGACAGCACTGCGGCGGGAATCAAGAGCCAGCACTCTGCCTGCACAGTTTTAGTTTTGCAACATTGTAGCACAAGCATGAAGCATTATTTCAATTTGGGCACGTGGCCCAGGCGTGCTCCGATGTCAATTACTCCTGGAGTTTGCAGGACGGGAGCGAGAGCAGTGCACTCAGCAGAGCAGCTCTGAGCCCCCCCCCCCCCCACCAACAGCGCACACACGTCAGAGACACTACCACCTGAGCCAGGCAGCACGCATCGCGCACTAGCACCCTGGCGTTAAGCCAGTGTCAGCGCGTCACAGAGCAGAGTGGGCAAAATGCGTGACAATGCATTTCAGTGCGGTGATGCGGGAACACCACACTGAAATGCGTTAGCGTCACGCCTGATGCGTGACACTTGGCAGGACTGTAAGTTGCCCCATACTGTGAACATTTGTAGTCCGCTCTAGTGGCTGACAGCTTTACACAGAAAACCGGTATTTTAATGGAAATTAGGAATACGTGAAGTAAGTAACAACTACTGTAATCAGATTATTGAAAGGTACCATAGGGATTGCATTTACAATATTATGCACCCTGACAATGGGAGCTTTGATGAGTACAGGTGGCTCTTGGGTGTTCATCTTTCTGGGGTCGATAATATGGTTATTATGCTTTTACTGTTTTCAGTATGTCATGTTCTCCTATTTTAGGTTTCATGCGTAGTGTGTTGGCTTATGGAGCAGATAGTGCGCCTACCGTCCCTTATTGTGACCCTTCATTGTCACTCTTTAAAAAACTGTCTCTTGGACCTTCAGTGATTACTACTTAACGTAGATGGGTATATAATGTTTTAGATACTTTTGAATGATGCAAAGTTGTCCGCTCAGATATCCAGATATGGGGCCTGCGGTTTGCAATCAGAGCTGTGAAGTTGGGCCATAAGTCTATCTTAAATGCTAAACATGCTGCCCATTAGTTCTTTCTTTTAAGGGCAATGGGAATAGGGAATACTAGCTCTGTAGGTCAAGCACCCACTGCAGAGAGGTATTTGTACAGTGCTTATCCAGAACTCACGTATTTGAAGGAACTTTCATATTTTATAATGAAGAAAAACGAGGATTGGTGAAGTAAAATATATGCCTAAAATTACACCGTTTTGGTCACACACGTAATCCGAGATTAACCAATGGTTATTTGGTTCACATTGAGCATAACAGTAACTAGATGGGTATCTCTTTCCCTATTTAACATCAAAGGGGAATGCTCTTTCTTCAATTCTTAGCCCATGACATTAGAGTATAATTGGCAAGCGGAAGCCATATGAAGAAGATAGGGACAAGAAAAGGATAGGGAGAGAGAATACAGCATTGATCCAAAATGTGTAAAATATGGGGAGAGGCAGAAAATAATGAAGGAAGGCATGGGGAAATAGAAAGATGGTGAGACATAACTTAGATTTACATTTTAATTTTGCAATGACCATGCTTTTTAAGAGATCGTCAATTAATATAGCATGAAGATGTTTGTTTTACCAACCAGATGCAGTGCAAAGATAACTGTATGTGCCGGTAAGATAATCAAAAACTTTGGAACAATGTACAATTTGTACACTACGGTAACAAGTTGAACATATTTAATCCGGTAAAATATGAGGCCGTTTTATCTGTGATTAAATATTTCAAGTCCCATATTCATAATGACTTCATAAACCTTCTTGCATTTTCACTAAAATATTTATTTAAATTTGCTTTATTATGCTCCTTTGTCCACTCTTTTTTTCCAAATTTTCTCAGGGGAGAACCCCTTGCACTCTCCTTATGTCAGTCAGACTTGTGCGCTTCACTGGCTTGCTACGTAAAACTCAACCCTATCTTTTATGACCCACAACTTTGAAATGTCACCAGCCACCCCTGTGTACCAGGTGGCCTTTTCGGAGGATTTGCTCTGGATGTTGCTCTTGATGGGGACGATGCTTTCTGCACAATATGTGATCCAGGCGTTGAAGATCTTCACTGTCTGTTCGAGGTTGGTGGTGGTAGCAGGGTTGGAGGTGTTGAGGGCGTTTGCCCAGCTCGTCTTTGAGATTTTGTTCCACCTCCGGGGGTGGAGGGCGTTGGCCATTTTGAGGGTGGCGGTGCAGGGGCTGGAGATACGTAGGTGGACGATGGAGTGATCAGTCCATGTGAGTTCTGTGACCTGGCGGCATTTGATGAGGTTGCTGGAGTTGAAAATTGGGTCCAGCTTGTGTGATGCTATGGGTAGAGTCATTGACCATCTGGGTCAATCAGAGGCTGCTGAAACTGTCAAGGAGGCGTGCAATGTTTTTGTCGTTGGGTTAGTCGATGTAGAAATGTATATTGCCTAGGAAGATGTAGTCTTTGGAGTCTAAGGCTAGGGGTCCAATAAAGTCTGTGATGGTGTTGCAGAAGTTGGAGCGCAGGCATGTGGGTCGGTATGCAAGGGTGCCTCTGAATGGTTGACTTGTCATCCCTGCGGAGCTTGAAGTTGCGATGTTCCCTGTGGGTGGTGGTGTTGTCGGTGTGGTGGTGCACTGTATGGTCTCTTTGTGGATGATGGCTGTTCCTCCTCCCGGCTTGTTGGTGCAGTCCTGGTGAGTGATTTTATATACATTGGGGATCGCTGTATCAATGTCTGGGGGGGCTGAGCCATGTCTCAATGAGAAAGACGGGTGCGAGGGTGCCGATGAGGTCCCATAATTCAGTGGAATGCTTGCATAGTGAGTGTGTGTTGAAAAGGGCGCAAGCGAGTTGGCATTTTGTTCAGGTGATGTCTGTTATGTTTCGGGTGGGCTAGTGTGTGTGTGCAGTGGCAGGTGAAGGGACAGTGGGTGCAGGTGAAAAGTCCTACCATGGAGCGTGGGTCAGCATGGTGGCAGTGTTTGGTGCTGCGTCCGGGTTCAAGAGTGTGGAGCTCGGCGATGGTGTATCTTCAGGGTGCGGTCCGGGCGCAGACGGGATTGCCTTTGTGTATGAAATCAGTTATAATGCATCAAACTACAATCAACGAGGTGCTCAGGAGAACAAGTGCATAGTGAAGTACTGAAAATATGAAACACAAAGTAACAAAAACAGCTCAGATGCACTGGCGATCAAGAATGGCTGTGTTTGAATTTAGTATTTCAAAGGCCGAATAATACAGAATTTCATCCAATTGGTTTATAATTTCTTTTAATGGCAGTCCTATTATAGAAATTGTTGATGTTTCAATCCCTTAGTGGTGAGTTAAATACCATCTTCATCAGGATGGAGGCATAGATTCACCTCACTCTGAAAAAGTGTGCATTGAAACCAAAGTCAGCCTAAGCACAATGACGGTGAATGGCCTCCAAGCATTTGCAAATTGTACAATTGCTTACCATAATACAAAAAATACTATAAGAATCAGTCTGTCCAGCCAGTCCAGGAACATGATTCCATATATCTATAGGTAATTGGAAAAGGGGAAAGTGTTAAGGTGAGTGCAAAAAAAACCTTCTCTATGCCCAAAATACATATCATTGGGCTGTGTGTCGAAGAAAAGAAGGATTAACTCAAAAGTATAGCCTATAGCATCCAAGTACCAGCCCCCCAATGGTGTTTAAACAAATGCATAGAACAGCCTGTTAGAAAATAAATTGTAAATGAACATAGGGAAAAGGTGTTTGTTAAGTAATTTGAATTGACCTCAGGGGTAGACTTGTCCTGAAGAAGTAATACAGTTGTCGTGCTGGAGCTTAATCGGGGAGTGCAAAACGTGTAGTTGTTGATAGGTCCAGAATTAGGGGTTTTATTTGGTTGATCCTTTGCTTTGTCCTGATTTTCTTCTAAGGGGCTTTATTATAGTTCTTGCCACTCTATTGATGTTCCCACTGATCTTTCTGGAAATGGGTGTCTTGACTGCTATGGGTAAGATGAGAGGCAACAATTTGGGGATTAGTCCGCTATTCTCCTGCAATGTTATCCGAAAGGAAACAGATCGGCAGCTCCCCGATTTGTTGATCGGTTTCTAGTGCATACACTTGCACGTTGACTACTAGTAGGTCATTGGAGTTATTAAGGGGCTTGTAAATCAAAGGCAGATGTGGACAGGATCTTGAGGGTGCATGCTTTGAGGCCTTGGGGATATTAGAAAATCTGTGATTTTCACCTTCCTACTTAGATTTATTTTAGTTGGTTGTATCGGTGACCCTGCTAGGGCTGTGTGGGGAAGTAAAATGCATGTGTTATTTTCTAATTAGGCTGTCGCCATGACTTTTTTTGAGCCACGCTTCTTCATCTTGGCAGCTATTCTAATCTTACTAGATCTCATTGTGGCTGCAAAGAGAATGTCTCTTAAAGTGTCTCATTGTTACACTTTAGAACCAGTACAAGGTCCCTTTTAGTCAGCACACTACATGACCCAGAAGGCAGCAGGAAGGGGAGGTGGTTGTGTGCACTCACAGGTATCACATGTCCAGGGAGGTGTTTATAAGCGTCACTCTACCAAGTACAGGTGCTTGACAACCTTCCTTTGGATGGACCACGCCTTCCTCAGCTGTGAATCATTAGTCTGCCGGCAGTTGAGACTCACGGTGTAGCGCGTTGCTACCTCGCTACCTTGTTCCTGCTTTTCCCTGCCCGTGATATCCCATTTCCCCGCTTTCTCCCTGACTCACTTTTGAGTTTGCCGCTCTCCCGCGGTTGCAGTATTTGGCCCACTTTCACCTTCTGGACTTGTGATTGCCGCACATTAGCGGCTTCCGGGTTTTAACCCGCATCCTCCGTAAAGAATAGCCTTGGTTGCCGCGCGCCCAAGGCTTTCTGGATTGTGTCTGCTTCCGGATTTCGAAAGGACCTCCGTGATTCCCGCTCCCCTGCGGTTGCCTGGTTTTGCCTGTGATCCTACAAAGACTGTCCTCCTCGCGTCCATTAAGTGACGCGCCCGCGTCTTTTTCTTTTTTCCCTGCACTGGAGAAGATTCAGATCGTAGCACGGCCGGGTGCATGTTGCTCCCTCTAGAGCCTCTTTTTTGTTTGGACTTGAGGATTACCTGCTCCCTTCGTAGTGCATGTGAAGCACTAGTATTCCTATCCGTTGGGGAGCTTTTCTTCACCCTATGAATACACTGTTTATTGATTTGGCTTTACAGAACATGCTAACGTCTTCCTGGATTGTGCATCCTCGAATCCAGGCCACTTTCCTGCCCTGCTTTATCACAGCATCTTAAAAGAACCCGCCGGTGAGTCTGAGAGAGCACACAACCTGGGAAGGGTATTTAGTTTAGGGGCTATAAAAGTAGTGGGGTTGGTATGACTAGCGGGGGGTACACAGCCGTGTCATAGGGTCTGACCTTACTTACCTGGTGTTCCTTTCTCTCTTTGTTTAGGAAAGCCTCGCTCCTGAAAGCCTTGAATACTTACCGTGCCTCATCTACGCTTGGTGGTCCTACGCTGTCTCTTCTCTCCCATCAGGGTAGTTGACTGGGTTTCGAGTTGCATTCGAGTCTGGTGGTGCCCTGGGGGGAGCGTGGAGACACATCTTCGCTCCCGAGGATTTGGACATCTCCCGCTTGGAGATTGCGCCCTAACACTCATTAACTGTCTCTCCTGTTGCTTTGTTGGTTCCTTTATGAAGCCAGAGAGTCAGATCTTAAGATGAGGTCTTATGCACCCCTACAAGCTGATGGTGGAGAGGAATGTTGTACCTCTCTCCACACCGTGATTGGCACCTGCGACTGAGGTACTGGGCCGCTAGTAAGTTGCTGGCTTAAACTCGCTAGCTTAAATTAGCTCAGGCTTGCAGGAGAGGGTCAGCTAATAGTGCTTTCCAATCTCCCCCACACACTGGACGATGAGTCAATTTCCAAGTTAGCGGCTAAGCAGGTACACTAGTGTGTGGGTATGGCGGAAACAATGAGAGAGGTGGGCTAAGGCAAACAGAGAACGCTGTGATGATTGAATCCACGGGATTGGGGAGGGTCCATGCGGGAACATACCAGGCCACCCACAAGCTGCACCCAGCCCTAGCTGGGCCCCTTCCGCGGGTTCACACTCAGTGGCCGGTAGCTACTACCGCCGCAGCTCGGATACCTCACCTCCTCTCCTCCAAGTGGTTCCACCTCATCTGCCAGTCTTTCTTTGAGGGTCGGGCCGGGTGGTTGCTGATCCCTGGGGCCCAGGAGGTTGGAGACTGGAAGAGGGAGGCATGGGACTGGGCTCGTGGAGCAAGTGAGGTGCAAGACACTAGCTCTGTGTTTCCGCAGGTCCACGGAACCACCGCTGTAGTTGAAATTCTCTTCTAACCACTTCCCGGGCCTGAGTAAGCACGGCCCGTCACGACTTTCGCTCGATGCTCACCTCCTGCTCTTCTCCTCGTCTCTTTGCATCTGACGTCACTCGTCAACTTGAAATCAAGTTGAAGCCATACACTTCCTTGAGAAAGTTAACATAGAAGTGAAAACTGAGAAGAAAGACACAGGTATCTGTAAGTCAGGTGTGGACATGCCAAGGCTTACAAAAGTAGGCCGAAAGCAACTAATAGAATCCCTCTGACACTAAATCAGATCGAAAGGACAGTGGATAGGCACTACAAAATACATAATACAGTGACAAAGCAAAAGGTACCGGCCATAGGCAGGCCATGTGTGTAGTCACATCATAACTTACCTTTGTAGTTACCTAACTATAACATGTGTGAAACCTATGGTTTTTTAAGTGAATTTGCAAGGTTTTTTAAATGCTAATTCCTAACTATAACGTGTGTGAAACCTATGGTTTTTTCAGTGAATTTGTACGATTTTTTAAATGCTAAGTCATGTATGTATTTTTTTTTATATATATTTATTTTACAATAAACTACGTATTAAATTTTTTCATTTTTTTTTATGGTTTTTCACCGTGCGTGCACGGTGCACGCACCCCCGCGAATTTTTTAAAAAAAAAATTAAAATGTTTTTTTCTGCCTTCGGGGTCCTTCAGGCACTCCCTGACAAAGGCTAGGGGGTCAGGAACTCTCTACCCTGCCCCCTTTTCACGTTCGCCACCTTCCTTTTTCACTCTTGCACTGAAAAGAAACAAAATGGCGGCCGACACTTCCTGATTTCGACCGATTCGAACGTTGACTGACATGTAACCACCAATCAGAATTACGCTCGCGCACATTAGGGTGCGCGCACGGTGCGCGGCTATAGATATGTATGTGCTTTTAACTGCAATTTTCTCAGGAACTACTGAACAGATTGACACCATATATCCAAAAGGCACATGCCTGACCTGAGGACTACCTCTCTGCCAAAGTTCAAGTAATTCTGTTCAGCCGTTCGGGCTGTACCTTCGACTAAAGGTCCTATGGGAAAATGCATGGGGAAAACGTGTTTTGGGACCCCCTTTTTTCTCGGCCCCCGCTTGACGAATCCCCCCCGAGACTTTCAGGGTAGGAGCTAAGCGGAGCGCCCCATTAGTTTTGAAAATTTCGCAAAGATTCGTCAACCAGCGCCAAAGTTATTCAAAATAGAATTTTGAGATTTCCTGTGGAAACACGGTTCTAACTATAACTATCTACTGGCGACCGCCAGTAGATAATATATATATATATATATATATACTTTTTTTTTTTTGTTACCACGTTTAAAAGCCTTAATTTATTTACACAAGGTTCCACATTTAAAATGAGCCAGAATGGGAGGTAGGTTCTACGGGAACACGGTATAACCTATTTAACCAGTGGAGGGGATGGAAGAAAGGCTCTTACCAGTCGGTCGCAGATGTTGTTTTCTCTTTTGAAAGCAGATAAAGGTTTGTTGGGCTACTCAATGCCTTTCTCAATAAGATGATCTTTTTGATTCGATTGCCCTTGGTATTAAAAGTCATCACAAACACCAGTCTGTCTTCATTTACGTTTCTCGTTTTGGGGCTCAAGAGATCTTCTCTTGGACACAACCAAGCCCTTTTACGGGCCTGTTTTAGTGATCTCTGCAGAGCAGTCATGCACTACGGCTATCTCCCCTAGCCCTACTCTGAGGAGACTGCTATTAGGATTTGACTGGAGACTAATTGAAGGTAAACGTGAGGAAGTTCAAAATAACCAGTAGGTTTGTGTGGAGGGGTTTTGTTCCTGTAGCACCATCGTCCCACATGCTTTACTTAGTCATGTCAATGCATCTTAAACGGCAGAGACCTAAAGGGTAGGGTATTCAGTGGAATTGTATTCCTACTGGTCTTTTACATGAAATGATTTTCTATTCACACATTTGATTATGTCCATTCTATGATGAGGATTAAAAGTACTGATAAATTGTACAGAGAAGTTCTCTGCCATTTGAAGGCACAAGTCACTGTTTAACATTGTTTGAACGTCCACCAATGTTGTATTAGATCTTCACAGTAGATAGAACAAATCCTTAAGTTGATAAAAATAAGAGCTGCTGAAACTGTATTTGATGCCTGGTGATGCACTTTGCTATGAATGTCACCCTGTAGTGACTGTAAAACATTCATGTCAAGCACAAAATGTATATGCTACCAGATGTGATGACTAATTAAGCTTCAATTACTTACCGGTAATTGCATTACTCTGAGTCCTCTTCCCTTGCTTCTATTCATTACAAACATGAGGCATTCCTACCTCACCAGGCAATCATACCACGTGATTTCCGTCACCAAATAGAAATCACCCTCCCTCCTGTAAAATCACGTAACCCAACACCACACCAATGAGTGGTTGGCCTGGACTACCAGGGAGGGATGTAATGAATAGAAGCGAGGGAAGGTCGTTACACGGGACTCCAGTGCCCAGGAGTCCGTGCGTGCCACCAGCTGTGCTGCAGCCCGCCCACCCGCCCACAAACACTTCAAAACTGCTCGCGGAACCCGCTGGCGCGGGTCCCGCTTCGTTCTTGGGGGCTTTCTGACTTTTGAGCTGCTGCCGCCCCAGGAGGGGCCGAGTACGTGGTTGTGCCTCTGTGTTGCTGCTGCGGAGGGGGAAGGTCGTTACACGGGACTCCAGTGCCCAGGAGTCCGTGCGTGCCACCAGCTGTGCTGCGGCCCGCCCACCCGCCTATTGGTTTACGCCCCCTTAATATACCATCGCTAACCGCTGCGCGGGACGTACCGGACGAAGCCCGGACAAAGGGCGGACAGTCTGTGACAGTCCGGGACAGGAGGGGGCAGGAGGAGGCTGGGCTGGGCCTAGGACTTTCCGTGACGATCCAAGGTGTTCGACTACCCAGGTTGCCATATTAAGTATTATTTTATTTTTCCATCCATTGTGTTGTTAACAACTGTGATATTCAGTGGAAAGCCTACAGCACAAGAGGGGAAGTGGGTTTGTGTTATACGCCACTGTAAGGTTTCCTGTTATTTCCGTTTGTCGAACTAGATTATAAGGTCACTAAGGTTAACTGCTTTTGTTCATAATGTCCAAAGTCAAAAATGCCCCAGTGACAGCCACCTTGGACAATTATTTGGTCAAGATGGTGGATAAAATTAACCAAGAACGACGTAAGTCCTTGGGGCGGACGGGGCCCCTTGATCTAACCCCCTCCTCACCTAATCCATCTATCCCCCGTCTACCCCCCACCAGGACGTTAGCAATAATCCTAACCACATGGATAGTCCTATCTCGGCGGTGCTTTTAGACCAAGTCCGCTCTGATAGTTTAATACCTGGGGCTCTTATAGACCTAGAATCTAGTCAGGCTGCCCCTCTAGATCCACCGATACAATGCCCGACGGCCCCGAGATCTCAGAGAGTATTGCGTTCATGTAGGAATAATAGTAAGAATGTCCAATTAAAGCGGGGGGGGAGTCGACCAAACAAGAGAGTAGATCCCCTACTAACCAGTGCTGTCCGTGACCCTAAATTAGCACTGGATAGTACCTCGGTAATTTTAGACAGCGAGCAATTTGACTTCTTAATCAGTACTATAAGACGCTAAGTTCGATCTGATTGTTAAACCTTTATTGATGAAACTTGATACGATCACTGCTGAAGTAGTCAGACTGGGAGGTCTGTTGGAATCACATATTAACACCAGCATAGGTCCCCAAGACAAGGACAAGGATCTTGGAGGTAGTAAAGTACCCTCTAAGATCTCTAGTGAGGTCATACCAACGGCCATGTCTAATACATCTAAGCCAACTTCCGGGGGCCATTGTGAGGAGGTAACTATTGTATCTAACCCCCCGCAGACACTAGGTCGAAACTCTTCATCCAATTCAGCCTCAGGGATTCAGGTAGGACATAGCACAGGGAAAGCCAAAAGTCACTGGAGTTGTGGGGCCCGATGTTAACTAACATTTTTAATGCTGCTGTATGTAATGGTGTCCCACCTACTTGGGAGGAATCCATCATCATTCCTATTTATAAGAAGGGAGACAGGGGTGATGTGAAGAATTATCGCCCAATCTCCCTCCTTGATTCCTCAGTGAAAATTATGAGCAGGGTGCTTTTGGTTAGGCTGGAAGAATGGGCCGAATCTAAAAGCATTCTGGCAAATTGCCAATTTGGCTTTAGGAAGGGACGAGGGACTATTGATCAATGTCTTAACCTTGAACTCTTAATTGGGAAATATACGAAGGCTAAGAAAGGCTCTCTCTATCTCTGCTTTGCAGATTTGAGCAGTGCCTTCGACATGGTGGACCATAGCATTTTATGGGCTAAATTGCTTGAAATGGGGGCACCCGAGGGCATTGTCTATTTCCTGGCCCGACTCTATGCCAATCTAAGTACCAGTGTTCGTTATGGTCCGGGTGGGGAGCGCACCCAAAAGTTTAAGATTAGGCGTGGTATAAGACAAGGGTTTGTTCTTGCCCCCCTACTCTTTACCCTTTTTATCAACGAAGTTGATTCCGCCCTAAAGACGGTTGCGGCAGATGCCCCTAAAATCAATGATTTTAACGTCCCTGTATTACTTTACGCGGACGATGCCGTGATCTTGTCCAGGACCCCTATAGGCCTACAACGCCTGATGGACAGGTTTTCACAGTTCATCAAGGATAGAAAGCTGTTGATCAATAAATCCAAAACCTACATCATGGAATGTGGTATGGGGCGTAAAAAACCCCATCCCTACTTTATTGATGGGCATAAGGTGCAAACGGTGGATTCCTTTAACTATCTTGGCATCACTTTTTCCAAGAACTGTAGCTGGACTAGTGAGCTTACTCATGTCCGGGCCAAGATGGCGAAATGCGCCCATGGGGTGTTCAAGTTTGCTACCAAAATAGGGGACAGACGGATTAAAGACATGTTAAAAATATATCAAATGAGATGTCTTTCAATTGCCCTCTACGGTGCTGGGGTTTGGGGACACGCCACGGCAGGGAGCCTACAAGTGGAGGAAAATCTCTTTTTAAAGAGACTCCTGTGTCTGCCCAAATCAGCCTCTAACGACCTGGTGCACAGAGAGCTTGGGATTCAACATCTTTCAGACCTGATTACCCTAAGACCATTAATGTTGTGGCGTGCTATCTGGTCGAAGGAAGAGACTTCCTTAAATAGAGCCATCATTAGAGATTGTTTTTCTACTGATAACCACTTAAAGATTCCCTGGATCAAATTTGTTATCAATAGTTTTTTAGAGATCTATGGTTTCGATCTAAGAGAGGACTGTTACGCTGCTTCTAGTCTGGCTAAAGTTGAGATGAAGACTGCCTTCATGAGCTATAAGTTAGAGAGGCGGGGGAGGGACGGTGGCAACCTTACTACATGTATGCTCTACGGAAGATATTGTGAGACTGTGGGCTATCAACCGTATCTGAGTTTTGTCACCAGAGCTTCCCACCAGTTTGTTTTAACGAGACTAAGGTTTGGGATTGTGCACCACTTGGTGGCCTTCCCCTGCATTAAAAAACACCCGATTGGTCCGTGCCCATGCGATAATACCTCAGCACAAAGCACTATGCACTTTCTATTGCTGTGTAAATTTTATGGTAACTTTCGTTCAGCCTTTTTAAAACCTATTTTTATGAAGTATGGAGTTAGAAATTTACATGATTCTATGAAGTTGTTTTTTAACCCCCACCCTGATGTTTGTTTTTTCACTGCTACCTTTCTTCTTCAAGCTATTAAAGCAAGGACTAGTATGCTTTTTTAATTGTCTTTTTAACCTTGTATCCTGTACTGTATCTTCAACCACGGTTTTTTTTGATTGTTGTATTTGTAGTGTAAATGCATGTGCTTTTATGGACTTTGTGTTTAAGCTCCGAATAAAGCCTTATGAAATGAAATGACCTCATCATCCCCTCCCTCACTTCCCTTCATTCCAAACATAAGATGTACAAAGCCAAACAGGACAACCAAAATTGGTAATGCACAAAAACATGTTTATTAAACAATGCACACAAAATGTAATGGACCACTATTTAGATACCATCCTGGGCAATACCCGAGACCCAAACACCTCACACCAGTCCACCTCCCGCACAATCTGGAAATAAGAAGCAAAAGTCAAAGGGGAAGTCCAGGTGGCCACCCTGCAGATCTCAGCAATGGAAGCCCTGTGTAAGGGAAAAGGGAAAAACCTGACCAAAAGCCTTGTAGGCAAGATAAATCAGAGTCTGAACCCACCGACTCAAGGAAGAGGTGGAAGGTCGCTACCCTTATTCACAAGCCTTAATTCACAAACAGGGAATCGGAGAGCCGAAGGGAAGCCACCTATCCAAATAAATCGGGTGAGCCCTCCTGACAGCCAAACAATTCAGCTGCATTTCCTCCTTAGAAGAAGGAAACTCGAAAAAGGAGGGCAAAATCAACTCCTGGCCCTTATGAAACTGGGATTCCACTTTAGGACGAAAGGAAAGGTTAGGGCTCAAAATTATCCTGTCTTCAAAAACCCCACGAAAGGGATGCTTAAAAGACAAAGCGCCCAGCTCACACAAACGCATTGCAGATGAAAGAGCCAACAAAACGAAAGCCTCATGCGACAACAAACGCAAATCCACGGATTCCAGGAGCTCAAACGGAGGAGCCATCAATGCCCCAAAAACCAAATCGAGATCCCACTAAGGGAAGGGCTTCCGAGTAGGAGGAAGAAGATTACTCAGTCCCTTGAAAAGACGCCCCACCAAACCATCGGGAATAGACAGATTGTCCCCAAAAAGCCTTAATAGCAGCCCTTTGAAGCTGAAGCTAGGCAACCTTCAACCCCAAAGACGGTCTCTTCTGCAGAAAGAACATCACATCAAACAAGTCAGAAGAAGTAGGGTCCAAACCCTTACCCTGACACCACTTACTGAAGGAACGCCACTGACACAAGTAAAACTTGTAGAGGAGCGCCTAGCAGCTTTTTTAGTCGGGTCCAAACTTGCTAGAACCCCCTTATACAACAGACCTAGCTGTTCAACCTCCAGGCCGCTAACCGTATCCTGGACAGAACATCCTGCTGCAACACAGAGAACACCAAGGGGGAGGGAGTCAGTGGCAACAACCACTCCTCCTCCCTTCTCATCTCCACAAGAAAAGGAAACCAAGAAGCCCGGGGCCAAACTGGGACAATAAGAATGACTGATGCCCCCAACCTCCGGACCCTGAGAAGAAACTTGAGAATCAGCAGAAAGGGAGGAAAGGTGTAAAGAAGCCCCTGGGGCCACCAGCTGGAGAGAGCATCCACAGCCCAAGCCTGGCCCTCCCTGGTCCATTAGCAAAACAGCGGCACCTTGGCATTAAGACTTGCAAAAAGGTCTTTCACTGGGACACCCCACTGCTCCGTAAGCTCCACAAACGGCTCTTGGTGGAGGCAAAAATCCACTGATGTCTGAATGGCCCTGCTGAGAGTGTCCGCTAGAGTATTGGAGACCCCCTGAATATGGATCACAGACACCAACAGATGTAACAAACTGTCCGCCAGCAGGGAAGGAGACCTTGTCCCCCTGTCTGTTCACATAAGCCATAGCCATAACATCTGTCCTGACCATAACGACCGCCCCCTTCAGAAACCGAGAGAAGATCCACAGAGCCAAGTGTTTCCCCATCGAGGCCCCCCAACCCGACAGACTGGCATCTGTTGTGACAATCAAGGGGGCAGGAGGGGAGAGAGGGAAACACCTCAGGAAAAGCTCCCCCTGACAAGCCACCAATCCAGGTCTACCCGGATCTGAGGAGAGACAGGAATCGGAGATGATAGGGGAAGACAATTAGGAGACCAGTGTGCCAGGATGTGAGCCATCAGTCTGTGCAAAACCTGCAAAAGTATTCCCAGGGAAACCAGAAACGCCATTGCAGCCGGATCCTCATGAACCTGGATCCAACATGCCGCCACCTGGACAGACCGCGACAAATGACCCAGAATGTGGGACCAAATCCTCACCACCCTCACCTCGGGCAAAGTGACCATGCCCAAATCGGTACAAAACCTTGCCCCAATAAGAGACGGTCCTGGGCCGGAACAAGGAAGGACTTGTCCAAATTGATAGGAAAACCGTGCTCCTGCAAAATGGCCAGTACCACCCCTGAGTGTTTGCGAGCCAACAGGCTTGTGGGAGCGTGAACCAACCGATCGTCAAGGTAATGGTGAAGGAAGATCCCCCGACAGTGAGCCACTGCTAACAAAGGAGCCAACAGCTTCGGGAAGACCCTCGGGCGGACTTCAGACCGAATGGCAATACAGCCAACTGAAAGTGGCTGTCCCTACGGCAAACCTCAGAAACCTCTAGAGCCATGGGAACATGGAGGTAGGCGTCTTGGAGGTCTATGGAAGTCATAAAGTCCAGGACACCAACCAAGGGAATTATGAACTGTAAGGTCACCATCTTGAAATGAATGATCCTTACCCACCCATTCACTCTTTTGAGATCCAGAACCGGTCTGAACAACCGTACACCTTCTGAACCAGAAAAAGAATCGAATAGCAACCCATACCCTGCTCCTCCACGTGAACCGAAACAATTGCCCTTTTCACTAGAAGAGCCTGTCCCCATTCCAGAAGAGCCCTCCTCTTCTCCAGGTCCTTGGGGATAGAAGTATGAATGGGTGCCCCAACTGGGATGCAGAGTGACAAAGTTGATACGATAGCCTCTCCTGACAATGTTCAAGGCCCAATGATCCTTCACATCCCGACTCCAGGCATCCAAGAAAAACAAAAGCCTTCCACCCACAGGAATTAACACCCCCCCTGCAATAGTTGTAGGAATTTTGCTGATCCTTGGCCCCGGCCGAGGCCAATGACTTTATGGGCAGGAACTTCCCCTGGTCTGGAGGGCTTCCCGGAGGAAAGTAAGGAAGAAGAAGGTTGATCCCAAAAGCGATGAGAAGAAGAAGCCTTCCCTTTGCACGGCAGAGAATGCTTACGATCCTTGAATGCCTTGGTGATCATGCTGTCCAATTGATCCCTAAACAGCAATTTAGCCTCAAACAGGATCTTCAGGAGAGAAGACTTCTCTGAAAAGTCTGCCTTCCAATCTCGCATCCACAAATCCCTCCGAGCCAACACCATGGAACCAGTCTCCATGGCCGAAGACTTCAAGATATCCAAAAGCATGTGTGCCAGCAACTTGGCCTGTTGCTCCATGTGAACCACCAACTCAGAACAATCAGCCTACTCCTGAATCGCCAGGGCTAACTTCTCAGTAGGAAACAAGAGACTGGCGAATAAATATTGGCCTTCAAAGTCAGATTTTCTGCAGAAAAAGCCTTTTTAAGCGTCCCCTCAATCTTCTTGTCTGTAGCATCAGAAAGAGAACAATCTTCAGGATTAATTGCAGTATGACCAGTCAGAGTGGCCAGAATGGCGCCCACCTTAACTGCATATGGATACGAGTCCTTACCCTCCTCCAGTAAATACAGCTTCTGCAGAAACCTGGCAACAGAGGCGCGTTCCATGTCTCGCCATTCACCAGTGATCAAGTCCTTGATTCTGCTATGAAATGGCATAGCAAAAACGGGAGGCTTAACATATTGTGGGAACACGCCTTCCACTGCCTCAGAGGATGGTAAAGGCGCAAAACCCAAATTCTCCCGAATGAGCTGCAGGATGTCTGGGATATCCTCTCTATTCACAAATTATCCTTAGAGATGGAAGCGCGGTCAGTCTCCAAAGGCAAGATGTCCCCAGAGGGGGAATCCACCAAACCCACAGCAGGACGTACGCCCCTGCACCTGGGCTTAGCTCTGTCACCCAAAGCACTGACCACAGCAGCCACAATCATAGGCTGGACCTTAGAGGCAGATAACAAAGTAGAAGGATCCCCAGGGCCCTTGGACCTGCTCCGGCTAGCAGGAAGAGGCTCATCCTCCTCAGAAAATGACAAAACATGCTTGCACTTGGATGCTCACTTCCCCACCATTATACCAACAATGAACACAGAACAGGGAGCCCCCTTCAAATAGTCAGCAAACCCCACAAGGAACCAATCGGGAAACAGAGACAAAACAAACAGTCACAGTACCAATAAGGATGCAGTATAAACAACCAACCAATCCCCCATGTACACAAGTGCAGTAAAATTAACCAAAAACAGCCTCACGTGAGGGCCTTACTGTAAGATTAGAGAAACTGTCAGCAGAGGAACCGCGCCACCCCCCAATCGCTGCAGCCTCTCTGGCAGGGCGCTGACCCAGAATTCAAGCCACAGCGACACAGTAACCCCGTTTTGTGACTCACAACAGACATGCCAGCAAAGAGCGCACTGCAACTCCCTGGCACAGCGTCTCAAGGCTACCACGCCGATCGGGCCAGCACCGCCATGCCCAACAAGCATGCACACCAGAGCATGTAGCTGAAATCCAGGAAAATGAAGTAACAAACTACCGTAGCACCGCACGTGGTACGCGCGTATAACGGTAAGATTAAGAAAAAACAGGAGGCAGGAGGGGAAGGGGGATTTTTAATTGGTGATTGAAATCACATGGTATGGGTTTCTTGTGAGGCAGGAATGCCTCATGTTTGTAAATAAGGGAAGTGAGGGAGGGGACGATGAGGTAATAATTCTCACCAGGGTTGGATTGGGATTAAAAATCGGCCCGGGCACGCTAAAAAAAAGTAGCCCACATTTGCATATTGCTTTGCCGCAAAACACTTCTTCAGCGAAATTTTATTAAAAAAGGTGGGGAAGACATTAAAAAATTGCACGTATTAGTTTACACTGGTGAAACAAGTGAGGCCACTTTCGCTCAGGCCCCCTGCCCCTGCTCAATATGCATATATTAATGGGCCGGCCAGCGAGAGAATGGGAGTGACACCTCTCTTCCTGTAGATAAAAGGGAGGTAATGGACACCCATCTACCTCCAGAAAGGCCACTGAGGCAGGGCCGGACTGGCCGTAGCGGGAACCGGGCGTTTCCCCGCTGGGCCACTAGGGTGGAGGCCGGTTTGGGCCCCTGGGGGGGCATTTTTGTTACTGGGGGTCGGCAATATCGGCCCCCTACAACAAAATTGTCCAAAACCGGCCCTCGCAAACTGCTCGGCTGCACCCCCTCACCCCAGGGGGGGGCTGGCCGAGCAGTTTGCCAGGGCCGGTTTCGGTTCCCAGTCTGGCCCTCCACTCAGACACCCACTGTGCCGCTGGCAGCATCGAACAACGCAGAAACCGCCCAAATCGGCCCCCAGGCTGCTCAAAAAAGCAGCCCACAGCATTGCCCGAATGCCCGCGTTACCAATCCCACGCTGGTTCTCACGATAATAATCATTAATATTGGAAAATGGTTGTATGTGCTTTTATTGCCTTTTGGTGTTTATCTGTCTTCAAGTTGGGCATAATCTTTGATGTGTTTTTGTTCGTTTCAGCGAAAGTACCAGATAAACCGATCCAAGTGGTGTATGTTCCATCTCACCTGTTCCACATGCTCTTTGAGCTTTTTAAGGTAGGGGAAGAAAAGTATGCTTTATGAAGTCTGCTTTGCACAATCTGATTTTTAGTAGAATTCTTCCTATGCTTGAGGTTTTTATTGGACCATTACCAATAGTTTGAATTTATTTCAGTGACAAAATGAAAATGTTTCACAACCTCATTATACCGAGTCTTGACTTTTTCTGTTCCTTGCATAGTTCAGTATTATGGTACACAAGACCCAGTAACAAGCATTGACAAAGGCAACAACTGGCTTGTAGAGTTGCGTTTTCCTTTTTGTAATGAACGTTTGGTTAGACACCTGGATGTTTGTTTACAAGAATGAATACACAGTCGGAGGCCACCAGAGTAGCACCGGCCACGTCACATAAGGGCATTTTCGCCTTAGAGCCATGTGTTATTGGCCCATTACCTGCCTTTCCGCTGACCTTTTCATGGCGGTGTCCCTGCCATCGAAAGGTCAGCGGAAAGGCAGGTCAGAATCAGGACGGCAGTGCAGGAGCGGGACCACCTCCATTGGCCGCCTCTGCTGCCGCCGCCTACCAGGGCCCTATAATCTAAATTAACTCATCTATGAAAAAACGTGTGTAAAAAAACGTGGTTGAAAAACACAGAGTGCCCAAAGTATCTTGTGGCTGAGCCCTTGGCTTTTGCTAGGGTGGAGTAAGGATGACTAAGGCTGTGAGACCAAGAAAACCAAAGCCCACATAGTGGAGTGGCAGCCATAGAACCAAAGACAATATGAAGAGTGGACACTATTTGCCTGAAAGCATGCACCTTCTTGTGCAGCCCGCACTCAGACTCTCATCATTCAGCTGTTGGAGATTAGCCCCTATACCAGCGTCAGTCTGCACTAGCAGTTCTTTCTTTTGAGAAGTCAGGTGCCTTTACCTCCGGTGATGAACATATGGCTTCCTTCAAAGTGTCAAAAGCTTTCTGGCACCTGCCATGTCCAGATCTCCTTTTTGTCTGCTTCTTGATAGTCAGGTCAGTCATGGAGGCAACAGTGGTGTCCTACCCCTTGACAAATCTACTGTAGTACCCAGTATGTGCTAGGAAGACCCTCATTTCAGTTTGGGTATTGGGAGGCTCCCAGGCCACAAAGGTCTGTATCATGAGCGGGAGAGTTGTACATGGCCTGCACCTATTTGGTGGTCCAAGTACACCACTGAGGCCTGTTCTGTCTGGCACTGACCAGCCTTAATAGACAGACCTGCCAGCTTCAGTGCCTGTAGCACTTCTCTGTGGTGGTACAGGTTGTCATCCCAGCTGAAAACAGCAATATCATCTAGGTCGGCTACACTGAAGTGTTTCAGCTCATCCAAGACCTGATTGACCAACCTCTGGAAGGTGACAGGAGCATCCTTTAGCCCCAAGTGCATCACACTGAACTAAAAGTAGCCCTCCGGGGTGCAGAATGTTGACCTCTCCTTGACCTCCTCAGTTAAGGCAATTTGCCAATACCCAAATGTCACCAAGGTACTGAGTATCTTTGAAGCTTCCAACCAATTAATGAACTCATCAGCTCTGTGAATGTGGTGTTCGTCTGTCTTGGTGACTGAATTGATTCTCCGATATGTCACACAGCACCTCAGTTCTAGGGTGGTACCTTTTGAGGCAGCCTTGGGTAATAGTACCACTGGACCAGACCAGTGGCTATAGGAGGGCTCAGTCACCTCAACTCCAGCATCTTAGAACCTCATTTATAATGCTGGCTCTCCGTTTGTCAGACAGCCAGAAAGTGTTATTATTGACAGGCCTACATTCCCCTGTGTCTGTTGTGGTTACACCAGTCAGTGAGTCCTGGGGTATCTGGTGAGAGTCCCTCGGCTGCTCTGCTGTCAGTGTGGGGCGGAGGATGAATCCCTCTACTGACCCTTCCTGCTCCTTGGAAGACTGTAGGTCTGGGAGGGGTGCACTCTCCTCCTCATCACCATCTATCACCAAGAGCAGAGTCCCTGCAGACCTCTCATAGTTTGGTGTGAGGCAGTTCACATACAGGATCCTTAAAGGTTTCCTCGATGTTTTGAGATATACCAGATAGGTAACCTCCCCTTTCCTCCCTTTGACTTCATAGGGCCTGGTCCACCGATCCTACTAGGCTTGGGGATCCACAAGTTTGATCACCCACAATTTCTGGCCGGATTGGTACTCTACCTGACTGGCTTTCTGGTCATACCACTGCTTCATCGCCACCTGGCTGACCTCCAGGTTCTTAGTAGCCTCTTACCAGCAGCCCTTCATCTGAGACCTGAGAGCCAGCATTTAGCTCACTACATCTTGAGTGGGTTTGTTGGGAGCTTGCTCCCACACTTCCTTGACAAGACAGATGTCCTCTGGCAGGGCGGCCAAATAGATGTTCGAATGGGCTGAATCCCACTCCTTTCTTAGGCACTGTCCAGTAGGAAAAAAGAAAGCATGGTAACAAGCGTCCCACTTGCGCCTAATGGGCTCTGATAAACCAATAATCTTGACCTTCAGGGTCTTGTTGAACCTCTTAACAAGACCAATGGTCTGGGAGTGGTATGGAGTGGAGAACTTTTAGGTTACCCCCACCCTTCTCCCACATGGACTTCATGTAGGCAGACATGACACTGGTACCCCTCTAAGTCACAACCGCCTTGAGGAAACCCACTTGGGTGAAGATCTCAGTCAATTCCGTGGCCACCATGGGTGCGGTCACCAACCTCAGGGGTATTGCCTCAGGTTACTTTGTGGTGTGGTGTGGTTCACCAAGACCAGGATAGACCTGATGCCTAAGACTGTTTTTGGATCCAGAGGCCTAACAATGTCAATCCCCACCCTTTCAAAGGGTGTTCCCACCACTGGGAAGAGTAGCAGGGGACCCTTGTGCTTTATCCCCGACTTATCACTGGCCTGGCAGGTAGTACAGGATCTATGATGTACACAGCTGGTGGTAGATAATAGGAGATTGGCGCTCTAAGGTCTTGTCACATAGAGGTTAGGTTAAGTAGCATGAAATCTGGTACGGTGCAGTAAGGTAGGGAAAAACCACCAGATCCCCAAATGTGTGGTCAAAATGGCCACTAAACAATATATACAAATCCTCTGCACACGTGTGATAATTACAAACATGAGTGGTAGATTTATACATCACAGTTCGTTTTCTTGTGCTTTTTCAAGGTAGTTTATTTGAGTTCTTTTGTAAGCGAAGTCCATTCTGCACTTCACATTTCCTCTTTCTTAGCCAACATGTGTTTCGTCGCTGTTACATGGAATTACCCCGCAACTTCTTCAGGGCTAAGGAAATATACAAGATCGCTTGTTCATATGTACACGGGTTATTTGTTCATTTGTATAATAACACTGTCTTAGTGAATCAAGTGACATTAGCACGCCTTTGATCACTACGGTGTCTGTTTGCGAAAACACATGCGAAGAATAGTATTGAGCAGGCAGTTGTACAGTATTTCTTGTGCGGCAGTCTATCTATAGGGAAAAAGACCCCCATTTGCTTTTAATCCTAGTCATCATAACATGTTTTAAATCACAGTTGTTAATCCTGATTCCCTCACTGGGAATCTCCTCAGGTGGGCAAGTTGCAGTTGTGAAAATGCATGCGTCTAAGTTGTGCTTATTAAAAGATTTTGTGTAGTGCACCCTCGTGTTGTCATGGCCAGGTGCTGGCATGCTGAATACGGTGTGTATTCACACTAGTCGGGGCATTCCAAATAAGCAGATAAGATACGATAACTATGAGCTGTATATCGAGGTTTTTAAGTGTAAAGAAAATGTTGGCACTGTCAACATATTGGTTACATATTCGGTGATAATTCCAACCCGAAAGGGTTTCTGTTAGTAGTTGTGTTTTTCAATAGTTGCTAGCATTGTCGTCATTTATTGTGATTGTTCCTTCCTATTTCCCTCGAGTATGGTTGTTAATATCCCAACCTGCCCACTCCTTGAGTAAAGGTAAATAGGTATAATCAATAATAGCCCATTCTATCTACAGCTTTGTTACATCCCCCAACTGCGATCAGAACCTCCTTACCGGCAAGCCTGTGACTTGTGTAATCCTCACTCCTCCTGCGTGTGCGCAGAGCTCGACCCCTACATCCCGGAAGAGCCCTTGACTGGCGTTTCTTTTATTCAGTGGTTTTGGAGAGCGGACTTGCAGGTAAATGTCCCCCACGGCACCTCCATCTTGAGGGCAGCTACTTAGATGCCGCCCTCGCGCGCTGACATCATTTCTTTCTTTTTCCGCGCCAGCCAGCGTAGATCCGGAGAGAGCGGTACCCCCAGTCACTTTTTGACTGACTTTTTCTCGACTTTTGTCGACTTTGTTTCTGAGTCTATCGATTCCTGGTGCACGTAGGGATGGCCGGCTTCAAGGCTTGCGGTTCCTGTACCGACTGATGTCGTTTACGGATCTGCACCCCGTGTGCCTCTTTTGCCTGGAGCGCGACCCCAACCACAGGTCGTGCTTCGACTGCCTGTCGAGGGCGCCGAAGGCTTTGCCGGAGCGGTCCCGAAAGTTGCTTCAGCGCTGGCAATCGACTCCGCGCCGTTCGAGGTCCCGGTCGCAGGGAGGTCGAGGGACCGGTCCAGGAGCCATCACCACTCGTCTAAGTCATCGAAGTCTTCGCACTCGGGTAAGTCAAAGCACAAAAAGAAGTCAAAGAAGCATTGTCGCTCTCAGACTTCTCCCCGACGATCAGCTGACGCGACGAGGGATGCGGACGGTGCCGCACCCGCACGCGGAGCCTGAGGACTCGACTCCTGGCTTTCCTCCCTTCCCAGGGCCCAGAGTGACTCCCGCCAAACTTCGTACGTTGTACGAAGCGATGCATGCCATCTTTGGGCATTCTGAACCCGCTGGCGTGCCTTCGGGCCCCGTGGACTCGGTTGAGGGACCTAGGTATTCTCCGCCGTTGGCTCCGACCCCGGGCCTGGATCCGGATCGGCGCCAGTTGACCTGATTACACCTCCACCGGCGGCACTTCCTCCGGCACCTCAACCGACGCCGGTTGTGTCGTGTTGGTCGTGTCCCCGGCCAGCGTCAACCCCGGCCTCCATCCCGAAGTGGACCTGGAGCCGGCCCGGCAGCACCTGACGCCGGATCTGGCACAAAGTGGGGTTTTTGTGCCCCTGTTCACTCCTGGGGTTCCTTTTCGGCCAGATTGGCAACCTGAGGAAGAAGAGGAGGGCCGGGAGGGGTCAGGTGACCCTTTAACTGATCAGATGGAATCCGAAAAGGACTGGAGAGAGGAAATGGGGGATGCCAGTGGTCTTGACACCTCTCCTGACCTTGGCATGTTGTCTCCTCCTACCGTTGCTACGGAGGAGGGAGTGTCATACGCAGAGGTGTTGCGTAGGGCGGCTGAGGCCCTCAACCTCGAGTTTCCTACGGTGGCGGTCAGGACTAACCTCCTGACAGAGGTGCTTCAGCTGGCGGCGAGTTCTTCGGAGCCCCTGTTGCCCTTAATGAAGCCCTTACTAAATGTCCTTTTGGGCACGTGGTCCAGGCCCAACACGGGGTCACCCGTGGGTAGGATGATTACCCGACACCACTGCCCGGCTCCGGTCGACCCCACTTTCCTCTCCCAACACCCCACCCCTGAGAGCTTGGTGGTACAAGCCTCTACTTCCAAGAGCGCATTCCCTACCGCTCCCTCGGAAAGGGAATCCAAGAAGCTGGACCACCTTGTAAAGATTTTCTCTTCCGCCAGCTTGGGACTGCGGTCGGTAAACACCGCATGTCTATTGGGCCCTTACTCCCACTCTGTGTGGGACTCGGTTGCACAGGTGCTGCCTCAGTGTCCGGAGGAGGCCCAGACAGTGCTCTCCCAGGCTATTGCCACCGGGAGGGATGCGGCAAAGTTCACCATCTGTAGTGGGCTGGATACCGCCGACTCTCTGGGCAGGACGATTGCCACGTCGGTAGCTATTTGACGTTATGCCTGGATGAGATCGACTGGCTTTTCTGGGGATGTCCAGAACACCTTGATGGACATGCCCTTTGATGGCCGTCGCCTTTTTGGCGACAAAGCAGACAACGCTTTAGAACGTTTCAAGGACTCACGGGCTACGGCCAAGTCCTTGGGCCTCTCCAGCTGCCCAGAGCAGTCTGCTTTTCGCCCCTTTTGTGGCTACGGAAGGGGTGCCCCGCTATGTCCCACCCAGAGCCACAGGCCACTGCAAGTCACCCAACCTACGTGCGGCCGTGGACATGGGAACAACCGTCGTGGTTCCGGGGGCCAGCGTGCGCGACAGTCCACCAACCCCCCTCTGCAGCAGCCTCCAAACCTTCCAAGTCTGACATTTCAGGTTCATCAAACACCAGTGGATGGCAGGATCCCCCATCACCTCCCCCACTGGCGCACCATCACGCCGGACAAGTGGGTTTTGCAGATAGTCCGAAGGGGCTACTCCCTACCCTTCGAGGCTACCCCTCCAGCCATGCCACCGCAATACCACCGCATGTCGGAGGATCACCTGACACTTCTCCAGCAGGAAGTCATGGCTCTCTTGGCCAAAGGAGCCAACGAGCGTGTTCCTGTCCCAGATTAGGTTGTGGTTGTTACTCCCACTACTTTCTGGTCCCCAAGAAGGACAAGGGCCTGCATCCTATCTTGGATCTCAGGAACCTCAACCGCTTCCTCCGGAAGGAGAAGTTCAGGATGTTGACACTCGCTCAGGTCTTGTGTGCCCTCGACCCGGAATACTGGATGGTAGTGTTGGACTTGCAGGACACTTATTTCCACATCCCTGTCCTGCCGGCCCACCGGCGTTACCTGCGGTTCACGGTAGGCCACGAGCATTTTCAATTTACCGTGCTCCCCTTTGGCCTTACCAGCACCCCTCGGGTGTTTACAAAAGTGATGGCGGTGGTCGCAGCTCATCTGCGCAGGTCACGGGTTTCAGTCTTCCCCTATCTCGACGACCGGCTGTTGAAGGCGGGCTCGCCCCAAGCAGTCATCTCCCACCTCCAGACTACGGCCAACCTCCTGCATTCGCAGTGGTTCTCCATCGATGTGCCGAAGTTACACCTGATTCCCTCTCAGAAGCTCCTCTTCATCGGAGCGGTTCTGGACATGACGCGGTTTCGGGTCTATCCTCCCGAACTGCGAGTCCGGGATATTCAGGCTATGATTCCGATCTTTTAGCCTCTATCCCGGATTTCAGTTAGAATGACCCTGAGGCTGCTGGGCCTCATGGCCTCCTGCATCCTGCTGGTCGATCATGCCAGGTGGCATATGCAGGCTCTGCAGTGGGACCTGAACTTCCAGTGGGCGCAGCATCAGGGGAATCTGTCCGATTGCATCCAGATCTCGGAGGGCACTGCATGACAATTGCAGTGGTGGCTCATGAACCAGAATTGGTCAGCGGCAGATCCCTCTCCCTTCCCCATCCAGAACACACAGTGGTGACGGACGCATCCCTTCTGGGATGGGGCGGCCACATGGAGAGGCATCGATCAGAGGCCTCTGGTCTCCGGTGGAGTTCAGTCTCCACATCAACCTTCTGGAGCTTCGGGCGATTCATCTTGCACTCAAAGCATTCCTTCCCTCTGTCCGGGGAAGAGTAGTGCAGGTGTTCACGGACAACACCACTGCCATGTGGTACTGCAACAAACAAGGCGGGGTGGGGTCGTGGACCATATGTCAGGAGGCCCTCCGCCTCTGGACATGCCTGGACCATCAGAGCATTTCTCTGGTGGTTCAACACCTGGCAGGTTCACTGAACTCCAGGGCCAGCGAACTCAGCCGCAGGTGCATGATGGATCACGAATGGCGTCTTCACTCGGAGGTGGTGCAAGGTCTCTTTCAACCGTGGGGTGAGCCTTGGATAGATCTATTCGCCATCGAAGAGAACACGCAATGTCAGCAATTCTGGGCATTGGAATTTCCAAGGCGGCACTCGCTAGGCGACGCTTTTCATTGCGAGTGGAGTTGCGGTCTGTTGTTCGCTTTTCTGCATATACCACTTCTGCCCAGAGTGCTGAAGAAGATCAGGCACGACCGGGCCCATGTCATTCTTGTGGCTCGGATTGGGTACAAAGAGTTTGGTATCCCGAGCTGCTCAACATGGCCATCGGTCCCTCGACCTGTCTGCCTCTTCAGAGGGATCTTCTGTTGCAGCAACAGGGGACGGTCCTCCACCCGAACCTGTCCAGCCTCCACCTCCTTGCGTGGAGATTGAGCGGCGGCAGTTAACGTCATTCGACCTGCCTCCCAAAGTCTGCGATGTAATTCTGGCAGCCAGGCGTCCCTTGAAAGGCATAACTCCTCTCTTTTCTCCTATTCCTTTTGGTATGCCTCTGTGGGACTTGAACCTGGTTTTAAGTTATTTAATGTGTGCTCCCTTTGAGCCGCTTCACAACTGTCCTTTGAGGCTCTTGACTCTCAAAACTGAGTTCCTGGTGGCCATCACCTCTGCCAGATGAGTGAGTGAGCTCCAGGCGCTTTCTTCTACGCCTCCTTTTCTCTCTGTGCATCTGGACAAAGTTGTCCTCAGGACTCGTCCATCCTTCCTGCCCAAGGTTGTCACTACCTTCCACATCGGGCATACCATCACTTTGGCCACCTTCTTTCCACCTCCGCATCCTTCGAAAGAGGAAGAGAGGCTCCACCGTCTAGACCCAAAACGTGCACTTTCTTTTAATTTGGATCGCACTAAACAGTTCCGGGTGGACGACCAGCTCTTTGTTGGGTACGTGGGCGCCAAGAAAGGTCGGGCCGTACACAAACAAACTATCTCCCGATGGGTCGTCTTGTGTATCAAAGCCTGTTATTCTATGGCAAAGAAGGAGACTCCAGTGGGGCTGCACGCCCATTCCACCAAGTAACAGCAGCAACGACTGCTTTGGGACGTGGAGTTCCACTGATTGACATTTGTCAGGCAGCTACATGGGCTATGTTGCGCACCTTTATCAAACACTACTGCGTTGACAGTCAAGCCCGGAGAGACGGCTTCTTTGGCCGTTCTGTTCTCCAGGACTTTCTGGTGTGATCTTGGTTCGCAGACCCACCAACGGGGTTGGTATTGCTGGGGTATCTATTCTAAGGTAAGGAATCTATAACTAATGTGTTTCTTTCAGATGAACAAGTTACTTACCTTTGGCAACGATATATCTCTAAGAAACATTAGTTAGTTATAGATTCCTTATAGCCCCACCCATCCTCCCTGTTCTGCGAACTGATTTCTAGGGTGAAGGATATCCTTTCAGGGCCCTAGTTTTTTACACCAGTGGTCAGTGTCTTGCATGGCTCTGCGTTTCTGGCGCGGAAAGTCATAAACAGAACTGATGTCAGCACACGAGGACGGCGTTTAAGTAGCTGCCGCGACATCATCCCGGCGATCACGACTCCAACGACGGACGCGGAGTCGACCAATGCCACCTTCAGACACGCAGAGGTACTGCTGACAAAAAAACTTTCCGGATCCAGTCTGACACCTGGGGGTAATTGTAAGGAATCTATAACTAACTGATGTTTCTTACAGATATATTGTTACCGAAGGTAAGTAACTTGTTCTTTAAGGGGGGGGAGCTCGTTGGGTCAAGGATGTGACCTAACGGCTAGGGCTGTCAATCTCAAATCTGGGAAAAAGTGTTCGAGTCTCGGCAATGTCGCTCAACATCCTGTGATTCTGGCCGAATCTCTTAATCTCCCCATGCCTAACAAAATGAATGTGTCCTTGTGTAACGCAACTGGTGCTCATGTAAAGCGCTATGATACCTGATACTTTCGGCTCATGTTTGCGCTATAACAAACTCCAGAAAAAAAATATGCGTCTGTCTAACTCTGCCACCAATGTGAGTATGAAGACGAAGGGCGTCACCCATTTGCTTAGTTACCAGTCAAATATGCTGACAGATCTCTGTCAACCATCAATAAGTCTTTAAGCCAAAGCACTACCCCTCTTCACAATTGTACAGTGCTTGGAAAAAAGGTTGTCAAACATAATATATTATCCAAGGCTTCTCCACATCCCAGTGTGTTAATTGCTCATAATGTGTGATGCAACTCAGTCAACTGAGAAACCACACTAGAGAGCCATGTGGAAAACGGGCGACTCAGTGTTCTCCTGGGGCTGTGTATGTAAAGAACGCCTCAAATATGTCTTATAGTCAAACCACATTAAACCCATTATACAGTGTGTGATATATTACAAATTGATCACAGTGACAAGGCACATTTAAGCAATCCACTTGTGCCTAACTTGATCATACTAAGGGATGGAGGTCCATGGAATTTCATCGATCAGGCCATTTTTGTCACTTTGTAGATTGTACACCACCCTGCCTCTCCTCTTCCTCGAAGGCACCTGGGCAACTGTTTAAGTCTCCAGGTCCTTCTGACTCCCCTGCTGGGCTTCCATGGACCATATAGTCCTGAGCACCCACTCAGCGAATTCCGACTTCTCCAGATGAGAGCTAAGATCCACTTTCTTCCAGATACTGTGCTTTAGGTCCTACCCCAGCAGTCAAACAACAGACAGTGGTGATCTGATCATGACCATGAGATACCTTCTCCCCATACCACACACACACGCACAGACACTCTAGGCAAACCAAAGCCACAGGGCATGGCACAACCTAGTGGACTACATCAGGGATAAACGGTTCTGAGGAAACCAGATGTCACCTCACAGTAGTCGTGCTGGCTCCTGTGTCACTCATATCCTCAACCCACTGCCCATTGATGGTGAGCCTCTGCCTGTACTTTTTGGTGTTATCAGGCATGTGAGCTTTAGACACCCCTCTCTGTCACCCAGGGACACTAGAATTATCTCTGCACTCGCGCAAATAAAACTGGGGGCACCTCCTCCCTCCGCACTACACTGGGGTAGGCTCGGCAGTGGGGGGCTGTTTCCTGCCGGGGTGGATGGCATCCTCCTTATTGTGCCCTGACTGGTAATACTCATAGCACTTGTGCTAGAAAAAACCTGTTGGTTTCTTCTCAATAAACCCTTCCCTCTTATGGTCAGGATTATATTGAAGTCCTTCTGCTGAAAACTCTTTTGGGGGCCTTTACAGAACTCATTTTGTTTTTCACTGTTCCCCCAAATGTCTGCAAGTTGATTCCCTATCCACCATTTATGGGGCCCCCCAGGTACCTTCTTGGACACTCTGGTCAACAAGAGAATCACCTTCCGCCTCCTTACCCACGCACACAAAGCTCTCCACGATCAAGGGCCGAGCTACCTCAACAACCGCATCAACTTCTACGCTCCCAAACGCCACCTCCGTTCTGCCAGCCACGCCCTCGCCGCCGTCCCACGCATCCGCAGAGCCACTACAGGAGGAAGGTCCTTCTCCTACCTGGCCGCCAAGACCTGGAACTCCCTCCCGGCCGACCTGCGCCTGACCCAAGACCACCCCTCCTTCAGGAAGAAGCTTAAGACCTGGCTGTTCGAGCAGTAGCGGCACCCCCCCCCCCCAGCGCCTTGAGACCCTACGGGTAGGTAGTGCGCTCTATAAATGTCTTGATTGATTGATTGATTGGTGCACATCCAGAGGTCAGCTTCCTTTACAAGGTCTCTGGAGACAGTGAGCTTAGAATCAATAATGTGTTTGGCGCAGTTATGTAAGACAATTACTGAACATCTGCTCTCCCGTCTAAAGCCCATCGTAATCATTTACTTTGCATCCCTTAACCCAGTCATTTGGGGCCTTACTGGAATAATCTACAAAATCAACCCATGATGGCGTTGGCTGCTCCTGGCTCTTCCTGAACTTCAGACAACACCTTTCTGGGGTCATACCAAACTTCACAACAAGGGCTTCCTTCATGAGGGCATATCTCACCCTGCCAGCTTTCTCAAGGGCCAATAAAGTATCCCTCCCAGTAGTTTGCATATGCTTCGGCATGCTAGTCCTTCTCTGTGACTTTGTGCATGCACCGGGCCACCTCATATAACTCAAACCACTTGTCGGTCATCCCCCACCACTAAGCCAGGTACCAGATCTTTGGGATGTGGACTCTTGTACCTCCTCTTGGCTCTACACTGTTGCTGCAACCATCCTCAGTGGACTCATAAATCCTCTTGGCTCTCAGGTCCAGTTCTCTCCAGCCCCTATCATAAGCCAGCACAGTTTCCTTCTCCTCCAAGGCCAATCTTTTCTCCTCCAGTGCCATCTCTGCTGCTGCCTTTTTCTCCACAGCTGCCAGAGCTGCTCTTTTTTCTGCAGCCAGCCTCTTTTTCTCCAGGGCAATGCCTGCCACTTGTAACTTTAGTGCCCTCTTTGCTTGTCTGTCCTCTATCTCAGCTGCGCTCAGGCTGTGAGAAGACACACTGCTCTCTGCCCTGCATAAGGCAGGGGATCTGGCTTTTGTAGGGTCATCTTCTCCTGGCACTGGAGCCTTTGTAGGGGTATTACCCCTCTTCCTCTTTCTCTTCCTACTCATCCTCTCCCTCATGAGACTTTCTCCCCTGCGCTGAAGTCTGTCTGGAGCACCAACTTCTTAGACCATTTGCCAGCTTCAGCCCTCTTTCCTTGCACAGCTCCCTTCAGATCTTCCATGTTGAGGCTCGCAATGCAGCTCAGATCCACCTCCATTCTTTAAAAAAAAAAAAATTTCATAAAGGTGAGGAAAAGGACCAATTCAAAATAAGAGTAGAATTTAGAAATCAAAAATAATATTATAAAGGGATTTTTCGTTTTGACACAAATCGAGAGGTACTGATAAAAAAAAGTCCTAGATCTCACTCCAGAGAACTAAATGTAAGAAATTGGGTTATTAGATGAGGGAGGTGAGAATCCAACCCAAGCAATAATCACAATCCTTTCAGAGGATCCCTAAAATTCACTAAATTAGCCCAAGCTGAACACCCATGTAGCTATGTCACAGAGTGGACAAGCTTAATTTAAAGTCAGTGTGTAAACTATGTATGCAGTACTCAAACAGTAATAAAATGACACCTAAACGACAAAACCCCATATTTAGAATCAGAGTTATGAATAAGTTTGGATTTACAAATAGCACCAAAACAGTGTTAAGCGGCAACCACGGTCATCTGCGCGAGACTGGGACAAGAGTATGTTTTAAGGCCGACCACAATGGAGTGTGAGTTAGATACAAGGACCAGGTTCACCCCGGTCAAAAAGTTACCTTCGCAGCAAGAAACGTTTATGGAGCAGAAAGGCTTCAGCAGGGTAAGACAGCAGGTTATGGCCAAAGCCAGGCTTGTCGATGACGGGGTGCAAAATTTGGGGTATTGGTGAAGTTATCGACAAAGGTGGGAAAGCTCAGAGCGCAGAAAGTTCTGGTTTCGTGCCCAAACAGCCCTCAACCACGATCAGATGCAGGTGACGGCTTGGTCGGGTGAAGCTTTCTGTGTTTGAATTTAGAAACTTTTCTGGAGCTCCGATTCCCTCAGTCGGGCATGACTTCAGGCTGTAGCCGAAGAGGGATCGATGTCGTCGGATGGTGAGCGACGGTAATACCACTGAACAGATTTGCTGCTGCTGAAAAGAACGTAGTGAGAGCTGCAGCAAACTCAATCTCAGCAGCGATGCTTCTTCTGCGGATCAGGTTGGTCCCAGTTCCACGTTAGTTCTCAGGGGTAAAAAGTTAGAAAATGTTTCTAAGTTCCTGGTTTTAGGGTTAGACAAAGATTAGTACACTCTGACACCAGCCAAGGGTCTAGGACCTTTGGAACAACACTTGGGGGATAAGATTCACTTCAGCAGAGTCCAGGGCCGGGTCCAGTTCCAACTAGTAAGCTGCAAATGCTGGAAAGAGGCCTCTTGAAGCTTGTTGTGTCCTTGTATCTCAAACAGGAGGTCAGCCTTATGATCCTTGGAGCTACGTCTGGGGTCCTGGGTACAAGGAAAGGAGGTCCAGTCTTCTCATGTCTTCAGACACCAGAGCAATCCTCTTCTGATCTTCCTCAGGTCCAGCAGTGTTATGAGGAGTTACTGGGGATGCTGCATGTATGCCCATTTGCAAGCCTGTGGGTGGGGAAACTCCAAGCCACTCCCTAACCAATTTGGTAAACGATTCCACTTTTGTAGTACTTCCTGCGTGTTTTACAATTAACTATCCCATAGTGCCTCTCTCTTCCTAAATCCAGGATATCAAAATCTTTCTTTCCCCTGGTCAGAGCTCCCTGTGCCCAGCCAGAGTTGGTACCATGTAAATGGGCAACCGATCCTCTGTGGTCACTCTAATCCAGTTCTAGGGCAGCTCCCTCCTCCACTGGGATTGGTGCCAGCCTGGCTAGGAGGACAATAGAGGGACAGGCCCAGATGTGAGCTACATCTGCCTGTGACAGGGGAGGCCTTCTTGAAGTTAATCAAAGGGTTGGACACCTCCGTAGGCCTTCTTGTCAGTGGAAAGAACATCTCCCCACACCCATGGCCCTTTGTCCCTGTCCCGGGAGGAGTAAACACCTTAACATAAGAGAGACATTGGCTGCCAATTTGGAATACATACAGAAACGCCTTAGAGGCTTTTGGATTGGAGGAAAAGGGGCAACTTTCTAAAAGTGCCTTTTTCTCAAGAATTAAACAAAATCTGATTTTACCATTAGAATAGATTTTGTTTATGCATTAAAAAGAGGCCTTGAAATATTTTTTTAGTCACTGTCAACCCTAATTTAGCATTGTAGGATTTAATAATGTAATCCAGTGTTTTCCTAGCAGTCAGTCTTGCTACAGAGAAAATCACTTTTAGGTTTTTTCACTGTAAGGACATGTGAAACGTGACACTTTTAGATGTCCTAGTAAACAATGTGGACGAACTCACTATCAAAGGGCGGCTCACAGGTATAAAGGTGCCAGAGAAACCTTTGGTTTGTTAAGACTCCTCACCCACCAACCTAGTCGGTGGCATTCGTCATCATTGGGGTCTCAACCGAATGCCACCCGGTTGTGCTACAATGCTTGATTACAGCAGAGCTGGTGTTGTGTGATATGTGAAAGAAGTGGTGAAAGTTAAAATTATCTCTGGGAATCCTTGCAAATGATACTTTATTCTTTGCGGCCCGGGATAAGGTTAAAAAATGAGGGCAGGCAACAACAGAGAAAAATGCTCCTTGTTGCAGAGTTAAAGTGCACAAAGCCCTATGTCCAACAAAAACAGTCATGGCAAAGATCTGAGGGAATGCCACACAAAGGATGATAATTTCCAACAATAATGAGTAATTGTAAAATGTGCTTTAATCCCTGAAGAGATATTGTCACTGAATAATATTTGTTTTTTGTTACCCTCCTCAATGGTACTCATTCTTTCGGCCAAAGAAGAATGAAAAGCTGAGTAGACCCATCTGGATTGGTGTGACCATGAGTTCAGACTCCGATCCCTCAAATGAATGCATTAGCCCTGAGCCACTAGACACGAATACATACCTGGAGAAATGCCTACCAATTTTCATACTTCTTAAGACATAGACAGATTTTTTTAACAATGTCATGCACCATGTCAGGGAAAAACTAAGATGACAGTGGTTTGATTATTGTCCTTGATATTTAGTTAACAAAGAATCCAGATGAAAGGGACAGTAATATTGGATTAGGGGTGCACCATTGTAGGAGAGTGGAATCTGACTAATGGTTGCCCCCAACTTTTTGCCTGGTATTTGTGGTTTTTGACTAGTCTGGCTGGGATCCTGCTATCCAGGACCCCAGCCTATCTGCTTTCTCCCTAAAACTGTTGTGAGTACTCTAGGTACAAACATAATTGGATGCTGGGCATGCCCTACCAGTCCCTTGTAGATGGTACCCTAGGTACCCAGGGCATGGGTCCCCCAGTAGGCCTACCAGGGCTGCAGCACTTATTGTGCCACCCTGGGACAGCCACCCAAACTGACACCACCAGGCCACTACTGTAGCCTGGGTAAGGTGGTGCTAGCACCCCTTACAGGGATGTAGGTACCCTATGTCCCATACCATACAACACATATACTCTCATAGGTCACCCCTATGGCAGGCCCTGGTAATCCTACAGGGCTGGGTGCTGAGGTATGTGTGAGGGGGGACCCCTACGTGAGTAGGACCTCTCTGCAACCTTCGTAAAAACGTTACTGGGTTGTTTGTAGTGTAGCCATACCATATACTCTTAACCGCATTATAAGTTATTGCGTCATCGCTGTAACTTAGGAGTGGCTACACAGAACCATATCGTGTTTGGTGTCAAACATGAAGGAATCATACCCCCAGTCCAGCCATGGGCATGGGGGCACGATTCCCCCTTGCTAGGAGGGTGATATGGGAAAAGCGGTAGAATTTGGAAACCAATTTAAAAGTGCACATGTACCACAAAATGGCTACTGTTCGCCACCGACACGACTCTGGCTGGCTGTTGCTGGGGAAAACCCCAGCCTCGCCATCTGGACAATAGGGCTCCTGTGGCAGGGAGGTGCCAGCACCTCCCCAGACAGGAAATGTGGATTGGAACAGGGTGGGTGCACCAAATGTCCTTTCAGAGTTGCACGTAGGCAGCTGCAGAGCCCCAATTCTGCATACACCGCCTGGAACCGGTTCAGGGGCATCCTGCCCCTCGCCCAGGCGGGAAACACACAAAGGGGAGTGGGTGTAGCCACCCTTTCCCGCCTCTACTCTGATTGGTAGGCTCTCTTTTGGACCATCCCCTAATCTTGGGGATATATGGGAATAACTTTGCCCTAGAGCCTTAGATTCGTACAGGACTTCACAGAACTGACCTTCGACGAGCTGCTGCCCAGCTGACTGAAGAAATCTCCCTTGGGATAAAGGAGTTATCCCCCCTGCTTGGCAGGCACCTAAAAGACTACAGTATACCCAGTTGGAACTTCGTTGCTCTCACGACCTTCGACGCCTTCCAGCAACCTCGAGGTGGGTCTCCAGTGCATCCCAGCGTCCTGTGAGTGTGCCCAGCAAGTCTGAGCACCCTGGACCACGTGGGTGTCGAGATCCCCGCATACCCCGAGACACCGGCCACCTCTTGTCCAGCACACGACCCCGACCAGTGGGGAAGTTGTGCTTTGGCCCATTCTTGAGCCAACCTTCAAGCAGCATTTGTGCCGACCCTCAGCTCCCTGGCCCGCTCCGGTGTCCCGTGGGAGCCCTTTTACGCACTCCATTTTGCTGCCTTCCGCGGTCCCTTGTCCCTCGACTTGTGGGCCCTGACGGAGGACAATCTTCTTTTCTAAGAGTTCCCCTGGTTGCTCCAGGCCTGCTCTACGCTCCCTGCAAAGGAGAGCACCCTCAGACCACGTGGGTCTGCACCAGCAGCTGCTTTGTTCATCTTGCGTGGGTTGCGGTTGCCAATGCTTAGTGGATCCAATCGGGACACTACCACCGCAGCGACCCTCAGCCGACGTGGGACAGTCGCCCTCCAGAAGCTGGCCTTCCTTGAAGCCTCCCGGAGCCCGTGACTGCAGAGCCCAGCTGTACCTTCCACACCTGAAGCACCCGACATCCACGAGCTCCTTCCTGTGAGCTCCCTGGTCACTGTGCTGTGACCCAGACTCTGTCCCCTCTGCTTTCAGGTTCATCTTTGTCTTTTCTTCAACTTCAATCTTCACGACTTCAGCGACACTTCCAGCTAGCAGCAGTTTGGACTCCTTTTCCATAGAAAATCAGCCCGCGACCCGACACCAGAATCGACCTATGCACCCGGCTTCCCTGGGGCAGGTAACAGTGGTACTTCGGTACTCCCGTGGTGGTGGGCTCTCCAAAGCCTTAAGTCTCAAGCCTTAACTTTGTACTGTTGTTAGAAGTGTCCTTAAACCTTAAATATTCAACCGCGACATTCTCCATAGGCTAACATTGCGATCCCGATAGCAACTTCTCGCACTGCACACGCCTCCCGTGGGTCCCCTTCCTCTTAACTGTGGGTGGATTCTTAAGGAGCCAGCGATCCTGAATGCCCTAGGCATTGCCTGTAGAATTGTCGTGGTTCTTATACCACTATTTTAGTATATGGTTTGGTCCCCCCCTGGGGCCCATTGATTTCTGTGCTATTTATTGTGTTTAGAAATGCTTGTTTGAATTGTAACTTTGCCACTAGCCACATAAAGTGACTATGGGATTCTGTCTAGAATAAATACATATATTTTATATATATACCTGTGTGGGCTACTCTTTCATTTGGTTATTCAAGAGGTTATTATGGTAAAACAATAAGCTTAACACTCCTTCAAGACTTAGCCTGAAGGCTGCTCTCCACAGCTACCACTAGGATAGCTTTCTTTAAAGGTTGTCTTAAACCTATCATCAATAGGAGTCGAATTGGACTGGTGCAAGGTGTCCCTATAACTAGGAACAGCATATGCCAGGCCAACTTCTCACATTGGTGTGCAGCGGTTGGATTCAAGCTTGCCATTGTTTTACCAGATAACAAATTGAATTTCTAAAGTGAAAGCCACAAGGTACCAAAGGTACATATAAATTCAAGCTAGAATACAATAAGTTCTACTGAACTTGGAGTTGTGTGTAGAGGGTTTAGCACACCTTGACTACAACTCAAGAGAGGGTTCAGTAGGCCACACTTAGTGTAGGTAGATACATCACTACACTAAACATGTCTTCAGGTAGCACTAAGGCTATGGAAGGACCCCAGAGGGTCCCTATAGATAAGTATGATAATTTCACCTTTGCAGAGCTCAGGGAAATGTGCACCCTTAGGAGACTGAAGACAGAAAGAGGTGCCAACACAAAACGTCTCAAGGAGATCCTGCTCATAGCAGACTTTATGGAGTCCATAGGATCCAGAGGGACGGACAGAGTGGGTGGGCACCCCTCAGAAGAGGACACTCCCATAGTGGAATCTGAAGAGGAACAGGAAGAGGATGAAAATCCTGACCTGGAAGAAACAGACCACTCACAGCATGGAGGTGATGGCCCAAGAGGCACTCCCTCCACCCTTAAAAGGAGAGTGGTGGATCCAAGAAGGAACAGATCCCCCTCAGTGGGATCCAACCATTCTAGGAGATCCAAAGGGTCCTCTGCCTCTTCTCAGAGAAGAGAAACCTCTCATGAGAGGAAATGCAGACTGATCAAATTTGAGCAGGCTAAGCTTGAGCTTAAAAGAGAACAGTTAGCATTGGACAGGGAAACCCTGGAGCTTCAGAAAGCTTCAAAGAAATGGGGTCTAGAGATCCCTGGTGGCAGTGATGAAACTCCTAGAGTTAGAGAGAGAGTCCCTGACAATAGGAACCTCCACAAGATTGTGCCCCCCTATCAGAATGGGGATGATATCCACAAATGGATATCTGCTCTTGAAAGGGCCTGTAGAGTACAGATGGTCCCTGTAGAGCAGTGGGCAGCAATCCTGTGGCTCTCCTTTTCAGATAAAGGTAGAGACAAGCTCCTCTCTGTAAGAGAAGAGGATGCTGATGATTATTATATCTTGAAAGCTGCTTTAATAGATGGGTTTGGCTTAACCACTGATCAATACAGACTTAAGTTCAGAGACACCCAGAAAGCACAGAATCAAGATTGGGGAGACTTTGTGGATTGTGCAACCAAGGCACTGGAAGGTTGGTTAAATGGCAGTAAAGTTAATGATTATCAAGGATTGTATAATCTCATTATGAGGGAGCAGATTCTTAATAATTGTCAGAACCAACTTTTACACCAGCACCTGGTGGACTCTGATCTGACCTCTCCCCAAGAATTGGGAAAGAAGGCAGACAAATGGGTCAGAACCAGGATTAGGCCTAAGAACCAAGTTGGTGACCAGAAGAAGGATTCCACTAAGCCCAAAGAGAAAGGTGGGGATGATAAACAAGAAAAGTCCTCTGAAGGGCCCCAACAACCCAGTGCTGGGGGTGGGTCCCAAAATACTTCCTCTAATAACAAGAAACCATATTGCCATGTGTGTAAGAAACCTGGCCACTGGAAAACTGACTCCAGCTGTCCAAAGAATGGCAATAAAGAGAATGTCCCTCCAAAACCAGCTCCAACACCTCCTGTTACTACTAGTAGTAATCCCCCAGGTGGTGGGAGTGCACCCAAAAACTTAGTTGGGTTCTCTTTGGGGACACCAGTGGACTCTGGCCTAGCCAGGTCCCCTGCATTAGCAACTATGGTCTGTGATGGTGGCATGGGGTTTGCCAACTTTACCATGAGTCCCAGTATTGTGGGCAGGTACAGACAAGAACCAATAATCAATGGTCAGAAGGCTGTGGCCTATAAGGACACAGGGGCCAGTGTCACCATGGTGACCAAGAGGCTAGTGCCCCTAGATCAGCTTTTACCTGGGTTTAGCTACCAGGTGACCAACATAGATGGAATCAGGACAGATCATCCCATGGCAGTGATAAATCTCAGCTGGGGAGGGGTCACTGGCCCCAAGAGAGTGGCAGTGTCCCCAAACTTGCCTGTAGATTGTCTACTGGGGAATGATCTAGAAATCTCAGCCTGGGCTGAGGTTGACCACAAGGCCCATTTGAAAATGGTAGGAATCCCTGAGAGAGTGGATGAGACCCTGGGGGCCTCACCTCCACCCCAGGAGAAAATAGAAAGAGTGAAGCCTGAAACTATGGATCACTCTACCCAAACAGAGAGCATAGGGGAAGAGGAACAGTCCTCCCCCCACCAGACTACAGGTAAGGGTCAAGTTTCTCAGGGAACTGATCCTGCCCCTTGTGAAGTAACTGCCCCAGAAGTGGACAGGCCTGACCTGCCCACCTCTCTGATGGCAGGGGATCCTTCCAAGGTGGTACCCAGTCTGGAGCAGGTATCCTGCCCCTCTCTACCCTGCCTCAGTCAGCCCAGGGCTGCAGAGGTCAGGGAGGTCAGTGGACCCTTATTGGGCCCCTGCCCAGAGGAACCCCCTCATCAACAGATTAGGGACACCCAGCAGAGTAGTTTCAGCCAGGTGAATATTCCTCTACAAACTGAGGGATCCCCCTTACCCCTAGGTATAGGCACCCCTCAAATGGATGTTGTTGAGCACAGGGAAACCTGGGGCCTAGCTGCCCCAAACCTTCCAGTGCCTTCCACTATTCCAGCCAAAGGGATCCAACCCCCAGCTGTAGGCAGCCAGAGGTTGACCCTTAGGGCCAGATATGACACAGTCATGGGCAGAAAGGCTTCCATAGTGGCCAGTGATCTGAGGAGGTTGAGACCAACCCAAGTAGGGTCTCACTTCCAGACTCAGACACCCCACCAGCCCACCTCTGACCCAAAAACCAATACAGGTAATTTTCCTAGACTTTGGAGAAACTCTAGAACCCCTTGGGGTAGGATTTCCCAAGTGGACCATGACACAGGGAGCAACCATGTTAGTACAGGTTCTTCCTTATATGGCCACTCAGGAAATAAAGGCTTATCTGGACAAGGTTAGCCTTATCTCCTTTCGTTTGGGGGGGGGGGGGTTATGTAGGAGAGTGGAATCTGACTAATGGTTGCCCCCAACTTTTTGCCTGGTATTTAAGTGGTTTTTGACTAGTCTGGCTGGGATCCTGCTATCCAGGACCCCAGCCTATCTGCTTTCTCCCTAAAACTGTTGTGAGTACTCTAGGTACAAACATAATTGGATGCTGGGCATGCCCTACCAGTCCCTTGTAGATGGAACCCTAGGTACCCAGGGCATGGGTCCCCCAGTAGGCCTACCAGGGCGGCAGCACTTATTGTGCCACCCTGGGACAGCCACCCAAACTGACACCACCAGGCCACTACTGTAGCCTGGGTAAGGTGGTGCTAGCACCCCTTACAGGGATGTAGGTACCCTATGTCCCATACCATACAACACATATACTCTCATAGGTCACCCCTATGGCAGGCCCTGGTAATCCTACAGGGCTGGGTGCTGAGGTATGTGTGAGGGGGGACCCCTACGTGAGTAGGACCTCTCTGCAACCTTCGTAAAAACGTTACTGGGTTGTTTGTAGTGTAGCCATACCATATACTCTTAACCGCATTATAAGTTATTGCGTCATCGCTGTAACTTAGGAGTGGCTACACAGAACCATATCGTGTTTGGTGTCAAACATGAAGGAATCATACCCCCAGTCCAGCCATGGGCATGGGGGCACGATTCCCCCTTGCTAGGAGGGTGATATGGGAAAAGCGGTAGAATTTGGAAACCAATTTAAAAGTGCACATGTACCACAAAATGGCTACTGTTCGCCACCTACACGACTCTGGCTGGCTGTTGCTGGGGAAAACCCCAGCCTCGCCATCTGGACAATAGGGCTCCTGTGGCAGGGAGGTGCCAGCACCTCCCCAGACAGGATATGTGGATTGGAACAGGGTGGGTGCACCAAATGTCCTTTCAGAGTTGCACGTAGGCAGCTGCAGAGCTCCAATTCTGCATACACCGCCTGGAACCGGTTCAGGGGCATCCTGCCCCTCGCCCAGGCGGGAAACACACAAAGGGGAGTGGGTGTAGCCACCCTTTCCCGCCTCTACTCTGATTGGTAGGCTCTCTTTTGGACCATCCCCTAATCTTGGGGATATATGGGAATAACTTTGCCCTAGAGCCTTAGATTCATACAGGACTTCACAGAACTGACCTTCGACGAGCTGCTGCCCAGCTGACTGAAGAAATCTCCCTTGGGATAAAGGAGTTATCCCCCTGCTTGGCAGGCACCTAAAAGACTACAGGATACCCGGTTGGAACTTCGTTGCTCTCTCGACCTTCGACGCCTTCCAGCAACCTCGAGGTGGGTCTCCAGTGCATCCCAGCGTCCTGTGAGTGTGCCCAGCAAGTCTGAGCACCCTGGACCACGTGGGTGTCGAGATCCCCGCATACCCCGAGACACCGGCCACCTCTTGTCCAGCACACGACCCCGACCAGTGGGGAAGTTGTGCTTTGGCCCATTCTTGAGCCAACCTTCAAGCAGCATTTGTGCCGACCCTCAGCTCCCTGGCCCGCTCCGGTGGCCCGTGGGAGCCCTTTTACGCACTCCATTTTGCTGCCTTCCGCGGTCCCTTGTCCCTCGACTTGTGGGCCCTGACGGAGGACAATCTTCTTTTCTAAGAGTTCCCCTGGTTGCTCCAGGCCTGCTCTACGCTCCCTGCAAAGGAGAGCACCCTCAGACCACGTGGGTCTGCACCAGCAGCTGCTTTGTTCATCTTGCGTGGGTTGCGGTTGCCAATGCTTAGTGGATCCAATCGGGACACTACCACCGCAGCGACCCTCAGCCGACGTGGGACAGTCGCCCTCCAGAAGCTGGCCTTCCTTGAAGCCTCCCGGAGCCCGTGACTGCAGAGCCCAGCTGTACCTTCCACACCTGAAGCACCCGACATCCACGAGCTCCTTCCTGTGAGCTCCCTGGTCACTGTGCTGTGACCCAGACTCTGTCCCCTCTGCTTTCAGGTTCATCTTTGTCTTTTCTTCAACTTCAATCTTCACGACTTCAGCGACACTTCCAGCTAGCAGCAGTTTGGACTCCTTTTCCATAGAAAATCAGCCCGCGACCCGACACCAGAATCGACCTATGCACCCGGCTTCCCTGGGGCAGGTAACAGTGGTACTTCGGTACTCCCGTGGTGGTGGGCTCTCCAAAGCCTTAAGTCTCAAGCCTTAACTTTGTACTGTTGTTAGAAGTGTCCTTAAACCTTAAATATTCAACCGCGACATTCTCCATAGGCTAACATTGCGATCCCGATAGCAACTTCTCGCACTGCACACGCCTCCCGTGGGTCCCCTTCCTCTTAACTGTGGGTGGATTCTTAAGGAGCCAGCGATCCTGAATGCCCTAGGCATTGCCTGTAGAATTGTCGTGGTTCTTATACCACTATTTTAGTATATGGTTTGGTCCCCCCCTGGGGCCCATTGATTTCTGTGCTATTTATTGTGTTTAGAAATGCTTGTTTGAATTGTAACTTTGCCACTAGCCACATAAAGTGACTGTGGGATTCTGTCTAGAATAAATACATATATTTTATATATATACCTGTGTGGGCTACTCTTTCATTTGGTTATTCAAGAGGTTATTATGGTAAAACAATAAGCTTAACACTCCTTCAAGACTTAGCCTGAAGGCTGCTCTCCACAGCTACCACTAGGATAGCTTTCTTTAAAGGTTGTCTTAAACCTATCATCAATAGGAGTCGAATTGGACTGGTGCAAGGTGTCCCTATAACTAGGAACAGCATATGCCAGGCCAACTTCTCACAACCATACTCACTGAATCAATCACCCAAGTAGCAAGGACACCCACAGAAGAAATAACCATAGCCAGTGTTTGTGATGGACTCTAATGATTCCTTGTGTGGTGTAGGAAAGTAGGATCTGCTTCTTATGAATACCCCCACTTTGTGCTTGATATTTCACTGTTTCTGACTAGTCTGACTGGGATCCCGCTAATCAGGACCCCAGTCTAGCTGCTTTCTCCTTTAAAATGTCACATGTACTTTGGTACCCTCCAGATTTGATACTGGGGTACCCTTATCAGTTCCTAGTATATGGTACCCATGTACCCAGGGCATATGTACCCCAGAGGCCTACCATGGGCTGCAGCATGTATTATGCCTCCCATGAGAGGCCATGCAAAATGGAACTGCTTGGGTTGCTTTTGCCAAGGCTTGTTGGTGCTTCAGCTAGACACCGACTCCTCAGCACGCTACATCCTTCGTGGAACAGCTCACCTCTGGCTCCTGGTCGTCGACGACGTCTCCCGGTCCTTGTGGCTCAAGAGTCAAGCATCCCTTCTTACCACCTGAAGCACCCGACATCGGTGGGCATTCGTCTACCGAGCCCCTGGTCACTCTGAAGTGACCCAGACTATGTCCCCTCTGCTTTCAGGTTCCTTCCTTCCCCAGAATCCAGGCTTGGATTACCCCAGACCCTTCTCACCTTCACGATAGCAGTGCTTCTTCACAGCCCTCCATTGAGAACGACAGCTGTTTCCGACACCACTCCAGACCTTTGCACCCGGGTCCTCTGGGATAGGTAACTCTGGTACTACGGTATCCATGGGTGGGCTGGCTGTCCAATCTCTTAAGTTCCAAAGGGTTTGCTCAAAGTCCTCCTAGAAGGGTCCCTAAACATTAAAACTGCGACTTTCCCAGAGAATTGTACGGAGCCTGCGGTCGTGTTAGCACACTGCACCCGTCCTCCGTAGGGTCCCTATCTACTCACCTTGGGTGGTTCCTTGGGGTCCCAGCGATTTGTACGTGCTCTAGACCTAGTCTTGGCTCAAGTTGTGATTGTTATACCACTATTTTCGTATATGGTTTGGTCTCCCCCTGGAGCCCGCTGTGTATTGTGCTACTTACAACTGTTCTATTGATCTCGTATTGTGTGCTTTGTGTTCTATCCTCAAGTAGAGGATACTAGAGAGTGTTATATTAATAAATACATATTTTTATATAACTACTGTGTGGATCTCCTTTCATTCAGTCAATATAGGAGGTGATATTCTGGTTAAACAAGCTACTTTACATTCCTTCAAGATTAAGCCTGAAGGCTGCTCTCCACAGCAAACACTAGGATAGCTTTCTAAAGGTTATCTTTGACCTCATACGTCATAAGGGTCGTTTGGATTGGTGCAAGGTGCACACTTTAATTAGTGGACAGCATATACCAGGCCAACTTCTTACATGAGGTAAACATTTTGTATGAGATCCTGCAATGCAAAGGGGGCTCGTTTACTTGTTAGAGAATGAACCATAGTCATATACCATTTGGATGAGTCCTGTCACAGAAAATATCATTGTCTTCCAAAGGTCTTAGATTTAGTAGATGTATTGTTGATACTGGACTCCCAAACCAGTGTTTACATTATCATCTTTAAATATCATCACTGTGCAAGACAGGATTCTTTTTTTTGTACAAGAAGAATGAAAACATGTTAATAAAAATAAAAAAACCTACGTAGTTTCTCTAATACACTTATCCAATCTATTTTTTGGATTAACATTCATTATGAATACCTACATGAGGGATTAGGGTCTACTGAGACCATTTTTAAAGTATTCACGCTTTAAGAATTCCATCCAGTAATAAATTAAAACATTTAGGCAAATCAGTCACATAGCCGTACGGTATCACTTCAAAACATTTTATTATGGGTAGTGATATTTAATATTGTAGTGATGAAGAAAAATATGAATAAAATACAATGCTAAATTAATTATCAGGTTTATAAGAAGCAAAACTACAAAAATAGACAGCAACATGAAGCGATATTATTTATATCACAGTAAAGAACGTATTGTCCTAGACTACGATACTGGTTATATATGATATGTCGTATTGTGAGTTTTTCTGTGTATTGTTTTGGAAACCTTAAGCAATACAATAAAAAAATGTAACACATTCATATTAAAGTACAAATCACCGATTTGTGGATACTAGAAAAAACTGAAAGTTGTTAGTTTTGCATGGAGACGTATATAAATATAAAACGTATCTTTTGATAATAGAAAGCAAGCACATCAACAGAAACTTAACAAATACTTAATATATTGTGCTCTTACGATGAGAACTCTGTAGTGGAAAGGACTCTAAAGGTGGTTTAAAAAAACTAAAATCTTTATAATTTTGATATCACTTGTTATGTTTTTACTTTGTTATGTCTATTTTTATGGCAAGGTCATCGCCCTGTAGGATGTCCTGGAGCCAGAGTAGCTGAGTACCCCCCTGCCAGGGGACTGTTGTATAAGCCAAGTTTATTTTGTTATTTTTACAGAATTGGAGTATTGAGCTTGAGGCTCTGATGTGCAGGTGGAGGTCCTTCCAGGCTTTGGGAGTCACGTGCAAGAAAGCGGGCCTGCAGGCTCTAGCTCTATGGATGCCGAAAATGTGGGCGAGCAGGAGGACAGCTAGGTGGAGGTTTCTGGTTGGTGTGTCGAAGCATGTGCAGATGTTCAGATATGCAGGATCTAGATTGTGTAGGAATTTGCAAGTGTGTGCGAGGAGCTTGAAGAGTGCGCGTTTGTACACTGGGAGCCAGTGGAAGTCTTAGAGATATGTGGAAATCCAACTATGGGGTGGGAGATTGAGTGTGAGTATGGCTTCAGCGTCTTGAAGGACCTGAAGCCTCTTGATGAGCTGTGTGGTGATGCAACTGAGAGTTGATTCCCATAGTCCAGCTTTCTGGTTATCATGGCTTCTGTGACGGTACTTCAGGTGTTGGGGGCAGCCATCTGAAGATGTTTCTGAGGAGTTTGAGGGTGTGGAGGCATGAGAAGATGACCGATTTGATCTTGCTAGTCACTGAAATGTGATTGTCAATTACTATCACTAAGTTCCTAGCTTGGTTCGATAGGTTGGGTGTCAGCCATAGTTTTGTTGAGCGAGGTGCCTTTTCCAAAGAGCACCATCTCCATCTTCTCTAAACTGAGCTTTAGACAGCTGGTCTTCATCCAGCTGGTAACTTTGGGAATACAGGTGATGAATTTTAACTGGGTGTTGGATGTGTTTTCAGAGATGATAAGCTGGTTGTCATCAAAGTATGAGATGATGCTGAGAGCGTGGACATAGATGATGTTGGCAAGCGGTGCCATGTAGACATTCTAGAGCATGTGGCTTATCCTTGGAGGGCTCAGCAGTTGAGGTTGGAAATGGAAGAGGTGTATGGATCCAGGCAGATGAACTTGGTGCATCCTGTAAGGAAGGAGCTGACCCATCGGAGTGCCGGTCCGCATGTGTCAGTTTCTTCAATGTGTTTGGTAAAGATGGGGTAAGAGACTGTGTCGAATGCAACAAAGAGGTTGAGGAGGATGAGTGCTGCTGTATCTCCCTATCCATGATAAGGCAGATGTGGTCAGTGGCAGTTATGAGGACAGTCTCAGTGCTGTGATTGGAACTACATCTGAATTGCGAATGTTCCAGGAGGTGGTTGTCGTTGATTTAGTTGGCCATTCTTTTATTGCAGACTTTTTCTAGGACTTTAACTGGGTAGGGTAGCAGGCAGATTGGTCTGTAGTTGGCCAGAGTCTTCAAATCAGTTGCAGGTTTCTTCAGTGGCAGTAGTATGGTAGCGTGCTGCCAAGGCATCCAGGAAAATAGCGTTGGTGAGTTAGTCATTGCATATGGGGGTGAGAGCAGCGCAGATGGGGTTGATTCTTTTGTTGAAGATTAAGGACATGATTACAATGCGGTAAGAAATGGCTCCGACCATTGGTCGGAGCTATTCATACCGCATCGTAATCTCCTGTTTAGAATACTTTCGAATCAACCCATTTTGATGGAGTCAGTCGGAAATTATTCCAAACAGGAGTTCCAAGACTCCAGAAAGCTATGTAATAATTAGATGAGTTTGATCCAGATCACACTCCAACAATTTAGAAGCTGTGGTGTACACATTACTCATACAACAGCTGGCCACCATCTATTTGGATCTATAGATGTGGAAGCAACAATTTTAAATCTGCATTAATAACTTTGCATATCCAAATAACAATTCCCTGAATTGATCAGCTATCAATCAAAGTTGTAGACATTTCAGGCTTCAAACTAAATATATATTAAATAAAACCTTGAATTATGTAATACAAAAATGAGGCAAAAAATACATGTAAGCATTAGGAGAAAAAATTCTTGGAATAAACCTACTGCCAGGACAAGACTATGTATTTAAACAATCTACCACATTGTAAAGAGATAGCAATACTGCTTGACGGAGAATGGTGGGTTCTGCATTAGAGAAAGCAGGAAGAAGAATATGCAGTTGAGGATTACAGATGATGGACTGAATTGTATTTCTGATAAAGGAAGGTTCAAATAACTCTCTTGCACCTTCAGATGGCACCACAATTCCAACTTGACTCTGGTGCTCTCTGACTCATGGAGCAAGCAGTCTGTGATGCTAACCTAACACCCTCTTGTCAGTTCCTTTTTCTGTACCCATCAACACAAATTTATAGATGTTGTCCACTGAAAATGTATTTGCTGTGCCTTTAGGAAAAGTGTCTCCTAAGGGGAAAAAAGAATGCCATAAATGTTGTTCCTATCATCTTCAAGGTTATTTTTCTGACCCGCATGACACCTGCCTTTGTGTGCATTTTGGATCTTGCTTGAGAGTCCAGTTCAGCTTACGATTGTTGTTTCGCTTACTCAGTAGCTGTTGAAGATGGGAAAGGGACCTCATTTCCATCTATTGGCTGTGACGAGCAAAAGAGTTAATGCCTCTTCAGAGCTCGTTCACTGGACAGATACAGAGAGATGGCTTGGTTCCCAAAGGAGTTTTCCCTCTCCAAGTTTGTCACATAGGATGGAGAATTAGTCGTTGTCTTCTATATGTTGGTTGCTTCTGGATAGGTCCTCTAATCTACGGGCCTGTTCACCGACTTCAAGCTTATCTTTGAAATGATCTACTGTTCTGGAGCACATGAGACCATTGCCAGAACCCGTCTCTATTCTGGCTGAGTGCCCAATGCTGCTGGATCAACGCCCTGCTTCTTTGACTCTGTGTACTTACTGCGATCAAGTGGTAGCTTTCAGCCAGGCTTTATTGGCTGTGTTCCATCCACCTCCAACTCCCTAAGCACCTTCAAACTCCAAGGTATCTGCAGAACACTTGACCATGCCACTGTCAGTGGCCTCCACAGCAGCACTTATTGACACCTCTGTCACTGATTGTCAGACCGGGAGGGGTGCCAAAAGCGCTACCATCATAGAGGTTAAGGCTACTGCCAGGAATAAAGCAGCCAGAGCGTGGTAGTGGCAGCATATATTGTATCACTCCATAGGAGTGAGCAGGTCTTTTTTGCATGTGCCCCTGTGGTGAGGCCTACAGGCTCACTCACTTAAAATTCCACTACTGTGTTCTTAACTCATGCTTCACCTACATTGATTTGGTGTGTAGTGCTTCACAGTGCATGTGTGTTCTACGTGTGCTGGGTGTTCCTGACAATGGTACAACACATGTATACTGCAATAAGGTGCTGTATGTGCATGTTATATGCATGTGCTGGGTATATGTGTACCTGTGAGTAGTATAATACATGAAGGATATAGTGCTCTGCAGCGCATGTATGCTGTATGCATGCGTTGGGGGTATGTGTGCCTGTGCATGGTAAAATACTCAGAAGGCTGTTCCATTTTGGGAGACCCAGGATTTGCATGGTAAAACATACACGAGGAGATAGAGTAATCCCCCCAGACAGATTTGTGTATTGCTGCATTCCTGTAAGCTGGCTGAGACGCACTGGAGGAAGCACCACCAAGGATGCTCTTTGGTTTAGAGAGAGGTCACAAGGAAGGGGCCTGGGCACATCTCAGGAAGGAGATTGAACTGATAAGAGAATCATAAAGAGTAGGGCTGAGGCCCTGTGGTAACCTTTTGATACACATATGTAGTTTCACTGTTGCTGATATCCAGGTGTGAACATCTAGTAACTCCCATGGCTTGTGTTGTCGGGATTTGGAGTCAATCCTGCTGTGACAGACTGCTTTCAAGAGTAAGAGAGAAAAGAGGAGTGGGCACTTCAAAAGGAAGCAGACCCCCAACATAAGCTCCACAGACTAAGACTCTAAATCAAATTTAGTGTCTGGAAATGGACAAAAAAAGGAGGGAAGCTTGAGACCTCAAAAAAAGACTTCTGCCTGGGACCAGGACTAGTGGCCAAGGCCTGCTGGTCTCCTAGCTGGATGAGGGAACATCATTCAGAGAATCCAAGACTACTTTCCCTGGAGCCTGGAGAACCAGCTCCCCCGCCTGCTCGTCAAAACGTGATTTGCCCTGTGAGGAAGAGGAGAGCGTTGGAGGGGGCGAGGCCTAGAGGGGAATCCTGGCGAGTGGATCCCTGTAACGAGGTGTGAGGTCATGGCTGTTGCCCGTGTGCAGAGGCAATTGGTGACCCTCGTATGCCAGAGGATGGCCGCTGGGAAGTGAGTCGTGATCATTGCTGCATCCAACAGGTGGAGGGATGGTGACCTGAATGCCAGAGGGGGTCTCCGGGACCAAAAAAGAATTGTGAATTGGTTGAGATCATTATTGGAGAAGGGAGGCGTCATTGTTACCCGAGTGTGCTGGAGCTGTGACTGGGGACCAGCCCCAGTATCTTCATACCTCCCCCACAAACTACCCAAGAAACTACCGAAGAACTTACCCAGCTTGAAGGACCATCCAAATCTCCCCCGGCCCTGCAGAACTGCGCGTGATTAACTCAAAGACAGCTGATTGCGGCCTGCCTGAGCCGCATGTGAAAGACATACAGGATAAGGCCTCGGCAGCTCCAGCACGCACTGAGACTCAGATCGTGCAGATCCTGCTGGTACAAGTAAGACAGATTTTTGGCCAGTCAGACCCAGGGGAAGTGTCTGCAGATAGCACTTCAGCGCTAGAACACTTATGACTTTGATAGAGTTGGAATTTGACTCCTGAGACTCGGACTACTAGTGGGGCTTAACCTGAATGTCACCTGAACAAAATGGGGAATAATCACTATGGCTAACTTGTGAGGAGTGGGAATGAGGTATCCACCTATGAAACACTAGAACCCTGACCTCAGGGGACAATGTGCATTGTTCATGAGCATTGTTTTTCACTTTGTAGTCGTAGATAAATACTTCTTTTTATCACAAAAGCAAGTTTTGACTGAACAATCATTTATTGCTGCTGCTATGCATATTTTGAGTTGAGCGCTTGTGTTAACCCCTCTGTGTCTACCTTGCCTCCAAGAAGCCTTGGACTGATTGACCCGTGGTACCACTGAAAATCAAGTTCTGAAGGGGCACTTCGCCGAGTTGCCCAGGATCCATAGTAAGTCAGGCCTTGGGACATTAGTAGTTAAAGCCTCAATCCTCACGGTTCAGCCCAGTAACCCCTGCTTGCCCCATGGCCCTCTGAACAGGATCGTAATAGACAGTTTCTCAACCCTCTTTTTCCCTCATCTGATTCTTTGTTACATTTAATGAGGCCATTTTAGACCTTGTTTTGGGTTAGGCTGATCTCTCCATAGGCCATCCACTGCCAAGTTGCTCATCGCCTCACCAAGTTGTTAAAATGGATGCATTTCTGAGTGTTCTATTCAAATTGCTCCCGATCATTCCTCCTCCCAGTCAGTGTCACACTGCAAAGTCATCTCTCCTCTTGTTTCCACAGTGCATCAAGCAAATGACGTAATGTATTAGCGGTTTACAACATTGTTGGAAAACTTACTGTCAATGAAGCTTCCATCATGTACTGTTACATTTTTCTCTGCAAGTGTTAGGGTAGTCTTGCTAATTCTCTGAGTGACTGTTTAAGAAATATTTCATTTGTAACCTAACATAACATGCATATTTGCAAAGCGCACATTCACGGCAAAGGGTATTTTGGCACTGAATAACAGATGTTCATTGTTACCCAATTCAACGGTTGTATTTGTACTATACATTATACTCCGGAGTGCAGTCGCTGAGGAAGCAGGCAGAAGATTTCTCTTACCTTAACAAATGGGTTAGTACTAAAGATTTTGAAAATTACATTGTTGTTTCTGATTTGCCAGTGCGACCTTAACCATCATATTGTGCTGATTTTGCTGAACCTATTAATAGCTTGTGGGATTTGTCTATAAAACGTTTGGGTTTCTGTCTTTATTATTACAATGAGGCTTGCTCGCTCAGTCTTTTATTCATGAGTTCCCTTGGGGTGATGCTGTCAGTACTCTGTATGAGCTTGACACTTAGAATTTATGCCTAGATTCTGTCAAATTAGGGATTATATAGTTCTATGATCTTTTCATCTATCTGTATTTCTTTAATTGTGTCCTCAGGGCAATTCATGTATTTTTCTCTGTACCGCATTTTGACTATTCTCCAATAAGTTATTTTTTTGATCTAGAACTTAATTCTGTTACGCATCCGATATTCATTCTGTTTAACTCTGCTAATTTGTGGTTTTCTGGTGAGGAGTGTTGTCTCTGAGTGCTAGATCACTTGGAGACACCAGAGCTGAGTTAAGTATGGTAAAAATCGGGTTGATCAAATGTTGTGGTTTAGGTAACTATTGCGGTATGGCTCCCACAAAGGTGATCTGCTTAACGTGGCGTATGCCATGGGTCCAGTATCTGGTGCCATGAGGTTGTGGCATCGGGCTGTAGTCAATATTGTTATTAGTCACTGTTTGCCCAATCAGTTGACTACTCTGGGGTCTGGTGATACTTGTTTTCTTAAATATCCTTTTATTTGTAGTTATAAGGAAACGATTGTACATTAGTACAAGAAAACATAAGTGGCGGACAACAAGAGAACCACAGCACTAGTGGTACAGTCATGCAAAAATATGTTTTACATTCAGTAAATAATGTCAATACTTCTAACAATCTGGGTTGGTATCCCTGGTGAGTCTTGGACCCTATACTTCGTTGTATTTATTTGCACAGTTTATGCAATTGTAAATCACCTTTTCTGTGGTTGCACTGTAGTCCATACTTCTGATCCATTCTCTTAGTGGTGGAGGTGTCCCTCTCCACCAATAGCCTGCAATGTCAATTTTGGCTATAAGAAATGTGGTGCCTGCAGCACCCAGCCCTCTATCATACTCAGCAAAGCTCCTCTTGGATTGGGGGAAGAGGGAGCATTTAATACTTTTGCAAGAGACTCAATACTATCTGGCAGTATGACCGCATCAGAGGACACTCCCAAATTACGTGTGAAATGGAGCCTATTGAGTCAGAGCAATCAATCAATCAGTCATTTGTAAAGCGCACTACATACCCACGAGGGTCTCAAGGCGCTGGGGGGGGCTGCTACTGATCGAACAGCCAGGTCTTGAGCATCCTCCTGAAGGTCAGCAGGTCTTGGGTCTGTCGAAGGCTCAGTGGGAGGGTGTTCCATGTCTTGGCGGCGAGGTGGGAGAAGGATCTCCCGCCGGTGTTTGTTCTTCGGATGCGCGGGACGGTGGCGAGTGAGAGGTCGGCGGAGCGGAGCTGGCGGTTGGGGATGTAGAAGGAGAGCCGTCTGTTGAGGTAGGCTGGGCCGGTCTTGTGGAATGCCTTGTGCGCATGGATGAGGAGCTTGAAGGATATTCTCTTGCTGACAGGGAGCCAGTGCAGGTCCCTCAGGTGGGGGGGTGATGTGGCCGTGGCGTGGTACGTCGAGGATCAGTCGTGTCGAGGCGTTTTGGATGCGTTGTAGTCGTTTGATGAGCTTGGTCGGGGCTCCCGCGTAGAGGGCGTTTCCGTAGTCGAGTCTGCTGCTGAAGAGGGCCTGGGTGACTGTCTTTCTTGTATCTGTAGGGATCCATCTGTAGATCTTGCGGAGCATGCGGAGGGTGTTGAAGAAGGAGGAGGAGACGGCGTTGACCTGCTTGGTCATTGAGAGCGGTGAGTCGAGGATGATTCCCAGGTTGTGTGCGTGGTCGGTGGGTGTCGGGGCTGCTCTCAGTGCCGTCGGCCACCAGGAGTCGTCCCAGGCTGAAGGGTTGGAGCCGAGGATGAGGACCTCCGTCTTGTCCGAGTTCAGCTTCAGACGGCTGGTCTTCATCCAGTCGGCGACGGCCTTCATTCCTTCGTGGAGGTTGGCTTTGACGGTGATGGGTTCCTTGGTGAGGGAGAGGATCAGTTGAGTGTCGTCGGCGTAGGAGATTGTTGAGGTCGTGCTGTCAGGCGACGTGTGCGAGCGTGGCCATGTAAATGTTGAACAGTGTCGGGCTGAGGGAGGATCCCTGGGGTACGCCGCAGATGATCTCGGAGGCTTTGGACCGGAATGGGGAGGCGGGCGCTCTGGGTTCTGCCGGAGAGGAAGGAGGTGGTCCATTCCAGAGCCTTGTCTCGGATCCCTGCGGCGTGGAGGTATGCACGTAAGTGTGGTGGCAGACAGTGTCCAAGGCGGCGGAGAGGTCTAGGAGGATGAGTGCTGCGGTCTCGCTGTTGTCCAGCAGGGTCCTGATGTCGTCAGTGGCAGTGATGAGGGCGGTGTCGGTGCTGTGGTTGCTGCGGAACCCTGACTGGGAAGGGTCCCGGCTTCTGTCTTCTTCGAGGTATCTGGTTAGCTGTCTGTTGACGATTTTCTCGATGACCTTGGCCGGGAAGGGGAGCAGAGAGATGGACCGGAAGTTCTTGAGGTCTCTTGGGTCAGCCTTGGGTTTTTTCAGTAGGGCGTTGATCTCTGCATGTTTCCAGCTCTCTGGGAAGGTCGCGGTCTCGAGGGAGAGATTGATGATGTTGCGTAGGTGGGGTGCGATGGAGCGGCTTGCTTTGTTGAAGACGTGGTGCGGGAAGGGATCTGACGGAGAGCCGGAGTGGATTGTGTTCATGGTCTTGATGGTATCATCGATGCTCACGAACTAGAGCAGCATGTGCACGCAGGAATCTTTGCTTTACCCAGCCCCCAGAGTCTCTCTAAGCTTTAATAAATCCTATTAAATTGAACTGCACCATTCGAGAGTTTACTTGTTTTATCTAAGCTTTGTTTTTGCCGTTCTCCAGAGAAAGGCTTGTTCTATACTTTAGTGGACTCCTCTCTAGTAATTATCACTGGAGCTTTGCCACTTATGCTCTGTTGAGGGATTTTTGGAGAATTCCCCTTTTGGATTGATCATTGATTCTCATTGCATGACTTCTTGTATGCTTCTGCTTCTCGGGTACAAGACATCCTTGTTTAATCAAGGGCAAGTGATTTTATTTAGGCGAGACAGCCAGAGAAAGGATGACGTTTAGTTCTGCATAGTTTTTTTTTTTAAAACATATTTTATTTATCAAGAACACATATCACGCAGGTCCCTGTAACCCAGAGAGCACTGCCCAATCATTATCACATCACAATGTCTTGAAATTTTCTTTGTATATTGAAAATAATGCAGGGCATTTCAAACCAACTATAGCCTGCGAAATCTGAACTTCCCCCCCCCCCCCCCCCCCACAACCCCCCGATCCCACCCGACCGCTAACCTACCCATGGCTGGCAATGAAAGATAATGCTCTCCCTCCATTCGCCCAGCCGACCCACCGTCTGCATTACTTCGCACGGGGGACCTTCCACCACGGACCACTCACACCCGCTGTTCGTCCCGCCCAGCCGCCGCCGGCTCCAGAAATAGCCCCCTGTAGTCAGCCCAGCGCTTCCAGATTTTATAGTGCTTGCGGGGGCACCCCCTAGCCACAAACACCGGGAGCTCTAGACCCATGTTAAAGTCCAGACCCCTCTTCCATACATTAATTGAGGGGGCAGCCGGCGCCTTCCATGCCCTGGCCACATCTCTTTTAGCCAGTGTCAGGCCTAACAACAGCAAATGCCGCTTATAAATATTACCCCCAACGGCGTCCATCACATGGAGAAGAACCAACCTAGGCTCCGATGGTATGTCCCACCCCAACACCTCCGCAAGGCATCCAAGGACCCCCCTCCAAAAGCGGGAGAGGCCCTGACAAGACCACACCGTATGAAGGAAGTCCCCCTCCGCATGTCCACAGCGGAGACACTCCGGGGAGGCGATCAGACCCGCTCGCCAAAGCCGCTGCCTAGTATAGTACACCCTATGAAAAAATTTAAATTGGATCAGGCGGAGGCGCATCGCCACCGCCGCCCCACGAGGCGACGCCAGTGCCTCCTTCCAGTCTGTGTCATCCAATGGGCCTACGTCCTCCACCCACCGGTCTCTAAGGGTCTGCAGGGTTGGGGCCCCATGAATGACCAAGTCTTGATATATTCGAGAAATCTTGCGTTCCCGGAGATCCCCCATAAAGACCCTGGCTTCCAGCGGGTTAAATTCGGCTAATTCATCTACGCCCTCCAAATATGGAGTGATTGCGTGCCGGAACTGTAGATACTTAAGGAACTGCGATGGGGGCATGTTGAACTCTCCCCGCAGACACTGGAATGACTTCAATGTTACACCCTGCACCACATCCCCAAGCGTAGATATGCCGATGCGGTCCCAGCCCACGAAGCCGGTTAACGCAGCCAATTGTGGCAAGCAACCGTTATGCCACAGTGGGTTCTCCAACGTGAGCCTATCCCACCAGCCCATCCGTCTCAGGGCCTGTCTCCAGATTTGGAAGACAACTCGAGTCACCGGCGGCAACGCCGAACGCAAGGGAGCCGCATTTAAGATCGTGTGTAGGGTATATGGATCCATCAATCGTCGCTCGACCGCATATGCCGGATCACTTCTATCCCCATACCACCACTCATTGAGGACGAGGAGATGGGAAGCCTGATAGTAGGAGAGTGTGTCGGACGCCGCCAGGCCACCACTATACACCGAGAGGAAGCAGGTTCACAGTGCCACCCGCACCCCGCCTCTCTCCCAAAGAATTTGTCCCAGAGTTGTGTTCACTCTACGGAACCAGCCCGGTGGAATAACATACGGATGATTCTGCAGCTGATACAGCAGACGGGGAAGCGCAACCACCTTGAAGATGGCCGAACGACCATATATTGTCAGTGGCATACGCGCCCACAGCTTAACGTCGTCGCGCACCCTGTCCCATACGGGGACCACATTTCTCTCCCATGCAATGGCCGGAACGTCAGACAGGAAACCCCCAAATATTTAAGCCCCCCAACTGCCAGTTGAACCGAAGCGCGCCAGCCCCTCCGATGGGCCTCACCCCCCAGAACCCACAGTGCAGATTTCTGCGGATTCATGTGGAGACCCGAGGTCTCCCCAAATATTTGCATGATCCGCAGCAGCCGCGGCCCCGTCCGATCTATATCCGTCAGAAAGAAAAGGACGTCGTCTGCATATAGTGCTATACGGTCAGACAGGCCCTCGGACCACTCAAACACGGCCACCTGTGCGTCTACCTGGACCCACGCCGCCAATGGCTCAATCGCCAGCGCGAATAGATATGGGGACAGGGGGCAGCCCTGACGCGTGCCCCGACGCACCGGAAACTGGGCAGAGATCGCCCCTGCCACCCGCACCGAAGCCGATAAGTCCGTATATAACAGCAGCAGATACGAGAGGAATCTTGGCCCTAGGTTCAGGCGTCTCAGCAGGGCAAAGAGGTACCGCCAACTTAGGGAATCAAAGGCCCGATCCATATCTGCCAACAAGAGAGCCGCAGGCACTCCCAATCTTTGCACGGCCGCGATCGCCACGTGCGCTCGTCGAATATTATGGCGCGTCGCTCTGTTTGGCATGAATCCGGCCTGATCCGGATGGATCAAGGACGTAATATGGGACAGCAAGCGATTCGCCAGGGCTTTCGCCAAGATCTTAGCCTCCATATTAAGGAGGGCTATTGGGCGATATGATGCGTGGTATTCGGGGGAGGCCTGCCCGGCTTGTGGAACACCACTATTTCGGCGTGTCGCCAATCGCGCGGGAGTATCCCCCGTTCGCGAGCCTCCTCCAGGGCCGCACTATAGTGTGGACCGAGCTGCAAGAAATGTTTCCGAAAGAATTCAGCGGGGAATCCGTTCGGGCCCGGCGCTTTCCCCGAGTTGAGACCACCCAACGCCTCCCCCAGCTCTTCAACCGTTAGTGGGAGTTCTAACTCCTCTCGTACCGAATCCGGGAGGGCCCGGGGAGGAATGTCCGCCAGGAACTGCTCTATCATCTCTTCCGATAGGACCTCCTGCGGACCATAGAGGTCTGTGTAGTACCCCGCGAAACTCTCCGCCAGCACACTAGGATCCAAGATGGGTCCACCAGCTGCATCCACTAGCCCCGGGAGCACCCGCAAAGGATTCATGCCCTGACACAGCCTATGGAGCATCCGGCCCGACTTATCCCCCCAGTGATAAACCCGACTACGAGTTGCCAACCATGCCTGACGCGCCACCTCCATTAACATAGAGGCATAGCTCTGTTGCGCGAACAGGAGCCGACGACAGGCCCGGCCTCCACCCTCCGCGGTGCTCCGGCTCTCCAGGGCAGCAATCTCAGCTTCCGCCTGTAAGGCCCTTTCCCCCTTGCGCTGTCGCGCCATGGCACAATACGAGATGTCCACCCCGCGAAGCGTCGATTTAAGCGCCTCCCACACCGAGGCGGCCTCGGGGACCGAGCCCACGTTAATGGACGAATACTGATCCAACGCCTCCAGCATGCACGACCCATATTCCTCCTGCTGCAGGTGCCACACCGACATGCGCCACCGAAACGGCTGCCGCAAGTGCCCCAGGCGCAACACCGCCGCCACCGGAGAGTGGTCAGAAAGGCCCCGCGGGAGAATCTCGGCCCCCATGGCCCTGCCGGACAGGTCGCGGGACAGAAAAATGTAGTCCAGCCGCGAGAACGAGCCATGCACTGCGGAGACATATGTATATGCACGCTGCGTGCCATGAAAGTGCCGCCAGACGTCCACCCAGTCTAGGCCCTCCACCAAAGTTCTCAGTTTGGTATGGGTCGAAGTATCGGGCACTCCCCCCTCCCTCCACCGATCCCTGGAACCCTCCATCACTTCATTCCAATCTCCGCCAACCACACATACCACGTCTGAGAATTCGGTCCAAACAGCGGTGATCCTCTCCACCAGTGCCCAGGACATCGTGGGCGGGGCATACACGCTTCCAAACCCCACCCAATCACTCCCTATTTGCCCCTTAGCAAAGACGTAACGCCCCTGAGCATCTGTCCACACCCTACCATGTGTGTACGGGACACGCTTATGCACTAGGATAGCTACACCCCGAGACCCCCGTGTTTAGCCCGCGTGAAAGACCTGGGTATACCCATACCTCTGGAGGCAGGGAGTCTTCATACCTAGCAGGTGCGTCTCCTGCAAGAGCAGTATGTCAGCAGCCACTCGCTTGGCGTATCGTAGGAGCGCCCCCGCTTAATTTTATCTAGGGTCCCCCTTACATTCCAACTTACTACCTTGACGGTACTCAGCTGCGCAGTATCTTGTGCCATACCTCTTGCTCCAAACGTACCATGGGAAACATGCGGTCAACAATAACCATACCAACTGCCAACACCCCGTGGCCCTCCCTCCCCCCCAACCCCATACCTCAAAAACCTTGAAGCACCTGTCGCGGTGGAACTCACCTCCAGGCTCCAGCTGGGAACCCCGGGTCGCCCCATCCAATGGATCCCCCCAACCGCCCAAAACAACCAGTACGCCGCCCATAATACGCTACCCACACCCCATAAGTCCCGTATCCCCCCCGATCCCACTCCCCAACAATACAGAAGCCGCTGGGCCAGTCACTATGCCAAACTGTCCGGTAGTGCCCCTTCAACTGCCCCCCCGCCCGAGGAGCCAGTCCCAGGCACTGAGCCACGGGATCCGGAGCGCCTCCGGGACCTAGAACGCCGGGGGTGCTTTCCTTTCGACTTTTGACTGTCTTGAGCCGCTCCAGCAGCCTCGTCATTGGCCCCCCGACCCAGAGGCGACTGTGGCCGAAGGCGTACAGTTTCATCCATCCATTTAAAGACCTCCTCGGGTGAATCAAACAAATGTGTTCGGGACCTGTAGACCACCCGCAACCGGGCCGGGTACAGAAGAGCGTAAGGCAACTTCAGGGCGCGAAGCCGGGCCTTTGCCGCCAAGAAGGACTGTCGTTGTTGCTGCACCAGGCGGGTATACTTCAGGATGACGTCGCGGTCATGGTAGTTCAGTATTTTGGCAATCACAGGCCTAGGACGGGATCCCGGCGGCGGTTTCTGCGCCAGTGCCCTGTGCGCCCGCTCCACCACAAAACAGCGGGAAAGGGCGTCCGATGGCACCCAGCTCTCCAGCCATCCCGACAAGAACCGCTCCATGTCTCCCCCTTCACAGCCCTCCGGAAAACCCACAAAACGCAGGTTGTTCCGTCGGGCCCTACACTCCGCGTCTTCCACTCGCTCCGCCAGGCCCCTCTGCACCACTTCCAACGCCTTGACTCGTTGCTTGAGTGTCCCCACGTCATCTTCCACCCCAGAGACCCTTGTCTCGGCCTCCGTGATACGATCCACGGCATTCCGTAGGTCCTGGTGGAGCAGCGTGACATCCGCCCCCACAGCCCCGATTTTGGCGTCCAGCATGTCTCTTGACTGCGTAATTGCAGCCATCAGCTCCTCGTTACTGGGGCCTCCTGGCTGCGACGTGCTCGGGACTGCTGCGGTCGCCCCATGAACTTGTCCATTGGGCCCTGCTTGGCCTGGCCGCTTCCCTTGCCATCCCTCGTCATCGTGCGTCGCGGGCTGCGGCCCTCCCCGTCCCAGTCGCACTCTACGCCGCCTCGAGGGCCGCCCCCCCGGTAGCAAAATGGTAGGTGGTCCCTCGCCGCCGCTCTCTTCCAGCACCCCTACTGGGTCGCCCCGGTGGGCAGGCGAGCCGAGGAACACCCCCTCCAGTTGTTCACCCTCCGTCCAGGGGCCACCATACAGTGCCACCTCCAGCACACCGTTAGGTAGGGGGGTGGGCAGGGGGGGGCCTTGGCCACCGCAGCCCGATCTAGCTGCCGAACCCCCGCTGCCCCCAGCGACCCGTCCGTCTGCCGGCCTTCTCAACTCACACCCCAGATAGCCCCTACGCGGCGCGGGGATCACCCGCGTTCTCCGTGGTCCGGCATGACCACCGATCTCTCGCCTCCCTGCCACGCCAGCCGCTCCGGTCATAGAAAGCTCGTGCGGGGGGCCCCCTGGCCGCATTCCCCACCCTGGATCCAAACCGGGCAGCAGAAGCCTCGTCGCCCCTCTCCTCCGGGCCCCAGATGTGGCGTGGCTCCTCCTCAGGGCACGCCTGGTGACGGGGGGGCACAGGGAAGGATCAACGCCCCCCCAGCGGCACTCACCCGCACGCCGTCGTCCCGCTCCGGGCGCCGCCGCCACTCGCAAGCTGGTCAGATCGCATCAAGCTCCTGGGCCCCGTGTGAAGCTCCACCTAGGCCTCCCGCGATGATGGCGCCGCCGCTGTTACGCAAGGGCGCCGCCTCCACTCTGTCATTAGGCCGCACGCGGCCGCAGGATATCACCCCCGGTTCCGCTGGCATCTGGGCCCCGTCCCGCTCACTGGACCACTCTTAAGGGGGGGCACCGGTCCGCCGCTCCGCCAGCCAGCTGAATATCAGCGCAGGTTCGGGTGGGCAGGATATCGGGTAGGATTTTGATGTCGGGCGGTGCAGAGCTAGCTCAACGCACGTCCGCCATGTCGGCTTGCCAAGCCAGGCCCCTAGTTCTGCATAGTTTAATGTGCTCTGTTTCCCGTTCATGTTGGGTTTCCCTCTTGTTGGGGGGGGGGGGGGGGCTAGATATAGGCTGATATGATTTGCCCCAAAGATATCGAAGGTTATCTTTCTTGTATGCAGTTCCTCTGTCATGCCTTGCTTATCGAAGCAGCAGGATCCACTCTTGCATTGATATTCATTTGGAGGACGCATTCAAACTGCAACTGCTGAGCTAGCTTTACCCCGCCCTAAATATTCCTCGTCCTCTTATGCTCTGAACACCTTACATTGGCTTTCTTCGCCCAAAATGGCAAGCTTCAAATTGTTGTGCATGGTTCATAAAGCGATCCACCAGACTGGACCAAGGTCCCTTCAAACTAGGTTTCTAAGATATACGCTTTTGTGCCAGCGGCACTCTTCTAACATCAACCTCCTTGTCATACCTTAATTTAATGAAGTGTGAGTAGGTGGACAAGTCTTCTTAGCATGGGCAGCTACGTTGTGGAACTCTTTTCATTCTGAGCTGCATTCTATTGATAACTTATTACAACAGAGGAAATCTCTGAAAACTTGGCTGTACAGTATTTAATTGATATACTGTTTCCGTACACTACATGTTATTTAGATTAGAAGGTTTATCCTTAGTGTCATAACACTTTTTTAGGTAACAGTGCGCTATACATATGTTATTAATAATAATAATAAAATGTTTGTCTCAGGGCAAAATGTACCTATTGGAGCAGGCTTTGTGTCATCTTTGAAATTACAACATTGCTGGGGGCTTGCATTGCCTGTTCGGTGGTTTTTGCTTACTTATGAAGTCTGATTCGCATGTTTCCTCTTACTCTTAAATAGACCTCAGTGCGGCCTGATTGGTTATGGCTTCCAATGTGTTCACAGTTGGGCCTCTGCTAAAATGTCTTATGACTGTTTCCCTTTATTAGGTCTGTGTATTTTGGCCATGCCTTTTTGGTGTGTTAGATGGTTTAAGTTTGATTAGGCATCCACCCATCTCTCGTTCTGGCTGTCATATTGATATTGGTAACGATAATGTGGGTGGATACTCTCTCTATCTACAGATTCTTCACTGACCCGCATGTCTCCCTGTTCTAAGGAGTACTTTTGTATGTTTAGCAAGGTTTCAACTTAATTTCTTTTTTGATAAACAAGTTTTTATTATTTTAAATTGTGCAACAGAAGAAACTTTCGGGCCCTTCGAACCACCACCACACAGTAATACAGCATAAAACGCACCGTAGTCCCACCCTCCCCCTGAACCCCCACCCCCACCCGCCCCTCCTTCGTCTAATCAGCCCTATCATGGTATGTTGCCCAGCCATTTCCCCCAGACTTTGCGGTATTTCTTGGGGCAACCCCGTGCCCGGTAAAGAGTTCGTTCCTGCGCCGCACACCAGTCCACCCAGGCGCCCCATTTGGCCAAGCTAGGCGGTTGCGGCTGTTTCCACGCCGCTGCAATGTCTCGTTTTGCCACCATTAAGGCCGTCATGAGGAATAGCTTCTCCGGGCGTGTGCCGTCCAGGCCGTCAGTGATGCCCAGTAGGGAATGTCTAGGATCATGTGGCACCTCCCACCCCAGGACCTCCGTAAGTTCGGACCCTATGCCCCTCCAGTACCCCTCCAGTTCCGGGCAAGACCACACCATGTGAATGAAGTCGGCCGGCTCAGAGCCACAACGGGGACAAGCCGCGTCGGTGGAGAGGCCCGCGCGGTGTAGGCGAGCCGGTGTGAGATAAGCCTTGTGCAGGTAGTAAATTTGGATAAGCCGCAATTTGGCGGAGACCGTCACCATGCGTGGGGCCATAAGGGCATCCCGCCAGTCGGCCTCGTCCAAGGGACCCACCCACCCCTCCCATCGTTCCTTAAGGCCCTCCAGGGATGTAGGGGTGCAGTTGATGAGGGAGTGGTAGATCCTGGAAATGCCCCCCCTCCCCAGGTTACCCATCATGACGTGGACCTCCGGGGGGCTGTGGTCCGGCAGTCGGACGTCCAGTGGGGTGTATGTGCGTATGGCATGGCGTATTTGAAGGTATTTATAGAATTGGGAGGAGTGGAGGGAGAAGCGCGCCTGCAGCTCTGAGTAGGAGCACATACGCCCCCCCCGCCAGACATCTCCCAGCTGGGAAATGCCGAGTAGGTCCCACGATTTAAAGCCCTCCAGCTCCGCAACCTCCCGCAACCATGTCCCATGCCACAGGGGAGTGACGCGGGTCAGCCTCCCAGTCCATCGGGTGTGGCGAAGCGCCGCTCGCCAGGCCAGGAAGATTGCTTTGGTAATATCCGGGCAGGAGGCGGGGATGGAGGCACCATACAGGCGGTCCTGAATACAGGAGAAACCCAGGTCCCCCAGTTCCACCCTGTAGGCCGGGTCGGACCATCCCCCCCCAAACCAGTCATGAATGACCAGGAGGCGGGTGGCCAGGTAGTAGAGGTAGAGATTGGACATGCCCAAACCCCCATCAAAGGTGGGCAGGCGGCATAACGATAGAGCCAACCGAGTCCTCCCACCACCCCAAAGAAATCTCGTCGCCATCCCGTCAAGCTCACGAAACCAAGGTCTCGGAAAGGAGAGGGGAGTGTTTTGCAGCACATACAAGAACCGGGGAAGAATCATCATTTTGTAGAGGGCCACCCTCCCCAGCGGATTGAGGGGTAGCGATTGCGATCTCGCCAGGTCCGCCTTGGCTTTCTGAACCAGGGGGGTCACGTTAAGCGCCCAGCTCAGTTCCGGGAGAAGGGAGACCCAGATGCCCAGATATTTAAAGGACAACCGGCGGAGGGGAATGGTATCCTGCCATTCGAAACATTCCCGGGAGGGGTGCAAAGGAACCAGAACCGATTTCCGCGAGTTTAAAGACAGACCAGATGCCCGGCCAAAGCGGCCCAAGATGTACATTGCACGGGGTCCGGAGCGCACTGGATTCCCAAGGTACAGCAGGACGTCGTCCGCATAGAGGGCGATTTTGTCAGCCTCTAGGCCAGGCCATTCTCAGCCCTGAAAGAGAGGGTCAGTTCTGATCAGGGCAGCAAGGGGCTCCATCGCAAGCGCGAAGAGAAGGGGCGACAGCGGGCATCCCTGCCGCGTCCCCCGGCCGATCCGAAATGGCCTCGACAGCGCCCCGTTGACCAATACCCTGGCACGGGGGCGGGCATAGAGGACCCGCACCATCCCCAAGAACTTAGGGCCGAAACCCATGTGGGTCAAGACGTCAAACAAGTAGGCCCACCCCACCGAGTCGAAAGCTTTTTCGAAATCAGCAAGCAGGAGGGCGAGGTATGGAGTCAAACGGTGGCGGTGAGCCAGGGCCACGTGGAGGCGGCGTAGACAATGGCGGGTGCCCCGATCGGGCATGAAGCCACATTGGTCTGGATGGACCAGGCTCGATAAAAAGGGCCGGAGCCGTTGGGCCAGGACAGCCGCGTAGAGCTTCATGTCGGCGTTAATAAGAGAGATCGGTCGGTAAGCCGCTCTGTCAGTGGACGGCGGCGTAGACTTAGGCAGAACCACAATCGTGGCCAAGTCGGTTTCCGGGGGGAAGGAGCCGTTCTTAATCGCCTCCACATAGAGATCTCGCAACCTCGGGACCAGGCTATCTTTATAGGTGGCATAGAATTCCTGAGGGAAGCCGTCGGGTCCCGGGGTCTTCCCAGCGGACGTACGCCCTATCGCTTCCCCAATTTCTTCAAGGGAGATGGGGGCCTCCAGGCTCTCCCTTTCACCCGGCCTAAGCCGGGTGAGTCGCACGTTACTAGGCGCGAGCAGAGTGGCCAGAGAAAGATCCGGTGCCCGGGCTCGGTAGAGCTGAGAATAAAACTGGGCGAAAGCTTCCGCTATCGCCACTGAGGAAGACTGGAGCACGCCGTCGGAGTCGGCAATCGCCGGGATGATGCACGACGTCCTGGGATAGGTGGCCAGGCGATGTAGCAACGCGCCATTCTTATCACCCCATCCATACACCCTCGCTAGCGAAGACTGCCAGAGAAGCTTGGCCGCTTCGAGTGATCGCTGACGAATCTCCTCGCGAAGGAGCCGCAGCTGCCGGTTCCCAGCTGGGTCATCGAGCTCAGAGAGAGATTGCTCCAGCCGCAGCGCCCTGGCCTCACAGGCGGTGAGCTGCTGCAGCTGCGCCTGGCGTTGCCGCACCACATGCGCCTCTAATGGTCGCCTTGCAGGCCTCCCAAAGGGTGCCCGCCGAGGAGACCGAACCCTCGTTGGTGCAGTAGTACTGGGTAAGCTCGGTTCCCACCGCCTTACGAAGTGTCTTGTCCTGGAGGAACCAAGCGTTAAAGCGCCACAGCGGCCGGGCCGCATGAGGTGGAGGGCCCAGACTCAGGAGGACTGGAGAGTGATCCGAGATCCCCCTGGGGAGGATACGGACATCTTGGATGCCCCCGCAATCGGCGGGGGGGGACGAAAATCGCGTCAATACGCGCGTGAGAGTGATGGGCGGCCGAGGTGTGGGTGTATTGACGTGTGTGAGGATGCCAAATCCTCCAGGCGTCGCATAGGCCCTGAGCTTCGGCCCAACCCGCCAATTGCCTCGCTCGCGCAGCGCGGGAGTCTGAAATCGGTCCCAACGAGTCCAGCTGAGGGACCGAGACGGCATTGAAATCCCCTCCAAGCACAACAGTACCTAGTGGGAAGGTCTCCAGCAAAGAGGCAGTGTGAGATACAACCTGCAACAGTCCGGAGGGTGGCACATAGAGCGACAGAAAGCTGATCGGCCTACCTTCGAGTGTGCCGCCAATGGCAATCCCCGTTCCATGAGGGTCGTGGGTCGCCTGTGTAAGGACAAAGGGAAGGGAGCGGCGCAGCAGGATGGCAACCCCACGGGAGCCACGGGAGAACCCAGAGTGCCACACCCGATCATACCCGTAGCGTGCCAGAAAGGGACATCTCTCACCGAGGAGGTGGGTTTCTTGAAGCATGAGCACGTCTACCCCTGCGCGCTGGGCATACTTAAGGACTGCGGTGCGCTGGAGCCTATCCAACAGGCTGTTCACGTTCCAGGACAGGATGCGCAGCTGGGCCTTAGGTGCTAGGTCTTCCATGGAAGCGGTGGGCGCGAATCGCGGTGGAGGCGGAACAACCAGGGGGGCGCTGGGAGGGCACCGAATGGTGCGGGCGTGCAGGGAGGGGACGAGGAGCATGCAATCCCCAGGGGGATAACAAATCTCATACTGAAGGAAGCCAGTGAAGGCCGGCAGAGAGCGAGCTCTAGCGGAGCGCGTGTCAGCGTCTGTGTGGAGCCCTAGGAGGAACAACCAACTAACACCCACCCCCGACCCCCCACCCCCCACCCTACACTTCGAGAAAGGAAGCATCTGTCGCCCTAACTTTAACTAACAACTACAAAGCCCCAAGCAGGAAGGCTCGGGTGTAAAGAGCGTGGTGGACCCCTCCTGAAGTACGGATGTAAGTGTTCTGTCCTAGGTTACTACATAAGAGCGGGAAACCGCTGAGTCTGAGTCTGCTGCCCCCGCAGCGGGACCATGTCATCGACCCCCCTGCCAATACAGAGGACGTAGAAAAGTCACATGGCGGGGCTGCGGGAGAGGTCGGAAAGGTCTATATGCGTGGGGAGGGGGGTCGGAGATGGGTCCGGCAGAGGCGATGGGCGGCGTTGAGATCCCCCAGCCGCTTTAGAGGACGTCCCGGATGAGGCGGATGAGTATCTCGGTCCCCTCCCCGTCACACTCGTGGATCGTGGCCCAGCCGCCGTCGCGCCTCGGCGGCGCCGTCGCGCCTCGGCGCCGCCGGGATTGCGTGCGCCTCCTGCGTCGTGGTCGCGGAAGCCTGGCAGTATCCTGGTCCGGAGGCTGTTTGACAGGCGACACCCGCCCGGGCTGGCGCAAAGGTCTTTCTTTGGTGAGCCAGGTCCATGCCGCCCGGGGAGTGTCAAAAAATAGAGTCTTGCCCTGGAAAACAACGCGGAGGCGTGCCGGGAATTGGAGTTGGTAGCTGAGGCCCATGGAACGCATCTTGTGTTTCACCTCCATGTACGAGCGGCGTTGTTCCTGGACCTCCCGGCTGTTATCCGGGAAGATCATGATGGTGTGGTTGTTAAAGGACAAGGGGGCTTTCACCCGCGCTTCCCGCAGAATAGCGTCTCTGTCTCTGAAGTTGAGGATCCGCAAAAGGAAGGGGCGCGGGGGGGGCCCCCACCGGAGGTTTGGCTGCCAACGACCGGTGCGCTCTCTCCACCACGAACCAGGTTGACAAGCTGGCCGCTGGCATCCAAGACTTGAACCACGCGTCCAGGAAGTCGTCAGTGCGGCCAGACTCGACCCCCTCCGGAAAGCCCACCAGGCGAAGGTTGTTGCGGCGGGCTCGGTTTTCGGCGTCCTCTGCCCGCCGATGCAGCTCCTTGGAATGGGTCGTAAGCTCCCGGACTTGGTCTAGGAGCTGTCGGATGTCATCCTCCGCCGTCGAAATCCGCGACTCCGTCTCCGTGATGCGGGCCGTGGCGTTACGGAGGTCCTGTCGCGAGAGTGTAACGTCCATCTTCACCTCCCCGACCATCCCCTCCAGGGACGTGCGGGAGGCGCTGATGGCCTGCAAGATGGCGGCTAGGTCTTTGTTAGGAGGTGATGCCGCCTCTCCGCCCGCACCCGGCGGGTCTGAGTTCGTAAAGCGGTCGATTTTAGTTTGGTGGGACGTGGTCGTCGGCTTGGCGCCCTTGTCCTTGCCCATGGCGGCGTCCGGGATGTATGCGCCGGTCCCTAGGCTCGGTATGGCGGACCGCCTGCCAGTCACGCCCGTCAGTCAAGCAACTGGCCGGTGCGGGGCCAGGGACCGGAGGGTCAGGAAGAGAGGAAGAACAGAGGCACGTCTGTCCCCCAGCGGGGGGAGGCCAGGAGTCCATCGGAAACGCCACTTCCCCGATCCGGGCCGGGCTGCCCTCTCACCTCACCACGGCCGCCCTGGCGCGACCCACTCTCGTAGACGTCGTCAATTGAGGCGCTGTCCCTGGTCCGCCGCACCACTGTCGCCCGCGCTGGGCCTGCAGGCTCGTCCCGTACAGTGGGGCCACCCCGCATTCGCCTCCGGTCCCGGATCGACAGCAGGACCCCTCCGGGGTTAGGGCCGGGACGTCACTGCCCGGCCGGCAGCTGAGTCAGGCCGGGCGAAACCCGGGGGGGAACAGAGCGCCCCCTCTCGCCGGCGGCAACTCCCAGCCGGTGGTATAGGGTGGGGATGGGCTCCAACGTCCACAAGACCAGGTATGAGCTCCCACGCCGGCCGCCTCTGCCTGTACCCAAAAAGCGCCGTCACCCCTCGTGGTGCATCCACTCTCAAGGCCCACCAGGGGGCCGCCGCCCGGCCGTCGCCGGTGTAAGTCCCCAGCCAGCGGTGCAGAGAAGGAATGGGCACCAGTCCCAGCAAGGCCCGATGCGGCCGCCCGCACAGGCCTGCGCCACTCAATCCAGGCCGTCCCCGCTGCGGGGCCCCCGCAAGTCCCGGGCCTCCTCCCCGTGCCAGCTCCGGGGGCGCTCCACCGATCGTCACCCGCTACAGCGCCCTGGTGGTCCGTGGAGGACAGGGGTTCGCCTCCCCGGGTCCCGCGATGGGCGGCCGGCCGCCGCCAGTCACACGGCCTGCGCCCCTCTCCGGCGCCGCGGGACTCGCGTAGCGCCCAACGCCGGCCGCAAAACCAGCCGGCTGCGTCCCTCACGTCGTCGCGGCGAAAGGGCACCAGAACTCATCCCAGGGTACAGGAAATCGCCTGAAAGTTGCACCGAGTGTGGTGCAGCGGCCCCGCTACAGGTGGTGACCTCCGGATTGCTGCTAGGACAGCGAGACACGGATGGAGATCGGATGCGAGGGGTCGAGCATCAGGAGCCTCACATCCGTGCGGCCATCTTGATTAGCGCCACCTAGCGCTCTCCAACTTAATTTTTTGCACTGCATTCCTGTCAGTTTTCATCAGTGTTGTCTCCACCTCAGATGTCATGGTAAAATGACAGGAACTCACATCAGAGCCCTGGTATGGCGATATATATCTCTCTGTTACACCCCTGCCCAGGAGGCATAAGTTCAGTTCTAGTCATGGAACCACTTACTGCCTCAAGATCTAGTTCAATTTTTCAAGATCCAGTGTGGCGCCTTGGGAGTATTAATGGAATAAGGAATCTGAAGGTAGATACCATATCCACCAGAAACATTGTTGCTAAAAGTAAGTCATTTACTCTTCTTCGTTTGCAATTTTCACCATTGCATTGAATAATTTCAAAATAACTACAGATTAGGTGATTCATTAGGTGATTCATAATGAAGGTGAGAGGAGTTGGCCTAACGGCTAGGGGGTCGATCTCAGATCTGGGGAACTCGGTTCGAGTCTCGGCAATGACGCTGAACATCCTGTGATTCTGGGTAAATCACTTAATCTCCCTGTGCCTAACAAAAATGAATGTGTCCTAATGTAACGCAACTGGTGCTATGTAAAGCCCTCTGATACCCGATTCGGGTCAGGTTCGCGCTACATAAAACTCTATTAGAAAAAAAAAAAAAAGTGTAAAGATGGCATATTGTAGATATAAAAGATTGTGTCGGCCTCTTAAAACACACTTCCGTTATACGAACAGCCACACATTTGATTAAGTCTGCTTTTCTTTTAAAGAACATGATGGTACCATGGCAGCAAAGGGTTCTGGTATACGCCGGATGCTGTCAAAGGGCTCGACAGATACTGGTTGCGATTTTCAGCAGGAGTGAGAGATGAACCAGGAGAGAATGCACCCAGGAGTGTCAAAGGTGAAAAGAAAACATGTCCTTTCATTACCTCGCTTTCACCCTGCAAGCCAGGAGCACACACGTTAGTTGATTCGATCTCCAGGTGCCCTGGGAATATCAACTTTTATGTGGTCCCTTGGCATCAGCCTGGATGCCACTGCCAAAACTAGTCCTAGAAGCCAAGAAGAACATGGGCAGCATTAGGCTGGGAAAGACAAAGGCAGCCTTGCCGTTGCCTGTTAAGCAGAGAAATCACCACCACTAGTGGCACAACCTTATATGGCTCTGATAGTATGCTTCAATGATGGTGCAGGCTACACATCAGGTGCATTAGATGAGCAGACATTGCCGGATAAAAAAAAGCAATAGGCGACTTGCACTTTAAAATTAAAGCAGCGCAGGGACAGGCTACCGATGAAACCAGTCCTCTGGGTAAGAAACAATATTTAAAGAGTGGGACATGCTTAGATACTGGGCATGAAGCCATTCAAAGTTTAAGAACCTGAACCTGAACAGATTAACAGGTGAACACATTAAAGGAAAACTAATTTAAAAAATGTAGCTTACATAAAACAAGCTCAAGTTAAAAAATACCTGTGAAACATACCATAGCTTTGAGTTATCATTTTATGCTTCCGTGCTGCTTTGTGGGCAGGCGGGTGGGCGGAGCTGCTTTGCTCTCGGAGCAGGGCTGGGGAGGAGTGGTTTGCCCACTCCTAAGTGTACATGACTGTTTGGCCGAGAACATGCCCAGATCCCCATTCCCTGTCTGAGTGTTGAACCAGGATGCTCAGACCAATCACAACACTGCATTGCGGCGTTGTGATTGGTGTGCTTCCTGTGCATCGAGTCCGACGAGGAGAGCAGGCGCAGAGACGCGGGACCCAACGCTGCAAGGTAAGTGTTCATTTTATTTATTTTACATAGTGCAGCGTTTCACCCACCCTCGTGTGTGCCAGTACCCGCCCGCCACCCACGAGCCATGCCGGCACACCACTGAAATTATAAGCAGGATATCTGCAGAAGTAAAGCTAAAACCTTGAGCAAAAGGAGAAGCATTCAGGCAATGTACTGCTAAGGTAGGTTTCTGGAAGGTGACCAACCATAAAAAACTCTTACACCTAAACATCAAGACACACTGCAGAGACCTTCTCCTCTGTCATGTAGTTTCCAACCCATCAGTAGGAACTGCGCGTTTGGGGGCAACATAACCTTAGGATGGTGCCAGACTGATTCCTTGCACCCCGAAGGATATGTTGTCCCTTGGACCAGCTAACTCGCAGTGTCGCCGTTCTCCTCCGAATCTAAACAGGGGCGTACAGTTCTGGCAACCACTGAACAGGACCACTCTATTCCCTCAGGAACCGTGGTGACAAACTTCCAACTTTTCGTTCAGTTACTCGTGCTCTCTTTTGCTCAGAGAAATATACAAAGAATACACAGAGGGATGTTTTCAATATTTATTGAACCATAGGGATTCTTGCATAGAATATATGGGCTGCGATGATTAATGTTATACTGAATGTCAGAACAGTGAACAAAATAAATAGCTCGACCATTTTGTTGACACAACTATTCAGACATATACAATGGTACACCTATGTAGCATACTCCTACAATGTGAAACCCTAAACTATGTGTCTAGGGTGCAGATGTATATATTGCCAAGAAGCCCTCTCCTGGATCATCTACCTCCATTACCTTATGGGTAAGAATGTAGGACCCCATCCTGTTCACGAATTGGACACCCCTCACAGAGATGTTAGTCAGCTGCTAGGCAAAGGGTCTAGCATCCAGGGACCCCTCCTCAAAGTCAGCAGAAGTGTCTCCTCTAATTATGTCAGGATATATATATATATATATATATCCTTGCGTAAGGCCGAGATTGTGATCAGCCTGCCATTGTTCGTGTTTCCACATGATTGTAATAATAAACAAATTTGTGTCAGACACATGAGGATCATGTCCCTAATGTCAAGGCAGTTTAATAGTGTGCTCACAAAGTGTTCCGTCTCAGCAAGGCCAGTGTTTCCAAGAAACTAGTCCAAGAGTTATGAACGCAAATATGTGCCAAAAGTTGATGTGGCAAAGAGAAGGCAACTTTAAGAAAGGACTGTATGCATGTAAAAATGGCACTAATTCCCACGGTGCCTAACTCGGACACAAGACACCTTTTCTCCGTATAAGCTCTTCAGACCAACAGTATAGGGCACGGTTACTCATAGTACGGCCCGCGGGCCGCCAGCGGCTCGGCAAGCCTTCCTTGGCGGCCCGTGGACCTTGCACACATCCTACCTGTGTTTTAAAAAAAAAAAAAATTAAATAGTGTTAGCAAACACTGCCGGGTGCAGCAGCCTGGACTCTGAGACTCTGCTCTGTGGGCTCCGGGGGATTCCAGTGATTGTCAAGGTGGAGATGCAGGGGCCTAAGAGGTGAAATACAACAAAGCTTTATTAACATGTAAATGGTCTTTTAAAGACTTGTGAAGTACTCGGATGCGGCTGTGTGTGCGCGCTGGGAAGCTGTCTCAGTGCGGCTGTGTGCGCACTGGGAAGCTGTCTCAGCCCGGGCTGAGGGCTGACACACACACGGGGTGAGATGACAGAGGGTGACGGAAGGAGGGAGAGGGAGACAGAGGGAGAGGGAGGGAGACAGAGGGTGACAGAGAGAGGGAGACAGAGAGGCGCAGTCTGGGGGAGACAGAGGGCGGGAGACAGAGGGAGAGGGAGGGAGGCAGAGGGAGGGAGGGGAAGGGAGACAGAGAGAGGGAGGCAGAAAGGGAGACAGAGGGAGGGAGACGGAGGGTGACAGAGGGAGGGAGAGGGAGACAGAGGGAGACGGAGGGAGACAGAGGGAGACGGAAGGAGACGGAGGGAGACAGAGTGAGATGGAGGGAGAGGGAGGGAGATGGAGGGAGAGGGAGGGAGACGGAGGGAGAGGGAGACGGAGGGAGAGGGAGGGAGACGGAGGGAGACAGAGGGAGACGGAGGGAGACGGAGGGAGGAGACAGAGGGAGATGGAGGGAGAGGGACAGAGACAGAAGGAGGGAGACAGTGGGTGACAGAGGGAGGGAGGGAGGGAGACAGAGGGAGACAGGGAGGGAGACAGGGATAGAGGGAGAGGGAGGGAGGGAGAGAGACAGGGAGAGATAGAGGGAGGGAGACAGAGAGAGAGAGACGGAGGGAGGGAGACAGAGGGAGGGAGATGGATGGAGGGAAGGGAGACGGAGGGAGGCAGACGGAGGGAGGGAGACAGAGGGAGAGAGACAGAGGGAGAGAGACAGAGGGAGAGAGACAGGGGGAGATAGAGGGATTGAGATAGAGGGAGGGAGGGAGACAGAGGGAGGGAGACAGAGGGAGGGAGGGAGATGGAGGGAGAGGGAGACAGAGGGAGAGGGAGGGAGACAGGGAGGGAGGGAGAGGGAGGGAGACAGAGGGAGGAGTGCGACAGAGGGAGGGCGACAGGGAGAGACAGGGAGGAGGGAGACAGAGGGAGACAGAGGGAGGAGGGAGACAGAGGGAGGAGGGAGACAGAGGGAGGAGGGCGACGGAGGGAGGGCGACGGAGGGAGGGCGACGGAGGGAGGGCGACGGAGGGAGGGCGACGGAGGGAGGGCAACGGAGGGAGGGAGGGCAACGGAGGGAGGGCGACGGAGGGAGGGCGACGGAGGGAGGGCGACGGAGGGAGGGCGACGGAGGGAGGGCGACGGAGGGAGGGCGACGGAGGGAGGGCGACGGAGGGAGGGCGACAGGGAGAGAGAGACAGGGGAGAGGGGGAAGGAGAGGGAGGGAGAGGGGGAAGGAGAGGGGAGGGAGAAGGGGAGAGAGAGATGTGTGTATGCCGGGTCTGGTGGCTCAGTGGACGAAGGCGTCTTCTGCAGGGACCTATGTTCAACCTCATGGTCACAATTTTTTTTTGCTTTAGCCCCTCCCCTCCGACCCCGCCCCCATCCGTGCGGCCCTTGGCCACAAACCACACTGTAAATTTGGCCCCCGAGAGAAAGTTTGTGAGTACCCATGGTCTAGGGTGTCTACGATGCCACGTGCTGATGAAGTGCTTCCTGGCTTCTCTGCAGCATATCTTGTCTCTGCCGTTTTTGGCTGTACTATACTCCCAGCTACCTTGCTAGCTTCTCCAACACTATATCTGACTTTGTTTGCCAGCTATCAGCTATCTGCTTGCTATTGCTGCCATGTACACACATTCTGGCATTCCCACCAGTCCCAGTCCCAGTAAGTGGCTGGAAGAGGCCACAAGGCTGGGTGTGCTTGTGCCTGCTTCGTTGTGGCACTCTACTGTCCCACACTATACTGTGTTTCCACTCTAATTATTGGGGGCGTCCTGATAGGGTATTTATCTTATGTCTTAACTGTGAACAAATCCCTGAACCCTAAAGGAAGCACCATTGGCTTGTACCTGTAAGAGTTTGACTGAGGAGATTGATGTAGGAGTGAGGATAGGTCTGTTTTTTGGATTGTTGATTTTAGTATTTATATTTAAATGCATAATCTCCATCTGTTTCTGCAGCAGTGATGCATCATATCTGCAGCTGCTACTCTGTGGCATTGTTTTTCCAACTTCACAGTGCCAGTGGATTCCGGGGAAGGAAGTGGCCTCGAACTCAGTAGTCACTTGATTGCGTTTTCTTTCCACAGTACTTTCTGCAGCATTTTAACATCTGAATTGTTATTGGATTATATATTAGTACTAATTGGACCTGCCAGCCGTTTTGACTTCTATGTCAATTGACATATATTTAATTATGCATCTTGCATTGTCTGTCCTTGCGATGGAAAATCGGTTGATGAGAAGCCAGAAGAGGACCACCAAAGAAGCAAGCATTTTAAATACATCTACCTTGAACACTATTGATGCTCAGTCGGCGAAAAAAGAGGCAAATAGATTTCTGCTTATAAGGATGCTCCTGCCCTGTTATTCCTGAGAAATATTACATCTTCTCTCATGACAATCCTTACTTTGCTAACCTGGCATTCTAGGAAGCTTGAGATGCAGATCATTTTGATATTAGAAATTCTTCAACATATTGTCCAACTATCCTCGCAAGATGATCACTTGCATAAAGTAATAAAAAAGCAATTCACAAATTAAAACTACACATCCACAAAATTCTACAATTAGATGACTTACAATTCATGGGGGAGTTAGGGCTGATAAAGTACGTCGGCCTGGTTTGTGATTCCCCCCTCTCGTGCTGACAACAGTCATCATGCTCCTGTTGACATTACAGGCATGCACAGTTTAGAATCATGGGAAGCTTCTACTGCCTCTGGCATACATACCGTTGAATCTTTAAAAGCCAATATTGTACTCGATTGGGGGGGGGGGGGGGGGGGGGAGATAAAGATCCCAAGGAGAGTAGCCAGGTATCTACAGTTAGGCTGCCTCTGATCACACAAGGTGACCAAAACTGGGTGTCTGTGGGCTATCAATTAAATGGGCAGCTATATTTTCCAAAGCAAGATTATTTAAAATTCTAATAAGTATGGTGCAGTTTATAAACGCTTCTACGCCTAGCACTAGGTTTGTTTCAACCTCTTACCTGCTACATTTCTCAGGGCCTGCTGCATTTTAGAAGACTTACACAGTTCCTTATATTTCCCTCAATTTGAAAGCTGACCCAAATAAAGGTAGCACGACCAAGTAGTGGCCTAGGCGGACAGACTTAATATTTGCCCCAGATAAAGAACTGGGTATTAGTTCTACTGCTTTACCTAGTAATTCCCATACAACACTTTCCTTTCACAAAATATTATACCACTCACAGGGCAAACAACACAGTAGTCAGACAACTAATTCCTTGTTGTAGCTTGTATCCCTTAAATACACAGATTGGGCTGTTATTTCAGAGGTCTTTGGGATGTGGATTACTAAATTATTATTATTAACAGTTTGACCGTCATACAAGACATCATGCACAGCAAAATGTTTTGATAGCATGTAATATCAGCATAAAATTGATTTTGTAACAAAGACAGGATTGTCATAGATTCAGTGTTTATGCAGTCTACAGGACTTCACCTTACATGCATCAATTCAAACATATGATAACCAGAGGTGCATTCACCCGAGTCTCATTTCAAGAAATACTCCAAACATTAACTGTGTGAAGGAAGGAACTGTATGTTATAAGTGGGTTGCTGAATACTGTCACTGATTTCGTATGGTGGGGAGGAGAATCTTGATTAGTACTATACCACTAGCGACTATCGGCTTCGCCGTTGGTGGAGACGGGCTGTGAGAGGCAGGGCAAAGAGGATAACGGAACAGTGCACCAGCAATATGTGATCTGGAAGAGCTGCTTGCTTTTTCCCTCATGAGAGCCCCAGTATGTACCATTGTTCATGTAGGAGTGCCCATTAATCTAGCCTCGATCACAGCGAGATATGTCTTCCAATCAGGGGGCGGGGCGGGCATGTTGGGTGTGACCAAGCCTTGGTATGGCCCCAAGTGATATCTCAATCTCAGCTATAATACCTCTGCGTATGCCGGTGAGCCATAATTGGATGGGAGGCGCTATTGGTTATTTACAGCTCATACCTATCCTACGTTTAGTTGCCACAAGTGCCAAATCTAAAAACTAATTAAGGGTCTTGTGTGCTGCCGTAAAGAAGGTGATCCCCAAAAGAAAGTGTGAACCATCTATCGGTATAAAGTGACCATGGCCTCTGATAGTAGCTCAGCTGTGACTATCCAATAAGATGACAAATGTGGGCACAACCGTACCATGTGGGTAAAGTTAGCCCCAGGGTCATGACTGCGGGGGCAGGAGTCTGGGAAGCCTGGATACATCCATGCAAGTCTATGAGGCGTGAGATATGTGTGATGGAGATAATTAAACTGAGTGTATTTGAGCCTAGAATTCATGGAAATGCATTTCGGTATTCCCAGACATTGCGCCCATTGTTTGTCAGTGAACGTCGTTGAGAATTCAAGTCATACTTAAATAAAAGGAACACAAGTCCAAATAAGAGGGTGAAAATTCTGAAAGCAAAGATAGGTCCATAGGACAACAGTAAAAGGGTTACTTTGTGTTCCCTATTCTTCTTTGTGTTTTCTGCCCATGGTAAGAAATATTGAACTCAAATATGATGCACCATATCCCATCTGTCTATGACAAGTAGATTTCTCTGTTAAAAGCCATTCTCTATCATAACTTCCTGCATGCTCCACTCCTCCCGCGCTCCATTTAATTCCCTTATCCGTCAAAAGCCTTATGAGCCCTTTGTTGAAAACCAGATAAATATATTGCTCAAGCCAGAGCGAAAACTGATAATGACCGATAATGGATCAAGCCAAACAGGCATAGACTATAGTGGTAGTCTGAACTGGACCATGGTTTTTTCGAAAAGGTGGTTCCCTTACAATCCCTTACAATCCCTTACAATCCAATGGAATGATCACAAGAAAAGAAATGTTACCCACGTCTAACCCCTACAATTAATTTTTGTTCTTGGAATTATTCACGATTAGCCAGACGAATAGCTAGCAGTGATATTGGTGCTTTTTTACGGTCTTATGAGGAAGAGGTGTTGTGCAGCGGCTACGGTGGCGGACTCCAGAACATGGGGCTCATGGTTCGATCGCCGGCGGCAGGTTAGCCCAGCCCCATGTGACTTTGGGCAATAGCACGCTTAATCTTCCCGACGGCCCCCAGCACCTTGACACCCTCGGGTAATTGTTCGCACTGTACAAATACTAGTATTATTTGCCTACATGAAACCTGGCATCTAACTAACTGTTTGTTTGATTAGTTCACTGCTTTTAGAGCTGTGCCTTTACCCCATCATCATCCCAAAGGTAAACGTATCACTATGCTAATATTAACTAATAGGTGTTCTGAGACTATACTTACTTGTGGTCAAAAATACTTCCTTTTGTCCTCATTGAATACAAATCTAAATGTAGTCCTGGATCTTTCCTTTTAGTTAGTGGTTATCTTATCCTGGCCAAAGGATCACATGAAACTATACCATGCAAATTTCTGGAATTACCTAATTTACTATTTGCAAAATATGTTTATTTCCCTCTTATTCTTACTGCTAATTTCAGCTGTTTCTTATTTGGTAACCCAAATGATGATCTAGTTTTTTTTACTTGGAACAACTTAATGGGGCACATCCCCCAGGTTTCATAAGCCAAGTGTAGGAGAGTAGAATCTGCACTTATGTTGCCCCCACTTTTTTTTCTGATGTATACACTGGTTTCTGGCTATAGTCTGGCTGGGACCCTGCTAATCAGGGCCCCAGCCTCTCTGTTCTTTCTAAACAACTTGGAGTGCATATTAGATGCACTAGTGATTGGATACTGTGGTACCTTATGAGCCCCTAGTATATGGTACCTTAGGTACCAAGGGCATAGGTACTTCCCAGGCCTATCAGGGGCTGACGCATGTATTATGCCACCCCTGGGAAGCAGACTAAATCTGACACCACAGGCCTGCTACTGCAGCCTGGGTGAGGTAGTGTTAGCACTCCTCACTGAGATATAGGTTCACTATATCTCTACCTGCACACACATATAAACCTATCAGTCACCCCTAAGGCAGGCCATATCAATCCTGAGGGCAGGGTGCTTGGTTTCCATGTGAGGGGGTACCTCTCCCTGAGCAGGGCCCCTCTGCAGCTCTCAGAGTCCATTCTCTGTGGCTGTTTGTGGATGCTGTTAAACCATATACTCTTAAGTGCATTATAACCTCGCGGTAAATGCTAACTTTGGGATGGCTGCATCAAAACATGTCTTGTTTGGTGTCAAACGCTTTGGAATCATACTCCCACACCAGTAACTGGTGTGGGAGTATGATCCCACCCTTCTAGAGGGATAGACATGTACCCACTGTGGAAACACAGTAGAATCCTGAAGAGCCCTGGCATCACAAAATGGATGCCACCAGTCACAGACACTGGACTGCCCTCCTGCTGCTGACCGAAACTCGCAGTGGAGGAGGCCTAACAATAGGCATCCTGTCACAGGGAGGTGTAACCACCTCCCAGACAGGATTTAGTGTATTGGGGCTGGGTGGGTGCACTCCTAGAGTGCTGTGAAGTCCTGCACTGGGGGAGCAGTAGGCTCCTCTGTGCATATGCCAGCTCAAACCGGTTCAGGGGCTACCTGCCCCGGCTCTGGCGCAAAACTGGACAAAGGGAAGTGGGTGTGGCCACACACTCCACTGGCCCTCCCATAGGAGGGATCATAGAGGTAGTCCCTCCCTTCCTTGTAGTATAAGTTAGGGAACCCTTGCCATTGCAAACTAGATATCCCTGGCCGACACTCTGAAGAAGAATCCTGGACCTTCGACGTTCCACTACCTCTGGAAGACTGAAGAATCTCCCTTGGAGTCAAGGAGTGACTTCCCTGCTTGGCAGGCACCAAAACTTTGAATCAACGGTCGCAAACTTTCCCGCCGGAGTCCGAAGTCCCTGCAGCCCCGGAAGTGGATTTCCTGACTTCTCCAAGGCCATCGTGAGTCCCCAGCGACCCTGAGGCAAGTGGATCTCACAGGTGATGAGGAACAGCAATACCCAGGTACTGTGGACTATTTTCGAGTGCAACCCCTTCACGACGTTCTACGAACTTGTGCATTGGACCACATGTGGTCCAAGCCTCCAGCAGGATTTCCTCCGAAGATCAGAGGCCTACCTCGTCCCGAGTGACCGTGGGCTCCTGGTGAGTGAATCCTCCCGAGGCGTCTTCGCGCTCCCTTGCCGGCTGGCTTGTGGGTCCCCAGAAGACCTTCCTACAGTTTCAAAGGGCTTCCCTGGTTGCCCCAGGCCTGCCCTGACTTACCCTCGTTGGGTGAGTCCCTCAGACCTTGCTGGTCTGCACCGCTGACTTTTTGTCCTTTCCACGAGACTTGCTGTTACCAAGGCTTGTTGGCTCAAATCTGGTCACCGACACCTCAGTAAGCTGCAGACTTCGTGGGACACGCCGAATCCAGCTCCTGGTTGTCGTCGACGCCTCCTGGACCTCGTGGCTGAAGAGTCAAGACACCCGTGATCACCTGAAATCACCCGACCCAGCTTCCTTGCCCCGGGTCACTGCCAAGTGACTTTGAACGCTGTCTCCTCTGCTTTCAGGTCTTCCTTCTTCTGAATCCAGCCTTGGATTCCACCGGACACTTCTCCTGTCTTCACAAGCAGCAAGTCTTCTTTGGCTCCCATTGAAAACGACGCCGCGACCCGACACCAAAAGACACCTATGCAACCGGCTTCCCTGGGTGAGGTAACTCCAGCACTACGGTGCTCCTGTGTGTGTTGGCTCTAGAACTACGTACCCTGTAAGTGACTTGCTTGTAGACTCTCCCGAAGTATCCTAAAACTCTAAAATTCCAATCGCGACTTGCTCCATTGAAGTCTATTGGGATCCGCGGCTGTGTTCTCACACTGCATGCTTCTCCCGTGGGTCCTTTACTTACCCGCCTTGGGCGGATTAGTGAGGCCCCAACGCTTCTGAAGGCCCTAGGCCTTGTCCCCTCGCAAGTCGATCTTCCTAAGTCTCTTTTTTAGTATATGGTCTGGTATGCCCCTAGGGCCCCAGCCATATTTGTGCTTAACTTGTTGTGAAATGTTGATTTGTGCATATGTTCCTGACTTTTAATCTCATAAAGAGATTAGTAGAGTGTGTTAGAAATAAATACATATATTTTAGATATATACCTGTGTGGTGTCCTTTCATTTAGTAATTCAAGAGATTATAAGGCAAAACAAGCTGCTTTACATTCCTCTGAAGACTTAGCCTGAAGGCTGCTCTCCACAGCTACCACTAGGATAGCTTTCTTTAAAAGGTTGTCTTAAACCTATCTACCATAAGAGTTGAATTGTACTGGTGCAAGGTGGCCACTTTAACTAGTGACCAGCATATACCAGGCCAACTTCTCACATTGGTGGGCAGCGTGTGGGATTACAGCTTGCCATTGTTTTACCAGAAAATCTCTATTTGATTTACTAACTGAAAACCACTATAGGTACTCAAGGTACATATAAAGTCAAGCTTAGTATCAATAAGTTCTACTGAACTTAGAGCTGTGTGTCAAGGGATAGCACACCCTTTCTACAGCTCAAGCTAGGATCAGTAGGCCACAAACTAGTGTAGGTAGTACAACACTGCACAACACTAGAATGTCCTTAAAGGGTGGAGCCAGTGGGTCCACTCAGCCTCAGTATAAGGACATGACTTTCTTTGACTTGTGAGCCATGTGTGCTGCAAGGCACCTGAAGCTAGGACAGAGTCCCTCCACACTACACCTGATAGATCTACTGACAGCAGATGATCTTAGATTAGCTCTAGGAGCTAATAGGTCTGAATCCGGTTGGCTCAATTACAGTCTCTGGGTCAGATGATGAAAATCAAGATGACCTGGACTCTGTGGTTGAAGGCCAGATCCACAAGGATCTGAAAAGGACAGAGGAATGCTTCCTAAGAGAACTGACAGAGTGGAGGAGAGGCCTAGGACCCCTTCTAGGGAATCTGACCACTCCTATCACTCTGACAGGCAATCTGTCCAACAGAGGAACTCATACTTTAATAGAAGAGAGACCTCCTCTGGAAAAATGTACAAACTGCTGCAGTATGAGGAAGCAAGATTTGCCCTGAAAACCAAGCAGTTGGCATTAGATAGAGAAGCCTTTGAGCTCCAGAGAGCTTCTAGAAGAGAGGAGTTAGGAACCCCTTGTGGCAGCAACAGTGTCCCTAGAGTTAGAGAATATATTCCAGACCATAGGAACCTGTCCAAGGTTGTTCCTCCCTACCAGAGTGGGGATGATATCCATAAATGGATAACTGCTATGGAAAGGCCCTGTAGATTACAACAGGTCCGCCAAAAGCAGTGGGCAGCAATATTGTGGCTCTCTGTGAACGTGGGGGAAGTGCGGGCTGGATACACAGACGCGGAGGCTGGATGTAGTGTGCAATCTTTAGGGTTTTTATTCAAGTCAACAGGTTCGCGGGGTGATTTATATACAGTGGACTCCTTTCTTCCTCTCGTGGCTTCTCTCTTTCTTCTGGTTCTTTGGGGTTGCTCTTAGCGATGGTACTCTTCTCCGTGGTGGCGGCTCCTGTCAACAGGGTGGGCTTGCGGAGGCTCACGCAGAGGGGAGAGACAAGAAGAGGAGCCGTCAGCTATTTTCTCTACGATTTAGCTACACCAGTCACCTCACCCGGTTGGTGCACAAAACAAAAGGATACGTGCCAAGCTGAGAGTAAGACGCCCAAAGGGGGCTTTCTGGGATGAGGGACGTAGGTCGTCAAGGGCCTGGGTATAGGTGGCTATGAGTACCATAACAAAAAGAAAACCAAAGGTAGGTGGTGCAAGAGGACGGAGAGTGTGGTTACGATCTGTGCCCCTCGTGCTATGCAATGCCACCCTCCCTACCCCATCCCCGGTACTGTATAACCACCCGCCGCCCTTTCCCCCCCTATTCCCTGTATTGCTGGACTCACCGTCTCTGCTGCAACCTTACGGGGTTGCGGCCGCTCTCCAGCGTCCTCCGGTGGGCTCCACCAATCCTCACTCACTCGTCCTCGGCTTAAGGTCCGTTCGCGTCTTCCTCTTGGTCGCCGTTTTCCTCTGCTTCTCCCTCGCTCCGGCTCGCCTGCTCCTTTCCCTTCGTCTGTTCTCCTGCAGTGTCGCGCCGTTCCTCGGATCTCCTCGGTGTTTTCTCAGGTCTAGGGCTTCCTGTTCCGGGGTCAGTCGTGACGACTTCCTCTATACTCTGCCTCGGGACTGGCTCCTGGAGGGACACATGACATGGGGGCGGGGTTATCGGGGTCGGAGGAGGTTCCCACTGGTTCGGTAGAGATTGCGGATGATCTCCAGGCTGGTACCCTCGCTCGACACACTCTCCTTTTCAGATAAAGGTAGAGACAAGCTCCTCACTGTTAGAGAAGAGGATGCTGATGATTATGAAGTCCTGAAGAGTGCATTGATAGATGGGTTTGGCTTAACCACTGAGCAGTACAGGTTGAAGTTCAGAGACACCTTGAAAGCACAGACTCAGCACTGGACTGACTTTGTAGATTGTGCAACCAAGGCTCTGGAGGGTTGGCTGGTTGGTAGTAGAGTTACTGATTTTTTTTTTTTTTTTGAAACCGTTTATTGCAATCTCAAATAGTTACAGGTATGGGCCTACAACCGTCTGGCCGGCCGCTAGAGTGGCAGAAGCATATGGCATATATACAGAAAAATCTCTTGGCGGTGCAAAAAGGTAAATCAGAGGATATCAGTAGTGCAGGCCACATAACTCCAAACCCACAATACGGTTTCCTTTTGTCGAAACACAACAACACAAAAAACCACACCCGCAAGGCAACCCGCAATCCCAAGTGACAGCACGCGCTCCTTAAGTGGGGGACCCCAACCAATCGCCAGACTCTGAAGAGGGGAAATGAGAACAGATCAGGGACTGGGGAACCACATGCCCGTGGCTAGGGGAGGGGGTCGGCTAGGGGGACGGGGCTGGTGAGGCAGCCGGCAGCAGTGGCGGCTCGCAAATACCCCCGCGATAGGCGTTCCAGGGGCCCCAGATTTTCACCCACGCCCCAGGCTTACCCCTCGCAACATACACCACCTTTTCACGAAACATACACCAATCCATGTGTTCTTTCCAGGCCGACACCGCCGGGGGCCTCTGGGATCCCCACAATTGAGCAATGTCACGCTTAGCTATCATGTATCCCAGAGTCACCCACCGCGTCTGCGGAACCGAGTAGTCAGTTGGCTCCCACACATTCAGCAAGCATCTCCTCGCTTCAGGCAACAGCGCGACACGCGTTACCACTCGCAGGACCTCGTGTACACCACGCCAGAATCGCTCCACCTTTGGGCATTCCCACAGAATATGCAAGAAAGTTGCCAAAGCACCACAGCCACGCTTACACAGTCCATCCTCAGCAAAGCCCATACGTAGAAGCCTCGGCCCCGTCACGTAAACCCGGTGGAGGATCTTAAGCTGGACGAAGCGAAGGCGAGCCGGGATGGCCACCTCCTTCGGAGAGGCCACCGCGGAAATCCAGTCCTCGTCGTCCAATTCCAGCCCATCGGCAACCCAGGCCTCACGGAGGCCAGTCAGCAGGCCCGATCGGTCGTTGATCAGTTTTTTATATATAAGGGAGATCGTGCTGTCTGGGACATGGCCATCCAGCACTCTGTCCTCCAAGGGGGAAGACTCCGGAATGGACGCGACATCCGGGAAGACGGATCCCAGCGCGTGGCGGACTTGTAAGTACCGAAAGTACTCACTGCCTTGCAACTGAAACTCCGTCTGCAGCGTCTCGAAAGTTTTGAATCCCCCCCTCGTCCAGAGATCTCCCACTGTGCTGATACCGATCGTATCCCACTTCTCGAAGCGTTCGAGGTCCACAGGGAGCCCAACCTCGCAGACGCATATAGCGGTGACGCCCGGGTCAAACGGTCCTTCCACCCCATAGCTGCGTTAGCCGCGTGCCATACACGCACCATGACACGCGTCGGTCCCGTCAGGCGAGGGTCCGGCGCGCCAGAGTAGAGCGCTCGATTGTAGTCGCCACCGGGCAGGAGCATCTTGTCCATTTCAAATGCCGGGTTCAGGGCGGGCCCGTAAAGGCCATGATTAAGCGCAGCTAGCTGGGAGGCCCAGTAATACCGTTTGATATCCGGGAGGGCAACCCCCCCATCGTACCACGGGAGCGTCAATTTAGCCAAGGCAATACGTGGCCTCCTGTCCCAGAACAGGCGACGCTGCAAACTCTCCACCTCACGGAAGTAGCGCGCCGGGACCAAGTCCATAGTGTTCTGGAGAGCGTACAGAAAGCGCGGCAACGACATCATCTTAAACAAGGCCGCTCGGCCGAGCGGCGAAAGCGGCAAACGCCGCCAACGCACCACATCCTCCTTCAAGCGCTGGAGGGGGGGCAGCAAATTCCGCTCGTAGCGGGCCTCCGGGTCCAGAGTAATATATATACCCAGGTACCGAAACCCCTGGGAGGCAATCTGGATCGGACAGTCCCGTGGTAGGACCGGAGCCTCCCCGGCAAGCACATATACACAGGATTTCGCCCAGTTGATGACGAGGCCTGAGTTGCGACCGAATGAGCGCAAAACATCAACTAGGACGATCAGTGATTTACGCGGGGAGGCGAGATATAGAAGGATATCATCAGCGTAGAGGGACACACGGTCCTCATGCTCGGGGGTCCAGCGGAGACCACGGATGGAAGGGTGCCACCGCAGCCACTCCGCCAGGGGCTCCAGGGCCAGTGCAAACAGGAGAGGCGACAGGGGGCAACCCTGTCGCGTGCCCCGTCCCAATGCGAATGGGGCCGAAACTCGTCCATTCACCACCACCTGCGCCAATGGGCCGGAATACAACAACTTGACCCAGCCGATGAAGCCCGGTCCGAAGCCAAACTTCGCCAGCATCGCCCAAATGTATGGCCATTCGAGCGTATCAAACGCCATGGTGGCGTCCAAGGACGCCAAGATGGCCGGTTCCCGCACGAACGGGACACGCGCGAGCACCCCGTGCAAGCGTCGCAGATTAAGGGCCGTGTTGCGATGGGGTATGAAGCCGGACTGGTCTTGGTGGACCAAATCGCCCACCACGCCGACCAGCCGGTTGGCCAGCACCTTGGCGAGGATTTTGGGCTCCGGGTTTAAGAGCGAGATAGGCCTATAGGATGTGACCCGCTCACGGAGTCTCCCCTCCTTGTGGATCACCACGATCGTGGCCAGACGCTGGTCCGGCGGAAGGGAACCCCGCGAGCGGGCCGCCAGGAACATCGCGCGCAGGTGGGGCGCCAGTACATCTGGTCGCAGCTTATACAGCTCGATAGGGATGCCATTGGGGCCCATGGCCTTGCCAGATGCGACCGAGCGGATAGCAAGGGCAATTTCGTCCGAGGTGGGAGGAGCGTCCAGCAGATCCCTGTCCTCCCCCGAAAGGGAGGGCAGCGCGATGTCCCGAAGCAGGGCATGGGAATCCTCCTCCGAGCAGGGAGAAACCGGGGAATGCACCTCGCGGAAATAATCCGCGAAGCAGGAGACAATGGCGTCCGGCTCGGTGACACACACACCATCCATCCTCTCGATCAACGGAACCACACGACTCGCTCTCTCCTTTTTGTCCAACCACGCAATCAATTTACCAGCCTTATCACCCACATCATACAGTCGCCCCTGTTGCTCTCTACTGAGGCCCCTGGCCGCCTCCGTGACGAGGGCCCTATAAGCCGCCTGCTTGAGGTGTAGAACATGCAATGTGGCATCCGTCACCCCGCTCCCCAGGTCACCCTCTAGTTCAGTAATTTCGGCCTCCACCCGGGTCACCTCCTCCCGCTCGCGCCTCCGGGCATGGGAGATAAGGGAGAGGGCCTCCCCTCTGAGAACTACCTTAAAAGCCTCCCACAGGGCGATAGCCGAAGGGACAGACCCCACATTCTCCTCAAAGTACCGCTGCAAGGATTTGATCAATTCGGCTCGAATAGTGGGGTCGCGCAGGTACCAGGCATTGATAGGGGCTACCCTGCCCTCCCCCCTCGGGAAGACATCAAAGTGCAACAGTAGTGGGGAGTGATCTGAAATACCCCGCGCCAAATGGCGCACCTCTCCCACTCTCCCAGCATAGGCCGCAGGGACAAGGACATAATCTAGCCGCGAGAGGCTACCATGGGCACCCGAGTGGAAGGTGTATTGCAGCTGCGCGGGATGCTTTAGTCGCCAGCAATCCACCAATCCTAGTGTATCTAAAAGGCCGGACAGCCACGCCTGTGCCCGGGGGAGGTCCCTGGGGGGATGACGATCCATAGACCCAGAAGCCACCGCATTGAAGTCCCCCCCAACTACCAGGAGCCCACCCGGGAGGTCAAGGAGGAGGCGCCCCAGGTCCGCAAACGTGGTAGATTGCAACCCCGGCGGAACGTACACTGATACAAAAACGACCACTCTGCCCTCCATTCTACCCACCAAGACAGTGTAACGTCCCCTCTCATCATGGCGCACCTCATCAATCTCCAATGGGAGCGAGTTCTTAATCATGATGCCCACCCCCCGCGAGCCCGAAGTGAAGCCCGAATGGGCCACCAAGCGATAGCCTCGCCGATTCATGGCGTGAAAGGAATTACCTATAAGGTGTGTCTCCTGCAGGAAGACCACATCTGGTGAAATTCGTTTCAGATACTGCAGGACCACACCACGCTTAATCCTATCCCCCAGTCCGTTAACGTTCCATGATAACACAGTCAAATCCCTACCCCCATCATATCTGGAAGCCATCCGTCGTCCCCCAAAGAGCATCTCGAAAACAACAATACAGTAAAGGGTTCGCCTTGCGGTGCAAACAAACAACACTCCACCCCCGCCCACCCCTCCCAACAGAACTCCCCCCTCCCTGCACCCCTGCATGAGCCCAGACAGCCCCCCCAAAGTGCAGTGTGCCTGTCGCCCCATAGACAAAAAACTAACTAGTCCCCCAGAGGAGGAGGGAAAGCCCCCAATGGACCCCGTACGACCTCCATAGGAGGGGAACATACACGAGCAGTGAATGGTAACCTGAATGTTGTCCAGAGCAAGGCCTACTATTCACCCCTCAGTTCTGATCCGGCGAGCCCTCCCCGCCAACCGCACCCCCCCCACCCCCCCGGCCCCGATCCCCAGGCAGAGTATCCAACCAGTCCCCAGCCGCCTCGGGACGGTCAAAAAAATGCGTGCGACCATCCACCTCCACCCTCAGCTTAGCTGGAAAAAGCATTGAGTACTTAAGGTTCAGGTCCCGTAGGCGACGTTTAACTCCGAGAAAACTCAGTCTCTGCTTTTGGACCGTCGGAGTAAAGTCAGGGTAGAAATTCACGTCCATATTATCGAGCTTGACCGGTCCCTGTAGCCTGGAAGTCTGCAGGATAGCGTCTCTGTCCCGAAAGTTAAAAATCCGGGCAATGAGAGGCCGCGGCGGGGCTCCGGCCTTAGGTCTTCCTCCGGGGACCCTGTGAGCACGTTCCACCGCAAAAAGTTTACTCAGCCCCCGGGGCTGGAGACGGGTGAGAATCAGGTCTTCCACAAACAAATCTGCCGCCTCCTCCTCCCGTCCCTCCGGCACCCCGACAATGCGAACGTTATTCCTCCGGGCCCGACCCTCGGAGTCCGCCAATCGACGGTCCATCAGGGCGCTCGCCTGGCCAAGCCGGTGCACCTCCTTTTGAAGGGCCGCCACGTCTGTAGTGAGACCCGAGGTAGTGTGGGCCAGGGAATCGACCCGGTCATTTGTTTTAGACAAGTCGGCTCTCACCAGGCCCACATCCACCAGGGCCGAGTCTATCTTCTGCGCCAGAGTATCAAAGCGCTGGTCCACCGAGGCCTTCATCTCGGCAATGGCGCCCATGACGTCCCGGAGGGTCAGATCCGCGGGCTGAGCAGACGCCTCAGTCGGGCCCGCGGGGGATGTACGCGGTGCCTCTGGAGATCCCTTCTGGAGGGTGTAGCGGTCCATGCTATTAGTCTGATGTGCCGGGCCACGGCGGGTCGATTTCACCTTTGCCCGGTCGCCATCTTGCTTTGTGGACATGTCGCACTCCCAAAGTCGTGCCAATCTCCTCGAAAGGGCCGATAAACCAGTTCACGGGTTCCGGGGGGGGGTGACCACTGGACCGCAGGACAACTCACAGCCGGCGGGTCAGCCGGGCACCGGGACAAGACCACACCACCGCACCCCGCTCCGCAACCCTACCTCGCTTGAGGGCAAGGAGGGCGCAAAAGCGAAAGTGAAAGCGCGGGGTACGCGAGTCGCCCAGCCCTGCCCGCCGCTGTTGTTCGCTTTGTCCCCGGATCGCCCCACAACTCCAATCCGGGGGGCCGGCGCGGAGGAGGCCGCAATCTTCGATCGGGGCTCCCACCGGTGTCCGGGGTCAGATTCGAAAACGGAAAACGGGTGCCGCCTCAGCTCGGGTACACAGACACAGTCCCCTCATCAAAGACAGGATATAATCAGGATTAATTCAGGAGGTCGCGGAGGTCCTCGGGAGCTTCGCACCTACGCGGCCATCTTGGTTGCGCGCTAGGCTCCTCCCCGAGTTACTGATTTTAAGGGATTGTATACTCTTATGATGAGAGAACAGATCCTTAATAATTTCCAGAACCAGTTGTTGCATCAGTACCTGGTGGACTCTGATCTGACCTCTCCCCAAGAATTGGGAAAGAAGGCAGACAAATGGGTCAGAAGCAGGGTGAGGCAGAAAACCCAGAACCAAGGAGGTGACACCAAGAAGCAAGATCCTAAAGGCTTTGAGAAAGGTGGGGATAAGTCAAAAGACCAGAAGTCTTCACAAGGGCCCCAATAATCTGCATCTAGTGGGGATTCACAGTCTACAAAGGGAAAAGGCCAAAAGAAGCCCTGGTGCAAATTCTGTAAACAGAAAGGGCACTGGACTTCTGACTGTAACAAGTCCAAAGACCAAACCACCACCACTCCTGCCCCTAAGGCAACTGTGCCCCCTAGTGCAGCTACTGGTGGAGGTGGTAATCAGAATAAGGGTGTAGTAGGGTTGACCCTGGGTTCTGAAGTGGACTCTGGCCTAGTCAGAGTACCCACTCAGGCATTGTTGATTTGTGATGGAGACATTGATATGTCCTTCCTAGTGATCCCCAGTAATCTGGGCAAATACAAACAGCAGCCTGTTATAAATGGCAAACAGGCTTTGGCATTTAAGGACACAGGTGCTAGTGTCACCATGGTGGCAGAGGATCTTGTGGACCCTGGACAGATCATCCTGGGCGAAATGGACCAGGTTACCAATGCAAGCAAGTCAAGTCAAGTCAAAAATTGGCTTTATTCGGTTCAAAAATTTTAAAACCATCAAAGCATACACAGTAAAATTCCTATCACAATTAATCACATTACTGTATCATAATTAACACAACTAAATATATTACAATGTAAAGTGCTATACAATTGATAAGTACAAAAATACAATAAAAAGTTTGTCACCCAATGGAAAATTAATTGTTTTTTTATAAAAATTTCAGAAATCATTGCATCCAGTTGTCGTTAATGTAAAACTTTCTGTTGCACTGCGAACATGAAGAGGCAGAGGGGGGCGATCAGGGTAGCAGCATTTTCTTACGACATCTCACAGCCCCTATAATGTAACTCGCCACCCCGAAACAAATTGCAGAAGACCCAAGCATTTGTAAATAAACCAGAGCTGGTCTGACCTGTTCAAAATTACAACATCTTAGCAGTGGCAGGATAAATTTCTTTCGCTGCAGTACATAGAACTCGCAGAAAAAGATCATATGCAGGACATTTTGGTCTGATTTGTTGTCACATGGGCAAGGCCCTAAAGACCCACTTTTGGCATACCCCCGGGGGAAAGATAGCAACCATGGAAGCATGCAGTGTTTGAACCTTTGCAGAACAAACAAATGGAAAGGCTTATTTATGTATGTTAAGTACGGCTGAATCTCTCTCCCTGTGCTTAACATAACAAAGTTTCTGACCAATGGTTTTGCCAATTCCTCCTCTTCCCTTAGGACCATCAACCTATTTAGGTACTGAGATTTTACTGCCTTAATCGCAGTTTTACTTAAGGCCCTAGGGTTTGTAAACAAATCATGGCTACCCATTGACTCCATTTGAGTTTTAATATAATGGATCCATGGAATAGCCATGGCCTTGTCCAAGGACAAACAGTCCTGATTAATTAGTTGATTTAGATTCGGAGCTTGCTGTGACCAGATTCTAAGCCATCCTAATACCGGTGCGACAGCAATCTGGTCAGAAATATAACCAGCGCCCAAGTCTTCATGAATGTTAAAGGATGCTGCAGATTGAGGGAGCGATAGGACTTTTCTAAAAAAGACATTTTCTGCCATTTGGATCTCACTAGATTTAGTATAGCCCCACACCTCACTCCCATACAACACCATGGGTAAACATTTGGCGTTCTAAATTTTCATGATGGCCGGTACTGGCTTACAACCTAAACGTTTAGCAAAGCCCAACAGGGCCTCTGTGGCCTTCACTAATGTGTTTTTTTTCAATGAGCGTTGCATTACCCACGATCTTCTATCATCAAAGACAATACCCAAGTATGGGAAGGCAGGTATTTTACTTAGCTCCTGCCCTTTACAAACAAATGATGCCCTTTTCGCCCGACTGCTGCCTAACGTCATAGCGTGTGATTTTTTAAAATTAGTTTTCAAATCCAAAGAGTCCATAAAACTAATAAAACAATCTAGAAGTGATTGTAAACCTCTTGCCGTCCTGGCTACCAACACAGCATCATCTGCGTATAATAGCGCAGGAATCTTTTTATGGCCCACTCTTGGGATGTCCTTACTTGATGAAATTAAGGCTTCACCCAACTTATTTATATAAAGTGTGAACAGCAGAGGAGCAAGGATACATCCTTGCCTTACCCCTCGATTTACTGGCCAGGCGTCCGTCAAGCTCCCGTTCTCATTGTAACGCACAGCAGCACTAGTGTCTTTATGAATATCGGCTAGGAAGGATATCAGTATGGGATCTAGACCTATATCAGACAGAGCAGTCCAAAGTTTCTGACGGTTTACAAGGTCGAACGCAGTGGACAGATCCATAAAGGCTAGATGTAAATCCCCCTGCTTTGCGACCGTATACTTCCCTATGAGGAGGTGTAAGTTGAGGCATTGCCCAACAGTACCTCTTCCTTTTCTGAACCCGAACTGCAAGTCTGAGATGACTGCATTCTCTTCCAACCAGTTTGTCAGCCGCTCCAGGACCACTTTCCCCATGATTTTTGCTGCTGAGTCCAGGAGAGATAACGGCCGATAACACGCCGGATCCTCTCTTGAACCCTTTTTAAATATAGGAACAATAACTGCTTTGCCCCAGGACACTGGGGAGCCCACTATGGTTACTGCGTTAAACACAGCAGTTAAAACCTTTGCCCACAAATGCGGATCTGCCCTATAAAGATCTGCCGGCACCCCATCCGGGCCGGGTGCTTTCCCATGTGCCGTGGACTCAATGGCCTCCAACACTTCCTCTTCTGTGAAGTTAATCTTTCCTACCTGAGTGTGTTTACTTTAAATCACAAGAGATGGTTTATTTATTCCAGCATAGAGGCCACCATAATGCTCCACCCACTTATCTGGTGGAATGAGGCAGTATTGATTAGTGTTTACTGTCTCATTAAACAAGGGACTGTTAATCACTTTCCAAAATTGAGTACTACTTTTCAGAATACTCACTTTGGTCAGTTCCTCCCAGGCCATATCTTTTAACTCATTTTTCCTACTTTTAATAGCCTTTTTATAAGACCTTCTTGCCTCTGCAACCTTCTGTGCGTCCTTGCCAGGTTCTTTAAGCACTTCTAAAAGGGCTATATGGGTGTCACTACAGGCTTGGTTAAACCAATTTTTCAATTTCTTGGGCCTTATTTTACTTTTCCTAGTCAAATTAACTGTTACCTGTACTGTGATGCAATTAAAAGCGTCCAGAATTTCCCATGGGTCTGGATTTCCTCCTAGGCATTTTGCCAGGTCCTCGGCATTACTCATGTACAGGTTTTCCAGAAAGTCGCTAGGAGTAATGACCTCCCACCTTAGCCTGCGTCCTTGACATTTGGAGACGATATTAGAATTTAAAATAGTGGATGGTAGAAGTTCAGTATTTAGTGCCCTGATATTAATAGTCCACGTGAGTGGATTCTGATCACTAAAGCCTCTCTGATCCACACTAAAAGGACCTAGAGAGTCCCTCAGTAGACATGACACTAAAATGTAGTCAATCGTAGACTCATTGCCTTGGCCATTAAAAGTTGGGACGGGGCGCTGAGTTTCCCCTTATGCTGGGACAAACAAGTAAAATGTCGATAAAAAACTCTCCAGATAGACCCCTCTCCTAGTGTGCTCGAAATGAATATTCCCGAGTGGGTCTTCCTCAAAATCCAAATTCTGTAAACATTGCATGAGACAAACATGAATATTAAAATCCCCAAGCACTAACAAATAATAAAAGGACTTGTTGTGTTCATCATAATCATCCAGGAACCCTGATAATGCTAGTAGATGTTCTAATTCATCATTCCTGGTGAAGGAATTATACAAATTTACCACTAAAATAGTAGGCAAGTTATCACCCTCCAATCTTACTGCTAAAATGTTTGGGAACTTGTCACTACTAATACAGCTTTGTATAGTAGTTTCAAACTGAATAACAACAGAAGTCCACCCCTGGATCTCCCCATTGTGGAAGGAGTTGCAAATTTAATGAATGATTGATAACCATCCAGGTAATAACCTTCCTTAGCTTCCCACGTTTCCTGTAAAGCTATAACATGATGGGCAACAAGAAAAGCCTCCCAGTTGGTATCCCCTCTTTTGGATCTTAGTCCGGCTATATTCCAGGATAAGATCGCCATCTTGTTCTCAGACACTGCGAGGCTTAATTCTTTGGGGTTCTGATTCCCTGTTGGCAATCTGTCACTCACTGGTGACTCACCGTCCTCATGTTCCACTGTGGGACTCCCGAAACCACCTTTCCACCCTGCGGACTCCCCCATTAATGTAAAGCTTAAAACAGACCCGTTTCTCGTATTGTCCCCTTCCCTGGGCAAAATATTTTGGACTCTATCACTGGTAGGTGTGGCACAATTTACCATTAAACCACGGTCAACACATTTTAATCCCAAATCCGTGGTCGGACACACCATACACCCATCCACTGAGGGGTTTATTCCCAGTTCTACACTGTCACCATCCCCAAGTCAATCATTTGCATTTAGTGAGCTTAGTGCCTCATATCTATTAGTCAGGGCCACTGTACTAGTCGGATAGACCAGTTGTAATCTATGTCCTGTCTAACTATTTAATCCAGTGTTGACTGGGGGGTAGAAAAACCTAAGTGGGAGTACATTTAACGAGTCAAAATGGATCCTTACTGCTTAAGAATGTGGTCCACCAATATAGGGCAGCTAAAACTTACCACCGCGCAATCCCCCTTGAGAGACTTATTAGTTTTACCCACCCATGGTACCCTCCTCACCATTTTAAAGTTCTTAAACAGGTGATCCCCTAACACTGTTTTGGTGGTTAAGTAATGTAAGGCCCTGTTTTTAAGGGTACTCCAGTGTTCCTCTTTTCCCTCCTGCATTTTCGGAATGTTTGCCAAAATCACCGTATAGGGACATGCTTCTGGGGGGAGGTGCAATGCTCTTTCTCGCGGGAACCTCTGCACTGGGGGGCTAATTTTCCCCTCTGGTCCTCCAGGAGCCTTCTTTACCCCCTGAGTTACTCCCACTCCTACAGCTATGGGCGGCGTAATCAACGCTGCAACATGGGGTACCGGAGATATTTGGGTTGCTATAGTCAACATCGGGTCAGTCCGGTTAATTACTGTGGTTGCAACGGCTCTCGCGGAATGCTCCTTGAGAGGCATTGAACCCTGCACTGACGCTTTTTGACCAGCAATATGCTTTTCGATGGTAGTTAATCTGCCCTCTATTTGCTCTAATTTCACCATAACCGGTGAAATGAGTACCCCTAAACATTCTTTCAAGGCCTTGATAAACTCCGACATTTTCCCCCCCAAAACATTTTCTGAATTTGCGTCCTCATGAGATAAACCCCCCCATTGCCCTCCCATCTATACCGTATTTTGAGACATTTTCCACATAAACATCAGGCCCAGTCACAGAATTTTTACAATTCCTGGGTTGTTTCGCCTGTTGCCTGCTGCCCCTGGGCACATTACTGGCCTTTCTTTTCCCAGTCAGAGCTTTACCTCCAGCCGATCGAAGCTGTCTAGTACAAGTTACTACAGAAGAAGATGGTACACTAGGCACGGGGGATGCCACCGCCGCGATAGACAGACTCAGGTCTAACACCGCTCCATTTAAGGCTGGGCAAACTGGGAGGGCCAGGGCCGGGGCAATTGTCTTGGGCACATCTACGTTAAATCTTGGAGGGAGGGTTTGAGAAGATGGGTCCAGAGATAACCTTCGTTCCACGAGCTCGATTTCTTTTGCCACAGCAGTCTCTGCTCGTTTTAAATAAGCGTCCAAGGACCCAGCCCCCCCGCACCCTTTAGCAATGGATTTAGGCATGAAGTGAGATCGCAATGTCAATGTCACACAATGTCAATGTCACAATAAGGCCTAATAATTAATTAATGTACGGCTGGCAGCTGAAGACCACAATTGGTACTTCTATCCAAACAGGGCGCCCTCCTTACATATCGCTGTTAGTTTCCGGCTGTGGTTGCAAGGTACAGGGCCCAGCCTCCTCCGGCCTCCTCCGGCCGCCTCCTTCGCCCGGTGCCGACGGCTGGATTCCTCCTTGCTCGTCTCCTGGCGCCGAAATGCGTGTGGCCGCTAGGTCGTCTGGGATCTGTAGTCCCGATACCCCTGGACCCCCCCTCCTCACTGCGGCCGCTGGTAGATGGATGATGCGCGGCGGCAGGAGGGGCGGGAGGGGAGACTGGAGACTGGAGACAACCGGACAGTCAGGGAAGGCAGCAGGCATGACCCGCTCAAAGTGGTTTGGTGAGTAGACCTTCACCTAACCTGGCTCTGTCTCCCAATGCAAGCAATGTCCGGACCAACCATAGTCTGGCAGTTGTGAATTTCTCCTGGGGAGGGGTAACTGGCCTCAAGAAGGTAGTAGTCAGTGCAGACCTCTCTGTTGAATGTCTATTGGGCAATGATCTAGAGACTCAGCCTGGTCTGAAGTAGAGTTATGGACTCATGCTGAGATGTTGGGCATCCCTGCAGAGGTATTTGCTGTGACCAGGTCACAGGCCAAAATGCATCCAACTGAACCAGCTCTGGATCCTGAAAGTATGGACCAGGTGCTACCCAAGAAGAGGAGCAGTAGGGTTAAAGCGGTGCCTTCCCCTCTGTCTCAGATCACAGATTCACCTCTTGAGGGAGGAAAAGCAGATCCTGAAGAAGGAACTGCCCCATAGGGACTTGAGCCTGATCAGGTTGAGTTCTTGGGGGCAGGGGGCCCTTCTAGGGAAGATATGAGTAGGGAGCAACAGTGCTGCCCTTTTCTTGAACCCCTCAGACAGCAGACTGCTGCTGAGGCTGCTGGGAATGCTAGTGGGTCCCATAAAGTTTATTGGGATGAGGGACTCCTATATTCCGAGGCTAGAGATCCAACCCCTGGAGCCACCAGGAGGTTGGTAATACCTCAGAAGTTTAGGGGGTTCTTCTTTAACCTAGCACATGACATCCCTTTAGCAGGTCACTTGGGCCAAAACAAGACCAGGGACAGGTTTGTTCCATTGGCCACATATGTCAGAGGACACCAAGGAGTTTTGTCGCTCCTGTGTCACTTGCCAAGCCAGTGGCAAGTCAGGTGGCACAACAAAAGCCCCCCTGATACCACTACCTGTGGTGGAGGTACCCTTTGAAAGGGTAGTGATTGACATTGTTTGTCCCCTTGACCCTCCAACTGCATCTGAATTGTCCCCTTGACCCTCCAACTGCATCTGGGCACAGATTTATCCTGGTGGTAGTGGATCATGCCACCAGGTACCCAGAGGCAATTCCCCTGAGGACCACCACAGCCCCTGTGGTGGCAAGAGCCCTCATTGGAGTTTTCTCCAGAGTGGGTTTCCCAAAGGAGGTCATATGTGACAGAGGTACCAACTTCATGTCAGGATATCTAAAAGCAATGTGGAAGGAGTTTGGTGTAACTTATAAATTCACTACTCCCTATCACCCACAATGCAATGGGTTGGTTGAACGTTTCAACAACACCCTAAAGGGAATGATTAAAGACCTCCCAGAAAAGCTTAGGCGAAAATGGGACCTTTTACTTCCCTGCCTTCTGTTTGAATACAGAGAGGTTCCACAGAAGGGGGTTGGTTACAGCTCATTTGAACTTCTGTTTGGGCATCCTGTAAGAGGTCCGTTATGTTTGGTGAAGGAGGGCTGGGAGTTACCTCTCAAACCTCCCAAACAGGATGTGATGGACTATGTACTTGGTCTTCGCTCCAGGATGGCCGAATACATGAAGAAGACAACTGAAAACCTGGAGGTCAGCCAAGAATTACAAAAAACTTGGCATGACCAAAAGGCTGTGCTGACTGTGTACCAGCCAGGACAGAAAGTGTGGGTGTTGGAGCCTGTGGCCCCAGCAGCCCTCCAGGACAAATGGAGTGGCCCCCATACAATTTTTGAGCAAAAGGGAGAAGTCACCTACCTGGTGAAGTCACCTACCTGGTGAATCTTGGAACTCCCAGGAGCCCCCTTAGGGTGCTCCATGTCAACAGATTGAAACCATATGTTGACAGGGCTGACATGGGCTTGCTCATGGCAACTGATGAGGAACAGGAGGAGGAGAGTGACCCTCTCCCTGACCTGCTCTCACAGAACCCTGATGATGGGTGAGTAGATGGTGTTGCTTTGGCAAGCAGCCTCACTGACCATCAGCAAACTGAATGCAGACAAGTATTGCAACAGTACAGACATATGTTTAGCCTGACCCCTAGTTAGACTACCTGGTGCACCCATGAGGTGGACACTGGAGACAGTCTGCCTGTAAAGAGTAAAATCTACAGGCAACCTGACCATGTCAGGGACTGTATCAGGACTGAAGTACAGAAAATGTTGGAGTTAGGTGTGCTTGAGCCTTCAGATAGCCCTTGGGCTAGTCCAGTAGTCCTAGTGCCCAAACCTCATACCCAGGGTGGTAAGAAAGAAATGAGGTTTTGTGTAGACTACAGAGGCCTCAATGCAGTCACCAGGCAGGACCGATGCCTATCCCATACCCAGGGCAGATAAGCTGATTGATACTTTGGCCTCAGCCAAGTATCTGAGTACATTTGACCTAACAGCTGGCTACTGGAAAATCAGGTTAGCTGAGGATTCCAAGGACAAAACAGCATTTTCGACCCCTAGTGGGCACTACCACTTTGTAGTGCCCTTTGGATTGAAGAATGCACCTGCCACTTTTCAGAGGTTGGTGAACAAAGTTCTGTCAGGGATGGAAACGTATTGCTCAGCTTATCTAGGTGATATTGTTGTCTTTAGTTCCTCCTGGCAGGATCACCTGGTCCACCTCAGAAATGTTTTGGAGGCCCTGCAAAAAGCAGGCCTCACTATCAAGGCCACTAAGTGCCATATAGGGCAGAGTCAGGTTGTGTACCTGGGCCACCTTGTAGGTGGAGGCCAGGTTCAGCCTTTACAGAGCAAAATCCAAACCATCATGGAATAGGTTGCTCCAACCACCCAGACACAGGCGAGAGCCTTTTTAGGCCTGACTGGGTACTATAGGAGGTTTGTTAAGGGATATGGATCTATAGTGACCCCCCTTGAATGATCTTACCTCAAAGAAAATGCCAAAAAAGTTTCAGTGGACAGCTAGCTGTCAGAAGGCATTTTGAGACCTAAAGCAGGCCATGTGCACTGCCCCCATCTTACAGAGTCCAGACTACACCAAAAAGTTAATTGTCCAAACAGATGCTTCTGAGCTGGGTGTGGGAGCTGGACTGTCTCAACTGAATGATGAGGGTCAAGACCAGCCAGTAGCTTTTATAAGCAGAAGGCTGGCCCCTAGAGAGAAACGTTGGTCAGCTATAGAGAGGGAGTCCTTTGCTGTGGTGTGGGCCCTGAAGAAGCTGAGGCCATACCTGTTTGGCACTCACTTCATAGTTGAGACTGACCACAAGCCCCTCCTATGGCTCAAACAGATGAAAGGTGAAAACCCAAAACTTTTAGGGTGGTCCATTTCCCTACAGGGGATGGACTATACAGTGGAACATAGACCTGGGACCCAACATGCCAATGCAGATGGACTCTCAAGGTATTTCCACGTAGAACACGAAGACTCAACTGGTCAAGGTTAGTTTAGTGTCCCTGCGTTTGGGGGGGGGTTGTGTAGGAGAGTAGGATCTGCACTTATGTTGCCCCCACTTTTTTTCTGATGTTAACACTGGTTCCTGGCTATAGTCTGGCTGGGACCCTGCTAATCAGGGCCCTAGCCTCTCTGTTCTCTCTAAACAACTTGGAGTGCATATTAGATGCACTAGTGATTAGATACTGTGGTACCTTATGAGCCCCTAGTATTTTTAGGTACCAAGGGCATACGTACTTCACAGGCCTACCAGGGGCTGAAGCATGTATTATGCCACCCCTGGGAAGCAGACTAAATCTGACACCACAGGCCTGCTACTGCAGCCTGGGTGAGGTAGTGTTAGCACTCCTCACAGAGATATAGGTTCACTATAATTCTACCTGCACACACATATAAACCTATCAGTCACCCCTAAGGCAGGCCCTATCAATCCTGAGGGCAGGGGGCTTGGTTTCCATGTGAGGGGGTGCCTCTCCCTGAGCAGGGCCCATCTGCAGCTCTCAGAGTCCATTCTCTGTGGCTGTTTGTGGATGCGGTTAAACCATATACTCTTAAGTGCATTATAACCTCGTGGTAAATGCTAACTTTGGGATGGCTGCATCAAAACATGTCGTGTTTGGTGTCAAACGCTTTGGAATCATACCCCCACCAGTAACTGGTGTGGGAGTATGATCCCACCCTTCTAGAGGGATAGGCATGTACCCACTGTGGAAACACAGTAGAATCCTGAAGAGCCCTGGCATCACTAAATGGATGCCATCAGTCACAGACACTGGGTTGCCCTCCTGCTGCTGACCGAAACTCGCAGTGAAGGAGGCCCAACAATAGGCATCCTGTCACAGGGAGGTGTAACCACCTCCCAGACAGGATTTAATGTATTGGGGCTGGGTGTGTGCACTCCTAGAGTGCTTTGAAGTCCTGCACTGGGGGAGCAGTAGGCTCCTCTGTGCATATGCCAGCTCAAACCGGTTCAGGGCCTACCTGCCCCTGCTCTGGCTCACAACTGGACAAAGGGAAGTGGGTGTAGCCACCCACTCACCTGACCCTCCCATAGGAGGGGTCATAGAGCTAGTCCCTCCCTTCCTTGTAGTATAAGTTAGGGAACCCTTGCCATTGCAAACTAGATATCCCTGGACGACGCTCTGAAGAAGAATCCTGGACCTTCGACGTTCCACTACCTCTGGAAGACTGAAGAATCTCCCTTGGAGTCAAGGAGTGACTCCCCTGCTTGGCAGGCACCAAAACTTTGAATCAGCAGTCGCAAACTTTCCCGCTCCCGCCGGAGTCCGAAATCCCTGCAGCCCCGGAAGTGGATTTTCTGACTTCTCCAAGGCCAGCGACGCTGAGGCAAGTGGACTCCACGGGTGATGAGGAACAGCAACACCCAGGTACCATGCACTATTTTCGAGTGCAACCCCTTCACGACGTTCTACGAACTTGTGCATTGGACCATGTGTGATCGAAGCCTCCAGCAGGATTTCCTCCGAAGATCAGAGGTCTACCTCGTCCCGAGTGACCGTGGGCTCCTGGTGAGTGAATCCTTCCGAGGCGTTTTCGCGATACCTTACCGGCTTGCTTGTGGGTCCCCAGAAGACCTTTCTACAGTTTCAAAGGGCTTCCCTGGTTGCTCCAGGCCTGCCCTGACCTACCCTCGCTGGGTGAGTTCCTCAGACCTTGCTGGTCTGCACCGCTGACTTTTTGTCCTTTCCACGAGACTTGCTGTTACCAAGGCTTGTTGGCTCCAATCTGGTCACCGACACCGCAGTAAGCTGCAGACTTCGTGGGACACGCCGAATCCAGCTCCTGGTTGTCGTCGACGCCTCCTGGACCTCGTGGCTGAAGAGTCAAGACACCCGTGATCACCTGAAATCACCCGACGACTGTGGGCATCCAGCTTCCTTGCCCCGGGTCACTGCCAAGTGACTTTGAACGCTGTCTCCTCTGCTTTCAGGTCTTCCTACTTCTGAATCCAGCCTTGGATTCCACCGGACACTGCTCCTGTCTTCACAAGCAGCAAGTCTTCTTTGGCTCCCATTGAAAACGATGCCGCGACCCGACACCAAAAGACACCTATGCACCCGCCTTCCCTGGGTGAGGTAACTCCAGCACTACAGTGCTCCTGTGTGTGTTGGCTCTAGAACTACTTTCCCTGTAAGTGACTTGCTTGTAGACTCTCCCAAAGTATCCTAAAACTCTAAAAATCCAACCGCGACTTGCTCCATTGAAGTCTATTGGGATCCGCGTCTGTGTTCTCACACTGCATGCGTCTCCCGTGGGTCCTTTACTTACCTGCATTGGGTGGATTAGTGAGGCCCCAGCGCTTCTGAAGGCCCTAGGCCTTGTCCCCTCGCAAGTCGATCTTCCTAAGTCTCTTTTTTAGTATATGGTCTGGTACGCCCCTAGGGCCCCCAGCCATATTTGTGCTTAACTTGTTGTGAAATGTTGATTTGTGCATATGTTCCTGACTTCTAATCTCATAAAGAGATTAGTAGAGTGTGTTAGAAATAAATACATATATATTTTATATATATACCTGTGTGGTGTCCTTTAAATTAGTAATTCAAGAGATTATAAGGTAAAACAAGCTGCTTTACATTCCTCTAAAGACTTAGCCTGAAGGCTGCTCTCCACAGCTACCACTAGGATAGCTTTCTTTAAAAGGTTGTCTTAAACCTATTTACCATAAGAGTCGAATTGTATTGGTGCAAGGTGGCCACTTTAACTAGTGACCAGCATATACCAGGCCAACTTCTCACACCAAGTAACAACTCTAGGGGTAAATACTTTTTTTGTCTTTACACTGAGCATATGAGTTTACATCTTAGGTTACTGAATGGAAGATTTCCATTGTATCAGCCAGCAAACAAAACCCATATTCCCCCTTGATGATTTATATGATGCTAGCACTCACCATATTGTGAAAACTTTTCCCTTCAACATAGTCTAGCAGCTGACTATCACGCTATATGAAATAGAACTGCTGATCAGGTCTCTCGATAATTCACAGGGCCGTGGAACTAGTGGCCTTTCTGCGGTTTTATTAAGCCTTCCATTTTGGTCTCAGCAGCTAAAGACATGTTTTGACTATATACTGTGGCGATGTAACATCCTCAGTTGTTGATCAGGCAGTATACTAATCCCTGTCTATTAGGAAGGACTCTGAAATGAATATAGAAAATTTCACCTACTACTTTTATTATACACTGAAGGCAAATGTTAAGAACTAGCTCCAAATGGAGCAGGTTCCCAGCAAGGCGCTGTTGGGTATGAGAGCTCCAAACGGCAGTTATGGCTGCATTACTTCTCTAAATAGGATCAATGACTTCAGTAAAGCTTTTCATAGAGTTGACAAAAATAAATTATGGTCCAAGATGCATGCCCAGGCTGCTGATCCAAGGTTATTGTATTGGTACAAAGGCTAAATGAATCAACCTTATTGCAAATACAAACTGGTTACTGTTCTGAATTTACCAACCAGTTGCCAACCATTTTTGGAACCACACAGAGCGACATCTTGGCCTCTGCAATTTTTTTTTGAAAACTCTGTTTATTGAAAAGAAGCATAAATCAAAGAAAAACAATACTGGTGCAGTTGCAAAACAAAATACAATTTTTGAGGACAACCAGAAATGAGAATAAATCAAAAGAATACATCTGGTCAAAGAGAAAAAATTACAATGATATCATCAGCCCCTACAACAGCCAGCCTATGGTGTAACGTTGTCAACAACATCGATCGTCTCATCAAATGGGGTACAGATAAAACCTCTGCTTGTTCCAGGGGCCCCATACTTTGGTCCATTTACCCGGGCAACCTCTGCTTTCATACACCGCCCTCTCCGCTTGCATGCACCAGTCCATGTCCGATGCCCAATCCACGTGTCGGAGTGCAACCTTCCCTTCCAGGTTTTAGCAACATTGCGTTTGGCGATCTTACATCCCAGTGTGACCCAAAGACGTTCAAACCTGGTTAGGTCAGTGGCTTCCCAAACATTCATAATACAGAAACGTGGGGATACCTCAATTGGTTTATGACATATGTGGGACATGGCGGAAACCACTCTACCCCAGTATCCCTGAAGGTCGGGCAGTCCCACCATTGGTGTAAGAAAGTACCTATCTGTCCACAATCTGGAGAAGACAAGAGACCCATCTTGACGAGTGCCGAACTGGTGTAATATGCCCTATGAAGCAGTTTGAGTTGTATCAGTTTAAAACGAGACCGAATTGCCACCTCCCGGGGTGATGCCAGAGCCTTCCTCCACTCTTCGTCATCTAGTTCTCCCACCTCATCATTCCATTTCGCCCGTAATTTACCCATAGAGTCAGGCATATTATTAAGAATTTTACGATATGTCAGGGAAAACGCTCGTTCTGGGAGGTAATCATCGCGTAATCTATCTTCTAATGGTGAGAAACCGGCAGGTCGGAGCCTCTAGGTAGCACCTTTTGCAATACACTATGTACCTGAAGGTAACGGAAGGTTTCCCCTGCCTAAAGACGATATTGATATTGGTGTTGTAAATCACTGAACGGAACTATTCCCCCCCTAGACCAAAGGTCACCCACCGTCGAGAGGCCTATTAAATCCCATTTGTCAAACCCTGGGAACCTCGAGAGCATACCCAGCTGAAAAAAATCAAACAGCGGGCTGTCCTTCGTGAGCCTACCTTTCCATCACAACGCCGCAGTGGCCGAGCACCGTGGAGAAATCGTAGTAGAGGCCGGGATGCACTGAGGCGCATACTTTTTCCCTCAATACAAAGCCCTGAAAAAATTACCCAAGGACATATTGTACCTGTCCATTGTGTATGCCGGATCCGTGATGGGCCGATGCATCCAGTGGTTAAGTACCACCAGTTGCGAGGACCAATAATAATATCTAATGGCAGGCAAGGCTATGCCTCCATCATACCAGCTTTTGGTGAGCTTGACGAGGGCGATTCTGGGAGTACCAATATTCCTTAATAAGGAGCGTACCTCGGACTCAATAGAGAGAAAATATTGGCAAGACACCAAAAAAGCCGTATTCTGCAATGCATAAAGAAAGCGGGGAAGAGCCATCATTTTATAAAGAGCAGCTCTACCCAGGAGTGTGAGGGGTAAATATTTCCAATGTTGCACATCGACACGGAACCTCTGGAGCGGAGGGAGCAAGTTCTGACGGTGGAACACACCTTCATCTTTGGTGACATATATACCCAAATACCGAAAACCTTCAGTAACGATCCGGGCCGGACAACCCGCTGGGAGGATCGGTGGATCAGTGCTCAAGACATAAACCAGAGATTTATTCCAGTTGATCGTATAGCCGGAATATTGTTGAAAGAGGGCGAAAATGTGCAGCACTCTATGGATTGAAGACCGGGGTCGGGCCAGATAAAGTAAAATATCGTCGGCATAGATGGAAATTCTGTCCGACCAATCGGGTGACCAATTCAGACCGCGAATCAGGGGGTCACCTCTAATACATATGGCCAGTGGTTCTAAGGCTAGGGCGAAAAGAAGGGGCGACAGGGGGCAGCCCTGACGCGTGCCCCTACCCAGCTCAAAAACGGCTGATCGGCCTCCGTTTACCGTCACCCAGGCCATAGGGCCGGCATAAGGCAAGCACACCCAGGATATAAATCGAGCGCCAAACCCGTATCTCTCCAGCACTGCGAACAAGAAGGGCCAGTCTATCATGTCAAAGGCCATCTTAGCGTCCAAGGACACTCACACTGACTCCTCCTGAATAGTGGAGGCCCGGCCGTCGCATTCCCCAGGCGCTAGGAGTGGGGGCCCGGGGCTCTGTGGTGGGGGCTTTCGCCGGGGTGCTCTGGTCGGCCTGATAAGGCGGACTGGTGGGCGCGGGGTGCTGCGGCGAGTCCCGGTCTGCTGGGCGTCGGGTCACCACCCTGAGTCTGTGTGGGTGACCGCGTAGCCTGTAAGTCTCCTGGGGGTGCGGATGGAGAGCGTCCTGTGATCAGTGGACACTTGGTCTCTGTGACTGACGACATCACACTGTAGAGTGACTTTGCTCTGAAGCAGGAATAGTGCCCGATCGGGAAGTAACAAGGCTGTGAGTCCCGGTTGGCATGGTGAGAGCTACTTGCGGTGCCCTAGGGTGGGCTTATTCATTTGAATGTGACAATCCTTGATCAGCTGAGTAAAAGCTGGGCTGGAGGGCCCGTTGAGATTGGCGGAGTGCTAGATAACTAAGTTGGACTACCCATTGTGCGCTGTTGCTGTTGTTTCACTATGGGAAAGTCTGATCCTAAACAACCTAAGCTGCATTTTGAGAACAAGCGCAGCACGCGTGCCACTGAATCAATGGATGATCAGGCCAGATCGCAATGTGCCCCAGGGTCATCTGATGATGTTGAGGAGGACACCAGAACTATACTCCTGGAACTGCGTGCTGGCATGATGTTGATTGATAGCAATATAGATGCGCTGGCGACTGGTCTAGACATAGTCAAGAAGAAGGTAGATAAACACGAGAATAGGCTGGACGTCTTGGAAAATAGACTGTCTGATACGCAGGATTCCCAAGCCGAAAACAGGTCTCAGATATTGCAGATGGAGAAGGTTCTGGAAGTCATAAGGGCAAAGAATGAGGACTTGGAAGCGCGCTCTAGGCGCAATAATCTCTGCATTATTGGTCTGCCGGAATCCACCGCTATTTCAAGGATGGGGACCTTTATAGATGGGATGCTACGGGATCTGTTTGGCACAGTGTTGTCCGCAGTGATGATAGTGGAGAGGGCACACCGCTGTCTAGGACCAAGACCTAAGCCAGGCGCGCCACCGCGACCGATCATCGCGTGCCTCCTGAACTATGCTGATAGGGACGCTATACTGCGAGAGGCGAGGTCACGGGCACCGGTCACATATAAGGGAGACACGTTGTCCTTTTTTCCGGACTATACCCCTGCAGTACAGGCAGCTAGGAGAGAGTTTATATCGGCGAAAAAACTACTGTAAACTACCTCAATACCTTATGCTATGCTATACCCAGCCAAACTAAAAGTAACGCATGATGGTCAAACGCACTTCTTCACTGACTCAAAGTCAGCTCTGAAATTTGCAAAACATATTAGTAAATCTAAACCTCGCCAGAGCGGAGGAGAGGACACGGCAGCAACGTCAGGACTGGATGAAGCGGACTAATTCTGATACACTGTCTTATGCCGAGCTCCATTGTCGGGGAATTGGGCTTTGATTCTAATAGTATTGCAACTGTGTTTATATCTCTGTTTTCTATTTCCTCCTTGAATCCCTGAGGCGATTGTTGGGATGCATTGGTTTATGCCTCCTAGGCGAGCTCGCAGGGGGCGAGAGACACTATTCTGATTGTGCGTTACCTGGCTCATAGGATGGTTAGCGACTTTACACAGGACAGGTACTGAGCCACTGGTCTCAAATGGATTTTCTTTTTCTTATGTGATGCTTGGTGAAATGGGGCACAGGCGAACTTCGTAGTTTCAATCTGGCACCCACACCTCGGTGTGAGTACTCGCTGCCGGTCCTCTTTCCCCAGTGGGTATTCCCCAAATGTTGAGTTACATGGGTTGTGGGGGGAATGGATGGGTGGAGGGTGGTCTTCGAGCTCGACCTAATTGGGAGGTTGGAGTGGGAGGGGGGTGGAGGGGGGTGGGTGAGATGTGTGTTTATTTGTGTTATATTTTTGTTTTTTTTTGTTATACATATTGCACTGAAGTCGATTGGAGCATGGTGTGTAAAACATGAAAGTATGCCTGTACGTGGGGCTAATTGTGCCCCTCCGCGGTTGCTCGAGGGGTTACATCCAGCTAGAGGTAGCTATGAGTGACGTGATTCGACTGTTGACGTGGAATGTGAGGGGTCTCAATTCACCTAAAAAAGTAAGGCAGGTTTTGGCCTACCTCACTAGGCATTCGGTTCACATAGCCCTACTACAAGAGATGCACTTGACAAAACACACGGAACGGGTTATTGCAGGAAGGTGGGCGGGTTTTAAATTAGCGGCTTCGTACTCATCTTATGCAAGGGGCACGATGATTCTGGTTAAAAGAGGGGTTGAGTTTCAACCAGCCCATATGCATGTGGATGAGGAGAGCAGATGTGCGATGGTACAGGGGAAGCTACGAGGCTCGCCAGTAACTATAATTAATATGTACGGCCCAATTGTGGATGACCCGATGTGTTTTTCCCGGATTTATTGTGTGCTCAGGGGTTGGACAGAAGCCACTGTGCTATGGGGCGGCGACTTGAATTCATATTTAAACCCGGATTTAGATAAGTCTAACCCACTGACTAATCGCACCCCTCGGGTTGCTAGGAACATAGCTTGCGCAATTAAAGAGTTTGTCTTGAGTGATGGGTGGCGTGTAAGGAACCCCCTAGTGAGAGAAGGCACACACGTGATGTCATTGCACGGCAGCTGGTCGAGGTTGGACTATTGGTTGGTGGGCGATGAGGCCATGAGCTGGGTACGACAGGTCGTGCATTTGCCGCGCACACTATCGGATCATAATCCTGTACAGTTAGACCTGGAGATTCCATCGGCTATTCGTCGCCCATTCACTTGGCGGCTGCGTTTAGGGGCATTACTGGACCAGATATATGATAAAACTGTGAGGGAAGCCATCATACAATACTTTGCAACAAATAAGGGCATGGTCAACGAGGCCTCCACGCTGTGGGAGGCTTTTAAGGCCACGATTAGAGGAGTATGTATTAGTACGGCTGTAGGTATACTGCGAGATATACGGACACAGCTGCTAAACAAGGAGAACGCCCTATGGGAACTAGAACGCGAGTATGCCACGTCACACGCGACGAGCGTACTAGCTCACATAAAAGAGTCACTTACTGAGTATTAGACATTGGCTGAAACTGAATTAAAGTACCTGTCCCGCAGACACACGGCACAAAGGTATGGGGAGAGTGGCAGACCAGGGCGCATATTGGCGAATAAGATCAAAGATCGCCAAGAGCAAACGCGTATAGATATGATTACAGACGATGATGGGGGAGTACATTATCATCCGCTGGCCATTACAGAGCAATTCAAAAGTTTCTACGCAGACATATACACCTCCAGGGGTGGCACGACGGAGGCCGAGATGGAGGAATATTTGGAGGAGGTGGCGTGCGCCTGGCTTTCAGGGGCCCATAGGGAATATATTTGCAAGCCTATAGATTAACAAGATGTTAAAGCAGCAATTTCGGCATTATCTAATGGTAAGGCACCAGGGCCTGATGGTCTCACGGCGGAGTTTTATAAGAGATATGCGGATTTAATTGCACCTCACTTACTTGAAGTGTACGCTGAGGCGCATGAGGTTGGAAGGTTACCGCCGACAATGCGACAAGTGCTGATAATCACTCTGCTTAAAAAAGACAGACCCCCGGATAGGTGTGACTCTTACCGCCCTCTTTCGCTGATTAACATAGATGCAAAGATTTTGGCTAAAATTCTAGCGACTAGGCTACAGCCACTGATGTCACGACTGGTGTTGCCTGATCAGTCAGGCTTTATACCTGAGAGGTCCACATCACATAATCTTCACACTATTTTCTCTATGTTCCACATACTTGAACCGAATCTGTCAGCTGCGGCTGTATTGCTAGACGCTGCCAAAGCGTTTGATTCAGTGGAATGGAAATATATGTTTTTTATCCTGCGACCGATGGGATTTCCTCCATTATTCCTACAGTGGATAGCGGTATTGTATGCGGAACCGTCGGCAAGGGTGAGGGTTGGAGGTTTGACTTCGGGACCTTTCAGCATAGGGAGAGGAACATGCCAGGGATGTCCACTGTCCCCATTGCTCTTTGCGATCATTTTGGAACCCTTAGCGTGCGTTACTAGGCAGCGACACAGACAGACGGCGCTTAACTTTACCTACCGGCCGGTGGCTATCTCGTTATACGCGGACGCAATGGTGCTTTTCGTTCGTGAGCCATCTCGGTACTTATCCCAGTTACTCTGTGAGTGTATCAGATTTGGCCACCTATCGGGCCTGTCTATTAATTGGGACAAATCCATCATTGTTCCGCTAACAGAGTCCACCTCGCAGCCTGATGTGGAATATCCACTTGTGTGGTCTACAGACCCGGTTAAATATTTGGGGGTGTCTATTCACAGAGGCCCAACTATTGTGATACGTGAAAATTACGGAAGAGCGTGTATTAAACTGGAACAGCAGGTGGAGATATGGCTCTCGTTGCCGCTGTCACTGGCGGATCGAATTGCTCTAATTAAAATGTTGGTGCTGCCGCGGTTTCTTTATCTGTTCGATAATATTCCAGTGGTGCTCACGAAGGAGTTTTTTTGTAATGTACCGCTAGTTTGGGGCGGCAAGAACGCACGGGTGAAGTGGTCGACTCTCACTGGCGGGTATGACAGAGGGGGGTTCGAGGCACCGGACTTCTATGTTTACTATCTAAGTGCGCAGGCCAAATACGTGTATTACTGGCTCAGGCCACATGCATATACTCCGCATGTTGCGGTGGAGGAAGGGGATGCTTCTCTGGTTCCATTGCACAGCATAATCACTCATCGAGCGAGAGGCACCCCGAGAACGGAAATCAATGCTGTCGATGCGACCATAGCAGCCTGGCAGGCAGTTGGGCGACTGGCGCAAAAACTACCGATATATGCTCCAGCCATGTACATTGAGTATCATGCCGCAATGACGGTGACCCATGAAGCACCGTCAATGCGCCTACTCCACGAAGCGGGTCTTCAGCGAATGCAGGACATATATCTGACAGGCTTGTTCCTTACATCGGACGATCTGCAATACATTAGCAATCAGACATTATTATTTAGATTTGCGCTGCATAGGCAACTACAAACGACCAAACTACATTACACCACGTACCCTTTAGAACCACCCGTACTCCAATCATTATAGTTTGCCCTCACTACCTCTACTAACAAAAGAGTGGTCTCCAGACTCTATAGACTGATAAAGGGAGAATGCAAACCTGAACCAGATAGAAGTTGGGAAAGGTGGAATGCATGTCTCACTGAGCCCATTGCTGAAAAGAATTGGAGGCACATTTGTGAATTGACAGGGGAGCTAAGTATGAATGGTAATTTGCGCATTATACATTTTAAATATATACATCAAGTATATTATACGCCTACGCGTCTGCATAGCTTCGGGATACGTGAATCTGATTGCGGTATGCGATGTGGTCAGGGAGGAGCAGGTTTTTTACATTTAGCCTGGGGATGCCGAAGGGTGAATGAGTTCTGGGAGGGAGTGGTGCAGACCTTAGTGCGCATGACGACAGCGGACATACAATGCACCCCGCTTGTTTGCTTGCTTTGCTGTGTGCCACACCTCAGGAGTGTGACTGGGAGATTTGTACGATTGGCATTAATGATGGCGGCACGCAGAGTGGCGGTAGTCTGGGGAGGACGGCGCAGTCCAAAAATAGAACAATGGTTAAAAGACCTAGTTTATTGTAAAAAGAATATGGAAGTGTATGCGGAAGAATTGCCAATAATGTCAAGACCACGAGATATCTGGGAACCGCTACGGGCCTTCCTAATGGCCAAGATTACTGATGATGAGTGAGGGGCTTGGGTAGGGATGCCGAGGGCACTGCCGGAAGGACAGGTATTCGAACAAGGTGATGTGACTTTACTCTGATACGACTCTGTAACTCACGATTAAGTATTGTAAACAGATGTTTGTGGTATATTTTTCTTTTGATCATTTTGTGTATTCTTGATTTACATTATTTGGTTTTTATATATTTATTGACATACATTGCTCCCTGCTGTGAGAATTGAGAACATTGTAGTGCATGTGTTCATGGTCTAAATAAAATAATAATAAAAAAAAAAAAATATTAAGTGCGGTATTTCTGGCGGGCATGAAGCCTGACTAGTCCGGATGGATCAATTTGTGAAGACATGGGAGAGGCGACGGGCCTAGAGCTTGGCCAATATCTTCACCTCGGGGTCTAAAAGAGAAATAGGCCTATACGATGAGCTGCAGTCCGGTGGTCTGCCCGTTTTATGGATGACAATAATATTGGCCTATCTCTGTGTGGCCGGCAGAGTACCGAGGGATACCCTTTCGTTGTACATAAGCACCAAGAAGGGCGCGATCACAGAGGCGGTAATTTTGTAAAGTTCAATTGGGAGGCCACTCGGACCCATGGCCTTCCCAGATTGTAGCTCCCCAATGGCTTTGGAAACTTCCTTGGAGGTCAGATCAGCGTCAAGGTCTGACACCTCTGTGGGATCCAGTTGTGGCAAAGGTAACGTGGAAAGCAATTCTGCTGCCACGACCTGGGTGCAGGTGGACGAGGGGGCATAGACACCCTTAAAATAGGTAGCGAAGGCTTCTGCAATTCCAAGCCTGTCTTGGTGGCGAGTACCCTGCAGGTCCAAAATCTCCGCCACCCACAGATTGGCCAACTCCCTCCTATCTAGCCACTCCAACAGCTTACTAGCTTTATCACCAACATTGTAAATACGGTGCTGAGTGGCTCGGTACTGGGCCCTAGCGGCGTCTTCCGCTATGTCTCTATTCTTTCTGCTTTATAACTAATATATGGGAGACCTCCGAAGACGCGGAAGTGACCATATCGGCTTCCAAAGATGTCACCTCCTTCTCTATGTCCTGTAGTTGTTTACACTTCTCCTTCCTATGCCCTGCCACGGCTGCCACTCCGCACCCCCGTATCACAGTCTTGTATGCCTCCCACTGGCCTCTGTAATTTTTTATAAATCTCTGGTTGATCTATTTTCCCTAATTGACCAGGTCAACTGTCAACCTCCTAAATTGGACTGCAAGAAAATTCCAGTAATAGCATATACTGATGATCTTATAGTAAACAACACGACACCTACAGGAGGTGGTCTGTATCTATCAGTACTGTAAGGCCAATGGTCTTAAGGGTAGCTTATCTAAAACCAAAATCATGTTTTTCGGTTGGTCTATCCACATGTTTAGCTGATTCGTCAATGGCAGATGTTTGGCTATAGTCCAAGCTTATGATATTTTGGCTGTGACCATGTCTTCCATTCTGTTTTCTTCTCCTCAATTGGCTTCTTTAAAAAGTAAACATACAAAGCCAATATTGAGGAAAAATATTTTATAAGTGTCATACTCCTGATTTTAATTTTGTTTTAATGCCAAGATTGCCACTGTACTCAGTTACTGTTCTGGTATTTACAAAGGTGGTATATATATTATCTACTGGCGGTCGCCAGTAGATAGTTATAGTTAGGACCGTGTTTCCATAGGAAATCCGCAACATTCTATTTGGAATAACTTTGGCGCCGATTGACGAATCCTCGCGAAATTCTCAAAATAGGTGGGGCGCTCCGCTCCTTCCCTGAAAGTCTTGGGGGGATTCGTCAAGCGGGGGCTGCGAAAAAGGGGGGGTCCCAAAACGCGTTTTCCCCATGCATTTTTCCATAGGACCTTTAGTCCGAGCTACAGCCCGAACGGCTGAACAGAATTACTTGAAATTTGGCAGAGAGGTAGCCCTCAGGTCAGGGATGTGCCTTTTGAAGGTCTCGTGTAAATCTGTTAAGTATTTCCTGAGAAAATAGCATTTAAATCAATATATATATCTATAGGCGCGCTCCGAGCGCGTACCGTAAGCTTACCGTACGCGCACGCCGCCGTGCACGAGCGCGATTCTGATTGGTTGTTAGATCTTAGTAAACATTCGAATCGGTCGAAACCAGGAAGTGTCGGCCGCCATTTTGTGTCTCGCAGTTGAGGGGGTGAAAAACAAAGGTGGAGAACGTGAAAAGGGGGCAGGGTGGACAGTTCCTGACCCCCTAGCCTTTGTCAGGCGGTCCCAGAAGGACCCCCAAGGGCAAAAATTAATTTTAATATTTTTTCGAAAAATCGCGGAATGCGCGTAGCGTACGCGCACGGCGTAAACGGAAAAATTCCGCGAGAAAAATTCAGCGAACTTCGCGTAACGATTACGCGTACCGTACGCGCACGGCCAAAAATATTTTTTCAAAAAGGAAAGCTTAAAAAAAAAAAAAAAAAAATTGTGAGGTAAGGTTGGCTCTTAAAAGAGCCGTTGGGTTAATACAGGGATAGAGGAAAGAAAGAATGGGAATATTATGAACGTCTACAAACGTGCTGGTCTATCTTATTGTTAATAAGGGAAACACTGGTCTCCCCAAATATAATAAGACCACAACACGTTGTACACCTCATTGAAACGCTCCGAAATCGAGGGTTAATGTCCAGAGGAGCTGAAGAAGGTGATGCTCCCACCTCAGAGGAAGGGCTCAGCTGAGCTGCCGATGATGTACTCAGCTGAGCTTCTGAGGTTGGGCTCCGGTGACTTACTGAAGAGTTTTCTTCAGTATGTCGAGCAAAGGTCCTGGGATGTTTATCCCTAAGGTGTCTCATCATAGAGTGATTTCCAAAGGAATACTTCTTCCTTGGATCTCCTCTAGATAAAACACGCTCACAAAGTCTGCAAGTGACCAATGGAGCATTGACCTTTTTCTGCCCCTCTGGAAAAGTAAAATACTCCCACACAAAAGAATCCTTTTGTTTCCTCCTTCTCTGTCTGATGATGGTGCTGCTAGGCTCACTCTCAGAAGAGGTCTGCTGCTCTGCCATTGTATCTCAATGTCAATTCAGCTCCTTCTCCTAGGGGATCTCAAGCAGTGATGAGGGGAATGGGTGTGGTGTGGGAAGTTTCTGGAACTGAAAGTAGTTTCAACCAATCAAAAGTGTTCTTTGTGGATCACATGACCTACCGTGCGCGCTCCTTAAGCTTACGGTACGCGCTCGTAAACAAGTACGCATGCGCAAACGTGACGCTTACGGAGCGCTTACGGAGCGCGTACGTAGGACACACTCGCGCATGCGCATTACACGCACCCGCGTAACCGCGACGTTGCTTCCGCGCAACGCGCATGCGTGTACGCGTACGTCACGTACGTATCACGTAAGCGCACCGTACTTATGACGTACGGAGCGCGTAGCGTCAGCTTACCGTACGCGCATCGTATCACGTAAGCGCATCGTACTTATGACGTACGGAGCGCGTAGTGTCAGCTTACCGTACGCGCACGGCAAAAAATGCATAAAAAAAAAAAATACAAGTTTCAAGAGTTGTAGAAGATAATAACTGTGATGTACAACTGTATGTAAACATTAATTTTTAAAAAATTAACCATTCCATAATGCAGGATATAGTACATATATTATTTTATACATAGGTTGGATATTATTTTTTACCAAAAATCTCAAAAAAATTTGCATTTAAAAAACCGTACAAATTCACTGAAAAAAACCATAGGTTTCACACACGTTATAGTTAGGAATTAGCATTTAAAAAACCTTGCAAATTCACTGAAAAAACCATAGGTTTCACACATGTTATAGTTAGCAGGACATTTCACTCGTGAAAAACCAATGAAATTCCCCCGTTATAGTTAGTGCAGGCAACTATAACTCACGCGACCGCAATCCTCTGCTGATGATGTCAAATATTACATCACTGATGACATATGTGTCTTTCTGAAAAAAAAATATTTGTAATATATGTATAGCTAAAAATTAATGGAAGAAGACATGGGTAAATAAGTGTCTAAATACAGTGATGCAATATCTGCCGTTTTCAGCAGAGGATTGCGGTCGCGTGAGTTATAGTTGCCTGCACTAACTATAACGGGGGAAATTCATTGGTTTTTCACGAGTGAAATGTCCTGCTAACTATAACATGTGTGAAACCTATGGTTTTTTCAGTGAATTTGCAAGGTTTTTTAAATGCTAATTCCTAAATATAACGTGTGTGAAACCTATGGTTTTTTCAGTGAATATATATATATAGATATAGACCTGGAACTTCTGGAGGCTTTTTATTTGAGTATGCTTTTTTAAGGATTGAACAGAGCACACCTCAGGAGATTGTGTCTTGCATTTAATTGAACTGCCATAGGTAAACTGTGTGTCAAGTCAGCCTTCTTCCACTCATTCGAACTACTTAGAAGGGGAATTTATGACTCAATCTGATTTTTAATTTGGAAGGAGCTAGATAGGAATCCAAAACGTTTATTTTCCGTATTTCTATGACGTTTCTTCTAAAAAATAAGCTAGAACAGATATGGTCAGGTTAGAATGAATGTCTAAATGTGTTTGAAACCAAACTAAATCAACACATTAACATTTCTTGGTTTAATTCCAATCTACCCTCTTCCCCTAAAACGAAAATGGGGCACATACTCACACCAACTTATATTCTTTAACTCCTCAAAGGTATTTAAAGGTAGCCAGGGCTAAGAAAATCCATTACCAGTTTCTACGCTATCCTTTTCTTTATTCTGAAAAAATATAGTGGGGGTTTGGAATATAGTTGCTTTAAAAATCCCTTGCTTTTTTTGTTTGAGGGCTAGGGATGAGTCTCTTTCACACTTTTTGTGTATTTGACCTGGATTGATTTTGTTTAGAAAATGTAATTTTGAAACATATGCTAAACCAGCTATGGTCAGGTTGTTATACCTTTTACCCCATGAAGGACCGCAAATGTGTTGTGAAATTTATTGAATGGGTGTTCCGGATATTGCAATTGTGGAACATGCACAGTAGTTGAAAGTGTTTTTATATTTCTTTATTTAGCCAGCTATTTTAATTAATGTATATTTTGCAAGGATTGTATATTTCGCTGGTGTTAGACGTGGCATCTTTTGGCGTGTTTCTGCTGAGTTTTTGCTTTCTGACCTCCCGGTTTTGACTCTGTTTTTGCTGGCGTAGCGTTTCTGCGCACTTTTTGCACTGCTGATCAGTGGTAAAGTGCAAGTGCTCCTGTGGTAAATTGTGTTGTGGATTGGTGTTTCCATGATTGGATATTTGATGTACTTGTTAGTCCCTAGTAAAGTGCACTGAGTGTGCCATGGCCTGTTAATCAAATGCTACTAGTGGGCCTGCAGCAATGATTGTGCCACCCACATGAGTAGCCCTGAAAAGGTAACTCAGACGTGCCATTGCAGAGTCTGCACGCAGTTTGTAACTGCCATGTCTACTTGGCCAGTGCACACACTTGCCAGTCCCTAACCTTCCCTTTTCTTACATGTCAGGTGCCCCTAAGGTAGGTCCAAGGTCCCCCTCTAGGCAGGGTGCAGTGTATGTGACAGGTAGGACATGCCCTGGTGTGTGGGGCATGCCCTGATAGTGAATTACGGCCAATTTCGTTTTTCACTATTGCAAGGCTACCTGTTCCCCATAGGACAAAATGGTGAATTTGTTTATAACATTTTATAAACATAACTGGCCCGGGGAATTAGGTAGGGAAATAAAGTTTAGTATGCCTGAACTCAGAATCTAAAGATGCATCTTTTAGTGAAGGTGATTTTTACATTCTGTGTTTGAAAACACCACTTTTAGAAAGTAGGTATTTTCTTGCTCAGTCATTCCGTGTGCCTCTGCTGGAATGTGTATTGCCTGTCTGGGTTTTGGATGACAGAAGGTTGGGGAGCAGGAGTGGCTCCAGATAGTCTAGGTGGGTCAGGAAGGGGCTGAATGGACCTGGGCTGCAACTGGGGAAGGAGGAGGAGATTTCCTTGCACCTCAAAGGTCCTGGTCTGCCTTTGACTATGCCGTTTCCACCTCCTGCCAGGAAGTCACACCAGAGAAGGTAGAACTGGTTCTGGCTGGGCACAGACACTCTCTGCCTAAGAAATCAAAGGATTTTGGGATATAAATATTCGGGCCCAGACCCCTGAACTTTAAAATTATTTTGGATCAAGAAGACTGCCATAAAGAAGAGGTGGAGAAACTGTGAGGAGGGGCTACCACTTTACTGTGTGCTTTGCTGTGTTGGCCTTCAGTGGCTGCTTCTGTCTTGGGCAGTGAAAGGACTGGACTGAACTTTCTGCAATCTACTTTTGTGAGTTTCTACAAGGGCTTGAGGTAGAGCTTGCCCCCTGTTCAAGAAGTCTCAGGAACAGCAAAGACTTCAAGCTCTGCTGCCCGCAGCACTGGGGACTGTGTGTTTTGTGCTGCAACAGAAGAAAAAGACTGTGTGTTTTGTGCTGCCGACTCCTGTCCTGAAAGCACCGCAGAGGGCACCACCGCAACGCCGCACCGCAACCCTGGCCTCACCGACGACGCCTGCTGAAGCCGCCACTGAGCCGCTTCTTGCACCATGACCTGTGGGCACCACACTCGCACCGCCTCACTTCATGACTACACCTTGGCCTCCCCGACGACGACGCTCCAGGCCGAAATCGACGCCGCTGCTTGCACCGTGGTTCGAGGGCACCGTACATCAAGTTACACGACGCACCACCCTCATCCCGCACCGCAGCATTGGCCTACGTATGTCGGCACCATCAACTCCAGTTCGGCAGCTGACGACAGCGCTTCAGCAGCGACAGTGCCGCTGCTTGCACCGCGACCTGCCAGCACCGCTACGAGCACCGCATTCACTTCGCACCGAGACCCTGGTCTCACCGACGATGCCATCTGATGCCGCCATCGAGCCACTGCTCACACCGCGATCTGAGGGCACCTCATGCCGCACTGCTGCACTTCATACCGCAGCTTCCGACGCAAGCGCTCCTGACTCGAACAGGTAGGAGATCGATCTGCAACACGTGTGACTTCGAGGGCCCCAATGACTTCTGCACCGACCTCCGGAACTGACGCCTGTGGACGCCGTGCTTACGGAGGCTCAACGAGAGGTCGCCGACGCCCTACATTTCTAAAAGGTACTGTTTGCGGGTCTTCCCAACACCGTAGATGGCCCGCCACGCCGTGGTCATCCACAACTGTTTGGATTTGTTTGCTCACGACACCTTGATAGCCAGGACGGAGCTATCGACATCAAGGAACTGGTTTTCAAACATATTTTGATAACTAAAGAGTTTTTTTTTTTTAAGTACTGTATTGTGGATTTTTATCGTTTTTGGTCTTAAGTATATAAAAATGTTGGATATTTTTCTAAACTGGTGTGGTGTCCTTTTGTAGTGCTAACACTGTATTACTGTTGGTTATGTGCAAATGCTTTACACACTGCCTCTAATATAAGCCTGACTGCTCTTGCCAAGCTACCAAGGGGCTTAGCAGGGGTTATTTTAGGAGTGTAACTCCCTTATCCTGACTAGAGTGGTGGTTTCTTCCCGACTTTGGCACATGCCCTAGCCAACCAAAAATCCCATTTCTAACAGCTGGTCCATATGTTCCAGTCATGATCTAAACCCTGGCACGCCAGTGTACAAGTCATTGAGAGTTCTGATACCAAATGACAGCATTGCCACAACATCTTGTATCTCATATCTGGAGATGTTAGAAAACAGGAATAAGACTACAGCCTAAGATGGGCATCCATCAGAAATCAGAGTAGAGATGTTTATAGTCTGTAACTGGATCAGATGGAGCATGATCAGGAACACGAAAATGGCGCCCCAAATGTCCAAGGAGCGACCAGGAGGGTCCTTTAATGTAGGTTGTCCTAGGATTTTTGGAAATATGATGCTTTTATATGAATTTTCAGCTAATTAACAAATACAGCACAGTGATCCCCGAAGGAAAAATAAATCACTTGCCGGACCGCACCAACAAGCCAGGAGAAGGAACAGCCATCATCCTCAAAGAGACCACACAGTGTACCACCGACAACACCACCATCTCCATGGAACATCTCAACTTCAAGCTCCACATTGAGAATGAGATAATCATCAGAGGCACCAACGCATACCAACCCACTCTCCAGCTTCTGTAACACTATAACAGAATTCATTGCGCCCCTAGCCTTAGACTCCAAGGACTAAATCTTTCTTGGTGACCCAAATTTTCACATTGATGACCCCAATGACAAAAACACTACACACACCTCCTCGACAATATGAGACTCGGATTAACCCAGATCATCCACGACCCTACACATACCGCGGGACCCAATTTTTCACCTCCAGAAACCGCGTCAAGTACAGCCATGTCACAGACCTCACATGGACTGATCACCCCATCATCCACTTCAGCATCTCAAGCCCTCGCACTGCCAACCCCAAGATGACCAGCTCCTCCCACCAGAGACAGAGACCAGCTGGACGAACTCCCTCAACATCTCCAACCCTGCTACCGCCAACAACCTCGAACAGAGAGTGAAAAACCTCAACACCTGAAACACCAATTGTGCAGACAGCATCGTCCCCATCAAGAGAAAAATCCTGAGAAAATCCTCTAAATAGGCCAGTTGGTACGCCCAAGAAGTCAGAACAGCGAAACGAGACAGAAAACAGTTGGAGAGGAGATGGGGCACAAGGAAGGACAACTCCGACAGAGCAGCCTTCAAGACCTACCTCAACGTCTACTACCACCTGCTGAGGGCAACAAAGAAGACATGCCTTGTTGCTTGCATCAAAACCAGCGCCAACAGCACCAATAAACTTTTCAACTTCGTTATGAATTCTCCAACCCGGTTGCTCACGAAAACAACATCACACAGCTACACAACAGGCTTGCCCACTTCTTCCACAACAAGATCGCAACCATATATAGAAACTTCAAACCCCAACTCACACCTACAGACTTCCTCAACAGATACGCCACCATCGTAACTAACACGGACCACACACTGACGACATGGAACATCTTCACCCAGGACACCACTTCCACCATGAAATTCATCAACTCAGGAGCTCCCACAGACCCATACCCCCACCACATCTTCAACCTCGGAAACCAAAGGATGGGCTAGGAATGAACCACCCTGCTCAACATCTCTATCAACATTTCCTGACGCCTGGAAACACTCCGAAGTCGGACCACTACTCAAAAAACGTACTGCTGACCCCCAGCAAGCTCAGAAACTACCAGCCAATCTCCCTGCTCCCATTCCCAGTGAAGGTACTGGAAAAGATCATCATCAATCAACTCATGACACACATGGAGCTGAACCAGCTACTTGACGTCTCCCAATCCAGCTTCCGCTGCAATCACAGCACCGAACTGTCCTGATTGCAGCCACTGACTACATCCGAATCCTCCATTGAGAGAAGAGAAACAGTAGCTTTCATCCTTCTGGACCTCTCAGGAGCTTTCAACACCATATCCCACCACACACTGACCGAAAGACTTCATTACATCGGCATCCAAGAGGACGCACTCAGTTGGATCACCTCCTTTCTCACCACAAGAACCCAGAGGATCCACCTTCCACCTTTTACCTCAGAACCAAAAGAGATCACCTGCAGTGTCTCCCAGGGCTCATCCCTCAGCCCCACGCTCTTCAACGCATTATGACCCTGCTGGCCAACATAGTCAGATCCCACGGTCTCAACATAATTTCCTACGCAGATGACACCCAACTCATCTTCTCACTCACCGACGACCCCACCACCACCAGACCCATCTTCCACAGATGCATGACAAATGTCGCTAACTAGATAAAGAACAACTGCCTGCAGCTGAACAGAGACAAGTTGAAGTACTGTGGCAACAGCAGCAACACATGGAAAGACTCCTGGTGGCCATCAGACCTAGGAACCGCACCCACTCCCTCCAACCACGCCAGCACCGCCTGAACTTCCACCAACCATCGAGAAGACTATGCTCTCCTCCCTTTCACTTGTCCATACTCCCTGCATCTACTGAAGCAGAAGTGGAAGACGCTCCATCTCCCACATTGCAGCAAAGACCTTTAACAACCTCACCACGCACTACCTGACCATCATCTCACTTCCAGAATTTCAAATGTCCCACAAGACCTTGCTCTTTGAAGAAACCTCCAGGGCCTGCAAGCGTCCGGATCCCCTATCGGGTGATTAGCTGTGCTTTATATATCCTGATTGATTGATTGAAATAGAATCGATTTGTCCAGTAACAGATGCAGCACATATTCCCACCAAAAAGTATATTTTTGCTTTTGGCAAGTCTGCAAGAAGACGTGAAGCTTGGTCAGGCACAGACAACGAAAGTAATGCAAAATGTCCTTCCTAATGTAACTGAAAATTTCAATTCTATTAAGGACTTGGAGGCCAGGATTATGTTGTACCTTCTTCACTTTATTTTGTCACAGCAGCGATTTTAAAGATATAAGCAGACCACATTTCCCAGAAACCACAGGGTAATTGGCAAAACAAAGAACAGGCGATGAAAGTCTCGTCCACCAATCGGGCAGTATCTCCCTTGTTCCTGTCTTGGTGCTCCTCTTTCTTTGCATTAGTCACGCCACATATCTTTTTTCTATACGTCCTGCTTATCAGAGTCTCCACCTGGAACGAAAAGAATGCTATCAAAACAGGAAAGGGAACCAGGCCAATAATCACCATGGAAGATGCATGAGCGTCCATTACTCCAGAGAAATCTTGTCAACGACATTTAGCCACTAGCGACATAGTAAATCAACACGAACACATTACTCACTAGATATTGGAGAGTGTCCCGGATCCTGTATTCTCGGGTGGGATAATCCTCCCCTCCGAGTTCTTAATAGAATTGAACCTTTCCGTTATGTTAGCTAGGAAATTTTCATTGTATGTCAGGACCGAAGGTTCGGATTATGCTAGTTTAAAGCTTATTTACCACCAAATAAGCTATATCTACGATAGGCTTAAAATAGAATCTCTTAAAGGCAGATTCTGCAAACCAATCCGCGGCATTCATAATATCCTCTAGTCGTGCACCTAGACTGAAAGCCTCGGAGGCCATTGCCCTCCTAGTAGAATGGGCCCCAAACCTTTTTAGGTCAATGCCAGCCTCTTGCATCACCCAACGCACCCATCGCGTAATAGTGGGTGATAACACTACCTTGTGAGGTATCCGCAGAGCAATAAGGAGTTGTTTCTCCCCTGGAGGCCTAAAGTCTGCCTACATCTCTTCGTAGGCCTTCAAACACTACTCCACACAAAGTTTAGGCGACTCAGGAAATGCTGGGTACTCAGCAACCCTAATATATGAGACTTGGTACGCCTGTTAATCGCAAAAGCCACCCCCCGTAGGGGCAAAAACTCAGCCCATAATGTCCAGGGCTCAAACATCAGAGACTCTTCTGCATGAGATCAAACAAAGGAGCATTGCTCACATCCCAAAGTTCCGAGCATCTCCATTCTGAGGGCAGAGATAACCTGATATCCCGAAGCAATCAGCATGCAAACGGATGCTCCTGAACCAGGGAAGCATCCACTGGTAAATGTCCTGCTGAGATCGATGAACGGAAGGTGTTAATGGAGTTATATGCCAAACCTGGTTGGGCTAGACCTGCCAGAAAATTTAGGGTGGGAACTATCTCGGCACCCACGGGATCACAACCCCTTTGCAGACACTAACCACACCATCTCTTCCAAGAGGACCTGTATCGTTTGACCTTGCTGTTAGCCCAGGCCTTGTACAAGAACCCTTCATTTTGCACCGAAAGTCCCGGGATCGACCATTTACTCCTGTAATCCTCCAAATCATCAGCCGTAGCGAACTGTTAAGGACCAGCTGATATGAATTTCTGATCCGGGTTGAGAAGAATATCTTGAAAGTGGGGGAGAGGGATATGAACATCCCAAGAAAGTTTCAGAATAACTGGAAACCACACTTGTGACTTCCAAATCATAATGATGATCACCACCTCTGCCTATTGTCTTCTTATCTGAGCCAAAGCTGTCATGATCATCGCAAATGGGAACGCATACACTTGCTCCTTCTCCCAATCCTGCAGAATCGCTTCCGTTGCCACCGCCAGAGGGATTCGGCCTCCAACTGAAAAAGTGGGGTAACTGGTGGGCAAGTCTGGAGGCAAAGAGATCCACTGAGAAAGAACCCCATCAGGCTTGAAGCGTGGCAAAACCCTCCGAATGCAGCTTCCATTGGCTGGAATCTTGAAAATGACCTGAGTGCCAACCGCCACTTGGTTCTCCCGACCCAACAGATATTCTGCCGAGAGGGATATCTGCTGGTTCAGGTAGAACTGCCACAAGCTCGTCGCCAAACCAGAGAGAACCGTGGACCAGGTCCCTCCCAGTTGATTTATATACCTGACGGCTGAAACATTTTCCATCTTCAACAAAACACAATTCCGTCTTTGGTTCAGCTCTGGACCGCAAAGGACACTGCCTGAAGCTCCAAGCAGTTGATGTGCAATATCTGCTCTTGTTGAGATCCACAACCGGCCATAAGAAAAATCTACACACCAAGCACCCCAACCTGCTCTGCTAACGTTGAATTCTATTACCTGGTCTGGAACCAAGCCAAAAACGGATCTGCCGTTCCACGCCTTCATGTGGGAGACCACCAATGGATTTGATCCCACGCTTCGGCGGATAGATCCATGGAGTGAGATACGAAAGACCTCTCCTTAAGTGCACTGTCTTCAATCTCTGCAGCTTCCGGTAGTGTGGTGGGCCCGGGAAGATGGCCTGGATGGAGGCCGACAACAAACCTACCACCCATGCGATCTATCTCAAGGACACACTCTGCTTGGTCAGGGTCCTGCCAATTCGTGCCTGATCTTGGATACCTTCTGAGAGGGAAGGCTGAGGGAGGCCTTGTGGAATAGACGACGAACCCTAAAAAGGTTGCCCTTTAAGAAGGTACCAGAAGGGATTTCTTCACCTTGATCACAAAACCCAGGCTTTCCAACAAGTCGATCGCCTGTTGCAATTGTCCAGTTAATTCCTGGGGATCCTGATTGTTAGAACTGGGGGGTCTCTAGTTGGCAATGGCTTGCACCTTTGTCCAAATAGGGAACCTTGCTTCCTGTCCGAGTAAGGGGGCTACACTCCTAAAATAACCCCTGCTCAACCCTGTGGTAGCTTGGCACGAGCAGGAAGGCTTATCTCAGAGGCCGTGTGTAAAGCATTTATGAACACATACAGTAATACAGTGAAAACACTACAGATGGACACAACACAGGTTTTATAAAAATAAGTATTCTTTATATAGACTTAGGCGGTGAAGTCTTGTTTCCCGGAGACTTCAGCAGGAGATAAGCACAGTTCAAGCCCTTGGAGATTCTTCTTCAAGATGATGAAAGTTGCAAATAAAAGTCTTTCTCCTTTCCTTGGCAATAAAGAAACCACTGCAGGCCAACCTCAGGAATTACATACTGGCACAGGCACAGGGGCAGTAAAAAAAACTCCAGCAGATTCTCTGCTTCTTCTCCTAGGCAAAAGGTCTGTCTTGATGTGCAGAAGTGATCTAAAGTTCTGGCATCTGGGTCCCCCTTTTTATACACACAAATCCTTTGTCTACGAAAGCAGAAAGTGTCTGTACCTAGTCCAAACCAGTTCTGGGTGCATTCTTCCAGTGCACAACTTCTTCCTTTGTCAGTGTGGGCCAGGGTCGTCAGACGCACCACAGGAGGTGGAGCCAGCATTGTGGAAGGCAAGCACAGCCCTATTCAGGCCCCAGGTGCTACTACTCCCACCACTCCCAATGCAGATAGGTCTATTCAACCTAGTGCTGACTCACCCTGCCTGCTGCAGCCACCCCAGCCCCTGTCAATCACAAACCAGACATGTAATACACAACCTAGCAGAGGCAGGGTGGATGGTTAGGCAAGAAAACACCTACTTTCTAACAGTGGTACTTTCAAACACAGAATGTTAAAACCAACTTCACTAAAAGGTGTGTTTTATCATTCGGAGTTCAGGCATACTAAATTTGTTTTTGTACCATGCTCCTTGGGATAGTTGGGATTATACGATGTTAGAATCAAACTGCCCATTCTGGCCTATGGGAGCAGGTAGCCTTCCAATAGTGAAAAACAAAATAGGCTGTAATTCACTATCAGGACATGCGCACACATCAGGGCATGTCCTACCTTTTACTTACAATGCACCTTGCCCTTGGGCCTACCTTAGGGGTGTCTGATATGAAGAAAAGGGAAGGTTTAGGGACTGGTAAGTGGGTACACTTAAAAAGTCACTATGGCAGTGCTGTACTGCACACAGGCTCTGCAATGGCAGGCCTGAGACACACTTTACAAGCTGCTTCTGTGGATGGCACAACCAGTGCTGGAAGCCCACTAGCAGCATTTGATCTACAGGCCCTGGGCATTCATGGTGCACTGTACTAGGGTCTGACAAGTAAATCAAATAAGCCAATCATGGAGTCACTAATCCATTACATCAATTTAACATAGGGAGCACTTGCACTGTGGCACTGAATAGCAGTGGCACAGTGCCCAAACATCTAACCAGCAAAAAGATATCAAAAACAGAGGAGACAACAGCACAAAATGGAAGGGAGCCTCACGCCAATGGTACCAGGTCTAACACGTGTCCCCTCCAGCTGACATGTGGTGAGAACTACCCATCCTCTTGGGAGTTCTCTTCATTAAGGTGGAAAAATCTGGACAGACCATCAGCATTGGTGTGGTTTGTACCAGGGCGGTGTTACATCGTAAAGTCCATCCCCTGTAGGGAAATGGACCACCTCAACAACTTTGGGTTCCCACCCCTCATCTGCATCAACCATCTGAGGGGCCTGTGGTCTGTCTGAACCCAGAAGTGAGTCTCAAACAAGTATGGTCTCAACTTCTTCAGTGCCTAGACCACAGCGCAAATGCCTCATGCTCAATTGCACTCCACCTTTGTTCCCGTGGAAGTAACCTCCTACTGATGAAGGCTACAGGTTGGTCTAGGCCCTCCTTATTTATCTGTGAAAGAACAGCCCCTACACCATGCTCTGAAGCGTCTGTTTGGACAATTCCTTTGAGAAGTTGGGCGCCTGAAGCACGGGTGCTGTGCACTTCGCAGTCTTCAGGGCCTCAAAAGCTTTCTGACAGGTGTCAGTCCAGTTCACTTTCTTGGGCTGCTTCCTGGAAGTCAGTTCAGTCAAGGGTGCAACAATGTTGCCATGTCCCTTGACAAACCTCCTGTAGTACCCTGTGAGTCCTAAAAAGGCTCTCACCTGTGTCTGGGTTTTGGGGGGTTCCCATGCCAGAATGGTATCAATCTTGGGTTTGTTGGGGCGCCACCTGGCCGCTTCCTACCTGGTGCCCCAAGTACACCACAGAACCCTGCCCGATCTGGCACTTACTTGCCTTGATCGTGAGGCCTGCTCTCCGCAGTGCTATCAACACTTCCTAGAGGTGGTGCAGATGTTCTTCCCAACTGGCGCTGAAGACTGCAATGTCATCCAGGTAGGCGGCACTGAAATCTTCCAGTCCAGCCAACACCTAGTTGACCAACCTCTGAAAGGTGGCAGGGGCATTCTTCATCCCAAAGGGCATAACCCGGAATTGGTAGTGCCCATCTGGTGTGGAGAACGCTGACCTCTCTTTGGCCCCATCAGTCAAGGCGATCTGCCAGTACCCAGACGTCAAATCAAACGTACTGAGGTACCGTGCAGCCCCTAACCGATCAATGAGCTTATCATCTCTGGGGATGGGGTGCACGTCAGTCCTGGTGACTGAATTGAGTCCTCAGTAGTCCACACAGAACCGGAGTTCGGGTGTGGCACCAGGCGTGGCAGCCTTTGGGACCAAGGCTGTTAGAGGACTCAATCACCCCTAAGGCAAACCTCTTGGAGACCTCCTCCTTGATGTAAGCTCTGACCCTGTCAGTCACTCTGTAAGCCTTGTTCCTAACAGGAGGACTGTCCCCAGTGTCTACATCATGGAGACACCGCTCAGTGACACCAGGAACCAGGGAGAACGAATCAGAGAATTACCCCAACAGTTGGCGACAATCATTATGCTGCTCAGGGTGGAAGAGAGGTTGACCTCATCCACTGACCCATCTTGCTCTGTTGCAGACAGGAGGTCAGGAAGAGGCTCAGTCTCCTCCTTCATTCCTGCATCTGTCGCTAGGAGCATGCCCACTTCAGACCTTTTTAAGTGGGGCTTCAGGCGGTTGACATGTAGGACCCGCAAAGGGTTCCTGGGAGATCGCAAGTCAATCAAGTAGGTGACATCACTTTTGTGCTCCACCACCTCAAATGGTCCGGTCCACTTATCTTAGAGCGCACAGGGCTCCACTGGGGCCATGAACCAAACTTTCTGACCAGGCTGAAGCTCAATCAGAGTGGCATTCTGATCGTACCACCGCTTCATCTCTTCCTGGCTGGCTTCCAGATTCGCCTGAGCGAGTTGTCTGAATCGCCTAGTCTGGTTCGTGAAGGCCAGCATGTAGCATTATACATCCTGGGGAGGTTTACTGGGAGCTTTCGCCCAGCCTTCCTTAACCAGACTCAGAGGTCCTCTTACCGGGTGTCCATACAGCAGTTCAAAGGGACTGAACCCTAAGGACTTCTGTGGCACCTCACGGTAAGCGAATAGAAGGCATGGCAAGAGGACGTACCACTTATGCCTCATAAGTTCCTCTAGACCCATAATCATGCCTTTGAGGGTCCGGTTGAATCTCTCAACCATCCCATTACCTTGGGGGTGGTAAGGAGTGGTGAACTTATAAGTTACTCCACACTCGTGCCACAGGGACTTCATATAGTTAGAAATGAAGTTTGTACCACGGTCTGACACCACATCTCTGGGGAACCCCACACGGGAGAAAATCCCCATCAGTGCATGTCCCACCACAGGGGCCGTCACTGTCCTGAGCGGGATGGCTTCCATGTACCGGGTAGCATGGTCCACCAAGACCAGGATAAACCTGTTGCCCATGGCTGTCTTGGGGTCCAGAGGCCCCACAATGTCAATGCCCACCCTTTCAAAGGGGGTGCTGACCGCAGAGAAGGGCTGGAGAGGAGCCTTGTGTTTCCTCCCGCTCTTCCCAGTTGCCTGGCAAGTTTGTCAAGTCCTACAATGAGTATCTGAACTCTTGCGCATCTGAGACCAATACAAGTGGGTGACCAGCCTTTCAAAGGTCTTGTCCCGTCCCAGATGTCCAGCTAAAGTGGCATCATGAGCCAAACCCAGTAGGAAGGCTCTGAAGCGCTGGGGTACCACCAGCACACGGGCTGACCCAGGCTCAGCAGTCTTAGGCTCGCTATACACGAGTTCATTCTCCCAGTAGATCCAATGTGATCCAGATTGATTACCTGCTGCCTGGCTTGTGGCCTGTTGCCGCAAACCCACAAGAGAAGGACACTTCTTCTGCTCTGCACAAAATTCCTCCCTGGAGGGTCCTCTTTCTTGCTGCCAATGGGTCAGCTCAGGCAGGTCCCCCAGTTCAGCAACTTGCTTCCCTGTAGGTTCCAGGCCATCCCCCTCAAGGTCTGCGTCCTCCTGGACCGTGGGAACTATGGGGGCTGGTTTCCTGCGTCCCCTACCTCTTCTCTTTAAGGCAGGTTCCTGGGACATACTTTCAGGCTCCACAACCTCTTGAACACCCTTACTGGCTGCCATAGACCGAGTGGTCACACACGCCCACTCAGGCAGACCCAACATCTCTAAGTGAGAATTCTTCTCCACATTAGCCCAAGGAGAGCTCTCTAAATCATTGCCTAACAGACGATCCACAGGCATGGCTGGCCTCACAGCTACTTGGAGAGTACCTGAGACCCCCCCCCCCACTCAAAGGGAATCTGAGCCACCTCACACTGGCTCTCTGAGTTGTCCACGGCAACTATAGGGAAGAATGCATGGGGGATCACCTGCTCCTGAGACACCAGCCGATAACTGGCAGCTGTCACACTGACCCCGGTGTCTCTCAGAGCCTCCACCCTATGGCCATTGATGGTCACCCACTGCCTGTATTTTTTAGTGTTATCAGGCAGCTGGGTCCTAGGGACCATCTCACAATCTCCTAAAGAGACAAGGGACATTTCTGCGGGACCCCATCCACCTTGGGCACCCATCTCCTCCCATCCCAGGGCTACACTTGCCATCTGACGGGGTGGTGCACGGGGTGGTGCATTGCGGTCCTTCTGGGGACACTGGGGATCATACCAACGGTGTCCCACTTGCTTACACTGAAAGCATGTAGGTGGCCCCCTGTGAACAGGTTTACCTGTCGGGGGGGCTCTGACTTCTGAGGGGGAGCCTGAGAACCCTTACCTTGGTTCCCTTGGGAATTACTTTGGGGCCCTTTCTGGAACTCCCTCTGGTTACCCTTATCCCCCCACTCTTCTGCTGGGGACCAGCCCGCCCTTGGCGGAGTCTCCCACATGACCCTTGTGAACCCGGCTACTCACCCAGCGGTCCGCCTCCTCAGCAAGCTTCCTAGGGTTAGTTAGCTTGCTATCAATAAGGTGCTGGCGAAGCTCTGGAAAACAATTACCAGACAAGTGCTCCCATGCAAACAAATCATAGAACTCCTCAAAAGTACTCACTTTGCTACCATTCACCCAACCACCCATAGCTCTGCAAAAGAAAGATACATATTCTACCCAAATGGTTGCCTCCAGCTTTTTACAATTCCTGAACCTCTGTCTATAGAGTTCTGGGGTCAACCCATACCTGGTCATCAGGGCTTCCTTCATGTGGGCATAAAGCATCCTACTCTCACTGGGCAGGTCTTTTTTTTTTGTGAAAACTTTTTATTGATTTTCAAGGTTTCACGGTACAAAGACACTATAGTATACATTTGTATCAGCCTTATTCTGTACATGTCGTACCCTACTTCGTGTGTGGTAGAATTCCATCGCTGTATAGTTACAGTCTTTTGTACCCTAGGATAAGTGTTACAAGGCCTGCCGGGGTATCTGCCCCCACTATAAGTAATGTCTATGCAGTATATAATTCTCGAAAAAATTCCCCATCTCCCCCCCTCCCGTTCCACCCCCCCTCACTTGTGTACGTCTGTGCCATGTGCGTTTTACCTTTCAATTGTGATCACTGGGCAGGTCTAACAATGTATCTCTCCCATCACTAACAAAGCGGCCCCACAACCCCGCTTCCCAATCCTTCTCAGGGACCCGGTGGGTCAACATTGCCATTTCATAGGTTTCAAACCACTGCCCAATATCTTCATGCTTATGAAAATCTTTGATGACATCCTTAGGGAAATATACCCTGCCTTCTGCAGGCACAGATGTTGCGCTGCCGCCAGAGGGACTCATTTCTAAACTTTTAGCCTCAAGTTCCAATTCCCTCAAAAATCTCTCATGTGCTAATTTCTCTTTCTCCCTTTCAAAAGCTATCCTGTTAATCTCAAGCTCCAGCTTCTTACTCTCTAGGTCCTTTTGACCCTCCATCTTGAGCTTGGCCATCTCCATTCTGTGCAATCTATTTCTCTCCCTGTCCTCCAGCTCTCCTGGGGACTGGCCCTTGGAAGAAACACTGCTGCCTATGGGGAAAGACACTCTCTCCCTGGCTGGACCCAATGGCCCATCTAGCTGCCCTTCTGCATTCTCAGCTCCTCAGCAGGCTCTTCCACATGCTCAGGGGCATTTCTTGCTTCCACCCAGGTCCTGAGCGCCTTTTGGTACTCATCCTTCTTGGTGAGGCCTGGAGTCAGCTGATTCACATTGTAGGCCCCAACCTTTCTTCCTCAAACTCTAGATCCAAAGATGCAATAGATGCTGGTTTGCTAATGGCAATAAGAACTGGCAGTCTTTAGCAAAAAATAACAGTTCCAAGGAAAATACATTCTATCTAAAAATGTATGTGGTGGCGTTTGGTCTGCACTCACTAGTAGTGTACACCAATCACTGTATATGAAAGTCCAAATCCTCACCCCTGACCACCAATGTTAGAACTGGGGGTCTCTAGTTGGCAATGGCTTGCACCTTTGTCCAAATAGGGACCCTTGCTTCTAGTCAGAGTAAGGGGGCTACACTCCTAAAATAACCCCTGATCAACCCTGTGGTAGCTTGGCACGAGCAGGAAGGCTTATCTCAGAGGCAGTGTGTAAAGCATTTGTGAACACATACAGTAATACAGTGAAAACAGTACAGATGGACACAACACAGGTTTTATAAAAATAAGTATTCTTTATATAGACGTAACACCAGACCCAAATGACAAAAATCCACAATGCAGTATTAAAAAGATGACTTTAAGTTGGTAGAAACAATTTAGATGGTAAATGCGACACGTTTCTCACAAAGAACATTTGGATGCGTCACGCAAGATAAACAAAAGGTTTGCAGGGAGAACGATGCGTCGGTTCCTTGCTTCGGGGGAGGCGATGCGTCTGTTCCTCATTGCTTGCGCAAAGTAGGCGATGCGTCTGTTCCTTACCGGAGAGGAGGTGATGCGACGATCTCGAGTGCGTCCCGTTTGTGAAGCAACAAGATGGCGCCTTGATGCGATGCGACGATCTGGTGCGATGCAACAAGATGGTGCCCTTGATGCGATGCAACTACGTGAAAACGATGCGTGCACGCCCGGCAGCCGTGCGGCGACTCTATAACTTTGGAGCCGCGACAGGCCCTGCGACACGCTTCTCCGGTGTTGCGACGGCAACCCTTGCAGTGGCGACACGCTTCTCCGGGGGTGCGATGACCAACAGCTGCGACGGAGACACGCTTCTCCGGTGATGCGACAGCGACCCTTGCGGTGGCGACATGCTTCTCCGATGATGCGACGGCAACAGCTGCGGATGCGACACGCTTCTTCTCGTTGAGTCGCGCTGCCAGCTCCCAACAACACGCAGGCTTCTGCAGACAGAATTCCCAGCAAGGAAATTCAGGGGGGAGCTGGTGGTGAAGTCTTGTATCCCTGAGACTTCAGTAGGAGGCAAGCATAGTTCAAGCCCTTGGAGATTCTTCTTCAAGATGATGAAAGTTGCAAATAAAAGTCTGTCTCCTTTCCTTAGCATAAAGAAACCACTGCAGGCCAACCCCAGCAATTACACACTGGCAGTCAAAAAACTCCTGTAGATTCTCTGGTTCTTCTCCTTGGCAAAAGGTCCGTCTTGATGTCCAGAAGTGATCTAAAGTTCTGGGGTCTGGGTCCCCCTTTTTATACGCACAAATCCTTTGTCTCTGAAGACAGGGAGTGTCTGTACCTAGTCCAAACCAGTTCTGGGTGCATTCTGCTAGTGCACAACTTCCTTTGTCAGTATGGGCCAGGGTCATCAGACGCACCACAGGAGGTGAAGCCAGCATTGTGGAAGGCAGGCACAGCCCTATTCAGGCCCAGGTGCTACTCCTCCCACCACTCCCAATGCAGATAGGTCTATTCAGCCTAGTGCTGACTCACTCTGCCTCCTGGAGCCACCCCAGCCCCTGTCACTCACAAACCAGACATGTAATACACAACCTAGCCGAGGCAGGCTAGATGGTTAGGCAAGAAAATACCTTCTTTCTAAAAGTGGTATTTTCAAACACAGAATGTTAAAACCAACTTCACTAAAAGATGTATGTTATCATTCTGAGTTCAGGCACACTAAATTCTTTTTTCTACCATGCTCCTTGGGATAGTTAGGATTATAAGATGTTATAATCAAACTGCCGATTCTGGCCTATGGGAGCAGGTAGCCTTCCAATAGTGAAAAACGAAATTGGCTGTCATTCACTATCAGGACATGCCACACACATCAGGGCATGTCCTACCTTTTACTTACAATGCACCCTGCCCTTGGGCCTCCCTTAGGGGTGTCTGATATGGAAAGAAATCAAAGGTTTAGGGACAGGTAAGTGGGTGCACTTACCAAGTCAGTATGGCAGTGCTGGACTGCACACAGGCTTTGCAATGGCAGGCCTGAGACTTTACATGCTGCTTCTGTGGGTGGCACAAACAGGGCTGTAAGCCCACTAGCAGCATTTGATCTACAGGCCCTGGGCACACATGGTGCATTGTACTAGGGTCTGACAAGTAAATCAAATCAGCCAATCATGGAGTCACTAATCCATTACATCAATTTAACATAGGGAGCACTTGCACTGTGGCACTGAATAGCAGTAGCACAGTCCCCAAAGCATTCAACCAGCAAAAACATATAAAAAACAGAGGAGACAACAGAAAAGAAATTCGAAGGGAGACTCACGCCAATGGTACCAGGTCTAACTGATGCAAAAGAGGCATATCGTCTAAATACACGATAATGCGCCTGCAAGAACTCCACAATTCTCCGAAGCACCTTCGTGAAGCACCACTGAGCGGAAGATAGTCCGAAAGGAAGAGTGGTGAAATGAAACATTTTCTGACGCCTGAGAAACTGTAGGTACCTCCTGTGGGGAGGAAAAATAGGAATGGCAAGATACTTATCTTTCAAATTCAGTATAATTGTCTAGTCCCCTGGCTGCAAGACATCCGAAAGGGGGTGCATCGCCTCCATTTTGAAATGGCGGTACACTAGCCACTCGTTGAATTTGTGCAGATTCAGGACCGGCCGCCGATCCCCATCTGCCTTGTCGACTTAGAGCATATTGCTTACGAAACCCTGCGGGTGGGGAGAGGTAAGAGAGATAGCTCCTTTCTTCAGGAGTGAAGAAACCTCTGCGTTGACTAAATCTGCCTCGTCTCTGGAAAACTGAATAGGTCTGGGACATGTTTCCGGACATGGTCACCCGCATACCTCTATGTGGACTGCTTGTACTGCCGGTAAGACCGAAGCATCGCTTGTGTGCATTCTCCAAACGTGTACAAACTGTGCCAATCGCCCCCCCCCCCACTCTTAAGAGGCCCTTTGAAACCTTGGCCTCATGATCTTCAGCTACAGGTTCAGTAGAAGGCTTCATAGCGGGTTTGATCCTGGAACTGCTCATGCCTGGATCCTTGCCCTCTGGAATTTTGGAGGGACTGGTCCGTTGAGCAGCCCCTACCTCAACTGGCCCCATGGAAAACCCAGGATGAAAACACCCTTTTTATTGAGGACTGGGCTTTATCTAAAGCAGTTAATGTATTTGCAAATTTCTCAAGCTTCTTAATAAAGGGCTCGCCAAACAGTCCCCCTTGAGCCACTGCCCCCACTTCAGAGTCCTCTAGATCGCGTAACTTGGGGTCCACCTTAATCAAAAATGAGCTTCTCCCCAGGAAAACCACTGCTCGCTGAGCCCAGCTAGAGAGAGTCCCAGGGGATGTGAGAACGCCCGAAGCTTTGGCATCTTCCACCATGTCCAGGATCATGGTAATGGGACCGAGGGTGTCCAGAAGCTTGTCCTGGCACGCCCTCCAGGATCTATCCATCCCTTTCTTCGAGTCTTTATTAAATTTGGCATCATTTTTTGCCATCTTGGGGTCCAAATCCGGGGTTTGTGCCGCCTTTATTTCTAGTGAGGGATGGGGGCATTCTGTCCTGAGACGACCATGGGTCTCTTTCCCCATAGGGATTCTTATTCTGCTTGCCACGCAATTTGCCACTTTCATGGACAGAGTCCACTCGAATGACCTAAGGAGGAGAACTTGCTCCTGGTCTAACATATCTGACCCATCCTCTACAACCTGGGGCTCAGAGGTGACAGGCGGAGGGGAGGGTCGGCAAAGTCTAGAGCAGAAGTCTCAGAACTTTTTTCTCTGATGCCCCCCAAAGCAAAATATTTAAAGTCGGGTCCCCCTTCAAGTCTCTAAGGCAATGAATGGGGAGTGAAGGGGCAGGACCGAGCGCAGGGGGTCGTGGCTTATGAGATAATTTCATGGATACTTTTTGAGTAGCTCATAATCCACAAAGGTTTCAGTGCTCTGTCCATCATCTAATTGTGTTTGCTTTGTTTTCCATAAGTTGGCATTGTATGCCCAGACTTGGGTCCCTTGCTCACTTGCCCACTGGATTTAAACTAGCCTGGCTGATGAGTAAATGAGTAAATCGTACTCGCTGGGACGACGGAAGGCTGCACGAGCAAACACTCGGAAGGCGGTAAAACGGATGACAACAAATAATAAGGGATAATACTGATATGATTGGGAGAGAAAATCTAATGAAGACAAGGAACTATTTGGGGAAACCAGGACGGAATTACAACTGGTTAAAAGATAACACTAACCATACTTACAAAACAGCCCTGAGGAAGTTGCGCCCACCTGCCATGGGCGACGAAATACGTGTTGGCTAAAAAGAGGCTAACAAAAAGAACCAAACAAGAACATATGAGAATAAACCTAACAAATACAAAGAAAGACAATTGTTGATATCTGTAATTTATTAAACACTTAGAGAGGGGGGACAGGGAGCGTTTAAAGAAAAAGTAGGTCCAGTACCAATGCTCCCAAGAACTAATATGTACTCACTGGTTGGTAACTGTTCCTGAAGGAAAGAGCTGTAACCTACTTGGTTACATGGAACAAATGTAAGAAAATGGTCTCTATATGTGCTTCTAGTCTGATGAAGATGGGGGAATTTCTCCTTTACAAAATAGTGCCCTCACACACTCTTGCGAGTGTCATGCTTCATCATCGGGCGTTGCTCCTCGTGGGGGTAGCGCTGCTGTCCTCCACGGCCCCGCGAGAGGCCTCTTTATCGGAGATCTTTTAGGAGACGCCGAAGTTGTACATGTGGGTGTGTGGGCCTAAAAAAAGTTTGTGGTGCAAGTGTATTAAAATTACCCCACCGGTACCTTGAAATCAGTTTTATTCGTAGGTCCGTGGGGTAAAAGTGAAAGAACAGTTTTTGGGAAAACAGGGCACCTTTTATTAACAAATGTGGTAGAGGTCAAGGTATTACTCTGCTGCTCTCAGTACCCGTGTGTGTTTGTGAAAGTGAAGCCTGGTCAACATTTTTCGTGTTAGAAAAGGGGTCCCTAGTGGATATCGGTGCGCCTCGCCAGGACCGTGTGATGTGAATTAGTGCATTAAAATATTAATAAAAATAGGAGCAGGGAAATAAACCCCTATAGTCCTATGGTACCTCTATTAAGGCACTGCGTGAGTTTAAGTACTCAAAGGAACACTTCAGTGGTGTTCCTGTTATTTACCTGGAGCGAAAAAAAGACCAAACAACAATAGACATAGTGGACAGACAAATAGAGAGAGACATAAGTTACAGTGAATCAAATCGTATCCACATTTGACTTCATTAAGGCAGCTGCACGTGAATCACACCATGCAACTTGTGTTTTACTTCAGAAAGGCACGTCTCTCTATTTTATCATACAGCCACCTGAACATATATTGACAGTGCAAACAGTCTATATTGGTGGGTCAAATTTAGGTCTCATGTGTAGGCCTCTCTTTATCTGTGCAGGTTATGCTATAGCCTAGACGCATAACTCAAACTTGTTTGTTTCGGTCATGGTGGCTCCCACTAGTTAGAAATGTGATCATAAGCACAGTAGTGAATAACGCGATAAAAGAGGGTATGGTGGCCCTTGTGCATGGGAATAGGATATTTCTGCCCGCTATGTATTACACAAACATTCTTTATGAAGATAAAATAACGTGACTAGTTATTCCTATGTGGATGTGAACACATAATGACACCCAGGATAACGTAACCGTTTACCCCTTCGTATGAATGGAGTGCCTCAACGGCGAATCCCAGCGGTTTTGAGGAGGGGTTTCTGTGGGAAGAAAACCTCCATGAGTATCATGGTGTGCTTCGACATACCTGATTGTGATGAGGATCAGCAGAGCAATACTCATGGATGCGCCCCTTCGCAATAGCTTTGTGCCTGCCCAGCCGCTTGGAGACTGCCGGAGGAGCAGTGGCGGGCTGCCGGTTTGTTTAAACTGTTTCCAAAGCGGAAATCACGTAGTGGCGCCTAGAGGCGTGGTGACGTTCGTGAGAGCGGGCGTCATTCCGAGAACTAGCACGTAAGGTGTACTGTGGGGGACGGCCATCTTGGGATGGCTATGTGTGTTTTTATTGATGATTGATACGATAAATATTGTCAGGTCCCAAATGCCCTCATTTGGACCTTCGAGACATGATTGGCTTAACCGTTATAGTTATCTTTGTGTATCTACATGGGCAAATTGTGGAATTAGTGGCCAAACGGTCGTGTTAACAGGCGCAAACAGTGGGTTGAAATCGTGAAGGAATTAATTTGCATTATTAGCGGTTCACGATTTTTGATAAGAATTGCTACCAATAATGAAAATGCTTATTTTAGACCTCTGAATTGGTGCACTGAGGGCTCGAGCGGTGATAGTAGACACAAGGTCTAGGGGCTCACCCCTCCTTCTCAGTCGATAGCCTGCAGGCTTCAGTGGCTCATGACTCTTTAGGTGTAATTGTTTCCTGCCATATGGATCTATGCAGAAAAAAGGGTGGGAGGAGAAACTCCCCCATCTTCATCAGACTAGAAAGACATATAGAGACCATTTTCTTACATTTGTTCCATGTAACCAAGTAGGTTACAGCTCTTTCCTTCAGGAACAGTTACCAACCAGTGAGTACATATCTGTTATTTATGTCATGCATATTGACATTAGAGTGCTGGGGAAACCAATTTAATGTGATGATGTAGTTATCTTGCTAATAGCTATGTTTTCACTTCTCTTCTAAAGTAAAAATGCTCCAGAGTGCTTCAATTCTTGGCTGTTAGTGAGTTCCTGTGCTTGGCTGCTGGTACTGAGAAAGCGGTGGCCCCTATAAAATTCTTATGGTAAGATGGTATGTGGTATGATGATCTGTGGTGCAAGCCTGAACTGCAGCGTCCTATTAGTTAGTATTGTTTGAATAAACTATAGGGGTCCTTTTCCTTAGAAAGTTGTCTTGATGATACAGAGTGCCTTGAATATTGCATGTATAGCTACAGCAGGTTAGTGGACTCATTGCAGACTAAAGTCAGGGGGTAGAATCTGAGAAGGAGTATTGGAGCATTGTTTTGGAGTAGTTGTATTTTGTGGATGAGACTGGGGGTGCCTAATTGTTGGCCTATTCATGCTTGAAGAGTATGAGTGTGAGGCTAGCTTGTAAGTTACGTTGGTATCCAAGGTATGGCACAATGTGTTGCAGTGTTTTCATTTTTGTTTTTGTTCGAGGGAGGGATTTATGGGCAAGAGGGGCACCTTAACTTGAGGTGGGGTGCCTGGGAACGCTCGCACTAAAAATGAACGGAACAGATATGTGAGCCATGGAAACTAAGCCAAAAGGTTTAACAGATTTATTTAGAAGGTGCAACTTCAAGAAACTTCAAGAAAAAGGCATAAAAATACAAAATACAAATATAGTGACCTCGCATAACAGAGAGTCAGATGAATCAGAAAGCATTTCCACATGGAAGCATTGAACTCGTTTGTGGAGAGACACTTCAGAAAACCTCAGACACATGTATAAATGCATTATGAAAAACATAAGTTAAATCAAGGAAAATGTTCTCAGAATGCAAAACACACTTGATCTAAAATACTGAGAATACTTGTGTACCTACCTAAAAGAAAACAGCCTTGCAAGTGTAATCCAAGCATTAAATTCTCAATAAGAAAACACCAATTTAGAGACAAAATAACATACATAGCACATAAAGCAAATATATTGGCAAGTTAAATTGTATCTTAAAAACAAAAAACAAGAGCTCTTGGGGAGCACCCACACCCGCCTGCCATCTACTAACAGACTGGTGGGGTGGTCCGCTGAGAACTGTGTGGGCTTCCCTTTTACACTTTTTAAGGCTATGAAAGCGCCTACAGTAACGTCATCTCACGCCACTTCTACCTATGTCACTTATAGCATGGTTCGCACATTTATTAGATGTGTCGTGCCTATCCTACTAAATGCGGAACGTAGACTAGGTGAAAGGTTATATTCTCAGGCCAAGCGCTCGTCGTAAATTGCATAGGGCAAGCCGAAAATATGTAATGCAAAGGAATAAATATATATATATATATATATATATATATATATTTATTTATTTTTCACTGAAAAAACCATAGGTTTCAGGGGCGTTATAGTTAGCTGGACATTTCCCTCATACAAAACCCTTGAAATTCCCCCGTTATAGTTAGTTCAGCTAACTATAACTCGCGCCCTCGCAATGCACTGCTGATGACGTCACATATTACATCACTCATGACATGGTCAGTGACATCACTGATGACATCTGAAATGACATCACTGATGACATCACTGATGACGTCATCCAGTGAGTGTGTGTTTCCATACATTTTAAATATGTTTAATATATATATAGGGAAGAACCTATGGAAGAATGAGTGGGTGTATAAGTGTGTGAATGGATGATTTAGTAGGTGCGTGACTGACTCTATAAGTGAGTCATGAAACGTATCTTACTGCAGACTAGTGACTAAACTGTGTGAATGTCTGTATCTGTCTGTCTGTTGGTGTATAAGCAGCTGCATGGTTTTGTGAATAGCTATATGAGTGTCTCTGTGGGTTATTGATTGGTTGTCTGAGTATCTGTTTGGGTGCCTGAGTGTTTGTTTAGGTGGGGTGTGTGTGACTCTGTGCATACATGTGTGAGTGGGATATTCTATGGGTGCATGGTTTTAAGAGTGCATCTGTGATGGACTGTATGGTTGGGTGAGTGTATGTATGGGTGTGTTAGTGATTTAATGTATATCTCAGTGGTACATGTGTGAGTAACTACATATGTGAAAGGCAGTATATATGTGTGTAAGAGTATATACGTGGGTATATGTGAGAGTGTGTGATTGTGAGAGTGACTGTATGGATGAGTGTGTGCTTGTATCAGTGATTGTATAAGAGCGTAAGAATGTGGTACTATTTTTATGAGTAAGTGAACTTGTGTGTGTATAACTGCATAGGCGAGTAAATGGGAGTGTGATTAATTATTTGCATGACTGACTAAGTGTGAGAGTACCTCTATGGATGATTGGTGGTGTGTGAGTGTCTATGTAGGTGTATAAATGCATATGATAGTCCTGTACTGAGGGACTGTAAGTATGAGTGACTGTACAGGTGAGTGAGTGGATGTGTGTGTAGATCTAAGAGTCAATGAGTGGGTATGTAGTTATTGGTATTGGAGTATCTATGGTTTTGAGAATGGACGTCTGAAATTTTGATTGAGTATATGAAAGGGTGTGAGAAGGTGCACTAATTTATCACATGGATGACGTCATCGGTGATGTCATCAGTGATGTCATTTTAGATGTCATCAGTGATGTCACTGACCATGTCATGAGTGATGTAATATGTGACGTCATCAGCAGTGCATTGCGTGGGCGCGAGTTATAGTTAGCTGAACTAACTATAATGGGGGAATTTCAAGGGTTTTGTATGAGGGAAATGTCCAGCTAACTAGAACGCCCCTGAAACCTATGGTTTTTTCAGTGAATTTCAAAGGTTTTTTAAATGCCAATTCCTAACTATAACGCCCCTGAAACCTATGGTTTTTTCAGTGAATTTCAAAGGTTTTGTAAATGACAATTTTGAATGTATTAATTGTTATACTGATTTTTTTGATACTGATTTACTACATTTTTTAAACTATTTATTTTTAGATATTTTTTTTTTAATTACATTATAATTACATTACACATTACAATACAAAATATACTTTCTCAGAATGAATTACTTTAGTTTAAATACTTGGCAAATAGGCAACAGACTTTTAAGTACAGTAGTTAGTTGTTGCAATGGGCAACACAATTTCAAACACAAAGCAACATTGAGCTCAATGTGAATTTCTACTTAAATGCAATTAGTTACTTTATGGATTACTTTTCTAACCACAGGACTGGACCCTAGATCCAGTCCTTGGACATCTCCTGTAAACAGTTGAGTAAAAGCGCTTTGGTTACAGTAGTAATTTTTAAGGAATATTAATGTATTTTAAAAGTTGACACTTAGAAACTTTTTCCCATAGAATCACCAATGTTATCCTATGGCAGAAAATTCACTTAGCAGGTAAGTAGTGTTATCGTTACTTGTTCTTACTCAGTGGTAGATCCTGGATCCAGCACTGGCCAACCTCCTGTAAACAGTTGAAAGAATGTGTTTAAGTCATACAGACGATTTTTTAGGAATATTTTTAGTTTGTGAAAATAGACACTTTGAAACTTTTCTGGTGAAAACCACAAAATGGATTCCTATGGAAGGAAATACAAGTTACTGGTAAGTACGCTTAGAATTACTTTTCAGGGTCAGTGCTGGGCTAAAAGATGCAGCCCTGGGTTCTCTCCTGATAACAGGTGAGTAAATCGGAATTCGTAGTTCGACTGATTTTAGAGGAATATTTGTACGTTTCAAAAATGGACACTGAGAAAATTTTCTGCTGAAAACCACACAATGGATTCCTATGGAAAGAAATACAAGTTACTGGTAAGTACGCTTAGAATTACTTTTCAGGGTCAGTGCTGGGCTAAAAGATGCAGCCCTGGGTTCTCTCCTGATAACAGGTGAGTAAATCGGAATTCGTAGTTCGGATGATTTTAGAGGAATATTTGTACGTTTCAAAAATGGACACCTAGAAAATTTTCTGGTGAAAACCACACAATGGATTCCTATGGAAGGAAATACAAGTTACTGGTAAGTACGCTTAGAATTACTTTTCAGGGTCAGTGCTGGGCTAAAAGATGCAGCACTGGGTTCTCTCCTGATTACAGGTGAGTAAATCGGAATTCGTAGTTCGGCTGATTTTAGAGGAATATTTGTACAATGGTGAAGGAAGAGGGAGGGGCCAGAGGTGACCTGTGCAAACACGCCCTGTGGCGCGTTTTAAGTTGGGGAATTAATTCCTCTTCAATCCTGTGGTCCCCTGGGGGCCAACTAGCCCACCAGGTACCTCCAGTATGCGCCAGGGAGCTGCATTGCAGAGAGGTATTCAGAGGCCACGCCCCTTTTTACAACACTCTGCAACGCAGCTCCGTGGCGCTTAGTGGAGGTACCTGATGGGCTAATTGTCCCCTAGGGGACCTCTGGATTGAAGAGGAATGAATTGCCCAACTTAAAACGCGCCACAGGGCTTGTTTGCACAGTATCACCTCAGGCCCCGCCCCCTACCTTCACCACTGTGCAAACGCGCCCCGTGGCGCGTTTTAAGTTGGGACATTAAGTCCCCTTGAATCCTGAGGTCCCCTGGCGGCCAACTAGCCCACCAGGTACCTCCAGTAAGCACCAGGGAGCTGCGTTGCAGAGAGGTGTAAAAAGGGGTGTGGCCTCATTACACCTCTCTGCAATGCAGCCCCCTGGCGCATACTGGAGGTTCCCGGTGGGCTAGTTGGCCCCCAGGGACCCCCAATATTGAAGGGGAATTCGTTCCCCCTCTGCAAACTCTGGCGCGTTTGCAGAGTGATGAAAGGAGGAGGCGTGGCCTCCTCCCGATCCCGAATTACTTTTTTTTTCTCCTTTTTAAGAAGGGGGGCTGTGTAGCCCCCCTTCTTTTTCTTATTTTTTGGCCCTGGGGACCCCATCCCCCAGGGCCTGCCCCCAATCCGCGCGGCCCCCCTCCCGAGGCCATAATTTGCCTCGGGGACCCCATCCCCCGGGGCATGGCCCTTTTTATTTTTTATATTTTTTTATGGAGGGGGGCTGCGTAGCCCCCCTCCTGTAGCCCATTTTGGCCCCGGGGACCCCATCGCCCAGGCCGTTTTTTTAAAAAAAAATATTTATTTATTTTCGGGAGGAGGGCCGCGTGGCCCCCCTCCTGGGCCACTACTGGACCCGGGGACCCCATCCCCCGGGGCCTGGCCTCTGTTGGGGGCCGTGGGGGGGTCCCCAATCCCCCCACAGCCCCGCCGGCTCCCCGCATCCTGCGGGAGCCGGCATTGCTTTTCCACATGGGGAGCAGCTAACATGCTGCTCCCCGTGTGGAAAAGCAATCGTCTTTGGTATTTGGAAGAGAGAGCAGGTTCCCTGCTCTCTCTTCCAAATACCAAAGCAGTTTGCAATGGCAGGATGGGAGCCGCTAGGCTCCCACCCTGCCACAGCAAACAGCAGTGTCCCGGGGGTGGACACCCCGGGACACTGCAGGAGCCGGCCCTGGGGGGTGGCGGTCCCCAGGGCCACAACAAGGCTCTAGGAGGGGGCCGCGCGGCCCCCCTCCCACTTAATTTCAAGCCCCGGGGGATGGTGGTCCCTCGGTCTTGGGGGTCCGTAACGGACCCCCTATTTAAATATTTAGTGCCCCGGGGAGGTGGCGGTCCCCGGGGCGTGTGGGGGGGGCTCGAGCCCCCCCACACTGGTATTTTTTTTTTTTAAAACAAGCCCCAGGGGGTGGCGGTCCCCGGGGCTGCGGGGGGGCCATGAGCCCCCCCGCATACATTCAGTTAAGCCCCGGGGGTGGCGGTCACCGGGGCTGGGGGGCCCCTCTGAGCCCCCCATTATGATAAACACATTGCCCCCGGGACTTGGACCCCCCGGGGGCTAAATAAAAACGAAGCGCGGGAGCCTGCGCTTCGTTTTTTTATTCATTAGCGGGATGCGCGGAACCTACGCGTATTCCGCGATTTTTAAAAAATAATCATTTTTTGGGGCCTTGGTGGTCCTTGTGGGACCCCCTGAGCAGGCCTAGGGGGTCAGGGTGTTTCTACCCTACCCCCTTGTTGCGTTTTGCATCTTTGTTTTTGTGCTTTCTTGTGCCTCGGTTCTACCGAGGCACAAGATGGCTGCCAACACTTCCTGATTCAGAGTGTTGGCAGCCAATTAGCATTCATCTCGTGCTCGGGAGGGTTCAGGGAGGGTGCGGGGAGGATCCGCGGATCCTCCCCGGCCATAGATATCACTAACTTTTAACTCTAATTTTCTCAGGAACTACTGAACGGATTTTAAGCAAAAGGCACGAGTCTGAACTGAGGACTACCTCTTTGCCAAATTTGGTGTAATTCCGTTCAGCAGTTCGGGCTGTAGCTGCGACAACAGATCCTATGGGAAATTGCATGGGGAAAATGCATTTTGGGACCCCCTTTTTTTCTCGGCCCCCGCTTGATGAATCACCACGAAACTTTCAGGGTAGGAGCGGAGCGGAGCTGGCCAAAAGTTTGGAAATATTTGCGAAGATTCGTCAATCGGCGCCAACGTTATTCCAAATAGAATTTTGCGGATTTTCTATGGAAAATAGGTCCTAACTATAACTATCTACTGGCGACCGCCAGTAGATAATATATATATATATATTCATCAGCAAATATGGCCACTTGGTCTATATTATTAGGAATGAACAAAATGTTTACATTACCAATTTGCTATTTTTGCACATATTTATGTACCAGACCCTAATACTATGTGGTAGGCATTATACAATTGGTGGTTTTAAAAGTTTTAAAACATAATCATTTTGTTTTAAATATTTATTACCGTAAATACTGCTGTTATTACTATAAGATGATTGATGACATTTATTCTATTACCGTCTGGTTCTATTCAGCATTATTTATTTAAACTGTAAACATGTTCACCTATTGTGTATGAACTTGCGGATGTTTTCTATATCTATGCCTGTGATAAAAAAGGAAAAAAACTTTGCACTGTCACTTTAAATTCTGGTAAGCTCTCCACCAGCGCGTCATGTGATCAAGGGCACAGAGTTGCCCGAAACGCGTCATGGCGGTGGTGCAGGGCGTTGGAACACAATAAACTTCGAAATTGCACCAAATCTGGGTCTGTGATCGTCATTTTGGATGTTAAAGAGGACACTTTGGACGAAAAACCAAATATATATATATATATATATGTGTCTGTGTTGCCACATTCATCACCCCGGTCTGACGGTTGTTGCAGTGCGAACTTCTCTATTCTCATGTACAGACCCAGGATGTGATGTGCTATATGTCGACAGAATAGAGAGACAGTGAACTCTGCGCCAGTGAACTTTGCACACACGGGTAGGGTGGGGGCTATCCAGGCTGGAGCAGAAGAGCCTCGCTGAGAGAGGCTGGCTGTGATTTTTGGTCAGACAAGCCTAGAGCCTGCTGTTCAGTAAAGATGGGTACGGAACTATGGTCAACTTAACAAAAGGCCTACAGATCAGGCTGGCAGGGCCTACATAGGGGTTCATACTGGCTGAGTGATAAGGATGGCCGAGGGCATTTGTTATATAGTAAAACAGGACCCTCTGGTCAATTTAACACGGCCTACAAATTAGGCCGGCAGGGTAAGGACAAGGGGTCTCATACCTCAAGTGTGGATAGAACGGGCCTGGGGCACACTATGATAAAAAATAGACCCTCTCTCATTCCTTCCTCTTGTTCATTCTTGAACAAAATCCTTACAGCAAGCCTTTCAGTTTTTTCGGTATTTTCTCCCTTTGCAAATTATGCTTTCCTCAGGAGGTGCAACCGCTACGGACTCGGTGTGCTGACTGAAGAGCATATTGTACATTGGGACACAGCCCACGTATTTAGAGACAGGTATGACATTGTAACACATGCTGCTTTCTGAGTCGGTAGGCCGGTGTGTGCAAACATAACATCCTGCCCTGTCAACTGTCCCCCGTCCCGTCTTTATCAATGGCTATTTATTCATTTTGGTACAATATCTCTTTTTCATTTAAGCAGTTTCTCAGGTATAACACTGTGATCACAATTCACTATATGGAACTTAGTCATTATAATGGTAGCAATAGGGGTCAATGCTGCTAGTAGCACCCATGATCATTTTCTCTAATTGTTTTGAAAGTCTTTAGCAAGTCTTGAGGCATTGTTCCAATCGTTGGCACGTGTGGCTAGTGTTACTAGTTGGAGGAATGTCTTATCTTCTGCTGTACTTGTACTCTTTTAAAAAAAAGTTTCCTGAGTAATAATGTAGAGCCTCAGAGATGATACCTGTAAACAGAAAAAGTAACCGTAGGTGCCTGTCTTCAAGTAATTTGAGAGGTTTGCAAGCACTTCTATTACTTAGGCACATTCAATATGAAGAAAACAAAGTGGTGAAAAGGTAAAGATGTCTCGTTGTCACAACTTGTAGACTGAGGGGTTGGGGCATTGATGTTCCCAGACGTTCTTTAGGTGATGTATCCTTGGGGCCCGCTTTACAAACTCTTCCTTTCTCTTCTGTGTAGCACGTGCAACCCTTCAGGATTAGCTTGGGATACCATTCCCACTTGGTAGTTTCCGTGGAACACATGTTGTTTCTGTGTGGCTCCTTGCCCCTGGCACAACCCCTCAATCACATGTAAGATGAACGCCGGTCCATTGTCAGAACCCAAAATCATAGGTACTCAAAAGCGCGGTATGAACTCTTTCAGGAGGCATTTGGCAACATTTCGTGCATTGCTGTTCTTGTATTGGCATGCCTCAGTCCATTTGCTGCTCATGCACACAATAACCAACATGTACTTGTAGTTTGAGTAGGGGGGTATGTTGATGAAGTCCGTTTAATGTGGGGAAATGAAGTGGCCTGGGGCCGTGGAAATACAGCATTAGGAAAACAGTCTGATCTTCCTATCACGCCCTACAAGTGATGAACCATGAAAAAGACGGGCCATGGGAGCAAGCATTATCGTTGGTAAACATATCTTTCCATTTGGGCCCATTCATATCCCTTTTCTTTTTGCATACTTCCTCCCCTGTTCCCTTCTTCCTTTTCTTCCACCCCTTTCAATAATATATATCAAGTGGAGTAGAAGCAATTTGAACCACTGTGTACTCACAATCAGTTAATACTATTCCTTTTTGTACATCTGCATCAATAAATTCTTTACCAATTGATACATAGTCCTTGGGGGATGCGTGTGCAGCACATTCTACAATTGAAACTTAGGTAGCAACAGGCCTTGCAATAATTGAGACATTAATGGTGCACGCTGCAGTTGATGGCCAGCTGAGGTAAGGCGGGAACTCCAAATGAAGGAAAGAACCTAAAAATTAAATTGGCATCCCTGTACAAGACTTTAAAAAGCAATTAATTATCTCCAAAAGCAAAAGAAGAATTAAAACTATAGCTTGACCCAACAGCAAACACAGAAGAAAATCTCTGTCACAGTAACACCTTTAGGAATCAAAACACTCATAGTTGTCAAACTGTGCCCAGGGATGTGGAATTCCTATAGCCCCACGCCCAGGACATATTTTTTTGAGGTCAAGGGCAGCAATTTTTCATGCGTATTTCGTCCTTGGGACAAGTAGGCCCAATCCCTACAGCACAAACCCTTTGGCTGCCAGTTTACAGTACCACATTATGTATCAGGGAAAGGCATTGTCTTCAATTAGGGTAATATTTGTGTCCATGTGTTAATGCTGTTCAAACTTGTATTTATTGTTCATTAATGCAAAGGCTTTATTAGGGTGAGCGCTCGAAGTAAATGTTGTAAGCACAGACTGCACTACTGACAGTGGTTAGAGCATAAAAATGTGTACACACGTTTTCAATATTTAGCAATGTGAGGAATGCTCTCCGATTAGATGCAAATATTTGCAGAAGCTTGAAAGCAAGACTGATAATTCTTTGCTTTCAAAATAAAATGTTCACAAAAAAAATGCAAAAGCATTTTTGCTAAACTACTGGAATAAGGTATGTACCATTTCTTTGCAGCATAAAAATAAACCAGCATTGGTAAAGCCAATGAAATTGTTGGTCAACCTTTTGGCTTTGTCAATGCACTTCTTGTTTTGGCAATATTTTTGTGAAACCTCATTGGTGTGGGAGCTGCTGGGCCCTTACCATTATAACAAACATTGGCAAAAGCAGAAATTGTTTTTGTCTAAAAAATCACACATTGCACAGTAGTTCCTGGCACTGGACAAAACAACTGTGTGTCGATATGCTCCTTGTGAAAGAACAGAATGAAGTCACTCACAGTGAAGCTAGCCAAGAGAGAGAGGGAGAGAGAGACAACATTGTACTAAACATAAAAGGTCATTGTTAACGCCAGACCCAATTAGGGGCCTAATCATTAAATAAAGTGCACCCATGTCCTTGGATTATGTGCAGATAAACAACTTTTGTGAATTCACAAGACTACAGTAGTAGGGCAAGAAATAGTACTCCTAGAAAATATTTGTGAACTGCATTTAAGCATGAGCAAATATGCAGGTGTATATTTACTCAAGCGAAAATCTGAGCCATTGCAAGTTCACTTTTCCTCCAGCCACTTTTTTTGTGAGCCAGAAATGTTGCTTACCATTACCTTCAGGCCCAGTATGTAGATCTGCGGAAACGTGGCAACATAAGGGAATTGTTAGTATTCAAAGCCTACTATGGAAGGAGCCCTAGCATAATCAGAAAGGCTATTTCAGAGCTCTTATATAATGATATTGCTGCAATAGTTTGTCGCTGCATTACATGGCACAAAAGGGACAAGTTGATTTTGTTACAGGACAAGTATATTTAAGAAGCAACCTGCCCCATGAACAAATAGATATTTCATTAAATTCCACACCCCTTTGTGCCAATCCCTTATACCTTGAAACCTGTTTTCAAACACCCTGAAATATTGCACCTATATAATAAAAGACATATTAAATCTGTACACATTGTAACCTTGAAACATTATAATACGAAGCACTGTTATTCAATGCACACTCTCCTTCTGTATTGGCATATACTCATTACTAATGATCAATTCATAAACATAATATAAACACAACATTACTACTTTTCCTATTACTCCTATCCTTTGTAGTCCCTGGCGAATGCACTGCATTAGAATGCATTTTAGCACATTCCACCGTACAATGTAATTTGTTACAACAATATTCTCTCCAATTCTGAAGAACCTAGGAATGAAAAACATTAATATACATGCACATTATTTCCTTTAGATACACACGTAAAACAGCACTCCTCCTTGCGCCATTCAAATAGTTAAAACCCTTCAAGAACGCAATATACCTAGTGCTAATATATATATATATATATATATATATATATATATATATATATATATATATATATATATATATATATATATATATATATATATATGCCCACCAAGCTCTCCTCATCTCTCCGAAAAGAGCGCGACACTGCTCCGGGGGTAAGTAAAAATGGCTTTAATTAATTACCAGCGTTGGCAACATAGTTATCTGGAGACGCAGGGCAGACGCGTTTCTGCCTGATGGCTTCATCAGTGCCCAATCCAAAAAGATTTTCTTAGTGTTCTGGGAGGACTGTTCCAGTGCTTTTATGTCCGTAGCCACTCCCAGTCATGTGGTTCATAGCTCCTCCTTTACTGCCTCGTAGGTACAAGACACTTAGCGCTGCACTTTCCACACTGTTGCATTCTGGGTCTGGAAGTCCTCAGCAGGCACCCTATACAGTGATGGGATTGCCTGAACCATACTGTGATGTCCCAAACTAGTTTGGCTGAAGATCCCTCGCCGTGGCAGCAGTGCGTCAAGTAAAGTCATCCTTAGTCCCCCTTATCAGGCAAAGCATTTTGCCTCCTCTCTCCCCTTCTGGTGTCAATGATCTCCATGTGGAAAGCTATCACCTGGGGGGGCTTCGCGTAGCAGTTTTATGCAACACACACAGGTGCAGGTTTAACACGGTGCTCCATACCGAGAGGGCGTGTCACTCCGCCAGTACCTGCTTACTGGCCAAAACATGCCCACCAAGCTCTCCTCATCTCTCCGAAAAGAGCGCGACACTGCTCCGGGGGTAAGTAAAAATGGCTTTAATTAATTACCAGCGTTGGCAACATAGTTATCTGGAGACGCAGGGCAGACGCGTTTCTGCCTGATGGCTTCATCAGTGCCCAATCCAAAAAGATTTTCTTAGTGTTCTGGGAGGACTATTCCAGTGCTTTTATGTCCGTAGCCACTCCCAGTCATGTGGTTCATAGCTCCTCCTTTACTGCCTCGTAGGTACAAGACACTTAGCGCTGCACTTTCCACACTGTTGCATTCTGGGTCTGGAAGTCCTCAGCATATATATATATATCAGGCTCGTGGGGTGACCAAAATTTGAGAAGCACTCGGACACGGAACGCTTTTCCCCGTAAAAGCCTTTATTGGTTGAACAGCCTCATTTCCCAGTCCTTTAAAAGCATGAGTCCGCAGCCTGACGCGTTTCGTGAACATCACTTCTTCAGAGGCTGGCGCGGTCACAAAGAGCATTGCGTTCCACACCTCCCTTTATTTCCATATCGTACGCCGTTGAATCAGCTGTTCTGGATGAAAAGTACGTAAGGGTTTGTGGGAGATGTAGTACTTATTTCTTTTCCTCAGATGGATGCTCCTTTAATAAATGCAAAATTCAAACTCAACATGAGCCCCAGGATATGAAAGTCGCTCTTAATCCAAGGTCCGCATTCCCATTAAGAGATCCACATGATTGGAACTCCTGGCCCCCTTTGTGGGGTGGTGCTTTCTCGGCGACAGGACAGCCGCCTAAACATACAGGCTCGTGGGGTGACCAAAATTTGAGAAGCACTCGGACACGGACCGCTTTTCCCTGTAAAAGCCTTTATTGGTTGAACAGCCTCATTTCCCAGTCCTTTAAAAGCATGAGTCCGCAGCCTGACGCGTTTCCCCACAAAGGGGGCCAGGAGTTCCAATCATGTGGATCTCTTAATGGGAATGCGGACCTTGGATTAAGAGCGACTTTCATATCCTGGGGCTCATGTTGAGTTTGAATTTTGCATTCATTAAAGGAGCATCCATCTGAGGAAAAGAAATAAGTACTACATCTCCCACAAACCCTTACGTACTTTTCATCCAGAACAGCTGATTCAAAGGCGTACGATATGGAAATAAAGGGAGGTGTGGAACGCAATGCTCCTTGTGACCGCGCCAGCCTCTGAAGAAGTGATGTTCACGAAACGCATCAGGCTGCGGACTCATGCTTTTAAAGGACTGGGAAATGAGGCTGTTCAACCAATAAAGGCTTTTACGGGGAAAAGCGGTCCGTGTCCGAGTGCTTCTCAAATTTTGGTCACCCCACGAGCCTGTATATGTATATATATATATATATATATATATATATATATATATATATATATTCACTGAAAAAACCATAGGTTTCACACACGTTATAGTTAGGAATTATCATTTACAAAACCTTGCAAATTCACTTAAAAAACCATAGGTTTCACACATGTTATAGTTAGCTGTACATTTCACTCGTAAAAAACCAATGAAATTCCACGTTATAGTTAGATCAGGTAACTATAACTTGCGCGCCCACAATAAACTGCTGATGACGTCACATATTACATCACTCATGACATGGTCAGTGACATCACTCATGACATCAACGATGACATCTGAAATTACACATTGTGGATTGCGGTCGCGCAAGTTATAGTTACCTGATCTAACTATAACGTGGAATTTCATTGGTTTTTTACGAGTGAAATGTACAGCTAACTATAACATGTGTGAAACCTATGGTTTTTTAAGTGAATTTGCAAGGTTTTGTAAATGATAATTCCTAACTATAACGTGTGTGAAACCTATGGTTTTTTCAGTGAATTTGTACGTTTTTTTAAATGCTAAGTTATGTATTTATTCATTTATTTATTTCCTGGTTTTTCACTGTGCGCACACCCTGCGCGCGCTGTGGGCGCTCGGTGCGCTTCGCGCACCGAGCGCCCACGTTGCGCAGTCCATGCCGTGCGCGCCTCGCCTTTTTTTACACAGTAACATTTGTTTTTTTCTCCCTTGTGGGTCCTTTAATTTATTTAATAAATGTGATTGTTACGTCTTTATTTTTTTTATTTTTTTTTTTCCCGTGCGCGTACGGTAAGCTTACCGTACGCGCACCCCGCGATTTTTTTTAAAAATTATTAAATGTATTTTTCGTACTTTTGGGTTCTTCTTGGACCCCCTGACAAACACTAGGGGGTCTGCAACTCTCTTCGTTGCCCCCTTTTCACGTTCCCCACCTTTGTTTCTCAGTGCGAGAGACAGAAAATGGCGGCCGACACTTCCTGATTTCGACCGATTCGAATGTTTACAGTCATGTAACCACCAATCAGAATTGAGCTCGCGCACGGCACCGTACGCGTACGGTAAGCTCACGGTAAGCGCACGGAGCGCGCTTACAGATATATATATTGATTTAAATGCTATTTTCTCAGGACCTACTGAACAGATTTACACCAGACCTACAAAAGGCACATCCTTGACCTGAGGACTACCTCTCTGCCAAATTTCAAGTAATTCTGTTCAGCCGTTCGGGCTGTAGCTCGGACTAAAGGTCCTATGGGAAAATGCATGGGGAAAACGCGTTTTGGGACCCCCCTTTTTTCTCAGCCCCCGCTTGACGAATCCCCCCGAGACTTTCAGGGTAGGAGCGGAGCGTAGCGCCCTATTAGTTTTGAAAATTTCGCGAGGATTCGTCGACCGGCACCAAAGTTATTCCAAATAGAATGTTGCGGATTTCCTATCGAAACACGGTCCTAACTATAACTATCTACTGGCGACTGCCAGTAGATAATATATATATATATATATATATATATATGTATATGTATATATGTATATCGAAGAGTTGCCCGAAACGCGTCTGGCTGTGTGACTTGTGTTTGGAGCACCAGGTTATATGCTCATACATTCTGCAAATATAAGGATTAGGCTTGTCTGCGTGTGGCTTCCTCATTTGGGGCAACTCTTCGTTTTTCATGTTTGCGGCTAGCCAAGCCGTGAGGAAGCCCCGCCGCTTATCGAGCGGGTCTACAGCGCCAGGGACAAAGAGGCGCTGCATGAACAACAAGCCCGCTTTGTGGATGTGATATTGGTTGGGCATTAATCCTGGGAGCCCTAGACATGCCCACTGGGGTAAGACATTGATATTTTGGTAGCGCGGCAATACCCACTCGGGATGATTATGGCGAAACTACAGTGACCAACATTCTCGGCGCATGTAGGAGAGTGGAATCTGACTAATGGTTGCCCCCAACTTTTTGCCTGGTATTTAAGTGGTTTTTGACTAGTCTGGCTGGGATACTGCTATCCAGGACCCCAGCCTATCTGCTTTCTCCCTAAAACTGTTGTGAGTACTCTAGGTACAAACATAATTGGATGCTGGGCATGCCCTACCAGTCCCTTGTAGATGGTACCCTAGGTACCCAGGGCATGGGGCCCCCAGTAGGCCTACCAGGGCTGCAGCACTTATTGTGCCACCCTGGGACAGCCACCCAAACTGACACCACCAGGCCACTACTGTAGCCTGGGTAAGGTGGTGCTAGCACCCCTTACAGGGACGTAGGTACCCTATGTCCCATACCATACAACACCTATACTCTCATAGGTCACCCCTATGGCAGGCCCTGGTAATCCTACAGGGCTGGGTGCTGAGGTATGTGTGAGGGGGGACCCCTACGTGAGTAGGACCTCTCTGCAACCTTCGTAAAATCGTTACTGGGTTGTTTGTAGTGTAGCCGTACCATATACTCTTAACCGCATTATAAGTTATTGCGTCATCGCTGTAACTTTGGAATGGCTACACCGAACCATATCGTGTTTGGTGTCAAACATGAAGGAATCATACCCCCAGTCCAGCCATGGGCATGGGGGCACGATTCCCCCTTGCTAGGAGGGTGATATGGGAAAAGCGGTAGAATTTGGAAACCAATTTAAAAGTGCACATGTACCACAAAATGGCTACTGTTCGCCACCTACACGACTCTGGCTGGCTGTTGCTGGGGAAAACCCCAGCCTCGCCATCTGGACAATAGGGCTCCTGTGGCAGGGAGGTGCCAGCACCTCCCCAGACAGGATATGTGGATTGGAACAGGGTGGGTGCACCAAAAGTCCATTCAGAGTTGCACGTAGGCAGCTGCAGAGCCCCAATTCTGCATACACCGCCTGGAACCGGTTCAGGGGCATCCTGCCCCTCGCCCAGGCGGGAAACACACAAAGGGGAGTGGGTGTAGCCACCCTTTCCCGCCTCTACTCTGATTGGTAGGCTCTATTTTGGACCATCCCCTAATCTTGGGGACATATGGGAATAACTTTGCCCTAGAGCCTTAGATTCGTACAGGACTTCACAGAACTGACCTTCGACGAGCTGCTGCCCAGCTGACTGAAGAAATCTCCCTTGGGATAAAGGAGTTATCCCCCTGCTTGGCAGGCACCTAAAAGACTACAAGATACCCGGTTGGAACTTCGTTGCTCTCACGACCTTCGACGCCTTCCAGCAACCTCGAGGTGGGTCTCCAGTGCATCCCAGCGTCCTGTGAGCGTGCCCAGCAAGTCTGAGCACCCTGGACCACGTGGGTGTCGAGATCCCCGCATACCCCGAGACACCGGCCACCTCTTGTCCAGCACACGACCCCGACCAGTGGGGAAGTTGTGCTTTGGCCCATTCTTGAGCCAACCTTCAAGCAGCATTTGTGCCGACCCTCAGCTCCCTGGCCCGCTCCGGTGGCCCGTGGGAGCCCTTTTACGCACTCCATTTTGCTGCCTTCCGCGGTCCCTTGTCTCTCGACTTGTGGGCCCTGACGGAGGACAATCTTCTTTTCTAAGAGTTCCCCTGGTTGCTCCAGGCCTGCTCTACGCTCCCTGCAAAGGAGAGCACCCTCAGACCACGTGGGTCTGCACCAGCAGCTGCTTTGTTCATCTTGCGTGGGTTGCGGTTGCCAATGCTTAGTGGATCCAATCGGGACACTAACACCGCAGCGACCCTCAGCCGACGTGGGACAGTCGCCCTCCAGAAGCTGGCCTTCCTTGAAGCCTCCCGGAGCCCGTGACTGCAGAGCCCAGCTGTACCTTCCACACCTGAAGCACCCGACATCCACGAGCTCCTTCCTGTGAGCTCCCTGGTCACTGTGCTGTGACCCAGACTCTGTCCCCTCTGCTTTCAGGTTCATCTTTGTCTTTTCTTCAACTTCAATCTTCACGACTTCAGCGACACTTCCAGCTAGCAGCAGTTTGGACTCCTTTTCCATAGAAAATCAGCCCGCGACCCGACACCAGAATCGACCTATGCACCCGGCTTCCCTGGGGCAGGTAACAGTGGTACTTCGGTACTTCCGTGGTGGTGGGCTCTCCAAAGCCTTAAGTCTCAAGCCTTAACTTTGTACTGTTGTTAGAAGTGTCCTTAAACCTTAATTATTCAACCGCGACATTCTCCATAGGCTAACATTGCGATCCCGACAGCAACTTCTCGCACTGCACACGCCTCCCGTGGGTCCCCTTCCTCTTAACTGTGGGTGGATTCTTAAGGGGCCAGCGATCCTGAATGCCCTAGGCATTGCCTGTAGAATTGTCGTGGTTCTTATACCACTATTTTAGTATATGGTTTGGTCCCCCCCTGGGGCCCATTGATTTCTGTGCTATTTATTGTGTTTAGAAATGCTTGTTTGAATTGTAACTTTGCCACTAGCCACATAAAGTGACTGTGGGATTCTGTCTAGAATAAATACATATATTTTATATATATACCTGTGTGGGCTACTCTTTCATTTGGTTATTCAAGAGGTTATTATGGTAAAACAATAAGCTTAACACTCCTTCAAGACTTAGCCTGAAGGCTGCTCTCCACAGCTACCACTAGGATAGCTTTCTTTAAAGGTTGTCTTAAACCTACCATCAATAGGAGTCGAATTGGACTGGTGCAAGGTGTCCCTATAACTAGGAACAGCATATGCCAGGCCAACTTCTCACATTGGTGGCAGCGGTGGGATTCAAGCTTGCCATTGTTTTACCAGATAACACATTGAATTTCTAAAGTGAAAGCCACAAGGTACCAAAGGTACATATAAATTCAAGCTAGAATACAATAAGTTCTACTGAACTTGGAGTTGTGTGTAGAGGGTTTAGCACACCTTGACTACAACTCAAGAGAGGGTTCAGTAGGCCACACTTAGTGTAGGTAGATACATCACTACACTAAACATGTCTTCAGGTGGCACTAAGGCTATGGAAGGACCCCAGAGGGTCCCAGTAGATAAGTATGATAATTTCACCTTTGCAGAGCTCAGGGAAATGTGCACCCTTAGGGGACTGAAGACAGAAAGAGGTGCCAACACAAAACGTCTCAAGGAGATCCTGCTCATAGCAGACTTTATGGAGTTCATAGGATCCAGAGGGACGGACAGAGTGGGTGGGCACCCCTCAGAAGAGGACACTCCCAGAGTGGAATCTGAAGAGGAACAGGAAGAGGATGAAAATCCTGACCTGGAAGAAACAGACCACTCACAGCATGGAGGTGATGGCTCAAGAGGCACTCCCTCCACCCTTAAAAGGAGAGTGGTGGATCCAAGAAGGAACAGATCCCCCTCAGTGGGATCCAACCATTCTAGGAGATCCAAAGGGTCCTCTGCCTCTTCTCAGAGAAGAGAATCCTCTCATGAGAGGAAATGCAGACTGATCAAATTTGAGCAGGCTAAGCTTGAGCTTAAAAGAGAACAGTTAGCATTGGACAGGGAAACCCTGGAGCTTCAGAAAGCTTCAAGAAAGTGGGGTCTAGAGATCCCTGGTGGCAGTAAGGAAACCCCTAGAGTTAGAGAGAAAGTCCCTGACAATAGGAACCTCCACAAGATTGTGCCCCCCTATCAGAATGGGGATGATATCCACAAATGGATATCTGCTCTTGAAAGGGCCTGTAGAGTACAGAGGGTCCCTGTAGAGCAGTGGGCAGCAATCCTGTGGCTCTCCTTTTCAGATAAAGGGAGAGACAAGCTCCTCTCTGTAAGAGAAGAGGATGCTGATGATTATTATATCTTGAAAGCTGCTTTAATAGATGGGTTTGGCTTAACCACTGATCAATACAGACTTAAGTTCAGAGACACCCAGAAAGCACAGAATCAAGATTGGGTAGACTTTGTGGATTGTGCAACCAAGGCACTGGAAGGTTGGTTAAATGGCAGTAAAGTTAATGATTATCAAGGATTGTATAATCTCATTATGAGGGAGCAGATTCTTAATAATTGTCAGAACCAACTTTTACACCAGCACCTGGTGGACTCTGATCTGACCTCTCCCCAAGAATTGGGAAAGAAGGCAGACAAATGGGTCAGAACCAGGATTAGGCCTAAGAACCAAGTTGGTGACCAGAAGAAGGATTCCACTAAGCCCAAAGAGAAAGGTGGGGATGATAAACAAGAAAAGTCCTCTGAAGGACCCCAACAAACCAATGCTGGGGGTGGGTCCCAAAATACTTCCTCTAATACCAAGAAACCATATTGCCATGTGTGTAAGAAACCTGGCCACTGGAAAACTGACTCCAGCTGTCCTAAGAATGGCAATAAAGAAAGTGTTCCTCCAAAACCAGCTCCAACACCTCCTGTTACTACTAGTAGTAATCCCCCAGGCGGTGGGAGTGCACCCAAAAACTTAGTTGGGTTCTCTTTGGGGACACCAGTGGACTCTGGCCCAGCCAGGTCCCCTGCATTAGCAACAATGGTCTGTGATGGTGGCATGGGGTTTGCCAACTTTACCATGAGCCCCAGTATTCTGGGCAGGTACAGACAAGAACCAATGATCAATGGTCAGAAGGTTGTGGCCTATAAGGACACAGGGGCCAGTGTCACCATGGTGACCAAGAGGCTAGTGCCCCTAGATCAGCTCTTACCTGGGTTTAGCTATCAGGTGACCAATATTGATGGGATCAGGACAGATCATCCCATGGCAGTGATAAATCTCAGCTGGGGAGGAGTCACTGGCCCCAAGAGAGTGGCAGTGTCCCCAAACTTGCCTGTAGATTGTCTACTGGGGAATGATCTAGAAATCTCAGCCTGGGCTGAGGTTGACCACAAGGCCCATTTGAAAATGGTAGGAATTCCTGAGAGAGTGGATGAGACCCTGAGGGCCTCACCTCCACCCCAGGAGGAAATAGCAAGAGTGAAGCCTGAAACTATGGATCACTCTACACAAACAGAGAGCATAGGGGAGGAAGAGCAGTCTTCCCCCCACCAGACTACAGGTAAAGGTCCAGTTTCTCAGGGAACTGACCCTGCCCCTTGTGAAGTAACTGCCCCAGAAGTGGACAGGCTTGGCCTGCCCACCTCTCTGATGGCAGGGGATCCTTCCAAGGTGGTACCCAGTCTGGAGCAGGTATCCTGCCCCTCTCTACCCTGCCTCAGTCAGCCCAGGGCTGCAGAGGTCAGGGAGGTCAGTGGACCCTTATTGGGCCCCTGCCCAGAGGAACCCCCTCATCAACAGATTAGGGACACCCAGCAGAGTAGTTTCAGCCAGGTGAATATTCCTCTACAAACTGAGGGATCCCCCTTACCCCTAGGTATAGGCACCCCTCAAATGGATGTTGTTGAGCACAGGGAAACCTGGGGCCTAGCTGCCCCAAACCTTCCAGTGCCCTCCACTATTCCAGTCAAAGGGATCCAACCCCCAGCTGTAGGCAGCCAGAGGTTGACCCTTAGGGCCAGATATGACACAGTCATGGGCAGAAAGGCTTCCATAGTGGCCAGTGATCTGAGGAGGTTGAGACCAACCCAAGTAGGGTCTCACTTCCAGACTCAGACACCCCACCAGCCCACCTCTGACCCAAAAACCAATACAGGTAATTTCCCTAGACTTTGGAGAAACTCTAGAACCCCTTGGGGTAGGATTTCCCAAGTGGACCATGACACAGGGAGCAACCATGTTAGTACAGGTTCTTCCTTATATGGCCACTCAGGAAATAAAGGCTTATCTGGACAAGGTTAGCCTTATCTCCTTTCGTTTGGGGGGGGGTTATGTAGGAGAGTGGAATCTGACTAATGGTTGCCCCCAACTTTTTGCCTGGTATTTAAGTGGTTTTTGACTAGTCTGGCTGGGATACTGCTATCCAGGACCCCAGCCTATCTGCTTTCTCCCTAAAACTGTTGTGAGTACTCTAGGTACAAACATAATTGGATGCTGGGCATGCCCTACCAGTCCCTTGTAGATGGTACCCTAGGTACCCAGGGCATGGGGCCCCCAGTAGGCCTACCAGGGCTGCAGCACTTATTGTGCCACCCTGGGACAGCCACCCAAACTGACACCACCAGGCCACTACTGTAGCCTGGGTAAGGTGGTGCTAGCACCCCTTACAGGGACGTAGGTACCCTATGTCCCATACCATACAACACCTATACTCTCATAGGTCACCCCTATGGCAGGCCCTGGTAATCCTACAGGGCTGGGTGCTGAGGTATGTGTGAGGGGGGACCCCTACGTGAGTAGGACCTCTCTGCAACCTTCGTAAAATCGTTACTGGGTTGTTTGTAGTGTAGCCGTACCATATACTCTTAACCGCATTATAAGTTATTGCGTCATCGCTGTAACTTTGGAATGGCTACACCGAACCATATCGTGTTTGGTGTCAAACATGAAGGAATCATACCCCCAGTCCAGCCATGGGCATGGGGGCACGATTCCCCCTTGCTAGGAGGGTGATATGGGAAAAGCGGTAGAATTTGGAAACCAAGTGCACATGTACCACAAAATGGCTACTGTTCGCCACCTACACGACTCTGGCTGGCTGTTGCTGGGGAAAACCCCAGCCTCGCCATCTGGACAATAGGGCTCCTGTGGCAGGGAGGTGCCAGCACCTCCCCAGACAGGATATGTGGATTGGAACAGGGTGGGTGCACCAAAAGTCCATTCAGAGTTGCACGTAGGCAGCTGCAGAGCCCCAATTCTGCATACACCGCCTGGAACCGGTTCAGGGGCATCCTGCCCCTCGCCCAGGCGGGAAACACACAAAGGGGAGTGGGTGTAGCCACCCTTTCCCGCCTCTACTCTGATTGGTAGGCTCTATTTTGGACCATCCCCTAATCTTGGGGATATATGGGAATAACTTTGCCCTAGAGCCTTAGATTCGTACAGGACTTCACAGAACTGACCTTCGACGAGCTGCTGCCCAGCTGACTGAAGAAATCTCCCTTGGGATAAAGGAGTTATCCCCCTGCTTGGCAGGCACCTAAAAGACTACAAGATACCCGGTTGGAACTTCGTTGCTCTCACGACCTTCGACGCCTTCCAGCAACCTCGAGGTGGGTCTCCAGTGCATCCCAGCGTCCTGTGAGCGTGCCCAGCAAGTCTGAGCACCCTGGACCACGTGGGTGTCGAGATCCCCGCATACCCCGAGACACCGGCCACCTCTTGTCCAGCACACGACCCCGACCAGTGGGGAAGTTGTGCTTTGGCCCATTCTTGAGCCAACCTTCAAGCAGCATTTGTGCCGACCCTCAGCTCCCTGGCCCGCTCCGGTGGCCCGTGGGAGCCCTTTTACGCACTCCATTTTGCTGCCTTCCGCGGTCCCTTGTCTCTCGACTTGTGGGCCCTGACGGAGGACAATCTTCTTTTCTAAGAGTTCCCCTGGTTGCTCCAGGCCTGCTCTACGCTCCCTGCAAAGGAGAGCACCCTCAGACCACGTGGGTCTGCACCAGCAGCTGCTTTGTTCATCTTGCGTGGGTTGCGGTTGCCAATGCTTAGTGGATCCAATCGGGACACTAACACCGCAGCGACCCTCAGCCGACGTGGGACAGTCGCCCTCCAGAAGCTGGCCTTCCTTGAAGCCTCCCGGAGCCCGTGACTGCAGAGCCCAGCTGTACCTTCCACACCTGAAGCACCCGACATCCACGAGCTCCTTCCTGTGAGCTCCCTGGTCACTGTGCTGTGACCCAGACTCTGTCCCCTCTGCTTTCAGGTTCATCTTTGTCTTTTCTTCAACTTCAATCTTCACGACTTCAGCGACTCTTCCAGCTAGCAGCAGTTTGGACTCCTTTTCCATAGAAAATCAGCCCGCGACCCGACACCAGAATCGACCTATGCACCCGGCTTCCCTGGGGCAGGTAACAGTGGTACTTCGGTACTTCCGTGGTGGTGGGCTCTCCAAAGCCTTAAGTCTCAAGCCTTAACTTTGTACTGTTGTTAGAAGTGTCCTTAAACCTTAATTATTCAACCGCGACATTCTCCATAGGCTAACATTGCGATCCCGACAGCAACTTCTCGCACTGCACACGCCTCCCGTGGGTCCCCTTCCTCTTAACTGTGGGTGGATTCTTAAGGGGCCAGCGATCCTGAATGCCCTAGGCATTGCCTGTAGAATTGTCGTGGTTCTTATACCACTATTTTAGTATATGGTTTGGTCCCCCCCTGGGGCCCATTGATTTCTGTGCTATTTATTGTGTTTAGAAATGCTTGTTTGAATTGTAACTTTGCCACTAGCCACATAAAGTGACTGTGGGATTCTGTCTAGAATAAATACATATATTTTATATATATACCTGTGTGGGCTACTCTTTCATTTGGTTATTCAAGAGGTTATTATGGTAAAACAATAAGCTTAACACTCCTTCAAGACTTAGCCTGAAGGCTGCTCTCCACAGCTACCACTAGGATAGCTTTCTTTAAAGGTTGTCTTAAACCTACCATCAATAGGAGTCGAATTGGACTGGTGCAAGGTGTCCCTATAACTAGGAACAGCATATGCCAGGCCAACTTCTCACAGCGCACACGCCCACATGGGCGGGATATTTAAATAGTGCGCAGGTGGTTCCGCTTCGTTGCTGCTCTCTACTGCCAGTGAACAAGGGCTGGAGAATGCCCGAAACGCGTCTGGCTGTGTGACTTGTGTTTGGAGCACCAGGTTATATGCTCATACATTCTGCAAATATAAGGATTAAGCTTGTCTGCGTGTGGCTTCCTCATTTGGGGCAACTCTTCGTTTTTCATATATATATATATATATATATCTGCTTGTGAAGATGGCAGTGTTCTGTTGCGGCTGATCACCTGTCCTCTTCCTCTTTGGACTCAGGAATGATGTGGCCCTTCTCCTTCTGCCTGAATACCTGAGTAGAAAGAAACTTCGCAGCGCGTGTTAATTTATACAAATATATGTCTTCTTTCATAATTTCAATGTCACTGTGATGTCTAGTTGATGTGACCTATACATATATTAATTGTTCAGTGAGAAGTATATGGGGCGTTATGTGGTTGTCAGAACATTGTAATATTTGTGAGTGAAAACAGAGTGATCCATGGGCTATAAGCTATTTTTGCTTTATTTTAATGTATTCATCTATTTATTTCCCTCAATTGTGGCTCTTATTTTGCCTGTTTTGTCTTTAAGCAGTCCGTTCAGGCATTGCTGAAAGTTGTTGCTGCTTTTATATCATAATGGACACATGGTCTAGCTGTCATCCAAACGTGTGGGAAAATGTACTAGGCCTGTGGCATGACAAATCTTTCCTGTGCAGTCTGTTTATTCTAAAAATGTTGCAAAAACCTCGAAAAATCACTTAACTCCGAAAGCCGAAAGTGAACGAAGAACCAAAACATTGTACTCTAATAGTTCCCAGGAGATAGGAGACAAGCGAAAACTGGTAGTGGTCGAACTGCAAAATATATGCAACCACATCTAAAGTCTGCAACTCTACTTTTAAAAGGCCTCTTTAAATCCACACCTATTATTATTCTGACAACATTGCAATACTGAGCTTTGCTTACTCCATGCATACCGTCCTTTAACATTGAGATCTACTTTATATTGGCACGTATTATTTATTCTTTTGTATATTCCTAGCACTGGGTCATGTGTGAAGGAAGTTGGTGTGGTGGCTACCTGTGGTAATCTATTCCTACGAATCTCTGGTTGTCTCATATTTTGAAGGCTGCACACAGCTGTGCATATCCGAAAACTTATACCTTACCTCCTCTCACCTATCTGCACATAAACACATACATATTTCTTCACTAAACTGCACAACGTGAAACCTGAAACACTGCATTCAATCTCGGCTTCCCTCGTTACCAAATTGTGTGATTCTAAGCAACTTATTTCTCTCTTTTTTTTTTTTTTTTTAACTTACACAGCCCAACGTATAATATATTTCTACACATACATATTTTTCCTCTCAATCTCATGTTCGTTGCCAACCACAGGAAGTCTCTTTCTTGTCTGGCTCAGCGCCCAGAATCTGAGGTCGGTCAGGAATGCTACTTTTGAACGCAGCCCAAGAAAAAAAAAATCTATTAACCCTTCAACATCATGTAATATCCAGACACATATTTGTCTTTAATTGTACCTAAAATATAGCTTACTTTAAAATAATATGGCGTTTTTGTAAAGCACACGTTCACTCAGAATGGTATTGTGGCGCAAAATAGCAAATCTTTATTGTTCCCCTAACTCAATGGTACTTATTTTATCCAACTTGGAAAGATGAAAGGCTGAGGAGAACTAGCAGCATTTGACATGTGACCATGAAGTCAAACCATGCGTGTAGCTAATGCGCATTCCGCTCCATCATTTTAGCTCTCCTCTTCTGTGCACTTCCGTGCTCAAGAAATCGGAAGAGAACAGTCTTAACTTGCTAATTCCAATCTACTGTCTAATATTCACCATCTGCTCCGACATTTACGTTGCTCTAAGTCTAGTGTCACTAACTTTCTTGGCTACGAGACACAATTTCAAAATGTTTTCCTATTAACTAACCCCAACTGTGTGTGCTCTGGGGCAGTACTTACTGGATCTGCCCTAGCATCCGGGCTACTGCTTGTGCCTGCTTCAGTTGCTGCTGAATTTGGATGCAGGTAGGAGTAAATTATTCTGTACTTAGTTGCTTAGTACTGCAGTATTTGGTGTGATCTTCAGTGTGAATTATAATTGGCCATCCAAATAGAGAGATATTCATATGCATTTGAAACTGAAAGTATTTTCTTTTCTGCCAAGAAACTATATTACTTATATTGATGGCATTTTTAGTCTTTTAACAATGTGGGCCACAGAACATTGTATGTACTATGTTAAGCCTATAATCCAAAAATATCAAAGGGAATAGCTCCATTTTACCTGGTATTACATCTTCTGTCATTGTGCTCTGGGCGGTAAGGTATGGCAGTCCTTGACCTCACCTTATTATGTCACTTTTTCTTTTGTGTGGCTGGTCTATCATTTGACGCTGGGCCAAGTTTAGGACGTAATAGCAACCAGAAAACGTAAAAAGGTGGCTTGTGTCGTGGCGAGAAATGCATGCTAAAGCCTTCCTCCCCATCTTTCTACCACTTGACTGAATATTCAAGTGGGAGTATTCATTACTAATAGTCCAAGCACGCCAGAAAGGTGAGGTGAGAAGCGTGAGGTGTGACGGTCAAGGAACTGAATGTACTTCATTCAGGGTATAATGAGTTAAAATAGGGGAGCCTATTTAAAACCGTGCTCAAAAAGACGTAATTAAGAGTCGTGAAGGTAGCTACTTGGAAGCTAGACACAGTATTCACTGGATGCACCGCGCACCAGTTACGTGGTCTCTAATTGAACCTGTCTCAGTTAAAGTGGGTGTGCTTGGCACGTACCCAGATGTTCCTGCTGATCACTTATCACTGCAGTGCACAAGAGAGAAGTACACCTATATATAAGATCTCGCTAAACAGTAGTGAAAACCTGTGTTACCACTGTGAGAGAAAGAGACGCGAAAGGCCCATAAGCCAGATAAGAGAGGGAGAGATGCAAAATGCAGACTGAGAGAAGGAAATAGAGTATAGCTATTAGAGTACACTGCATGTAACTAAAAAAGGCGGAGAACAAAGGACACTTTTTATAATGAAGAGAAAAAATTGAAAGGCGTTGGCTGCTGCCAGGCCTGAGATAGGAAACCACAATGCGATGTGATGAAGGAAAGTAGCTCTCCTTTTAGAAGCACGCTGTTGAAAAAAGACACTGTTAATCTCAATGCGATAAGATGCCTCCCATTCCTTGCAGAAATAAACGTTCAAACAATACAATTTACACCAAATAGGTAATCAAAATTCAAAGCAAATGTGAGCTGCCAGACGCAGTCCCATAAACACGTATTTGTGGCACAAAGTGGGAGACGCCAGACGCAACCTCCTGTCACCAAGTACATACTTCAAAATATAAATGTGAGGAAATATTTAAACAATTCGGGGTATATTGTTGTGCATTACGTGGTCATTTATCTGAAAGTAACTTGTGCTAATTAAATGTGGTGCTGTGCCACATTGGTCAGACAGGGGCTGGTGGGGCAAGGGGTAACTATATAATACTATTTATTCACAAAAAAAGCAACAGCTTTGATATATAAAAAACAGTTACAATCCTAGTTATTATTGGTCTCACTAAATACATGAAAGGTCGGTGCGCCAGGTACAGATGCTTAAAAAGACAACCACAATGCTTGCTAAAAAGGCCACAATAAAAAGATATTTGACCATAAAATATTCGCACTTCAATTACACAAAATGTGAAGCATATTATGTACACGTCTATCTATCTATCTATATATATATATTCACAGAAAAAAAGTAGGTTTCAGACATGTTATAGTTAGGAATTAGCATTTAAAAAACCTTAGAAATTCACTGAAAAATCCATAGGTTTCAGGGATGTTATAGTTAGCTGGACATTTCACTCGTACAAAACCATTGAAATTCCTCCGTTATATTTAGATCTGCTAACTATAACTCGCGCGCCCGCAATCCACTGCTGATGATGTCACATATTACATCATTCATGACATGGTCAGTGACATCACTGATGGCATCTCAAATGACATCACTGATGACATCATCCAGTGAATGTGGTTTGGTTCGTTATTTAAATATGTATTATATATATATAGCAATCTGCATTGAACAATGAGTGGATATATAAATATCTGGGTGGAGGATTTAGTAGCAGTGTGATTGACTGTTTACTTGACTAATTTATAGTGCCTCACTAAATATATTGGATAGTGAGTAAACTATGTGAATATCTGTATCACTTTGTCAGTTGTTGTGTAAACTGCTGCACCAGTTGGTCACTAGCTATGTGAAAGTCTATATTAGTTATTGATTAGTTAACGGAGTATTTGTATGGGAGAGTGAATGTGTGTGTGGTTCGGTGGGGGGGGTGTGACTGCCCAAAGATGTGTGAATAGTTGATTCAGTAGGTATATGAGGTTAAGACTACATGTTATAACAGTTGTTTGGGGATGTGAATATCTTTATGGGTGTGGTGATGAGCAAATATATCTCTCAATGGTACATGTCCAACAAACTAGAAAAATAAAAGGCAGTGTATGTGACAGTTGTTGTATATAAATAAGTATACATAAGACTCAGTGATTGTATGAGTGACTGTATGGATAACTGTATACTTGTAATAGTGATTTTATAACACACTAAGTATGAGTTACTATCTATATGAATAAATGAAGTGGTGTTTGTATAAGTGTGTAGCTGAGTAAATGTAAGTATGATCCATTGTTTGCATAAGTGAGTAGGATGTGTGCATAAGTGAATAGGATGTGTGCTGGTGTGTAATGTCGATATAGGTGTATAAGTATATTTGATAGTGTTCTATTGATCATTGACAGCATGTATGAGTGAATCTATAGGTAAGTGATTAGATGTGTGTGTAGATCTAGGAATCACTGAGTGGGTTTTTAGAAACTTGTATTGGTGTGTCAATGGATTCAAATATGGTACTCTGTATTTTACAGTGAGTGATGAAAGGTTATACTACTGTATGATGAGGTGTATCTGATTGTCACGTGGATGATGTCGTCAGTGATGTCGTCAGTGATGTCATCAGTGATGTCACTGACCATGTCATGAATGATGTAATATGTGACATCATCAGCAGTGGATTGCGGGCGCGGGAGTTATAGTTAGCAGAACTAACTATAACGGAGGAATTTCAATGGTTTTGTACGAGTGAAATGTACAGCTAACTATAACAGCCCTGAAACCTATGTTTTTTTCAGTGAATTTCTAAGGTTTTTTAAATGTTAATTCCTAACTATAGCATGTCTGAAACCTATGGTTTTTTCAGTGAATTTCGAAGGTTTTTTAAATGATAATTTTTAAATGTAATAATAGTTATATGTATTTTTTTATACTGATTTTCTACAGTTTTTTAACTGTTTATTTTTACATATTTTATTTTTTAAATTACATTATATATTTTTAATATAAATGGAAATAAAAATGTTTTTTAAAATATTGAAACTGAAATATTGTTTTTTTTGTTAAAATGTATAAGTGCAGAACTATAAGTGTGTTGGTTAGTTAGGGGACTGCATGCATAGTGGATAGGGGTTTGAAGCAGTCCATGTGCTAAGGCCTGGCTCAGTGCATGAGTACTTGGGTACTGACTGAATGATTAGAGTACTGCAAGGAGAGTGCCTGGGTGAATTTATAAGTGATTGGGTTTTGGCACAGTGAATGGATTAGTACATGGTGCTGAATGGGTCACTAGAGGAGTGCAAGGGGAGTGACAGGGTGTTTGCTGGAAGTGTATGGATACTGACTGGGGAATTGAAGGTGTAAAAGACAAGTGTGTAGGTGGTTAGAGGACTGCATGCTTAGTGGATAGGCGTTTGAGGCAGTCCATGTGCTAATGCCTGGCTCGCTGCATGAGTACTTGGATACTGACTGATTGATTAGAGTACTGCAAGGAGAGTGCCTGGGGAATTTATAAGTGTTAGAATTACTTTTCAGGATCAGTACTGGGCTCAAAGATGCAGCACTGAGGTCTCTCCTGATAACAGGTGAGTAAATCGGAATTCGTAGTTCGGCTGATTTTAGAGGAATATTTTAAAGTTCCAAAACTCCACACTTACAAGAATTTCCAAGTGAAACCAGTCAATGTTAGCCTATGGAAGGAAATTCAATTTACTGGTAAGTATGGTTAGAATTACTTTTCAGGATCAGTACTGGGCTCAAAGATGCAGCACTGAGGTCTCTCCTGATAACAGGTGAGTAAATCAGAATTCGTAGTTGGGCTGATTTTACTTTGGTCCAGTATAAATAGAGCCACTTTCCTACACCATCCCCTCCATTCACCACTGTGTAAACGCGCCCTGTGTCCATTTTAATTTGGGAGATTAAGTCTTGAATCCAGAGTGTCCCTAGGGTCCAAGTAGCCCACTAGGTACCTTCAGTAAGCGCCACAGAGCTGCGTTGCAGAGAGGTGTAAAAAGGGGCACGGCCTGGGCCACCTTTCTAAAACACAGCTTACTGGAAGCACAGGGGCCCTCAGGATTGAAGGGGAATTATTTCCCCAACTTAAAACACGCCACAGAGCGTGTTTTCACACGTCACCTCGGGCCCCATCCCCTCCCTTCACCACTGTGTAAACTCGCCCTGTGACCGTTTTAATTTGGGAGATTAAGTCCCCTTGAATCCTCAGTGTCCCTTTGGTCCAACTAGCAAACTAGCCCACTAGGTACCTCCAGTAAGCGCCACAGAGCTACGTTGCAGAGAGGTGTAAAAAGGGGCACGGCCTGGGCCACCTCTCTGAAACACAGCACAGTGGCGCTTACTGGAAGCACCTGGTGGGCTAGTTGGCCCCCTGGGGCTCTCAGGATTGAAGGGGAATTATTTCCCCAACTTAAAACACGCCACAGGGCGTGTTTGCACACGTTAACTCAGGCCCCGTCCCCTCCCTTCACCACTGTGTAAACACGCCCTGTGTCTGTTTTAAGTTGGGAGATTAAGTCCCCTTGAATCCTGAACGTCCCTAGGGTCAAAGTAGCCCACTCGGTACCTCCAGTAAGCGCCGTTGCAGAGAGGTGTAAAAAGGGGTACGGCCTGGACCACCGCTCTGCAATGCAGCACAATGGCGCTTATTGGAAGCACCTGGTGGGCTAGTTGGCCCCCTGGGGCACTCAGGATTGAAGGGGAATTATTTCCCCAACTTAAAACGCGCCACAGGGCGTGTTTGTACACGTCACCTCAGGCCCCGTCCCCTCCCTTCACCACTGTGTAAACACGCCCTGTGGCCGTTCTAAGTTGAGAGATTAAGTCCCTTTGAATCCTAAGGGTCCCTAGGGTCAAACTAACCCACTAGGTACCTCCAGTAAGCGCCATACAGCTGCGTTCCAGAGAGTTGTAAAAAGGGGCATGGCCTCTGAACACCTGTCTGCAACGCAGCTCCCTGGAGATACCTGTTGGGCTAGTTGGCCCTCAGGGACCCTCAGTATTGAAAGAGAGTTAATCCCCCAACTTAAAACGCGTCACGGGGTGCGTTTGCACAGTGGTGAAGAAAGGGGGCATGGCCTGAGGTGACATGTCTGCAAACACACCCTGTGGTGCGGTTTAAGTTGGGGAATTAATTCCTCCTCAATCCTGAGGGTCCCTGGGGGCCACCTAGCCCACCAGGTCCCTCCAGTATGCGCCAGAGAGCTGCGTTGCTGAGAGGTGTCCAGAGGCCAAAATGTTTTTTGGGCCCTAGGGGTCCTTGTGGGACCCCCTGAGCACGCCTAGGGGGTCAGGGTGTTTCTACCCTGCCCCCTTTTCGCGTTTTTTGTGTTTTTTTCATAAGGTTTCTTATGCCTCGGTTCTACCGAGGCACAAGATGGCTGCCAACACTTCCTGGTTTGGAGTGTTGACAGCCAATTAGCATATAGCTTGTGATCGAGAGGGTACGCGGACCCTCCGAGGCCATAGATATATATGTGATTTTACTTTATATTCTCTCAGGAACTACTGAACGGATTTACACCATTTAACCAAAAGGTACGAGTGTGAACCAAGGGCTACCTCTTTGCCAAATTTGGTGTAATTCCGTTCAGTAGTTCAGGCTGTAGCTGCGATTAAAGGTTCCTATGGAAAATTGGATGGGGAAAACATGTTTTGGGACCCCCCTTTTTTCTCGGCCCCGGCTTGACGAATCACCCCGAGACTTTCAGGATAGGAGCGGACCGGAGCACCCCACCAGTTTTGAAAATTTCGCGAAGATTCGTCAACCGGCGCCAAAGGTATTCCAAATAGAATGTTGCGGATTTCCTATGGATAATAGGTCTTAACTATAACTACCTACTGGGAACGGCCAGTAGGTAATAAACCCACAGAACTATTTGCGCATTCTCCTCTGCTGGCCTAAATGCGTACAGAAGGATGTCTCAAAATAACATAGCAAAAAAAAAAACGTCTTTACATTTCATTTTAACACAGGAAGAGAACCGAAAACCACATTGGAAAGCCCTTTGTTCACAAACCATGATCACACAATACTCATGTTGACTGTCTTTGGAAATGAAAATATATACTGACAGTCCCTCGCAAAAGCCAAGGAAGTCTGAGAACTGTTAATCATAAATCCTCATGTGCCAGTCACAAGACGTACAGTGGCACATCTCATCCGGGACTCGGAACCTCTCCTGAGCCTGCAAATAGCTGAGACTTGCAGCATGCAACCTCCTTGCCTTCCTGCACAGGCGTAAACTCTATCTCCACTGCACAAAATATACTTATATAATAGTAAAAAAAAACATAATGTAAGTCATAAAAAAAACAATGCTTAAGCTAGCGAAAATATAATATCTATTATATCATCTCGGGGAAACCACTTCCAATTTACTTTAAACAGGAGATATCAGTAAGCCCGTTAGCTAAGCGGGTTCAGAAATCAACCTCCTCCCCATTAGTATTGAAATGGGGGCCCCGTCTGAGTCTCAGAGAGGCACCAAAATTACTGCGTGAAAACTCAAGACGCAGTTCACTTCTCCCTATATAACTAAGATAGGGCTATTCTCAGAAAAGCACATAGATAACCACTGAAAGACGCCAAACGCAATCTTCACTTCCCTGTCAGCCCTGGTGACTAGACAGAGGCCCCTCCCTGGCTCTCAGAGAGGCACGGTAACAACTTATAACAACAATAAAGCAAAATTAGCACTGAAAGATGCCAGAAGTAGTCTTCCCTCTGGTTCTACGAGAGGCACAGTAATAACGTATGTCTATTTATAAAAAGATAAACACATAATTGAAACAACTTCCTAACGTCACCCTTTTGGCTCAGTCCACTATGCCGCACACGTTTCCTCAGCTTGGGAATGTTCTTTTAATAAGCGAAACTAGCTAGACAGTAAAACTGAAACAACAAACACAGATGTCCCCCGGCCGCTCCTCTAAGACTGTTCCCAAGAGACACATCACATCAGGCAGCAATGACTTACCTGAGCGCTGTTCTCTGTGGTCCAATCAGAAAAGAGGCACGGAGGGTAGTCTGCGTCCGGGGTCCCAGTGGGGTCTCCTGTCATCAGCCAGTACTGCTTATCACGTCGGGGTCACCACATGTTCGAGGGAGTGATTTATGGGCAAAAGGGGCACATTAACTTGAGGCGGGGTGCCTGGGAACGCTTGCACTGAAAATGAAGGAAACCGATATGTGAGCCATGGAAACTAAACCAAAAGGTTTAACAGATTTATTTAGAAGGTGCAACTTCAAGAAGAAGGCATACAAATATAGTGACCTCGCATAACAGAGAGTCAGATGAATCGGAAGGCATTTCTACATGGAAGCATTGAACTAGTTTGGAGAGAGACACTTCAGAAAACCTCAGACACATTTATAAATGCATTATGAAAAACATAAGTTAAATCAAGGAAAATGTTCTCAGAATGCAAAACACACTTGATCTAAAATACTCAATAAGAAAACACCAATTTAGAGACAAAATAACATACATAGCACATACAGCAAATGTATTGGCAAGTTAAATTGTTAATTTTTAAGGCTATGAGAAGCGCCTACAGTAACGTCATCTCACGCCACTTCTACCTACGTCACTTATAGCACGGTTCGCACATTTATCAGACGTGTCGTGTCTATCCTACTAAATGCAGTTAGACTAGGTGAAAGGTTATATTTTCAGGCCAAGCGCTCGTCGTAAATTGCATAAGGCAAGCAGAAAATATGTAATGCAAAGGAATAAAAAAAAAATATATATATATTCACTTAAAAAACCATAGGTTTCACACATGTTATAGTTAGATGGACATTTCACTCGTGAAAAACCATTGAAATTCCCCCGTTATAGTTAGTGCAGGCAACTATAACTCACGCGACCGCAATCCTCTGCTGATGACGTCAGATATTACATCACTGTATTTAGACACTTATTTACCCATGTCTTCTTCCATTAATTTTTAGCTATACATATATTACAAATATTTTTTTTTCAGAAAGACACATATCTCATCAGTGATGTAATATCTGACGTCATCAGCAGAGGATTGCGGTCGCGTGAGTTATAGTTGCCTGCACTAACTATAACGAGGGAATTTCAATGGTTTTTCACGAGTGAAATGTCCAGCTAACTATAACATGTGTGAAACCTATGGTTTTTTAAGTGAATTTGCAAGGTTTTTTAAATGCTAATTCCTAACTATAACGTGTGTGAAACCTATGTTTTTTTCAGTGAATTTGTACGTTTTTTTAAATGCTAAGTTATGTATGTTTTTTTTTTTTTAAAGCTTTTTCACCGTGCGCGTACCGTACGCGCACGGTGCGCTTCGCGCACCGCGCACCCACATCACGCAGTTAGCGGAATTTTTCCGTTTCTACCGTACGCGCACGCTACGCGTACTCTGCGATTTTTCGCCAAAAAATTAAAGGAAATTTTGGCCCTTGGGGGTCCTTCTGGGACCCCCTGACAAAGGCTAGGGGGCCAGGAACTGTCCACTCTGCCCCCTTTTCTCGTTCTCCACCTTTGTTTTTCACCCCCTCAGACTGCGAGAGACAAAATGGCGGCCGACACTTCCTGGTTTCGACCGATTCGAATGTTTACTAAGATCTAACAACCAATCAGAATCGCGCTCGCGCACGGCAGCGTGCGCGTACGGTAAGTTTTACCGTACGCGCACGGTGCGCGCTTATAGATATATATATTGATTTAAATGCTATTTTCTCAGGAACTAGTGAACAGATTTACACCAGACCTGCAAAAGGCACATCCCTGACCTGAGGACTACCTCTCTGCCAAATTTCAAGTAATTCTGTTCAGCAGTTCGGGCTGTAGCTTGGACTAATGGTCCTATGGAAAAATGCATGGGGAAAACATGGGGGCCGGGGGCCGAGAAAAAAGGGGGGTCCCAAAACGCGTTTTCCCCATGCAATTTCCCATAGGATCTGTTGTCGCAGCTACATCCCGAAACGCTGAATGGAATGACACCAAATTTGGCAAAGAGGTAGTCCTCAGTTCGGACTCGTGCCTTTTGCATATATGGTGTGAATCTGTTCAGTAGTTCCTGAGAAAATTAGGGTAAAAAAGTTAGTGATATCTATGGCCGCGGAGGATCCGCGGACCGTACCCGCACCGTAAGCGCACCCTCCCCGAACCGAGCACGCACCCTCCCCGAACCAAGCGCGCACCTTCCCGATCGCTCGCTGAATGCTAATTGGCTGTCAAGTGTCTCTCTATATTCGAAATCAGGAACTGTTGGCGGCCATTTTCTGCCTCGGTAGAAGCGAGGCTGAAGATGCAAGGGGAATAAGTGTGTAAAACATAAAGAGGGCAGAGTGGAAATACTCTGACCCTCTAGAGGTGCTTAGGGGGTCCCAGAAGGACCCCCTAGGACCCCCTTTTTTTCATAAAAAAACACGGGGAAATGTGCGCACGGTGCGCGCATCCTATCGTGTTGGATGCACGGATTCTCTCGCGGTGGGTGCGCGGATCTACGGCAACGTTTTTTGAAAAACGACAAATCATTGCTTGTATGACAACTTTCTACACTGAAAAGTAGGGTGTATATTTCTGTTTTTTAAAGGTATGATTGTTATTGGTTAACAAAAACAGATTGTAAGGAACATTATATATGATAAGCTGATATGTTGAAAAGTCAAGCACACTTCCTGTCTTGTGTAGGAACATTGTGTGCTGAACTTGTGACCTGTGAGCTCAGTGCAGTGTTCCATGACCTGTTTCTATGGTAACAGGCAGAAGGCAGATTGGGGGAAGGGTTGAAATGTATTTCAGTTGGAAAGGGTTGAAATGTTTAACCAATAGAAATGTGTGTTTGCTTTTGAGTTTATGTGCGAAGGATTGTGATTTGATGTTTACATGTATATGTGTGGAAAATGAAAGGGAAACTTTTTCATTCTTTGCTTTTGCTGAGAGGTGCACAGTGCAGAGATTCTGTAAAAGAAAATATGGTGAGTGATTGATATACTTCTTAATCTACAAAAGAACTTGAAAGATGAGTTATTTAATTGTGAGGGGATGTATGTAGACTATTTTGATTTTAATCAGACTAATGTATTTTTCTTGCTAAAGTATAGGGAGTACTTTTTTTCTCTACAATGTGTGTGCATGTAGAAACCATTCTGTGATAAGCATTTGTGTTTTTCATGTGTTTGTAAACAGATAACTGTGCAGTTTTTATATTTTGGTAGAATTAGAGACCAGTCATTGTTTATGAATTTGTGAAATGAGTTATGTTATGTTTCTATCCTAAAATGTAGTACTACTTCTAGATGAAGAAATGTGTTTTGGTATAGTGCAAGGGATAGTGTTGTTTGTCTAGAATCACACAGTGAGTCTGTGTGCATTTGGGAACCACTGTGAGAGAAGCATTTGGTAACATCGTGTATTTGCTGACAGATAACTGTTTTAACTTGTCATGTTGTGAAGTTTTAGTAGCATTAGAAGACAGTTATGGCTTATGATTTGATTAAATGAGTCAGGCTTTGACAGAAAAGTGCAGTCCTGAAATATGTAGATTGTGTGCAGTTCCCTTACCAGTTGCACTGTAGTGAATGAGTTTTGGTAAACTCCTAGGGATAGTGGTGCATGTCTAGAATCACAGTGTGAGTTAGTGTGTATTTGGGATCAGTGTGAGAGAAGCATTTGGTGATATCATGGATTTGCTTACAGATAACTTTTTTAAAACCTGTCATGTTGTGAAGTTTTAGAATCCAGTCTTTGGTTATGCGTTGATTAAATGAGTCATGCTTTGACACTGATGTGCTATACTTAAATATGTAGATTGTGTTCAGTACCATTAACTCTTCTAGACTAGCGAATGAGTTTTGGTAAACTTCTAGGATAGTGTTGATTGTCTAAAATCACACTGTGAGTCTGTGTGCATTTGGGTAAGGATTGTGAGAGAAGCATCTGGTAATATCGTGTATTTGCTGACAGATAACTGTTTTAAAACCGGTCATGTTGTCAAGTTTTAGTAGCATTAGAAGCCAGTCTTTGTTTATGCTTTGATTAAATGAGTCAGGCTTTGACACAAAAGTGCAGTCCTGAAATATGTAGATTGTTTGAGGTTCCCTTACCACTTGCACTGTAGTGAATGAGTTTTGGTAAACTCATAGGGATAGTGGTGCTTGTCTAGAATCACACTGTGAGTTAGTGTGTATTTGGGATCAGTGTGAGAGAATCATTTGGTAACATCATGTATTTGCTGGCAGATAACTGTTTTAAAATCTGTCATGTTGTGAAGTTTTAGTAGCATTAGAATCCAGTCTTTGTTTATATGTTGATTAAATGAGTCATGCCTTGACACTGATGTGCTGTACTTAAATATGTAGATTGTGTGCAGTCCCTTTACCCCTTCCACAGTAGTGAATGAGTTTTGGTAAAGTCCTAGGATAGTGTTGATTGTCTAAAATCACACTGTGAGTCTGTGTGCATTTGGGTAAGGATTGTGAAAGAAGCATTTGGTAACATCATGTATTTACTGACAGATAACTGTTTTAAAACCTGTCATGTTGTCAAGTTTTAGTAGCATTAGAAGCCAGTCTTTGCTTATGCGTTGATTAAATTAGTCAGGCATTGACATTAAAGTGTAGTCGTGAAATATGTAGATTGTGTGCAGTTCCTTTACAACTTCCACTGTAGTGAATGAGTTTTGGTAAACTCCTAGGAATAGTGTTGTTTGTCTAGAATCACACTGTGAGTCTGTGTGCATTTGGGAACCACTGTGAGAGAAGTGTTTGGTAACATCATGTATTTACTGACAGATAACTGTTTTAAAACCTGTCATGTTGTCAAGTTTTAGTAGCATTAGAAGACAGTTATGGCTTATGCTTTCATTATACGAGTCAGGCGTTGACAGTAAATTGCAGTTGTGAAATATGTAGATTGTGTGCAGTTCCCTTACCACTTGCACTGTAGTGAATGAGTTTTGGTAAACTCATAGGGATAATGGTGCTTGTCTAGAATCACACTGTGAGTTAGTGTGTATTTGGGATCACTGTGAGAGAAGCATTTGGTAACATCATGTATTTGCTGACAGATAACTGTTTTAAAACCTGTCATGTTGTGAAGTTTTAGTAGGATTAGAATCCAGTCTTTGCTTATGCGTTGATTAAATGAGTCATGCTTTGACACTGATGTGGTGTACTTAAATATGTAGATTGTGTGCAGTACCATTAACTCTTCCAGAGTAGTGAATGAGTTTTGGTAAACTCCTAGGATAGTGTTGCTTGTCTAAAATCACACTGTGAGTCTGTGTGCATTTGGGTAAGGATTGTGAGAGAAGCATTTGGTAACATCGTGTATTTGCTGACATAGTCCTGTTTTAAAACCGGTCATGTTGTGAAGTTTTAGTAGCATTAGAAGCCATTCTTTGCTTATGCTTTGATTATATGAGTCAGGCTTTGACATAAAAGTGTAGTCCTGGAATATGAAGATTGTGTGCAGTTCGCTTACCACTTCCACAGTAGTGAATGATTTTTGGTAAACTCCTAGGTATAGTGGTTGTTGTCTAGAATCACACTGTGAGTCTGTGTGCATTTGAGAACCACTGTGAGAGAAGCATGTGGTAACTGTGTATTTGCTGACAGATAACTAATTTAAAACCTCTCATGTTGTCAAGTTTTAGTAGCATTAGAAGCTAGTCTTTGCTTATGCATTGATAAAATTGAGTCAGGGTTTGACACTAAGGTGCAGTACCATGTTCTATTCTGTTCACTGTGGCAGAACTGAAAATTTAAAAGTTTTACCTAAGCACTGTCCTAGAAGTAGTCTGATTATTTAGTCAGTTTCTAAGTACCAAATAGACTGCTTCAAATGTCTATGTAGTATGCATGTAGTGTTCTAACATACTATACACTTGTCTTTTACACCTTCAATTCCCTAGTCAGTATCCATACACTTCCAGGAAATATCCTGTCACTTCCTTTGCAGTCCTCTAGAGACCCATTCAACAGCATGTACTAATCCATTCACTGTGCCAAAACCCAAACACTTATAAATTCACCAAGACACTCTCTTTCCAGTACTCTAATGATTCAGTCACTGCCTAAGTATTCATGCACAGAGCCAGGTCTTAGCATATGGACTTCTTCAAACCCCTATCCACTATGCATGCAGTCCTCTAAGCACCTACACACTTGTCTTTCACACCTTCAATTCCCTAGTCAGTATCCGTTCACTTCCAGCAAACACCCTGTCACTCCATTTGCACTCCTCTAGTGACCAATTCAGCATCATGTACTAATCCATTCACTGCGCCAAACCCTAATAAATTCATCCAGGCACTCTTCTTGCAGTACTCTAATCATTCAGTCAGTACTCAAGTACTCATCCAGTGACCCAGGCCTTAGTATATGGACTGCTTCAAAGCCTTATCCACTATGCATGCAGTCCTCTAACCACCTACACAATTGTCTTTCTCACCTTCAATTCCCTAGTCAGTATCCATACACTTCCAGGAAATACCCTGTCACTCCCTTTGCAGTCCTCTAGTGACCCATTCAGCACCATGTACTAATCCATTCACTGTGCTAAAACCCAAACACTTATAAATTCACCAAGATACTATCTTTGCAGTACTCTAATCATTCAGTCAGTGCCTAAGTATTCATACACTGAGCCAGGCCTTAGCACATGGACTGCTTCAAACCCCTATGCACTATACATGCAGTCTTCTAACCACCTAGACACTTGTCTTTCACACTTTCAATTTCCTAGTCAGTATCCATACAGTCCAGCACTTGTGACTGCCTTTGCACTCCTCTAGTGACCCATTCAGTACCAAGTACTAATCCATTCCCTGTGCGAAAAGCCTATAAATTCACCTAGGCACTCTCCTTGCTGTATTCTAATCATCCAGTCAGTACCCAAGTAGTCATGCAGTGAGCCAGGCCTTAGCACATGGACTGCTTTAAATGCCTATGCAGTATGGATGCAGTCCTCTAATCACCTACACAGTTGTGTTTCACACCTTCAATTCCCTAGTTAGTATTCATACTCTTCTAGCAAACACCCTGTCACTCACCCAGTGTGTCTCCTTATAGTACTGTAATCATTTAGTCAGTTAGCATGTAGTCTTTTAGTGAGGTAGGCTTTAGGGCATGAACTGCTTCAAAGTAGTATGCACTATGCATGTAGTGTTTTAACCATCGTCACACTTGTGGTTCAGGGCTATAGTTTCTTAGTCAGTTTTTATATAAAATGTGTTTGTACAGTAATGGAATAGTATAAATTTGAAAGTTATTAATATACATTTATTTGTGATTCTTTTTTACAGATACAGAACAGGAGTGTTTCTCATCTGTTTGCACTCTTCTCGTGCAAGATTGTTTGGATGAAGGGTCCTTAGGTGTTTCATCATACTTGCTGTGCCGCACGAGTATTTTTTGTTAGGATCCCCTCGTAACAGAACTCTTTGGCAAATCTTGCGAATGAAGAAGGTGGCATTGGTCTTTGTTTGCCCCTTGCAAAAAGTTAAAAATGTCTTCACCACTGAAGAAAAACGTTGTGGCGTGGTGCCTTCTGCAAAAAAAATTCCTCAGATTCGGTAAATATTTTAAAGCGGCAAAATTTACAGTTTTTGTAAGTTAAAGTTATAAAATGTTGTTAGCTGCATACATTTTGGGGCCGATTCCGATCCTGGAAAAATATTCCCCGTACAAATCGTATCTGGAGTTTTTTCCGACCGAATCGTACAAGTCCCGTACAAACTGGCAAGTACAATTCGTATGGGAAAAAGTCCATACGAATCGCATTGGGAAAATTCCCCCACACGTCCTCGGGTCGGGAAAAGTCTCCGACACGTCCCCGGACATTATAACGTACAAATGGGAAAACTGAAGTCCGAATGCGCTAGTACGATCCGTCCCATCCGTCCGATTGTACAACTGTATGGAAAAAGACCGTCCGGAGCGAACTCCCATAGCAACCATGGAGATGCCCAAACAGGTGCCCGGTACGCGCCGAACACCCCCCCAGCCCCCCTGTGTGTACACGCCGTACCCCCAGCCCCCCGTATATACGGAGCGTAACCCCAGCCACCCCGTATGTACGGAGCGTACCCCCAGCCCCCTGTATGTACGGAGCGTACCCCCAGCCCCCCGTGTGTACGCGCCGTACCCCCAGCCCCCCGTATATACGGAGCGTACCCCCAGCCCCCCGTATGTACGGAGCGTACCCCCAGCCCCCCCGTGTGTATGCGCCGTACCCCCAGCCCCCCGTATGTACGGAGCGTACCCCCAGCCCCCCGTATGTACGGAGCGTACCCCCAGCCCCACCGTGTGTACGCGCCGTACCCCCAGCCCCCCGTATATACAGAGCGTACCCCCAGCCCCCCGTATGTACGGAGCGTACCCCCAGCCCCCCGTATGTACGGTGCGTACCCCCATACGGGGGGCTGGGGGTACGCTCCGTACATACGGGGGGCTGGGGGTATGCTCCGTACATACACGGGTGGGGGTATGGCGCGTCCATCCGCGGGGGGGCTGGGGGTCCGGCGCGTACTTACGGGGGGGCTAGGGGGGTGTTCGGCACGTACCGGGCCCCCTTTTCCTCACGCTTCGCGGCGTACTTCGCTTTTCCGGCACTTTTTGGGTGCCGTAAAAATATTGCCGTCCGGAGTGCTGTCGGTACGAATCGTACTTGCTGGTACGTAAAAAGCTGCCAAACTCCGTCCGGACGTCACGTCCGCGGTGTCCCGGATCACATTTGTATGTATTTTTCTGTCGGTCGGTCTTTTTTCCGACTCGTACGGAAATGGTGTTTCCGTACGAATCGTACTTGCAATTTTGTAGGGTTTTTTTCCCGGGTACGAGTCGGACGGAGAAAACGCTCCGACCGACAGTTTGTACCCGGTTTTTCCAGGATCGGAATCGGCCCCTTTATGTATCTGTGATTTGTTTCTTGTGGTATTTTGTTGAGAATACCATGTTGTTTTTTTTTTAACAATCTTTTTGATTTTCCTGGTCTGTCGCCGACATCCGTGGTTCCCACAGGAGTGTTCCGCCTTGTTGTTTTGTATTATTGTTGTTACATTTTGTTTATTAGTTTATTGTTTATATTTATGTTAATAAAAAAATAAAGTTTGAAAATAGTTTATCGTTTATATATTATTATAAAAAATAAAGTTTGAAAAAAAAATGAATAATGTTTTTGGTTGTTCTCTTAACTGCTGTGTGACTCTTTCTTGTTCTTATTACTGTTATTTGATGGAGTCCACCATGGTGTTAAATTTTGGGGCTCTTATCGCTGGAATACTAGTGATATCTGCAGTTTGTACCAACTTCTGAATAGTGTCTTAGATTTATCTCAACTTTACTTCCGTTAAAGTGCTGATAATGAAATGGAGAGTAGCCGTTCCCGTGCAAAAAGACATGAGGTGCACCTTTGCGATTTATTCTAAATACTAAAATCCTGTATTGTATTGCACTGAGGTATTGGCTGCACTTACAGTGTACACACAAAATCTATTAAGAAATCTCATTGTATTTATATTGATTGGGAATAGTGCGTCAGGTGCTGGATCTTGACGAGATACACTGCTCAGTTCGTATATTGTTCTGCACACGAAAAAAATCACATCACAACTTTCACACCAATTGCAATGCGAAACAAATTCCGGCGATAAGACACGTTAGCACCAGGGATTTTACACCTGCTTTCTGCTGGTGTTAAGCAGGACAACTACCTGCACCATGAAAGGGAACACAGCCAAGAGCCACACCAGAACACCCACAGGTGCCATAGAGTCAATGAGCATGATACAGGGATACCCATGAGGGCCAGAAGACTCATCTCAACAACTCCAGGACCGCCAATGCCCCCCAAACCCACATCTTAGTAAGTGTGTCCCTGTGGTCATTGTCTTAGCATGATAGGCACGAGCCCTGCAACATCACAGTGTGCTGTCACCTCAGCGTTGGCAGTGAGCCTGGATGTGTAGCTACGTACGCATCCTCCTGCATGCACAACTGGCGTGTGCTGGTCTGTTGTTCACAGGTCAGTGCAGGGGTGTGCCTATCCGGCAAGGGGAACGGGGTGTCTCGGACATGTCCGTGTACAGGAAGTGCGGTAAGTGTGTCTCTGTGTTCTGGTGTGGCCTGTTACAAGAGCCGCAGCAGTCGATGTTGTAAAGTGGCATGCACCACCTCCAAACGGCACTGTGATGTTGTTGTTGGATTGTAGCAGGACATGCGCAAATAGGCATTACAATGGGGTGCCGTACGAGTGCACGAGATACAACAGCTCACTGTACAAAAGTGTGGGGGCTCGTGGGAGGGAGGAGCAGCCGTTTGGCAACATAACACACAGTGAACCCGACCATGTGCCACATGCTGGGCATCTCATCCATGATGACCACGGTCGAAGACATCCCACAACACCGACGACTGGCCTTTGTACACATCCTGTATGAATGCAGCGTGGTTTTCACTTCTATGCTCGTTCAGTGGTGTGATGTTGGCAGGTTGTGTGACTTGTGCTCCTTGTTGGTGTGTTTCATTTTGGCCATTGTTAGTCTATGTGTGTTGTACTTTATTGTGCATGTGTGCCATTCTGCCCATCTCCCCCCCCCCTCCCCCCCACTCCCTGCTTCTTCCTCTTCCTAGTGCTGTTGTGTCTATAATTTTGTTGCTGCACACATAAATACATGTAAAGAATAAATTAGAATAGTTCCTTGATTCTTTTAGGTTTCAAAACTTCTCTATTGGTTTCTTTTAATTTTCCATATGAACCGTTTTTTTTAATAGTCAACAACACATTGAAGTCAGAAGTGCAACGTATTCTATCAACACACTTTATCGAACATTCTACAATACGTGCAGGTTAAAAGTTCATCAATTTTTAAAAACTTTACGATATTTTTTTGTAACATTTTCTTGAACCTTTAACGACACATGCAGGTTAAAAGTTGACGATTGTTTTAAGTTCGAACAGTGCCTTCCAAATGCAAGTAGCAGGTGTGGTTGAGCTGAGCAAATTTTATCCTATGATATGTACTCCACGTTGAAACTGCTTTTTCTTAACCAATCACAAAGATGCTTTTCCACAAAACTAATGTGCACCCTACTTTTAAAAAAGAATGCTTTTCATGATATCTTCAGAGATAAGTTATAGATGGGAATTAGCATTTAAAAAACCTTTGAAATTCACTGAAAAAACCATATGTTTCATGCACGTTATAGTTAGGAATTGGCATTTAAAAAACCTTTGAAATTCACTGAAAAAACCAAAGGTTTCAGGGGCGTTATAGTTAGGAATTGGCATTTAAAAAACCTTAGAAATTCACTGAAAAAACCATTGGTTTCAGGGGTGTTATAGTTAGCTGGACATTTCCCTCGTACAAAACCCTAGAAATTCCCATGTTATAGTTAGTTCAGCTAACTATAACTCGCGCCCCCGCAATGCACTGCTGATGACGTCACATATTACATCACTCATGACATGGTCAATGACATCACTGATGACATCTCAAATGACATCACTGATGACATCACTGATGACGTCATCCATGTGATAAATTAGTGCATCTTCTCACACCCTAATATAACCTTTGATACACCGACTCAAAATTTCAGACGGCCATTTTGACAACCATAGATACTCCAATACCAATAACTACTCACCCACTCATTGACTTTTAGGTCTACATACATCTCCACTCACTCACCTATACAGTTACTCATACTTACAGTCACTCTGTGCATTTATACACCTATATAGACACCCACATGTCGCCAATCATCCATTGAGGTACTGATACATCTAGTCAGTCATGCAAATAATTAATCACAGTAAAGTTTACTCACCTATACAGTTAAAAACACTCAAGTTCACTTACTCATAAAAATACTAACACATTCTGTGTCTTCCTGCATAAAAACAAACAGCACATGACACAGATATCCTTGCACTATGGCGCATACAGCCACTCCCAAAATCACACACTCTCACATATAGATAGTTATATACTCTTACACACATATACACTGCGTTTCACATATGTAGTTACTGACACATGTACAACTGAGATATACATTCAATCACTTACACACCCATACATACACTCACCCAACCATACAGTCCATCACAGATGCACTCTTAAAAACATGCACCCACTGAATCACCCACTCACACATCTAGTCACAGAGTCACACACACCCTACCCACACAAACACTCAGGCACCCATACAGATACTCAGACAACCAATCAATAACCCATATAGACACTCGTATAGCTATTCACAAAACCATGCAGCCACTTATACACCAACACACAGACACATACAGACATTCACACAGTTTAGTCACTAGTCTGCAATAAGATACATTTAATGACTCACTTATAGACTCAGTTACGCACCTAGAAAATCATCCATTCACACACTTGTACACCCACTTATTTTTCAACAGGCCTTTCCCTATATATATTAAACATAATAAAACTGTTCAGAAACACATAGTCAAAGGATGACGTCATCAGTGATGTCATGAGTGATGTCATTTGAGATGTCATCAGTGATGTCATCAGTGATGTCACTGACCATGTCATGAGTGATGTAATATGTGACGTCATCAGCAGTACATTGCGGGGGCGCGAGTTATAGTTAGCTGAACTAACTATGACAGGGGAATTTCTAGGGTTTTGTACGAGGGAAATGTCCAGCTAACTATAACACCCCTGTAACCAATGGTTTTTTCAGTGAATACATATATATATAGATATCAAACACATGGGGTGGTCCAAAAATCGAGTCGCACTCGGGTTAAGGAGAAGCTTTTCCCCAAAGCTTTATTTACACCAACCAGCAGCACTTGCCAGGAAATATACAGCATGCGTCCGCATCCCTGACGCGTTTCGAGTGATCTCTTCTTCAGAGGGAGCAGCGGGCCAGAAGCGCATTCGTGGAATCACCTCCCTTTTATTCAGTCACAGCAGAATCGCATGCCGCCAATTAGCATGCGTAGCTTTCTGGGATATGAAGTCCAAATTAACATCCAAATGGTAGCGCTTCAAAAATAAATGCCAAAGTGAGCTCGAAGTGAGCCCCTAGAAAGCGCTGCTGTTGCCATCCACGCTCTTTACCCCACGATAGAGCCCCGTGTATCTGGGCTCCGTGGCCCCCACCATCAGGGGTGGTGCGACTCAGCGGCAGGACGGCCGCTAAAACATCAAACACATGGGGTGGTCCAAAAATCGAGTCGCACTCGGGTTAAGGAGAAGCTTTTCCCCAAAGCTTTATTTACACCAACCAGCAGCACTTGCCAGGAAATATACAGCATGCGTCCGCATCCCTGACGCGTTTCGAGTGATCTCTTCTTCAGAGGGAGCAGCGGGCCAGAAGCGCATTCGTGGAATCACCTCCCTTTTATTCAGTCACAGCAGAATCGCATGCCGCCAATTAGCATGCGTAGCTTTCTGGGATATGAAGTCCAAATTAACATCCAAATGGTAGCGCTTCAAAAATAAATGCCAAAGTGAGCTCGAAGTGAGCCCCTAGAAAGCGCTGCTGTTGCCATCCACGCTCTTTACCCCACGATAGAGCCCCGTGTATCTGGGCTCCGTGGCCCCCACCATCAGGGGTGGTGCGACTCAGCGGCAGGACGGCCGCTAAAACATCAAACACATGGGGTGGTCCAAAAATCGAGTCGCACTCGGGTTAAGGAGAAGCTTTTCCCCAAAGCTTTATTTACACCAACCAGCAGCACTTGCCAGGAAATATACAGCATGCGTCCGCATCCCTGACGCGTTTCGAGTGATCTCTTCTTCAGAGGGAGCAGCGGGCCAGAAGCGCATTCGTGGAATCACCTCCCTTTTATTCAGTCACAGCAGAATCGCATGCCGCCAATTAGCATGCGTAGCTTTCTGGGATATGAAGTCCAAATTAACATCCAAATGGTAGCGCTTCAAAAATAAATGCCAAAGTGAGCTCGAAGTGAGCCCCTAGAAAGCGCTGCTGTTGCCATCCACGCTCTTTACCCCACGATAGAGCCCCGTGTATCTGGGCTCCGTGGCCCCCACCATCAGGGGTGGTGCGACTCAGCGGCAGGACGGCCGCTAAAACATCAAACACATGGGGTGGTCCAAAAATCAAGTCGCACTCGGGTGCGTAGCTTTCTGGGATATGAAGTTTGGACTTCATATCCCAGAAAGCTACGCATGCTAATTGGCGGCATGCGATTCTGCTGTGACTGAATAAAAGGGAGGTGATTCCACGAATGCGCTTCTGGCCCGCTGCTCCCTCTGAAGAAGAGATCACTCGAAACGCGTCAGGGATGCGGACGCATGCTGTATATTTCCTGGCAAGTGCTGCTGGTTGGTGTAAATAAAGCTTTGGGGAAAAGCTTCTCCTTAACCCGAGTGCGACTCGATTTTTGGACCACCCCATGTGTTTGATATATATAGATATATGTGTCTGGGTTGCCACATTCATCACCCCGGTACGACGATTGTTGCGGTGGGAACTTCTCTATTCTCATGTACAGACCCAGGATGTGATGTGCTATATGTGGACAGAATAGAGAGACAGTGAACTCTGCCCACACGGGTAGGGTGGGGGCTATCCAGGCTGGAGCAGAAGAGCCTCGCTGAGAGAGGCTGGCTGTGATTTTTGGTCAGACAAGCCTAGAGCCTGCTGTTCAGTAAAGATGGGTGCAGAACTATGGTCAACTTAACAAAAGGCCTACAGATCAGGCTGGCAGGGCCTACATAGGGGTTCATACTGGCTGAGTGACAAGGATGGCCCAGGGCATTTGTTATATAGTAAAACAGGACCCTCTGGTCAATTTAACACGGCCTACAAATTAGGCCGGCAGGGCAAGGACAAGGGGTCTCATACCTCAGGTATGGACAGAACGGGCCTGGGGTACCCTATGATAAAAAATAGACCCTCTCTCATTTTTTAAAATACTTTATAGAGTTTTCACACCAAAAACGAGCGTTCATACCCAGGTAATTCTTCAAGACCCCATCCATTGACTTGTTTCCATTACATACATTTGAGTCCCGAACACATTGCACAGTTAGATATACTTTACACTTTACTGACACAGCGGTAAAACCAACATCAGACACATATAAGGTTGTTCACCGCACCACTGCTTACATGCTGCTTCTACAATCAGACTCACCATCTTGCTCACTGCCATACCCCGTTAGATGCAACAAGTCCCTGCATAGCTCTCTCCATAGCGTAATATCCTCCTCTAGCTTGTCATCCTTACGGCAGGCCTTCATATGCAGTTCCTCCACCAGGGACCACTCACCCACATCCCTCATCCAATTTTCAAACAATGGAGCCTGCTCACCCATGCAGCAAATGGCAACCCTCCGCTTAGCCAGCGCCAGCTGTTGTAACTTATTAGCCATTTTCCTTTTTTTGCGCTGCGGCACCAGCCCCAAGAGGCACTCTTCCGGTGTAGCCTCCACAGAGATCCTCACCCCCCTACTGATCCGTGCCAACACAGCAAGCCAGTACTGATGTACGTCTGGGCATTCCCACGCCAGATGCATGAACCCCAAATGGGCTTTGTGACATCTAGGGCATTCATGTAACCGGGTGGGATCTCTGCGGTGGAGCCTCGCCGGGGTCATGTACACCCGTTGGAAATAATTATAGTGCAGTAGCTTCAATCTGGCATTGCAAGACACCTTACGTGTTAGCGTACATACCCTCACCCAATCATTTTCTGGCAACAGTACCTGCAGATCCTCACTCCAAGCATCACATGCCCTATGGGCCAGGGACCCTGAATCCACCCTCATGACCTTTTAACACAATGACACTAGTCTACGCCCGCCGTCACAGGTCAACAATATGTCTACCATCTCAGAAATCCGGGGCATGTCTGGGTAGGGGGGCCATGTAACCTTGACCAATTCCATCAGGCCTGTGTATTGAAGATATTGCCCCTGACCCAAGTCAAACCCTTCGCATGCCTGCTCAAAGGTGTACTTCACATATAAATCTGCCGAAACCGTGCAACCACCTTCCCTCCAAGCCTGAAAGGACATGTTCTCCATCATCTTCCGCACTGGAGCTAACTGCCAAATGGGCAATTCCGGATGAAAAGGAGCCAGCCCCAACACTCGCACCACGGTTTTCTGCCACAGGAAGGCAGTTTGTCTAACCACATATGGTAGGTCCACACTCGCCCCAGGACCCTCCATCGAAATCGCAGGGAGATCCCCTGGTTGTACCCGGCCATCAAGTAAACACTTTTCCCAATTATCACCCTCATCCAACCACTGCACTGCGTGCTGACGGTGCTCCGCGTAATAGTAGAAATCAAACCTAGGCACTCCAAGCCCCCCCTCCTCATACCTCTTCAGAAGTACCTGCAACGCTACTCAGCAGCGTCCCCCCGCCCAAAATAAGGTCACCAGTAGGGAGTTCAGCTGCCGAAACACCTTCGCAGGAACTGGGCCCAACGCGTTCTGCAGAACATACAATCATCTCGGCTGCATTACCATTTTCACCTTAGCTATTTTACCCATTATGGACAGTGGGAGCGTATTCCAAAAGTCCACGGAGCTCCTCAGTGACTCAATTGCCCTGGTTATATTCAAGCTGAAGTAACTTAGCATCCCTGTGTGCCACCTGCATCCCCAGGTATCTAAAGTGGTCCGTCTCCCTTTTCACACCCAATCTAGGCAGCTCCTCCGTCCCACAGTCTTTCAGTCCCGCCAGAGGGACCGCCAAAGACTTACGCCCATTGATACGCAATCCAGAATAGACCACAAATTGATCCATCATCTGCAATAAATTTGGTATAGCCTCGCGTGGAGACGCGACATAAAATAGCGCATCATCCGCATAGAACGAGACGAGGTGGTTAACATTCCCAAATTGTAAGCCCCAGCGACCCAAATCCTGCCTCGCCCATACCGCCATGGGCTCAATAGCCAACGCAAACAGCAGTGGCAACAGAGGGCATACCAGCCGCGTGCCACGCTCCAGCAACCACTGCGCCGAACTAGATTGGCCCGATCGCGCATGCACCGCAGGGATCGTATACAATATTTTGACCCACATGCAAAAGCGTGGTCCAATCCTTAATCTTCTGAGAGTCTCCAAGAGATATCCCCAATCCACCGTATCAAGCGATTTCTGGAGATCAATAGAGACCAATACCATCTCATCAGGGGCCATTTGCGTCTCATGCAGTACGTGCGCCAGCCGTCGTATTTTCATGGACGTACTACGGCCTGGGATGAAACCACACTGGTGCTCCTGAACTAAGTAGCCCATGTGCAGTCCCAACCGTTGAGTCAAAACTTTGCATAGGATTTTTACATCTTTGTTAAGCATCATCAACGGACGATATGACGCCGGATCCAGAGCATCCCCACCCGGCTTCGGAATCATGCAAATCTCACCCTCGCGCATCGTAGGAAGCAAGACTTCATTATTGAAAGACTCATTATTAGTCTGCAACAATGACGGGACTAGCTTTGCCGAATATGTCTGGTATTACTCAATGCGCAGTCCGTCAACCCCCGGGGCCTTGGCCCTAGGGATGTCTGCTATTGCCTCCATCAACTCCTCCTCAGTAATCTGTGCATTCAGCTCCGTCCTAGACTCGTCAGGCAGCTGCCGCAGCTGGAGTCCCTCCAAAAAAGGGATGTAAAGTTCAGCCCTGACCAACGGGTGCGCGCTATACACTTCCTGCAGGTGTTGCCTAAACAACTCCAGCATACCTACCCGAGTGTGAACCAGTTCACCCGCCCGGCCGCAGAGGCTATTAATCAGCAGGGGGCACTATCCATGCGAGTAGTCAGCTAGATTTGTCGCACTCCGCATGCAGCAGTTGGCGATACATCGTAAGTATATACTGTCCAGCCTATCCCACGTATCAGCTACCTGCACACACAGTGCACGCTCTCGCTCCTGAGCATCATCCTGTCCCAGCAGCCTTGACTGTAGCTCAGCCAATGCATCCTCCCTCTCCCGCAGCTCAGACTGCAATTGCTTCCGAACGCCCTACGTCACTCCCATTGCCGCCCCCGGACCACAGCCTTTTTTTCGGTCCCACTCATTAGTTCTGTTGCTTGTAGTGCCCCAATTAAGAGACATATACTTTGTCAGCGCATTTGAGATGGACTCTCTCCCAACCTGATCCTCCAGGATATCTGCAGGCAACCGCCAGCTGCGAGGGCCCTGCTCCCCCACCGCCCACCGGACCAAACAACACACATTCGTATGATCGGACAAAAAACGTGCCAAATGAGTAATTTCCGTTGCCATAAACGCAGGGTGCTCCATCACCAACACCCTGTCAACCGACTGTGTATTATGGGTAGGCGTAAAACTTGTAAATATTTTCTGAGTCTGGTGGCGTTCCCTCCAAACATCTCAGGTACCCAGGTCACTCATCAGACTCTGCAACTGTTTTGTCATTTGCGGCTTGGTACCCCTCCTGGGCGGGCATCTGTCCAGCTCAGGGTCCATCACACAATTAAAATCTCCTAGCTATATCAACGGAGTGTCCAATTCTACAGTAATCAGATCCGGCAAGATCCCACAGAAGTTTGGCTCATCAATATTGGGGGCATAGGTATTTAGTATGCTTATGTCCCTTCCATCCAGCTTACCCCATAATAGCACATAGCGGCCACCCACATCTGCCTCGGCATACTGCATCGTGAAGGGGGCACTGGGCTCCACCCATATTAACGCTCCTCGAGCATAGGTAGAGCACGACGAGTGAAACACCTGTCACCTCCATTTTTTCGCCAAACGTGCTGCCCCAGCATCATCCAGGTGCATCTCTTGCAGGCATCTAAACATTGTTATTTTGCTTAAGGAATGAGATGACTCTATGCCGTTTGGTGCAGGTGCCCAACCCCCTGAAATTCCAACTAAGAAATGTTACCACGCGTGCCATAGGTATTGTATTCACACGTACGCACTGTCCGTCCGTGCACCAGGACTCATCACTCTCCCGCAATGACGCGCCTTTCGCCATAACACAACGTACAATCAAACAACAACAACGAGTCAAACAATCTCCCCCCCCCCCCCCCCCCCCCCGACAATGCTCGACTACCATCACAGATGATTTTGCCCACCCACCGCTCGTGCCAGGACATGCACAGCATCCCAAGTTGCCGTGTTTTCATTGTGTAGTAACTGCTCTTTGTGACATCGCTGACACATGATATCAAGAATAGATCTTAATCCATGGCTACCCCTAGGTTACTTAACTCTGTCCATGTTGTAGAAGGGACCTCAAGTACCTTGGACAGTATGTTGGTAGGCTGGTGTTTTTACCATTATCCCGGGTCATATTATTTGTCTTTGTAGTGATAAGCTTTAGGTGGTTACTTATCCATTCATTTATGTAGCAAATATAGTCATTAAGTTTTGATTTGTAGAGGTCTTCCGAATCATCCATTATTAACAGGTGAAGTTGAATTATCTAATCAGGTCCGGTAAGTGGGATTTGGTATTTGTTGAATAATTAAGGAGGTATGATGGACCCGTGAGGGTTGCCACAGTGTTTGGTGTGAGAAGCTGATGTGAAAGGTGTTGGGTATACCAAGCTTTGTCAGTCCTTCAGGTAAGAGGCTATCCAATTTAGAACCTTTTCACGTATTCTGAGATGATGGAACCTTTGAAGGAGCATGTGGTGGTTCACAGTGTAAAATGCTGCTGATAGGTCCAAAAGCAACAAGGCAGCCACTCGTTTCTACTCTTTGTTAGCTCATTTCAAATGGATACGAGGGCTGACTCTTTGCCTTCACTTAGTCTGAATGTGGATTGTTGTTCTGACATCCTGCCATTAGATGTTAGCCTATTGTTTGCTGTGTCAAGTGGCTTTTCTTTTGAGCTGTGGTCTAATGTAGGTGTTTTTCAGCTCAGATGGGAAAGAACCTAGTTGCAAGGACCTGTCGAGCAAACCTTCCCTGCACAGGTTGTTGAGTTGCTGCAACTTAAGGCGATCCTAATTATCTATTGTTAATAATTGAAGAACAAAGTGTTTCTTTTGGCAGTGAAGAAATGAGCAAGGTTTGAGTCAAAGAATAATGAAGGAGAGTTAGGTTAGCAAGATCACTGGATGAACAGGATTTTTTCCACCTGTGCTCAGCCTTGCACCAAGTATTCAAGGCAAGCAAGAGGATATTTGTAATACTAGGCTGAGGCAGTTTTTGGTGTGGAGCAAAGGGAGTAAGAGGATGGAAGGTGCCTGAAGTAGATGAAATGGCATTTGTGAGAGGATGAGAGATGTGACCAGGCTCTGGACATGGTAGTCAATCAGAAGAGTGAAGACGCAAGATGCAATAGAGGACATGTCTAGAGATCATAAACTGAGAGGGAGAAAGCAGATAGCCCTTTGTGGGAAAAATAGAAGATTTGATTGACATAGGAGTCAGAGATATGAGAAAAAATAGTATCACACTGTGAGAATTTGAGATAAAATATGGAAGAAAAGGAGAAATATCTGTAATGTGCAAGTTGAGATTCAAGTCACCAAAGATGGGAGTGGGCAGAAGAATCAGCTAACTAAGTCGAGTATGATAGTCCAAAATGATACTCGTATGAAGACAAGGTGAAGAAAGCTGGAGAAGCAAAAGGAGTTCAATTCAAAGGCAGAGAAGGTGAAGATAGATGGAGAAGTAAAAGGAGTCAAGGAAGAGTGGTGCAAAATGCCCATACCACCAAAGGTGAAAATGGTATGAAAAGTATGTGATGAAGAGGAAAGAAATCCATGTTTCCATGAGACATAGCTGCTGAAGACTGAGCCAATAAAGGATCAGGTGTAGCATTATTCTTATTAAAGACAGAAAAATTATTCCATAGAGCAGTAGGCATGTGGGCAGTGAGAGATATTGTTACAATGGAAATGTAAAATGCTAAGATGAAAGTGAACAGACCAAAAGCAGACATATGGAAAAGCCTCAGGCATTATAGTAGTTAGAAGGATATCTAGAATAGAGATGAAGGAAGTAAAAGAAGATAAGGTAGCAGACTGACGCAGGGCAGTGATGGAGGAAAATGATGAATAAACATAGTAACTGATCCAAGCCTGGTCTGTCAGCTTTAGCAGATCCAGTGGGCTAACTTTCTTGACTTGACTCTCTTCATGTCTGTGCCCAGCCATGGTGCTGTATGGAGAGGGTGAGCATGTATTGGTCGCCCCCTCCTCTTCAAAACCACACCTTCCTGGTGCTTACCTGGGCCTGGAAAAGGCAGGACCAAGTTTTAATTCAAGCCTGAAAGATTTGAGAATGGAGGGAGTGGCATAGAAACCAAGCAGGGAGGCAGATGACCTGGCACAGTGTTGAAGTCTAACTGTATTCTTCACGTGTACGGATCAGCCAGGAAGGAGACAGTGTGGTGCATGGGGAGCAGGCCACCCTAGGGAAAGAAAAAGCCTTTATTTAAACAGCAAACATTGACAATGCTGAAGGATTGATTCTGTTTGGCAAACATGGATTTAAATCTATGATAACAAAACCTTATTATGAGCCACCTTACCGGGCACGCCATAAATCAATATTGGGTTTGAGCCAAGATGGCTCTTGAGTCGTCATATCCTTCTTCTGCTCTACCACACCACACTTCACTAGAATATCTTCCTAAATTTGCTTACCCCAGCAATTGTGGCCACGAATTCATCATCTGTAAAGACTTGCAGCATCAGGCTACCCATAGAGGAGACCAAGAAGCAAAAAGGATTTGGATGGAAAGGCCTGACCCACTAATTGTGGCATGCTTCATCATCAGCCGGTCGTCCCACCATGTTAAGATGATACTAACTTGGTGGTCTCAACTAAATGGGGAGGGAGATCAGATTAAGATTTCATTGTAAGGGGGCTGAGTTAACTAAAGTCCTGACCTTTCCCTATCTAGGGGTACTTTTTGATGATCGAGGGTCCTGGTGTGCACAAATTACGCAAAAAAAGAGCACCCTAGCTAGGACAACGGGGTCCACTTTGAATTTTGCACAAAGATTAGGGTCAAAACCCTTCCCCGCCCTGTTGAAGATTTATAAAGAAAAGTGTATCCCCATGGCAATCTATGGATGTGATGTCTGGGGTTACAAAGACGTAAAGGATATCCAGGTGGCTGAAATAAATTCATGCGTAAACTCCTTGTAGTCCCGCCTGCTGCCCCGGCATATATTTTGCATGAAGAATTAGGGGTAGGATGCATCTCCGACTTGATAGCGGTAGCCCCCCTGTTGCGTTGGCTGAGAATTTGGGCCTGTCCCATTACTAACCTAAATAAACATATAATTACTGACTGCACAGCGCTGGAGGGAGCTATACACATTCCCTGGCTAAAATATGTAATGGAACAGACAAAATGGCTTGGCTGCCCCGACCTGTACCTGACCCACAAGCCCTTGGGTAAAACAGCCGTTAAAAACATGAAACCCACGGTGAGAAGGTATGTCACACTGACTCTGTGTAAACAAGTCCAACCGTATTTACTCTTTGTTAGTAACGCGTTCCATTGTTTTGTGTTGACTAGATTCCGTCTAGATCTTGGCTTCTGGCCTTACCCCAAGGATTTATGAAACCCGGCACTTTAAAACCTTGCGCATGTGACAACTTCTCAGAGCAAGAAATTTTACATTTTATCTTTTTCAGTGATTTTTATTATCCATTGCGCAGAAAGTTCATATTCCCGTTGCTCAGAGACTGTCAATTTACCCACGTTAGGCCCGCATTTTTGTACCTTCAAATGTTATCTTCTCCTATGGTCTGTTTTGGGGTTGCAAGTTTTTTAACAGGGGCCATCAGACACAGGAAAAAGTTGTGTCTGCCTTAGCCATGCTTGCCTTTTCTTGTTTTGGGCTTAGGGCTCTCATCATGTTAATACATGCACTTTATGATATACTGCCCATTTCACTTGTTTTTATTCTTAGCACTTCTCACTTTATATAATGTATTCTTTGTAATTTCAAAACCAGAACACTGGCCTTTTTAATGATACAAAAGATGTCCATATTTTACCTTCTTATTTGATATAGGTTTTATAAATTGCATATATGTTGACGCAATGTATTCTTTTAACTTGTTTGCTTTTATGGCTTTTAGTTGCCCAATAAAGTACCTTTTGACTTCATTAAGTGTCTTTCTGGTCATAAAAGGGGTCCAGATTCTTATATAAAACAACCTCTGCGTAAACCCAGGTTTTCCATTATTTTGGGGTACACAAGCCTGGATTGAAACCACAGGAGGATGTTACAGTGAATCTATATCTCGAACATCGTTTCTACTTGTCCTTTGCCAACATGTTTCAGCCTCAGTAAGATCCCTCATAGGAGGGTCTATGGTATTCATCAGGGCAGTCAGAGGTACCCCTATTAGCTTGTCTTTGAGTGCTAATTACTACATGCATATTGCCTCATTGCTGAGACAAACAAGTACACCGGCGGCACTCTTAGGTCAATGGAGGGGACCTGAGCCTTTATGAGTTTGTGACTACAAGAGGGGTCCCCGTTACCCCCCCCCCCCCTCCCCCCTCGTGACTACTAGGTTTGAACCCATTAGAATTAGGGTGAATTAAAGCTGGATGGGCAGGGAAGACATTCTTACATGCATGTATGAATTAGCAGTTCCGATTCAACCTGGGGAACCTCTCCATTTGAAGCCTGGGTGACTGATGGCTGTTTCTCCAGGTGTTGGCATCTCATTGATGATGTGCTTCTGCCAGTCAGCCAGACTACCACGATTTTTCTGAGATATTGCAGGTCATGGGAGTAACTGAGGTGCCTGCTAGGGGGTAGCCAAATTGGCACTGTAGAAGAAGAGTGTTGCAGGGCTGCTCTGAGGGTGGCTGAGGCAGCATTTGAGGGACTGCATCATAATTCAGTGCAGATTGGCTTCCGCGATCAAAAACAATACATTCATCAACACTTGGACTTAAAGAAACATTGCTGAATTGAAATGCATTTGGTTGTGGCCCATGGCGCATAGTCTCAGCAGGGGAATGAGAGACAGTGACTACCCTGCTCTGAATGATGTTTAATCATGGAATTCCTGATCACTGTGGGTGGGAGACCACCCCACTGCCATCTCTCATTTTCCAGCCAGTCCCCTATCTTTGGTGGCAGCTGATAATTGGTTACTAAAGTGAGTTACCTACTTAAGTGGAGGTAATTTGGTTTGTGGATGAATGAGCATGATGTGGGTCCATTACCACTGCAGATTTCTTCAGATTGGCATTGAGGGGCATAGAATTCCACAGGACTGTGTGGTGATACATTCTCTCATCTACTTTCTGTATCCAACAATACATGCAAATACTAACAGCATTTGAAAACTGGCAAATAGAAGGGCAGTGGTGTGTCAGTCTGGTGAAGATGATACTTCTGGTAAGAGTATTTGTGTATTTTGAGCTTGTGCTCTATGAAAGACTCAAGAATTAACCAAGCATGTGCTGGCTGTATTTACTAAACGTTCATACTGCTTCTTAGGTACACCTTATGTAAATTACTGAAAGCTTATAGAGCTCTTTCTTCCTCTCTCCCCTTCCCCAGCCTTGCCTTACTGAAGAATTGCACAAAACTCCTAGCATAAGTCACGCTGCTGCAGAAGATAAACCACCAGCATTATGTTAAAAATACACATGTGCGCCAAACTGAGGCCTTGCTACTCCATTTTCCCCTCCTAGCTCACTTCTCCTACAGCCACCATCGATGGTAATAGAGGTGTGTCTCCACTCCACACACATTCTGTCGGTCCATACAACATCAGGCACTGTGCTCAGGAAAGGCAGCTGCCCAACATGCTCTGACCTCCCAGTTTCCTTTATTTCAAGATCACTGCAACTATTTGTGTATCAGTTCCATGCATACGCAGATCATTCTACGTCGAGATGGCAACTTCTTCAACTCTCTGCAAAAATCCTTTAAAACTGCTCACAAGAGATAGCAAGTTGGATGAACACCAATTTGCTCCACATCAATGCCTATACCACAGAGGTCCTGGTCTTCGAAAGTGCCTCTTACTATATCTGTAATCCTTAGGCACCTGTCCTACCTCAGCTATCAATGCACGAAATCAAGAGTTATTTTTGACTCCAAATTGTCTTTCAAGCCCCACATTAAGAAACTGATGACAGCCTGTTTCTTCACCATGAAGTCTTTAAAGAAAATTCTTCCCACCATACTACAGATGTGTAGGCAAACGCATGTACAAGGTGATCATCAGTAAGATTGACTACTGCAATGCCCTTTATGTTGGCCCTTCCGCCTACCTACAGCATATTTTTCAGCTAATTCAAAACACAGCAGCAAGATTAGTGCTAGGCATTTACAAATATGACAAAATATCATTCCATCTCAAAACCTAATACCGGTTCGCCCTCTAGAAGAGGAGCCTCTTTAAGGCCCTCTGCTTCTGCCGTAAGGTTAATTTTTCCACCCATTGTTCCAACTACATTTTTACAATGCTCTCCTTTTCCTCCAACCAGGTGGTTGTGCCCAAATTTTGAAATTCCAGATGCAGCGGGTTTGCTTTCTCTGATTCGGGCGAAATCCAACCTTTTACAATTTTCCAAGTCCCTAAAAACCTTCTTGTTTCAATAATCTCCTATGACCCCTGTGTCAGGTATACGTCTTTTTTTAAAAAAACTCTCATTTAAATGCCATGACACCTACTGGTAATCATGCTTTATATAAATCGAATAGAATTCAAAATGTGACATTCTAGTGCTTGCAAGCCCTTCGTGCGAGTTTGCTCAGCATACTCCTAAAAGGGTCTTAAATTTTGCCACTCTATTCTTATTGGTGGTCCTTAAAATAATTTGTAAAAGGAGGGTGGTTGTTTAAGCTCCTTGACTGTGGAATAGGCTTCTTCTGGAAATTTGATCTCTCTTGTCCTTGATCCAGTTTAGAAAATCTGTTAAAAAATTTCTGTTCACATAATTTTTAATATTTGGCTGATTTGTAGTGATCAATTGGTGGTTGGTTATTTAGGTAGTCAGTCCTGAATGATGATTTAGTTTTGTATATGTGCTTAATAAATAACATTGCTTGTGATACTTATTTGCCCAAAGCTTGAGAGGTTGTTTGTTTCTTTTCTCCCTTTATTTTACTTGTTTGTAAATCCATACCAAAGTTGCAAATAAGAAATTCTCCCCTATTTTCTAAGCCCACGGACTTGTGTATCTTTATCTTTTCATCCAACTCCATCTTGATCATAACTGAGGTGGATGGGAACTGCTATTGCACTATGTGTTGAAAACTCAATGTGTTGTCCTACCACAGTATATCTGTAGGTTCCAGTTAGGTGGTAATCAAACATAAACTTCAAACAGTAGTAATTGATGACCATAAGATTCACTTTACCCTATTTCCTGCATTAGTCCAAGGATCTGTCACCCAACTTACTTAAAAAGGTCAATGTTACTATAGGAAGTTTTATGAAATTATATCCTTCTGTTTTGCTAATAAATTGCATTTACCTTTGACAAAAATAACCATTTTTACTCATTTACCTTAGAATTCGATGAGAGCTACAGTGGAGCTGCACGAAGGACGAAAAGAGGGCTATCCTTCGATTAAAGCCTTAGTCACGTTGGGCAACGAGGATTTATCTATAAAGGTAAATTTACAAGTAAATAGCAATTTTCTTTTTTAATTCACATGATTTTATTTGCATTTCAGAGAAAGAGAATGCAGTATTTAAATAAGCACAGTGTGGTGACAAATATGGAACTGATGAAAGCAACCCAAGATATTGTGCTGCATGCAATAGAATTTTGTGTAGTTATCAGGTCCTAGATTTTTCCATGTCGACCAGGAAGGAATTTGCTCTGTTCAACTCATACTGTAGTCATATTTCTAGTGCGGTTTCTTTAGATGAACTCTTCTGAGCCGGTCCATATATGTTCCTAATCTGCTTTACAAATCATACTTTGTAGATCTTTGAGCCATGATCCTTGGTAGGATTATGTCTTTGTTACTCTTCTGATGTGTATGATTATATAGAGTTTTGGAATCGGGTTGACCAAATCTTTTTTATCTTTCAAAACCTGTGATCAATCCAATGGCACCACATCTAACTTTTAAATTCATGGCTAAGTGACTAATTTGAGTCTAGTAAAATCTCTCTTGTTTACATTACTGAAAGATGTTATGTGCTCCTTCTTAAACAGTTCCCTATTTTTTCCAAGGCCTGAACTCATTGTCTGTCATTTCTTCTTTTTTTATTTATTTATTCTTTTTAAAATTTTATTAAACAAAACTTAACAACACATTTGTACGCACAGATTTTCCTAGACCGTTATCATGAGGGTTCCAGGTTTGTTCACATTCAGTACAATTATTCCATTGCATTATAGTACTAATGAATTCAACCTCAATGACATTCAATTTTGTTCATAAATTCTCGTAGCACAACCCCTCCCAGCATATCGTCTACGGTCGTAGTGTCCTCAAAGACCACTATACTTCACTCACCAACTCCATATCTTATCCCACTTCCTTGAGCACCCTGACTTTGATACACCACCTTTTCAGCTGCGCAGCATTAATGGAGGTCTGCCTTCCCAATTCCCGGAGGTTGGTACCCTCCCCACACCCTTGCTATGATTCTTTTCGCCACTATATCTGCTACGATGAGCCAGATCTTTGAGTATTTCGGCCATGGTTCTATGCCTGTTACACACAGTATATGCCATCTAGCCTTTAGAGTAACCTCGTGATCCATCATCTCAGACATGACCAGTGCTATCTCTTTCCAATATTGCTGAATTTGGGGGCAGGTCCCTAGCGTATAGAAGAAGTTGCCCACCTAGCGCATTGATCTGTATCACTGCGGCCCATATGGTGCAGTAGTACCCTAGAGGTGTATGATCTGTGTAATACACAGAGTTGAATGAGTCAGAAACGTGCCCTTACGGCCACCTCCCTGGGACTCTGTAATGCCTCCGCCCAATCGTCATCCTCTAGTACACCCAGTTCGGCCTCCTGCACCTCTCTGAGGGCTCTCAGGGGATCTGGAGCATTGTTCATTATCTTCCTGTATATCAGGGAGGTGGCCTTTTCTGGCATTGGATCTAGCAATACCTTATCCTCTAGTGGTGTAAACTCTGGTATTTACTCGCCATCAGTTGCAAGTGACGAAACTGCTCCCAGTCAGGCATCTGATAGTCTGCCTTTAGTGCTTCGAAATCAATAAGTGTTTGTCTCCTCCATACATCTTCTAGGCAGTCAATCCCTTAAAGTCCCCATTTCTGAAAGCCCTTCAATGCACCAACTTCCTATAGGATGTGGATGTCCCATAAGGGAGTCCTTTCCATTAGTTTCCCCTGCCAACCCAGGAAATGTGTTACTTCCTTCCATAAGTGTATTACTGTTTGTGTATGTGATGGTAACTTTCCCATCTTTCTATGGTATAGTGCAGCAGGGTACCCCTTCCTTCCCATCGAGTGGCGATATACTCTGTAGGCAGGTTCCTCTCCTCCCACAAACACTCAGTCTATCATTGTGACTAGCAGTACAGCCCAGTAGTATTTTCTGAAATCGGGAATTGCCAGTCCACCCTCAAAGACTCCCCTCTGTAGCTTGTGTAGCGCTATCCTAGAACTTCCCCCGTCCCATAAGAGCTGTCGTAATTCGCTTTTGACTTTCTGAAAAAAGTCTGATGGTACTCTACAGGGTATGTTCTGAAGGACATATAATAAACGGGCCAATGCCATCATTTTAAACAGAACACACCAGATCAAATTAACCCTTTATTGATTTGACATCATTTTAAACAGGGCAGCTCTTCCCATTAATGACAGTGGCAATCGTCTCCAATTTATCACATCCGCGTGCTCACTGTGCCACTGGATTCAAGCTATCCTGGCTGAAGAGGGGTGAAATCCCGAAACCGGTCCTAGGATGCTTGTTTCCGGTCCAGGGAGGACCTGGCTAGGCAGTTCGGGCTGGACTTTCCCCATGAGGCACAGGGTCAAGACTGATTTGCATATGGCCAGGTTTAAACTGCGGTGGCATGGTGAGCAAAAGAATGATGGATTTAACCCAGATCTCTAGACTGGGGGTGAATGTTTTTTTGTTTTTTTTAATAATTCTTTTTATTAAATTGAACAAGATGGTCATTGCATATGGGAGGTCGTTACATTTTTAAGTGTTACATAATCAGACAAGCACAGAAAAGTCATACATTTTGATGGGGTACAGTACAGGATGATCACTTTATATATCAATTAAGGCGTTAGGGATTCGTCAAGAGGGGGGATTATCGGAGGTTCACATAGATTTCACGGTATACATTCCATGAAGTCCAAACCGCTATCCACTTCTGGGGGAAACCCCTGGCTACATATACTGTTTTCTCCCGCAGCATGCACCAGTCCATGTCTTTTTCCATGCGTCGAGTGTTGGCGGTGTTACTGCTCCCCATACACAGGCGATGTTACGTTTCGCTATCATCTGCCCAAGCGTCGCCCCTGTTTTACCTTTTGCCATTAGGTCCATGGGCTCCCATATATTTAAAAGGCACCTTTTGGCTTCAAGCCGCATTTCCACTCCCCATACCTCGCTCATGCATTCATGCACCTGTTTCCAGAAGGCTTGGACCAAGTGGCACTCCCAGAGTATATGCATACTATATATGACCACATTGCCTCCTGCATTTCCCCTCTACACTCCTGCCCATCAACATCAGCCGGTGACCAGAGAGGTACACGAGGTGTAATATCTTCAATTGAATCAGCCGCAGTTTTGCTGAAATGGCCTCTTCCCTAGGGGAGGAGAGCGCCTCCCTCCATTCCTCATCGTCTATCTGTAGGCCGTCCCACTCCCACTTGTCCTCCAAGCCAATTAGTGGGTCAGGGGTGTGATGTATAAGTTTTTTATATGTTAGAGATATGGCCATTTCCAGTAGGTAGCCGTCAAGCAGCCTATCTTCTAGAGGGGAGGACTCCGGGAGAGGCGTTCCCGCTGGAATATTGGCCCGGAGTGAGTGTCTGACCTGTGCATACCTGAAATATTCCGAGTTTGCTAGTTCATATGTCTGCTGTAATGAAGCAAATAACACTATTCCGTGTGGTCCCCAGATGTCTTTAATACGGGAAATCCCTATAAGGTCCCACTTGTCAAATCCTTTAGTTCGGCCCAGTCGTTCTGAAACCCAGAGTGGTGTAGCTAGCGTAAGTTTATCAGCCCATCCCAGGTTACGGCTTACCATATGCCAGATTTGGACTGAGTGTCTTGTGGGTCCCGTAAGGGGGTATTTATTCGGCCTGGAATAAAGCGCCGCCTCAAAGTTCCCTCCCGGGAGGAGCCATCTGTCCATCCCGTAGCCAGGGTCATACCCACTGCAATATGTGCCTTGATTGATGGCTGAGAGGTGTGCTGCCCAGTAGTATTTCCTAATGTCTGGGAGTGCTATACCCCCATCATACCAGCCAAGGGTCAATTTATGGAGCGAGATACGCGGTGTCCCATCCCATAATTGGTCCCTCTGGGTGGCCTCAATTTCTTTGAAGTATCGTTGTGGGACTAAGTCCGGGTAATTCTGGAGGGCGTATAGGAAACGTGGCAGTGCCATCATCTTAAAGAGAGCCGCCCGTCCCAATAGTGACAACGGGAGTTTCTTCCAAGTGGCTGTGTCTCGCTTGAACCTCTGCAAGGGTGGGAGGAGATTGCGCTCATATCGGGTTTTTGCATCGTTGGTGATGAAAATACCAAGGTATTTGAACCCCTTGGTAACTATTTGAATCGGGCAGGGGGTGAATGTTATGATTTGTTCTGCATTCCATCCATCAATTGTGTATCTTTTGTATCATTTTAAACAGGGCAGCTTTTCCCATTAATGACAGTCGCAATCGTCTCCAATGTATCACATCCGTTACGCAGCCTAGTCAGTTGCAGGAATAAGTTGTCTTCGAGGAACTCATTGTCCGTCTTAGATATCATTATTCCCAAATACTTGAACTTTTTTGTTTAATCAATAGGGCTCGTCCACTTGGCACCAGGGTTGGGACGGTCCTGGCCAACACAAAGAGAAGGGACTTGTCCAAATTTATCTGATAGCCTCAATAGCTGCCAAATAGCTGGAATATGTGAAGTATCCGACCAATTGAGGTCCAGGGGTTCATGACATATAGCATTATATCAACGGCATATAACAAGATCTTCTCTTCCTAGCCACCCCAGTTATTTCCTTTATCAACAGGTCGCACCTTACCCATGCAGGCAGGGACTCCACCGCCAGGGCAAAGATTATAGGACAGAGTGGGCATCCCTGCCTCGTACCTTTATGTAGAGCAATGGGCCGTGACACTGTCCTGTTCACTCGCACCCTGATCATCAGGTTCGTATACAGGAGCCGAACTTAGGCATAGAACTTGGGACCAAATCCAAACCTTTCCATCACTGCGAATAGATATGACCATTCAATGCTGTCAAACGCCATGCGGGCAGCCAACAACAGCAACCCTGCATCTTCTTCCTGCTTCTCTGTAGTCGTATGTAGTACTCCATATAGACGCCTCAAGTTGAGCTTGGTACTTCTGTGGGGCATGAAGCCCGATTGATTGGGATGGATTATGAACATTATTACACCACTCAGTTTGGTAGATATTACCTTTGGCAACACCTTTGCCTCCATATTCATTAGTGAAATTGGCCAATATGAATTACAGTCTTCGTTGGTTCACTGGGAGGCTGCCCTGCTCCAATTCCTCCTGAAACATATTAGGCATATGTGGTGCCACCACAGATGCCATTCCCTTATACAATTCGGCCGGCATGCTGTTGAGCCGGCAGCTTTGCCTGACTGTTGAGCTCTGATGGCATGGCCTATGTCTTCAGCAGTGAGATCCTTATCTAGCTCTTCATGATCCTCTAGTGATAGCACGGGGAGACGAGCATCTCAGAGGAGTTCAGCACAATCTGACCCTGTACTGCTTGTGTCTGACATTTACAGTGCAAATGTTGCTGCAGTCTCCTGTCCTGTTCTATGAGTCTCCCCTTGAGGAGTATGGATCTCTAACACCCTGTTTTTGTTTGTCTCTCCTCTAACCAGGCCATCATTTTGTTTGCCTTATCCCCAACCTCATAGAGCCTTCTCTGAGTCGAGCTGGCCTGCGCCCTGGCCTTATCTTCCGCAGTGTCTCTCATTTCCTGTTGTTTAATTTGGATGTGATGTTTGACATGTATGTCTGGTGCCCTGATGTCCTTAGTCATTGTTTCAAGCCTAGTAATTTCCTTCTCTAGGGCTTCATGTTGGAGTCTCTGTTCTTCTTCCCCCTGCTATAGCCTGTGCATAGCTTTGTATCACTGTTTTGTGCCCTTCCCACAACACACATGCACAGTATACCGTTCCTACGTTTTCTTGGTAATATTGCTAATTTCGTTCTCCTAATTTGTCAGTGACCTGGTTGTCCTTAAAGATCCATGGGTCAAGTCGGGGTGGTAGTGTATCATCTCTAGATGGTCCCAGCAGTCGCACCCTAACAGGCGAGTGGTCTCATATACCTCGTGCCCTGTGGATCACCTCTCCTGAACCAACTTGCATCCGTGGAATGTGTCAGTAGGTAGTCCAATCGGAGTACCCCCGTGAGGCACTGAATAGAATGTGCATTGCTTGGTCTTAGGGTTATGCTCTCACTAGAGGTCCACTAGCCTGAGGGCCTTTACGAATGCTTACAGAGGTTCCGTACCCATTCCCCTTTCTGAGTTCGACACTCGGTCCCATTCCGGGTCCATTGTGGCATTCATGTCCCCACCCAATACCAGGACACCCAGTGGGAGTTCCAATAGTAGTTTACTGAGCACAGGTAGGGTGTTGGCATGTAGTTTTGGTGGTGCTTAAAATGAGCATATGTTGATGACCTTGCCCTCCCATACCCCTGTCAGCGCTACATATCTTCCCATCTGATCGTGCCAAATTTTGCCATTGATGTCGTCCTGGCTAGTATCCCTCCCCCTTGTGTCCCCCACACAAACCTTGCATGTGCAAGGAGTTTGTATCCATATCTGTCTATGGCTTTACAATTGTTACCCATCTGAAAGAAACAGTTAGTTATGGAATCCTTACCTTAGAATTACCCCCAGGCGTCAGACTGGATCCAGAAAGTTTTTCTTCAGCACTACCTCTGCACGTCGAAAGGTGGCGTCCGTCGGCACCGTGCCCGTCGTTGGCATCGTGGTCGCCGTAATGACGTTGCAGTAGCTACTTAATGCCGCCCTCGCGCGCTGACGTCCGTTCTTTCTTTTTCCACGCCAGCCAGCACAGATCCGGAGAGAGCGGTACCTCCAGTCATTTTTTGACTGAACTTTTTGAGCGACTTTTGTCGGTCTTTTTGAGTCCTACCGACTCTTGGTGCGCATAGGGATGCCCAGCTTCAAGGCTTGCGGCTCCTGTACCCGACTGATGTCGGTGACAGATCCGCACGGCGTGTGCCTCTTTTGCCAGGAGCGTGACCACGACCCCAAGTCGTGCTCCGGCTGCTGCACCATGGCTCTGAAGTCTTTGCGGGAGCGGTTCTGAAAGCTTCAAAGTCTTCGCACTCTGGGTAAGGTAAGTCGAAGCACAAGAAGAAGTCGAAGAAGCATCGTTGGTCGGCTGACGCAACGAGGCATGCAGGCGGTGCTCCTCCCGCGGCTTCGCATGCTGAGCCTGAAGGGTCGACTCTTCGACCCTTTTACTGACCAGTTGGATTATGATCCAGACTGGAGAGAGGACCTGGCGATGCCAGTGGTCTCGATACCTCCCCAGACCTTGGCATGTTGTCTCCTCCTACCGTGGCTACGGAGGAGGGAGCTTCCTATGCAGTGGTGTTGGGTAGGGAGGCCGAGGCTCTACACCTCAAGCTCCCTACGGTGGCAGTCAGGACTAACCTCCTGACAGCCCCTGCTGCCGTTCAATGAAGCCCTAACCGACATACTTTTGGGCACCTGGTCCAGGCTCAACACGGGGGCTCCCGTAGATAGGATGATTGCCCGACCCCACCGCCCGGCTCTGGGCGACCCCACTTTCCCCTCCCAGCACCCCACTCCTGAGAGCTTGGTGGTCCAAGCCTCTACTTACAAGAGCGCATTCCCTAACCCACCACCAGATAGGGAATCCAAGCAGCTGGATCCTCTTGGGAAGCTTGGGACTGCGGTCGGTAAACACTGCATGTCTATTAGGCCGTTATTCCCACTCTGTGTGGAACACGGTTGTGCAAGTGCTGCCTCAGTGTCCGGAGGAGGCCCGGGCTGTACTCTCCCAGGCTTTTGCCGCAGGAAGAGACGCAGCGAAGTTTACCATCCGCTGTGGGCTGGATACCGCCGACTCTCTAGGCAGAACGATTTCCACGTTGGTAGCCCTTCGACGCTACGCCTGGATGAGATCGACTGGCTTTTCTGGGGATGTCCAGAGCACCCTTATGGATATGCCTTTTGATGTCCATCGCCTGGTTGGCGACAAAACAGACAACGCTGTAGAGAGTATCTGATAGAGACATCTAGCCGCAGATTCCTTAACTTAGAATATCCCCAGGCGTCAGACTGGATCCGGAAAACTTTCCGCAGCAGCACCTCTGTACGCCGGGGGGCTGCGCCGCATGGCTCCGCCCTGACGTCAGTGGAGCCATATATGCCCCTCCCGGCGCGCTAATTTCAGTTTTCTTCTTTTCCGCGTCCCAACGCGGGCCCAGGAAAACCAGCGGTTCCTTGGCCTGTCTTTCAGGCATTTTTTGCAATGTCTTTGGCGTCGCGGAACAGTGTGCTATGCCTTTGGGCTTTAAGGTGTGTGAGACCTGCAAACGGCAAATGTCTGTCACGGATCCGCACGAGATTTGTATGTGGTGCCTAGGAGTGCACCCCGACTCCAAAGAGTGCGACGCCTGTCAACAGATGAAACCTAAGTCCCTCCGGAAGCTTCGTATGAAGCAGCTGGCTTCCTGGATGTCCGATCCTGCGCCTTCACGCCGTCGATCTCCCTCTAGGGATCGGGCCCGCTCACGGGGCCGTTCCCGCAGATGCCGTTCGGAGACGGGTAAGCACAAGCGTAAGTCGCGGAAGTCGTCCTCCCAAAAACGTGACACTGGGGCCCGCTGCTCTCGGCCCTTGCCACGCACAGGCGCCCTGCAGTCGTCTCCTCCATTTTTTTTTTGTCAAACCATTTTTATTGCAGGACCAAGTACAGCTTACAGCAACCAGGATGCATGTCAATAATGCAGGTTTCCCATCCTCCCCTTAATCATTAATCCGTGTAGTATACACAGCCGTACTGCCCACATCCCAGAGGCCGGGCGGCGTCATATAGAAACATGGCACATTAATACGAAACTGTCAGGAGCATACTTCCGGTGAAGAACCCCGCTGCCCGCTTTTGATCGCTGTCCCTCTGCTCCCCTAACTACCTACAGAACTGCAGTCGTCTCCTCCATACCCACCCTTCCCTGGTGTCGGAGCCACACGGTCCCAAATGGAGGCCTATTCAAAGGCTCTCCAGTAGGGTTACCCCCTCTCCCTGGTGTGCCTACGGGTCCCACAGAGGTGGAAGGCACTCATGTTGGGTCTTCGCCGGTGGCTTTGTCCTCGGCACCGGCTGAGTGCATCGACTCCAGCCCCGAAGTCGATATGATGTCGACGGGACACAGCCCAAAGGGGCATCCAAGTCGTCAGTCTAGCCCGCCTGTCCAGTCAACGCATAGCCCCGTGCGGCTTCCTGGGCTGACGTCGGCTGCGGCACCGAGTTCGACGACTTGAAGATCTCCTTCCTCCCCGCCGGTGGAGGTCGAGTCGCCGTCCATCCGTGCCCAGATCGACTCCCCTCTGGAGGTTCTCAACGTCCAGCCGACATCGTCTCGGCGTCGGTCGACGTCGGTGCCGGAGGATGTGCCCCCATTGGGCTCACCACGCCCAGGGTCGTTTCACAGCCCCTTGGTGCAGGTGCCTTGTGTTCCTTGGCCTTTGGATCAACCCCAGACTTCTCTGCCTTTATTTTCTAGTGGTCGGGTTAGCCTTCAACCGTCCGCAACCGACGGTTTGTTGTCGCCTCCCAGGCCTGCGACGGAGGCTAGTGTGGCCTTCATGAGAGCTATACGCAGGGCTGCGGATATTCTCCGCTTGCAGCCCCCGGGGTTTCCCTACCCACTGATCCTTTACTGGTTCTCTTACACATGGAGCCTGTGGACGTGGAGCCTTTACTGCCCCTTGGCGGGTCCTTGTTTGATACCATGCTTGGTATCTGGGCACGGCCCTCCTCTGGTGACCCTGTGGATAGAGCCATTGCTTGCTGGCATGGCCCGGCCCCAGACGATCCGGTTTGCTTATTCCTTCACTCTAGGGCTCAGGGTCTAGTTGTCAAGGTGGTTTTCGCCTTGCAGCCTTCTTTTGCTCTGCCGTTGCTCCCTCCCACTAGGGAGTGTCGGTGGCTGGAGACATGTGGGCGCAATATTTTTGCCTCCGCCAGTGCGGGCATCCATGCCTTAAACACGTCTTGCGTGTTTGCACGTGCTTCCTTTGCCCTTTGGGACTTGGTTGAGCTCCTTATTCCTTCTCTCCCAGCAGGGTCCCGAGCTGACTTGAATCGTCTTCTTCTTGATGGCCGCGGATTGGCACAATATTCCATTTGATCGGCACTGGACGCTACCGACTCTGTTAGTAGAGCAATGGCCTGGTCGGTTGCTTTGCACTGCCATGCTTGGCTGCGCGATAGTCATTTTCCCGACAACGTTCGGGGCGCTCTGCGGGATCTGCCATTCAATGGTGTGGACCTTTTTGATTGTCACGCTGATTCAGCGGTCTCCCGCCTCATGTCTGGTCTCCCGTGATTTGCTGTCCATGTGGCCAGGCTTTCTCGTCCTTGTGGCCTGTCTTTGTCACACGCTGTGTGACTTTATGTTGCTTTTTCTTGGTAGGCAGCGTTGCCTTCTTTGATTTGGACCGTGGGTTCATTACGTAATACCCAGATGGTCTGGGCGGATGCTCCGCCATGTTTGCCTTGGTCGGTACGGCTGGTCAGCTGGTTCTACCTTTTTTGAAGTCCTCTGTCTGTGAGCTTGGCTCCAGAGGAGGCCCCCTCGCCCGGGTTAAGGTTTACCCTATGTGGGGTATTTAATAGCTGTTGTGTAGCTGCCTTCCAACAAGGAAGGCTTGGCACGCTCCTGTGGAGTATTCCTAACAGAAGATCTTCTGTGGATCACTCTGTCTTCTCTCTCTGCTGTATGCAACCCACAGGTTGGCGTCGCTCTATTGCATTTTCAATTAAGGTTGTGGTCTACGGTTGTCCGTCATCCTTCGAACCATCGGTATTGGTTTCTTACCGGGAGGCTTCTGCCTCGCCTGCCTTTCACAGGGGCGTTTATCAGCATCGCTGTGCTCCTCTTTGTCCATGTTAGCTGCTCTTCTTTTCGCCAGCCACTGTTCCTTGGGGCCCTTGTTCTATTCCTTTCAGGCACAGTTCTTCCACGGCTGATGCCCTGCCATGGTTTAGCGCCAGGGCAGAGCCGCTGTGCGGCACACTTCTTTAGTGTTTGCACGTACTGGGAGTGCACCCTGGTATGATTCGCTATCGTAGGGTGTTTGCGTTCTTTCTTCCGCTTCTGCGGTACTGGTTCTACCCTCCCCTCTTCGGGATGGGTAATAGTTTCTCGTACTTCAGCCATGTCTGGATTTGTTCTTGAAGGTGGCATATTCGCCATGTACGTCTATGCTGTACATGGCCTTGTGCCCTCCATTTCTAGGCACTTCCCCAACAGGAGTTTTTCCTCCTTCCCTGCTGTTTTCCGCACAGGTGTTTTACACACTTCTGCTTTGTGTTCTTGCTGTAACACTCTCAAGGGGAGTGTTCTCTTCAGGATACTCGCTTCTTGGGTCCTTGGGCCATTAGGTTGGTCCTGACTGTTTCCACTATTGTGTCTGGCTCCATCTCCTCATATGTCTAGCGGGGGACCGTGGCTCCTCCCGGGCTGGTGGCTGATGTCGCTTACGGGTCCGGACATTGTCTTGTCCAATTCTGCTTCCACATGACTGTTGGTACTTTTCGTGTACCATAGTCTTGTATTATGTAACACATCATTTTTACCCGTTATCTTCTTAATCTGTATCTGCTCTGTGCTGTTCACACAGCTGAGTCACGCAGGCAACGTTCCTTCCTGCGGTGTCCGTTGTCTTCGCCCCGGTCTGCTCATTCTACGAGCTCTTGCGTGGGTGTCCAGCTTGCCAGATACCCCTTTTTACCGATGGCCTTCTGCCTCTGGACATGGCAGGAACATCAGGGCATATCTCTGGTGGTTCAACACCTGGCAGATGAACTCCGCCGCAGGTGCATGATGGATCACTAATGGCGTCTTCACTCGGAGGTGCTGCAAGGTCTCTTTCAACAGTGGGGAGAGCCTTGGTTAGATCTATTCGCCACCAAAGAGAACGCCCAATGTCAGCAATTCTGCGCGTTGGAATTTCCAAGGCGGCACTCCCTAGGCAACGCTTTTCGTCGCAGGTGGAGTTGCTGTCTGTTGTATGCCTTTCTGCCTATACCACTTCTGCCCAGAGGTCTGAAGAAGATCAGGCGCGACCGGGCCCAAGTCATTCTTGTTCCCCCGGATTGGGCACGAAGAGTCTGGTATCCCGAGCTGCTCAACATGGCCATCGATCCCCCAACCTGTCTGCCTCTTCGGGAGGATCTTCTGTCGCAGCAACAGGGAACGGTCCTCCACCCGAACCTGTCCAGCCTCCACCTCCTTGCGTGGACATTGAGCGGCGGCAGTTGACGTCATTCGACCTGCCTTCCGAAGTCTGCGATGTATTTCTGGCAGCCAGGCGTCCCTCCACTAAGACGGTATACACCTGCTGGTGGAACAAATTTGTGGCATGGTGCACAGCAAAGGCTGTGGATCCCCTATCTGCCCCTCTTTCTGAGGTTCTTCTGTTCCTTCTTTCTTTGTCCCAGCAGGACTCTGCTCTGGGCACTATCAAGGGCTATCCCTCAGCTATCTCTGCCTTCCTCTTTCCTCCTATTCCTTTCGTTATACATCAGTGGGACTTGAACCTGGTTTTAACTTATTTAATGTGCGCTCCCTTTGAGCTGCTTCACAACTGTCCTTTGAGGCTCTTGACTCTCAAAACTGCATTTCTGGTGGCCATCACCTCTGCCAGACGAGTGAGTGAGCTCCAGGCGCTTTCTTCTAAGCCTCCTTTTCTAGCTGTGCATCCGGATAAAGTTGTCCTCAGGACTCGTCCATCCTTCCTGCCCAAGGTTGTCACTGCCTTCCACATTGGGCAGACCATCACTTTGCCCACCTTCTTTCCGCCTCCGCATCCTTCGAAGGAGGAAGAGAGGCTCCACCGTCTGGACCCAAAACGTGCACTTTCCTTTTATTTGTATCGCACCAAACAGTTCCGGGTGGACGACCAGCTCTTTGTTGGTTAAGTGGGCGCCAAGAAAGGTCGGGCCGTACACAAGCGGACTATCTCTTGATGGGTCGTCTTTTGTATCAAAGCCTGTTATTATCTGGCAAAGAAGGAGCCTCCAGTGGGGCTGCGTGCCCATTCCACCAGGGCGAAGGCAGCAACTACTGCTTTGGGACGTGGAGTTCCTCTGAATTACATTTGTCAGGCAGCTACGTGGGCTTTGTTGCACACCTTTACCAAACACTACTGCCTTGACAGTCAAGTCCGGAGAGACGGCTTCTTTAGCCGTTCTGTTATCTAGGACTTTCTGGTGTGATCTTGGTTTGCAGACCAACCACCGGGGTTGGTATTGCTGGGGTATCTATTCTAAGATAAGGAATCTATAACTAACGTGTTTCTTTCAGATGAACAAGTTACTTACCTTCGGTAACAATATATCTGTAAGAAACATTAGTTAGTTATAGATTCCTTACCACCCCACCCATTCTCCCCGTAATGCGAACTTATTTCTAGGGTTAAGGATATCCTTTCAGGGCCCTACTTTTGTGCACCAGTGGTCAGTGTCTTGCATGGCTCTGCATTTCTGGCGCGGAAAGTCATGTACAGGACTGGTGTTAGCGTGCAAGGGCGGCATCTAAGTAGCTACCGCGACGTCATCCCGACGACCAGGATGCCAACGAAGGACGCGGAGCCAACCGACGCCACCTTTCAACGCGCAGAGGTACTGCTGATGAAAAAAACTTTCCTGATCCAGTCTGACGCCTTGGGGTAATTCTAAGGTAAGGAATCTATAACTGTTTTTTACAGGTATATCGTTACCGAAGGTAAGTAACTTGTTCTTCTGGTAAAAATTCTGAAAGGTGGGTATGAAGTGATTGTTCCTCCTCCTCTTACCACGTCCCAGGCAAGAAGGAGGACTTTTGTAATGGCTGTCAGTATATAGAATTTAGTCTGCACAGTCTTGGTTGCTAACACACATACCATAGTGTGCTGCCAGCAAGTGAATGTTGATTATATTACCAGTGTTTGCCCTTTTTAGTTGTATCCCATTCATTTTCTTAATCTGTGTCCGGGTCCTGCATCGCTATGCCTCAAATGTTTTAGTAAGATCAATAAGTTAAGTTGTTTGCCTGGTCCCTTCCAATTCCACAGGGGTCTGCGGCTATCATCCTGTAATTTTTTAAGGAGCTCTCATAAGACCACCTCCATTGGTGCCTGGAAGATTCATATAAAGTTGGGAATGAACGTCATCTGTATAGCTTTGTAAAGCTGCGCTACCCTGCCTATTTGTTTGTCTCGTGCATTTTTTCTCTCCGACTTGACAATCATGCAGTCTTGTTTAGGATTATCCTTTTTTAAACTGACTTCAGCCTTCCGAGTGGGGCTCTAATGTTGAGGAACACCCAAAGTGCACCCCTCTTTGCGATGGTGACTATTGTCCCCTCTAGCTAGAATATTTATAGGCTGACATGACATTTTCCTGGTGAAGATAGGTAATTCACTACGTAGTCACCTTTGTGCTTGGATACAATTAAAATAGATTTTTGGCACCTGCACTTTCAAGTCTCCTTCTCCTCTGCCCAAACCAGTTGTTTCTTTTGTATGTGGGAAATATCTATACAGACTTATTTAAACAGGTGAATTTGCCAGGACCACACCCCTCTAGAACTGGTGAGCCCCCACTAAGTGTAAAAGGTGCAGACTATCTGATCGACCAGACCTGCCAATGAGGGTTAGTTAAATACTGGCCCCTTTGAAAAGCACATTGTTCAGTGTTTCAACTCACCTCTGATAAGGACCTGTTCACCAGCGCAAGAGACAGAAATTCAAGATCCTGGGTTGGAGCAGCACCACTCTCTGAACAAACTAGGACTAATGCTGAGAAGACTTGAGGAGACACCTTGCTGAAGTGCGTGAAGAGAAAGGAAAAAACATGCCTGCCTGCATGAAGATCTGTAGCCAAGAGGAAATGACCTTCTTTAGCAGATGAAAAAACTACAGGGGACAGCTCGATGGGCAAACACCATATACCGGATGCATCCAAGCGATCAGCCCAGGAAACAAACAGAATAGCATCTGTTCCTAGAGAGACTTAAACACGTTCAGAGGTCAAAAAGAGTAAGTTGTCCACTGTCCCCGGGTCCTCCTAGAGCCTGTTTTGAATTCTCCCACTGCTTCAAAATGTTCAGAGATACATGGCGCACACCCACAGACCACCTAAGAGTTACCAGTGGTGAACTGGCACCGTAGACAGCGACTGTCTCCTCAATAGGCCAGTGGCTACTGGATCTCTGGAGTCAGTAACTGTCCCTTCATGAACCAGCCAGGCACCAGGTCCCCCTTAATGTTCCTTCCCAAACCCAGACTGCACTTGGAGGATCCCAAAAAACATTTGTTAATTTCAGAAACTTTGGACACTCAGTTTCTTTGGGTGATGTGTCTCTTCCCCGGATATCCCTGTGTTTCGTAGCATGTGCACATGGCACATTCGAATCTGTCAATACTGAAATGCAATTGCTTCATAAAGTTACAGAACAGTTACATTTGCAATTTAGTGCAACTTTTTAAGACGTTGGAGTATTGTAGTCCTGAGCGCTTCAAAACAGACCTGATTGACACAACCTTTCCCCACAAGAGCCATTGGGCAGAGGGCTCAATGTCTTTTTTATTTTTAACTTGTTATTTTCATTTTATCAGTACAAGAAAATAAAGTACAGCAGTGGGCACGACAGTTCCCAACAGGTGCCTAATGTCATCATACACACAGCCACTCTCTCCCTCATACCTTTCCCATTAGGAGTATCCATGTCCCCCATCTCCAGCCACGTTGACCCATGCCTGGGTATTCCACGCATTATCTCGGACAGCTGTGAAAGTAGCCCGGCTAAGCTCAGACCCCATCCATGTTTTCAACCATTTAACCTCTCTCATATTCCTTTCCTCAGCTACGGCCCATTCTCCAATGACATCCTTCCATTGTGTATATGTAGTGCTTTTGGACGACAACCATCTAATAGCTACTTGTCGGTTTGCTAACACCAGTCCTTTCAAGGCAAATCTATAGTGTACCGTACTCCCTTTAGGGCATGCTATCAAGTGTAACAGGCAGTGACGAGCAGTGTTGTTGATGTGGATATCCGTCACTTCCCATAGCCGACGTGTGATGGTTTCCCAGTATGTTACCAGCTCTGCACTCTGAGAAATGGCATGTGTAGAAAAGCAGCTCCCCCTTCCCACATCAGGGTCATGTGTCCGGCCTAGTCTGATAAATTTGATGCAGCCTTATTGGCGTCAAATAAGCACAGTGTAGACATAAAAATGTTCGTTTGAAGCATGTGTTACAGCAAACTCCCCACACCAGTACACAGGTTTTATTCCAGTCCCCATCCCCCAATAAGCCTGCAAGGTCCCTGCCCCAACCCTGTCTCGCCACAGGCTGGGTCTTGAGCCTATCATGCTTCAACGCGCTATACAAGCGGGACACTAATCGGCAAGGATAACCCATATCTAGAATGTGAGAAGTTGGCCTGGCATATGCTGTCCACTAGTTATAGGGGACACCTTGCACCAGTCCAATTCGACTTTTAAGGTGATAGGTTAAAAGACAACCTTTAAAGAAAGCTATCCTAGTGGTAGCTGTGGAGAGCAGCCTTCAGGCTAAGTCTTGAAGGAGTGTTAAGCTTATTGTTTTACCATGGATAACCTCTTGAATGACCAAATGAAAGAGTAGTCCACACAGGTATATATTCAAAATATATGTATTTATTCTAAGAACAAATCCCACTAGTCTCTTGTAAGGCTGGAGGTAAAGATACAATTCAATAAAGCATTTAAACAACAATAAATAGCACTGGAATCACAGGGCCCCAGGGGGGGACCAAACCATATATTAAAAAAGTGGTATAAGAACCATGACAGTTCTGCAGACAGTGCCTAGGGCACTTAGGGTCGCTGGCCCCTTACGAAACCACCCAAGGTAGTGAGGAAGGGGACCCACGGGAGACGGGTGCAGTGTTTAAACTACAGTCGGGATCTCTATTAAACCCTATGGGAAATGTCGCGGTTGGAAATTACAAGAATCTGGACACTTCTAGCAGGAGTTCAAGTTCAGGAGCTTAGAGTTAAGCTTTTGGAGGGTCCACACCCACGACAGTACCGAGGTACCACTGTTAACTGCCCCAGGGAAGCCGGGTGCATAGGTCGTTTTCGATGTCGGGTCGCAATCTCGTTGCCAATGGAAAAATGTGAAGAACTGCTGCTGGCGTGAAGCGTCGTCGATGTCATGCAGATTGAAGATGTAGATCTTGAAGGAGAGGACCTGAAAGCAGAGGGGACAGAGTCTGGGTCACTAGCCAGTGACCAGGGAGCTCAGGAGAAAGAGCCCTTCAATGTCGGGTGCTTCCAGGTTGAAGACGGGTAGCTTGGATCAGCAGCCACGGGGTCCAGGAGGCTTCAAGGAACGCCAGCTTCTGGAGGGCGACTGTCCCACGAAGGATGAAGTCCGGATAGGATCCACTAAGCCTTGGCAACCGCAACCCACGCAAGGATCACAAAACAGCTACGGTGCAGACCCACGAGGTCTGAGCGAGGTCTCCAGTGAGGAGACGGTAGGGCAGGCCTGGAGCAACCAGGGGAGCCCTTTAAAGTAAAGATTGGGGGGTGTGGCCAAGATGGCGGCGAGGTAGGACACGTTTGCTGGAGCTACTGCCCGCCGTCCACCGACATTAGCTTCGTTTAGCCCCTGTGAGACCTGCTGATGACTGCTGGCGCTGGCGCGGACCGCCCGGGAGGTACGACCCTGACTGCAGTGGGGCTTGGCAGCGTCCGACCGCTCTGTGTAGCCGGGTGCTGGGCGGCAGCGAAGCAACCAGGCCGGCGCCGGTGGGCGCCTTCGTGGAGGCTTCACAGGAGCGGCGGCCCCGTGTGGGGACCGTCGAGGCCAGCAACTTTGATCCCGGCCTCTACCCTGGGGCCCGCCGGCCGGCGCGCCGGGTGGGCCGCTGGCACTTTGGGACCGCAGCGACCTAGGAGGAGAAGTGAGGCGGGCTGGCCGCGGGGCTTTTGGGGCCTGCCAGACGCCGCGGGGCGGCCTGTGTCCTGGGATTCGGCGGACCCGGAGCGGGGGTCGTTCCTCCACCATGTCAGCGAGGCCTGAGCCAGTGCTAGACGCTGCCCCCTGGGGTTGTCCCAGAAGAAGGCGAGGACCGGACGGGGCCCCGGAACGGGCGGAGGGCCGCGCTGGGGAGGCCCGGATCAGGTGGCCCTCCCCACACATCTTTGCCTCCGCGGACTGCCTTCCTCCTATCCCCGGACTATCCCGGAGCCCAGCAGCGGCGGAGACAGCGCCCGTCTCTTGGTTCGGGGCGGAGCGGTGTACCGCGGCGCTGTATCGTGGACACGTGGTGGAGGCCCGGCCGGATCCCCGGCCTGGAGTTGAGGGAGCGGCCCGTTGCATGGTCTGGCTGGGCCCGGAGGCGCTGAGACTGAGACACGTGGCGGCCGAGCTCAGGTAGGAGACACCCACATTTGCCCGGGGAGTGGGGGGCTTAGTCCTCCAGCACAGCGGCGGGAGAAGACCCGGGTGGTTGCCCCTAGCCTTGTACAGCGGAGGATCGCCAGCCAGAAGGGCGACAAGGCCTACACCCGCCTAGATCGGATAGCTGGGGGCCGAGAGACGACCCGGTGGAAGACCCGCGGGATAGAGGGATTGTGGCGGCTGGACACTCGGCCCTGGGGTGCGTGGCCCCCTGCCCTCTAAGCACTCGCATGGACAGTGTGGCTCCCTAGCTGGCGCCCCCACGAGACACTCATCTTGGCCCTACTTGGCTGCACGGGGTGGTGGCCTAGAGACGGCCCGTGACTCTGGGTCCGGCCTACTGGGGTTTATGTCCTGGTGCCCCTCGCTGCCCGCAGCGGGTCCAACGTGCCTCTTAGTGCGGGCCCTTTAGCGGAGACCTCATGACTATGCCCTCATCTAGGGCGAGGAAGCAGAAACCTCTAAGGGACATCTTCGGGCGCGCTCACTCTGTATCCAGCCCTGTGGGCGTGACCCCCGCGATGGCGACTCCTCAACACCCTCCCAGCGCCGGGGATGAACCGATCACCAAAGCGTACATGGAGTCCCTTTTCCAAACCCTCAGGGCGGATCTTCAGACGGTGAAGGCTGACCTCACGGCTGAGATAAAGGAGATCCGCCGTGATGTCGATGACGTTGGGGAGCGTGTGGCCACCCTGGAGGAAAAGAGCGATGCCACCGTGTCGGACATAAATACACTCCAGCAGGAGGTTCTCCGTCTGCGGGATCAGCACCTAGACGTCCAAACTCACCTGGAAGATTTGGAAAACAGATCCCGCAGGCATAACATCCGTATCCGGGGAGTGAAGACATCGGACGACACCAAAGACCTCTCCGCCTTCGCCGCGGGCCTCTTCCGCCATATCCTGGCCGCCCCGGATGGCACTGAGATCGTCTTGGACAGGGCGCACAGAGTTGGCCCGCCTCGGGGGCCCAATGGCCCTCCAGCAGACATACTGGTGTGTGTTCAAGACTTCAAAACCAAAGAGGCGATCCTCACGAAGGCAAGAACCCTCCATCCTATCTCCTACAGGGGGCACTCACCGGTGCTATACCAGGACCTGGCCCTGATTACCTTGCAGCGCCACCGGCAGTTTCGCCCAGTGACTGAACATCTTCGGCAGCGGGGTATCCCGTACTCGTGGGGTCATTTTTAGACTAAACGGCAAGCTCCACCAGCTACGTTCACTCACTGAATCTTGTAGATTGCTGGACATGTCACTGCCAAGCGGGGATGATGACTGTCAAAGCACAGGCTCCGGGCCCGAGGCCTCTACATTGGAGTGGCGGCGCCATGGTGGGCGACGGCGAGCCTGGAGGCCCAACAAAACTGACATAGCTGAGAGCCAGCGAGATGCATTGGCCTCCGCGACGGACGCTCTAGCCGGGGCGGGCTCCGGCGGCGAGTGAGCGGCTGACACACATGCTCTACCGCAACCAGTCCAGGAACCCCCGGTGGACAGCGGGGGGGGCCGAGTCTCTCCCCCCTTGGTCACATCATGGTCCCCACACAGACGCTCTCCTGGTTTATCCAAGGAGACGGACAATTTCTATGGATATTGATTTTTTTGTTTGTTTTTGCCAGTGGTTTTTATCGCTGGATCAGTTGTTTAGTAGGGGGTTTTGGGGTTTGTTTAGGGTACGAATTCCCTCGTCCATATATCCCTATAGCACTTCGTAAGCTACTGCGCAATCGACCTGACAGGCTGGGTTGTCGCTCTCTTGTGTTTCATGTGGCCAATAACCTGCACTGCTATCTGCTCTACCCCTGATCGCCACACACCCCTCTTAAAGTCCTCACGCTAAATGTACGAGGCTTGAAAAATCCCATCAAACGACGAGCAATCCTCATCTACTTGGAACACTCGAGAGCAGACATATGCCTCCTACAGGAGACCCACCTTCTGGCTAAGGACCACCATCGGCTACAATACCGGGCCTTCCCTACGCAGCTGTTTTCCTCTGCTAACTCCAAATCCGCTGGGGTAGCTATATTGGTGTCCCGATCCTTTCCTGGTAGGGTCCTACAAAAAGGGGCAGAGATAAAGGGCCGCTTACTCACATACCAATTCCTATCGGGTGGGGGTGACCTTTGGGGTTGGTTCCATATATGCGCCCAATGAAGGACAGATCACATTCCTCCTCCAGGCCCTTGATGAAGCTACGGCGGCCGCGGACCGCCGCCTGCTGCTGGGTGGCGACCTCAATATTGTCTTTGACAACACCTTAGATCGTTACTGTCAGAGAACTGGTCAAAAGGGTGTTCTCACAGCTATCGGGCGGGCTCGACTTCGAGATGTGGGGCTGTCGGATCTATGGCGCCACTTTCATCCGACCAGTCGTGGTTATACCTTTTACTCGGGGGCACACAAAACATACGCACGCTTAGATTACTTTCTCAGTTCCCTACCACTCCAGGCCCACGCCTTGAGCACTGAAATTTTAACGGCCTCCCTCTCAGATCACTCCCCGGTCCTAGCTACATTCCAGCTTCCGCCCTCCCTGCAGCCCCTTCGACACTGGCGCTTGCGCGACACACTGCTACACCAACCCTCCGTCACCGAACAAATCCAGACAGCTATCACAAATTTCCTCACTCACAACGCTAACTCGGACACGACTCTGGCAACGCAGTGGATGGTGCTGAAAGCGGTCATGAGGGGGGAATTTATAGCTATATCCTCTGCCCACAATCGCGAGCGAAGCCGCAAGCAGGCGGAACTGTCTCAGCGCGTTTCGGAGCTCGAACAGATGCATCAAAGAACGGGCGCCTCCCGTGCTTGGCGACAGCTATGCATAGAGAGAAAGCAGCTTGCAGCCTTAGACCAGGACAGGGCTGAGTTTGCGGCCATTCTGCTCCGACACTCGTATTATACGGGGGGATAGATGTGGTCGTCTCCTGGCAAACAAGCTGCGGGAGGCCAGACAGAAGCAGGGGGTTCACACAATTCGGACCTCAGGGGGGAGGCGGTGACAGACGATGCAGCTATAGCGGAAGTATTCCGAGACTTTTATGCGGACCTCTACACAGGGGAACCCCTGGAAACCCAGTGCAGTGTTGATTACATAGACGCGGCCCATATGCCTTCTTTAACCCCAGCGCAAGCAGATCACCTGGATAGGGCTATTCAGACAGAGGAAGTCATCTCTGCAATATCGCGCCTCAAGCTGGGTAAGTCGCCGGGCCCGGATGGTTACACTGCTGCCTTTTATAAGACATTTTGCAGCCAGGTGGCCCCACTCCTGACAGGCTTGTTCAATACCTTTGACCAAATGGGAGCTATCCCAGGGAAAATGTTAGAGGCCGCGATAGTGGTTATCCCCAAGCCAGGGAAGGACAGGACCACATGTGGCACCTACAGGCCCATATCCTTGCTGAATATAGACATTAAATTATACACTAGCATTATAGCGACTCGACTGGGCCCGCATATGGCCCAGCTGGTTGATCCTGACCAAGCGGGCTTCATCCCTCAGAGGCAAACAAGCGATAATACTAAGCGCGTTCTACATCTGATTGAAAAGGCATTCCGCACACATGGGGAATATATGCTTCTGGCCATCGACGCGGAGAAGGCCTTCGACAGAGTGCACTGGCCGTATCTGGAGATGGTTCTGGTAAGGGCAGGCTTTGGGGAGAAATTACGCACCAGAATTCTAAATTGTTATCGTTTCCCCCAGGTGACAGTTCGAGTTAATGGCTATACCTCCTCTCGATTCCCCATAGGTAGGGGCACTCGGCAGGGATGCCCCCTGTCGCCCCTCCTATTCGCGCTCTACATGGAGCCCCTGGCCCTTCGAGTCCGGCGGCACCCCCTTATCACCGGGATTAAATTAGGAGGGGACATTCACACCATTAGTCTTTATGCGGACGATATTCTGCTCTCCCTCTCCGACCCAATACCAGCTTTACGCGCTCTCTTAGTCGAGCTTTATGGCATTGCGCGCGGGTCGGGGTTTAAAATCAATCTGGACAAATCCATAGCGCTTAACATCTCACTTTCCCCGCCCACTCTGGCCCATATTCAGGAGGAGCATACCATGAACTGGGCATCTGCCTCGATCCCCTACTTGGGCATTCAACTAGCTCCAACCCTCCAGGCCACGGCAGACATTAACTACTCTAGCCTCCGGTCCCACATACGCAAAGAATTGAACAGGTGGAAAACTTGCACACTCTTCTGGCTGGGCAGGATCGCGGCCACCAAGATGACAGTGCTTCCGCAGATTCTGTACCTCTTCCAGACCCTCCCCTTCGCCCCCCGTCGGGTTGGATCCAACAGACTCAGGCGGATCTAGCACGTTTTATCTGGCACGGCCGCAAACCCCGATTCCGACACGCGGTAGCAGTTCTCCCGCCGTAAAAGGGCGGGGTAGGGCTCCCTGACCTTCAGCTATATTTCCACGCCTCTCAGCTTAGGTATTTAGTAGAATGGCACCAACTGGAATCGGAGAAGCACTGGTTGTTCCAGGACCAGGCGGTGGCAGCCAGGCTGCTGCAAGGCATTCCCTTTCTCCGTAAACAGCATAGACCGCCCAATCTTTATGCCTCTTACATTACCAGCACTGTTTTGGAATCCTGGGATCGCACTAACATTACCCATCAATTGACTTCCTTTCCGTCGCCTCTTACTCCAATATTTGATAACCCAGAGTTTCACCCTGGTGCAGACGCGCTGACCTTTCGCGCCTGGCGTTCCTCCTCTTGTAGGTCTTTGGGTCATCTTTTTGATTTTGACGGTATCATCACATTCCCGCAGCTCAGGGAACACTACGGCCTCCCGGAATTAGAGCGCTTGGCCTATTTGCAAGTCAGACATTGGGCACTCCATCCTCAGGTCAGACCCCAGGCACAGCGCCTGCTGACCCCTTATGAAAAATGGCTGGTAACGCATACGTCCGATAAGAAAATAATTTCTGATCTCTACAAGATGCTTTTAGACACTACCGCACACACTCGTTGGGAGAGGGACCTAGGTAGATCCCTGAGCCACAAAGAGTGGGAAGGCATCTACCATAGAGCACGGCACTCAGCATACCACATGGGACTTACAGAGACCATGACTAAACTTGCCACTTATTGGTACTACACGCCGGAGCATGTTCTCTGGAGTTGTACTTGCATACAACCGTGCTGGTCCCAAGTCCTAGACGAAATAGACCTCCACCTGGAGACGCAGCTCCCGCGATTTCCCGCCTATGTCCTCCTGGGTCTGCCCAATTCGCTAACATACCCACTCAAGTCTCGGAGAGGCCGGTTGATTGCCATTGCTTTAGGCGCAGCGACACAAAACATACTGATACACTGGCGCTCTGCTCAGCTCCCAACTTTCTCCGGATGGCTCCAAAGACTCTGGTTAGTGCTAGGCATGGAGAAACTCACTCTCACTTTAGCTGGTAGAGGGTCCGAATTCCCAGAGTTATGGAGGCCCTTTCTGACCCTACTGGTGTCAGAGTTTCGTGAGCTGACCTGCCCCCGTTACCTTCGACTGTTGCGCTTAGCAGAGACACAGATCCCAGAGGCCACTCCCCAGAACCGCCATTAGCGACGGCGCTGATCCCTAGAGGATATCCGCATTCCTTTTGTTACTATGGACGAGGGGAGGGGAGGAGGGGGGGGGGTATTGTTGGGTGTTTGTATGTTTTTTCCTATTTTTGTAGGCCCGCTTCACGCTTGTTGCCTTTGGCAGCGATATGACAGGCAACTGGGTTGTCTCATTGGCATTGTGCCTACGGAGATGTGGGCTTTGTTTCAATGTTTGCATAAAATCAATAAACAGATTTAAACCATAAATTAAAGATTGACCTCCGCTAGGGCCCACCAGTCGAGAGACAAGGGACCGCGGGAGGCGGCAATTTGGAGTGCGTAAAGATGAGCCCACGGGTCGCTGGAGCGTCGTCCTTTGGCACAAGTAATGCTGCGAGATTGGCTCAATGATGGGCCAAAGCACAACTTCCCCACTGGTCGGGGTCGTGTGCTGTGCAAGAGGTGGCCGGTGTCCTGGGGTATTGGGGATCTCGGCACCCACGGGGTCCACGGTGCTGAGCTTTGCTGTGCACACTCACTGGCCTCTGGAATGCTTGGAAACCCACCTCAGGGTAGGTAGAAGTCTTCGATGTCCGTAGGAGCAGCGGAGTTCCAACCGGGTCACTTGCAGTGTTTCAGGTGCCTGCCAAGCAGAGGGGTAACTCCTTTACCGCCAAGGGAGATTTCTTCATTCAGCTGGGCGGCAGCTCGTAGAAGGCTCAAGTCTTTGAAGTCCAAGATTAATCTGAGGCTCTGGGAACCCTGCATCCACCTTTATCCAGAGATTAGGGGAGTGTCTGAATCAGAGCCCACCAATGAGAGTTCAGGCGGGAAAGGGTGGCTACACCCTCTCCCCTTTGTGTGTTTTCCCGCCTGGGCAGGGGACAGGATGCCCCTGAACCGGTTTGAGGCGGTGTATGCAGAAGTAGGCACTGGAGAAGCCTACGTGCAAGTTTGAAAGACATCCTATGGTGCACCCACCCAGTTCCAATCCACATAGTCTGTCTGGGGAGGTGGGAACACCTCCCTGCAACAAGATCCCTATTGTCCAGCAGCCGTGGCTGGAGTTCTGCCCAGCAACAGGCAGCCAGAGTCGTGTGGGTGGCGGGTAGCATCCATTTTGTACTACGTGTGCTCTTTTAAATTGGTGTCTAAAATCTGCCGCCTTTACCATATCACCCCTCTAGCAGGGGGGAATCATGCTCTCACTCCCATGGCTGGATTGGGGGTATGATTCCACGATGTTTGACACCAAACATGACATGGTTCTGTGCAGCCACTCTCAAGTTATCACGCTATCGCGATTACTTATAATGCGGTTAAGAGTATATGGTATGGCTGCACTACAAACAACCCAGCAATAGTTTTAACGAAGGTTGCAGAGGGGCCCTACTCAGGTAGGGGTTCCCCCTCATACATATCTCAGCACCCTGCCTTGTAGGATTAGCAAGGCCTGCCTTAGGGGTGACCTATGAGGATATATGTGTTGTATTAAGTGGGATACAGGATACCTATATCCCTGTAAGGGGTGCAAGCACCACCTTACCCAGACTACAGTAGTGGTCTGGTGGTGTCAGTTTGTATGGCTGTCCCAGGGGTGGCACAACAAGTGCTGCAGCTCCTGGTAGGCCTCTGAGGGTCCCATGCCCTGGGTACCAAGGGTACCATCTACAAGGGGCTAATAGGGTGTCCTCAGTATCCAATTGGTTTGTACCTAGGGTACTCACATCAGTTTAGAGAGGAAGCAGATAGGCTGGGGTTTTGGATAGCAGGGTCACAGCCTGGCTAGAATCAGAAAACAGTCAAAACATCAGCAAAAAGTTGGGGGCAACTATGCAGTCGATGCCACTCTCCTACATAGCAGCACCTCTCGTATCTGTGACTGAGCGGGCTATTGTGGGAAGCCAGTCCAGATCTTGGTAGCTGGCTTGGTTAAGTTGGTGAATTGCAGAAACTGTCCTTGGCCACCCCAAAAGTCTCTTGTGCCTCTATGAAAGTGAAAAACCTCTCTCCTGTGTATAGGTCCCCAATGTCTCGGAGCCCCCATCTTTCCAGACCGATACTGACACATCCTTTGTTATACACAAAATGGGTTGTAGCCACCATATTGGTAATTTTTCAAAGGCCAGAGGCTTGTGGAGTATGGCCTTAATCGCCAACTGCCATGTGCACGCAACCTAACTTGTCACGAAGGGGCAGCCATCGCTCCGGCTGAGGCCTTCCATGACACATTGAAACAGACTGTTTTCACCCTGTGCTCCAGCCAGTAATTGTTTTTCCTCATTTGGCTCATCCAGCCCCGCTTAACAGCATGTGTGCTGTTATAGAATATATTTCCATGTTTGGTAGGGCGAGCTCTCCCTCTTCCATGTCTGGCGTTAGCATTTTCAGCCCAACTCTCCTGCACTTGCCTGCCATACGAATGCAGTTAGTAAACATGCGTCTGTTTAATGGGCATTGTGTGTTTTGAAGAACATAGAATCATCTGTGCAGGAACACCATTGTTGCCACCGTACTCCTGCCTCTGACGAACAACAGGAGTTTATTTCAAAAGGGCACAGAATCAGTCAGGCCAGCCAGCACTCCCCATGTTATACTCAGTGTTTCTCGGTTGAATGTGTCACCGGCATCCCCAGATACCGAAAACTGTTTATTTCTCATTTTAAGCCCAAGTCCAAGCCAGGGAGGGACTCTATGGGAAATATGAAGGATTTAGCTGCGTACACTTGTAGTGCCAACAGCTTGCCAGATTTCTGCAGTGCAGACATCAGAAGCGGCACAGCCTCTTCTGCCTGCTTCAGTTACACCAGTTCATCATCAGCGTATAGGGAGACTGTGTGTTCGGTATTCCCCACCCGTATCCCAGATCCCCATAGCACCGCTCGTAGATAGGCTGCCAGCGGCTCTATGGTCAGCGCAAACAGTAGTGGGGACAGTGGGCCTCCCTGCCAAGTTCCTCTCTGTTTTTCCCAGCTTTCAGAGACACCACTTCCCGATTGACCCCTATCCATTGGTGCTGAGTACACCATCCACATAAAGTCCATTCAATTGTATCTAACGCCTTCTATATATCTAGGGTGACAAACGTCAGCTCTGCCTGGGAATCCCTTATGGAGTGCCTGACATGTGTGAGTCTCCGGATATTCATGAGAGTGCTTCTATTGAGAAGGAAACCACATTGGTCTTCATGCACCAGTTGTTCATTTACCCCCTGTATTCGGTTAGCTAGGAGTTTATAATCCACATTGATCATGGAGAGCATACAGTAGGAGCCAATCCACCCTGGGTCCCTATCCAGTTAAGGTAGCATAACTATGAGTGCTTCTCTCATAGTTGGTGACAGTACTACTGCATCTCTAGCTTCATTATAGACGTCTTAACAACTTCTTGGAGAGCATTGTTGCATATCTAGTGTAAACCTCCGCTGGGAGCCCATCCGTGTCCGGGGTTTTGTAGCTTGGCATATCTTTGATAACTGCCAGTATCTCTTCTTTAGTAAGTGCTGGATTTAAGCCTTCCCTTTGGATATTCTGTAGGCGTGGTAGGTCTAGGCCTCCCAATAACTAATTCTCCTCCGTAGGGTTGCACCTGTCCCGTCGCTGATATAGCATCCCTAGGTAGCCTCGGAGCTCCCTGTTTATTGCAGCCTGCGTCGTAATCGACCGGCCATCGTCCGCCTCTAGCAATAATGTCAGGTTTGTCAGCCTTTCCCTCCGGAGGAGCCATGCCAAGAGTCTGCCAGGTTTGTCCCCCTCTCTGTGTAGTAGCTGCCTGTATTTCTACAGGGTATAGATGTCCAATCTATCCCACATCTCCTCTAGTGTGTGCTTGATGTCCACTATGTTACTCTGCGGTGTGCTGTCATCCTTTGTAAATTTGTCATTGTTTCTTCCTGGGCCAGTAGCTCTATATGAAGCTGATTTTTAACTCTGTACCCTTTAGTGAGATATTCCCCATGTAGGACAGGCTTCAGTGTTTTCCAATCATTGGCTCTAGTCATGATAAACCCCTAATTGTGTAGAATGAATTGTTCTAGAATCTCCTATATGTCAGCACGAAATGCCCTATCCCTCAGTGCCTGCGGATTCAGGCACTACGTGGGCATAAAGGGGTTGTCCTGGCGCCATACACATGTAAGAAGAACCGGACCTAGGTGTTCGACTGATCCACATGTGCCCCAACACTCTCATCACGAGAATGATGTCTATTCTATTACGTGTATTATGTGCAGCCGAGTAGCAGATGTAATCCCTCCCTGTTGGGTGTAGCGCCATCCCTCCACATATCTAAGCACTTGCGCCATCACCTCTTCGAGTGCCCTGGTCATGCCCAGTTTCTTAGTATATTTAGGGGGGAATCTAGCCACATCAGTGCTTAAAATGTAATTGAAGTCCCCCGCTCAGATCAGAGGAGTCTCTATGTGTGGTGTAAGCAGGTCGAGCAGCCTCCAGAAAAAGCATTTAGCATCACAGTTGGGCATAGAGACAGTCAGTATGCACATATCCTTGCTGTCCAGTGTTCTGAAAGTAACAGGTATCTGTCTGCAATATCTGCATGTGCCTCCCGGAGTCGGAAAAGCATCCCTGGGCCAACCCATGTATCGACTCCCTTTGAAAATGAGAAAGTAGATGTTTATAGCTGCCCCCTCCATTTTTTCTTTAATTTCTCAGCCTCAAAGTTAATTAGTGTGTCTCCTGTAAAAATGCTATTTCCACCCTTTAGCATTTAATGTAGGTATGAACTCTGTAGCGTTTTGTTTAGTCTCTCAGGCTTCTAATATTCTCAGTGATAATCCTCACTTCTCTAGCCATGGATATTAGTGTTTTCCCTGCTCCCACCTGTGTCATGCCCTAACTCGCTGCCACTCATTACCCCCTGGAGTCCTAAGTGGAGAATCTGTCCTATCTCCAACTCACCCTCTTCTCCCCTGCAGAGGTTTGCGTGTCTGTGCAAAAAACCCAAAATAGTAAAACCATTAATACAAATGCAATCCCTCCCCGCGCCCTCGGGTAAACATCAAACCATCCAAACTTGAGATGTTTTCCCATGTTTAATGCTACTGAGTGACGAGACCCTCCCTCCTGCTCAATATGGCATCTATGTCCCTACACAGCCGATCACCAGCCAATTTGTAACCTGGACTATAATATGCGGAAAGCTCGATGACACCACGGACTGCACACACGCAGGTGTAATCCAGCTGGAACCTCGTAGATGTGGTCTCTCCAAGCACCCTTACCTACTAATGCCCCCCCCCCCCCCCCCAGTGTTCTTGGAAAAAAGAGGAAGAAAAAAACAAACCATTAACTGCCAAGGAGGCAAAGATGTGGCACTATACGTTGCCGGCCTCGCCCCTGTGGACTGAATCAGAACATTTGTGTGCTCCAGCTCCTGCTCTGCACAGTGATATTCAAGGGCAAGTTTAGCATTCGCCCATCTGCGTTTGAGGGTCCTCCGCATCATGGCTCTGGGCTTCCCACCAAGAGTCTGCAGTGACAACAGCTAGCAAAACTATCTTGCTGTACTTTGATGCATGTGCCACTGGCAGCAACCTCCATACCCCATTGCTGCTGCTCCGCAGAGTGCCTGTTCTGACCAGCACTCCTACTGGACACTTGATCTTCCTCATGAATGTCAGCATTGTCTATCTAGTCCCAGACATCTTCAGGGCAGGTGAAAAAGCAATACTCCATTGTGCACCACCTGTAATTTAGCAGGAAAGCGCAACATATATTTTACATTCATGGATCAGATCTTTTGTTTTGCAGCCAGGAATGAGCGCTTTAGGCTCTGCACCTTATGAGTCTAGTCTGGAAAGATTGAGGTGTTGTGTCCCTTGTACTCCATGCCGACGAGCCCATTGGAGAATGTAATCTCTGTCCCAGTAGTAAAGCACTTTCGCTACCAGGCCCTCGGCGGGGTGCCTCACAGAGGCCGGGAAGCAAGGCTCTTTCGGCCCGCTCAGTCACAAAGAAACCAGATAGCCGGGAGGAATCCACCATAGTTTGAAGCAGTGCTTTAAAAAGTATTCTGGTTTGTCCTCATCCAGGCCCTCAGGGAATCCTATGAAGCATAGGTTGCACCTCCAAGACCTGCCTTCTGAGTCCATGAGAGGGTCATCAAGGTACTTTGTTTAGTCAGTCAGTCCACAGACTATGTCTTGTAATTCCTTCACCTCTTTGGGCAAGCTCTTGACCCTCACCTCCGTCTCAAGGGATCTCTCTGTAGGGATCTCTCTGTAGCTTTGCGTACATTCGCCTGCAGCAGATTATCTTTAATTGAGATGGAGTCAATCTTGCCCTCCAGCACAAGCTTGGTGGATTCAATGGCCGCATGGATCTGCGCGTCCATTGTCTCCTGGCGACACCCGAGCTTGCCCTGTCTGTCTGTCCCGCCCGGCGCGTTGCGGAGCCAGGAGCACCAATAAATTGGTCCATGCTTTGCAGAGTCTGAGTCTTGGGGCCCCTATCCCGGCCCATGTTGGCAGTTCAGGTCCCTGCGCTCTCCTGTTGCAGCAAAAAAGATGTGGCACAGGGAGGAGACCTTCAGCTCAGGCTCCCCCTCACCCATGCCCAGGATAGCAAAGCCCGGAATGGGGACCAAAATTCATTGGGGGTGGTGAAATGCCTTGTTGCATCCCACCTCAGGGCCCACCATTCTCCCCCGTAACCCTAGACTCCCGAGCACCAGCATCTGCTTGTGTTCTCCTCCATCTAGGAGGGTGATTGTGCCCCACCTGCCCGCTCTGCTAATCTGGGAACCTTCCCAAAGAGTAATCTGAGGTCCAATTGGGGGGCTCACACTAGTACCCCCATGTGATCACAGCCAGTGGCAGTCCTGCCATCCCTCACAGGTCCTATGCCAGCTCTCACTATACTCCTCCACAGTGTAATTGCAACCCAGTGATGATTCAGTTTATCAGCTCCTCAAGGCCCACTCCCTCCCCAGAGGAGGGTCACAGATCAGCCCCAAGAGTCCATCACTGCCACTTCCTCTGCAGGTCTCTGCAATCCTACGGCTGTAGCTCTTACTTTCCAGTCCCTGACCGTATGCACCTTCCAGCTTTCTCTCCAGGGTCTCTCTCGACACACCCGGGCTCACAGCACTCCGCTCTGGGTACAGGGTTCCAAAGTGCCAAGGCTCCTCTTGGCACAACCTAGGTCGCTCAGCATTTAGAGCCTGCCTGTCCAGATGTGTATGTTTATCGAGTTCTCCCATGCAGCCGCCGCCTTCTCGCCGTGCTCACCAGGGCCGCTGGGTGCTTCTATAGTGTGTTGGGGACCTCGGCAGTGATGGGGACCCCAGTTGGGATCACAGCCATGGGCCCGAGCGCTGTCCTTTATCCGCGGTCAATAGAAGGCTGCAATCTTGAAAACAGAAATATTCGCAGCTGGGCCGACTCTTTATCTGCTGCCACAGCGATGTTCACATTGGGACCGCATGGCTCCCTTTCATGTAGAGGGGAGCTCTGTAGTCGGCCCAGGCTCGTCACTATTGTAGCGTCAGGAGCGATGGATACCGCTGGATTTTAGTGTGGCAAGTGGAGCTGCTCCTCAAAACGTGTTGTCGGCCATCTTGCCAGTAAAGAGACTTTGCATTTTTCTTTGTGAAACAGTTACTTGAAGGGAAGGTGTCTGTAGTGTTGCTTTCTGATCCCTCCTTGGCATCCATACACCTAGCTCAGCTGGCTTGATATAGTGTAGTCTCAGGGCCTTCTCATGCATAGTGTTTGAATTTTTAAAGTATTTGGTAACTGTTCCACCAAGGGTTAGACAGCAGTCTATCTGTCCGTCAGTGTTTATTAATACCAGCAGTGACTTTGGTTATGAGATGTGTACTTCCAAGTGATGGAACTACAATTCCCTGTCCTGTGGCAGTGTTCACTGTGACATCTGACCAGATAGAAACACTAGTACTGGTCTCTTTCCACCAGTTCAGGGGCACTGGAATCAGAGTGGCTTATGAACTAATTGGCATTTTTTCTCAGATCAGCCCTCTAACACTGACCCCAAAGAACAGGAGCTGGGTCCTAGTTCTGGAATCATATATTACCCTGGTCTCTACTGTGTTCCCCCCCCCCACTCCCTTCCTTCCAAATGTGGTTTCTTTGACATTGCCAAAGCCACAGTTTTAGAACTCTGCATATGGCAAACACTTCTGTTGACTTCTTTGGTCAACTCGCACTCAATGCTATTAATTACATCCTACACGGATACCTGACCTTCCATCTTGAAGACTACACGGACCCCCAACTTGGGTATTCATTGAAGACCTTGGAAGCCTAGGCCTCACCCAACGAGTAAACGGCTGAACACCTCCTGGACCCTGTTATTACCAACTTCAGCAACATCCGAGTCGAGAAACCCACATCAGTTCCCTGGACAAACCATGACCATTATAAGTTCAGCATCCCAGTCTCTGTCAACGCACATGCACCATTGCCAACACGTAGAAACTGGAACAGCATCACTAACAAGGACTGGAACACCTCCCCCAACATCTACCTACCTGAACACAGCAACAACCTTCCTAAAGGCATCAAGAATTTCAACAATTGGATCACCTCTTGTGTTGACTCCCTTGCCCCACAAAAACACAGCAATACATCCAGACCCCAGGTCAGTTAGTACACAGAGGGACTCAGACTGATGTAGTGCCAACCCAAACAACTGGAGCGCAAATGGAGGATGATCCAGGACTTTGCAGACAGGAGCACTTTTAAAACTGCCCTAAGACGCTACCATCAAGTGATTCAGAAAAATCAAATGTGCCGCTCTGGCAGACCACATCAATGCCAGCCCCGACAGAAGCAAATATATCTTTGTGCCATTGAAAAAGATTTCATCTCATCATCAGCCACCTCCAACTGGATCATACCCTCAGAGGACCCCTTCAACAATCTCAGTTCTTCAGCAAGAAAATCACTGCCATTTACTGCAACTTCAACCTGCAACTGAACGAGACAGACCTCACCAAACTCCTCCTGATATTATCCAAAGAACCAATACTAACCACTTAGCCCACCGTCACCCCAAAAGAAATCGCCACCTCCATGAAGTCCATCCATTTAGGGACCCCCATCGGATCCCTGTCTGCACTGTACCTATTCCAGAAGATTGCAATCCATCCGTGCCATGCTCCCGCCTATTCTGAATGCCTCCACCTCTTCTGCAACCTTCTCAGATGCTTGGAAACATTCAACTGTCCTCCCACTGCTGAAGAAACCTTTTGTGAACCCTTCAATGCTTGCCAACAACAGACAGATCGCCCTTCAACCATTCGTGTCCAAGGTCTTAAAAAAACAAAATCAGACACCTCAAAGAATACCTCAATGACCACCAACTACTTGACACCACTCAGTTTTTTCAGACCCAACCACAGCAGGGAAACTGCCCTTATCGCTGCCACGGATTATATCTGCATGACTTTGGACATGCACTGGGCACAAGCAAGCTGGACTATGGGAACACCCTCTATGCCGAATCAACTAAAAAACTCACCAGAAGGCTGCAGACCATTCTGAACTCGGTAGCTAGAATTTCTCTCAACATCCCACTATGTAGTCACATCACACCACACCTTTATGAGCTCCACTGGCTCTCCATTCACAATGAGCACAATTCAAACTCCTCAACCACACTTTCAAAGCAGTACATAACACAGGCCCAGCATACCTAGCACATGGATCATCCCTCAATCACACTTTTTTCAACATATACATGACACTGCTTGCCAGCATTGTCCGATCACAAGTCATCATTGTAATCTCCTACACCGAGGACACCTAACTCATCCTCTCCCTGGTGGACAAGACTGTGGAAATTTAGCTTGCGAACTGAACATTATCTGCGCCATCTTGTCTCTCCCCAGCGCGACACACAGGAAAGCGCACGGCAGCCATTTTAGGCACCCTGGTCTCTCCCTGCTCATTGCCGATCGCCAGCGCGTCCCCCTGGCGCTGCAAGCATTCCCCCGCGCGCCGGCCACCCCCGCTCTCTCATACACGGGCCATAAACCCTCTCCTTCTGCGCGACCCTGCCATGGAACCACATCCCACGCCTGACCGACATCCCATACATGGTCATGCATCTCTTTGATAACCCCCTTCCTCTGCGCCCCATTGTCCGAACCGATCCCAGGCCACCACCTAGCCCTGCGGATGCAGTTTATTGCCCCTACTGTAAGGGAAACACCCCACATCAAAGGGATTACAGTAGATCAAGGCCCCCCACCCCCTGAGACCCGACCGGTCGCACACACCCCCGGGAATTGGCGGAATGTCCAGCTGTGTGATAGCCATCTCCTACTGTGGGTGGGGTGGGGACTTCCACTGTAGATATGTGTGGGAACGAGCTTGAAGTGGGGATTCTGAGGATGTTCTTTCATGTATCAAAACGATCTCAAAAATGTGCCATGCATGATAAACCTGCAATAAAGTCATAAACCTGTGTATAAGAGGCCAGGCCTCAGAGATGCAGTTAGAGCACCTCGTGACGATACCTCGCTGTCTGATCTGATGTGTTCCACTCCGACGGAATAAAACTTTGTTTCCTGCCTTCCAGTCTCCGGCGCCTGCCTCTTTATTGGTTTAGCATCGAATGGTATAAGAGGCGATTACCGCCGGGCAATACTTGAAAGGTTATCGACTACGACTGCCGCTACCATTTAACAATTGGCGTCCCAAGCGTGGGGCCCGTCAGCGACACGTAGATCCAGTGGGAGAGGTCCCGATGACAGAGTGAACGACTGCAACGATCGGGAGAGCTCCTGCCCGATAGACCCTCGTCTGGCAGCCGATCATCCGAACTTCACTGGTTCCGAGCAGACCTCTCTCGAGTGATCTACGGTCCTGACTGGGAACCATCAGGAGTGCCGCGGCAAATACGGAGAGTAGAGGACGATCGGGCGCTGGAGGCGGAAGACGAGAAACTGTCCACGCGGTCCGGGTAAGGTCGTGAAACACGACAAATTGCGAAACGATTGATTGATTGATTGAAAATACTAGTATTGCTTATTGATTGTTCTCTTTGAGATATTCGCTGTCTACAAACGGGGAGGAGTAGAAATACTCTCTCTCTCCCTTTGCAGATAGTGAAGGGTAGGTAACGCAGACTTTTGTCCCCATTGTAACCCGTCGTGCCTATTTTTATCTCCCCATTGATTGATTGTCCGAATATTGATTGTTTTGAAGGATAGTGCTCTTTGAGATATTCTCTGTTTGCAAATAACGTAGAATAGAAATATTCTGTCTAGTCTTTGCAAATAGTGAAGAGTAGGTAACGCAGACTTTTGTCCCCATTGTAACCCGTCGTGCCTATCTCTTTCTCACCATTGATTGATTGATTGTCCGAACACTAGTTGTTCGATATTGGTTCTTTGGAGGTATTCTCTGCTTACAAATAACGAGGAATAGAGATATTCTATCTAGTCTTTGCAAGCAGTGAAAAGATAGGTAGTGCTGACTTTTGTCCCTGTTGTAACCCGTCATGCCTATCTTCTCCCCACTGATTGGTAGTTGGTTCTGCCCGGACCGCTTATTAGAGGTGGACCACCCGGCTCCACTGGAGGGCACCCCTAATTAGGACATGTTCACTAAATATGGACTAGTCGCCGTAGCTTATAGCAAGCTATGGCATAAATATACAAAGAAGGACCCCGAGAGTCAGTGGCCACTGATGGGATCCTTCGACGACCATAAAATAGAAATGCTAGAAATAGCTCTGCGTAGTAATAAAACGACGCCTACTATGCTTGACAGTATCGGCATGTGGCGCAAAGAAGCAACACAACGGAAAAAGAGGGAAGAAGTAAAAGCAGAAAAGGAATTACGAAAGGCAGCTCACCTTGCCGCTAGAAAGTTAGAAGAAGAAATAAAGGAGAGAAGGGAAGCTAAACTAAGACAGGAACCTGAAACATCAGGCCAGTACCCTGTTAGGACCCCCTCTATGCTCTACCCTGAGTTGTCTTCTAAGCAACGAACGAATGACGAATTGCTATTAGGTCCCCCGATCATTTACATGCCCCCTCCATACGCACCCTCCCAACCGGTAGTGCAACACCCACAACCCCCAAACGCAAGCGAAAGCAGTACAGGGGCCTCGGTCCTCACGGCCTCCGCGCCGGCCGAGCCTCTTGTACTGAACACAACGTTGGCAATAACGTTGGATGACCCTGAGATGAGAAAGAAAGATCCCACCAGAATGAATCGACTAACAAAGGATGAACGAGCAGGAATCGACAAGATAGTAAGGACACTGGTGGAGCGAAAGGAAAGTGAGGAGTATATAACAGACGTGTATAACTCGTATGCCGACAACCGCAGATGACACTTTGTCGTACGACTTTGTTATCACGCCCTGAATACATATGAGGATAGGTACCACGATAAAGGTCCCGAAGGCTTAGCGGCCCTATATAGGAAGGTAGACATTGGGGAAGAAGGAGAGGGCGATGTGACGGACATCTTCACTCATACACTCAAGGTCTACATGCACCTTAAAGAGCACAGACAGACAACCAAAGCAGAAACCCCCATAGCAACTAAGCCCCAGGCAGGAAGGGCTGATACCATGATGCCCATCAAAGAGGCCGCCCCCTACTGGGTCCCCCCACGAGGTCAGGGAACACATGACGACATCAACCACCAAGATGCGAAGGGAAGGGTTGTATATAATTGGGTCTACCAACCATGGGACCGACAAGACATTTTGACCTTTAGAAAAACCCTACCCGACTTAAGAAAGTACCCGACTGCCTTCTACACCGAACTAGGTACAGCCTTAGGTTCAACAATAATGACCTTAGCAGATATCGACTTGTTCTTCGGGTTATGTCTGCCGGCTGATGTGTGGAAGCAAATCCGGAAAGTTGACCACGCTGAGCCGTTCGGATATACTTGGGTACAACTTGATACCATAGACAAACAGCGAGAACCGGGACAGAAACCCCCGAAAGCCATATTGGAGCTCCCAGACAAGATTGTACAGAAGTTGAAGACTCTAATCCCAGAAAGAAAGGTAGACTGGTTGATAGTGACGGCTTGTCGCCAGAAACCCCAGGAGGATGTGTCTGAATACTTCTCTCGATTCGAGACCGTGTTTTCCGATTATAGTGGCCAGGACATGACCACCGCAACCGGACATCACCTCTTTGTCCAGAATTATGTGAAGGGTCTGTCACAAGAAGTCTCCCAGAAGCTACAGACCAGCGAGAGTAGTTGGGCAGCCTCCAAACCCGCAGCAATCCTCCAGATGGCCCAATACTACGAAAACCAAAAGAATGAGAACGATAGGGCGTCGGAGAGGAAGAAAAAGGAACTGAAGGAGAGGGTAATGATAGCACAGTTGCAAGGGGTGACCATAGGAAGGGAACCCCCAAAAGGGAATTACCAACCAACCGCCTCTAGAAAGCTACCCCCTAGAGACCATACACCTGCACCCTACAACGGACGGAGAGACTTAGATGGGAACCAATGTGCGTTCTGTAGAGGGTTCGGACACTGGAAATCCCAGTGCCCGGTCCTTCTGGAAATGAACAAAAATAGGGACCCCAGAGACACAGCATATGACCCCAGAAATAGAGGACAGGGACGAGGGTACACGAACGACGCCATCAACGACAGGCCAGGCAGACCAAACACCTTTGATCGCCCCCGACAAAACCAGTGTCAGCAGTCCGACTACGAAAGCACCCATGACTTCGCATAGGACCGCCAGGGGCAAGGGAGGGATCCAGTCGAACTCCGTGTTGACCAGCAAGGTCCTTACGTCACTGCTAAGGTCTTGGGCACAAAGTCTCCATTCCTGGTAGATACTGGGGCGACACGTAGTGCGTTATCTAAACGACTGATTCCTAGGGCACCCTTGTCTGGCTCACACGTAACCTCAATAGGCTTCGATGGAACGCCCTCCACTAACCCCTTATCAGCACCAATCTCCTTTGACTTAGAAGATAACGCCACTGACACGACCTTTCTGCTCTCCTCCAACACCCCCGATGACATTATGGGACTCGATTTGCTAAAACATTTCCGAGCTACCATCAGATGTTCCCCAGACGGAGTTCGAGTCATCCTGCACGATAACCAAGATCTGTTCAGACCTTGTCACACACGACGTATGCTCTCTATAACTGATGCTAACCTGTCCCTACTCGACACGTTACCCTCACATCTATGGGCTAAAACCGACTCAGATGTAGGGCGCATGGTGATCGACCCAGTACACATAACCGTCCGACCGGACGCAGTGCTACCAAAGCTTCCACAGTATCGAATATCGCCCGAAGGTGAGAAGGCATTGGTGGAAATCATCCAGTCCCTAGTCAATGCAGGAGTAGTAGAAGAAGTAATCAGTAATGTTAGCAACAGCCCTATCCTACCCATTGTAAAGAAGCAAGGCGAGGGAGATGAGAAAGCATACCGCTTCATTGTTGACTTACGAGAAGTTAACAAAGTAGTCATACCTCAGTACCCCGTGGTCTCAGACATCACCACCATCCTCACCCTAATTCCGTCCACTGCCACCACCTTTACTGTTATTGATCTCAAGAACGCATTTTTCTCCATCCCCATCCACCCAGACAGCCGCTACCTGTTCGGCTTCACTTTGAAAGCCCGGTCGTACAGATTCTGTAGAGCACCCCAAGGCTACACTGAGAGTCCCAGCATTTATAGCCAAGCCCTCAAGAGACAACTAGATACAGTCCAATTACCCGATGGAGTGGTGTTAATACAGTACGTCGACGACATTCTTTTGGCGGCCGACACCACCTCACTTGCTGTCACGGCCACCCTTCACCTCCTCCACTTCCTCGCGGAGAACGGTCACAAGGTCTCCAGGAAGAAGTTACAGTTCTGCCAACCCCAAGTGACATACCTAGGCCACCTCCTATCCAAGGATGGGAGGAAACTTACCCCTGACCGAATTCAGACCATCCTAGAAACCCCTGTTCCCAAAACTCAGAAGCAAGTGCGGTCTCTAGTAGGCCTCACCTCCTTTTGTCGACAATGGTTGCCAAACTTCAGTCTTATTGTAAAACCTCTGCTTTCCCTGTTGGCTAAAGATGTCCCCTTCCCCCTCCCCTGGACACCCGAATGCCAATCCTCCTTCAAAGAATTACGAGACGCCCTCTGCTCGGCCCCAGTCCTAGGAACCCCAGACTACACTAAACCTTTCTCCCTCTACACCCACGAAAGGGAGGGATGTGCGTTGTCTGTCCTAACCCAGTCCATAGGCCCTAAACAACGCCCTTGTGCCTACTTCTCTGCCACTCTTGACCCTGTAGCCAGAGCATTGCCCGCCTGCCTTCGAGCAGTAGCCGCCGCTGCTGTCTCTATCCGGCAAAGTGAGGGGATCGTGCTCTCGAACCCCCTCACTGTATTGGTACCCCATGCGGTTGACACCCTCCTGAACCAGACCAAGACTCAACACCTGACTAGCGCACGACTGACTGGCTATGAACTGACTCTGCTTGCACCCCACATCACATTGAAACGATGCACCACTCTGAATCCAGCCACTCTACTACCTCTCCCTGACACTGACCCCAATGCGCCCCCCATACATGACTGCGTGACTCTCACCGACGAACAGACCAAGAGTAGGGTTGACCTTCGAGATACTGCCTTCCCGGACCCTGACGGAGAACTATGGGTGGATGGCTAATGCATCAAGCTCCCCGATGGCACCACTTCCGCTGCCTATGCAGTCACCACAGCCCGAACAGTTGTTGAGACAGCCCGCATCACACAGCGATCCGCACAGGCGGCTGAACTGATTGCTCTCACACGAGCATGCATCCTGGCAGCAGGGACAACCGCAAACATTTACACAGACAGCCAATACGCCTTCGGGGTAGTTCACCACTTTGGGCTCCTTTGGAAGGAGAGGGGATTCTTGACTTCCCATGGCACACCCATCCTGCATGGAGATCTAGTCTCTGCCCTGACCGAAGCAGTCCTCCTCCCCACACGGCTGGCTGTGATCAAATGCCAGGCACACAAGAAAGTGACAGACATTATAGGACAGGGAAATGCACTAGCTGACATTACTGCCCGAACCACAGCCGAGAATAGGTCCACGACCCGTATGTACGTAACCAGGTCACAAACTGAGAAATGGAAGGATGCTAGGGAAACGATTAGGGACATCCAATTAGCCAGCTCACCACACAAATTAACTGAATGGGCCCGGGTGGGATTGAAGGACGATGACGGTTGCTGGCGAACTAAAGACTCGAACAAATGGTTGCTACCTGACTCATACTTGATCCCCATGCTGACCATGGCACACTCCCCCGCACACATAGGGGTCTGCTCCCATGATCGAACTCATCTCCAAAGTCTGGCACAACGACAAAATCTCAGACTCAGCCAAACGTCTGGTCCAACAATGCCTGGTCTGCCTCCAACACAACCCTGGGAAAGGAACTGCTGTACCCCGGGGAGGGTTTGGGGTTCCCAATCACCCCTTTGAAGTCCTACAAATGGACTACGTCCAGTTAGAAAGGTGCCAAGGTTTGAAGTACGTACTTGTCGTTGTGTGCGCCTTCAGCAAGTGGGTGGAAGCCTACCCAACCCGCGACAACACTGCTATGACTACCGCAAAAGTACTACTGAAAGAATTCTTCCCCCGGTATGGCCTTTGTCGAATTTTGTAGAGCGACAACGGCCCCCACTTTGTAGCCGAGGTTATCCAACTCATCTTAAAGGAGCTGGGTGTAAAACAGAAATTCCATGCGGTCTTCCATCCCCAATCTGCAGGCTTGGTTGAGCGACATAATGCCACATTGAAGCTTAAGATAGCAAAAATAGTTGCCACCACAGGACTGAAATGGCCAGACGCTCTCCCGCTAGCATTGCTATCAATGCGTTCCACCCCCACCAAACACCACTTAACCCCCTACGAGGTCGTCTTCGGGCGGCCCATGAACCTTTGGACTGCACCGAAACCAACATCCATCCACGACGTCCCGGACGTCCTCATGTCTGACTATTTGTACAACCTAACTAAAACGTTGTCTGTTATCCATCAGCAGGTGCTGCAAGCCATTCCCGACGTTTCCAGAGGCCCCGGGCACGACATCCAACCGGGTGACTTTGTCTTAGTGCGTAACTTCCAGCGCACCAAGAGTCTGGAGCCCCGGTGGACGGGCCCTCTGCAAGTCCTGATCACCACCCGAACAGCTCTTCGAGTGGAGGGGAAGCGCAATTGGCTGCATGCACACCACTGCAAGAAGGTATCATCGACCCTGACGACCACGGACAACATCACCGCCCAAGAGGAACTACTGGACAAAGACCGACCATCCCTGAGCCACTGCCCGGATACAGAGACACTTGAATTAACGAAATATCCCGATCCCACTGTCCCATCCAAAGAAGGGTATAACCTACGACGAAAGGAGGGAACTTCGGCTAAGCAGACCACAAACTAAGTTGAAATCTCAAGAGCGGTTGCCTAGCCACCTCAAAGACCACCAGGAGAGAAACTAAACAAAGTCTGTGGTTCTGCCCGCTACCAAGTCCCTTGAAGGTGATGGAAGCATCCGACATGAAGATGATGGAAGCAACCGGACGCCCAAAGATCCACTACAAAATCCCAAAGACTGACAAAATGCACAGCTCAAAGACTATTGCACTTTTCATTACCCTTCTCTTTTGCCTTCTCCTCATGGTCACCTTCTGGATCATGGAGGAGAGCGCACCCGCCCATAAGATATTGCTGACCACCGTTCCACCTACCACCATGAAAGAACACCATCTGATCTCACTTTCACCCCAAATCCGAGAAAGGCGTAAGGAGTTCTGGAATAACTCTTTTGTGCAGTTGCTCCACCAACACAATCTTGCCTCCAATGCCACTAATTGCTGGATCTGTGGATTGCTACCACATGCCACCGGACACTCTATCCCTTTCATCCCTTCACCTTTTTCGGTCCATGGTTCCTGCCTCGCCTGGCTAATCCTCCTGCAGGAAAGCTACAAGGACAATGCCACTTCCGGCAAAACTGTGTCACACTTCTACCATGGGTTCTGGCTGAACAAAACTGGAAAAACTTCTGCCCCCTTCTGTCCTCTGAGATCAAACACTTCCTTTCACATGGACATCCCTGCCAAAGAACGAGTTGAAATGCAGGTGTTTAACAACCCAGCCAGACCCACCTTCTCTTACCTCCGGAAACGAACGGCCGCCACCCTAACAGTGGCCCTATCCGTCATCAACATCACTGGACTTGTGTGCCTCGAAGGCCTGGGGGCGCAGCTGGTGGGCCACAGCTCCTGCCTCATCACCCGAACATTGGACTCAGTTGATCCACCCTCCTATGTTGCCTCCCCGAATATGTACTTCGTCTGTGGTACTAAGGCCTACACCTGGCTTCCGAAAGGTTGGGGAGGCACCTGCTACATCGCTTTTGTCCTTCCTCCGACATATGTGGCTCCAGCAAACCATCACCGACAGAAACGTGCCAAAGACATTGCGCAAGCCGACTCCACCGGAGCACAGTTCATGGACGCAGTAAAAGGTCTTGTTCCACTCTGGGGTCCAATGGCAAACAGCCGTGCCATCCGCCACTTAACCCAGGCAGTCGAAACGGCGATGAACATTACGGCTGGCATCCTCGCCAACAACACCGCCGAGCTTCAGGCCGTCTGCCTGGTGGCTCTTCAGAACCGCCTCGTTCTAGATGTGGTTCTGGCTGATCGTGGAGGAGCATGCCGCATCATTGGGTTCAGCTGTTGTACCTACGTACCGGATAACTCACCCTCAGTCTACAAAGCAATTGAACACCTCCACAGACTTTCCGCAGAGGTTCATCAGGAGCAAGAAGAATGGTCACTGGGAAGTTGGTTTTGGGACACTATTAGAAGTTGGGGATGGAGGCTGTTTTCATTTATCCTAATACCAATTGTGATACTATGTGGATGTTGCTTGGGGATTCAGTGTCTGCCACCTTTATGTTCGCTTTTTATGAACTGCATCTGCCCTAAGACTTTGAACTTTGAAGCGGAGCGAATGAAAGCTTTGTATGAGGTGGAAGTTCGTAGTATTATGGGGATAGATCCGAACTAAACAAGCTGGCGAGATATGTTAAAAGGGAGGACTGTGGAAATTTAGCTTGCGAACTGAACATTATCTGCGCCATCTTGTCTCTCCCCAGCGCGACACACAGGAAAGCGCACGGCAGCCATTTTAGGCACCCTGGTCTCTCCCTGCTCATTGCCGATCGCCAGCGCGTCCCCCTGGCGCTGCAAGCATTCCCCCGCGCGCCGGCCACCCCCGCTCTCTCATACACGGGCCATAAACCCTCTCCTTCTGCGCGACCCTGCCATGGAACCACATCCCACGCCTGACCGACATCCCATACATGGTCATGCATCTCTTTGATAACCCCCTTCCTCTGCGCCCCATTGTCCGAACCGATCCCAGGCCATCACCTAGCCCTGCGGATGCAGTTTATTGCCCCTACTGTAAGGGAAACACCCCACATCAAAGGGATTACAGTAGATCAAGGCCCCCCACCCCCTGAGACCCGACCGGTCGCACACACCCCCGGGAATTGGCGGAATGTCCAGCTGTGTGATAGCCATCTCCTACTGTGGGTGGGGTGGGGACTTCCACTGTAGATATGTGTGGGAACGAGCTTGAAGTGGGGATTCTGAGGATGTTCTTTCATGTATCAAAACGATCTCAAAAATGTGCCATGCATGATAAACCTGCAATAAAGTCATAAACCTGTGTATAAGAGGCCAGGCCTCAGAGATGCAGTTAGAGCACCTCGTGACGATACCTCGCTGTCTGATCTGATGTGTTCCACTCCGAAGGAATAAAACTTTGTTTCCTGCCTTCCAGTCTCCGGCGCCTGCCTCTTTATTGGTTTAGCATCGAATGGTATAAGAGGCGATTACCGCCGGGCAATACTTGAAAGGTTATCGACTACGACTGCCGCTACCATTTAACAAGACAACCACCATCAGAACCAACTTCACCAACTGCATCACCATAGATGCGAACCAACTCTCTGAAGCTCAACTACAAAAAGATGGAAGTACTGGTCTTCTTCAACAAGACCTCCCCATAGGACTCCACCTAGGATCAACACCTGCATCCACAGAGCACACAAGAAATCTAGCGGTCATCCTAGACAACAAGTTCAACATGATGGCTCAAGATAGGTAGCCCTGGAATTCATGCGTTTGTCACTTTTGGGGACATTAGGCGCTTGTTTGATGATTGATCAATACCTTTGATCTTTTGATTGAAGGATCGGAGATTTGTATTTTTCTTAATTGAACCCTTTGAAACATGCATGGTTGCTTTTAAGAGGGGAAACTTCATTTTATGATGTGTTGTTGGAGCAGTGTGGAGGTCAAGAGAACAGCGAAGAGAAGGCATGTATTGTCTCCTTCCTCATCTTCTATGGGGAACCCTATTCCGGCTAGTCGTCACAGAGGACGGGATAGTGAAGCAGGAAATGTGCTGCCTTTGATGTCTAAAGAAGAAATTCAGGCGATGAGAGAGACAGTGGTCTCCAGGGCTATAGAGTCTAAGTCTCTTCCAGCAGCTACATCCACCAAGGTTTTGACCTCTGCGAATGCAGATAATTTGTCGGGATCTGAAATTGTTATGCCTTCAACATCATCTGGGAAATATGTAGGAAGAGATGAAATGTGGGACATTCTTTCTCATGTGAGGGAGAATTTTGGCTTTGATACATTTCACTTGAAGGACGGTGGTGAATCTCTCTTTCTCATTATGTAAAGCCCTCAGCACTGGCAGTGCCATTCCGTGGGTGAATTAAGGTCATGGTTATGAATGAGTGGAAGGAGCTTGATGAACTATCAGTTCTACGGTTTCTCCAGAAGTTTTATTAGCTAGAGGGGATGATGTGTTATCTTTAAATGGATGCCGTTCTTGTGAAATTAATTGGGAAGACAGCGATTAATCGCGAAGATTGTTCCCTGCCTGATGCTACAGATAAAAAGGTTGATTCTAATCTCAAGAAGGCTTTTGTGGCAGAACATTTTGCATTAAAAGCTAGTGTGTATGCTGCCTATTCAGTCTAATCTATAGTGCTGGACTTCGATAGGTTTGCCAAAGCTATTCAAAAAGGTTTGGAGTGCTCAGACCTGCTGGTCTCAGTGGAGCTGCAGGCCAGGTTAATGGCTGATATTTCATCAGATGTGATATGGGCTACAACTGTGGCGTCTGGTGCTGTCATCGCACCTGGGCGGAATCTCTGGATGAGAGATTGGAAGGCTGAACCTACTTAAAAGGCCACGCTTTTGAAAGTTTCCTTTGAGGGACAGATGTTTGGAGAATAGTTGAACTCTATTTTGTCAATAGCATTCAAAGATCGAAAGCACGCTCTACCCTATATGGGGAAGTCTACTGCTAGGAGGTTTTGGGAGAAATTGGCCAAATCTTCTCCCAAACGTGATTCATCATCTCCTTCATTTAGAAGGAGAAGACTTCAGCCCACATCCTCCTCACTGAAGAAAGAGTTCAACAAGCCTAAAGGGGCAAATAAGAGAAGTTCCTGACTACTCTCCCTTCCTCAAGTTGCTTCCTGTAGGGAGAAGGATTCTGCCCTTTCGGCAGACTTGGGAAGAGGATGTTACAGATCATTGGGTGCTAGACATTGTTTCAAAAGGGTATGCCATATAGGAGTGGATACTTTTCTCTAAAAGAATGCAGTCTCCAGGGTCCCATCACCATAATGCGGTATGGGCAGTAACTCCATTCAGGTGGTTGTCGACCAGTGTTGAATTTAAAATGGGTAAACGCTTGTAGTCAATTCACTTCCGTATGGTTACTCTTCAGGCCATTATTCCCATTGTTCAAACAGGAGAGTTTTTTGGCATCAATCGATCTCCAAGATGCTTATCTGCATGTGCCTATGAGACCTGCTCATCAAAGATACCTTCATTTTGCCATTGGAAATGATTATTTCCAGTTCTGCGTTCTTCCCTTCGGGTTAAAATCTTCGCCAAGGATTTTCACAAAGGTTTTAGGTCCTCTGGTGGCTAACCTGCATGGCAAAGGTATTTTTATTCATCCCTGTCTAAACGAATGGCTGGTGCAGATTTCAGCAAGAGATTTACTCTTATCCCATGTTCAAAGAGTGTTGGAGGTGCTCCAAAAACGTGGTCTCCTAATCAACTTGGAAAGTGGTGTTCCATAATCTCTACACAAGAAGGGAAGAAACGCAGATGGCGATGATAGCTCTGCTTTGGCCTCAGTCAAATTGGTTTCCTCTATTGTAGCCCATAAGGGTATCACAGGAGTGGAGGCTCCCCATACTGCCCTCTCCTCTAGAGTTTCTGGTCCTGTCCTGGGTAACGATTCTCAAGGTCAGGTTAACTGCCTGGAGATTGAGCGGGGAGGGTTCAGGGACCAAGGTTTGCCTGAGTGGCTGACAGTTACAGTTCAGATTCCAGAGGTCGTCCATATTTCATTCATATAGTAGGCATTATGGTGATGGAGTTTTTGCAGGAAGGAGAAAAGTTAGGTTTGACATAAGGGTTTTTCGAAGTTCCTGGAAGAATTTAACTGATGAGGATGGTCTGATTTACAGATTTCTTAGATGAGTAGCGACCTGATCCTTTTCCTACATGGGATTTATCTGTGGTGTTGGAGGCTTTGACAGTTCACCCTTTTGAGCCATTGGATCAAGTTGATTTGAGAATTTTAACTCATAAGCCCTGTTTTCTAATAGTGATTACATCAGCCAAGAGGTTGGGGGAAATAGGAGCTTTGTCCTGTAAACATCCTTCTTGTAGATGTTTTCAGGATAGAGTGGTTCTGTTTCTGGTCCGTTCTTTTTACCCCAAAATTAATTGTGCGTTTCATAGGCAACAGAAAGTTATATTGCCACATTTTTTCCTTTCCCAGCCTCTGATAAGGAGACCAAACTAAATTGTTTAGATGTAAGAAAGCTCTAGTTCTTAACTTAGATAGGGTGGAAGTTTTCAGAAAATTGGAGTCTTTACTGGTACATTTTGGGCCCCCTCAGAAGGGGGAGAGACCAGCCACATTGTGCAGGTGAATAAGGTAATTGATTGCCATGGCTTATGAGGTGATGGGTAAGGTGCCTCAGTCTGGGATTCAGAGCAGATCTACCTGTAGTATGGCATCCTCAGTGGTGGAACTGGAAGGGGCTTCTATATCTGAAATATGTAGGCCAGCTGCACGTGCAACTCCTTTGACTTTTGTAACGCACTACAGGGTGGGGGAGTGTCAAAATATCTCAGAAGTGTTTGGTCCTAAATTTCTCTATTCTATTACATAACAGAGGAGAAGTTATGGTCTTGCGGCATAAAGATGTTTTGTTTTTCTGCATTTAACTCAGTTGACTGATATCTTTTTTGTGTGTTGCTACTTCTTGTTTTTGCTGAATTCAAGGGAAGAAGGGACGTGGAAGAAATTTTCCCATTACTTATTGGTAATTACATTACTCCTATTCCCAATCCCTTGCTTTAATTCATAGAAGTCCGGCCCAACCAGTCCAGAGCAACTGAGTTGTTCTGTGTACCAAGCTTGTTTACAAACAGAAGGTGTGGTGGGTTGGACGAAAGTTTTTTTTTTACTTCTTAAAGTTTTTATTGATTTATAGCCGTTCAAACATAGTACAATACTCAGGGCCAGCATTACATTTCGTGCACAAAATTACCTAAGAGATAACCTCTCAAGGACATGGTACCATCCTCTCATAAAATAAATGTATTTCCTCAACATTTGGATCGATACATACAGTGTTGTACTGGCACATATATCAGTCAATCTTATCAAGAAAAACATAACTTCATAACTCTAACTTGCCCGTCCCCCACCCCCCGAGTCACATAAGGAAAAAATCTAACTTGCTACTGCATTACAGGCCAGATACTGAGTGTATGCAGAGATGTCTTACACTAAGCTCAGGGTATGGAGGCCTGTGGGCGTGCTACCTCGTCAGGCTTATCCTCTCCATTAATTTGTTCTTCTGGTACTTGTGAGGTAAGGCCCTCCCCCGTGGACCTCCATGATCATGACATACCAGGCCAATGCATCTTCTTCTAGTTTATCATCCTTTCGGACCCATCTCACCCTAATTAGTACTGCTGTCGCCCATTCCTGCAAATCCCCAGTTCCCTGCTTCACCGTGGGGGTCCTCCGACTCATCCAACTAATCGCAATCCTTGTCTGTCCTGGATGAATCTATGTGTAAGTTTTTTCCCTTTGTGTCTAGGGAGCAATCCCAGCAATATCCCTTTGATAGATTGAGGTAGCGTCTACCCCGTTACTCGCCGTAAAGTCTCCAGTATTGAACCCCAGAAGAGATCCAGCTCTGAACAATCCCATATCATATGTAGGAACTGGGCGTCGCCGTGCCCGCACCTGGGACACCCAGCAGGGCGATCCTGGTATATTTTATGTAGTACATTCTGTGTCAAGTAGGTTTGGTGCACTATGTTAAATTGTTCAAGTTTAAATCTGGTGTTTGAACTTATATTTTTAACCCCCTCGTGCACTTTTTGCCATTCTGGGTCTGTCAAAGGCTCTCCCAACACCCCGTCCCACTTAGCTTGAATAAGAAGCGGGTGCGCATTCAAGTCCCCCCTCAGTGCCCTATAGATGTGTTATACCAATCTACGGCCCCCCCAATGTCACGAGAGCCTGAGGCGTGGCAGTAGTAGCTGGCTCCTCCGGGAACGTCGGCCAGACCTCACGTGCGACCGCTGAGATCTTGGCATACTGAAGATATTGCCCTCTGCCGAGGTCAAACATTGATTCTGCCTCCTCCCTGGTGATGAACTTTCGCCCCAAATATAAATCCCCCATCGTGGAGCAGCCCCCCTACGTCCATCTGATAATAGACATGGTTTGGCTCATTTGTTTAAACGGCACCACCGCCCACAGCGGGGCCTCCGGGGCATAGGGTGCTCTTTTCACAGCAGTTTTAATTTCAAGTTCCCAGATAACGGCCACATGTCTTATAATATATGGGAGGTTCTCTGCCACTCGGGATCCCAGCATAAGATCTGGGATAGGGGTCCCTCTGTGGGTACCCTCCAACAACCGCTTCTCCCAGTTGTCATCCTCATCTAGCCAGTGGATGGCGTGTTGCAGCTGTGTCGCAATGTAGTAAAAGCCCAGCCTAGGAACCTCTAATCCTCCCCTTTCCCATGTCCTCTGTAGTTTATCTAGTTTCACCCTTTTTCTTTTGGACCCCCATAAAAGATCCACCAATAGGTGATCCAGCTGACGGAAGTATGTCTATTGAATACGATAGAGGGAGTTCTGCATAGTGTATAAGCAACGTGGGGGAATCACCATTTTTATCAAGGCTACTCGCCCCATCAGATACAAGGGTAAATCCTTCCGGAATTCGATTGATTTACGAATACCCTCCACACAGTTCCCCATATTGCGTTCCAGGTAGGTCTCCTGTGTGTGTGATAGCTTAATCCCAAAATAGTGTATCGAGTCTTTGATCCAGGTCATCCCCACCCTAGGTAACTCACTTCCCTGGGTTAAGGCAAAGCCCTGACAGTTTGCCAAAGTCATTTAGCTTCTGTAGGAGCTCGGGGACCGCTTCTTTTGGACACCTGAGGAATACCAGAGTATCATCAGCATACATTGACACCACATGAAGTGTCGCCCCCAGCCATATCCCCCGGTGCACCATCCTACCTCTAAGGGAGACCGCAAAGGGCTCCATCACAAGAGCGAAAAGGAGCGGTGACAGGGGGCAACCCTGTTGAGTACCTCTCTGAAGTTCTAAGCAATCTAACACCTGATTGCGGAGGAGTATCTGAGCCATTGGCTTATTATATAGCAGTTTTAACCATCTCATATAGCTATCTCCCAGCCCCATCTGTCCAAGCACCATCCACATATAATCCCATTCAACAGAGTCAAAGGCCTGTCGAATGTCTAAGAGACACAAAGCCCAGTCCTCCCCCCGCAGGATTGACCCGTGCCAGACATGTGCAAGTCTGCGCAGATTATGCGTTGTATTGCAACCGGGAACAAACCCAGCCTGGTCTGGGTGGACCAATCGGGTCATATACGGCAAGAGTCGTGCCGCTAATACACCACTCAGAATTTTTTCATCAATGTTCAGCAGAGAAATGGGCCTGTAGGAGCCAGGGGAGAGGGGATCCCTATCTGGTTTCAGGTTCTTGGCCACTAGTGCTTCCATCATGGTGGCAGGAAGAATCCTCTTATCCAGAGCCTCGTTATACACTGCCAGCAAATGGTCTACCAGCTGTGGGGCAAACTTTTTATAAAATTCAGCGGGGAGTCCGTCACTTCCGAGGCACTTTTCTGGTTTAAATCTTTTTTTTTTTTAACAACAAATTTTATTGTGTTATTTTTCGAGAGGATGGGCAAAAGCCCTACAATAACCTGTAGGAGAAAAAGGGTTTGCGTCACATACATAACCACATTTCTACCATTGAGCAACACCTGCCAAACATGCAGACGAAACAACAAAAACAAAATGCAGACAGTTTTCGATCTCCATACAAGAAAATAGGGCACAGTGGTATTGATATTCACATACAGACTGAAATGGACAGCTCGGTCAAGGCAAAGTAGAGGGTAACAAGTAATTAAAGAGCAAAGGGCACCACTCAGGGGTCCGCTTCCGGCAGGGAAGTTCGATTCCTCAATATGTCGCCCATCTGGTCCAGATCTTCCGATGTTATGCAGGGCATCCCCGGGCAAGGAACACAGCTATCTCGGCCCCCATTCATCTATCTAACTTGGCCTTCCATTTACCTAGGGTCGGGGGAGATGTCGCTCTCCACAATTGTGCGATGTCCCTCTTGGCGATAGTAAGAGTCAGAAACAGTAAATGCTGCTTATACCTATTTCACCCAATGTCGTCAGTGCTATGTAAGAGGAAGAGATGCAGGTCAAGTGTGAGCTCCCACGATAGTACCTCATTCAGGCAGAACCGATTCTTGCACCAAAAGGGTTGCACCGCCGTTCAGCTCCATACCGTGTGCAAGAATGTACCCTCCTCCCGATCACACCGCAGACATGTAGGGGATTGAATAACACCCATTCGCCAAAGTTGAGTCCGAGTATAATAAGCCTGATGTAGGTATTTGAACTGTATCAGTCGGTATCGCGTGGAGACCACCAAACCCCTCGGTCTAGCGACGGCTTCAGCCCAGTCGTCATCCGTCAGGTCTGGGATGTCAGCCTGCCATGGAAGTCGTGTTATGTCAAGGGTCGTGGGTGTGTGGGTCATCAGGGTCTGATAGATTTGCCTAATCTTACGGAGGCCAAGGTCGTCCATCAGCAGGCAGCCCTCCAGGGGATGAAATTCCGGGAGGGCCTCGAGTGTGCGAATCAGGGGAGTGAGTGCATGTCGAAATTGAAGGAATTTGTAGAATTGTGTTCTATGGAGGTCAAAATCAGCCTGTAGTTGCTGGAAGGATTTCAGTGTAGTGCCCCGCAACACATCTCCGAGGGTCGAGATCCCCACGAGGTCCCACCCCCGGAACACCTTCAAAGCGGTCACCGGGCGAAGGGATGTACCCTGCCATTGAGGGGTTTTCTGGGTGAATTTCCCAAACCAGCCCATCTGTTGGACTTTAGTCCGACACAGCTGTATCACAACTCTACCAGCAGGCGGCATAAAATCTAGGCGTGTGGCACTGTATAAGAGATGAAGGAGGGGAGCCTGCTCCATCGCTGCATGCTCTATCGCGTATGTCAGATCTGTGGGGAAGTTATACCACCATTCATTCACCACGAGTATGTGGGACGCCACATAATATGAATAGATGTCCGCAGCTGCGATCCCCCCACAATATGTGGATTGTGCACAGGTGCGGAGAGCAACCCTAACTGCGCCGCCGTTCCAAAGGAATTTTGTTTTGTATGGCGTCGACTTGTGAGAACCAGGAGCGCGGAACAGGGTATGGAAATTTTTGAAGGTGATACAAGATCCGGGGTATTGACACCATCTTAAAGATTGGAGAGCGCCCGTATAAGGATAGGGGGAGAGACAACCATATTGCCGTTTCACCATTGAGACTGGTGAGCAATGGGGTGATATTATGCACCCAGCAAACTTTGGGGCATGGAGACACAAAAATGCCAAGATATTTGAAACCATCCGTCGCCCGGGAGAGCTGTGAGGCCTACACTTGGCGACCCTGGTGACCACACACCGGGAATAGTATGGATCTGGCGGGATTCATGTGTAAGCCTGTAGTTTCCCCAAACACTCAGAGGAAATAAATTGGGCCTTGTGTGCAGTTTGATACTGTAGCGCGTCCTCGAGAAACCCTCCGAGTCACCAGCCGCCTTTCAAGGCAAAGTGTAGTGTCTAGTTTTTTCTCTCTGGGGGTGGTGTATTCTTATCTTCAGACTATTCCGCCTTTCTAATTATTTAGCATATTAGTATATGCATTAGACCGTGTGTTTTTATGGTGATATTTGTTTTCATTTATTGTGTAAATTTACTGAATATCTGTATTAATTTTATGTAAAAAAACAAATCAATTGTTTTAATAAATTTTGTATTGATTCACACTGGTGACTTTTTGCTGAGTTCATTGTTTGGGCTAATATTTTTCTATTTCCTTCTCTCTTCTATGATTGGTGACTATTGAGTGTATAAAGATTTTGATTTTGGATATCGAGATATCCAAGGGAATTTCTTTCTTTTACTTATTAAGAGTACCCTATTTCCCTTGGAGTTAATAAGTGGTCCCTCTCAGTGTTATACAGTACTCAGATCTGCGACACACACGCGCGCAGGCGATCGGCAAGAACGTTCCCCAACAATTTGGGTTCGAAGTTAATAAGGGAGATGGGGCAGTAGGAGGAGGGGTCATCTGGAGGGCGGCCGGGGTTCAGAAAAAACACAATTTCTGCGTGTCGCCAATCTTGGGGCAAAATGGTAAGTTCCGTGGCCTCCTGGATCGCCGCCAGCAAATAGGGCCCCAACTGGTGTATGTTCGGCCGTAGGAATTCCATAGGGAATCCATTAGGGCCAGGGGCGCGCCCGGGGTGAAGCGCGTTGAGGGCGCCAGTCAGTTTGCCCACTGTGATTGGGGCCTCCAATTGCTCACGTGGAGGACCCGGAAGCCGCTGCGGCGGAATATCTGTGAGGAATTCCGCTATGAGTTCGGCCGAGATCTGTTCATGTCGTGCATAGAGAGTTGTGAAATGTAACGCAAATTCCCCAGAAACTCCTTCCGGTGACATGTTCAAAGACCCGTCAACGCCACGAATAGTGGGTACGACCGCCGGGGCAGCATCTGCCTGGCAGAGCCGATGGAGCATTCTATTGGACTTGTCGCCCCATTGATAAACCTGATGTTGTGACGCCTCCCAGATCTCCTTTGCTTCACCCATGAGATATTGCCGTAGTTCCTGTTGCACCTGTATCAGGTTTCGCCGTATGGTAGGGCTAAGATCCAAATTAAGCTTCGAAGCCAGTGTCGTCTGGAGTAACTCTAAAGCCGCTAGTTGCTCCCGCTGCGCGCGTTTTTCTTTGGTGCGATAGCTGATTTCGGTACCCCGAATAGTAGGCTTAAGGGCCTCCCATACAATACACCGTGAATGGGGCGGTAGGGACATTATCGTCCAGATATGTGGTGATCGCTGTGTGAAGCATATCCTGATAATCAGGTCACCGAAGATGCCAAGGAGACATGTGCCAGTGGAAGGGGGGTTTTCAGGAGCATGTGTGTAATTGCAGAGTCACCGGAGAGTGGTTGGAGAGCCCGCGAGGCAGATGTGTTACTTGTGAGAATCGGTGGAGTAATATGCGGGGGGCAAAGAAATAGTCCAAGCGGGACTGCGACACATGGACTGTGGACATATATGTGTAGCTATGTTATGTGGGATGGTATTCTCGCCATACGTCAGCCCAACCTATGGTGGAAACCAATTTGTGCAGTTTAGTGGGGTCAAGTAGTGGTGGGCTGTCTGCACTGCACCTAGAAGGGTCAAACCCTCAGTCACGTCCCCCCAGACTCCCGAAATCGTATCAATAAAGGCTGTCCCTAGTGGGGGAAGGGGGGTAAATACTGCCTATGGTAACCCGTTCCCCGTACAGCGTGCCTGTGACCAGGAGGAAACGACCTCCGGGATCGGTCTTGTGTGCTATGTACTGAAACTGGACTCCGATGTATCAAAATTGCCACCCCCCTGAAACCCCTGGTGAACCCTGCATGATACACATGATAAAAGGTGAAGCGGGCCAGACATGGGGATTTGGTACCTAGGAGGTGGGTGTGAGAAGTTGGCCTGGTATATGCTGTACACTAGTTATAGTGGGCACCTTGTACCAGTCCAAACAACCCTTATTGATGATTAGGTTAAATACAACGTTTATTGAAAGCTATCCTAGTGGCACCTATGGAGAGCAGCCTTCAGGCTAAGTCTTGAAGGAACCAGAATATAACCTCCTGAATGACCAAATGAAAGGAGAACCACACAAGATATATATAAAATATATGTATTTATTTCTAAACACTCTCTACTAACCTCTTTATGAGATTAGAGAACAAGATACACAATATTAAAGCACTAGAATAACAGTAAATAGCACAATATACAATGGGCCCCAGGGGGAGACCAAACCATATATTAAGAAAGTGGTATAAGAACCACGACTCGACTAGACACAGTGCCTAGAGCACGTAGAATCGCTGGGACCCCCAGGGAACCACCCAAGGTAGTGACACAAGGGACGCGTGCAGTGTGAGAATACAGCTGCGAGCTGTAGGCCAGTAATCTTCGGTGGAATCACTGCTCGGGGTCTGGACTACAAGTAGCCCAAAGCACAGCCTCAGGGATAGCCAAAAAGCATATGCTGCTGCAAATCCAGGGGTTCGGGTTGCAAAGTCCCCACGAGGGCTTTGGATCTCAGGTTTGCTGAGAGCACGGATCTGACTCGGGAAGCTTGGAAACCCACCTCCTTTGTTGCAAAGTCTTCGGAGTCCTTCAGGAGCTGCGTAGTTGCAAACCGGACAGATGCGTCTTTGGTGCCTGCCTGGAAGGGGAGTAACTCCTTTACTCCAAGGGAGATTCTTCGGTCATCCAACGTCGTGTAGATAGTTGAAGTTCTGGGATTCTGTAGCAGAGTTTCGTCCAGGAAAATCTAAAGTCCTGTAGCCAGCGGTTCCTACTTTATACCCAAGGAAGGGGTGGGACAACTCTGGAAACCCACCTATGGGAGGGTCAGGACAGAGGGGTGGCTACACCCATGTCCTTTGTCCACTTTCGCGCCAGAGCAGGGGCTGGTAGCCCCTGCAACCGGTTTGAGCTGGACTTTGCACAGGGACACCAAATGTGCCCTCAGTGCAGACATCAAAGCACTCTTGGAGTGCACCCACCCAGCCCCAATACACTAAAGCCTGTCTGGGAGGTGGTCACACCTCCCTGGGACAGGAAACCTATTGTCCAGCCGACCCCTGCCGGAGTTTCGTCCAGCAGCAGGAGGGCAGACTCGTGTCTGTGGCTGGCAGCACAAATTTTGTGATGCCTGGGTTCTGTGAAGCTGGTACAGGGTGTACCGGTGAAGTCATATTTCTCCCTCTAGTAGGGTGGAATCATACCTCCTGCCGGTCCAGGCTAAGTCCAGGCTTGCCCCATCGATCTGCGCGCAGGGTGGCCGTAAGCACACCTCACCTCCGCTGCTCTCGTCCCCGGTCGGGATCTGGCCCCAAGCACCACAGCAACACCACAGGATACGGCCGGAGCGTCAGGAGGAGGACCTGGCCTGCGCCACGCTGGAGCGCTCCCGACCAGGAAAGCTCGCACAGCAGCTCGACAACCTCGGGTAACACAGAATCTCCGCACCTCACACGACCGTGGGCACCAGCAGCTCCTCTGGGCAAGATTCTGGTAGGATATCAGCTGGATTATGGCATGAACGCGCGGAGCCTGGTTAGGCTGCGTCCGCCATGATGGCTTACCAAGCCACGCCCCATGGTTTTAATTTTTTGATCGCTGCTAATATTTCTTCCCTAGTGAGTGGTGCCCCTAGAGCTTCAGCATCGGCATCCTCAAGGATGGGAAATGTGATGTCCCCCAAAAAGTCCTGCAATGTCTGCGGCCGAGTCTGTTCCACAGTCGAACATGTCTGACGTAAATGAGTAGCGAATTCCTGTATAATCGCATCCTGGGTATATACCTCATCTCGAGGAAGGGCTTTTAAAAGTTAAGAGGTGGCTTGCGATTATGTCCATGCAGGCAGGGAAACCTTATTGGAGCTGAATTAAAGCGAGGGAGTAGGGCTAGGAGTAATGTAATTTCCGTTAAGCAATTGAAACATTAATAAGGTATTGGACATTGTTTTGTTGCTGGAAATTAATTTTCGTTTAATGGTAATTGCAAAGTACTTCCTTAAGCCTCTTTGATTTATTAATGGTTTAATGTAAAGTTTGCATCAGATACAACCCAATATCTGCTCCGATCCGTTGCTTACTCCTTCGGCTGTAGCGGTCTTTCATTTGCTAAGGAAAAGTCACCATATTACTGGCAACCAAACCATAGATGTATGTTTAGATTTTACAGAAACAGATGCTGCACGATTCTAGTTTCTTCAATTCTGTTAGTAATGACTTTTAAAGTTGTAGCGATTATTTGAAGTGGACACGGCATTTTACACTTTTAGGAATTGTAGATGTTCCCTCCCACTCATTATCCAATAAAACTTGAGATTTTCTTGCACTACAGAGAAATTCTGATTAGGTCAATTACTGCTTTTAACATTGCACTTTCAGTTTTCAGTTCTAAATTGTCAGTTGTCACACACTTCTGATAAATCATGGTTTCACAACACTAACTGGTGTGGTATGGAAATAGCTTTTCATCGCTAGCTACACAGATTCGATTCAAACTTTTATTAGAGGCATTTCAGTGTAAATATGTAAGATTGCTTTACTGGCCAAAGTCGAACTCCTGGTGTAGTGTTATAATTGCTCAGGTATTATTACCCTCCAGTCTCAAAAACAAACATGCCAATTCAGCAGATTAGAAACATGAATTGGCTTGTGCTGCTCCTGGAGCACCTAAATAATAGCAGAATCCTCGCTCTAACTGTTGTATGTAAGTGCATTAATTCCTTAGTCTTCCAACGCAACGAAAGTAAAACTAAGAGTTTTTTGCTATGTATTGCAATCACTTTCATTATACTCATTTACATAAGAGGGACATGCTATCAGGTGTCAACAAATCCATTAACAACATAGAACACGGTAAGGCTAGTGGTGAGCAAAGTGGATGCTTCTTCTTGATCTCCAGATATCTCATTCGTTCTGCCATCTTCTCGGCCCACGGGCAGATCTTAAAAGTGCTTGAAATGTGCACCACCTAGGACTACCTTCAGGTGGATTGAATGGCAAAAGAGCTTCGACAAACACCTCAGTTTTCCTAAAATGGAAAGAAAATAACAAGGAACTGACTGATTACACATGTTTCTGCCTTAGGTGGACAGGCACTAAAAATGTAACATATAAAAACTTTTTCAGTGTTATTCATAATTTTTTTCTTCACCTTCTTGGTCAGTGACCTTCAATCATGATTTTGTTTTGGGATGATTACAGAAGCATGGGCGTTGTTTAATATATTTATGAGTAATTCTTGTTATTAAAAAATTAAATACTCAGTGATAATTAAATATTTCATTGAGTTTTAAATAATTACCTGCCAATGTTTTTCCCCACAGATTTCCGCTTTATATTGTTCTTGTAATCATAGTCCAGCTTCTGTGGGGGATTATATGGGCAAACCCTTTATGCTTTGTCGTTAGAAACATGAATTGTCTTGTGCTGCACTGGAGCAACTAAAGATTAGCAGATTCCTCTCTATCTGTTCTTTGTAAATGCATCGACTCACTAGTCTTCCAAAACAATACTAGTAGAACAAATAGTTTTTTGTTATATATTTCATTGATTTTCATTATACTAATTTACATATCAGGGACATGCCATCAGGTGTCAATAAATCATTAACAACGTAGAAAATGTTAGGGCTAGTGGTGAGCAAAGTGGATGCTTCTTCCTGATATCTCATTCACTCTGCCATCTGCCTTGCCTGCGAGCAGATCTTAGAAGTCCTTGAAATGTGCAACACCTATGGATTAACCACTAGCTACATATCTGGCTTTACCTTAAAGGGCTATTAAGGGATGGCGGCCTGAAAAAGGAGGGACAATGCCCTCTTCAGAGCTTTGGAAGGCAGGAAATGTAAGGAGGAAGCTCAGGATTCCATTGTGTTGCAGGTGAGACTGATGTATAGCAGACCCAGGAGAGCCAATAAACTACTGGCAAAAAGCAAATGGAGGCCCCTCCTGTTGTACTTCAGTGAGTGTCTGCTTAACCAGTGTGAGCAAGATACATTGAGGCTGCCACAAATCCAGGGGCGAAGAGAGCAAGATTCTTCGATTGACAAGCCAGTCTTTCTCTCCTTGGGGCCAGGCCTTACTGTGACAACCTTTGTAGATTGCCCCAACCATCTTTAGAGCATTGTGTGAGAATAGTAAGAGGATTCTGGGGGCTAGATAATGGCAGAATCCCATTTTGAAAAGTGCAGCCGCTATGAAACATTACTCAGATAGCGGGGAAGCAGATTCTGCTCATCAGAGGGCTTGCTGTGGAGGTAGTAGCCACTGCTAGGGATCCTTAAGGAGTTTCGCCAATGCCATTTTCTGCACCTTTGTGGAAGAAGGATAAGTTGTAAATGGAGCATGAAGACATGAATTCTACCATTACTCAGAAGCTGACAGGTTCTTTTCGGAGAAAGCTAGAAGTGGCTCAAAATATGCAGAGGGCCATAACTTTAAATGCTTCTCCTCTTACACTGCCTCCTACTGTGGTTCAGCTTGAAGTCACGGGTCACAAAGAGCAACTGGAATATTTAAAGTGCTCTGGGGGATTACCACTTCTTGACCATTCATCAAAAGGGTTCCTCTGTTCACCTCTTGGATATCCAAAGATGTTGGAGTAGACGCCTCACTCACTTATCGTGGCATACTTCATCATCGGCGCCTAGCCACACCCTGGTAGGATCATACCACCAGGGCGGACTCAACCAAAGATAGAATGGGAGTTCTCAAATGAAATCAAACTGGATAAGCAGGGATCCAGGTGAACATTTACTGTTAAAATACCTACAGGTATACCCAAAGGTTTTCTTTATTCATAGGATACCTGGGTTATAGATAAAAAAAAACGTATGTTGAGGTTTCCTATTGAGTATAATCATTTAATTAAACCTCCTATATTTATGCCAAAAAATTTCAGCCCGCTCTAAGAGCCCATTTGGTTTTGGTGCATTCGTCAGCGCTTAGTGAGTGTATCCCTGCCTTTCTATGCATGCATACTATGCACACTAGTGAGGCCTAAGGCTCTTTTTTTCCAATTATGTTTATTAGTTTTCAAATCAAAGATATAGCATCGATATCGGACAAAACATTACAGAAATCAAAGATCCAACAAACACCATGCCATTGGCTTATTCCTCAGATCATCACTTGTTTTAGACACTTATGATGTGTGATGACAATAACATTGCAGGGTACATGCACATACAATAACATCAGACTTCATTGCGCGGTGATAATGTCTGGTCTTGTGCCCATAGATACTGTCTTAGAGGTTTCCAAATGTCTTTAGGTCTTGAGGATGGTAGCTCCTCCACTTGTAGCTCTAGGTTTTTATTGCAGTAAGCTAGGTCCTTTAGCCAGTGCTCTGGTCGCGGAGCCTGCACACTTTCCCATGTTATTGCCACCCGCCGTTTCGTAAGTAACAATGCAATTCTGATAAATTGGCATACTGCTCCCTTTAGCTGTGGAATGCAACTCAATAAGCAGATCTGCGGTGTACATTGTACAGGGACATTTAATTTTTGATTAGTTTGTGACGTGTGGTAGTGACCAGGAGCAACTGCAAAGATTGCAGCACAGGCGGCTCATCAGGAAATGTATCATAGTGCGCCTGTAGCGCCAGCCTTAGTCTGTGAAATGTGAACCTAAAAAGCGGTGACGGATTACAAATGTATTGCACCTCCTCTGCTGTGAGAAAGCTACCATTAGGGAACACATCTTGCATTGTGTCTATACCTGCCTGCCTTAAGGAATGCATCGCCCCTCACTCCTGCGTCACCGAGAGTGCAGCGCGATGAGCCAGGGGGAGCGCTGGAGCATAGAGTGGGAGTTTCGTCGTCAGCTTACTGATAGCATGCCAGGCAGCGTTGGTGGTGTCAATCGCGTTTATTTCATTCCTTGGCGTACCTTTATGTGAGTGTGTTTATATGTACTTTAAAGGAATCAGATGTGCATCCCCATCTTCCACCGCAACATGTGGAATGAAAGCATGAGGACTGTACCAATAGTATGCATACTGTGACTGCATGCAGAGATAATACAAGTACAAGTCTGGCACACAGAAGCCATCCTTGTTATTGGCCAGTATAAGCGTGCTCCAACTCACCGGAGCCTGTTTCCCACCCTAGATTAACTTCACCAATAGGGAACACACAGTAAGGAAAAAATGCTTAGTTAGTTTTATTGGAATATTGCTAAAAAGGTAGAGAAAGCAAGGTAAAACAATCGTTTTAATGAGGGCAATAAGATCCGCCAAAGACAACGGTAATCCCACCCATCTGTCCACCTGCTGCTCAAGCAGAGCGCACACTCTCCCATAATTGTCTTTGATCACTATTTCAGGATCCTGGTGCACCCATATTCCCAGGTATTTAAAAAAAAATCTTTTTATGAACGAAGCTCGAGAGACCACATCATTCAAAAACAGTATCATAAGTACATCAGTTGTCTTATACAGAGAATCAGTGACGTCGTATTCATGGACAGAGCAGGCCCGCCTATTGCCCCCCAGCTTATTCCCAGGTATTTGATGGGATAGGTAGACCACACCAGCGGAAACTCCAGAGGGGGCGACATCGTGTTTGGTGTTAGTGGTAATATCACTGATTTGTCCCAGTTGATAGTCAATCCCGAAAACAGGCCATCTCTAATATATTCCCGGAATACCGGTGCGAGGTATCTCTGCGGTTCTCTTATATACAGTACCATGTCATCAGCATAGAGAGATATGCCAACAGGCCGGTGTGCAAATCTGATAGCAGAGTCTCTATGTCTTTGACTGATTATACAAGCTAGAGGCTCAAGCATAATGAAGAACAGAAGCGGTGAATGAGGACACCCCTGTCTGGTCCCTCTATGAATCTGGAATGGCTCTGACGTTAGGCCCCCTACCCGAACCCGTACAGAGGGATTGGTGTCTAGCAACCTCACCCAGCCGATAAAAACTGCAGGAAATCCCATTCACCTCTGGATCTGGAACATATAACTCCATTCGATTGAATCGAGTGCCTTTGCTGCATCCAACATAACAGCGGCCGCGGGGAGGGCAGGATCCACTAAATGAAGCATCGCAAAGATAGTGTGTATGTTGTGGGACGTGGACCTTTCCGGTATGAAACCAGATGGATCCAGTAGGACCGATTTCGACATTAATGGTTGAAGTCTGGTGGCTAAAACTTTTGCAAGAATTTTGGCATCAAGATTAATAAGTGATAAGGGGCGATAAGATTTGCATTGAGACGGTGTTTTATCTTTCTTTAAAAGAGTTATTATCAGGGCTTGTCTTTGCGAAGGAGGAGGTTTGCCTGCTTTGTGTGCCTTGCCATACATTTCTAGTAGGTGTGGTACCAGCAACTCAGCGTATTCTTTATAAAATTCTGCCTTGGAGATTCTGCTGTGAGGCCGTATGGCCCTGGTGCCTTTTTGTTGGGTAGGGTGCAAATGGCCTCATGAATGTCAGTTGCTTCTATCGGTTGGCTTAAATAGTCTTGGTGCCCCTTAGCTAGCCACGCACATGCTATGTCAGCCAAATATTCATCCAGCTCTAGTGGGTCGGCTCCTCCTTGCGAGGTGTATATCCTTTCATAACCGGTGTGAAATTGTTTGATTATGGCTTGCGGTGTGTAGTGGTCCACACCTTGAGCAGCCGTTATTTTTGTTATGGTGTGATGCTCAGCGCGGTGTTTAAGCTTAGTCGCTAGGTAAAGACCCAGTCTACCTCCATCCCCCATACATCCGTGCCACATATCTCTTGGACAAATAGCGAATCTCTGATGCTGCCATTTTGTCGTGTTCTACCAAAAAATCCCTAGTTCGGGAGATTGTGTGTGCACTGGGGAGCCTCTCATATTCTCGTTCAAGCTCTGACAATGCAGTCTCAATTTTTGTGATCTGTCCCCTAATGTCCTTAAAAATGCCGGATGTCGTGCTGATGCAGGTCCCTCTGACAGTCACCTTAAAGGCCTCCCAGACGGTCGTAGCACTGTCCACTGAGCCTGTGTTCAAGTCAAAAAACTGATTATGGCCTCCCTGATCGTGGTAGCATAGACAGGATCTAATAAAGCTTCCGACCGGAATCTCCATGTGAATTGACGCGGGATAGTTGTTGGGATATGTAGAGTGAGTTTGACTGGATTGTAGTCCGATAAAGTGTGAGCGAGTGCAAATATGTCCGATACCCAGGCATTCGTCCCTTCACTTAACAACCAATAGTCCAAACGGGACCAGCTACCGTGGGCAGCAGAAGCATGTGTACCTTCTAGTGTATCGTGATTGTGAAGCCGCCACGTGTCTACTAGACTGAGTTCAACCATCCCATCCCTTACACGCTGGGCCGTTCTGGGTGTGCGACCCCCCCTGCTTGCTGGATTTGTCCTTACGAGAATCTAGGTGCGTGTTAAAGTCGCCACCCCACACAACCTCGACCTCGTGCCAGTCGCGTAGTACACTGATAATACCTACAAACAATGCAGGCTCGTCTGTATTGGGCCCATAAACATTAACTATAGTTAAAAGCGAGTTACCCAGTTTGCCATGCACTATAGCGTAGCGCCCCCCTTCATCTATGCCATTCCATTGTTAATCTTTATTTCGGCTCAGAGGCCATAAAAGCGACATAAGTTATCACAATTCACAGATAAAATAGGCAAATTGAATCACAGTTATAAAATATTACATAACGATCAAAAAGAGCAGAACTCAATATTGAACTACAAGAAATTCCTACGTTTTAGCCACATAGCATTTAAGAACCGGGAAACTGCAAATACTATTGGGGGTTGGGTGTCATATTTCAGGACTCTCATTGCATGCTCACACTCTCTGAAACCAAGATTGATACAAATGGGCTTAACCCAACGTTTTCTTTGGATATGGTAAATAGGACAAAAAAAGAAAACGTGTTTTTCGTCCTCCAGACTGGAGCCACAGGCCGGACAAGTGGTGCTATTATTTGGGTCCCACCTGGAGGTAAACGATCTGAGTGGCAGGCAACCCAATCTCAGTTGGCAATATAGCTTCCTAGCAGCCGGGGGACTGACCAGATCTAAGAATTCCTCTCTCCTATAGTTGTCTTTAATTTGTAGGAACTCGGTCGTCAACCTCCCGGACTCAGCACGTTCATGTAGACACATGAGATGATAGTTTCTGGCCTGTTCGGCCAATTTTACTTTTGGTAGGGCCGGGCACGAGATCTCTGGGGAAGTCCATAATTCAGGTAAACCAATCTTAATGCAGGTATCCTTAACAAAACTCAACCAGGGAATATTCTTATGCTTTAGTAAGGGCCAAACCCCCATAAATTCCTCCCGGTAAGAACCCAGCTCTGCATTAGACCAAAGTCTCTTCCAATATACCAGTGGGCGCAGCATTACCACTTGGTCCATGGGTATCAGGCCAAAATCCAGCCTGATAGGAATCAGTGGGGAGCTGGACGGTAAGCCCAGCAAACTCCTCACGAAAGAATTTTCGGTCCTACTCAGGCTGTGTATTCTTGAGTGACCCCACAATTCTGCTCCGTAGATGGACGCAGCTCTCACTTGGGTCCTATAAATTTCAATTGCTGGTCCCACTGGTTTGGAGACCGAGCCTCTGAATACTTGTGAGATTCCACCAGTGGTTTGGGCAAGTTTCAACACAGAGTTGGCGATTTGTCCCCCCCATCCAAAGTTTTCTTGGAGGATGATCCCCAGATAGCTGAACGTTGTCACCCGCTTAAGGTAGACGCCGTTCAGAACTGGGTTTGGCCGTGTGTGCTTGGGGGGGTTAAGGATCATAAATTTAGTTTTAGCTAAATTGATCTCTAAGCCTCTTTCAGCGCAGAAATCCACAAAGCCGTCCAAGATGCGCTGGATGCCAGTTGACGTTCGGGACAACAACAAAGTATCGTCAGCGAACATCAACGCTGGCACCAGGCCCGTAACGAGTCTTGGCGCATCTGTATCCCTGATACCCTCCAGGTGTTTAATGAGTCCATTGATATATAGACAGAATAGCGTGGGTGCCAACACGCATCCTTGTCGGACTCCACGGTTAACAGGGAAGCGGGAGGACAGTTCGCCATGTTTTCCACATCTGACCTGGGCGAAATGTTTCCTGTGGAGTCTGCTCACAATATCCAAAAGATACAGAGGGACATTTAGTGCCTGAAGCACCTTCCACAGATTTTCTCGTGGAACCAGGTCAAATGCCGACCTCAAATCAACAAAAATGAGGTAGAGGCTGCCACCCTCTAGATTCACGGTCTTCCAGTGTATAATCTGAAGTCGAAAGGTCTGGTCAACAGTGGAAATACCCTCTCTGAAACCCGCTTGCAAAAGGCTTAGGATGTTATTATCCGACTCCCAAGACTGTAATCTGTCCAGAATTATACGGCCAAACAGCTTTTGTGTGATGTCAATTAAGCTGATGGGCCTGTAATTTGAAGGTTGTAAAGGACAGCCTTTCTTGAATATCGGAACGATTTCTGCACCAAGCCAAGACTCTGGGAGTTCCCCGCCCATCAAAATAAGAGTTGAATAGAGCACAAAGGTACGGGACCCAGATCTTTGGTTCCGAGCGGTAAAGGTCGCCAGGGATTTTGTCCAATCCCGGCGCTTTATTGGGTGTCAACAAGCATATGGCCGTTTCCACCTCCTTTGGTGTTATTGCCAAAATGGCTTCAGCTTGGCAAGCAAGTCTGATAGGGGAAGTGGATGTAGGTAATATGTTGTCGTTTGGGCTGGAATAGAGGCCCCCATAATGAGCTTCCCATACCGCTGCAGATATATTTGGGAATGAGGTGGTACCAGGTTCTTTCCTACCCGTACTAACAATGGTCCAAAAACCCTTAAAGTCTTTGGCCTGCAAGGTTAACCTTAGCTCCTCCCATGTCTCGGCCTCCCAGGCCTTTCTAGCCCTTTCTAAAGTTTGTTTATGCCTTGCCCTCAAAATTTTTATCCTGCCTTTGTCCAAGGCTTTGATTGCAAAGAGCAGATCGCTCTTTGATTTCCTGCACTCGGCAGAATACCACAGATGCCTTTTGGGCAGATGGGGCCTCGCATTCCCAGGCGAACAAAACACCTTCGAGAGATTTTCCACTAGCTGTAGGTGAATACCTGTAGGTCCAATCACCTGTTCTGTGTCAATTCGATTTGAACCAACCTCAGACATATCAATAAGATGGGGTAGGGCGAGGCAATAAATCTCTGCCATTTTGTTTGTACTTGCAGCAATACGGGGCCATCTAACCCTACGTCCATTATTGCACAGGATTAAAGGTTGCGCAAATGTAGGTGATATGGTGTTATGGCTAGTGTTACTAATGCCCCAGCTACCTGGTTTGAATGTGGCAACCAAAGCATTGTGATCGCTGTCATTACGTTCAATCACATCAAAATCGAGCACCATGTCCCACGATCGTGTTTGGATGAGAATGTAATCGAGAATAGAAGTTTGTCCGATTCTGTTAAAGGTGGCTCGACCAGGTCTATCAGAGTCAAATCTCCCATTACATGCCCTCAAAGATAATGAGAGAGTAAGAGCCGAGATCTGGAGAACCAAAGGGGTCCAGGCTTTGACCAAAGGGATCATGGGATCGGGGATGTTCCGGTGTTCGTTTTCGGCAGATGGGTCGTCTAGAACCGACACACTGAGTGGTTCATATTGGCAGTTAAAATCGCCGCCCACAATTACAGAGTATCCGGGATCCAAAGACAGAATAAATTTATTTAGCTGCTCGATAACCGTGGATTCCCGGCCACCCTGAGAAGGTCTAGAGTAAACATTCAGGAGAGCCAAATGGTTGTTCTTAGGCAGCTCAAGCAACACACATAAAATGTCATCAAGGTTAGTGTTGAGTTGACTTGCCGTAACGCCCAGGTGGAGACCCACCCAGGTAGTGAGGCCTCCGGAAGGTCTGCCCTTACCACTAGTTACTGCTAGTGTACTAAAAGATGCAAAGCCTGCCCTTTGGAAATTTTCTAAGGCCCATGTCTCTTGCATTAGGCAGATATCAAAATTGTCTATAAAAGTGCCCCAATCTTCGCACATCAATTTGTTCTTGAGACCTGCCACATTCCAAGAGAGCAAACAGAAACTCGACTTTGATTTAATTGTAGTAGGAGACTGGTCAGCAACAGGACTGGTGTTTGGTAGTAAAATAGTTAACCTACTAGGGGTTTCCTGCCCAATCCCGCTTAGCGAGTCTTCCAATTCTATCCCCCCCCCGAAACTGAGTGGGGCTTCAAGGCACTACAGTTTGGACGTCAATCCACTTGATCGAGGGTACTAAATCTATGAGTGTGCTGGAAGGCTTCTAGCGGAGGTGGGCCGAATCGGTCAAGGGTCTGAATTCCGTTAGTGGAGCAAGGGGGGGTAGTCCAACCCTGCCAATTCTCATTCTGTCTGCCCTTCCCCTGTAAGAGGCATCAGTACCAAAATTCTGGGGTCCCGGGTAGAAATAGGTGAGTGGAAGGGCTCTGATTGCTGTGTGGGGACTAGAATAAGGACCCGACTGAAATGTGCAGATATACCTAGCAGTGTTTGGATTCCTGAAATTTATTACTACGCAGTCGCCCGGGATATCCTTAGGTCTACAACCTACCCAATTTATCCTCCTTACGAATAATCACTCGCTTGTACACTGGTTCGGGAGAGGTTTGTTACGGTTTAGCCAGTGCATACATTTGTTCTTTAAATCAAAGAAGGACTCCCTTGATCCATGGCTCAGGGAGGGGACACCGGCAAGGACCACCGCGTACGGGACAGATTCAGGAGGAAGGTTCAAGCAGGGTAAATTCGAGTCAGGAAAGGGCCCTGTCTGGATACGTGGGGTATGATCAGTACCACTTGACTCATTTGGCGGGATGCTAATAGCAAGGGGCGACCCGCTCCTTAGGTTCCCTGCGACAGATGGTGGGGGAAGAGCACACGGAGCTATTTGAGGCTCGTTAACCAAAGCCGGGGCTTGGCTCAACGGGATGGGATGTACTATTATGTCTGCCAATACATTATATGAATTAAAAGCAGAATAGGCAGTCTCAGCAGCATTTTCTTTGGTTCCCCCTCTATCCTCTGCCCCCTTGGCCCTAGACAGTAGAGAAAACATTGATTCCAGATTTGAAAGTCTGTTTTCCAGAGAATCAAGTCTGTTGCAGATAGGGCGACAGGTCGCAGTTAATAGCTGTTCCATTCTTAGCCAGTATTCGGTGTTCTGTGCAAGACCTTTGAGGAAATATGAATTTTGTGATCAGTTATGTCCCCTATCGTAGACCCCAACGGCTCCATGTGCATGCTATAAGTACATGTATGTTCCCTCCAGTTCCAGTTTTGAAGACGCAAATACATGTGCGTCCACCGTCAACATGTCCTCTTTCAGATCCACCATGAATGGGTCAGATATTCCATTCCTAAGTATGAAAGGCCACCGACTTTATGTGGTTCACTTTCCACATTTTACAGATTCAGGCGAGTAGGCCCTGAATTCTGCCATCAAGCCTTTCCTGCTTTCTGCCTCTGGAAGCTCCAGCCCGAGCCTGCATCTGTATCCATGAACTTTGTCCTACTCCCTGCGCGGCTAACGGTGCCTGATCCAGCCTGTTGCCTGCCAAAAACTGTATTTCACCTTCAAGATTATCTGCTTCGCTCCTCATCCGATGCATTCCTGTCTAGTAGTTTAGGTAAACATTCCTCCAGCTACCATGCAAGGGGCCAGGCCTCACTGTCCTCGTGCAAGTAATTCATAGCCTCTGTTACCATGGAAGATTCCTGCCCCCTCGCATCTCATGTAGACACTTAGACGCTTGTACACGCACTAACAGTCAGTATAGAATAGATTTCCGTCCGAGAGACCTTTCCTTTTGGATAATACAGTTCTTTAAACATAAGATATTAGATATGATTTGGGATTAGGTTGACATGTCCCCTCAGACTTCTGTCTCCACATGTAGAGCTAAATGTCAAGTCCCCTTCACCCTCTAGTTGCACGTCAATCACACGCCATGCGGCTGCGCACGCATCTCTGCCAAGTATTTCTGCTGACATTGCAGGATTCTCTTATGGATCCACCCATTTGTGACATCATGTTTAATGACGTATTTTAGTTACACCCATGTTTACGCCTTTTTTCGTTACGTATGTGTATTATATCTGTATTATCAGCTGTTACGCCTCTTGCATCTGTTTTAATGTAATGCTTTCCATATAAATACCATTACTTGTCAATAATGTATTGCCTTCCTTCCTGAACCCTCATGGTGATGGAGTGTGAAGCCTGCAATTCGAATTGTATTTCCTTTGTAGAGGAATAAAGCCTTTTAGAACCTCTAATACCACGGATTCTGCCTCTTATATTTACTGAGTTATTCTTACTAGACTTTACCGCATAAAAAATAGTACCGGTAATGAAATATTTACCACACCTTTCAGGACCTCAGGACCTCCAGCCGGCGAGTCTGCATTAAGCACAGACTCGGGAGTTCCCGTGTTTTGCCGTTTCTGGGTTTTGGGTCTTTTGTTAGGCAGCACTGTGCCACCCCGCTTGCGTTTCACAACCTTTTCTGACGGCTTGGCATAATTAGCTTCAGAACGTAAAGGTTGGCCAGATCTAGTTGTTCCTTCGTGAGTCATAGATATACGGGCGTCAGATCCATGGGAGGCGCTTTGTTCGGGCGCAGAACAGACATTGCTGGTTGCCGTTACAGCTACATTTTCGTGTTCACTCAGCGGCGGTGCGCTAATAACGGGGGCTGCAGCGGACAGGTTTGTGGCTACTGGTGACTTTACTAAAGCGATACTACCCAATGAAGAGCGTTTGTTGTGCTATAGATCAAGGGAAAGTCTTTTCTCGGTAAGTTCAATTTCCTTCTGTAGGACTGACGCGGCTCTCGTAATGAAACTGTCCAGAGTCCCAGCTACTCCTACCCCACTAAGGGACTTGCGACCCTTCTTCATACCAGCGGAGGCCATTGAGAGATGTATGAGTTGATCTAATGCAAACCTCCGTACCGGTGGAATGTCAAGTTAGCTTCTTGGCACTACGACACAAGGGTTGAAGCAACTCCCCGCCAGCATTTACTCCATAACACGGAGCTCACCTGGGGAACCAAGAGAAGTGCCCCGTCCCGGCCTCTGACGGGCGCAGACGGGCCCGCCCTTGTCCCGGGCTTCGCCCGCGCTGCGTTCCGCTCTGCGGAAATGCGTGCGTGGAATTATATGTAATCACGCCGGGGGCGGGTCTTGAGGAAGAGGCAGCAGCAGGAAGTTGGAGGGCTGCTGGACCTCGCAGTCCTCTGTGCGTGAATCCAGGAACACCAAAGGTCCGTTTCACGAGCTGTACCCGCGGAGCGGGGGCCGCGAGGATTTATGAAGTGTCCGGGGGCGGGTCTTGAGGAAGAGGCAGCAGCAGGAAGTTGGAGGGCTGCTGGACCTCGCAGTCCTCTGTGCGTGAATCCAGGAACACCAAAGGTCAGTTTCACGAGCGGCTCCCGCGGAGCGGGGGCCGCGAGGATTTATGAAGTGTCCGGGGGCGGGTCTTGAGGAAGAGGCAGCAGCAGGAAGTTGGAGGGCTGCTGGACTTCGCAGTCCTCTGTGCGTGAATCCAGGAACACCAAAGGTCAGTTTCACGAGCGGCACGTTTTAATCTCCGCGAATGCAGTGCCCCTCTTTATGAGCGTCAGGACCCCTCGCACGTATGAGGAATATGAAGAAGCTAGGCAATATCGAGCCCATTTGAGAGCAATCTTGGCCTCCGTGTGTTTGGTCAGGTGTGTCTCTTGGAGAAGAGCAATCTGGACCTCGTGTCGGTCCAGGTAGGCAAACACCTGACTGATTTTTCTAGGGAAATTTAATCCACGGACATTCCACGTCAGACACGTAATCCTGTCTTTAGCCAACGCCATTGTATATGTTGACCATTGCTGTACATAGTTCCCTTACTTGCAAACACCAACAAGTGCCCATTACCAACCGTTGTAGTGTCCAGCCAACCACAAGCAACGAACCTCAGTAACCAAATTCCCCCTGCCGCCCCCCCCCACCCACTTCAGCATACCCAACTTGCCAAAGCCATCCCATGAACTAAACATAATCCCCCGAATGTGAGATATGAACATAGCGTAGTTTTGGGTGCACCCATGTGGGGCTGCTGGAGCACAAGAAACTCCCCCGTTGGAATGGAAGGTGGCAGACCAGTGGAAATAAGCTCTCAGAACACATCATATCAAGACAAGTGAAACTTTACAGCCGGACAGTTTGGGAGACATCCATCCTGAAACAGAAAATACAGTGTGATCGAGAGTACCAGTGTAGTCCTAAGTCCTGGCAGAAGGGGTCCGGCCTTTGGAAATATAATGCTGAACATTCGGCAAGGCTGACAAACATAACCTAGGTAGTCACAGTACTCATTAGACAAACCCTCTGAATGGTGTGCAGCTTGAGTCAACCCTCTTCATCTGAAGCATCGGTGACTGCCTTCTTCTTGCGCTTGATGGTCTTCATATACTCCATGGCTTGTTTAGGGTTGGTGAAAATCTTGGCCTTGTCGTCTGAACCAATGCGTAGCCGGGCAGGATACAGCATAGCATATTGCACATTTTCTGCAAATAGTATCTTTTTAACTTGCTGGAATTCCTTCCTCGCTGCTTGGACTGCGGCTGTGAAATCAGGATAAAATGCCAGCAGGTTGCCCTGATAGGTTATGGAACCTTTCTGGCGCAACAGGCGCAGCACCGAGTCCCGATCTCTGTAATTGACTAGGCAAGCAGTAATAGGCCTGGGAGGAGCCCCAGGGGGAGGGCAGGCCGCCAGTGATTGGTGAGCTCTCTCCACTATCAACATGTGTGATAGACTCTCCGCCCCGAAAATCTCCAGCAGCATATCTTCAATGTAAGTCTCCAGCTTGCCTACATTGGTCGACTCCGGTAGCCCTGTGATGCACAGATTATTGTGCCTGGATCTGGCCTCCAAGTCCTCATTCTTGGCTTGTATGACCGCGAGCACTTTCTCCATATCTAGGGACTTGGAGGTCACCTGCTGCAGTCCATCTTCCGCATCCGATATGCGTTTCTCGGCTTTACCCAGTCGCGCCGTCTGCTTGTCTAATTTTGCAGATATGTGGTCTATACATCCGCTGAGAGCTCCAATTTTGCCATCAATGGACTGCAGACTTGCCTGTATGGTGGCAAGCGTTGCCTCCAGGGGAGATGGGGATTCTGCTGGGGCGTCCAATTCAGATTCCGAAGTGGCGCTCTGATGTAGTCTTCCTGGTTTTTGCAAATCAAAAGTAAGGCGCGGCTGATTTTTGGCCGGTTTACCCATGATGCGTTGTTTCCCGCAGCACGGCTGTAACCAGCGCACCTTCAATACAGCACGGTTGCCCTCGTCCCCACTCACTGACGGGCACCACTGATACACGTTACTGTTCTCAGTAGCACTGCACTTGGTCCAATGTTCTGTATGCTTAGTATCTCAATGCAGCACGACCACCAGCGCTGTGCTAAACTTGAGGAGAGGATAGTACCCCTCATGCCGCCGCCTTGCACAATGTGGCCAAGTAAACGACCACCGGCCATCACCCTCCGCTTTAGCGATCCATCTGGGCCTGCCACAATGGGATTCTAGAGCGTTGCGTTGTCCTGTCCCTTGTGCCACGCAGGGCGGCCCCAGCGTCGATATCATCTTCCAGAAGACCGGCACAGGTGAACATCAGCAATCTCAGTTAAAACATAGTGCCACGTCAGCGAACCGGGACAGCCATGGTGCCGGACGCAACGCACGATTTCATTGCCCCACGTCTGCAGCACTCAGTAGCAGGCCCCCCACTGTAGCTTCACTTTCCTGGTGCCACTTTACCATGCGCAGAATCACAGGGCTCGCAGCCCCCACAAGGAAGTCGCCGCAAAGTCAGGAGCCTCCCTCGTCGCCGTCCTCCATTGCACTCGCTCGTAGCACACAGATTGCTCACAGCAGTCCCACGGGGGTGCCCCCGAGCCTCACAGCCCCGCTCGGGACAGGTGCCCTGCCTGCACCACAGTCCCCTGCAGCCCGCTCCAAACCAGCCACTGTTCGCTTGGAGAAAGCCTCAATGGAGGGGGCGGGACCACGCAAAGAATCTGCAGGTAAAACAATGTTCAGCGGCACCCTAAACAGTATGCGCTCATTTTTAGGCAGCTTCCAGGCCTCCGGCAGCCGACATACTGCTCACACGGCCGCCATGTTATGTCCCAGATCTGCCATGCCACGCACTGTCAGCCAGTTCCCTTAGCTTTTCAGAGGGAAGATGCCTCAAACTCAGACTCTGCTCACCTCTCCGTCCCGCAAACAGTTCACTCACTTCACTTGGGCGGTGCACATCGGACTTCCGCTCAGATTCAGCCCCGGTTTGCCCCTCACAAACTGGAACAGAGGAGTGGGGCCACCCAGGCGCTCACAGCCGAAGTTATGCCAGCGGTATCTCCCAGAGCAGATTCGGAGATGCAGGCAGTCCCAAGGTCTCCAACGGTCGCTAATCTATTACACGGCCGCCATGTTGTTCACAGAGCCGCCCTTCAGCCAGCCAGCAGTTCGGGTCGGTGAACGCTGCAAAGTTGCCTCTGACAGCCTCCTTGCAGTTCTATAGCAGATGTCACAGGTTATTGAGCTCAGATGGTGTTTAGGGAGCAGGATAAATGACAGATTGGCAAGTCGGCCGGCGGAGCTGCACTACGGCGCGGCCATCTTGACGTGCGCCCTCTAGCCCCCCGGCCTAAGGCTCTTACCGCTCTTATTTTTCGTTCTTTGAGGATTTACTGACAAATAGAATGTTTCTATGATAGAGGTTTAAGATCCTGCTTAGTGAAATATAAGGTTCTGGTTTTTTTTTAACCAGGTGACTTTCAGACCATATCCTGTATTTGGGCTATATCTTGACTAAGTGGGGGCACCTCTCTTAATTAAAACAAGTAATAACTGTCTTACCGATGTGAAAAGGAGATCCCAACAGATTGGGGTCTATGTATGTTAAGGTTGTATAATTAAAATTAAACATTTTGTATTTTGAAGTATAATGTTGTTTTTCACTGTACTACCAATGTGAGGAGAATTCATTTTAGCGGTGACTAATTGTTTTTTCAGGCATTGCATCCACACTCTAAGTTTACCCTCTGTTCTGATGTTCCACAAATCAGGTGGTTCTGTAGGGTGGTGCTGTCTTTTAGTCTGACACTTATTAATGGACAAAACATTTTAAAAGTAAATCAACGAAAGAACAAGTACAAATAATGGAAAACAATGAATATCTCAAAGTACTCGTTATCTATATATAACTTAGTTCGATTCAAACGCACTCGACCTATTGTTTGTAGGATAACCCCTGAGGGCGATCATGTCTAGTATTGAGAGATAATCATATTTGTTGGTCGCATATTCAGGTATTGAAAGGTTTCCTTATGTGCTAGACATCTGTATTTCTAATTTCACTTATAAAGCTCCTACCAAAACCTCATGCCGTACATTTCATGCCCTATGATGATCAAAGGCTTGTATGTTCAGAGTAACAAGGTGTATTCGTTTTCAAATAAGAAAAGAAAGAAAACATAAAATGAAACAAAGCACAGAGTTAAAGCTCCCACCTAAGCCATTTAATTATGTCTGGCTCATCAAACAATGCAGCCATGGCTGCATGGACTTATGCATTTAATAAATCCCCGGGTGTGTTGTTAAAGCTCCCACCTAAGCCAAAATGTCATGTCCACTACACCAAACCCTGCATATTGTTAAGCTTGTGTGGATTCGCGCCTCTGTGAATTTTGCTCACCTTCTCATGGAAATGTTTCTTAATTCTTCAAAGAAGCAGCACCGCGGGAATACCTGGAGTGTCCTCTGTCCACCGCCGAGTAGTGGTTTTTCCTCGGTCAGCGGTATTTACAGAGGCTGCAGCTTCTTGGGATGTTCTTGATGACGTCACCGCCGCAACGTATCAAGAAAGATTGGAAATGTGGTCCCAGATGTTTTTCACGTTTCCCTGTCATTGTGGAGAGGCAGAAAAGGATCCCGATTTAGTTTTGGGTAGTGTGACATTATACTAGCAAATTAATTCATTATATTAGTTTTCTGCATATAAAGTTGTTATTCCATTGTGAATTTCTAGATCATTTTTTTTCTTTAAAACTGCTCCATATTCACATTAAAGCATCTTGTATAGTGAGTTATTAGTTTATATCCTGGTCAGGATAGTGGTGCCCATTGAATTTCGTCATTCTGTCCTTGTGTTGTACAGATAATGAGGCTAAGGTACCCTATTGTTACATGCGTTTCAAGATTCACAAGGGTAAGATTCCCCCGCCAGGCAGGCCAATTGTCTCAGGTATGGGTTCCATCCTGGAGCCACTATCGACATTCACAGATCACTTCCTGAGACCCCTGGTGAACAAGGTGCCCTTCCTACCTAAAAGACACCAAAGACATCCTGTTTATGTTACAGGACCTCACATGTGACCTGGGAATAAACATCTTTGTCACCCTGGATGTAGAGGCGCACTAAATGAGTGTGCCCCAAGAGGCTTCCCTGGAGGTACTCGAAGCCCTACTCAATGAATTGGAATGGGACTCAATCACTCCAATGAGTTTCGTTTTGGACTGTGCCCATGTGGCATTAACAAGGAACTATTTCCAATTTGAGGAGGACTTTTACCTACAGACACACAGGACATCTATGGGCAGTTTATTTGCTCCAAGTATTGCATGCCTATATGCCCACGATTTTTGAACAAAAGAATATATATACCAACAAAAAATCCTTCACCAGAAACATCCAACTGTAAAAAATGTTCATAGACGATGTACTGGTCATCTGGCGTGGCACAGAAAGGCCCATGAGTTTATGGAATGACTTAACAGAAGAGACACTATCTTCAGGTATATACCATGACTGCAAGCAAGGAATTAATCACCTTTCTGGGCAGAAAACAGTCGGTTAAAAACGGAGATGTTTTATAATCCAACGGATGTAAACAATTTTCTTCGGTATGACGGCTTCCATCCAAAAGCCCCCGAGACAATTTACCGGTGGGCTAATTTCTAAGACTCTAGAAAAATTGCACCGTAAAATCTACCTATGACAACCACGCAGCCCTACTATCAAACAAGCTTGAAGATAAACTGGATCCAAAACACCTGATCAAAAGAGCCAAAAAAAGAGCCCGAAACAATCAAAGAGACACTCTTGGAGAAACAAAGGAAACCACAGAATAACAAACTGGTGTGCGTCACCACATACTGGACACATGTCAACACAATGAAAAAAGATAATCTTACGACACTGGGGAACCTTAACATTAGCCTCATTGAATTTTGAAAGACCCATGTTTGCATTCAAGATAGGAAACACCCTTAAAGACCTTCTAGTCCATATGAGGACCAAACAAAAGTAGAACTCAACAGTTACACTCCAGGCAATGTGGAATCTACCCGAGGTAGTTGGCCACCATCCCTGAGGCCAATGCAATGTCTGGCCACTTTCAAAAGACTCGAAAGACCTAGACTTTGGGCTACGTACCCTTGGGTTCTCAAGAAATGTACCAACTGCAATAGCACCAATGTGGTATACATCATTATATGCAAATGCGGATTGAAGTATGTGGGCATGAGCACAAGAAAAGTAAAATTATGCATCAATGAGTATAGAAGCACCTCCCGGTGTAAAAAAAAAACGATCATGAAGATGATGGGCCACTTTCTATCCTCAGGCCACATGGAGAACGACTTCACTTCGTTCATAGTTGTAAAACTGGCACCATCAGCAATTGAGAAACAACTTTTAAGGAACAAACAAAGATGGATTTATAGGCTATCCAGTACAACACAAGGTCTGATTGAGGAAATTCAATGGGCACAAGTATCCTGAATAGGATATAAACTAATAACTCACTATACAAGGGATTTTATAGTGAATATGAAGAAATTTTACAGAAAAACAAGGATCTAGAAAATCGCAACGGAATAACGACTTTATATACAGAAAATGAGAATAATTAATTAATTTGCTAGTATAATGTCACACTACCCAAAATGAACAACCTTTGGAAAACAGAAAAGGATCCATTAGAATAACATGAGATCCTTTTCTGCATCTTTACAACGACAGGGAAACGTGAAAAACAGGTGAGACCACATTTCCCATCTTTCCCGAGACGTTGCGGTGGGTACGTCATCAAGAACATCCCGGAAAGCTGTAGCCTCTGTAAATGCCGCCGACCGAGTGAAAACCATTACTCTGCGGTGGACAGAGGGGACATTCCAGGTATTCCTGTGGTGCTGCTTCTTTGAAGAAGTAAGTAGGCACAAATCCACCCAAGCATAACGGTATGCGGGGTTCACTGTAGTGGACATGACATTTTGGATTAGGCGGGAGCTTTAACAACACACCCGGGGATTTATTAAATACATAAGTCTATGCAGCCACAGTGATATGCATTATTTGATGAGGCAGACATAATACGGCTAAGGCGGGAGCTTTAACTATGTGCTTCGTTTCATCTTTCTTTTTCTTTCTTTTCTTTTTTGAAAACTAATAAACCTTGTTACTTTGAACATGATGATCGTCATAGGGCATGAAACCTACGGCATAAGAGCTTTGGTGGGAGCTTTATAAATGAAAGTAGAAATACAAATGTCTATTACACATGGAAACCTTTCCCAAATAGTCTATACCTGAATATGCGACCTACAAATACGATTTTCTCTCAATACTAGAAATGATCGCCCTCAGGGGTTATCCTAAGAGCAATAGGTCGGAGTACTTGGTGATATTCATTGTTTTCCATTATTAAATTAGTGTTCGTTCATCGATTTACTTTTAATCAAAATGTTTTTTCCATTAATAAGTGTGTGACTAAAAGACAGCACCACCCTCCATAATCGTATGACCCGTGGAACATCAGAACAGAGAATAAGCGTAGAGTGTGGTTGCAATGCCCGAAAAAACTATTAGTCACCGAAAAAATGAGTTCTCCTCACGTGGGTTGTACAGTGAAAAACAACATTATACCGCAAATATAAAATGTTTAATTTTAATTATACAAACTTAACATACATAGACTCCCAACCTGTTGGGATCACTTTTTCACATCGGTAACATGGTTATTACTTGTTTTAATTAAGGGAGGTGCCTCTACTTATTCAAGATCTAGATCGAATACGGGCTATGGTCTGTAAGTCACCAGGTTAGAAAACCAGAACCTTGCATTTCACTAAGCACGATGTTTAACCTCTAACATAAAAACATTCTGTCTTTCAGAAAATCCTGAAAGAATGAAAAACAAGACAGGTACGAACCTTAGGCCTAATGAGTGGGCATGGTAGGCATTCATAGAATGGCAGAGACCCATTCACTAAGCCACTAGGCCCCAGACCCGAATGGGCTCTTAGTATGGGCCGAAACATGTTGGCGTAAATATAGGAGGTTTAATTGAATGATTATACTCAATAAGAAACCTCAACATACGTTCTTTATCTATACCCCAGGTACCCTATGAATAAAGGAAATCTTTAGGTATACCTGTAGGTATTTTTTAATAGTAAATGTTCACCTGGATCCCTGCTTATCCAGTTTGATTTAATTTAAGAACTCCCATTCTATCTTTGGTTGAATCCACCCTGGTGGTACCATCCTACCAGGGTGTGGATCGGAGCAGATGATGAAGTATGTCAAGATAAGTGAGTGAGGTGTCTACTCCAGTATCTTTGGATATCCAAGTTAACAGAGGGACCCTTTTTTATAAATGGTCAAGAAGTGTTCATCCCCAAACTCTTTAAATATTCCAGTTGCTCTTTGTGTGTGACAATTTGTGCTGGGAGAATGCAACTGGTCTAATTATCTCTCGCTCTCTATATTGTAGAAAATGAAAGTCACAGGTACCTAAGACAAAGGCCATGGGGAATTGTGTCGGAAGCAAATACTGAGGTTTTGAGGGTTGATTCTTCCACTATTCTCCCTGATTTCCTGCCTTTACTATTTTTCTACTCTCCTACTACAGCCCCTCACAGCCCACGTGCCACCTTCTGCCCGAGGAAGGAATCTGACTTTAGTTGGACGCCTTTATTAATATTTGAACTTAAAATGAAGTATTTATCTTGAGCTTGTGATTGCATCGAGTCAGGGTAGGATGGGCCCTTTTGACTGTCTAGTGATTGGTGTGGAAAGCTCAAGTGATACTTTGGTTCTCTTGATCTGTTTAATGGGTGTGTTTTTTGTTTGCAAATATAAAGAAGTTAAAAACATAGAAGAGGGAAAGGTGTACCAGGCAGTGCAAGGTTACAGACAGCATACAAGGACTTTAGATAGTTCAGGGTCTGATGTGAATGTTATTTAGAGCCATTAGGGTTGAGTATACTGGACAATAGAGAAAGTGGGGCTTCGGAGGGTGGCTGATGCAGGAAGGAGGAGAATTTGTTTGCTGACAGCAGTATAAAGTTGAGCATTTCCGTTTTAATTCCTTTCTGCATTGTTGTAGAACCCAGGCAATGTGAGAGGTAACAGGTATTTATCCAATGGCCTACCAATGTGTTTTAATAGATGAAGTGAGCTTGTTTTCTTATCCTTGCATTGTTTCTGTATCAGCCTTATGTTGAAGGTCCAGTATGTTGTATGTAGATCAAGCACTTGCCTAAGAGGCAGTCTCTGGCCTTTTTTATGATTGCCTTGTATGTTACATAGTGGAATTTGAGGGAAATAAATATGCTCAAAGTGGGGATGTAGTTGATCAATGGTCAGGCGAAAAGGGCTGCTGCGTTTAGGACAGCTGTACAGTATGCCAGGGTACAACCATGGAGTCTCTAAGCAAAGAGATAGGTTGAGCATCAGAGCATAGGTTGGGAGGTAGTGAGAGTGGCTTAAAGAGGAAGTTTCACCTAACACTTTTTTGGGGTGCAATAAATGGCAAACATAAAGGACTTCACATAAAGAAGCAAAGTAGCCCACACATTCTCTTCCACTTGACGTGTCTGAGAATAGCAGGGAGGAACAAGATTGTGGCTGCTAAGTGGCAACTTTCAGGTGTTCACGTTGAAAAATGTGACTGACTTTGCGTTGATAAAAAAATAACTGTATGATTTAGTGGTTTTTGTGTTTACAATTTAATTGCAAAAAACGTTGGGTGGGTGTAAGAAATTGGGTTACTGGTTGAGGGGGATGAAACCCTACTCAAGCAGGAACCACAATCACTGTCACAGTGAAGTCACAAGCAAACTCTGTGCTCAACCCTCAGGTAGATTGTGACAGAGCAGTCCGGCTTAACTAAGAAGCAGTGTGTAAAGTATTTGTGCAACACTTCAAACAGTAACTTAATGAAAGCACCCTACAAAAATATCTCACACCAGATTAGAAAAATAGTGATTTCTAATAAATACAACCAGACTTAAACACCAAAAATCCAATCAGTAGAACCAGAGACATGCAAGTTTAATGACTGACTGGGACAAGGTTACAAAGATAGACCGACTGCGATGGAGCATGGGCTGACTACAGGACCAAGTTAGGCGCGCTGAACAAAAGTACCTTAAATCCTGATTGCAGAGCGTTGCAAGGTCCTGCTCTGAGAATGCGTTGAGCAGCTGAGGCTATACGTCGGTTCCAAGGTGATGCGATGCAAGGTCCTGCATCGCTGTCGAGGATCCCATCCACTAGGGTTTGTGATTGGAAGGCCTGCGTAGGGAAGCCTTTGCACAGGCAGCGGCTCCAATGCGTGCTGCAAGGTCAGTGCAGAGTCCTTACTCTGGGAAAACACTGGCAGCAGAGGCGATGGTTCTGCTAAGGATTGCACAGCGCAGCCGGGCATATGCGTCAGTTCTGCTGGGTGAACAGATGAGCTGGCAGAATCCCTTCAGGCTCACTTCCAAGAGTCCAGGACTGGGGCAGCATCAGTTCGCAGAATAGGACTCACAGATGGCAGAGTCCAGGTGGTGGGTTCAAGATTGTTGGAACCTTCGGCCCCGGATGCTGTAGTTAGGCAGCTTGCCAACTTTCCCTTGGAGTAACTCTGGGGCCCCGGCTTCAACAGATGCAGGTCCAGTTCTTCTCACCTAGGCATCCAGGTTAGAGGGCAGCAGGTCAGCACATCAGGGCAGCAGTTCTCCAGAGCAGAAGTCCTTCAGAGCAGCAGTCTAGTAGTTCAGCATTCATTTCAGGCTGCACAGCAGTCCTTCATTCTGGCAGAGTATCCAAAGGTCCAGAAGTGTACTGAAGAGTTGGTGTTTGAGGTCCAATATTTATACCTAGAACTTCCTTTGAAAAGGGAGAAGCTTCTAGAGGTTTTCCTTTGAAGTCCACAGGCATCCTGCCTTCCCTGGCTCCAGACTAACTACAGGGGTTATGTAGCCCTTTGTGTGGAGGCAGGACATAGCCTATGCAAGTGTCTGTAGCGCTGTGCCCAGCTCCACTCTCCCATCGTGCCAGTGATGGCCCATCAGGCACACCTAAGCTCTTTTTTGTGTGTGGCTGTCTAGGGGGATAAATAAAATAAAGCCCAACTGTCAGCTACAGCCAGTCATGTGACCCAGAGAATAGCTACAGATACTAAATGGCTAATGCAGGAAAATGCTAACTTTCTAAAAGGAGCATTTAAAAAATTATTTAAAATCTGACTTTACTATAAACAAGGATTTTTCATTACAAATCCAAGACACTAAACATGAACTGGTTACCTATTCCCATTTGGAAGTTACAGCTTTCTAAATGTATTAAATGTTATTCTATGGGAGAAGTAGGCCTTGTAGTAGTGAAAAGGGAGTTTGAGTTTTTCACAATCAGGACATGTAAAACTTAAAGTTACATGTTCTACTTTTTAAATACATTGCACCCCGCTCTGGGGTGACTTATATGTATTAAAAATGAAGGTTTAAGTAGAACTGGCAGTTTCAAACTGTAAGCCACAAGAACCATGGACAATCTCCATGGTGGGGAACTAGAGCCTCTGAGCTGCCCCCACCCTCCCCACATGTCAGCTGTTATATTGCATACCCTGCTTTTGTATCAGGGCCTCCCTCCTGTTATTTAGTTCCCCAGTGTGTCTCCCTGCCCTTGACTGTGATTCATAACTGAACCTTTTATTTATTCATTGTTCCTTCTGCGTGTCTTGATTTTTTCCAGCCCTGTCTTGAGAGTATCACAGTGTCACTGATTCAGTACTTGTTTTGACAGAGGAGGGGCTGCGGCAACAATTTGTTGTTACTTGCAAACCTCACCCATCTTCTTATCAGAACATGCTGAGCTGCAGAATGGGATAGACTTGTTCATCAACCCATCTTACCATCTACTGGGAATGCATAGTCTTTGACTTTTTACTTCTCTGCGCCCCCCCCCCCCCTCTTCTTTTCATATTTTACTTTTCAGAGCTCCCCTTTCTCTTAAGCCCAATACGCATTTCAGCATGAACCCTCCCCCTAACTCCCTTTAACCCATTTTTTCATGCAGGTCTAGGATTATATTTAACTTTTCGGCGCTCCTCCTTCCCCTGTATCCTGTGGTTCTCCAGTATTGTATCTTTTATAGATTCACATGCTTGAATCTTCCCCGTCGTCATGGTGGGAGTCCCACTGTAAAAGTAAAATAGCAGTATAAAAGCTTAAAGGATAATCTCCCTCGAAAATCAATAACATTTAGCAACCAGTTAACCTCATTAAAGAACATCCAAACTCCAGTCAATCTCATCACACACCCAGAGTATCCAGCCCCTGCAGGACCACCATACCTCAGATTTCTTACCGCACGTCATGTGTTAGGGAGTCTCCCTGAACTCTGCTCAGTCACATTGTTTCTACCTTGAACTTTTCCACTTTGAGCTAGCAGTTCCTTTTCCTCAACCTTCTCTTCAACTGAGGTGCTGCTAGAAAGTGAGTTTGTCAGTTTCTTTCTGTATTTTCCGCAGAATGTCACAGTCTAGAAAAGGACTGTTTAGGCTCTGCAAGACTTGTGGAAAGTCCAGGCTCTTCTCTGAGGATCCTCATAAAGAGTGCTTATACTGCCTTTATCCAGATTCCAGGCCTAGAGACTGTAAGCACTGCTCGCCTTTTCCTTCAAAAACCCTCAAGGGTCGTGAGGGAAGACTTCTCCTCTAGCTTCAAAAGAGAAAATCTGTAAAAGATTCTGACTCCGAAAGTGAGGAGAGGCCTCATACCTCCTCTAAGAAAAGAAAGGAAGAAGATCCTCCTTCTGTCCAGAGAGATCCAAAAAAGTCAAGATCTCAGAGTAAGGAGTCTTCTGTGAAAAGAAGGGCGAAAAAGGAGCAACCTGGCTCATCTCATGCCCAAAAAAGATCTGGTTCTGCTCCTCCTTCTGCGCCACATACTCCTCTCAGAAAATCCTCCCATCGACCGGCTCATCGATGAGGCATTCTCAGCCTACGACCATTGAAATGTAGGCTCCGTTGACGGTTTCTTCAATGACATCTACGACGTCGACAGTAAAGATGATGACGGCTGTGGTGTCGACGAAAACTGAAGTGGTGATGTCCTCGGCAGCTTCTGTGAGGAGTACAACGACATCGATAGCTTCGCCGTCGATGGTTCAGTTGGGAGCTGCGTTGTCGCCCAGCGTCTCCGCCCCATCGACGGACATTTCCACACCGTCGACGCAGTCTCTATCGACGATCCCGTCGACGAGGAAATTGGACATGCCAGTATCTAAAATAATTCCTTCATTGTTACAGGACTTTTCCAAGATTTCTCCTCTGCCTCCTTCTCACTTTCTGGATTTCGAGGAATCTCAAGAGGAAGGTCCTTATGGCTCCGCCTACAGCCCCCTCTCAACTTAGAGTAAAGTGCCAGGAATCAGAGGAAGAAGACCAACCAGATGACCCTTCAACTTACTTGGAAGGTGATTATTCCTTCTCAGACAGACTCTCAGGGATGCAGCCCTTGGACACTTTTCAAGGGTATTACTCCTATTATGAGCAGGAAGAGGAGGACCGTCAACAGGAACCCTCCATTAACGTTCCAATGTCACTGGTCACAGACTTACGTATGTACAGTGACTACTATAAACATTTCCCTGTTGCAAATGTAGCTCAAAAGCTAGTTCCTCGACAGGAGAACCCTGTTGTTAAATCAGATCCGGTAACTCCACCTGCTCCACCAAAACAGAAGTCCTTACCTCCCCTGCAGATTCTTGCACGAGCATCAGACAGTGCTGACCAGCAATTTGAAGAAGGGGAGCTACAAGTGGATTCTGATGTCCATGATGAATGGATGACTATGTGGCACACAAACCGCCTTCTCCCATGCTGCCAGTGGTTGATTCTCGTCCAGCAGATATCGGCGGCTTCCATGATCTTCTCAAGAGGGCGTTGAAACGCTTTGACCTCCCCAAGCCGGTCAAGCAAGCGGAATGCTTCTTGTATGATTTCAAGGCTGCCACGCAGCGCTCTGTTAGGGCAATCCCTATAGTTGACTTCTTCTGGCAAGAAGGCATTCAGTTGATGAAAAATCCAGCTTCTGTGCCGGCAGTTATTCCAAAACTAGACAAGAAGTACAAGGCGCCTGAGGACTCTCCTGCATGTCTCATTGGCTACCCAAAACCTGATTCTGTAATACTGCAGGCTGCTCAAAGGCGATCTAAGAGCCCTGCTTCACCATGTATCACTCCGTCAGACAAGGAAGGGTGCAGGTTAGACAATATTGGGAAGAGTTTTTCCGCGCTGGCGGCAATTGCCATCAGAGCCTCCAATGCCATGGCCATCCTTGGGAGGTACGATAGGCAGATGTGGTCGGACATTGCTCCTTTTCTGGAATTTCTGCCTGAGGACAAGAGGAAGGAGGTGAAAGAAATACTCTCAGAGGGAGAGAGAGCCTCATCAGAAGCCATTGATATGGTGCTGGATATCTCTTCTACCGACTTTAGGCAGATGGCAGGCGCTTCAGTGTTACGCAGACAGATTGGCTGAAGGCAACAACATTTTGTCCAGAAGTCAACGCTAAGGTGCTTGACATGCAATTCGACGGGGAGTACCTTTTTGGTATACATGTGGATGAGGCGCTTCAAGTTATCAAATCTGACACTGATACGGCAAAATCTTTAGCCAATCTGCAACAGAAGTTCTAATTTTTTTCGAGGAAGGGGCCAATTTACATCTCAGACCCAGCTCCAGCAGCGCTTTCAGCCCTACTACCAACATGGTTTCCGGTTTCAACACCCGCACCAACTTAAACGTGGGCTCCGGCACGAAGGCGCCCCGCATCTGGAACAAAATCCCATGATACAGGCAGAAGACAATGCGAATTTTCAGGCTCCCGTCACCCCAGTCCCACTCCAATTGGCTCCAAACTGCCCCAAATTCTTCATTCATTGGAACTACATTTCGTCCGACAGATGGGTGTTAAACATTTTCAACCATGGTAACACCCTGGAATTTCTTAAACAACCTCAGAATTTCCCCCCAAGAAAGACTGCTCACCGTCATCTGGCACTTCTCAAAAAGGAGATAAAGCTTCTTCTTGACAAACAGGCAATCGAAGTAGTGCCACTCAGTCAGTGCAACCTAGGTTTCTACTCTTACTTTTTTCTGATAAAGAAAAAGACTGGAAAATGAAGGTAGGTTATGGACCTCATGTTGTTGGACAAGCTCATCAAAAGTCAGCCGTTCAGGATGTTGTCGCTCCAGGAGATTCTCCTTCTCTTGGATACAGAAGATTACATGACCTCCCTGGATCTTCTGGGCGCGTATTACCACATTCCCATTCATCCAAAGCACCATCATTTCCTCAGGTTCCAGGTGACGGGGTGCCACTACCAGTTCAAGGTGCAACCTTTTGGGCTAAAGGCAGTGCCCAGGGTTTTCACCAAGTGTTTGACGCCTGTGGCAGCCTATCTCCGGCGTTCCAGCCACCAGGTTTTTCCCTACCTGGGCGACTGGTTGGTCAAGGCCCCAACCTATCAGGGTGCAAGGGAGTCCACAAGCACCTCTTGTCGCCTTTTTAACTCAGTCGCGGTAGCTACTTAGACGCCGCCCTCGTGCGCTGATGTCAGTTCTTTCTTTTTCCACGCCAGCCAGAGCAGATACGGAGAAAGTGGTACCTCCAGTAACTTTTTGACTGACTTTTTGTCGATGTTGATCTTGAGTATTCGACTCCTGGTGCATGTCAAGGATGCCTGGTTTCAAGGCTTGCGACTCCTGCAGCCGGCTGATGTCGGTGACGGATCCGCACCGCGTGTGCCTGTTTTGCCTGGAGCGCGACCACTACCCCAAGTCGTGGTCCCACTGCTGGACCATGAATCCGAAGTCTTTGCGAAAGTGGTCCCGAAAGCTTCTCGAGGCCCGGCAGTCGGCTCCGCACCGTTCGAGGTCCCGGTCGTGTGGGAGGTCAAGGGACCGGTCGCGGAGCCACCACCATCAGTCTTCTTCAAAGTCTTTGCACTCCTCAGGTAAGTCGAAGCACAAGAAGAAGTCGAAGAAGCACTGTCGCTCTTCAACTTCTCCCCGTAGGTCGGTCAACGCGACGAGGGATGCAGGTGGTGCCCCTCCTGCGGTTCCGAATGCAGAGCCCCAAGGGTCGACTCAGAGTTTCCTTCCCGGGACCCGGAGCAACCCCTGCCCAGCTTCGCACCTTTTACCAAGCGATGCATTCCATCTTTGGGCAGCCTGACTCCGCCGGTGAGCCTTCGGCCCCGTGGACTCAGCTGGCAGCACTGGGCCTTCGACGCCGGCCCCCGTGGATCCAGTAAAAGACACACAATTGATGGACGGAATGCAGAACAGATCAAAACATTCACCCCCAGTCAAGAGATCTGGGTTAAATCCATCATTCTTTTGCTCACCATGCCACCCTGGTTTAGACCTGGCCATGTGCAAATTAGTCTTGACCTTGTGTCTCATGGGAACAGTCCAGCCCGAACTGCCAAGCCAGGTACTCCCTGGACCGGAAACAAGCATACTAGGACCGGTTAGGGGGTTTCACCCCTCTTCAGCCAGGATATCTTGATTCCAGTGGCACAGTGAGCCCAGGACCCACGTCTGGACATACCTGGCGCACTTAGGGCGAGAAAGCAAAAGACACACAATTGATAGACGGAATGCAGATCAAATCATAACATTCACCCCCAGTCAACAGATCTGGATTAAATCCATCATTCTTTTGCTTACCATGCCACCCCAGTTTAGACCTGGCCATATGCAAATCAGTCTTGACCCTGTGCCTCATGGGAACAGTCCAGCCAGAACTGCCAAGCCAGGTCCTCCTTGGAACGGAAACAAGCATCCTAGGACCGGTGTTGTTTTTGCATTTGTCACCCCTTGGATCCAGGCCTGGATTCGGATCGGTGTTGGTCGACCTGATTACACCTCCCGCAGCACCAATTCCACCGGCACCACGTCCGCAGCCGACGCCGGTTGTGTCCCCAACCGGCACCGACCCCGGCCTCCACCCCGATGTAGACATGGAGCCAGACCGGCATCGACCGACGCCGGATTTGGTGCCGACGGGTACTTTTTTGCCCTTATTCTGCCCTGGCTCTTTGAGACCGGATTGGCAGCCAGAGGAGGGTGAGGAGGACTGAGAGGGGTCTGGAGACCCTTTGACTGACCAGCTAGGTTACGAACCGGACTGGAGAGAGGAATTGGGGGAGGCCAGTGGTCTAGATACCTCACCAGACATTGGCATGTTGTCTCCTCCTACCGTGGCTACGGAGGAGGGAGCGTCTAATGCTGTGGTGTTGCGTAGGGCGGCTGAGGCTCTCAACCTACCTACGGTGGCAGTCGGGGCTAACCTCCTGACAGAGGTGCGTCAACCAGCAGCGAGCTCTTCTGAGCCCCTGCTACCATTTAATGAAGCCCTCACTGACATCCCTTTGGGCACCTGATCCAGGCCCAACACAGGGGCTCCTGTGGATAGGATGATTGCCCGGCACCACCGCTCAGCCCCGGGCGACCCTATTTGCCTCTCCCAACACCCCACCCCTGGGTGCTTGGTGGTCCAAGCCTCCACATCCAAAGGCGCATTCCCTAACACACCACCTGATAGAGAATCTAAAAAGATGGAGCATCTTGGGAAGATGCTGTTTTCTTCCTCCAGCTTGGGACTGCGGTTGGTAAACACTGCATGTCTGTTGGGCCCTTACACCCACTCCGTGTGGGATACGGCGGCGCAAGTGCTGCCTCAGTGCCCGGAGGAGGCCCAGACCATACTCTCCCATGCAGTTGCCGAGGGGAGAGACACAGCAAAGTTTACCATTCACTGTGGACTGGATACCGCCGACTCGCTAGGCAGGATGATTTCCACATCGGTAGCCCTTCAACGCTACGCCTGGCTGAGGTCGACTGTTTTTTCAGGGGACCTCTAATCCACTCTTATGGACATGCCTTTTGATTGCCGTTGCCTGTTCAGCGACATGGCAGACAACGTGCTAGAGTGCTTTAAGGACTCTCGGGTTACGACCAAGTCCTTGGGCCTCTCCACCACCCGCCCTGCGCAGTCTGCTTTTTTCGTGGCTACGGATTGGGTGCCCCGCCATGTCCTGCCCAGAGCCACAGGCCGGCGCAAGCTGTCAAGCTCCTGTGCTGCCAGGGATGTGGAAACCACCGCCGGGGTTCTGGGGGCAAGCAGGCAGGACAGTCTACCACAGCCACCTCTGCAGCAGCCTCCAAACACTCCTAGTCCGACCTTTCAGGGCTTCCAATCGCCAGTGGGTGGCAGGATTCGCCATCACCTCCCCCACTGGCGCACCATCACGTTGGACAGGTGGGTTTTGCAGATAGTCCGAAGGGGCTACTCCCTCCCCTTCGAGACTACCCCTCCATCCATGCCACCTCAGTACCATTGTATGTCGGAGGATCACTTGGCCCTTCTCCAACAGGAATTTATGACTCCCTTGACTCTCTTGGCCAAGGGAGTAATCGAACGAGTTCCTGCCCCAGAAGTAGGTTGTGGTTGTTACTCCCACTACTTTTTGGTGCCCAAGAAGGACAAAGGCCTGCGTCCTATCTTGGCTCTCAGAAACGTCAACCGCTTCCTCCAGAAGGAGAAGTTCAAAATGTTGACGCTAGCTCAGGTCCTGTCTGCCCTGGAGACTGAATGGTAGCGTTGGACTTGCAGGATGCCTATTTTCACATCCCCGTCCTGCCAGCCCGCAGGCGTTGCCTACGGTTCACGGTAGACCACGAGCATTTTCAGTTTCCGTGCTCCCCTTCAGCCTTACCAGCACCCCTCTGGTGTTCACGAAGGTGATGGTGGTGGTCGCAGCTCATCTGCGCAGATCAGGGTTTCCAGTCTTCCCCTATCTCGATGGCTGGCTGTTGAAGGCGGGCTTGCCCCATGCTGTCATCTCCCACCTCCAGACTACGGCCGACTTCCTGCATTCGCTGGGGTTCTCCATCAACGCGCCGAAGTCGCACCTGACTCCCTCTCAGAAGCTCCCCTTCATCAGAGCGGTTCTGTACACTACGCAGTTTTTAGTCTATCCCCCCGAACAGCGAGTCTGGGATATTCAGGCTATGATTCTGATCTCTTAGCCTCTATCCCGGGTTTCGGTCAAGGTGACCCTCAGGATACTGGGCCTGATGGCCTGCTGCATCCTGCTGGTGGACCATGCCAGATGGCATATGTGGGCCCTGCAGTGGGACCAAAAGTTCCAGTGGGCTCAACATCAGGGGAACCTGTCCGATTGCGTCCCGATCTCGGAGGGCACTGCACACCAATTGCAGTGGTGGCTAACGAACCAGGATTGGGTCGATGGCAGATCCCTCTCCCGACCAGAGTTCACAGTTGTGAACGATGCATCACTTCTGGGATGGGGCGGTCACATGAGGGAGGCGGAGATCAGAGGCCTCTGGTCTCAGGTGGAGTCCGGGCTCCACATCAACCTGGATCTTCGGGCGATCCTTCTTGCAATAATAGCATTCCTTCCCTCCGTCTGGGGAAGAGTAGTGCAGGTGTTCACGGAAAACACCTCCGCCATGTGGTACTGCAACAAACAGGGTGGGGTAGGGTTGTGAACACTGTCAAGAGGCTCTCTGTCTCTGGACATGGCTGGAACATCGGGGCATATCCCTGGCGGTTCAAAACCTGGCAGGTTCCCTGAATGCCAGGGCGGACGAACTCAGCCGCAGGTGCATGATGGATCACGAATGGCATCTTCACTCGGAGGTGGCGCAAGGGCTCTTTCAGCAGTGGGGAGAGCCTTGGTTAGATCTATTCGCCACCAAAGAGAACACGCAATTTCAGCAATTCTGCGCATTGGAATTTCCAAGGCGGCACTCGCTAGGCGACGCTTTTCGTTGCGAGTGGAGTTGCGGTCTTCTAGATGCCTTTCCCCCATAACACTTCTGCCCAGAGTGCTGAAGAAGATCAAGCGCGACATACCCAAGTCACCCTTGTGGCTCCGGATTGGGCACGAAGAGTCTGGTATCCTGAGCTGTTACACATGGCCATCGATCCTCCAATCCGGCTGCCTCTTCGGGAGGCTCTTCTGTCGTACCAGCAGGGGACGGTCCTCCACCCAAACCTGTCCAGCCTCCACCTCTTTGTGTGGAGATTGAGCGGCAACAGATGACAGCCTTTGACCTTCCTCCTCTTGGCAGCCAGGCGTCCCTCCACTAAGACGGTATACGCCTGCAGATGGAACAAATGTGTGGCATGGGGCACAGCAAAGGCTGTGGATCCCATTTCTGCCCCTCTTTCTGAGGTTGTCTTGTTCCTCCTTTCTTTGGCCCAGCAGGGCTCTGCTCTGAGCACTCTTTAGGGCTTTCTCTCAGCCATTTCAGCCTTTCTTAGGCTTCCTGATCAGCCTTCTCTTTTCAAGTCCCCTGTTGTAAATCGCTTTCTTAAGGGCATTACTCATCTAATTCCCCCTGTTCCCTTTGTAATGCATCAGTGAGACTTCACTTGGTGCTTACCTACCTTATGTGCTCTCCCTTTGAGCCGCTTCATAACTGTCCTCTCAGACTTCATACTTTAAAGACTGCCATCACCTCTGCTCGTAGGGTGAGTGAGCTCCAAGCACTTTCTTCCGAGCCTCCTTTTCTGGCTGTTCATCCAGACAAGGTTGTCCTCAGAACCAGCCCTTCCTTTCTTCCCATGGTGGTTACTTCTTTCCACATTTGTCAAACCATCACTTTGCCCACCTTCTTTCCGCCTCCGCATCCTTCTAAGGAGGAAGAGAGGCTCCACCATCTGGATCCAAAATGTGTGCTCTCCTTTTATTTGAATCGCACCAAGCAATTCTGGATGGACGACCAGCTCTTTGTTGGTTACGTGGGCGCCAAGAAAGGTCGGGCCGTGCACAAACGGACCATCTCTAGGTGGGTCATTTTGTACATTAAAGCTTGCTATTCTTTGGCAAAGAAGGAGCTTCCAGTGGGACTGTGTGCCCATTACACCAGGGCAACGGCAGCTACAACTGCTTTGGGATGGGGAGTTCCCCTCAATGACATCTGTTAGGCAGCTACGTGGGCATCTCTGCACACGTTCACAAAACACTACTGCCTGGATAGCTAAGTCCAGAGAGACATCTTCTTTGGCCGTTCTGTTCTCCAGGACTTTTTGGTGTGAACTTGGTTCACAGACCCACCTCCGGGGTTTGTATTGCTGGGGTATCTACTCTAAGGTAATGAATCTATAACTAATTGTCTCTTTCAGATGAACAAGTTACTTACCTTCAATAACTATATATCTGTAAGAGACATAGATTAGTTATAGATTCCTTGCTGCCCCTCCCATCCTCCCCGATCTGCGAACTGACTTCTAGGGTTAAGGAATCCTTTTCAGGGCCCTAGTTCTGTGCACCAGTGGTCAGTGTCTTGTATGGCTCTGCGCTTCTGGCGTGGAATGTCGTGTAAAAGAACTGACGTCCGCGCGCAATGGCGGCGTCTAAGTAGCTACCGCGATGTCATCCTGGTGACCACGACGCCAACGACGAACGGGGAGCTGACCGACACCACCTTTCGATGCCCAGGGGTACTGCTGACGAAAATTTCTCAGAATCCAGTCTGCCGGGGTAATTGTAAGGTAAGGAATCTATAACTAATCTATCTCTCTTACAGATATATTGTTACCGAAGGTAAGTAACTTGTTCATTTGACTGCAATTTCAAGGTATAGGAGACGTTCAAATTAGCTGTCCCTATGGTCTTGCAGTCTAGTGAAAGAATTTATGAAAGGTCTCTTTAGAGCCTACCCGCCTGTTCGGCCCCCTCCAGTGCTCTGGCAAATGAACATTGTTTTCTCTCTTCTCATGAAATCACCTTTGAACCAATTCACAAGTTTGATTTGAAATACCTTTCTTGGAAGGTGGCTTTTCTCTTAGCCATCACGTCTGCTAGACGTATTAACGAAATTCAGGCTTTCACTGCTGCAGAGCCTTACCTCCAATTTCAGCAGGACAGAGTGGTGCTCCGCACTAATCCTTCGTTCATCCCTGAGGTACCTATCACATTCCACCTGAATTAACCTGTAGTCCTGCCTTCATTTTTTCCCGCTCCCTCAAATCCGGCGGAGAGAGCTCTCCATTCTTAGGACATCAAACGATGCTTGAAGTTTTAACTTCAAAGGACAAGACCTTTTCGTGAATCTACCCAACTCATCGCCTTCTCTGCCCCTAGGAAGGGCCAGGCTTTGACTAGAGCTTTTATTGCACGTTGGGTTTCTTCTACTATAGGGTACTGTCATGAAAGAGCGGGACGCCCACTAACATATAAAGTGACTGCCCATTCCACTAGGAAGATGGCAACGTCCTCTGCCCTGTTTGCCGGAGTGCCTCTACCCGACATCTGCAGGGCGGCAACATGGACGAATACCATACCTTCACAAGGAACTACTGCCTGTATACCTTGCGGAAGAAGGATATTGCTGTTGGTCAAGCGGCCTTACGTCGTCTGTTCGCTCAAGGTAGGCCTCATTTTATTGAGGTTTATCAAGAGTTTTTATTATCTTTATTATTACTTCTTGCCTATACCACTATTCTGAGTTTGTTCTTCTCTTGGGGTTTTGACAAATTTTATATATATATATATTTTATATATGCAGAGGTTGATATTTGTTTGCGATTCTGGTTATATTACTATGGTTGCATGGTGGGACGGTTCACCTGTTTTTCCCTCCTGCTTTATCCATTATGTACTGCTTACTAATCTGATTCAAGCATGTGAATCTTCAAAAGATACAATACTGGAGTAAAAACAAGTTACTTACCTGTACACTGTGGTTCTCCAGTATTTATATATTTTCTAGAGTCACATGCGGCCTTCCGTGCTCCCCTTACAGGTGCACCTTCCATACCTCTATTATATTACTAACTACTCTTGTGCTTGAAATCTGAGGTATGGTGGCCATGCAGGGGATGGATACTCTGGGTCTGTGATGTGATTGGCTGGAGTTTGGATGTTCTTTAATGAGGTTAACTGGTTACTAAATGCTATTGATTTTCAAGGGAGATTATCCTTTAAGCTTTTATACTGCTATTTTACTGTTACGGTGGGACTCCTATCATGACGACGGGGAGGATTCAAGCATGTGAATCTATAAAAGATATCAATACTGGAGAACCACAGTGTACAGGTAAGTAACTTGTTTTTTCTGGACAAATCTCTCAATGTCCCCGTGCCTACAATAAATCTGTGTCTCTTTTTGTGATGTTACAAGTGCCCCAGTACCTTCAGGTTGAGTTTGCGCTATATAAAACTGCAAAAATAAAACATTTGTATGCAGGCAATGATTCCTCAAATGCGTTTTTCTAAAACATGAAAGGTCTTGAAATATGTTACTTTCTACAGACCCTCATCAAAGAATTTACAATTTATTATGAAGTACATGGGAAAACTCCTAAGTAAAATAGTAATTTCAAATATCATCAGCACAATTCCTATTTTCTGTTCTTGATGTACAAAATTTCTACACAGCTATCACAAGATGATCAGATTTCTGCTATTGTTTCTTTTGCCTCTTGTAAAAGAAAACAATGCTGTGGCATTATGGTGAGAAACTGCCTCGCCTGTAGAAGGGCTCGCTCCAGCGCACTTCTCAGGCTGGTTTGTTTAATTGATTATTGCTTCTTTGATGTGTCTGCAAATGTTACCTCTCCTTTCCAATCAAAAACACAGCAGAGTGGGCCATTTACTGGGCATGCCTTGGGCTGATTTCTCACAGCAGACCGTATTCAAAGCAACAGTTCCCAGCATTCATGTATTCTTCTTCGTCCTTTGTTAAATATTTCACAGGGACTAGATTTTTGTATTGAATGATAAAAAGTGTAAAGTCGAGTGTGAAATGGTCAGTCAACCCAAAGTGAAAATGTTCAAAATTCTCTTAAACATATATTTATTTGCTATGTTAAGAGATAAATGATGTGATGCCAGTGACCTTCAAACAATTCTCCACAAGAACTTTTCTAAGTTAATCATTTTGATGGAACATAGACCCACGCAATTAATTTAAAAAAACACTTTGCCTCATCCATTGTCAACATCCAAAAAGCTGAAACTATGAAGCAAGAAAAACGGTACTACAGTTTGGTTTAGAAGGGGCCATTTTAATGGGGTGTCCCATAAGTTTAGAAATGTCAACACTGTTGCTTACAAAAGAAGGAATGTCAGTTCCCAAATGGTGAAAAGCATGCCTAGGAATACGTGGATATACATGGTACACTTTACGACCTTAATTCATCCAAGGCACTCACAATTTCTTGCACACAAGGGAAGCACACACAGAAGAGTTATGGGAGTAGCCCAGCATCACAAGTGAGTAGGTATTTTTTTTTGCTGTAGCACAGAAACTTCACTTGGGTGTTTTCAGCCATCCCCCTCCCCTTCGCTATTGTTTTCAAGCCCACGGCCCTGGCCCACGATTGCGCATTTGGATTGTCTTATCCACCGCCCCTCATTTTTCTTCACATGTCGCACAATAGAGCGGAATGCTTTGCAACACGGCTTAAAGGGAAAAAAACGCTATAGCATGGTCAAGGCAAGCCACGTCAAAGTACTTTTTTGGGTGGGTTTTTTACTTGCTGTGCAACTTGTAAGAAAACATTGACGAAACCAGTAGATTCTGCTTATGCAAAACCTATTTGCTTTGCCAATGTTTGTTATAATTGCAGTGGGGTGTTAACCTAAGGGCTACCCAGTTTCAAACCAACAATTGGGGTCAACGGTGTGGGAGATGTTCATGCATGCATATACTACGTGTCCCAGAATACATTCCTGGACACTTTCTGGTGACGCGCTTGCTTCAGATTAATGACCACACTGTGATTGTGGTAATGGGGAGGGGAGAGGTGCTGCTAGCCTTGTTCTCTGCACACGTTGCTGGATCGCGCAACCACCATTGTTGTGCCTGGACTGCATCACCCAGTAATCTGGGGTAAGGTACATGCACTGTGATTGGTATCCGTTCCGACCATAACACAATGTACATCAAAATCAGTTACCACTATGACTAAAGGTGCATAAAAACAAAAACTGAAACAGAGCATCAATTTACATTTTTCTTTTAAGGTTGCCTATTAATTTCTTTGTAGAATATGCCATTGGAATGATTTTTTTAAATTAAACCAAAGTTTCAACAAAAAAAGCAATGCTCGTTGTAATGGGGCAACAACCATTGTTGCACCTGGACTACATTACCCAAAATCCTGGGTCTGAGTCGAGTAAACGCGCCATGCCTGCTGCTAGGTATGTACCCGCCCGATTGCATGCCTATGATTGTAATGGGCCTGAGACAGATGGCTCCTGCCTGGGGATATAATCGCACTAGCACGTTTATTATTAAACGCGCACCTGGTCATGACATAGCTGAATTTCATGATGCGACCGCGTGGCTGCATTCCCCCTGATTAAAACGGGCCTGAAACAGCTGACTCACTGGGAAGGCGTGCCTGTCTGGGAGTATAATCGCACTCGTGTGTTTATTATTAAACAAGCATCCAATCTTAACACAGTTGAATTTCATCATTTGAATTATTTACCGCAAGGTGGCTACTTTGTAGTAATTACAGGCTGCTACTACAGATACAGTGTCACTAATTAATCACAGGTGCGACCCCATCAGGGTATTTAAAGGTTAACAGACAGTGACTCCCACCATCATCGGGAGGAAGAGCCAGTACGAATAGGTGGACGGCGAGGAATGCATTGTCGTGTTGTAAGTGGGTAGTAGTGGGAAGTAATACTTGCAACAGTGATTTTAGATTAATATAGGTGACAATCCTTTCCCCCCCCCATGCAGTTTGACTACAGGGGTTTCTGAGGCCTTTTATCGTGGGGCCCAGATAACCGTCTATTAAGGTGAGTGTGTGTGAGATGGTTCTCACAGCATGACACTACACAATGTTGTAAGGGAGGGATACACAACTGCAGTGTCACACTTGCACCGCACACAATGTTTCCTAAATATGATATTGAAGGACTCCAGGTCCAGCTTTATCAGTCAGTAGATATGTTTGTAACAGCCATATGTTATTACTGTTTTCCAGGTACCTAAGTGACCTATGAACTTTGGGCGGCGACAAGCGTTAGACCCCCAATACATTGGTATATAGAAAGGGTATATGCTTAAAGAGGATCCAACATCCGTTCTGGTGAATACCATGAACTCGGTTGAGCCTCTAGGCAGAAACATGTTGACATCATAGTGGGGTTGTGGTACTAAATTCTCGGATATGCCACTCCTAATTTAAAATCCAGGTGGTACCCTACATTGTAAACGCCAGACTGGGTTGTATGGGTTTTTAATCTATTTCACGGATCCTACGCTACTAACAAGTGCCTCGCTGGGTGTAGGCTCACTCTCCATCAAGCGAAGTTTTTGGATAGCATCAGGTTATCCTATGAAGAAGCATGACACCTGGTAGGTGTGTTTAGGACATCCAGTCAAACTTCTGTGTGTGTTTAGGAATAGGCTGGTAATCATGCAATAACAAAATGTTTAAAACTGTATACAGAGGCTACAATGGCAGGCCTGAGAAATGTTTAAAGGGATACTTAAGTGGGTGCCACAAAAAGTGTTGCAGGTCCACTAGAATCATTTAATTTACAGGCCCTGGGAACATGTAGTACCGCTTTACTAGGGACTTATAAGTATATTAAAAATGTAATTTGGGAATAAGCCAATGTTGCCATGTTTTAAGGAGTGAGCACATGCACTTTACACACTAGCTAGCAGTGGTGAAGTGCACAGAGTCCTAAGGCCAACAAAACAAATTCAGCAAAAATGGAAGTGGAAGGCAGAACGTCTGGGGAAGACCACGCTAAGGCTAACAGGTCTAACAGTGGGTCTTCCCCTTTAAAAAGGAGGAGCCACTCCTTTACTGTCAAAATGAAAACAAATCTTTCAAGTAGGCAAATGTCTCAACCATTTGGGGTAAAGTGAACATTCTAATATATGACGCTGTAAAATGAACTCTTCTACACAAAGAAGCTGCAAGAAAGTCATTTGGCTCGACAGTAATCATGGCAAAAACATTGTGTTTGATGTAGTTGCTAGAGTGTCTCATTACAACGAAACGACAAAGATTATCTTAACAAGAGCAACCAATGATAATCTACGAATTAAAAAACAAACGTATCCAGGGAGCAAAACAAGAGCAAAAAGGAACAACCAAACTGAGCGCAACCCACTTAATACTTAACTGAAATGTGGAAGACGTCACCAAGGAGAACCCGCCTACGTCTCGCCGTACTAAGGTCTGCACCTCGGGTCCAAGACAGGGCGACAGTCAGGGCAGCGGTCCTCTGTAGCCGTCTGGGAACGGGAACCCTCGTGGAAGAGATCGTCGGGCCACTTTTACGACATACAGGGATCGATGAAGCAGGGTACCTCCCTCCGGAATCTTCACACGAAGCTCCTCGAACTTTTCAGGCTTTGGACCGGTACCGGATGACGTCGCCCCACGTTGGGCGCCAATTTGAGGTTCTGGACTTTTTAAGAGTCCAGAGGTGTCAGGGAAACAACACCCAAAGACCCCTGAGTTCCTTCCTGCCTTGGTGCACAAATAAACAGAGACACGGGCTTCTCGATGGTGGCATCAAAGACCAAGGTTTATTTACTGCAGGGACACAGAAGTCATAGGAACCACACAGAGGCAGAATCTACGAGACTGTTCGAATTGCAAGAAGTGGGTTGCTCCTTAAATACACGAAATATGTCTTTAGGCAACATTACACGAATATTTCTCATGCCCAACCCGGTATCTAAAACAGACAATAAACATACATCAAACAATAATTAGTCGTAGGTTTTCGGTATTCAATCAAGTCTCTTTGTCAGTTTTCCATTCTTTGCCCGATCCTCCCCATCATAAAAATCGTATCCTCCCCATTGTAAAAGCCCAGAAGGAGAGGAGCAGAGCCAGGTGCAAGGGATAGAAAAGTAGGATAAGAGGTGTTTATGGATCGTAAACGGGCATGGCTACCGTATTCGGCCTCTCAATCAGGACAATGGACACGAGAACCAGTATAGCAGGATTGGCCTCAGGCAGGGGAGGCAGCTTGATTCTGCCTGGTCACGCAGCGTCAGCTTTTCTCGGGGTTTGAGCTTACGTGTCCTTAACGAGGTGATTCTGCCGGGGTCATCGCTCGTCCATTGACTATGTGAGGGCAAGAAACAAAATGGATGCCGTATCTAAAATGGATGTCATGATTTAGCAACAGAATGCCCTATTTCTCAGTGAATTCATGCTCGTTGCGCAGCGAAAACACTGTCATGCATATAATGGATCATTTACGGTTCATTGGTACTAAAATCGTGCCAGTACTACGATACCGAATACACGGGTTCGGATCGCTACAGAACCTCAGACCGTCCTTTTGCCCTTACATAGGCAATAGCTCACTCTATATCAGAGTCCATCTCTATGTTCATCAGGTCGCTGATATGTTGTTGGAACATTATTCTATCTCGTGGCGTATCTTCAAAAACAGGTGGTCTTCTTACGCATGTTGAAACACAAAGGCCACACAAGGCAGGACCACACTGAACAATGAGACAGCATGAGAATAAAAATACCAATGCAACACCAGTGACTATCAGAACCTTCCATCCCCATGCAGATAACAGGCTCCAGAACCATCCCATTAGTGACCAGTTACCTTCCTCTACATGAATAGAGTCAGAGATTTTGTGTAACTTAGAAATAGCCTTATATACCGTTGGCGCATTATCTGGGATAAAAACACAGCAACTCGATTGGATCATCTTACATACCCCACCTCGATCTGCAAGTAATACATTAAGGACCATACGATTCTGTAACGTCTTGAGGCGATCCGCTTGAAGCTCAGCTGTCAGGTTACTAAGGGCACCCGCAGTTTCGGTAATAGTGGATTCAACTACCCGTGTTAGTTGACGTAAGTTTCTGCTGTTGGCCATAGGCCCCCAGAACGGAAGGAAACCTTTGAAGAAGTCTCCTGCCTCTTGGCCAGCAGTATCTTCCTTATTGAAAACACCTCTCACAACTCTAGTTTTGTGATAATCCGGTGCAGCAGTGTATGTCGGAGGCAACAGTTGAGCGATATAACATGAGCCTGAAAAGTCAGCAGGCAGCCATGTATATGCTCTGTCTTGGCAAACAAAATAGGTGCCCTTAGCAGCTAAAAATGCAGGGGAAGACTGTGACGGGAAAACGTATGTTTCGGTACAGTCGCTCTTCCCTAGTCGAGCTTTCGGATTCCTCCCATTTCCTTGCAAACAGACCTGACCTTGGTGGGGTACGACCCAGATCGGAGTCGAGCTTTTACGTTTGTTCTCACCCAAAGTAATGCCATATTCCGTAACGTTCCAACCCATGTAAACTTGCAATTCATCCTTGGGAATAAACTGAGTGTTATTGACATCTCTAACCATGTCAGTAATTCCCTTTACCAAGGCTCTATTAGCGGAGTTATACCTAGTGGAACGTGGAGGTCGTGGGGGATAGGTCTCTAGGGCATAGGCGAACATGGTCTGAAATGCCCAGAATGATCCATTATAACTAAAGGGCAGAACCAGATAAGGGATACCCTTGTCCATGGTATGTGGTATCAAGCCACACACCCAGCAGTTTGTTGTGTTAACCACTAGTTGATGTTGGTGCAAGAGCTGAATGAAAGTGTTATTTATAAACTCGGAGCGTCGAGCTTGCTCATGGGCAGGAAAAGGATGGAAAGAATGAAGAGAAACAACAGTCGGAGAAACAGAAACATGGGGAGTTACTGTAGATGTAACAGGTGCAAAGATCAATTGAATACCAAAAATGATTCCGCCTACCAGAGTTATTAAAACAATCAGAAGTGTCAGAGCACATTGCATTAGAAAACATTTGCTATACAATATTTCATATAGTTTTGTCTTGCGAGCATTTATGACGTAAGCCCGTCGCAGTTCAGGAAGCTCCATCTTCTACAACCGTTCGCAACGGATGGTTTGTACCTGTTAAAAAATTGCCTCTGTCTACCCTGGGAGTTCCCAAAATAAACAGAAGAAACCGACCTTGTGTCTGGTGCCCTGCAAGTTAAAACAAGGCACACGTTACGACCCTACGGTAACCCAGATGGCAAGGTGAGGGAACAACAAAAACAAAAAGGATAACAATTATAGAGCGAACTTCCTGACTGAATGGAATGCGATAAGATCAAAACAGTTTTCAAATAGAAAGGTAATTATGCAATGTTATTGGTTCATAGAATGAGAACGTAGGTTATATCTGTATTTCCCGGGTCTTGTCTGATCTTGAAACAATTGTTCTATAGGTACAGTAATGTTCGAGTCCACAGGTGACGAATGTTCGCCTTGTATGACACTCTGTTCAGGGTTCGAAAACACAGTTCCTGGTGAGGTATCAGAGTTCTGTGTTTCAGTTCGTTTGTCCGTTATGTACTCTGCATCACTGAAGGGAATGAGCCTAGGAACAGGTTCTGTCTCGGATGCACCAAATCCCTGTCTAACCCAGTTGTCGTAGGGGAGTGGGAGAGGGACACGCTTCGTATGGCTAGCGTGCACCCAATTCTTCCTTCCAGCTAGGCGTACAGCAGTTCTTGTTGCCAGGAGCACTTGGAACGGGCCCACGAATCTTGGCTGGAGGTTCCGGGTTCGTTCAAAATTCCGCACCACAACTTGATCACCGGGTTTCAATGTGTGGCCTGGACTCTCTGGCTGTTTAGGCAAGGATTCGAATACCTGTTGATGAATAAGGCTCAATTTAGCAGTCAGATCAAAAAGGTAATCAATCAACATAGGATATTCGATCTGTTTGAATTCCCTTGGCCTAGGGACTCCCCAAACATTAGCAGGACGACCGAACACAATCTCATATGGGCTAAGCCCTACTCGAGAGTGTACAGTCGCTCTGGTGGACAGTAAAGCTAAAGGCAGTGCGTCTGGCCAAGATAGACCAGTGGAAGCTTGAATTTTAGCAAGTTTCAGCTTCAAGGTACCATTGTACCCTTCAACCAAACCTGCTGATTGTGGGTGATTCGCACTGTGGAATTTCTGGACGATTCCCAGACCTGCACACACACTCTTCATAACTTTCCCTACAAACTCACTTCCATTGTCCGACCAAACAATCCGTGGCATACCATATCTGGGGAAATACTCTTTGAGGAGGATTTTGGCAGTGGACATAGCAGTGTTATCCTTTAATGGATGTGCCTCAATCCATCTTGAAAAGGCACAGACTACCACTAGGACATATTTAAGATTGTTACACCTGTCCATGTGGATAAAATCCAACTGAATCACTTCAAAGGGACAAGAAGGGGGAGCAAAATGACCAGTTGGGGTTGGGGTTCCCTTGCCAGGATTATGCATCAGGCATATCATGCAATTTTTCACCACTCTTTCCGCACATTTAGTAATTCCATCATTCTTCCATACTGGAGCTAACAGTTTACAGATCCCTTTCGAACTAATGTGCGCCGATCCATGCGCCATCGTGACTATCGCAAGCACATACGCATCAGGTAACATCCAACGTTGATGTTCAGACAGATCAACCCAACATCCACTCGAATCCATTTTACCCGTTTTCTCCCTCCATGCATTTTTCTCATTTTCAGTCGCTTCATTCTGGATTGCCTTCACACCTTCAATCGTATTCTCACACATTCCTGATTCAGCAATCCATCTTGTAGACGTTTCAACGTACATTCGGCTCATCATGTTCTTGGCCGTCTCTTTGGCGACCTCATCAGCAAACGCATTCCCACGGCCAACATCATCCGTAATCTTTCGATGTGCACTGCACTTCACAATCGCAACTTCATTTGGTAGGGTCAGAGATTCCAATAGATTACTGACTAACTGTCCATGTTGGATCTTAGTCCCATGGGACGTGAGAAAACCTCTTTCTTTCCACAGACGTCCAAAGCTATGTGCTACGCCGAAGGCGTATTGGCTATCAGTAAACACATTCACTCTCTTTCCCTCAGCTAAAACACATGCTCTTGTTAGTGCAATTAATTCTGCAGCCTGAGCAGAATTCTGACTCACTCTTGCGGTCTCCACAATCGTACTCAAAGTCGTAACTGCATACGCGGCCGTCACATCACCATTCTGTAGTTTAAAACATGACCCATCGACGTACAAAGTGCCATCTGGATCTAGTAACGGAGTATCTTTTAAGTCAATCCTACCTTTTGTCTCTTCCTCAGTTCTAAAACAACAATCATGAGGCTCTGAATCACTCGACTCTTGGGTAGTCGGCAACAGCGTTGCTGGATTCAATATGTTGCATCGCTTGATCTGAATGTGACTTGCCAAAAGTGTCAGCTCATAGCCTGATAGTCCAGCACTGGTGAGGTGCTGAGTTTTCGTTCGATTCATGAGTGTGTCCACAGCATGTGGAACCCTGACTACTAACATGTTGTTCATGACTAGTCCAGCAGACTGTCGAATAGACACTGCAGCTGCTGCTGTAGCTCTCAAACAACTTGGCAGTGCTCTGGCTACCGGATCTAATGTGGATGAAAAATACGCACAAGGTCGCTGTTTGTCACCAAATTGTTGCGTCAAGACACTCAATGCACAACCTTCTCTTTCATGGACATATAGTGTAAACGGCTTACTGTAGTCAGGAGTACCCAACACAGGAGCTGAACACAGCGCATCACGTAAGTCGGAGAAGCTCTGTTGACATTCATCCGACCATGGCAAAGGGCTCGGAACACCTTTTCCAGTCAGGGCTACCAATGGTTTTGCCATGAGAGAAAAATTTGGGATCCATTGCCTGCAGTATGATGTAATACCCAAAAACGCACGCACTTCTCTCTGTGTGCTTGGTATAGCCATCTGTGAAATTGCTTTGATTCTCTCTGGGGTCAACCTTCTTCCCTCCTTTGACAAAAGATGACCTAAGTAGGTCACTTCTTGGCAACAATATTGCAGTTTAGAAGGGGAAACCTTGTGATGTAAGATGGACAAATGACGTAATAAAGAAATTGTAGCTGTTTTGCAAGTTTCCTTGTCATCGGCGGCCAGTAAAAGATCATCTACGTATTGAATCAGAGCAACACCAGGAGGAAGTACAAGAGCATCTAATTGACTTTTCAATGCTTGGCTGTAAATTGAAGGGCTCTCACAATAGCCTTGTGGAGCGCGTTTGAACCTGAAACTGCGACCTCCTAAGGAGAAACCAAAAATGTCTCTACTTTCCTCGGCTATCGGAATGCTGAAAAAGGCATTCTTCAAATCGATCACTGTAAACCATGAGGCTGAGGCAGGAATCAACGTCAATAATGCAGTGATATCTGGTACCACAGGAAACTGCGGAATCACTATTTTGTTAACCTCTCTGAGGTCAATCACAAATCTGTATATTGGAGTTTTGGAAGGGTCCGTGCGTTTTAAAATCGGCAGAACAGGACTATTGCAGACATTTCCTCTAGTTTCCTCTATCACATCTTTCTGTATTAAGTCTTTCACGATCAGTAAAAGTGCACGTTCACCTTCATTTGAAATCCGATACTGTGGGATTCGTGGGAATCTAACATTCGCTTTCAGACTTACCACATAAGGGGGAATTTCCAAAAGGCCTACGTCGTTAGGACCAGTCGCCCAAAGAGTATCAGGTAGAGAACGCAGCTCCGGTGGGAGCTTATCCATCGACATGTACATTGGAGAAATGACTCTCTTGCCTAATGTGAGCTGTACTCCCGAAGGAGAACAGTACAGTCTCGCATGCCGGCGTTTCAACAGATCTAAACCAAGCAGATTCTCATTACAACCGGTTGTTAGGATAATGGGTGCTTCTATTTCGCATGGCCCAACAGAAATTGACAAAGGACTAGAAACAGGATTGTGAACAGGGGCGCCTGAAGCACCTACTGAAGTGTTCGTTAAGCCAGACAAAGGTGCGCCAGGGAGTTTCGCATGCATAATTGAACTTTTTGCCGCACCAGTATCCAACAGAAACGGTTCGACCACACCTGATGTAACTACTGCGACATAAGGTCCACTCTGATCAACTGGAACTGATACTACTCCCTCTCTTTGCCTGTGGCTGTCCTGTTAATCACTTCTCTGAATCTCTTCATTATTTTCGTAGTAATCCTCAACATGATACTGTGAAGATCTACCTAGTTGCGTAGGTTGTACATTCCGCTGATCGAAATAATTTGATGGGCGATCAACTTGTGGAGTCATTGTACCACATCCTCTACCTCTAGGAGCTTGCATAAACCCGCCATTACCTCTCTGAGCTGGGACACCACTGGTCTGCGCGTGGAGTATTGGACACTCGTTCTTATAATGGCCCTCCTTTTTACAATAGGCACACTGATTCCATGCTAACTGTTGTCGAGGGAATCCATAATTAAATCTTTGGGACGTCCCTTGTTGGGATTGTGGCTGGTGCTGAAACTGGGGTCGTTGCTGTGATTCTGACTGATTCGGGCGAGGCGGATACGCTTGTTGCAATAGTACTTTAGTCTTCAAATCTTTTGTCTTCTTTTCTGACTTTTCCTTTTCTTCTTTCTCTCTATTCTCGTAATACTGAGCAGTTGCGAGTATCTGTGCTGTCGTCGACACTGCCCATGCACTCTCAGAATCCTTTAACTTGTTACTAAGCTCAGGTAGTAAATTAAACACGAACTTGTCGACAAACAACCTCTGACCTCCCTCAGTACTCATATCTTGCCCACTGTGATCTACGAAGGTCTCTTCAAATCTAGTGAAGAAGTCAGAGACGCTTTCATCCTTCTTCTGCTTGCATGCTGATAGTTTATCCCAATTTACCCGTAACGCTGGCATCAGCGTTTTCATTAGGTTAATTATTCTGCCAGGTAAAGCAGCAATCAGAGGCTCAGGTTTAGCACCACCAACTTGTTGCGCGTCTGCCGCTATAATAGCTGGCCAATCACCCCCCAGGGCGACTGGGTGGTTCTCTTGCCGAATCTTGGCCCATATAGGTTGTGGCACTACATTGCCAAATAGCATTTCAATGTCTGCCAAATTCATGACACACGCTTGAACTGTCTGCGTTAACTCTTTATAATAACCAGCAGGATTTTTACGCGGGTCCGGCAACGCTCGTTTTACTGCTAATACTTCGGCCCGCTTCCAAGGGATGTGTATCCACACTCTATGGAAATGTGCCGGAGCAGCTACAATATTATTAGCCGCATCAGCTTGAACCGCTTCGCGCCATATGGGTGGAACTTCCCTCATCGGATATTGACCTCGTCTTTTCCTAGTAATCGGTGAACCATCAGAGGCCCTTGGTGCTCGAAGAGGGGAATCATCCCTATAAGCTAAAATCAGTTCTATCGCATCCCTTACTTCTGAACCTATCACCATTCCTGCGGCAAACTTTTGCTGAACATTTATCAAATCAGAGGGGACGGAATCTAAGTCATCATCATCCCATTCCTCACGCACAAGAGAACACATCACGTCAAAAACATAACGTTGAGTTGGTTCATTCCATTGCATAAAGGTATCTAACACTCTTCGTGCATCATACTTCGCAGCTTTCGACATCCACCTAAGAGCTGTCGAATCTAACATTTCTCGTTCCTGGGGACCAGGAAGCTGGCTACGTCTCTGTGTAGAGTCAGAAACGGGGGTCCCAATTAAAGACCTGTAGAGAGGAGTTAAGATATTAGTTACAGAATCGGTTATTTTCCGACGAACAGAAAGCGGAGTCAGAATGTTTACAGGGTTCGGGAACAGGGCAGCTGGAGCAGATGAAATAGTAAGGGTGGGAGTAGTAGGTAAAGCAGTTTGCGGAACGACAGGCAAAGGCGGAATAGGCGACCCAGGAAGAGGGGGTGCTGAGGGAACATTAACCACGGGAAGGACAGGAGCTGGAATCAAAGGAAGTGGAGCACCTATTCCAGGCTGACCAGCAGCTGGCTGTACAACAGGTAGTAACTGTGGTGCTGTAATACCCTGTGCATACGGTGGAGGTGATCTCAACAGGTAAGACAACAGAGGATCCTTTTCATGGTCCTCTATCGGCTTAGCAGGACAAGATGGCAATACAGGGTAACATTTATCAATCGCCAAATTATGTTTTCTATTCGCCATCTCCATTGCTTTCTCAGTCTCGTTGACATGCAACTGCCTAGCAGACTCCATTAAAGTCAACCCTTTCTCTTTCTGTTCCTTCTTCGTCTTCCTAATTTCTCTCTGTTTGGCTTCTTTACGCCACACGCGAAAAGAATCAAACATTGCCGGCCGGGCTTTCTTTTTAAACAACTTCATTTCTATATTGTCTAGAATTTCAACTTCAAAGCTAACATGCGGTGGCCAACTAAGGACACCATCTTTTCTGGTATAACGGACCCATACTTCATTATAAGCAATAGGACCTACACCATGTTTACAATAGAGCTCATATGTAGGAGTTCCAATCGGAGGAACCGAACATGAATCCTCCAACCGGGAATTCCCGTTGCAACTTAACCAGGACAGGAAACAATTACTACTGTTAGTCATTATAAACTAAGGACAAATTCCAACCAAAATGCGCAAAGAACTTAGGCCTACCAAATGAACCAATACCAAGACAAAGATTATCTTAACAAGAGCAACCAATGATAATCTACGAATTCAAAAACAAACGTATCCAGGGAGCAAAACAAGAGCAAAAAGGAACAACCAAACTGAGCGCAACCCACTTAATACTTAACTGAAATGTGGAAGACGTCACCAAGGAGAACCCGCCTACGTCTCGCCGTACTAAGGTCTGCACCTCGGGTCCAAGACAGGGCGACAGTCAGGGCAGCGGTCCTCTGTAGCCGTCTGGGAACGGGAACCCTCGTGGAAGAGATCGTCGGGCCACTTTTACGACATACAGGGATCGATGAAGCGGGGTACCTCCCTCCGGAATCTTCACACGAAGCTCCTCGAACTTTTCAGGCTTTGGACCGGTACCGGATGACGTCGCCCCACGTTGGGCGCCAATTTGAGGTTCTGGACTTTTTAAGAGTCCAGAGGTGTCAGGGAAACAACACCCAAAGACCCCTGAGTTCCTTCCTGCCTTGGTGCACAAATAAACAGAGACACGGGCTTCTCGATGGTGGCATCAAAGACCAAGGTTTATTTACTGCAGGGACACAGAAGTCATAGGAACCACACAGAGGCAGAATCTACGAGACTGTTCGAATTGCAAGAAGTGGGTTGCTCCTTAAATACACGAAATATGTCTTTAGGCAACATTACACGAATATTTCTCATGCCCAACCCGGTATCTAAAACAGACAATAAACATACATCAAACAATAATTAGTCGTAGGTTTTCGGTATTCAATCAAGTCTCTTTGTCAGTTTTCCATTCTTTGCCCGATCCTCCCCATCATAAAAATCGTATCCTCCCCATTGTAAAAGCCCAGAAGGAGAGGAGCAGAGCCAGGTGCAAGGGATAGAAAAGTAGGATAAGAGGTGTTTATGGATCGTAAACTGGCATGGCTACCGTATTCGGCCTCTCAATCAGGACAATGGACACGAGAACCAGTATAGCAGGATTGGCCTCAGGCAGGGGAGGCAGCTTGATTCTGCCTGGTCACGCAGCGTCAGCTTTTCTCGGGGTTTGAGCTTACGTGTCCTTAACGAGGTGATTCTGCCGGGGTCATCGCTCGTCCATTGACTATGTGAGGGCAAGAAACAAAATGGATGCCGTATCTAAAATGGATGTCATGATTTAGCAACAGAATGCCCTATTTCTCAGTGAATTCATGCTCGTTGCGCAGCGAAAACACTGTCATGCATATAATGGATCAATTACGGTTCATTGGTACTAAAATCGTGCCAGTACTACGATACCGAATACACGGGTTCGGATCGCTACAGAACCTCACCGTTGCCATATGTATGAGAAAAATACGAGACTTTAACGCACGTGGCTAAAATCCATGTTACTACTACAATGGTTAGAAGTATTTTATTAACACGTAAAGAGAATAACCCCTGTTTAACTACTAAAGCTTCCAGGACAGCTTCTTGCCAGAAAACAGGGTAAGACCATGATCTATGTGAGAGAATGAGGCACCGCAAGAGAGGTGAGCTTTCAAGGATTATTACTTTGTTAGATGCACTTTGCGGAGCAGTGCATTACTCACCCCTTCCCTCTAAATTACCAAAATTGGCACACTCAGTTAAAGTAAAATCTTCTGGTACCGAATAGTCTATTAGGAGGTTCTTGGGTAGACCATGCATCTGCTTTGGATGTGTTCTTGTTCCAGCCATCGGTCGTATCCTTTCTTTGTGAAGCGCGTTATCTCTGTTGGCTGTGAGAAACATTTGACTGCTTTGTTCTGATGGGCCTCAAAGCAGGCCTTTTGAAATAGCCTTGAGGGTCTCATCTACAGTGTGTCTTTTGGGTTGCATGCGTGTCTTGTGTTAGTTGGTGTGCCTCTTACAGAAATGTTATTAACTGGTCATTACCATTTGGATTCATGGTCCTGTTTTTGCCAAGGACTCATCAAGCCATTTAATTTCCAACACCGAGGTCTTGTCAGTGGTGTCGTGCATGTACCTCCTTGTCCTGTGTACTAAAATATATTTGTTAGACAAGTCAGCCTTCGTGTGCTCTTCCCCCAAATTGTTTCCTTCTCCGCTCCTGTTTTGCTGAATTTGTTTTTGTTGGCCTTAGTGCACTTTACCACTGCTAATCAATGTTAAAGGGCTTGTGCTCACCCCCTAAAACATGGTCAAATTGGTTGACACCTGTTTGGCATATTTATTTTACTTGTGTAAAGTGGTATGCAATATTGGGACCTGGTTAGAGACCAGTTGTCTAAAAACGAGATACCTCTGTTTTCATTCGAGAGAGGTGCCAACTTACGCGATTCTTTCGTCAGAGCTGCCCTACTGAATCCACCAAGGCACATTTTGAATATACAAAGAGGTTTACCACCACTAACCGGACACTCTAAGTGTGGCCTTTGTCTAGCATGCAAATATTGTCGAAGTACTAAAGTTTTTACCCACCAGAATGTTTAATTAAATATAAATTATTTCACTAACACTAACTCACAAGATGTCATCTATGCTATCTGGTGCCGGTGTAATTTGATCTGTATAGGTCAAATTAAACAGAAGATCAAAAGTCGGATTCCACAGCATAAAAGCCGCATAAAATATACAGTAATAGGAGCACCATTAGTTGAACACTTTAAACTCCTTCAACATATTGAGGAAACCATGCTCTGGTTGGTCATCGAACAAGTCGAACTTGGCCCCAGAGGCGGAGGCAAGTCAAGTTTATTGTCAAGAAAAGAGTTACAGTGCTTGGGGAAATTTAACGCTATTAATGGACTCAGTACAGTGGAAGACGTGAGACAGGCCACATTTACTTAATTGTCGAAAAAATAAAATAAATAGCCACCATTTTTACTTAAAATATTTGAGACTCGATATTGTGCTTCTCTCAGATTAAAATTCATTTTCGTGTAGGTTCTGCCCCATAACAACGTGCACACATTGAGCTGCTGCACGCCTACTGTTAGACTGCTTTCGCACGGGTTAGCAGACAGCCTTTCTGAATGTCGGGGTAAGTACTCCACTGGATGGCAGAATTTTACCGCATTTGTTTTTTACTGGGTGAGTATGGATACGATCGCCACAATATAAGGGATGGTATTTCAAGCTAATATTGTTTGTTCCAGTCCCTGTAAGGCAATAGATACCAGGCTGTTAGCGGTATCCTCCTCTGGTTCAATTTGGCGAGTCTGTTTGCCGCCCCTCTAATCGGTAAGACGACTGTTCACCAGTGTTTGAAGTATTTTAGCTCGCAGCTAATGCATTGCATTGTTTTCTGCACTCATTCGAGTGAACCCACTCCACAAAACTAATTCCCTTCTGCTTGCTGTTTTCTAATGCTCTTGTTTTCATAGCGGTTACATTTAGACACTTTCTCACAGATGTACTTTTTATCCATGTATTCATTTTGCCACACTGGGTGGCTGCTATAATCTTTCCCCTTAAAATAAACAGAGGTTAGGGACCACTTTCGCTTGTGTTCGCAAAACGGATGTTTTTTAACACTATGTTCATGGTTTTGCCTTGTCAGTGCCTTGACAAGTGGGGGCCTCCTCCCCCCCCCTAAATCGGATTATTCCATTTATGGTCCGTTTAATAACTCTTTACAGAGTATACTGTTTTTTGGCCATTGCATCCTCAAGCTCAAGTGTAATTAATTAATTTCGTTCATTTTTCGCTTAGGTTGCTACAATTTCTAGTCCCGATGATAACCCTACTCCTAATGTTTTAGTAGAGTCTACATTTCAACAACTGTACTAGTGGATTGATATCATTCATGTTAATATTTACAATGTACTTTCATTTTGAGTCATGTTAAAAGTATATCAGCCCCTGGTACTGTGCATATGCTTGTATATAGCACCATTACACTTTTTGTCACATTTAGGACTATTCACTCCTCACTGTGCCATTCTTATTGGAGCACCTTGTTGGAATGCATTGTCTTAAAAGTCAACAGTGAATAAATCGATTTGCATTTTTCAAAGAGATTTTACTTTTCGTATATAGTTTGTCATGGATGTATAGGCTTATACTTCTCCCTAGGGGACCATTGTCTACTTTGTTTCTCTAGTGGGCTCGGAACACTTATTGTGCCACACATTTATGTAGTCCCTTAAAATATGTCCTAGGCCTGCCATTGCAGCCTGTAAGTAGTTTTAAAATGCCAATTCAACTTGGTAAAATAAAGCCCTTGCCAAGCCTAAAACTCCCTTTCTATTACATATGTCACCCCTAAGAGAGACCCTAAACAGCCCATAGGGCAGGGTGCATTGTATTTTAAAAGTTAGATGTGTACGTTTAATTTTTATATGTCCTAATAGTGAAAAGCTCACAAATTCATTTTCCACAACTGTTAGCCTTCCTTTCCTATAGGATAACATTGCCCTTATTACGTTTAATAAGTGATAACTTTTGCCGACCTGGATTCTGCCTTGACGAGGAGAGGAGTTTCCCGGAGCATAGCAGATGAGAGCAGCTGTTTGTAGTCTCGGTCGGAGTGACACCGCAAGTGCTCAAAAAACAAGGAGCCAGGGGCGGCCTTAGGCATGTGCAAGCTGTGCACCTGCACAGGGCCACCAAACCCCCCAGGGGCCACCACGAGGAATCGGATACAATACATATTCGTGGTGGCCCCTGGCAGGGATTTGGCGCATGAACGACTGAGGCGTGCTAAATCCAATGTGATGCACGCTGAATGGTTGTTCTTATACTCTTTTCCTTTCTAACCCAGTCTCGTCTTTGTGTGGGGTCGGCCTTGTTTCGGGCTCTTCTGGTAGGTCTTGTGCTTGTTTAGAACTTTTTTTCCAGGAGAATAGAGCTTGTTTTAATAGTCCAGATCTGGCACCTCCGGAGGCTCGCATGCGCGCGCATGCGCAGTGCCCGCGAGTCCTGCAGCGAAGGGGTTACAGAAGCACCACGCATCACTGGCGGCAGGAGGGGTGGCAGCACCCGTGCCCGGCGTGCAGCGAGCAGCACCGAGACCGGCCGAGGCCATGCACCGGCGCGCCTAGAGACCCTGGGCAAGAAAGGCCGCCTTGCAGAGGATAGCATGCCAGTGTGCAACCTTTGGTGCCAGCTGCGAGGTGAGCAGCCCGAGGGTCAGGGCATGGGGAGGGGGAGTGAGGAGGTCAGCGTGTGCCACTGCAGAGTGAACCCGAGGGAAGGTGAGCCATTGGACGAGGGTGTGGGGAGCCCTGGGGAGGAGGGCAGATCAGGTGTAGGAATGTATCCCAGCCCGTGGGGGTGAGGAGCCGGGGGCGTGGGGAAGGTTGGGTGAGGATGTTATTGTAGATGGTGTGTGCTTTGGGTCTGGGTGGAGGTAAGCCATGTGAGGTGGTGAGCTGGAGGTATTCTGGTGGTCATGGGAAGGGAGGGCATGATGAATCGTGAGAGAGAGTCTCTCTCTCACGATTCATCTCTGAGAGGGCGCGGGTCGGATAGGTGGTCTCCGTGCACCAGGGGTAGGGAGTGGTACAGATCGGCGCTGTATGTTGAGGGAAGAGTGAGTCAGGAGTGCAGGGGCGGTGTTTACTTGTGGCTTAGGGGAGGCATGGTGACTTTTGGAGGTGTAACTTGGGAGGCACGGTCGTATTGGGGGGAAGAGGAGAGCAGGGTACACGAGGTGTTAGACGTAATGTTAAGGATTCATTAAAATGATTACAATTACTTATCAACAATCATGAAAGCAGAGTATGAAGCTGATACTTGTGATCTAATGAGTGGATCTGCCTGCACAAATCTTTTAAAACATCGAGTGTTCGAATGTACTTGGCATTTGGTTATGTCTGTTTATATGGTGTTGAGGCAGACATGAAATGCAAGCACCTATGGATGGACGCCTGGAATAGGATGGCAGTGCCTACCCATGTTAACTCAATCTAATGCCCTTTTGCAGAGACCTTGGTAGGAGACTGGCTTCTTGATCATTTCTTTAATTACATTCCAGTGCTTGTCATGTGACTAGCAGAGAAAACTAGTTTAACTAGTCCTCAGTTTGCAATTGGTGAAGCAGCCTTCTCTGTCCATACTAGGAGCATAGTTACCATTGGTTCAGCAAGTACAGTGGTACTGAGACCCAAAACCCTCAGGGGCCCATTGAACCCTGATAATTGCTATATTTTACTTCCTGAGCAGCAGCCAAAGGGGCCATTTTCCTCGCTTATGCCACGGCCCATGGGGTCGTTGGTACGCTGTGCTAGTGATTCGCACGTCTGCTTGAAAGTTGTCTCCTGACTGGATGTTCCTTGCACATTAATTTTGCTTCAGTGAACCTCTAGTGCCTTTTCATAGCCTTAGGACTCACTGTAATTAATCCTTGTTTAATAGGTGCTCTGAAAGCGAGCAGAACTGGTTGCTGGAATATGGCACAATACAAGAAACCTTAATTAAATATATTGTATTTTGTCTTTTGACAATGTGGTAAAGTGGACGAGTCTTTGGTTACCTGTAGGCTGTCTTCAGGATCAGTTAGTGACTTACTGAGACAGGTCTCTGTGTGCCATGATTTCAAGGTAGCTTACTCTCTTCCTGCTAAGGTCACTTCCCAAATAGATCATGAACTATTCTCCAGGCTGTACTGTTCTCAGTGGACTGAGAAAACAGACCTTGTATGCCAAGTCACATGATCTACCCTATAGTTTTATAACACTCTTCAAATAAACCTTCCATATGTGGCTAGTCCTCATAATGTGTCATACATGTAGTGGGAAGGGTAATTACTATCAATCAGTCAGGGTTTGTAAAGCTCAGCTGCTTCACACATAAGGGTCTCGAGGCGGTGTGGGATTCATGCTGCTGTTTCATGCAGCTTATTGGTTGAACAGCGAGGTCTTGTGGTCCTTTCTGAACTGCTGGAGCGATGGTGAGGCTGAGGTGCAGGGGGAGGGTTTTCAGGTCTTCACTGCCAGGTGGGAGAAGTAGCGGCCTCCACTGTTTTATCAGCGGCTGCATTGGGTGGCTGCTAGGGAGATGGTTCTGGAACATATTTTCCTGGTAGGTTGGTGGAACTTCACTCGTTCATTAAGATATGCTAGTCCTTCATTGTGTAGTCCAGGGAAGACATGGCTTGGCAGTTCGGGCTGGACTGTTCCCATGAGGCACAGGGTCAAGGCTGATTTGCATATGGCCATGTCTGAACTGGGGTGGTGTGGTGAGCAAAAAAACGATGGGTTTAGGCCCAGATCTCTGTACTGGGGTGAATGTATGACATTGTTCTGCATTCTGTCCATCAACTGTTGTTTTTGCAAGAAAATAAAAATGACACATCAAAATCTTTCAGCAGCCGCCACTGCCGATTGTCTTCTTTTTCTCCCTACCCACTGCTAGCCTCGCCCGCTGCATTGCAAGCAAAATGAAGAGAATTCGAGTACACAAATCTGGTTATTCGAAACGAAAGAGAAAGGTGGCTCAGCAGGCTTTCGTAGTGTCACAGGAAGGAGCAATCCTGAACTTTATCACCCAAGGGAAACCTAAAGATGGAGAATCCTCTGGCCAGAGTACTGCTGATGCACTAGGTAAAACCGGCGCTGACGACCATAAAGAAGAACAAAAAAATGATGATATCCATGAGCAGAATGATACTCATGAGCAGACCAATGAAAATGAACAAGGTGACTCTGAAATTGATACAAACATGCAGCAATTACCAACTCAGGATGAGGATTATTACAAAAGACCCTCAGACAGAGAAACTCAAACATCATTCATCGGTCCATCAACATCTGGCATTCTGAAGGAGGTTCAGAGTTTACAGACGGATGATGCTGGTATTGAAAAGGAAGCCAAAGAGCAAGACCATGTTACAGACCCGTGTTCTGAATATGATTTATGTGATTGGAGGGATCCTACTTTGTGGCCGAACTCTCTTACGGACGCGCAACGTGTTTTACTTGTTGAAAGGGGTCCCTCCAGAGACCCAGATTCTAAAACAAAGTATCCAAGTGATGAGCACTCAAAAAGTAAACGTCGTTTTTCTGTTACCATGTTACTGGTCATCTGACGCCTTTTCTGGACGTTTTATTAAAACACCTTCCTGAGCTCCGCCCCGCCCGGACCCCCTCTTCCGGGGCCCCCTACCTGCGCTCCCTGCACAGGGCCACCATGAGCCTAGAGCCGCCCCTGAAGGAGCCCCAAAGGTTTACTAGCGCTCAAGACCTTCAAAGAACAGATGGAATCCAGGTCGGCAATGTGAAAATAAACACACAGATTTTAAAGGTAGATAACGGAAGGGAAGGGTACTAAATATTTTATATAAAAGGAAACATGAGAATAAGGAATCATTGTGTGACCAGCATATTTTCCGATTTTAATCGGAAGTGGTAACTGCAGGTTGATGTTATGCTCTGCAGCCTGAGACAGAAGGCGTTTCAATTAGAATGAAATGAAATAAGGAAATGATTTTATGGTAACCATACAGTGCCACTAAGAGAGTTATATGTTGTCTTGAAAAAGATGGGAAAATAATTGAGCCATCAAAACGCGTCGACGCTTCAGTTGCATAATCTGTGGAACAAGCATATCCTGCAGATACATGAGAATACAGTGCATCCAGGATTAGCTAGAAAAGTGTTCCCATCGGATATGCTCTTTTATGACAAAGTATATTGTCTGGGTGTTTCTCTCTAGTATTGGTGTTAGTGTAATGAATGTTATTTGTATATGACACATTTTATCTTTGTATCACTATTATGTGTATGGTGGTTTTATGATTCAGTGATATATGGGATGTTTTTAAGTAAATGAATTAATAAATGCAATTTTATTTGTGATATATGCTGTTTGTTGTTTATATTTAGTGGTCATGCCCTATCATATGGGCTTGATTAAGTGATAAGAGAGTGTAATGCGAAGGTAACACAATAGAAACTTTTATGGTGTACCCAAGCTCTTATTTAATGAACTTATAGAATTTTCTACCAAGGGATAATTCTTTTTACCTTTCTTTTTCCGCGCCTGCCAGCGCAGATCCAGAGAGAGCGGTACCTCCGGTCACTTTTTGAATGACTTTTTGGACGACTTTTGTCCACACAATTTTTGAGTCTTCTACTCCTGGTGCATGTCAGGGATGCCCGGTTTCGAGGGTTGTGGCTCCTGCAACCGACTGATGTCGGTGACGGATCCGCACTGCGTGTGCCTGTTTTGCCAGGAGGGCGACCACGACCCTAGGTCGTTCTCCGAATGCTGGACCATGAATCCGAAGTCTTTGCGGGAGCAATCCCGAAAGCTTCTCGAGGCCCAGCAGTCGGCTCCGCGCCGTTAGCGGCCCCGTCGTGTGGGAGGTCAAGGGACTGGTTGCGGAGCCACCACCACCAGTCTTCTTCTAAGCCTTCACACTCCACAGGTAAGTCGAAGCACAAGAGGTTAAAGAAGCATCGTCGCTCTTTGACTTCTTCCCGTCGGTTGGCCAATGCGACCAGGGATGTGGGTGGTGCCCCTCCCGCGGCTCTGCGTGCAGAGCCCAAAGGGTCGACTAAGAGTTGCCCTCCCTTCCCGGGACCCGGAGCGACCCCTGCCTAGCTACGCACCTTTTACGAAGCGATGAATGCCATCTTTGGGCAGCCTGACTCTGCCGGCGCGCCTTTCTGGCTCTGTGGACTCGGCAGCTCCGGTCCCGGCACCGCAGGGCTCCCTTGGATCCAGACCTGGATCCATATCGGCACCGGTCAACCTGATTACACCTCCCCCGGCGCCGAATCCACCGGCACCACGTCCGCAACCGACACTAGTTGTGTCCCCAGCCGGTGTCAACCCCGGACTCCACCCCGATGTAGACACGGAGCCAGACCGGCGTCGACTGACGCCGGATCCAGCGCCGACGGGTACTTTTGCGCCCCTGTTCTAACCTGGGTTTTTTTAGGCCAGATTGGCAACCAGAGGAGGGTGAGGAGGGGTCTGGAGACCCTTTGACTGACCAGTTGGGTTACGAACTGGACTGGAGAGAGGAACTGGGGGAAGCCAGTGGTCTGGAGACCTCACCAGACTTTGGCATGTTGTCTCCTCCTACCGTGGTTACGGAGGAGGGAGCATCTTATGCAGTGGTATTGCGTAGGGCAGCCGAGGCTCTCAACTTCGAGCTCCCTATGGTGGTGGTCAGGACTAACATCCTAACAGAGGTGCTTCAACCCGCAGCGTGCTCTTCAAAGCCTCTGCTGCCGTTTAATGAAGCCCTAGCCGACATCCTTTTGGGCACCTGGTCCAGGCCCAACAAAGGGGCCCCTGTGGATAGGATGATTGCACGACACTACCGCCCGGGCAACCCCACTTTTCTCTCCCGACACCCCACCCCTGAGAGCTTGGTGGTCCAAGCCTCACATCCAAAGGCGCATTCCCTAACGCACCACCTGATATGGAATCCAAAAAGCTGGACCATCTTGGGAAGAAGATGGTTTCTTCCTCCAGCTTGGGAGTGGGGTCGGTAAACACAGCATGTCTATTGGGCCGTTACACCCACTCCTTGTGGGATACGGTGGCGCAAGTGCTGCCCCAGTGCCCTTAGGAGGCCCGGGCAGTACTCTCCCGTGCAGTTGCCGAAGGGAGAGACGCAGCAAAGTTTACCATTCGCTGTGGACTGGATACCGCCGACTCGCTAGGCAGGATGATTTCCACATCAGTAGCCCTTCGAGGCTACGCCGGGCTGAGGTCAGCTGGTTTTTCAGGGGATGTCCAATCCACTCTTATGGACTTGCCCTTTGATGGCCTTCCCATGTTTTGCGACAAGGCAGACAAAGCGCTAGAGCACTTTAAGGACTCTCGGGCTACGACCAAGTCCTTGGGCCTCTCCACCCACCCTTCGCAGTCTGCTTTTCACCCCTTTCATGGCTACGGAAGGGGTGCCCCGCCACGTTCCGCCTAGAGCCACAGGCCGGCGCAAGCTGTCCAGACCCTGCGTGGCCGGCGAAGTGGGATTTTTTGGATAACATATTTTTTATTCGTTTTCATTCGAGTGAACACAATATGAAAGGAGAGAGTATAACCAATGTTGCACACCACTTTAGCATACACTTTACACCATGTTACGTTTCAGGCTACAAATGCTCCTACTAGCTGCTTGCCAAGTCGGGAATTACCTCCCATCCCCACAGCAACAATCAACCATTAGGATGCTGTTGGTTTACTCATAATTAGCTCAAACCATAATGTTGGAGCCCTACTCCCATACTTTCTCTTGTTTCTTAGGGCAGCCTTTGGTGTTGTATACGTCTTAATCTAAATACGCAGACCTATCCATCCCTTTTTTCTATACTGGTATCGGTGTGGTGTTTTTGCTCATACAATAGCGGGCAGTATTGCTTTTTGCAATCAGGCAACCCAACCCATCAGTATTTGTGTATGTCTACCTGCACCTTCTCATCTCCTATCCCCAGAATTGTTGTCTGTGATTAGAGTGTATTGGGTATCTTCAGAATATTTGTAAGCATTGACTGAACACTGTTCCAGTGTCAGCAGGCCTACAGCACATGGATAAAGTTACAGGGATCTTTACTGCAGCTTGTGCATGTTTAATTCGATAGTTTTCCCATGTTGTGAAAACCTGTTGGTGTAAAAACCTATGCAAAATCTTAAACTGTATGAGTAATAGGCATGTAGAGATAGTCAACTGTAGAGTTACCATTTCTATCTCAACTCATTCATAGCCCTGCATGATCCCTATTTGTGTGACCCATTAGACTGAGTATCTCTATGCTGTTAGGGTTATTGATCCCCAGTGCCTAGTACATTCGTGATATCTTTTCTCCTAAGGGTTTCGATGATAATCTTTGTTTTCAGGGGATTATTTCACAAAGTGCTTCTATTCTAAATCTTTAAGGGTTAAGGACGTGCCGCAGATGTTAGTATCTAAAGAACTAGTTCCTGTTGGGACTAAATTCTTTAGCTATCATGTTCATGATGTCTCCTAATATTGATATCCCGATTAGGTCCCTGCCCTCAAACCCCGCTAGTGTCATTACCTGAGGCGGTTGCCTACCACGCCACTGTGGCACTCACTGGCTAGTCTGTTGCGCCAAACCAATCATGTAAAGTGCAGTGGATCCCGCCAGACCTCAAGGACCTTTCAATTAGGTGGCAGCAGTGAATAGGGGGATACTGGAACCATATAAAAGATTTAGTATTCTATGCCTCTGTAGGGAATCTAGCTCTAGTTGTGTAGCAGGATTGTCCCTGGCACCAAATAGCCATTCATTGACAGTCAGAAGAAGGGAAACCCAATACTATAGCTCACATCAGTAACACCGAGTCTGCCATCAAATGAAGATTGAACACATTTTATCTCATGCTATCGGGGGGGATTTACCACACCATATTAAGGATGGTCTATGGAAAATTGCTTTGGAATTTGAAGTGGGTAATTTTGCCTTGTTTATAGAAGAAAGTTGGAGAGAATAAAAATATTTACAGATGTTTGGGCACACCAAGAATCAGTGTCTTTGTGCAGCCTGCTTAATAGAGGGGCCAGATTGAGTTTCTGACACAATGTAGGATTAGCGGGGAAATAGGTCAGAATGGATCTTAATCCATTGTAGGCTTGGGGATCGTTCAGTTTCCCCCTTGTATTGGTACTGGTATGATTTTGTCACAGTTGACCCTAAGACCAGAGGCCACTTTTAAATATGAAAGATTGATGCCAACTTCTCTTTGGTCCATTATGGGTATTGGAGAAACAGTAGCTTGATTTTGCTGTGCGAAGATATGCGATCTTCTATGTCTCTCATAATGCGAGGGGCTCTAATAAGAATAAGAATAATAAAGGAAAAAGAGGGTGCCCATCTTAGTGAGCAGTGAGTTAGATAATTGCCCTTTAACTTTGGCTTGAGCACAATACTAAGTGTAGAGGGGACGTACCCATGCAATCATTTTAGGACCAGAGTTCATCTTCTTAAGTATCTGTCATAGGGATAACCAGTCTACTTAATCAAATGCTTTTTTTGGTATCTAATAGCATTAGGGCTCATAGCCCTCCTAAATCTTTGATCCTAGCCAAAGTGATCTACACTTGGTTAAGGTAGAGTCTCGTACTCCTTGAAGGATGAACTATACATGGTAGCCCCTCTGAGATCATACGGAAGCCAACCCATTTGCAGGGCTCGGTTGTACATATTGAGCAAAGGTTGTAAAATAATTGAGGCCTGCTTTTTGAGAAAATGCAGTCAGTCCATTTAGGCCAGCGTTTTTTTTTATTTCCATACCAGAAAGGTCCTCACCCAGAGTACAGGTTGGTGGCCCCTGTAACTCCTCTCAATTGAATAGATGTAACAGAGGCAACCAACAATTATCTAAGAAGGGGACTGTCTATTTTTACTGCTGTAAAGGTTATTTATCTTGTAATGTCCTATAGAAATGTGCAAAGTTTCTGGCATAGCGTAGCCATTCCTCACCTAGCTACTATCTGAGTTTTTAAGCTTTACGCCTTATTAGCAAACCTCTCTCTATGTGCAAACTAATATACCAGTTTACCACATTTATCTCCCATATTGTATACCTGTGCCTGTGCCTGTGCTTCAAGCCATAGGATGTATGTAGTTTCATGAGCAAGTGTTTTTCAGTTTGTCTAGAGTCACCTCTAGTAATCGTGTTGTGTGTGGGTCCCCTGTTTGGTCAGCTTCCCTCTTTTGGCCTAGTACTCACTTTTTTAAGACTAACTCACACACTGTTAGTTTGAGAAAAAAAAAGATTCTCTCTCTCTCTCTCTCTCTCTCTCTCTCTCTCTCTCTCTCTCTCCTCTCTCCTCTCTCCTCTCTCCTCTCTCCTCTCTCTCTCTCTCTCTCTCTCTCTCTCTCTCTCTCTCTCTCTCTCCCTCTCTCCTCTCTCTCCTCTCTCTCCTCTCTCTCTTCTCTCTCTTCTCTCTCTTCTCTCTCTTCTCTCTCTTCTCTCTCTTCTCTCTCTTCTCTCTCCTCTCTCTCTCTCTCTCCTCTCTCTCTCTCCTCTCTCTCTCTCTCTCTCTCCTCTCTCTCTCTCTCCTCTCTCTCTCTCTCTCTCTCTCACATATATATATCACAGCTTTGTATGCTTCCTACAGGGTGCAGTGTTTGTTGTCTTTAGTTCAAAATTGGACTTGGTTTCCTCCCTGAAGAAATAAGAGACGTTACCAACCATTAACCATCCTTCATTCAACAAGGGTGGCGGAGTAGGACTATACAGGATATTAATGAGCCCAAATCCTAATGGTCGACATGTTTCTAGCCTATCCCTACAGCTTTTCTTCAGGACCTAGTGTTCTCTAATGTTGTACCTAGTTCCACTCCTATAGTTGGTCTACTAAAACCAACTGTGATACAGTGCCGCAATCGCACAATTATACTCCGGTGCTGAACACATTTTATACCACCTGGTAATCCTACTGTGATAGTTTTATCACTTTTGAAGCCTAGGCTCCATAATTCACTTGGCGGTAACTTCCGCTTTAAGTCACACACTCGTCAAAGCCTGAACTCTTCTCGATTACCCACAAAAGTTGATCCACAGATGCGGTTCCCGAGCAGATCAATTTTGTGCGGAACCTTTGTGCAGAACTTTTGTGCGGAAAGTCCCGCCGGGTGAACTATGGAGCCTAGGCTTCAAAAGAGATAAAACTATCACAGTAGGATTACCAGGTGGTATAACATTTGTACAGCACCTGAGTATAAGTGCCCAATTGCGGCACTGTGTCACAGTTGGTTTTAGTAGAGCAACTATAGGAGGGGAACTAGGTGCAACATTAGAGAACACTAGGTCCTGAAGAATAGCCGGAGGGGTAGGCTAGAAACATGTCGACCATTAGGATTTGGGCTCATTAATATCCCGTATAGTCCTACTTTTTTTTTTATCATACCGACTGGGGGTAACAATAAAAGCAGCAACACCCACTAGTCAGGTATTTTTAATCATACACTTCTTCTATCTCGCTCCTCCTCAGCAGAACATTCTGCCTCACATAGTCTTTTCTACCAGTGCTCCCGTGTAGTCCGTCTGGTCGCAGCACGCCTTGTTCCGCAGCGAAACGGAAGGACCCTATGATGAAGCATGCAAACAAGGGGTAACCCTGGTGGTTGAGGTTTTTATGAAAAACCTCATGGTTTTTCCGCAAAAGTGAGCGAACAGGAATAACTAGGAAATCCACGTAGAAAGTGGACAGGTCTCTTTTTTTGTTTTCCATATGTCAGGCTTTGGCGAGTGGCCCCAGCCCGAATATCCTCTAACTCCCTAACCTTATGTGTATATACCATCTTACCAGGCCACACCCCAAACTTTACGATGCACAAGTCCTTGCACTTTTTCCAGTCATAGTTGTTAAGTCTCATCCCCATGTGTTTGCACACCCTCTCCAGTTCTTTTCTTCCACCCATTGGTGTGGAACCTAACCAGATTCTCACTTGCACTACTTTTGTGTAATGTAATAGTATTTTGTGTTGCTGTTTTTTCCCTTGTATATCCTTAACAATAGGTAGCTTATGACGCAGCATTCCCGCTTTATTTAATGAACGTCATGCCATTGACCTGCACAATAGTTTTGTCTCTTGTCTGGGAAACATTTATCCAGTAGTTATCTGAAGTTTGCATACTATTATCATAGAGTAGATCACCTCAAAGCAACCTTGCATGCATGTAATGCAAGGTTGCACCAGTTCTAAAAAAGTAGTTGGATTTCCTCACCAATCAGAAGAATCATGTTGTAAAAACGTTTTACTGAGGGAACAGAACATCCTCCCAGGGACCTTCTCCCTCCTACGAGGAGGCTCACCTTACCCCCTCTTCTCAAGTGGACCAGTGATCCCAGGAAAGGTGAAAGCACTAGCTTGTAAGACCATTTTTGCTCCCCCGCCCTCAAAATCCTCCTGGGTGTACCTCCCCGCTAGCTCCACCCAGATTTTGATGTCACAATCTAGAAAAAGATCATAAAGCATCCAGGAGTACAGGATCCCTGAAGTTTTTCAGTTCCATTCTTTGGGGGCTCTGATGCACCAGTGGGTTGAGCCCAGCTCCTCTTCTGGGTGTGGAAGCCCCAAGTGACCATTGCAGTTGAAGGCTGAGCCAGCCTTTCCTTCTTAGCATGGGGCTACAGAAACCAGTTTAATCTTCCTTTCTGGTATGGGTCCGGGAGCATCGTCTGTGGCTGCTCCAGGGACTTGCACCAGACAGTCAAGTCTTGGCTTCTCTTGTGGCCTGTCATTGTTGTAACCCCCATCTGCAGAGGCCACTCTCCTGACCCACCATGTAGTTGAGCCTCTTTCCAGTGCTTCCCAGATGGCTGGTGAGGAGGAGTGTACTCCCTGACAGCCATTAGTGAGCTCAACTCCGGACGAAGTTTGAGTCATGCCAGCCAGACTGCTCGACCTCCCAGTGAGTCTTCCCCGAAGCACGAGGCCTAAAAAAAAATGGGCGCACCAGGGAAGATCCCTTTCAAAATTCCCTGTCCTGATTACATGTTGCTTTGACACCAGAGATGCACTGCACACACACCAAGCCACCCCAGAGCACAAGGCCCAAAATAATTGGTAGTCACCAAGGTAGATCCCCTCTTAGTCCCAAATCTGTCTTAATGGGATTTTTCTTTGTCCCCCGAGATGCAAGGGTTTATGACCTGGTCTTCTTGTCATCTGGCTCTCATGCACAGCAGTTGAAATCACAGGAGTCTGACCTGGCAGCAGAGGTCTGTCACATTCCTCAGCAGCAGTCGATGTTTACATATAGTCAACCAATAACACATGCAGAACTCCTTTTCAAAGCCAGACTGGCTAGTTTCATTACCCAGTCAACAGAAGCTCTGAGAGTCCATTATTTTTCTTTTAACAAGCTCTCAATGACTCTGAGGCCTCCAACTTGGGGAATACTGGTGTAGAGGGCTTCTACTTATAACCTGATCGAAAGATTAGTATTGGGGTCAAAGGTCAAGTCTGCAATCATATTTAGTAGATGTTTAGTGTCTTTTACAATGGACCTCATTTTAGTTACCAGTGGTCACAAAAACAAATCCACAAACACCAAAATGGTTAATCATGCTGATATACTGTGATTGGTAAATATTTCATGGTTTATTCTCTTCCGCTGGATTCCGGAGAGATGGACTCAACGTTAGGGAGAGTAGCCCCATGCATGTTATGTATTTCTGTTTTGTTTGCCCAAACTGACTGGGGTATGACATGAGACAGAGATTAGTAGGCAAATAGACACTTCATTTCCTGGGGAACATCGTTAGTCCTGATGAAATCCCAAATACCCTTTTGGGCCATTTACTAGTAAGGGCTTAAACATATTGACTTGGTTTAGTGTGTAGGGCCATAATTCCCCACTATCACCAGAGATGCACAGTTTTAGCCATATTTTTATACCAGACCCCGGCAGACAACAATCGTAAAAGTGCTCCATGGAACATGGTTGAGCTCATCCTGGTTTTTAGGGACCAGGATGCAACTGTATGAAGCATACCATTACTAGAGTGGGTGAAGGCCTCCTAAAAAAGCAACTGGTGTTGTGTTGTCTCCATGGGGGCCTGAAGGTCTCCAATAAAAGCAACTGGTGTTGTGTTGTCTCCATGGGGGCCGTACCATGAGCAATCTTGTACCCTACCGTTTGGGCCAGGGAATACAAAGGTGGTAGGCATGTGTTTTATATTCAGTTTGGAAGACGGTATCCTACAGCCTCTATCATTCTGTCTCCACCTCCTGATGGAACCTTGGTGGGTATTTTGGGGTTCTTGTAAGAGTGTGTATTGTGGACTCCATCCTGTACAGTTCGGAGTGTAGTGCATGATTGAGGTGCAAGTTATTAAGGGTATAGAGGTAATTGACTGAACTTTAACTGGTGTATTTCAGTGTTGTTGTTTTTATTTTTAACTTTAGAACATGTTTCATTCCACTGGCTAACTATATGTCAGTTTAACTTAAATGGGTACTTGTTCCCCATCTAAACAGGCTGAAGGCATCTATTTTATTCCATCACTTGAGGGGGCAAGTGACACACTTATACTAATATAAGTATATCCAACGATCTGGGGATGCTCTGTTGCAGTCTGTCTAATAGACATCTCAAAATAAATCTTGATAACATTAGAGAATCTACTCATAAAATGAAATTGTTTATTAGAACTAGTAAGTGGAACTCCCTCAACCCAGGATAATGACCTGCCTGATTTCAGCTTATGACATGTAATAATGCCTAAAGGATTTTGTGCTTGGTTACCCCATATTGAATGAACACCGGAAGATATGCATTTTTGGCAGATCATAGTCCCTCTATATGTTGCATAACGTAAGATTGGTATATGGCTGGTTTTCATCTTAGAGGCCTGCCAAAATGACATTCCGATCTAGTGCCAGCTCATGTCTTTTCAACCGTTGCATGGTCCATGGCAAACACTGGATTATGATCAACGATTTTAAAGTACTATTTTGTTTACAAAGCCTGATGGTTTTGTTTGGGGCTCAACTAGATTCTCTTTGTGGGACCACAGCTCTGTTTTTTTTTCTGTTAATCTTTAGATCACTTCAAATGACAGAGGCCTTAAAAGTACAAAGCTGTAACTGAATACCCATGTTCGTGGCATGTGTAGCTGTAGCTGAAGATGCACATGCTGTGCAAACTCCTGCCTCCTAGTGTTGAGTTCGGATGTGTGCAACTTGTTTTTGTCTGAAGAAGTCTTTTTCAGTCACGAGATGTGGTGACTTCACCTATTGTAGACAATGTGCATGGGCATCAGCTCCATAGTCAGATTGTTTTTTTCTGCTATCGGGGTTAGGCTTGTCTACCGGAGCTCCGGTTCAACACCACGCATTCTCGCCGGGCCTTCGGCACCATCCCTCAATGGTCCAAACAATCCGGCTGTTCGTCAGTCTCAAACGTCTGGTCTTGCTTAGACTCTGTCTCGCGGTTGACAAAATCTTCACTTCGGGGCTCGTCCCTACACAATTCCCATCACTTCAGCAATCGAGAATGTGCACGTGATGAAACCAACTCCTTTTCGGTTCTGCCCAACTTGCCACGCAATGTTCCCAAGGACGGTGTTGGAACTGGCACTTTCTGGTTGGCTGAGGCGATATACTACCCAGGCAGCACCTACCACTCCTGTCAATACACTCACTGTATAACCTGTGCTCACCCTTGGGTAGCTTGGCACTGATCAGTCAGGCTTATCACCGAGGCAATGTGTAAAGCACTGGCACAGCACTCTCTCACATTAATTACAGTGAGTGTCACAAAATAGACTTCACATGTGGTGTCAGTAAATAAAGTTTGTATTCAACACACACATTAATTAACTCAAAATGAACATCATGTATTTCTGAGCATAAATCACATTTGGAAATATCACTAGCTCTACTAGGCCCAACCGTGTTAAAATGACATCAGTAGTATGCACACTTGGGAAAGATCCTACTTTACTCCCCCGCACCCTTATGCATTGTGATACAGTGGCAGAGCTAGGCCTACACTGGCAATTATTACAATTCAGTACCACACAGTTATATGGTGCACTCCAGATCACAACAATATCAAAATAGATAATCACAATAATTGCAACATTTTTAAACAGCACCGTGGGCCAAGACCGCACGGGTAAAACCAATGTCAAACGTAGTATTCTTTTGGCAAGGAATGAATATGTAAAGCAACACCACCATGCTGTGTAATTAAAAACAGTAGATCCTCATGCAGTCACTCCTGCAAACTCACTCAGCACCGATACGCAGTGCCACGATATCAGACAGGTCCATATGGAGTGCACTCGCACACATACGTACACCGCACCATAATGTGGTGCAAATGATATCCGGAAAGTCAGTTGATAATACAAATGCATACCCCGTGGCCCAAGCCCTCCTGCACCTTTCAGCTAACCCCGACTACCCTATGCCCACAAGTTGGTGATAAAGAACACTCCCCTGATACTAGGCCAATGCGGCCTTAGGCCCACTTAAAGTCCCAGGGAGGGAGGTGGTGGTGGGTAGCAGGGCAAATTAGGCGGCAGTCGACAAATGGGGGTTTGGTCACCACTCAGGAAGTTAACCCACGGTATACAGAGCAGAAGCGGGCTGAGGGCAATAGTCATTAAATCAAAGGACTCCATAGTTGGCCTTCTGGCACCAGCTCAGTTCTGCAAAGCACGGGGTCATATATTCTCTTGACCTACTTCTGATTGCTCTCGGAAGCATTCCTCAGCCCAGTCAATCACTCTCACCACCCAGGCCCAATCCACCCAATACTACCTGGCAACACATAGTTGTTGGGGCTGGGTGAGGAGAGGGCAGTTGATCCACCGCACTGAGGGCACAAAAGGAACAATTGATGAATGAGGGCTGAAGCAGGGGAGACTCTCAGAAGAAGGAGGTACCCCGTTGGATACACATTGATCAAAGTAGCACCTAGGCAATCCGGACACAATGGAACACGAATCTGCCGCTCTGCACATCCCTGAAATGAGGCACAGTATCTGGTGTGAGTCGCACCAAACGGTTCTGGTCACACACAATGAAGAGCCACAAACTCAGTACCTCCCTGGAAATGAGGCACAAAGTCTGGTGCGTGTTGATAGAGATCACACCAGTCAATACCGGTCAAACACAACAAAGCATTGCACATTGTGTACCTCACGGACCAGCCACTATTCAGGAAGGGTGCACTCTAGCTTTCAATGATAGTAATTCACCTTGTGCACAACAGATTCCTCTTGCAGTGTGCATTACGCAGTTCCAGGTTGTCTGGTCTCATGTCCCCACAAGTGTATCTCTCCCTTGCTGAAGTATGGCGCCAGTAGTTATACTATAGTCTACCTTTGAAGTTGGGGGTGGTTCAGAAGGTTTCCCATTGAACCACAGATGTCTCCCCTACATATTAGCCCTGTCTGCCATGAGGCTGTGGAATGCAGTTCTTAATCTTTAGTGGGGCCTTGATCTGGCATCCCAGAGACCAAGTCAAAACCTCTACCTCCAATCTATCCAGCCAGGCCCTTAAATGCAGAGGTCTGTTGTTCCAGTTGCATGCCTAATGTTTATAGCTGTTGCTGAAGATTGCACAGATGTGCTCCCCCAGCATCCAGTCTGGACTGGAGTCAAGCTAAAAGGCATGCAGAGAGATTTAGAGTAGAGAAAGGCCTACTTTGTATCAATAACACATCCCTCTTTACCACAGGAGAGGGTTTCTCATTGTGAATACAGTGATGAGAAACATTGTGAGGCTACTCCACTGCAAGCCACTATTGCTGCTTGAAGTAATTTCAACCATTCCCCCATGTTAACCTATGGGAAGACCAAACCTCAAGGTAGTGAAAACGCACATGGGTATTCTTCACTCCCTGGGCAGGTAACACACGTGCACCTGCCCTGCCTTGCACCTACTACTTGCTTCACCCTTCAGGGTTTACCCTAGGGGTGCTCTAGGGGTTGTGAAAAGTACCTCCTGGATTGGCCAGTGGTTTAGAAAGGCTAACCTGAGCATAAGTACAAGTGCAGACACACAGGCTTGCAATGGCAGGCTTGACACATGTTTAAAAAGATCATAGGTGCAAGTGCGCACACACAGGCCTGCAGGGCATTCTCAAGACATTTTTTAAAAACATCATATGTGCAAGTGCGCACACACAGGCCTGCAATGGCAGGCTTGTGACATGTTTAAAAACATCAGGTAAGCACCTCTTCCTAACAAGTATGAAGGGCGTGTGCACCTTCACACTGCATATACAGTGTGAAAGTGCCCAGAGCCTTAAGGCCACAAGCAGAGAATCAGCAAAACACTGGTGTTGTCCCATGGGAAGAGCCGACCTCTTAGATAGGAAAAACCCACATGGGGGTTCTTCACTACCTTGGCATGGAACACCATGTGTACCTGTCCTGCCTTCTACATATCACTTGCTCCGCCCCTCAGGGCTTACCCTTGGGGTGCTCTGGTGATAGTGAAGGACCCACTTAAGGTTGGCTAATGAGTTAGAAATGTCAACCTGAGCATAAGTACAACTGCACACCCAGAGGCTTGCAATAGCAGACTTAATACATGTTTGGAAGGCTATTCTGGTGGGTGGCACAATCAGTGCTGCTTCCCACCTTGAGCTAGTGCAGTACCTGCCCTGGGTATGTGGTGTACCTTTTTACAGGACACTCATATGTACAACACCTAAAACAGTCAAGTAATCACCACTTCCTAGCATGTGTAGGAAGGGTGCGTGCGCTTTCACACTGCATTACAGTGAGAAAGTGCTCAGAGTTCTAAGGCCACAAAAAGAGAACCAGCAAAAAACCATTAGGAAAACAAGCAAAATGTTTTAGGGAAATCCCCTAAGAAGGGCCATGTCCAACAGACGGATTTGCATGAAGTCTGTAACTTGTGCCTGTCATCGGATTTCCAAGAAGAATCCTGTGCAGCGTGTCTTGTGTTCCGCAACCAAAAGATGCTTTGGAACCGAAGAACACATCTCATTGCCTCAGCTTCATTGACTTAGCGCCCAGGGAAGAGGACGCCTGAACATTTTTGGTAAAGGACTGGGACAAGCCCTGCAGCAGCCAAGTGAGTTTGGTGCGAAAATCGTAGAGGTGTTTTAGTCGGAGGATGCAGACTCAGAGTCTTGTGTTGAGACTTAACTGCCCCCCCCTGTGCAAATGCCTTGTACAGAGGACCGCAGTGAGTAGTGCAATCTCCCATCCCTCAGAGGCACCAGCCTCGAGCTTCTGTGCCTCATCTGATGACTCTGGGCCGCCAGTGTTCAGAGCCATAGTCTGCACCGAACTACAGAACCAGACCCAACACCCTTGTTACCTTCGGCGCTGAAGTCCGCTTCGAAACCTCGCCTCTCTAAGTTGTGTGCCGTTTCAGGGCCGGATCTGAAGACACCCTCTGGGCGGCACTCGGAGTCTAAATCTTTGGAGCCAAGATCGACCCGGGGGCATTCTGAGTGCCGACCTGCTTCGGCTCAGTCCAGACCATCATTTTGAGGAAAGAACCAGCCTATCATGCAACGACTTCAGGAACGCCTCAACGCCAGACAGCAGAGGCTTTGCATACAGCTGGGCATGAGACTGGAGCATGGCTAAGCCTGTCCAGCCACCCAAGGACTCTGTCCCTCACAAGAGGAGACTTACTTTTGAGGAGGCCCTCAACCCTTCTTCAGAGCTGACACCCAAAAAGCCTCTGCACCACAAGAGAGGCACCTCTCCCATCAGTGCCTGGTCCTTCTAAGCCTCCTCCTCCTCCTACTCCTCCTCCACTCCCACTACCACCTCCTCCATGCCCTCCTCCATAACCTCCTTGTGGTACCGCTTCTTTGCAGCCTGTGGACCCATACACACATTCCCCACAGGGATTTAGGCATTCAGGGTGGGGGGGACAGTCCAGGATCACCCTACGACCCTCATGACCTACTATATGATCCCCGGGATCCTAACCTCTGGGATCCCCTATCTGATACTGAGCCAGATTTGTAACTGGTCACACCATCTCCCCCTGACGACATGACCTCATACGTGAGGTACTACACAGGGCAGCAGCCTTTCATAAAGTTCAACTACATGTTCAACCTGAGGAGAATAATCCCTTCTAGAAACCCTCTCCTCCACTCAAAGATATCTCCAATACAAACCCATGTTGTAGGCATGCTAAAACCTGCCAGGAAAATCTTGAAGAAATCTGTGAAAGCCAGAGTCGTCACGCCTCGGGTCGATAAGAGGTTTAAAGCTTCTCCTTCAGACCCCAACTACATCACAGGTCATTTACCACCTGATTCACTGGTGATACACGCAGCAAGAGGGCTAACTTGCAGAGTACAGGGGATGCCCCATCCCTTCCAGAATGTGAGTTCAAGAAAATAGATGTGGCTGTCAACCATGTTGCAGTGCAATATGCCACTCAATGCAACATTGCTAATTCCATTTGCTTGCCCTCTCTGTATGATTGAGCCCACTGGGATCAATGGAGGATCTTATACCACATCTCCTAGATTAATACTGCAAACGGAGGCAGGAGTCTGTGGCGGAGGGGAAGATAATCTCCAACACCAATATTCGCTGCGCTGTGGATGCTGCAAACACAGCTGCATGTGGCATTAATTCTAACCTCCTCTTAAGGCGACATGCAAGGTTATGTGTATCATGTTTTAAACCGGAGATACAACACCACCTCCTTAATGTACCCTTTAACGACGAACATATTTTTGGCCCACAGGTCGATAAGATGCTTGAAAAAATTAAAAAACAAACTGTCACGGCTAAAACCATGGGCGCATTAAAGACACCTAGTCCCCAAGACTCCTTTTACTGCCTTCAGTACTGTGGCGCAGGCAAAGCAGCTGCAACCCCAGAGAGTTCTACTTCTTAAACCAGATAACCGTAGCAAACTCCTTCACAGGGTTTCTACAGGGGTGGATATAAAAGGAACAATGGCTGAGATACGGGTAAAGGGGCAGCTCCCAAAGGAGCTACTGTAATAGTGAAGCTCTCCCTCTCCCCCTCCCCCCCCCGACCATCCAACACCTGCGGGAGGCAGACTACAGGTGTTTCTACCTTTATGGGAGGCAATTACCTCTGACCAGTGGGTTTTATACTCCATGAAGGAGGGGTATTACTTAAAACGTACCCAACCACCACCCAACATTCCTCCATGCTGACACAAGTTATCCATAGAACACCAACGTCTTCTCCAAGAAAAGGTGCTCGCACTACTTGCCAAAGGGGCCATAGAGACAGTGCCGCCACTACATCGCTGCAGAGGAGTGTACTCCCTGTACTTCCTTGTTCTCAAGAAAGGTGGCTTCCTCAGGCCTATACCTCTCGCCCCTCAACAGGTACATCCTGTCTGAACATTTCCACATGTTCACTCTTCAGGATGTCATCCTTCTGTTGCTGCAATGTGGCTGCATGAACACCTTCGACTTGAAGTATGCCTACGTAAATATTCCCATCCACCCCTCCTGTTGAAGATTTCTGCTGATGTGCTGTGTGGACAACATTATCAGTTCAAGATGCAGCCTTTCTGGGTCAAAACCGCTCCCAGAGACTTCACCAAAAGTTTAGCTGTGGTAGCCGCTCACCTCTGGTTGGGGTAGTATCCACGTATTCCCTTATCGCGATGACTGGCTGATGAAGAGTTCCACGCAGCAGCAATGTCTGGCGCATGCGCAAACAACCAGGACCTTCTTCACAAGCTGGGCTTCACATTAAATATAGCCAAATCTCACTTTCAGCCCTTCCAGGTACAACCCTTCCTCGGGCTACCCTAAACTCAAGGGTGGGGAAGGCGTACCTAAGCCTGGCCAGGGTAAACACTTTCCAAAATCTGCCACATATTTTTGCGTCAAATAATCAGGTAAGAGCACAGTAATGCGCTTGCTAGGCATTATGGTGTCGTGCATTGAAATAGTATCGCATACAAGGTTACACATAAATCCCTTAAAACAGTGCCTAGCAGGACAATGGTCTCAGGCAGAGGTTTTATGGGAGGATCTAGTATTGATTTGGGGCCTTACACATCGCACTCTGCAGTGGTGGAATGCCAATAACCTGTTACAGGGACAGCCCTTTCTAGACTCAATTTCTCAAGAGACCATCACTAAAGACACCTTTTTCCCCGGATGGGGAGTTCATCTCCAAGGTTACACAATCCAAGGCTTGAGGACACCCACACAGCAGGGCCTCTACACCAACTACCTAGAATTGCTGACTATTCAATTTGCTCTTCGAACATTTCTTCCACTTATTCACAACAAGATCATTTTAGTCCACCCCGGCAACATTACGGCTATGTTTTATCTACCAAAGCAAGGGGGCACGCATTTGCACCGGCTGTCTGCGCTAGCCCTGGGCATCTAGAGGTGGGCACTTCATCACAAGGTATAGTTGGCCAAACAGTACATTCCGGCTCAGCAGGATGTATCAACAAGTCCACAAGTGGGAACGCCACTCCCAGACCCTATTTATTTACTTCTGGTGGGGGGGTTCCCTCCTACAGACCTGTTTGCCCCGCCGAGAACAAAAAATGCCTAACTTTGCCGTCAGATTACCACACCCGAGGTCCATGGGCAATGCACTATGGATGAACTAGTCAGGGGTATTTGCCTATGCTTTTTCGCCTCTCCTGCTATTACAGTTTGTGGTTTGCAAGCTAAGGCAGATGTCCCTCACCCTCATCGTAGTAGACCCAACCTGGTTGCACCATACTTGGTACTCCACTCTGCTGCAACTCTCCCTGGTTCCTCATCGAGAAGCTTCCCAACAGGCCAGACCTTCCCGCGCACACCATGGGGCTCTCCGACACCCCAATCTTCATCAGATCAATCTTTTTTTTTTAAAAACCTTTATTACAATTTCAGAGAAATACAAGTATGGGCCTACAACCAACAGGCCGGCCGCTAAAAATGCAGTGTAGCCCTAGGCACAGCTGAACATTCAGATCGATGAAGCAACAAAAAAGGGAGTCACTGGAGAGTTAATCATCGCAGTCGGCCGCAGCCGCAGTCCATAAACAAACAAAAAAGGTTTCATATTTTTAGGAAACGAAAAACAACAAACACACAAGGCAGAGGAAATTAATAGCAGTAGCATGTGCCCCTCGTATCGAGGGAGTAATCCAACCCGGGTAAACAGAGGGGGGGGGGCAAGGCCGAAGAAATCAAATTCGCATGTCGCAGGAGCATACAGGAATGCGCGGGCTAGGGAGACAGAGCGGCATCTATCTCACGCATCTGAGGCGGGGCGCATATACCTCCACGATAGGAGTTCCAGGGACCCCACACCTTAATCCACTTCCCAGGCTTGCCTCTCGCCACATACACCGTTTTCTCTCTGAACATACACCAGTCCATGTGTTCTTTCCACTCGGAGACCGTGGGTGGCCTCTGGGAGCCCCACAATTGTGCAATGTCACGCTTCGCTACCATATAGCCCAGAGTCACCCATTGCGTCTGCGTCACATTGTAATCAGTTGGCTCCCAGACATTCAGCAAACATCTTCGTGCCTCCGGCAACAAGGCAACATGCGTGACTTCTTCTAACACCGCATGCACTCTGCACCAAAACCGAGTCACCTCCGGACACTCCCACAGGATATGGAGGAAACTCCCCAGGAGTCCACAGCCTCGCTTACACAAGCCATCCACCGAATACCCCATACGCATCAGAGCAGGCCCCGTGACGTACACTCTATGGAGTATTTTAAGCTGGACGAACCGCAACCGGGCCGGGATAGCCACCTCTTTCGGGGAGGCCACCGCCGATACCCAATCCTCGTCGTCCAGTTCTAAGCCGTCGGCAATCCATGTCTCCCGCAATGAAGCCAGCAAACCCATCCGATCATTAATAAGCTTCTTATAAATCAGCGAAATGGTGCTATCCGGCACATAGCCGTCCAATATCCTGTCCTCCAACGGGGAATGCTCCGGAATAGCCGCCACGTCCGAAAACACGGAACACAAGGCATGATGGACCTGAGCATACCGATAGTATTCCCTATCATTCAACTGGTATTCAGTTTTCAGCATGTCAAACGTCTTAAATTTCCCTTTCGTCCAGAGATCCCCTACCGTGCTGATACCAATCGTATCCCACTTATCAAAGCCTTTCGTAGTATACAGATAACCCAAACGCTGGGACGCATACAATGGCGTGGCCCGAGTCAAACGATCCCTCCACCCCATCGCCGCATTTGCTGCATGCCACACCTGTACCGCGACCCGCGTCGGGCCCGTCAACCGCGCATCAAGGGACCCCGAGTATAGCGCTCGATTATAGTCTCCGCCCGGCAATAGCAATTTGTCCATCTCAAAAGCCGGGTTCAAAGCAGGGCCATACATCCCGTGATTGACAGCAGCCAACTGGGAGGCCCAGTAATATCGCTTAATGTCAGGGAGGGCGACCCCCCCCCCATCATACCACGGTAGAGTTAGTTTGGCAAGAGCAATCCGCGGCCGCCCATCCCAAAACAATCGACGCTGGAGACACTCCACCTCCCGAAAATAACGGGCCGGCACTACGTCCATGGTGTTCTGCAGGGCGTACAAAAAGCGTGGCAGCAACATCATTTTGAACAGTGCTGCCCGGCCAAGTGGCGAGAGCGGCAACCGCCGCCACATCCGCCCTTAGGCGCTGAAGGGGGGGAGAAGATTCCGTTCGTAGCGGGCCACCGGGTCCAGTGTTATAAAAATTCCCAAATACGTAAATCCCGACGGCGCAATCTGGATAGGGCACCCCCGCGGAAGGGGGGGGGCCTCCCCAGAAAGAACGTATACACAGGACTTAGCCCAGTTGATGACCAATCCGGAATTGCGACCAAAGGAGCTCAAAACATCCACCAACACAATGAGCGATTTGCGCGGTGATGCAAGATACAAAAGGATATCGTCCGCGTATAGGGAGACCCGATCCTCGTATTCAGGCGTCCATCTAAGGCCACGCATCGAGGGTTCCCACCGCAACCACTCCGCAAGGGGCTCCAGACAAAGCGCAAAAAGAAGAGGCGACAGTGGACATCCCTGTCGGGTGCCCCTACCCAAAACAAAGGGAGCCGACACACGTCCGTTGACCACCACCTGTGCCAGTGGATTGTCATAAAGCAATTTCACCCAACCGATAAAACCCGGGCCAAAACCAAACTTCGCCAATGCTGCCCAGATGTACGGCCATTCCAAGGTATCAAACGCCATGGTAGCGTCCAAGGACGCCAAAATGGCCGGCTCACGAATGAATGGAGCGCGAGCAAGGACGCCATGCAATCGCCGCAGGTTCAAAGCGGTATTGCGGTGGGGTATAAAGCCGGATTGATCCTGATGAATCAGGTCGCCCACAACCCGGATCAGACGATTGGCCAGTACCTTGGCGAGGATTTTGGGCTCCGCGTTTAACAAGGAGATGGGCCTGTAAGAAGAACACCGATCCCGCGGCTTCCCCTCCTTATGGATAACCACAATAGTAGCAAGACGTTGGTCAGGGGGGAGGGAGCCCGCCGCCTTAGCCTCAAGGAACATGTCTCGGAGATAAGGCGCAATCACATCTGGGCGCAACTTGTATAATTCGATGGGAAGTCCGTTAGGACCCATGGCCTTACCCGAGGCAATAGAGCGAATGGCCAAAGCAATCTCATCTGGCGACAGGGCCGCATCCATCAATACTTTATCCTCATCAGATAGGGAAGGCAGAGCGATGTCTCGAAGCAGCAGTCGAGAGTCTTCCTCCGAGCGCTCTGAGACCGGAGAGTAGACCCCGTGAAAATACTCCGCGAAGCAATCAACTATATCACCGGGGTCCGTCACACACACACCGTCCACCCTCTCAACCTCCGGTACCACTTGACTCGCTCTCTCCTTCTTATCCAACCAAGCAATCAACTTCCCGGCCTTATCACCCATATCATACAAACGCCCCTGTTGCTCCCTGCTCATACTCCTAGCAGATTCAGTGACCAGCGCCTTATAGTCGGCCTGCTTAAGCTCCAACACATGCAATCTGTCATCCGTAACACCTTGCTCCAAATCACTCTCCAACTCAGTGATCTCATCTTCTAGCCGAACAACCTCCTGCGCAGCGCATTTTTTGGTGTAGGAAATGAGAGATAGGGCCTGGCCCCGGAGCACCGTCTTAAAGGCCTCCCAAAGGGAGATGGCGGAAGACACCGACCCCACGTTGTCATTAAAGTAGTGCTCCAGAGACTTAACCAGGTCTGCACGAATCATGGGGTTTCGTAGGTACCAGGGGTTGATCGGCGCCACCCTCCCCTCCGCCCCCAGGGCGATATCTAGGTGTAACAAGAGGGGGGAGTGATCTGATATACCGCGTGCCAAATGTCGCACCTCCCCGATCATCCCAGCTTGGGCCGCAGGCACTAGCATATAATCAAGCCTCGAAAGACTACCATGGGCCCCGGAATGGAAGGTATACTGCGCCTGTCCAGGGTGTTTCAACCGCCAGCAATCTATCAGTCCCAGGGTATCCAGAAAGCCCCCCAGCCAGTTCTGGGCCCGAGGGAGGTCCCTAGGGGGGTATCGATCCTCAACCCCGGAAACCACAGCGTTAAAGTCCCCCCCCAGGACCAACACCCCCCCCGGAAGCCCAAGCAGCAGGCGTCCCAAATCGTCATAGGTGGCCATCTGCAGGCCCGGCGGCACATAGACCGTGACCAGCGTAATCAACCTACCCTCCCACCTCCCCACCAGCGCAGTGTAGCGCCCTCTGTCGTCGTGGAGCACCTCATCCACCACCAACGGGAGAGAGGTCCTGACTAAAATGCCCACTCCCCTCGAGCCAGAGGTGAAACCAGAATGGGCCAGAAGGCGATACCCTCGTCTGTTCATGGCATGGAAAGAGTTCCCTATGAGGTGCGTTTCCTGCAGGAACACAATGTCAGGCGAAATACGTTTCAAGAACTGCAGGACTACCCCCCGCTTTATCCTGTCCCCCAGCCCATTCACATTCCAGGAAAGAAGTTTCAGCCCCCTACCCCCCATCCCTCCCAACACAAAACATCCCTCTCCCGGGGAGCACAATCATAGTAGCACAACATGAAATATTACCCCGCCTTGTGAAACAAACAAACAACCCCCAACCCCACCCCATCAACCCCAACAAAACTCCCCCCTCCCTGCACCCCTGCGTGAGCCCGAACAGCCCCCCCAACCTGCAGTGTGCCTGTCGCCCCAATATAAAGTTCACTACAGAAAGGACAAAAAAGAACCCCCAGAAGGAGGAAAGGGCCCCAGCAAGCCCCCCGCAACCTCCAAACACCACGGGGCAAAGTGTCACAAACTGGAGTCCAGTGCAGCCACAGGTGCAAAACGTACCAGTGCAGTCCAGCGCCAAAATCACTGTTCCATTCCTACTCCGTCAGACCCTCTCCGCTCTCCTTCATCCGACCCTCTGGCTCCCGACTCTTGGGCAGGGCATCCAGCCACTCTCCCACCGCCTCCGGCCGGTCGAAGAAGTGTGAGCGACCATCTAGCTCGACCCGCAGCCTAGCCGGGAATAGCATCGCATACTTGAATTCCATGTCTCTCAAGCGCCGTTTGATGGCCGAGAAACCCATCCGTTGCTTTTGAACCGCTTGCGTAAAGTCTGGGTAAAAGCTAACATTAGAGTTCTCAAATCGTAATGGCCCAGCCACCCTCGACGCCTGCAGGATAGCGTCTCTATCCCGAAAATTAAAAAGTCGGGCAATGATCGGCCGCGGGGGGGCCCCCACCTTAGGCGCACCCCCTGGAACCCTGTGGGCCCGTTCAACAGCGAAGAACTTGCTCAGCCCTTTGGGTGCTAGATGAGTCACCACTAGATCCTCCACAAAGAGATCCACAGCAGACTCCTCCGATCGTTCGGGCACGCCGATAATGCGGACGTTGTTCCACCTGGCCCTGCCTTCAGAGTCCTCGAGGCGACGCTCAGTCAGGTCACTAGTGAGCTGTAACCTCCGCACCGTCGTCTGCAAAGCGGCCACATCAACCGTTAGGCTCGACGACGCTTGGGCCAACGAGTCGACCCGGTCATTGGTTTTCGACAGGTCCGCTCTGACCAAGGTGACATCAATCAGCACCGAGTCCAATTTGTTGGCCAGAGTATCCAGTTGTTGGTTCACAGTCACCTTCATCTCCTCAATGGCCCCCATGACATCCAGCAGAGTCAATTCGGGTGATGCGCCCGAGGCCTCCTTGGGCGGCTCAGGCGATTTACGTGATCCACTAGGGGATCCCTTTGGCTGCGCATAGCGGTCCATATTGTTGGCCTGGGAATAGGCTCCCCTCCGGGTAGATTTGGGTTTCAGTTTGTCGCCATCCACTCTTGTCGTCATCGTCAGCGATCAGCAAGGTCAGCACCCTCCAGCACCCGGAGGAAGGCTAGGAGATCCGGGCCGCTAGCTGAAGTAGGCCCGTTTACAGGTCAAGACTAGGCTTTGCACTCCGTACTCGGCGCAGCTCTCACAATGTCTCCTCATCAGTGTCAGTAGACCAACTCGAAACCGAAAGTGAAAGTGCGGGGTCCGGGGCAGGCCCAGCCTGGCATGCCGCTGTTGTTCACTTCACAGCCGGGCACCGCACCCACCCGAGACCGGGACCAAGGCCGGAGAAGGCCGCAAACTTCAGATCGCCAAAAAACCCGTTCCCGGAGTCCAATTTCGATTCGGAAAACGAGTGGCACCTTAGCGCAAGATCATAAACAAAAGCCCGTCGAAAAAATCAGGATTATGACAGGATAGACGTGGGAGGTTGCGGAGGCCCTCGGGAGCCACAAGCCTACGCGGCCATCTAGGTTGCGCGCTAGGCTCCTCCCTCCCATCAGATCAATCTTGGGATCTGGCTCCTAAGGTCATAGAATTTGGTTATCTCAGACTATCAGAAGAATGTTTGTCCATTCTTCGTGAATCAAGCAGACCTAGTACCAAGGCCTGCTACGTGGCCAAATGGAAGTGTTATGTGCTCTATTGCCTTCCAAAACATATCAATCTTCTCACACCGTCGGTACAAGACATTGCCAATAGGCACCTTTAATCATCAGGCCTTGCCTGCACCTCCATTCAGTTACATCTGGCTGCTTACCTACAAAATAGGCAGCAAATTTTCCTCTTCAGAATTCCAGTCATTAAGGCCTCAACTTCGTCCTAACTATGCTCATGCGCCATCTATTTGAGCACCTCTACTTTTCACTGCTTCAGTTATTTTCATGGAAGGCAGCCTTTTCTGTAGCCATTTCTTCCCTTAGGCGAGTCAGTGATATACATGCTCTCAACTTACAAGAGCCTTTCTTCCAGGTTCATCTGGATATGGTGGTCCTCAGAACCAACCTCAAATTTCTCCCTACTGTGGTTTCCACTTTTCATCTTTTCATCTCAATCAAACCATTGAATCTTCAGTTTTCTGTTCATATCCAGAGTCTGTAGCCGAACGCTCATTGCATACCTTAGATGTCAAAAGGGCATTCATGTATTATGTGGATATAATAAAACAGTTTTGTGAGACTCAAGAACCTTTTGTGACCTACTCCAAGCCACACATGGGGTAGGCCATTTCCAAAGCAACAAAACTTGTTGGCTTGTCAGGTGTATTCAGATTTGTTTCGCCAAAACTAAAAAGCCCCTACCTGTCCCTCAAGGACCCAATTCCACTCGCAAATAAGGGGCTTTGATGGTTTCTTGGGGAAAATACCACTACCTGACATTGTAAGGCAGCTACTTGGGCCACTCCTCACATTTTTACTAAACAATACAGTGTGGATGACCTGGTTAAACAACAAACTGGAGTTGGCCAGACTGTCTTATGCATACTGTTTCAATCTCCTGCAACAACCTCAAGCTAAGCCACCACTTTTTTGGGAGGACTGTGTAAGATCAGCTTCTTCAAGGAAACAGGAGGCCGTAGTAAAGTTAAGGGGTTTATTAGGTTACAAATCTTGAAGACCCCATCCAGCACCGGAGGCAGGCAACTGTCAACTGACAGCTCCACAACCATCCATGGCAACCAGGGGTTCTACATTCCATGTCATGTCATAAAAGAACATTCCTTAACAAAACAGACACTATATCACCTCCCTCCCAATATACAACGAAACATGAAGACATAAGCTAAACCATGTACGATGGTGCAGAATGGGATAGGAAAAACAGGGTTGAGAAACACAGAAACCCAATAGTAAAAACCTTAGACAAAGTCATACAATTTGGCAGGTCGTCGGATTACCCTTTGGGGTCTCAAGCTCCTTTCTGCAGAGCTTAACCCAGAGGTGGCGTCGGATGAATTGGGTACATTCAAGGGAAGACATTTGCACACCCTGTTAAGATTCCAGACCCTGTGGTCACTGGTCTTAATGGCGTTCTTGAACAGCTTGATGACCTTAAAGGGTTTGCTAAATTTGGAGCAACCTGTGCCTAAGCGAGGACACTTAATTTTAACCCAGTCCCCAACAGAAACTGCCGTTTCTTTCACAACTCTGCGGTCATCAAACCAAACCTTCCTCTTTTCCGCAACCCGCTTCTCTCTCTTTCCATCCTTCCACACTTCCAATATTATCATCAACCATGGACCTCTTAGACATTACCCATGAGGGACAAACCTCGGTATTAGCCATTATTCCTTTGAATAAGCAAAAAGGTGAAACTCCTGTGGAAGAGTGCGGAGTAAACCCTATACTCCCTAACCTTCTTTCTCATAACTACCTCCCAATCTAAACCTGATGCACAGCCCTGCTGCAAAGACTCTTTCAGGACTTTCACAAACCTCTCAACCACTCCATTGCTCTCCGGATGATAGAGAGCTGCCTTCTTATGTAAGATCCCTCCTGAAGATAAGAACTCCTCAAATACGTTGGAGGTAAATTAGACGCCGTTATCAGACAATAAAGAGGAAGGGAAACCCTCTCTGTCTCTCACAAACAGTTCATCCAAAAAATCAATAACTACAGTCGCCTCTGTAGAGTTCACTATCTTTATTTCAGGCCACCGTGAGTGCATGTCCATATAAACCAGAACATACCGCTCACGCGCATTCCTCTTGACCGGACCTAGAATGTCTATGGCTATATCGGACCAAGGCCCTTCAAACGGTTCTCTCGTTACCATGGGTTGAGTCCTGCACTTTAAAACCTTGTCACTACAAGCACACTCTGCACAATTTCTAACCGCTCTCTCAACATGAACATCCACGCCAGTCAACCAATACGCTTCTCTAATCTTTTCTTTGGTTTTTACAATTCCCATGTGAGTGGCATGGGCACTGGCCAGCAGCCGTTCCCAGAGAATACGAGGAGGAACTAATTTACTACCTCTTAAGAGAATGCCATCAACAACAGATAATTCCTCTTTGACCTGCCTGAACCCCTTGTGATCTTCACCACAATCATTTTTGTCGCACCACTCACCCAATCCATGGTCACCACCTTCTGCAGCAACTTGTCCTTGGCCAAGGAATCCTTCCATTCGTTCTCGGAGACGATGTCTTCACTGAAGTTCCTCACCTCCAAACCAATCCCCTTCACTAGCGGCTGCCACACAGTCATCATGGACATCTCCTAACCTGGATAGGCAGTCAGCCAACAAGTTACAGGCTCCAGGGAGGTAGGAGACTATGAAATCAAACTCCTGTAGAGCTACAACTCATTTCCGAATGCGATGAGACACCAGATCAATGCCCTTCCTCAAAAACACTTCCTTCAATGGTTTATGATCAGTCACTATATTAAAGTTAGAACCCCACAGGAACTTTCGCAGCTTACGGACTGCCCAAAATATGGCAAGGGCCTCCCTTTCGATGACGGAGTAATTGTACTCCGCATCTCTCAAGGGTCTGGACAAGAACAAGATCGGCTTCTCCTCACCACCAGAACTCTGAAGGAGCACAGCTCCCAGACCATTCGAACTGGCATCAGTAATTAAAAGAGACGTTTTCTTCGGGTCAAAACTACTTAGGTTAGGGGCTTTGCTCAGACACACTTTCAAATTTTTAAACTCATCGTCACAAGACTTGCTCCATGAAAACTCACACTCTTTTTAGAAGACTTCTCAAATGTTCCATTACACCAGCAAAGTTGGGGATGAATTTATGATAAAACTCCGCCATCCCTAGAAATGTTACCAGCTCCACTTTGTCCTGAGGGACTCTAAGATTGCTGATAGTATTGACCAGGGCCGGTTTGGGCTTAATGCCATCGGCAGACAACAAATGTCCTAGGTACTCAATTTCTGCCACGTCAAATCGGCATTTATCCGCCCTCAAGGTTAGACCAGCATCACACAACCTTCTTAGGACCACTCGCATTCTGCTATCATGCTCTGTGGTGTCTACACCAAATACCAGAACTTTGGTTACCTTTGGTGTAGAGCCACGTTTAACCTTGATGTAGTGTACATAGTTTCGGAGACACCCAAGTTTGCTGTGGAACACCTCAGGAAACTCTTTCACCCAAGTTTTCCACCCGTCAGCATCTTGACTGACAGATGTGATCTCCTTCAGGCACACAGGGGGATTCTCATTAGGGTCTAAGAACACATGTAAATCCTGTTGGGGAAACCAACTGATAAGTAAATCACCCTTCATAGATACATACAGCTTTCCTGGGATGATCCTACCCTTCAAAATCAATAGTGCCCCAAAAGTAACACAGAAGATCAATTATTTCTCCACCGTAACCCTTTGGCTTTATGTCAGGTTTGACTTTCTTCACTAGATGTTGTTCAAAGAAGATTTTGGGTATTAACGTGACTTTGGCTCCTGAGTCAAACAACATCTTCACCGGGGCATCATTGATTAGCACAATATCCATGGGACCCTCGCAATTAGATCCCTTGACTTGACATATGTTTATGTCCTCGAGATCCAAGTCATCATCATAGAGATCAACTTCCCTGATCTTCTTTTGACCCTTACTCGATTTGCAACATTTGGTAAAGTGGCCCTTGCGTCCACACACACTACAAGTAGCCTTCCAACCTTGACAAGCTTTAAAATCAGCCATATGACAGGAATTGCCACATCTGAAACATTTGTCAGAGAAAAACTTGGCCTGGGAATCCTTCGGTCTGAAAGGTTTGGTTTCAGACCTAACAGGAATTTTGGGTCTAAACCATTTTTCCTTCTCAACAACCAAAACTCCATTTGCATCACTCTTGGTTGGGGAATCATTTTTCCGAATAGTGTCAATACAGGCTCTGGAGTGCTCGTGGGTCTTGGCTATGATAAGCACTTCATGTAAGGTTGGGTTATCTTTCTGCCATGAGTTATCCCTGGCTTTATCGATGCTACAGCCCAACATAAATTGGTCTCGGAGTCTCTCGTCCAAAGATGCTGCAAAATTGCACATGGAAGCAAGTTTGCGTAACTCAGTGATGTACTGCTCTACTGTTTCTCCCTGTGTCTGCATCCTCCTTCCAAAATGGTATTTCTGGAGAACAGTGCTTATCTTAGGTAAATAATGCAGATCCAGTTTTTTTATCAAGATCTCAAATTCATTTAGACTAGAAGCATCAGCAGAGGTCAGGAAGGTGCTCGAAAACTTCTTGCCCCTCTGAGCCCAAACAATGCATTAAAAGAGAAGTTTTTTTCTCAGCGCTGAGAGATGTACCACACACTCTCGCATAGTGTGTAAAAACCTTCTTCCACTTTAACCAAGGAAGAGATAGCTACCCAGGGGAAGATAAGAAGAACGGGGGAGCAGGTACATTTTGCATGTTGTAAAACTTGGAGGCACCCAATAAAGGAGAAGAAGGAATAGAAACAAAACCTTTTTAAGTTGGCAGCGCGCACAACAAAACAACATAGGGTTTCACTCCAAAGCCACGAAGACCAGTACCGTGAAGGTTGCAGGTATGTTGTGGATGTCAGCAATGAAGAAACACACGGTGTTGATGCCAAAGGAAAAATCAAGCTGTGCATGTCAGCGGATGCACACCGAGGCACGCAGAAGGTCGGAGAAAGCTGTGTGTGTCAGCGGTAGATGGAAGTGACGCTTGAAGCTGTGCGTGTCAGCGGATGCACACCGGAACACGCAGAAGAGTGGAGAAAAGCTGTGCGTGTCAGCGGTGAAGCGCAGCTACGTGTGTCAAGCCAAACACAAGATGGCGCTGAAAGCAGAAAATGATCGTGATGCATGAAGAGCGGCTGCGGGGAAACGAGTGGCGGTGAGAAAGCCACTTGTATCATAGCAACCCATGAGCCCACGTGATAAAGAACGGCGTCTTTGACGTATTGACGCACTGGGATGACAACAGGAAGGCAGTACGAATGGTTACAAGGTAACGAGTGATGACAGAACAGTCATGTTGCACCTTAGCAACCAGTAGACTCACGTGATCTATGGTGACATTGTCAAAAGTCCCAGGAGGGCCTGCCAGAACGCAGTGACTTCACCAGCAGGTTCCACCACCTCGAGCTGTACCACGCACAAGAGCACGCGATGTCCTCGTGGATCACACCAGCCAGGGACGCTCCCAAAATCATCAGAATTGACGGACAGGTTCACCGAGGTTAGCGTGACACAGCAGGCATCCTCACGGTAACCAAAACAGGCTGGAGCCGACAGCAGGAGAGACTGGAGGAACTCTTGCAGGCGGTGCGTTGGGGTCTCTTTGAGGTAAGCGGGGAAGGTTTACTAATGTTCTGATTGTTGCCAAATGTAAGATCAGCTTCTTCAAGGAAACAGGAGGCTGTAGTAAACTTAAGGGGTTTATTAGGTTACAAATCATGAAGACCCCATCCAGCACCGGATGCAGGCAACTGTCAACCAGGGGTTCCACATTCCATGTCATGTCATAAAAGAACATTCCTTAACAAAACAAGACACTACAGACTGCTTTTCTGTCTATGCACAGCATGTATCTCTACAGCTAAACATGCCACAAACGAAAAAAGTTACTTACTCAGTAAGGATCAGTTCCTGGCATGTAGTGTTGTAGATATACATGTGCCCACCCTCCTCCCCGGCGGCCTGAAGTCAGTTGCAAATGCGCTTACCTTTCATTCTTTATTTTGTATTCTCATCTCTTCTATGTATATATGCTCTATCTACATCTTCGCCCTCAAGGAAGACAAAAACAATCTGATCATGGAGCCGATGCACATGTGCATTGTCTACAATAGGTGGAGTCACCACACCTCGTGACTCAAGCAGACTTCTTGAAACAAAAACAAGTTGCACACGTTCAAGCCCAACACTAGACAGCAGGAGTATGCACAAAATGTGAATCTGCAGCACTACATGCCACGAACGGATGCTTACACGGTAAGTAACATTTCCCTTTCTACATTTATAACGGAAAGTTTAGATTCCCTGATAAGTGCTGTGCATTCCTTTAAATTGAAGTTATGAGACATTTTTTTCTTGCTTTCTCTGAAATAAGAAAATTGTGTTGTATAGTGACTTTTTTTAAACTTAAATTAGCATCCATTATTAAGGCCTCCTATACGCATTTGGTATGTTAGGTGGCTTTCTTGGGCATGGTTATTTCAAAGCACAGTCTTTTCTGATCTGTACATTTGAGCACATTTGTGATATGACGGTATAACTACATTACGGTATCTCCTTTCACATGCCTCTGAATTAGTCTGAACTTTCTTCTTAAATCAAATGCCAAAAGAATGAGGAATCGATTTGAAGTCCTGGTGATGTAAAATTACATTATTTTGATCGAAAATTACAAGTATATCTTTGTATTGCATAATGATGGGCCAATTCTGTTATTTAGATAAATACTAAATATCTTGATGTCCCACGTGATTGCGAACACATTTTAGACGGTCCTAAACTAGTTTTACATAGTGCTAGCGAACGATCTTAAAGCAATAGCTACAGGCTTCAGAGTTGAATTGAGTAGTTCCTATGTAGCATAGTCATATGGAAAGCAGCGTTGTTTCTTGATGCATTGTTGGAAATGGCATGGTAATCTCTATGTGACCAGTAATTAGATTACCGGCTCAATCTGGATTACAAGATTCACAATAACTCTGTAGGTCCAGTGTATTTCACCTGGAGAATTCTGCTGCTGAGAGCAGCCAACATTTCTGCAATACATTTTGGGCAAAAAATGTGGGAGCCGGTGCTGAAACACCAGCTCCCTCCAGCATGTTGTTTCAACAAAATCATGTAATTGTGAGTATTTCCGCCTCCTTCCCCAAGATGTAGTGATTACCCCTGTATCAGTAACTCCTGTGAAGTTCGGGAGAGTGTAAACAGCTTGGTGTAAAAGGCTATTTTACTCTAAACCCTTAATGAAGCCTTTACCATTATAGTAGACCGCAGTCTTAATACTTCCAGTATCCTCATGATGCACCCTTGTCTTCCTCCTAGATTTTGGCGTTGAAGGTCTTTTATTTACCTACTAAAAGTGATGGAGGGGAAGAAACACTTCATAACAATACATCAATTTAACATACCTGAAACGACCACAGACTCCGACTTTGGGGTTGTCAGTTTATTATAAAGCCAAGAATAATAAGATGTATACACATCTCAAAATTAACATATATAGATATAGGAAAATCAATACAGAGACGATTCTACGAATATAAGTGATTCGGCATATAAGGAAGATAATAGTAAATTCCAAAATCAGGATACAACTCAAAATGGATGCAGAGTCTAAATCTCTTTTCATTAAAACAAATCTGTCCCTACGCTGTACGAAAAGGAGATGTTATCTAATACCCTTCCATCAAATCCCAAAGGTGTCAGCACTTGTTCACTTCCTAAGCAGTACTCACGTCAAATGGGTTAAAATGCTTAAAGCTAGGGGCTAGTTCTAAGATGTTCCCTTCTCTCCGAAAGCTAGCAGAAGTCTGAGGTCTCTGTCCCTGAGCATCATACAATATAGAATTCGATTGGTACTGAGTCATCCTAGTAAAACTTTCCATTGCAACATTTTCTATGTGGCGAGTTTCACGATTTCTTAATTAATTTTCTTTGTTCACCAAGTCGACCGTGGCTCCCAGGCCAGCCAGACACGAAAGGCGTCCCCCCTTCTCGCTTCCAACCCTCTTCAAAGCATCCCTTTTATCTTTTCCAATCTGAAAATAACAAGTTGGCATTCCGACATCTGCAGTAGGATGAGAACACTGCTATTTCTCGAAAACAACATGCATTTAATTATTTATTTCTCGAGAAGCCAAGGAGGTGCAAAAACAACTGCAGTCTTGGGCCTAAGAACTCGGGCAACTTAAACCCAACACAGTTACATTATGTGGCTATAAGACTGTCCTGCGCTTTAAATATGCAGGCATTACGATACATACATAATCATACTGGTTCTAATGAATACATCTTAATGATCATAAAACACTGCACACACTAAGAATACATGTTAATGCGTTTTAACCAGGAGTATAGTGCACCCATACAGCTCCCCGCTCTTATGACTAGTGTCATAACACCAATATTCACTCTCTCAGAATGTTCTCCTTGTAGAAAAGACCGACCTAAACAGAAGGTGTAGCTTGCTGTCCGTGTCTAAATCTTTCTAACCCCTTAAGGTACAGATAATGACTGTCCTGCAGTCGTTCCATTTGCTGTTCTCATTTTTTCAGGACATTTTCCTGATGTTTGGCCTTTTACCATTTGTTTTATGCTTTGATGACTCCCATTAAGAAAATTGTAGAAATGACAGCTATTGTGATGGGTTTTAAGATGTAACCCATAATTCCCTGTCCCAAACTGCCAAACCAACTCCCAGTCTGTCCAAAACCCTTGCCAATTTGGTCCCAGAGTCCTTCAGCAGCCAAATTACGCAATTCTTGATGGATGTCTGAAATATTGGTGATATACTTCCTTATATCCCGACAATTGTCAAGAATATAAGTGCAGCACTGTTGGACTCTCAAAAGTTTAGAGACTCCCTCAGCTTTTGCTAGTAGGACATCTAAAGCAAGACGATTTTGAAGAACCATAGCCCTTATCGAGACCATCTCACCATCCACTAATAACAGGACTTGTGCTGTATTCATGGAGAGTTTATCTACTATCGTTGCCAACTTTCGAATTTTTGCATCATTCAGAACCACACCTAGACTAGGTATCATAGCCCCAAACACATCACCAATGATTTCTCCAGCACTTACACCACGTTTCCCTCTGTGAGCTCTTTTTCCTTCCAAAGGCCATAAATCATCCACATTGAATATCTTGGGAAATACTATGGCTAAATAACATGTCTCATACCAATTTTTGGGAATTTTCACATAGGCATTCTTTCCACACACAAAATAGACATAAGACACTATGGTCAATTAATCTAATAGTGCTTTTCTTATGGATTCTTCAATCAGAAAAATGTGTTCACAATCACTCTCACCTACGAATATTTTGTCGTAATATGTGGACGGATGTCTAATGCACAACTTTCCTTTCTGCTGGAAATCTAAAGCTCTGGGTCTTGAACTCCCCTTTGCCTTGTGATCCAATACTACTTTGGTCCATGGAATTACCTTGTGCTTAGGATTTGGTCTAAACAAAGTTTGCCTATGTCGATCTTCTATTTGGTCTACAAACTTCTTTTCAATGTCAGTTAACATGCAGGTCAAATTATGTCTGTGAGCATAGGACGTATCTAAAGTGATGGTAGGCACGAAATACTTAGACATGCGCTCTACCTGTTTATAGTAATCATATTTGTTCATGTACTTGAGAACTGGAACTTTTGAGAGTACCACATCATTATTTGAGAAATAATATTCAAAGTGGGCCTTACTATAAAACATACTTAACAGCACGCTGCACGTAATGCCATACGTTAAGGGCAAGTGATGATATCATATGCCTTCCTCTACTGATGCTGGTAATTGCATACACACATAACAATCTTTCGCTTCCATTGTGTCCACATATTCATACAACAAACGAGCATATGCATTCAGCGTGAAATCACCCTTTGACAAATCTATGTGTAATTTGCCACTAGTTTCCTTGATCATCTCCTTATCTTTCATGGATGGACCCTCTTCTATATCTCCATCTGACCGGGTGGGGTAAGGATAGTTTGTTCCCCATTCTTTTCATCATTGTGAGACCCAATCAAAGACGTGACAATCACCACAATTATGACAAGCAGCACTATCGCAACAAGAGCACCAATAATACATTTCTGTTTACGTCCTGATGTTTCGGAAGCCATTTTTTCACTGTCAAATTTGAAGCACCAAGAAAGCGTTACAAGTCTCTGTTCTTCTTTTCTTTGTCTTTAATTTGCAAATTACAATGTCTTTATCTGATTTTCTTTTCACTTAAATATTGCCGGATTCAGTTCATGAATACTAAACCTATTGTAGAGAAGTAGTCAGCCCTAATCTTAAATTCTTCTCTCTACTGAAATGACTCTAATTTTAAATCTTCTTACACTTGGGGTTAGGTTATCTTCTTTCTAAGGCCTAATACGTTCTTCGGTCACAGTTCAAGCTTCATCTCTAATGAGGTTAGAACCAGGTATGTTGAGAACCATTTGCAGGATTTCAGCTTGAATTTCTCCCAATTCTAATGCATTGAGCTGTCGACCAAATGAAGGGAAAACAAACTGATTAAGAATCAAATATCGCAACCCACTCAACCTGGGTGGATTTTGAACATGCAGTGTCAGGATTCCAAAGGCTTCAACTCCCGGAACTAACAACTGAATATCAATCGAAAGGGTGTCCCCTCCGTAGCTCACTGATCCAATTCCCAATCTCCCGGAATTTTTCGGGCTCTGCATCTGCAACCAGCTATGTTCACTCTGGAGATGCGTACTTTTGTGACGGTGTTCTTTTTCTTCTTGATCGTCTCAGATCATCTGGACCGTCTTCTTGTTCGCTGTGTTCAGATTCAGACGTTTCAGGAATTGGAGCAAGATTATTCTCAGATGCAAGTCTTATGTTCAGCCTTTCTTTTCTTGTTGGCCACTTTTCTGCTTTGGCATCTGCTCTCCGCTCTTCCTCTTCATCCGATGCCGTTGCACTAGACCATTCACTCAGGTCTGGGTCAGAGGCACCTCCACAATATCGTCAATTTCAAGCTCTGTGGTTCGCTCCTCAGCAGACGGTTCTCTTTCTCCTTGCTCTGTTTGCTGTTCATTTACATCAAAGATGTTCACACCGTGTTCTGATTCTTCCTGTAGGGTTTCAGGTTCAGTTGCTCTTCGTGAAACTTGGGGAATGGGTGATTCCTCCACGGGCTCTGGCACCTTGCGAGTATGAGAAGCGTGAATCCAATATGGTAGTCCTTCACACTTTACAGCTGTGCTCGTGACCGATATTACTTGGTATGGTCCTCTCCAACGAGCATCAAGACAGCTCTTCCGCACATGCTTTCACACAAGCACCCAGTCTCCAGGGTTTAGATCATGCAGCAGGTCTCTCGAGGTAGATGCAGTCGCAGCCTCGACCTGGTGGGACACAGAATTAACCACATCAGCCAGTCCCCTACAATAATCCAACATCATATCATCAGTGATAATTATCAATGCTATGGCTGGTACCATAGGCAATCTCATAGCTCTCCCAGTTAGTATTTCGTGGGGGCAAAGCCCTGTTCTCCCATCAGGAGTTCTACACAAGCTCATAAGAACTAGAGGCAATGCATCTGGCCATTTCAATGCAGTCGATGAACAAACCTTAGCCACTCTCATTTTGATTGTGCCATTTACCTGTTCCACCAGACCGGACGCTTCGGGCCTGTAACTACAATGCAATCTCTGGTCTATGTTTAAAGCAGCACACAACAGTTTCATGAGTTCACTATGGAAGTGAGTTCCTCTATCTGTTTCCACTGAGGTCGGAAATCCATATCTCGGTATCGGTTCTCGCAACAGTAGCTTTGCCACAGTGAGACTATCACATAGTCTAGTTGGATATGCCTCAACCCAACGTGAAAAGATACACACCACCACCAAAACATATCTCATTCTATTGGATCTTGGCATCTCAATGAAATCCAATTGTATCCTGTTAAAAGGACCTCCTGACCTTCCAATGTGACTCATTGTAACCACAGTTCTCTTTCCAACATTCATTTGCTGACACGTAACACACCTGTGACACACTTCTTGAGCATTTACACGAAAGCGTGGATTAAACCACGTTTGCCTGAACACTCGCACCATGGCATCTCGTCCCAGATTAACTGCTCCATGAATCTTCCTTGCCATTGGGCTCAATAAACAGTTAGGGAGTACTGCTCTGTTATCGGTTGACACCCAAATGCCATCATCTATCTTTTCACAGCCTGCTCTAACCCATGAAGCAGCTTCTAGCTCTGAGACCTCATCCTGTAACTGTTTCACCTCATCCCATTTATCAGCTACAGCTAACATCATGTTGAGCTTGGTCTCTTCTGTGCTTTCTCCTGTATATTGTCCATTAAAAACACATGCATGTATGGCACAAAAACGAGCTACTTCATCAGCATAATCGTTCCCCTTTGTGACAAAATCCTCTCCCCTTCCGTGGGCAGCGCATTTCACAACTGCTATGGCTTTGGGCTTTTGCAGAGCGTCCAATAATTGGCGCACATATTCACCATTTCGAATCGGAGACCCCGAGGATGTTAAAAATCCCCTTTGGGACCACAACTGACTGAAATCATGGACTACACCAAATCCGTATTGACTGTCCGTATAGATCGTCACTCGGATTCCATTTGAAATAGTACAGGCACGTATCAATGCAATGATTTCTGCTACCTGAGCAGAGAATACTCTATTTAAGCAGGCAGCTTCTACTACTCTGGTGATGGTGCATACATCAAATGCTGCTTTTAGGTACCCTTCATTGTCTCTCAGACATGAACCATCAACAAAAAGGATCAAATCAGATTCAGGTAAAGGTTAATCGACAATGTCAGGTCTGGGTTTGGTAGATAGTTCAGTGACATCTAGACAGTCATGCTCTTCACAATTTTGAGATACTGAGTTTTAGTTCTTGTCATCAACAATTCTTCTGAATGTGGCACGTATACAATTAAGGGATGACCCATCACTATGCATTCACATCTGTCAATGATGACACCTGTTGCGGCAACGGATTTGAAACATCTGGGCAACGCAGAAGCTACTGGATCTAATGTAGCTGAAAAATAAGCCACTGGTCTACGGGCACCCCCATGTGTCTGTACAAGGACCGCTAACGCACAACCTTCCTTCTCACAGCAGAAGAGCGAAAACCCTTTGTTATGATCTGGCATTCCAAGAGCTGGGGCACGACATATGCTTTCTCGTAGCTCATGGAAGGCTTTTAGGCATTCTTCATCTCATGGTACCGGATCACTGATATCTTTCCGTGTTAGTCTCAACAGATGCTTTGCTTGCAAGGAAAAGTTTGGGATCCACTGTCAACAATAGCCGACCATGCCCAAAAACATGCGGACTTCTTTCTGTGTTTTCGGAGTTCCCATTTGCAAGATCGCCTCTTTGCGATCTGGAGACACCCATTGCTTTCCTTTCTCAATCCGATGTACAAGATACTAAACTTCAGGTAAATAATACTGCAATTTGTTTGGGGATACTTTGTGTCCATTGTCTGCCAAATGGTTCAACAAAGCCACTGTGTCTATCCTGCATGCGTCCTCAGTTTCCGAGGTGACCAAAAAGTCATCAATATACAGAACCAAGACTGATTTCTGAGGCATCACCAGCCCTTTCAAGATTCTTTTTCAGACACTGGCTAAAGATGGAGGGGCTTTCTGTATACCCCTGAGGGATTCTACACCATGTTAAGTCACGGTCGCCCATCTGGAATGCAAACAAATATTAGCTCTCTTCGTGTAAAGGTATGGAGAAAAATGCTTGACACAAATCTATGACGGTAAACCATTCTGTTTCACATGGTATTTGAAATAAAATAACAGCCGGATTCGGTACCACAGGACAACAAGGAATCACGATTTAATTAATCCTGCGCAGATCTTGTACTATTCTATACTTGCCACTGGGCGTCTGCAGTCCCATGATTGGTGAATTACAGGGACTTCCTTGTATCTCTTTTAGAATACCTTGTGTAATCCTAGACTCAATGACAGGAGTTATTCTAGCCACTGTCTCTGAAGACAGTTTATATTGTGGAGTTCGTGGAAACTCCGCATTCGGTCTCACCTGTATCTGAACAGGTTCCACCCCTCGGATTAACCATATCTCCTCACCTGTGAAATCACACACCTTCGGATCAACTGAGTCTCTCAAATCATGTGGCAATTCTGCTATTGTGAGAACCACAAACATTTCCGCACTCATATTAGCCATTTTGAAATCGGCATCATCATCATCATAGGTCTGCAGCTCCACACCTCTCAGAGTGCATGAGATGGTACAATTTAATTTGCACAAAAAATCACGGCCCAAAAGACAGACCGGACTTGTATTACAAACCGCGAACTGATGTTTATCTTGTAACGGCCCTATTCTAACAGGTAATGCATTTTTTGATGGATGAGTCATTTTCTGATTGCTGACTCCCACTACTTGAATCGATTGTCCAGAAAGAGATAAGTTGGGAACCACGTCTGTTCTTATTGTGGATTGAGCAGCTCCAGTATCTAATAAAAAGGTGAGAGGATATCCATTCACATCTGCATCCACAAAGGGTCCACTCTGATCTACCTCCAGTACTTCCTCTAGAGGGCATTCTTCCTGCACCCCCTCTGACACTCCCGAGGACCCCGAGATTGATCGAATCTGTCTCGTATTTCAAAATATGGCATCTGATGGTATGTCTGATTATGCATGGGTATTCTGGGAGGCTGTGGCACTTGTACTTGCGGTTCGCAACCTCCATACTTGGACCTAGGTCTAGTCATGGTCTGTATACTCTCGGACATGTGTCCCTCTCCCTCATGTTGGAATTGATTAGCAGGATTCAATCGACACTCGAGCTTCCAATGCCCCGTCTTGTGACAATAATGACAGGCAGTAACCTTCTTTTGTTGTGCCACCCACTCACTAGTGCTCCTCTCCATACCTCTTCCTCGTCCCTGACCTGGTTGGGTTACCATCTGTTGACCCATACCTCTGCCACTTCCTCTGCCTCGACCCATACCTTCTCCAATCCCCTGCATATGGTCTGCATTCCTCAACTGAGCCAACATCAACTTGTCTTGCAATTTCTTTTGTGCTGATTCCACTTGATCACTACAATATTTTGCATACCGCAATACTTCATCCACCGACTTATTCTGCCAACATATCAGGTGGTGCTGTATCATCAAACTAATCTCAGATTTCAAACCTAACACACACTTTGAGACAAACCGTCCCATATCCTTTTAAACAATAGTGTCCAACCCACTATGCTGTTTAAAAGCTATTAACAATCGTTCGTAATTAATCATGCATTGATTCCTCAGGCTCTTGAGTCGTATGATCAATTTTAAGCCAATCAACAATCTGCGGAGCTACCTTAGACTGCAACCAGGTAATCACTTGCTCATATTTGCTCATCACATCAGGTGAAGGACCATGGGTTATTGAGTCTCTAGGTGGCACTGTAGTTGGCCACTCAATGGCGATTTTGCATGCAGCCCACAGATCTGCCAGACCCACTATATCAAACAAAGTATTCAAATCAATCCACAACACCTTCGAGATCTTAACAAACCGGTCTATTTGCTTGTACCACTCAGCAGGTTTCTCCCTCAGCCGAGGACAATCATTTGTAAAGCAGCCAAATCACCCCTGCCCCATGGCACGTGTACATACCCTCCATTCTGCACTTCTCTCAAGGGAAAATTACCTGCTACTGCCATCCCTCCCCCTGAGGTGGAGAGGTACCTATCCCGGTCTTGGCACATTTCTTTTTGGCCCATCTCTCTTCCCATTTGTCTAGTTCTTTCCAAGCTCGCATTCCTACTACCAGTTCTCTAATTTGGGCTTTCAACCCAATGGTTCACTTTTCTTCCAACTCCTTGTCTGTATAATTTAGTCTGCAAGAACCCTGCATCATCTTGGTCTTTGTCAAATCAACCTCATACCTTTGTGCTAACTGCCATAGTGCATCATAAGCCCGCTTTACCTTTCTTGTAATGTCTGTGGCTACAAATAACAGTTCATTTGGGTCATATGTTTTCAGTCTGTCCAAAGGCAGATTCCCTTCAACCACTTCATCTAGTTCCACCTTTAATCGAACCACATCTAACATTGGTGCTTTTATTTCACTTTTTAACACTCTCTGATTTCTTTCCCTTTCTGAGTCCTCTCTGTCACAACTTTGTGTTCTCCTTGGTATTGCCCCTTCTTCCCTCCTCAAGGCTGAACGATCTTCTCTATCCCAGCTCCCTCCAGATATTGTCTCTTCCCTTTCACCTGTATACTGTTGACTGTCATTCTGTCTCTCTCCAGGCGTATATATGGGGACCACTGGTCCAATTGTGACTGGCACTGACAGAGCATCTGGTAACTGTGTATTCCCTGTAGATTGTGTTGGCTCATAATTGGGGTATCTCATTCCCCCTGACCCTCCTGGAATCCATACCATTGCAACCTTTTCCCTAGCTCCTGGTGGCTGTTCCTCTGAACCCAACTGTCGTGCTCCTATAGTCTCCCCTGGTGGGTGCAATCTCTCTGCCTCTGACTTAGAGTCACAAGGTGGAGGACGTTCTGCTAAAAGTCTGTCAAGAAAACTATCATCTGTATCACTGTCCTCCTCGGTCTTACTCTGCCCCTCTGCCCCATCTGCTAACAACCGGAAGGGGTACAATCGCTCTCCTTCTATGGTGTCTACTCTCCATCGTTTCAGCTGTGCATCCCATCTGGCATCTTGATATGCCTTCATCGCTTTCCTCATTTATCCCTGTGAAGCTTCTCTTCGCTAATGCGGCTCTCATCCAAACGTCTAATGCCTCAAATTGTGTGGGTCGAGGTGGAGGTTTAAGGGAAGCCATCACCCCCCTCAGCTGATACAGGACCTCCATACGAAATGACCCATAACGAGGAAAAGCCAATTCCCCTTCATTCTCTGTGATTTTATGCCAATTCTGAAGCCAAACGATCGTATGCAGGCCCTCGTTGCCATATAATGTGCCGGGGTGTCCTCCGGCGGAGCTTCCTCTCTGACCAGAGTTACCACCCCTCTATCACCTCTGCACAAATCTCTCAATACCTGAAAACAACGCATCATGAACATCGATCGATTGGCAACCCACAATCCAATATTCGACTACGGACACAGAGCAACCAATCCCAGCGTGGCGTTACACCAACTGACCAATCCCAGCATGGCGCGCACTGACGTCACTACTCACTTCTTGCAACGGCTCACCCGCCTTTACAATTTTGCTTCGTACACTCGCTCACACATTATCACTACAAGTAACTGTATAACCCAAAGTTATTTACCAAGTAACCAGTCCTACCACAGTCACAATAACTTACAGTTACAAAAACAAGTAATTGTCTGTCCGCTAAAAGATCGATAGAACACTCACACAAGAACACGCATCTGCTGTGACCCTCGAACTGCGTTGATCACTCAATCACTGCGATCTACCCCTGATACATGGGGTTTCTCACAGCGATACATTCCTGCACTCCTAAAAAGTTCCCTGACACAAGTGAATAGTCGATAGCGCTTCACGACTCCCACTGTTTACTCAGACAATTACAATACAACACTATCCCGGGATCTTGGACTCCTCTTGAGCCCGTTCACCAAATTACCTGATCCGCACGTGTTCAGACCAGTACCAATAACCACAATCACTTGACATGCGTCCCAACTCCGCAAAACATCACGCGAATAAAAAACACACAGCGATCTAACACACCACACAGAATCTTTCATACTCACGCCACCCTTATTTCCGCCACACCATCAACGTCCGCCAGTTTCCGCCACTCTTCGCCAATGTTCTGTTCGCTGCATCCGGACCCCTTTGCTTCCTACTCTACACTTTATTTTTTCTCCCCTCACCTTTTAGAGGGCAACCATCCTCTACTACCATTTGATTACGCTAAATTGCACCCTTGTCTTCTTCCTAGAGTTTAGGGCCAATGGGATTTTATTTACCTACTAAAAGTGATGGAGGGGAAGAAACACTTCATAACAATACATCAATTTAACATACCTGAAAGGACCACAGACTCCGACTTTGGGGTTGTCAGTTTATTATAAAAGCAAGAATAATAAGATGTATACACATCTCAAAATTAACATATATAGATATAGGAAAATCAATACAGAGTCGATTCTACGAATATAAGTGATTCGGCATATAAGGAAGATAATAGTAAATTCCAAAATCAGGATACAACTCAAAATGTATGCAGAGTCTAAATCTCTTTTCATTAAAACAAATCTGTCCCTACGCTGTACAAAAAGGAGATGTTCGCTAATACCCTTCCATCAAATCCCAAAGGTGTCAGCACGTGTTGACTTCCTAAGAAGTACTCACATCAAATGGGTTAAAAAGCTTAAGGCTAGGTGCTAGTTCTAAGATGCTCCCTTCTCTCCAAAAGCTAGCAGAAGTCTGGGGTGTCTGTCCCTGCGCATCATACAATATAGAATTTGATTGTTACTGAGTCATCCTCGTAAAACTTTCCATTACAACTTTTTCTATGTGGCGAGTTTCATGACTTCTTAATTAATTTTCTTTGTTCACCTAGTCGACCTTGGCTCCCAGGCCAGCCAGACACGAAAGGCGTCCTCCCTTCTCGCTTCCAACCCTCTTCAAAACATCCCTTGTATCTGTTCCAATCTGAAAATAACGAGTTGGCATTCCGACACCTGCAGTAGGATGAGAACACTGCTATTTCTCGAAAACAACATGCATTTAATTATTTATTTCTCGAGAAGCCAAGGAGGTGCAAAAACAACTACAGTCTTGGGCCTAAGAACTCGGGCAACTTAAACCAAACACAGTTATATTATGTGGCTATAAGACTGTCCTGCGCTTTATATATGCAGGCATTACGATACATACATAATTATACTATAACATTTCACTATAATTAATGTTTAAATGGTTCTAATGAATACATGTTAATGATCATAAAACACTGCACACACTAAGAATACATGTTAATGAGTTTTAACCATGAGTATAGTGCACCCATACAATATAGAGTGCTGAAAGCGCTCTATCAATATTGTGCCTGCAGTATGAGAAACTCATTATAGAAAATAGTGCTTATAGACTAAATAAGACATACCACGTAACAACAGAAGTAAAAGGGCCAGTCCTCATGGTAGGTTACAGATGAAGAAGGCAGTACTAAGGAGGGACTAACAAGCTTAAAAATGAACCAGAAACCAGCAATTACAAAGGGCAGTGACATAAGCCAATGAAGAATATGGGAGGAGAGTGGGCGGAGCTTCATGCCTCGCAGAGCAGCGCTTGCTCTTCCCAGGCTCGACCTAAAAAAAATTAATGTGTCCGTCTGTAATGCAACTGGTGCTTATGTAAAGCACTCTGAGACCTTCGAGTCTAGTTTGTGCTGTATAAAACTCCAGAAAGTAAAATGCCAGGGAACTGTCACAGTGTAAGAATGGGATGTGTGTGAGCCACTCCACTTGAGAATAGCTCTTGTGCTGTTGTCAGTTTAATGACAACCGTGACTCCTAGTTTGCTGCTTGATGTTATTGTTACTCAGAGAAAAGTTCAATGGGGTTTTAACCTACAAAGTTTTCCTTCAGTGTACACAGCATAGAACCTCGGGTTTTTGGTAACACAGTTGCAATTGACTATTTAACCTCTAGCGGTGCCCCTAGTTTAGATCACACTTATTGCTCTGAATAAGTCATGCTACAGTATTGAACAGCAGTTTGGCCTCTGAATAGACCCTTCAGGTGTTAGATGTACTCCTGACAGAGACGCATGTATGTTTTTGAACAACTGTGGACCTCACACACTGGAGCAGAATGATTAGTTAATCCGTTCTACAAGGTGTAGGTTCTCTCCATAGGCTCGATATGTTGCACAGTTCCTATAAAGAAGCCACGTAAAATGCTTTATTATGGAAAATGTGGCCAGAAACTCAGAAAGTACTTAGGGACATGTTTGCCATATACATTTTAGTCATCTCTGCTGAAGTTTTCCTGTTCTTTTCCTCAGTTATAATAAGATCACATGTTAGGAATAGAAGATTGTCTTGATTTAGGAGTATAAATATGCATCTTACCTTTTGTATTGTTTCCGTTTTATTGTATTTTGTAAAGCACTACTACACCCATATGCTTTCTGTTCTGGAGAACTTTGCTTAGCAGGGTGGCTACCTGGCGATGCAGCAGGGCCAGAACTGATATCCACAGGAGTTGTGATTCCATGTATGTCATTGGAAGACAGGTATTGCACTTCTGGGTTACCTTGTGCAGTGCCAGGCACCATTTGATCAGGTGTTCACATAAGTACAACTTGACCAAATCTCTTGTGAGAGCCGCTGGAGGATAGTAGCAGAATGTTTAGGCCTTGGTGAGAAGAGCAACGAATTAGCGTGCACAGGCCAAGAGCTGGCAGATGTCACAGACTGGCTTTGTCTACCCAAATGCAAAATGAAAAGAGAATATTTGTGGGCCTTTGTACTAGGAAGACCCATAGGCCAGTCTGAGCAGGTAGGTCGCAAGTCCTGGTTGGAAATATCCTTTCATTCTCAGATCTCTGTGAAGTGTTGTGCCTTGTGCATGAAGGGGTTTGTTCTCAAAACTTTTACTAAATAAAAGGCGAGGTTTTTAGGTCTCGGCCTGGCGAAAGCAGCGCATGCGCTGCTCTGCTATGTAGAGGCCTTTTGGAATCGATACGATTCCAGCGTGCACGCGGGGAGACAAACGAGACAGAAGATGTGCACGTGGGGATTGGATGCTTTACTGGCGGTGTAATACACTGGGGACTTTTTTCTTCCGCCGCCAGTAAAGGCAGTCCCCACATGCACATCTTCTATCCGTCCCATGATGGGCCGCGCTTGTTATGTCATGTCGGGGCAATACAGACTGGGTGAGGACAGGCCTAACAAATATGGCTCACACATCACTACGTGAGTTACTCTCAACAGTGGGGGTTTGAGCGGGCAGTAGTGGGCCCTCTCCCACTAGGGCACCATCCCATCCCGGCTCTCTCTGCGCCCAGGCGCACCTGCGAGGGCAGAGAGCTGCTTCTGACCCCAGACTCAGTAGATAGGCCCTGCCCGCCCATGCGCGTCACCGTCGTATTTCCTGTGAGTGCGGCTCAGCTGACATTCTGCGGGCACTATATACCGGTGGCAGCATCGCTCTGCCCCATTACTCTGATGTGCCCAATGCGTGGGCTTCTCCGGGAGGGCTGTCCGGGCCGGTGTGGGGAGGCTGAGGGGTGGTGTTATCCGGTGCGTGTGCTGAAAAACAATAATTTATACCCACTTTATCTAACAAATACATATAATAGCACCTTGTATGAGGTAAAGTGAGATCAGTTATTTGTGTTTTCTGTAGATTAGCAGTTCATTTACATTTCAGTGTGATAAGCAAAGCATTTCTACCAGCACTTTCCACTGTGAGAATATTAAAAAGACGTGCTTGGAGTTGTTAACAAGCTGCATTGCTGGCAATGTTTTTACCTAAGAAGTTCTTTTAGGGGGTAATTGATTATGAGTGATGTTGTGAGACATTCCGAAAGAGTAGGGGCTGACAATAGTCTTTTTATCATTTTTGTTTATTATTATCTTTTCGAGTCTAGACTCACAAGGACGATAATGACAATATTAATGCCTGCAGAAATCATGTTTGTAATAGGCACAACAATTATTATTACTGTAATTGTCATGATTAGTATTGCCTATGCTGTCATTAATGGAACTTATACTGCTAATAGTGCCCATAATAATGGCAGCACCAGCGGTTATAATAAACATATTAATAATACTAAATACTACGAATCATGGTAGTGCACAAATAGCCGATAATAATATTGGTAACATAATAACGGGAATTATTCTGCTGAGTAACTGTTTTAAGTGGACGTTTTGAACTATCACGCTTGTGGTTTTTGGTGTTCGTATAGCTCACATTTGTGCAGATATGGCCTCGTAGCAATCTATTCCTTTGCTTGTAAATAGCATTGTTTTGAAAGTACAATTATCACATACTGCTTTCAGTTTAAGACCGACCACAGGTCATTTAGTTTGTTTACCTGCACTCTGAGCAGAGGGCCTAGAAGCCATCTTTCCTTCTGCGAGAGATCGAACCAGATGTGTATTTTATCTTGTTTCCTAGCTTAAAGCCCATACGTCGAATATTCGCCCATGGTAGGATTCCAGTGGCGGGGCCTCACCGGTACTACAGTGCCCCGCAACTGGAATAATATTTCACACTGAGAGTTGGACATTTGAGCAGTCGGTGCTTTGAATGTACAGATGCATTTAACTAATGCCGCATTTAACCTTGGGCTTGGACTGCATTGAATCCCTCCCATCGCGGTGCTGCTGTTGAGGGGTGCGGCAGCCTCGGAGTGGGGCGATTACTGCTCGGTCACTGCTGAGCAACCAGTCGTTTCACAAGGTCACCGTTAGACGTCATAGTCGTGCGTCTAGGCACGCACGCTTGAAAACACGCAGAGAAAATCACCCATACTCATACACACACACGCAAACAAGCACACACACAGGCAACCACACACACTCAAACACACCCAGCCACACACAAAAACGCATTCATTTTATTTGAGTGTGCACAATCACACAGTCAGCTAGTGGTTTAAAGACGGCTCCCTTACAAACAAGTCTGCAAGTTTTCAATCACATTGAAGCGTCGGTTACATGACAGCAAGGCTCTCGACTATCGTCACACTGCATTTAATGGCATAAATGCACGATTAATGTGCTTGCATATAACAGTGTGAAAACTCGGTACCAACAGGTGCCTAATACAACCCTCATAGCACAGTATACTGCGGCACACCATAAAATAACGTAACACAACAATGCCCGTTTAAAACTCTTGCAACATAACGTAACATAACCACATACCAAGACATAACATAAAATAACATAATGCATATCGCATCAATGTCCAATACTGACGCATGTAACATAATAGCATACTATAAAATAGCATAGCAAAACACAGAATTTTGCGATGTGGCAAAACATGAAGTTACATAACCAGCCGATAACTTAACGATAAAATTACATGAGCCAACACACCACAGCTGAATCATAACTTAAAAGAATCAGATAACACAGGAGGCATAACCAGACTAAAGGGTAGTACAGCACAACGAATGGTGAAGCCTGTCGGCCACTGAGACTGAAGTGCTCCACCTAGGTGGGGTGGTTGTACCTTCTCTCACCTGCTGTCCCTAACATACACTCATTTACACCATCTCACCGAAACTTTGCACAGATTCTAACTGGTGCAAACCCACCTGCACAAGTTTTTCTGCTCGTTTAACACAGAATAAGATTGTTTCTGCACGAGAACGATCACAGAGAAAACTGATTACGTGCTATATGTGCGGTGTATAGATTTAAAACGGAACAGGCGCTATATTTTAGTTAAAAATGTTGATCCGTTTTTAATATCGAGCATTAAAAAGTATGCAACATCGGTTTGCTTTATTTTGGTTTATTTATTCAGTTATTTGTGGACTATGATATCTTTTCTAACATAGCTACTCATAGAAAAGGTGTATAAGCAATATATGTTGATACATGTTTTCACCAGGGGTTGACTAGAAATATGTCATGGAGCAAAAATATTTCTGTACTATTGACTGACAATAAAGTCTGTCTGTTCTAGTCCGTATTTCAAAAGCAGCACAGTCGTGCACCTTGGTGTGTCCTGTTATTTGCACAAGTACACAATTTCCATGCATCACTAGTCCTGTCATTACCAAGTGCAGGTGTGTCTGCCTTTTGGACAGGACCCGGGCCGGGTAGGCAAAGCCGGACCCAGTAGAGGCCCGGGCAAAACGCCATCCGGGAAAACTGGCTAAAAGCCTTTAGGACACTGGCATGCGTTTTTATTGAAAAATTCCAACAAAGTGCGGCAGCGCTGATCCTGTATGAGCAGAAGGTGCACGAGGCGCAGCAGCGGTTTCAGGGGGATGCATGGCTGCAGTATGACGAAGGCTTCAGGGAAAAAATGTAAGTGTGTCCAATGATAGGCTGGGACTTCCAAGACATGGAAGGCTACTCTAAGCACATGGTGGCAGCCAGGGAAGGGGTTGGCGCAAAGGAGAGTAATTTTCGTCCCTACGGGAGTAAGGGCAAGTTTGAGGGCCAAGGAAAAGATCCCAAGCGGAGGAGCCAGGCAGCCACCAAGTCCAGCAAGGCGTGCTGGAAGTTTGACAAGGACGAATGTAAGTGGGGGGCTTCATGCAGGTTCAAGCATGCATGTGGGTCATGTGGGGGGAACTACCCTGCCATACGATGCCGGCGAGCCACAGGGCCAGTGGCAGACAAACCAAAGACGGGCCCTAAGAAATGAGTAGCGGGCCCCGTTAGAAAGGGGCAGGGGGGAAGGGGCGGAGGGCTGACGCTCCCAACGCCCATAAAAACAGGCAGACTACTACACCTGCTGCACGGCTACCACAAAACAGCAGACAAGCAATTGCTAGCGGAGGGGTTCACACAGGGTTTTCCAATTCCATACAAGGGCCCCAAAGGCGCACGGGAGAGCAGGAACTTAAAATCAGTTAAGGACAACCCCGAGGTAGCGAAACAAAAGGTACAGAAGGAAGTCAGGCTGGGCCGGGTGGCGGGCCCTTTCCACACGCCACCACTGAAGGACATGATAGTATCCCCACTGGGGATAGTGCCCAAAAAAGAGCCGGGTAAATTCCGTTTAATTCACCACCTTTCAAACCCAGAGGGGGAATCAGTCAACGACTGGCTAGAACAGGGGGCATGCTCGGTTGCCTATGCCTCGGCGGACGATGCAGTGGACTTGGTAAGGCAGGAAGGGACGGGGGCCTTAATGGCCAAGTCAGATGTAGAGTCAGCATTCAGACTGCTGCCAGTACACCCAGACAGCTACCATCTATTGGGTTTTAAATTAGATGGGGGTTATTACTATGACAAGTGCCTCCCAATGGGCTGCTCAATATCATGTGCACATTTCGAGGCCTTTTGCAGTTTTTTGGAATGGGAACTGGGAAAACGCGCACCAAAAGGGGGGTGAGTCCACTACCTGGATGACTTCTTGTTTGTGGGAAGGGCAGACACAGAAGACTGTGCTACTCTCCTTAGTAATTTCATGGTGATGACGCAGGAACTAGGCATCCCCATAGCACAGGATAAAACAGAGGGTCCCACAACTAAGCTGACTTTCTTGGGGATAGAGCTAGAGTCGGTAGCAGGGACATGCAAGCTGCCACCAGAAAAAGTAGCCGACATGCTCAGCGACATAAAGAGGTTGCGACAACAAAAGAAAGCGACACTGGGCGAGATACAACAGCTGTTAGGAAAACTGAACTTTGCCATAAGAGTAATCCCCGCAGGGCGCGCGTTCGCCAGGCGCTTAGCCTGGCTCACGAGGGGCATGACACAGAGGCACCACAGGGTGCGCATCACACAGGGAGTGAGGGACGACCTAGGCCAATGGGAGAGTTTTCTGACAGAGTTCAACGGCACTCTGATATGGCGGGCCCCCTGGGTAACGGCAAGTGAGCTGGAACTCTACACTGACGCGGCAGGGGGCTACGGCTTCGGGGCAATTCTAGGGAATGCTTGGTCGGCGGGGGAATGGCCAGAGGCTTGGCACGCATCCGGGCTAACCACAAACATATCATTGTTAGAGCTCTTCCCCATAGTGGTAGCCTTCCACATCTGGGCCCCCCAACTAGCAAGTAGACAAATCACGCTATGGTCTGACAACCAGGCAGTTGTGCAAGCAATCAACACAGGAGCTGCGCGATGCCCAGCAGTATCGACCCTGCTGCGGAAACTAGTGGGCTGCCAATTGAGAGGCAACATAGCACCGAGGGCAAGACACATTCCGGGAGTGGAAAACTTAGTTGCGGATGCCATTTCTCGTTTTCAGTGGGAAAGATTCAGGAAGCTGTCCCCAGGCGCAGACAGAAGGATGACCCCGATGCCGGAGGAAGCGTGGGCATGGGTGGAACCGGGTTGAGGTTTTTACTGGACAACGCACTGGTCCCCAAGACCAACATCCGTTACAGGAAATGCTAGGAGACATTCAGGGGCAAGACAGGGCTAAGGAGGGGTCAATGGGCCACTCAGAAGGAAGTCCTAGAATTCATTGATTGGGCCTTCCTGGAAGGAAAGTTGAAAGCATGGACCCAAGCACATTTAAGTGCGGTAGCGCACTACACAAAGATGGCAGGGCGGGAAGACCCAACTAAGGCGTTTGAATGTCGAATGGCTATGAGAGGGTGGGGTAGGCTACAGCCCGCAACAGAAGACGCTAGGCGTCCCATCCACTTCAAATTGCTTCAGGAGATGCTGGGGGCCCTGGCCGGGATCTGCTCATCAAGACAGGAAGTCACATTATTCCGGGCAGCGTTTGCAGTGGCCTTTTTTGGGGCATACAGGATCAGCGAGTTGGTAGCCCCTTCAGTGGTGGATCCAGGATCAGCATGCATACATAGAGGCGAAGTGGACATGCAGAATGGCCACATGGACATACTGCTACGGCGGTCCAAGACGGACCAGGCAGGCAAGAGGAGATGGACCAGATTACACTGCACAAAGGACGCTTTTCACTGCCCGGTGTGTCTATTGAAAGAACACCTAGAGAGCGGGCTAGGAAAGAAACGGCCGCTTTTCCAGCATAGGGATGGGTCGTTCCTCAGCCGCTTTCAGTTCATAGCAGTAATGAGGAATACCCTTGGGGCATTGGGGCTCCCCGCTCGGGATTATGGGTCACATTCATTTAGAATAGGGGCCGCCACCACGGCGGCAGGACTAGGCATGGACGGGGGGGTAATAAAGGGGATAGGGCGATGGGCATCCGGCGCATACAAGCGTTACATACGCCCAACGATGTGCTAAGCCAACACTTCTCCCCCTCCAGGTCCTGACACTTCACGGAAGAAGGTGTGGATCGTGGGGCACTCCTACGTGACGCGGGCAAAAAGGTGGGCAGCGGCCAGACGGGACTTTGGCGGAATATGGCTGCGGGACACTGAAATAGAATGGCTGGGGCACCCCGGGATGAAATGGGGACAACTGCTGCCCACGGTGCAGGAAGCTTTACAGCAAGGTAGCGTACCAGACGCGGTGGTAGTCCACCTGGGTGGCAATGTCTTGACAACAATGGGGCGGAGGGCACTCCTGGAGGAAATGCAGAAGGGCCTCACGGCAGTGGCGCACCTGGTACGCCCCGCGGAAATAATCTATTAAGAGATCATAGCGAGGAAAGCCTGGCGGGGGCAATAGACCTGGGAGCAGTGGAGAAATCCAGAAGGGAACTCAATATTACTATGGCCAAAGTATGCAAAGCCAATGGGTGGGGGTTCGTAAGGCATGGGTTCATAAACCTCAGATCCCCGGGGTACCACATGGATGACGGAGTACACCTCACAGGGGTGGGCATGGATATGTTTCTACTGAATATTGTGGGGATACTAGAGCAGAGGGGTTTCCTATAACGGTAGGGCAAGGCAGGGGTAGTTTGGGGGGAGCTCCCTCTGATCGAGAAACCAGAGGGAGCATGGCGGAGCTAACCTAAATAAATTAGCAAAAAAGGGAAGAACTCATTAGAAGATAGATGGGAGGCTCTCACAGTGTCCTTGGGATGCCGCACGGCAGGGGCACTGAGGGAGCTCGAGGGCAGCATGCTGCCATCAAAGATTAGAGATAATGCTCTCCCATGACCCTTGGAATGCCTCACGGCAGGGGTTTCAGAAGGAGAAGAAAGCAAAGGACCCAGTCGCAAGAAAGTAGAGTAGAGGTTCAAGATAGGTCCTTGGGATGCCACACGGCAGGGACCTCTGGGAGAAGGGAGGGCCCACGAAAGGGTACAGGGCGAGCGGGACGGCACTTGCGGCCCGGACAGGTCCAAACGGAAACCCGCCAAATCGGTAGCAAGCTGAAGCCTAGACCCGTAAATCAGAAACCCAAAGAAGGGGTCCCTCCCCTCCCAGGTGATTGAGAAGGCTGGGTCTATAATGCAAGGCAATGCGAAACGAGCAGAAGATATGACATGGCCAACAATGCAACGTGTACATAACCATGAGCAATGTGATACAAATATATATAAATTGTTTGTTTTACGAATAAACTGCAACCTTTTCAGGCACCCAAGAAAGTTGTCTGTGGTAAGTTAAGGTAGCAGAGCGCAGTTGGTTTGAATGATGGGGGGAGCAGGGAAGGGAGACTCGCCGCCTGGAGGGGGTTAGACTTTGGCGCTGCTCTGTTCGGATTACTGTATTCCAAGGCCTGGCGGTGTCTGTGTGAGGGGAGAGGGGGCGAGGGGAGAGGGAGTCGGAAGGGCGTTAATTAGCGTCATTATCAATCACTAACGCAGGCCTAACGCCTCCGAAGAATAATCAAGTTAGAGAGGCCAGGGTGAGGGCAGCATCTGCCTTCCCGGGACCCAGGGGATGGGTCCCTGCTGCACCCCGGCCCAGGTGGAGGGACAGGCCCCAGGCATAGCTGGGTATGATTGTCGGCGCCACAAGGCGGGTTGGGGGATCCAGGGTAGCCCTGTGTCCTGTCATGGACACTAGCAAAAGAAAAGTAACCGGCCCATTTGATTGTTGTTGGGCAGTATAATACAGCTATTGTCAGGGTTCAAACGGCCTTGGTGCCACTGCACCTGCTGCACTAATGGCAGCTACTCCCCTGATTACCATCCGTATAACCAGTCGTGTGCTGTCTCCCTCCCTGGTGCAGTGCCCACTGGCACCTCACACACTCTGGTCTGCCCACTCCACAGCACCATTGCTAGGGTTCACGTTGGTAAGATATCTGCAAAGTCCAAAAACGCCATGAGAGGAGAACCAGACACTAGAACTTCCGTAACAGCGGAACTTGTCAAATTCATGTTTATTTCACCACTGAACAAGGAAAGGGCATTAACCTGGGCCACTGATTGTGCGGCCGCAGCAGTTTTCGCATAATTATAGGTTAGCCTAATTTGCCGCATAATCCATTATCTGCTGCATAATCTGCAGATTTTTTTTTTAAGTGTTTGTAGCTCAAACTGTTGCCGCAAAATTGAAGGCCTTTTGCAAAGGTTGACTAGTCACCTTTCTGTTGCTTATTGCTATATTTGGGGTTTAAACTGGTGCAAATGAGGTGTATCCAATGCCCAGACAGTGTTAACAAGTGTAAAATGTGCAAAGTAACGAAGTAATACTTTAAAAAAAAAAATGTTATTACGCAGCAGACTTTGCCTTTTCTTGCTGCATAATTCGATGAAGCTTGTCACGTAATTGAGCCCTCTCCTGCCGCTTAATTCCAGTGTAACTGGCATTAACCCAGGAGTGGCACTTGTACACTTCTAAAACTCACCGCTCCTCATCCCTGTAGCTAAGATATTACACCGCCCTCCTTGTGTGCACTACGCATGCGCAACAGAGTACCTAAACTAGGATTCTGTTGTTCAGCTGCATTAAAACACATTGGCATATCCACCAGAGCAATTTGGAGTACTAATGTCAGTGCTTTAGATGGTCAGGTGCTCAGTGCACTGAGTACCTCTTCTTTCATTTGCAAAGGAGAGTGCCTGCACTCTTCAGCAGGGGCGCAATGCTTTCAATAGGAGAGGAACCGCAGACAAGTACTCCGTCTTACCGAGTGCCTACACTTCTATCTTGGAATTTCATGCAGTGTACAGTAGCGCACATGTAGTACTCTAATGTGGGCTCTAACGAGTCTTTGTGAATGGGCCCAAACATCTACACTGTTAAAATTCAGGAAATATTTCTAAACAATCAGCAGAGATATAAAGGGCTGTGTTCTCTGCACTTTTACTAAAAGGGGGTTGGAAGGTGTGGGGTGAATCACATTGGCACCAGAGAGTACATAAGGCAGTAATGCTTTAGTACCACTTGCGTACTCATAAATGCGTCCCTGAGTCTCCCGAACACATTACATCTAGATTGGGACTACCTTGCCAGTGTTTCGTAAATGTAAACAAAGTCTGTGTGAGCAGATGCCTCTGTTTCCTCACAGGAACCAGTGATTTTTAAAATTCTGTTTTGTTTTGCTCTTTATAGTTCTTGGGTATAAGTCAGTCAGTCAGAAAAACTTTATTTCGGCTGTCAGCCATAAAAGTTCATAAACACACAAAAAACATAAAACTTATAGAATAAATACAAGGGAACTAGTACATAATTGAAAATGTATGTATAAAGACATACAAACATGGTCTAAAAAAGGCACTAAGTTTAGGATGGATAGTATCACAAAGTTTACCTTAATGTAATAGTAAACGTCTCCTGGTTAACCACATTGAAAATAGGAATTTAGCAATCACCGTGACAAATAGGGGAGAAGAGTCATACTTCAGCAGCCTGAACAAATCTCTATAGTTCCTAACCCCCATGTTTTTTGCCAACTGGATCATCCATTTTCGACGGGGGATTTTCTAGGCTGCGCAGAAGAATATAACATGAACCTCTGGTTCTTCTTGATCACCACACCCAGGGCAGGTTTGGCTACTGGAATCAACCCACTTATTCGTTCTTGCAAATAGCGGGAGGGAGCCATGCCTGAATTGTATATATAATTTCTTGGCAATGACTGGGTGGATCAGATCTAATGCAGGCTCGAAGCTATAGCCATTTTTAACTTCGAGGAATACCGAGGTCAAGTTGGGACTATGCACTGATCTAAAAATCTGAATCAGATTATGACTCCTCGGGTGTGAGCCAAAGCTCTTCTCTCCCTATTGCCCTCAGAGATTTTTTTACAAATGCTAACCAGGGGAATGGCGCCTGATTTTGGGGTAGTCAAGATAGAACTCAGTTCCTCCCAAAATACAGCAAGTTCGGGAGTGCTCCATAGTCGGCGCCAATACATAACCGGTCTTGAAGCGACCATATCAGCAATGGATTGTATACCTAAATCCAACCTAAGCGGCTGCATAGGAGTGCTCATAGGGAGTGCAAGTAATTGTCTAAAAAAAAAGGTTTTCTGACTTGGTTAAGATGTCGACCTTGTTGTGGCCCCATAGTTTCGCACCATAGGCCACCATCCCCCTTGCTTGGGCTTTGTATACCTCTACCAGGGGGCTAATCAACTTTAATGGGCTATTTTTGTACATCTTTATAATTCCCCCAGTTATCTGTGCAAATTTAAGGTTTACCTTTGAAATCTGGGGGCCCCAGTTCATTTTATTATTAAGAGTCAAGCCCTCTTGGGTATAAGGAGAAATGAAAAATTTCCTAGCTATCGTAACGGAAAGTTTCAATTCTATTAAGGACTCGGAGGCGAGGATTATGCCTTCTTTCTTCACTTTATTTATACAGCAGCACAGAAAGAAGTAAATAAAGACTACGTTTCCCATGAACCATAGGGAAAAAAGTAGTCATTTACACTGTGATAACAACCAATCAACGAAAAGCAACAACGTCCAATCAGGGCCTCTCCAGCTCCATATAGTCCTTTGTTAGTGTCCTAATCTTCTCTTTCGGAGCGCGAAGACAGCCAAACCCTCAACTTCAAAAGTCCTGTTTGTGGGTATCCGAACCTGCAACAAACAAGGCAGTATTACCAGGGGAAAAAACCACCCTAGGTATCAAGTAGCGAGGGAAAAGAAAACGGAATAGGTAAACCATTTTAACCATACATTGGAAAAAAATCAAGCACAACATTTTCCAATACAGGTTCCAAAGAAAAACTATACTTACTTCGGTATGGGGAGGGATGTCCTCTGAGAGCATAGGGCGGGATAATCCTCGCCTCCGAGTCCTTAATAGAATTGAAACTTTCCGTTACGATAGCTAGGAAATTTTTCATTTTATGTTAGGACTGGAGGCGAGGATTATGCTTGTTTAAAGCTTGTCCACAACCAGATGAGCCATATTTAGAATTGGCTTGAAGTAAAACCGCTTGAAGGTGGAATCTGAGGACCAGTCCGCCGCATTGAGGATATCCTCCAAGCGGGCACCCAGGCCAAACGCCTTAGACGCCATGGCCCCTCTTGTAGAGTGCGCCCCAAAGAGCCTGAGGCTAATGCCTGCCTCTTGCATCACCCAACGAACCCATCTCGCGATGGTGGACGAGGAAACCGCCTTAAAGGGCTTCTGGAGCGCAATGAGAAGCTGACGCTCACCCGGGGGACGGTAGTCGTCCGTCATTTTCTCGTATGCCTTGAGACAACGGACCACACAAAGTTTCGGAGAATCCGAGAATTCCGGGTACGAGATGACTCTTGTGTGGCATTTTGTACGACGTGAAAGGGTAAATGTCACTCCATCCGGAGTGAACATCCGGCCCGAGATATCAAGAGCGCGCACATCCGACACTCGACGGCAAGACACCAGGCATAGGAGCATTGCAAGTTTTGCTGACAGCTCCTTACGGGATAGAAACCTATTAGGTTGCCATGACAGAAAAAGATTCAAGACTTGATTAACATCCCATAAAGCCGAATACCGAGGCTCCGGCGGCATGGAGAGTCGAATACCTCTGAGGAGTCTGCAAATCAACGGATGCTCTCCCACAGCGGAGCCACCAACCGGGACATGACCCGAAGAGATGGCGGACCTGAAAGTGTTAACAGAGTGATAGGCCAGGCCGTTGGACGCCAAATGCGCCAGAAAGTTCACAACGTGGACCACATCTGCGACCACGGGATCGAGATCCCGTCGCAGACACCAACGGGACCATCTGCTCCACGCAGATCTGTATCTTTTAACGGTGCTATCCGCCCAGGCTTTGGAGATGAGGTCTTCAGCTGTTCGCGAAAGGCCTGGGGCTTGCCATCTGCCCCGGAAATCCTCCATGCCATGAGCCACAGTGAGTTCGTGGACACTAGAGGATGCGGAGTGCCGTACGGATCCTTGAGAAGATCCGGAATCCGGGGGAGTAGGATTGGAAAATCCCAAGAAAGTTCCAGTAGAACCGGAAACCACACTTGAGACCTCCACAGAGGGGTGATGAGAACCAGGTCTGCTAGCTGTCTGCGGACTTGGGCCGTTGTCCGGGTAATCATCGCAAAGGGAGGAAACGCATAGCCGCGATCCATGCTCCAATCTTGGAGAAACGCATCCGTGGCTGCCGCCCGAGGATCGGGCCTCCAGCTGAAAAAACGGGGAAGCTGGTGATCCAAGCGGGACGCAAACAGGTCCACCGTGAAGGGACCCCAAAGCTCGCTGAGCGAGGCAAAAACCGTATGATCCAACTTCCAAAGGCTGGAGTCCCGGAAGTGGCGCGACTGGAAATCCGCCTCCACATTGTCCCGGCCGGGAAGATACTCCGCTGTAACCGACACCTGAGCGTCCAGGCAATACTGCCAGAAGCTCGCCGCTAGGTCTGAGAGAGCTTTCGACTTGGTGCCTCCAAGATGGTTGATATAGCGGACGGCCGACACGTTGTCCATTTTCAAAAGCACACATGACTGTACGGAGTCTTTCGTCCAACACTTTACGGCAAACGAGCCGGCCAGAGGCTCGAGACAATTTATATGTAACTTCTGTTCGTCGGGAGACCACAAGCCTCCCGTGGAAAGATCTCAGCAGCGAGCGCCCCAACCAAGCCTGCTGGCGTCCGACTCGATAACCAAATCTGGAACGGAACCGAAGATCGCTCCTCCGTTCCATGCCTCCATGTGCGTCAGCCACCATTGGATCTCGCTCCGAGCCTCATCGGATAAGCGGATCTTGTGGGAATACGAAAACCCCTTCCGAAGAAAGTATGCCTTGAGGCGCTGAAGGGCCCTGTAGTGGAGCGGACCCGGAAAAATCGCCTGAATAGAAGCTGACAGAAGCCCCACCACACGGGCCAGATGCGCCAGAACCCGACGCAACTCGTGGCGAATCTTTGCAAGTTTTTTGACCGGCAGACTTAGAGTGGAGGCACTGGAGTCGATGACAAACCCCAAAAAGGTAACGGACTGCGCCGGCTGAAGAAGGGACTTTTTCCCATTGATCACAAAACCAAGATCCTGGAGGAGAGTCACTGTCATCTGGAGATGATCCGATAACATACGGGGACAAGGAGCCATCAAAAGGAGGTCGTCGAGATACACGATCAACCTGACCCCACGAGCCCTCAGGAATTCCACCACCGGTTTGAGCACCTTGGTGAAGCACCAGGGTGCGGAAGAGAGCCCGAAAGGGAGAGACGCGAATTCGTAGATCCGATGGCGCCAAGCGAACTGAAGAAACCGGCGATGGGGGAGAAAAATTGGGATTACCAGATACGCGTCCTTCAGATCCAGACGGACCATCCAGTCGTGGGGACGGAGAACATCTCGAAGGAGGTGAATACCCTCCATTTTGAAATGGCGATAGACCAACCATCCGTTGAACTCGCTGAGATTTATGACCGGGCGCTTGCCCCCGTCAGACTTGTCGACCAAAAAGAGATTGCTGAGAAAACCCCGCGGATGGAGCGTTGTGAGGGAGATGGCGTCTTTGCGAAGAAGGGAGGCCACCTCCTCGTCTACCAGCCGTGCGTCGTGAAGCGAAAACTGAATGGGTCGCGGAGGGACCCGTTGCACTGGGTTCCCAAAATACTCTATGTGGAACCCCCTCACTGTCTGAAGAACCCATGCATCACGGGTGATAGATAACCATGCCCCGTAACAACTTGCCAGACGCCCCCCTATGTTTTGTGGGGAAAAAGGGAGAACACTCACCAGAGTTTGTGTTAGACGTTCCTCCCCTGTGTCCTCTGCCTTTGCCGCGGCGTCCTCTTGTGGGGTAGAAATTCCCAAACTTCGACTGGTCTTGGTACTGACCGGAGCCTCTCTGGGTGGTTTGATGATTTTGTCGACCGGTCGAGCGGCCCCTGCCTCGACCGGCCCCTCGAAAAACCCGAGGGAACACTTTCTTAATGGTGGATTGTGCCCTGTCCAATGACGTGAAGGTCTTCACAAATTTGGCCAGCTCTTTGATGAAGGGTTCCCCAAAGAGTCCCCCCTGGGCAATGGCCCCCGCCTCTGAATCCGCCAAGTCGCCAAGTTTGGGGTCGATCTTAATAAGGAGGGACCTATCACCATATCACCACCCGTTGAGCCCAGCCTGATAACGTCTCGGGTGAAATCATAGACCCCGAAGCCTTGGCTTCTTCCGCCATATCCAGAATGTTAGTGGCGGGCCCCAGGACGTCCAAGAGCTTATCTTAGCACACCCTCCACGACCTGTCAATCAATGCCCTTTTTTGGGTCTCTAATAAACTTCTGAAGGAACGTCGACATTCTGGGGTCGATCTCCAGGGTAAGGGCAACCTTGCCCTCGAGGGAAGGGCGGGGGCATTCAGCCCGGAGACAACTGCGAACCTCCTTTTCGAGCGGGCGTCTGATATGTTTCGCGACATACGTAGCGACTTTCTCAGCTGAGACCCAGTCGGAAGCGCGCGGGTGGACAATGTCGTTGCGGTCCAACATGTCTGAAAGAGTTGGAGGCGGTTGTAAATCAGAAGACCCCGAAGGGATCTGAGGAACCTGCGAGGGCCGGGACGGGAGCCAAGACCTGGACGGGCTGGCGTCGGGATCCCCTGAGGGTAATCCTGGGGAGAGAGCCAGGTTAAGAGCGGGAGGATCAACAGAACTTTTACTAGGATGGCTATCAATGAAGGCTTGTCTTAGGCGCTCAAAAGCGTCCACATCTACCCCCTGAGCACAGGGGCGTTTAGGAGGCGGTGGGCCCGGGAGTTCTTGGGAATTAGAAGGGAGAGCAGATCTACGCTCTAGACGCAAGAACGCTTGTTCTATTTTCTGCGTCAGCCTATCCTCCAAAGGGGAAATGGCTTGATCCACTGCCCTATAAATAGAGGTGTCCACAGCTTCATAAAAAGCGTCACCCCATGGCATATCCGCCAGAGGGTCTTCCTCCTCCTCGTGGTAATCCTCATAAAAATCCATCACAGGTGAGGAAAGGGCAAGTGGAACCTTTGCGCTGCAATTCGCAAAAAATATTAACCAAAGCTGGGTGTCAGCTTAGAATATACACGTGGCACCAACCACTATTTTGCTGGGTGACTGGCCCTGAGGGGACAAAAGCTGGCCAAAGTAATTTAAATAGAGTAATTGCAGTAATCTGGGCTGGGGCTGTCCCCAAAAGAAGGCCAAAAGGCCGATACCAGACCTCCCAAGGAGGCGTCAGCACTCAGAGAGCAATCACAGACTCAAATCCCTTATTTCAGCTGCGTGCAGGGAACGAGCGTCTAATTATGCAAAACGGCCCGCGAGCGATATTGACAAGCTTGCGGACCCAGTACAGACCGTTAAAACGGCGTTGTTCCTGAGCCCAGAGCTCCGTGGAGAAAACATTGACAAAACCAGAGACGCGACGCGTCGTGCCACAGCCTCACACGCCCCCAAGCGGCGGGAGGAACGGAGCGCGCCAGCAGCGACCGCGTAGGAGCGAGAGGGAAACCTCTCGGTCCCGCGGTCGGAAATAGCAAACACACGTTAATTAAATTCAAGTAGCAAAATCCTACGAAAGGAAAATCGGCGACCGTGTGGATACACGGAAACACGCTACACTGAAAATAGCTGAAAATCACCACAAGGAAAAAGCAAAAATAAGCAAACTTGCCATGAACATAGCGCATACAAAGCGATTTTTGTACAATATAAGCCTTAAAGGTACACCATTAGCATAACAAAAGTCCCCCCAAACAGTAAAAGACTCTGAGGAGACTTAACTGGCTGCGCAGCAGCGAAGAAAGAGAAGATCAGGACACTAACAAAGGACTATATGGAGCTGGAGAGGCCCTCATTGGACGTTGTTGCTTTTCGTTGATTGGTTGTTATCACAGTGTAAATTACTACTTTTTTCCCTATGGTTCATGGGAAACGTAGTCTTTATTTACTTCTTTCTGTGCTGCTGTATAAATAAAGTGAAGAAAGAAGGCATAATCCTCGCCTCCAGTCCTGACATAGAATTCATGTTTTGTCTTCGGGACTTTGTGTTTTTCACTGAATACCTGGCATGGCAAACAAATAAAAACACCTGACCCAGCCCCACTCCCGACTGGGGAGTGAAGGACAGCTTGAATTCCAGTGCCTGAACCCTGTGCCCCGGTGCAACTGCAGCTGCTGCACTTATGAAAACTCTGCCCCTGATGCCTGGTTCAGGTAATTCCTGGCAAGCTCAACTGTCCCCAAAAGGTAACCCGTTCTAAAAGCATCGGTGAGTGATTTTAACAACGGCGGCTACCGCGCGCTCACCAGCAGGACGCTCGGGGAGCCAGCTCGGAGCAGGTGATTGGACCTCAGGGAGAGCACGCAGCGGGAGAGCACGCAGCTCTAGGCAGTGATCTCATTGGTCATCTTCTGGGGCTCATCTTTGCCACCTAAACCACATGAAGCCCCTTGTGTGCCTGGATAGTTCACACTCTGTGCTAGTGCTCTCTGTATAGTTTGCAGAATCCGAAATTCTTTTATTTTGCAGGGACAATGGTTGCCTATTTTCTATTGTTAGTTAATGTGTGTGTTGACTTCGCTCAGTTTGTTTTCCATGATGATAAGATATATGTTAGTTCACATTACAGCCGGCAAGATGTGTCAATGAATTATGTGCTCGCCGCTGACATGTGCTGATGTCTGGGATTTACGATTTCAGATCCCTATGCAGCCAACTCAGCGTTCTATCCTTCAGAGATCCGTAAATGAGGGGCCATTTATTTCGAAAAAAAAGTTATTTATTTACAGTGCCTAGAAACGGCTGAAGTGTGTCGTAAAACAAGTTCTTATATTCGTTGCTTAAACTTTTTTTTGCTATTTATATTGTGTATAGCTGTCTATAGTATTTGATGGCGATGCCAGTTTATTGTACATGTGGACAATATTGTTCTCGATTTATATTTGCATGCGTTTTTTTTATTCTAGCGACAAAGACTGACCTTCAAAACGTTTTTGCTGATGCTTGTGTATCTTCTGTTTTGAGGTGGTTTTGTATGTTCTTGTTCTGTTGACCGTGGGCCGCGCAGTTTATTAGCTCTGAAAAGTATGTGTGCACATATAAGCACTTCTGCGAGGCGTTGTGCGAAGTGTTTATATTTTGTGGTGATAATATGTGTGCACGTCCTACTCTTTATCTAGTTTTTGGGCTTGTTTTGATGTTGACGGTTATCGGTAGTTTTGGGTATTTGATGATGCGTGTGCACCACATATTTCGAGACGAAGATGTGCAAGTCATTTTTAGGTCTCGGCCTGGCGAAAGCAGCACATGCGCTGCTCTGCCATACAGAGGCCTTTTGGAATCAATACAATTCCAGCGTGCACGCAGGGAGACAAACGAGACAGAGGATATGCACGTGAGGATTGGATGCTTTACTGGCAGCGTGATACACTGGGGACTTTTTTTTTCGCCGCCAGTAAAGGCAGTCCCCGCGTGCACATCATGTATCCGTCCCATGACGGGCCGCACTTGTTATGCAATGTCGCGGCAATACAGACTGGGTGAGGACAGGCCTAACAAATATGGCTCACACATCACTACGTGAGTTACTCTCAAAACTTTGATCATGAAACTAAAATCTCAAAAGTAACCAGAAGAGGAGGGCCCGGGATGTTGCTATATAAGCATCCCAGTCCGCTGTGCCTCCTTTCAGGCCTGATTCGAGCAATGTGGGCGGAGTGCTTTTGGACCCTCCTGCCACGGCCCTGCTGATATGTCCTGTGCATCCGGCCTTACCTTTAATGCTGGATGTGGGGGTGTTCGAAACCGGACCGGAACCATTCCCTGGAAGACACCTCATCAGAATACAGTGACTCACGAGTGGCACTTGACGGGGGCGGGCCTAATTTATGTAATGGTTTAACGACTGTGCATTTCCCCTTTTTGTCGTGCCTTTTCATCCTCCTGTCTCACATTGCCTGATGTAACAGATCACACATGTGGTTGTAGTTTGTTTAGCCTTAAGGTTGATGTGGAGCCGTGAATGTCAACCCAGCCAAATTTAGCCACAAGAAAACAAGTTACGCAGGGCACGAGCCGGGATTCGGGAAGTTTCAATCTGTGTGACATGAAATAGAGACATGTTTGTGGGCATTTATTGTCGGCGTGTCATGTTTGTTTGTTTCCTAGCACAGCAATTGCTCAAACAGTGCAGATAAACTTTGAGTGTTTCAATGTGTCTCCACACAGCACAATTGCACATGCCATTATGTAAATATGGGCATTTAAGTCTCATAGCTGGGTTAGCTTCTCTGGGACCAACCCCCCCACCCCACCTTGCTTTCTGCGTGCATGTCTTCGCATCCTCCAGGGACGATGTGTACTCCGTGTCTGCTGTGGTCAAGATCTGAACATAAACGTAAACCGTGCAACACATCATCATGTTTGAATATGATAAGCTGTCTTCAAAATTAAAAAAGTGTACTTCTGTAACACCAAATAATGTTTTACCTTAGTGGATCGCAATATATTAAGGAATTGACTGGCATATATTAAGCGTGAATATTTTTAAACACGCACTGAGAAATAGTCCTGTTCCCGCCCTAACGCCAATGATATTAGTGAACTAAAGGGCAAGTCTGTGTACCGTATATTTGGCTTCGGTTATTATAGATGGAGCAACATTATAGAATTTTAAAACAAACACGAGAGATGTTTGCACAGCGCGTATCCTAAACCTGCCTATTTGAAGGTGCTCACGTAGATGATAATGCACAAAAGGGAGGCTCGGTGAAGTAGAGTATTTGCTTTGGTCCTTTTTGAGCCTAAACCTAACATTCGTCCTCTTTAGTTACATCGAAAGATAATGCTTTGTCCTTAATTTTTGATGGGCGAGATTAGAGGATGGGTAGGGTCAGAATGGGAAAGAAAATAGGCTGGGTTCCCAAAAAAACGTGGTCTCCATGAAAGAAGCAGACCGCTAAAAAAGGGGCATCAATGAAAAAACAAGCATTAAAAATGCAATAGGTCTCGCCTTTCATTAAGTTAAAGCCATTTGCTTTGCTAGACAATACCATTAGCAAAGCAAATGGCTTTAACTTAATCAAAGGCGAGACCTATAGCATTTTCAATGCTTGTTTTTCTAGTTTCTGGTACGGACGTCTGAACAGATGAAAACTCTGGAAGACCCCAGAAAGGTATTGGGTACTGCTGTAATGTTTTCTTGAAGGTGAGGCCCAGAATTTGCCTCTCCCACAAGGATGACACGTACATTGCTTGCACCCTCGTTTTACAGAGATTCGCCTTGCTTTACCCTCAGCTTTGGCCACTTCGAAAGCCAAAGTCAGTGTAAGGCAACTAGGCGAGACAGTTTATTAGAAGACTTTCCATATTGTTTTTACTGTGTTGTACTTTTAGCGTTGATGTAGTTTCCATCACTCTCACGTACTGGTGTGGTCTAATACCGTCGGTACAGGGAGTGCTCATTAGGGATTGCTTTCATTTTCGCTTTGACACATGCTTGATTTATTTTCTCTATATTCTCCCTATGTGTTACTGCTAGAAACGGAAGTCACTTGGATATTAATTTAATGACTTTTTACTATAGATAAGTGATCGAGGTGGCGGTGTCCCCCTGCGAAAAATAGATCGTTTATTCAACTACATGTACTCAACTGCACCCAGGCCAAGTTTGGCACCATCACGAGCTGCACCTTTGGTAAGAGCGTTTACAAACATTTCTCAGTTGCAGTTATAATCTAACATGTTAATTAACTTGTAAGCTCGTATTCTTTTACATCCATTCACCTAGGCATTGATCTTTTATGGGTCAGCACCTGAAGTTCTATCTAGTAAATATTACAGATGTTCTGCCTTGTAGTAAAGTCGGATTACATTATGTTAACATGTTATTCATTTTTGTTTGCATCTTTGCAAAGTTATAGTTTTAATCGCATCCCCAAAACCAATATGAACAAATGTATTTATTCTTACATAAGTAAATCTTAGGCTAAAGGAATAATGACACATGCGCAGTTTATCAGTCAGATTGACGTTAGTCTATCTAGTTGTGCCCATCCATTTCCAAACTGCTGTAGGGGGTTGGCCAAATATGTTGCTCTACAGGGGTTTTAATTTTAGACTTGTTTCCCGAGGTATTCTTAATGATCTTTAAATAATGAACTTTATTTGTATAGGCTACATTGCTGTTGTTTTTAGACTTTAGAAGCACTGTAACGATTTCTCTACAGCTTCTACAGACAATCCCATAGATAAGTGCACATTTCGGAACTATCTTCTGAAAGTACCCCACATAAAATTTTCTCTCTGTAATTTATACTTCCGCTCATGATCTCGAAGTATGTCCTTAACTTTGCTGCTCCTCTAGTTAAGGCATTAAAGTCTCCTTCATTCTATACTGATCTACATATCAGCAGTGAAGCGTGCTATTGACGTCCATGACTATATTTTACTCACCTGGAGACATTTGGGAGTCAAATCAGTCCACTCATTTCTGATAAGTTGGTGCTCCAGAAAATAATATTTTTAGTTGGGACAGGCCTCGAAGGAGCGTTCATGTAATTTTTAGTACACCAGAAACTAATGTTATATTGTGTTTGTCTCATTTTAAAGCTGACCAACATTTAGAGTCCGATGGTAAAACACCACATAACCACTATTAATTGTTTTCTTCATAACTATTCACAATTGTGCTCCTACAATATGAATTTCAGTTTTAGATCTATTAACTTATGTTGACAGCAAACACTGTTGATTAGAAATGTTGGCCTTTTGGCAAACAAGGCATTTAATTTTGAGGCTATTCACTTGCAATTATCCAACTTCAACGCTGTATGATTGAGTTGAGCGTCTGTGAATGGTTGATGGTTGTGTGATATTACAATGCTGCCAATTTTGACGCATGCCTTTACCATGCATATGCCTTTTACCACGCAGGTAAGTATAAATAAGGTAAGTTTTATATATACATATATATATATATTTTCCACTACATTCTTCGTCGGCTTCCCGCTCTCAACACAGCGGGTGCTCCAGCCGCGAGGACGAAACTCGCATATTCATATCAGCCACCGTTCAAAAACGCTGCGCACTCTGCCCATTATTCTGATTGATTTATTTTAATTCTTTGCAAAATACGATCAACTGACAAACGCGTTTCAGCCTCCTGGTCTTCGTCAATGTCAGTCATTCCCTGCATGCACTTTCTATTTAACCATTTACTCTCTCATTGGTTAACGACAGGGATTGAAATCACAAACATAAAAAATAAAAATAGAAAACGGACTTTAGAATCCAGTCACTTGTTTGGGGAAGATGTCGGCCATTTTAATACTATACTTTATATAAGTAGACAGTACTGTTATTTTTATACTTTCTTATTTTAACCCCAAGGTTCAACATAACATTTAATAAGAAAATCCAATACAATTTCATCAACATATAGTTAATCAAAAAATGCAATTAATTAATGCCATGTGCAAGTTCTCCTTAGCTTATTATGCTAAATAGCATGCCCTTGTGAATCTTATGTTGTGCCGTGATTTTTACCTCCAATTGGAGTGGGCTTGTTCCTACCACTGTCATGTTGCCCCTGTCAATATGGGTTTTAAATAAACCTCTGTATGAGCCTATCTTTACTCTTTCGGGGTTATGTTTATATTTTCTGTCTGCTTTATTTTAGTTTTGTTTTTGGCTTTCCCCATTTCATTGCTGCTATTCAAGGGACAGTACATTTTATTCTTCTTGGTTTAGCCCCCCCCCCGGAGTCCTAGTGCGCAAATCCACTATGAGTTTAGCCTCTAGCTGCCTGAGAAGTTTCACTCTATCTCCTCCTCTTTATACTGACAGGATCTGGTCCATACAGTAGTACATCAACTTGTCACTCCTAGCTTCGTGCATTCCGGCAAAGTGCCCTACCACCGGGTATGTTTTATCCCTATTAGTTATGGCTATTTTATGCTCTAGAATGCGCTTCTTTGCTGGATGTATTGTGCTTCTGATATACTGCAACCCGCAAGGGCAGGTTAAGCAGTATACCACGAAGCTGGAGTTACAGTTTAGCAATTTGTCAATAGGCCTTCTCATTTTTTTCCCTGGTACTGCATAGTCTTTTACTTTTTTGCAATTCTTGCACGCCTTACAGGTTGTGCAAGGAAAAAAACCTGTAATAGTCGGCTTAGGTGGGTACTTATCCTCAAAATGGCTCCTCACCAGGATATCTTTAAGGGAGGTGCTTTTTCTGAAGGTAATGTCTGGACTAGATGGAATTAATTTTCCTAATGACACCATCTGTTTGAAGGATATTCCAATTTTTCTGGATAAGACCTCTGATTTTCTGTGCCTCTGCAGAGAAGGTCATGATCAACCTCACCTTACATTGCTTACATTGCTCACCTTCTGTTTCATTGCTGTCCACTCACTTTTTGGTTAATAGATCCTGTCTGCTTCTGCTACTGGCCTTTTCTACCGCTTCCTGCAACACTTTGTTTTTATAGCCCCTATTGGTAAATCTCCCTAGGGATTTGTTCGCAGCTTCCTGAAAATCATCTAATCGGGAACAATTTCGTTTGAGTCTTAACAACTCCCCGTACGGTATGCTGTTGATCAAGTTGCGGGGGTGTTGACTCCAAGAGTGTGAAACAGTGTTCCCTGCCGTGGGTTTGCGGTAAAGTTTTGTGCACAGTTTATCTGCCACAAAGACTAGAAGATCTAAAAAAGCAATCTCACTCTCACTGATGTTGCTCGTGAATTTTAAGTGAAACTCATTGTCATTCAATGACTTCACATAGTCTTCTGCCTCTGTGCGTGTGCCCCTCCACACTATAAAAAGGTTGTCAATGTACCTGGTCCATAGGGCTATTTTATCTAGCCAGATTTCATTGTCACCCGCCTAGGCCACGTGCTTCTCCCACCAGCCCACGAATAAATTCGCGTAGCTGGGGGCGAAGCACGTGTCCATCGCGGTGCCCTGTGTTTGTAGGTACAATTCCCCTGCAAAAAGAAAAATGTTGTTATGCAGACAGAATGATACTATTTGTAGCAGCATCTTATTATGTTCCTGGAACTTCAGGGCTCGGGTCTTCAGAAAAAATTCAAGAGCTGCTAGTCCTTGTGAGTGTCTGATGCTGGTATAGAGGCTTGTTATATCCAATGTTATTAACAGCAGTTCATTGTCCCAGATAATGTTCTGAATCTGGCGGATAAAATCTGTTGTATCCAATATAAATGAACTGAGGTCCTTTACCATAGGAAATAGAAAAGAGTCTACATAAATGGAGGCCTTTTCTAGTAAGCTTCCCAATGAAGAAACTATTGGACGTCCTGTTTTTTTTTAAAGATCTTTTTGAACCTTCGGAAGGTGATAAAATGTAGGCAACACGGGACATTCAACTTTCATGTATTGTAATTCATTGGCCTCCAAAATTCCCTTTAGATTCCAGTCTGGTAGGAGACTATGGAAAGCCAACACACTTTTATTGTAATCCTCTCTCTTGATGCGCGAGTAACTGTGTGAATCACCTAGCAGGCGCAAGGCTTCCTGTTTATATTGTTCCTTGGACATTATCACGACATAGCCCCCTTCGTTAACCAATGAGAGAGTAAATGGTTAAATAGAAAGTGCATACAGGGAATGACTGACATTGACGAAGGCCAGGAGGCTGAAACGCGTTTGTCAGTTGATCGTGTTTTGCAAATAATTAAAATAAATCAATCAGAATAATGGCCGGAGTGCGCAGCGTTTTTGAACTGTGGCTGATATATATAATTTTTTTATCTAATAAGGTAAGTGATCTATATATATTCTAAGGATAGAATTTCACAGTTCACGAACCGAAATTCACGCGTCACACTGATCATCAGGTTGCAGGTATTTACTTGGTTGGCAGAAAATAACATATTTCGACCACAATTGTGGTCTTGGTCACATGACCATTGCAGATGATCAAGTCGTTTTTAAAGACCGAATTTGAGTCACACAAAGCGACTTTTCTGCACATAAAAGAAAAACTAGTCAGTTAATGGGTGAATACTAGTCATTTATCACATGAATGTAGTACTGACTCCGTTAATAATGGCACAGATTTCATTACAGCAGTAAAATGTGTGACACAGCAAAGTACATCCTCTTTACATACATTTTCAAAAGGGACATATAATGACATTCATGTATGTTGAATTAATTCTGAATACTGGTCTAAAAGCAGATCACGCTTTGTGTTCGCAATTACCGTGGTTTTGCTATGCCTTCTGCGTAAAATTTGACCCAAAACATTTAGTTAAATCAAATTCAAACAGTCAATTATGGGCTTAGCGATACTGGTATAGTACCCCTTCAATTACAGTGCACATGTAAAACATCATTTTTCCTCATTGCTGGTATAATATCCGTTGGGTTATATCACAGGTAACATTACTGATTGTGTTCCTAGGTACAGGCATGCAGTTTATAGGAAGCATACATCAGAAAAAAGGTGGATATGCTACTTTGATCTGCACATCAACATATGTACTATTATACCAAATATCACAACATATTTATCTCGTTTCATATTGGGTGGTCTTGTGGTGCCAAATACTCACCCACCTTGAGTATTACACTCTTTGACATACAAAAGTAGTCCAAAAACAATCTAATCTCACAAGCACCAAAGCACACAAGCACCAAAGTAACTAGAGAGTGCCTTTATCAATTTGACTTTGTTAGGAAGAAAGGAAGGTTCCCAATTGATTTAGTCCAAACTCATATGTGCTCTTTAAATGACCAGTCCAAGGAACAGTCCATGTCCAGAGAAATTGGTCCGTTATCACTTCCGGCAGGGCATACAGTTGTCAGAGCAAATCGCTTATTTGATAGTATAGTGAATTTCTGGAATTGTCCATTTAAACCAAGAAGATCGTACTCGTAGTAATATGTGTGATGACTGTCATTCAAAGTAGTTTGTTCCATTAGTATAAAACCGAGAATAATCCATGCGGCAAGGGACCATGTTAATTCCTTTCTCGAATGATCGGCATCCCGCCACATTGACCCTGTAGTTGGAAAGATAACGAATGAGAAGTGATCATTGCTTTATAATTATAAATTAGTATAAAAAAGACAAATTATAACATTTTGCTCAATTCTAACTATTCAGTTCCAGGATTAATGCCACCTTGCTTTGCTCACATAAATCTCATTATTGACCAGCCCATGGTAATGTACTGATATGTGTTACAAAACTATTAACAACATATATATATGTTATATCAATCCAGGGAGAACTCATGTTAATTCACCGATGTGAATACAATTCTTCATCATTGTTCATTCCATGAGGTAAGATTGGTCCAGTCTGTAGAATCAAGCGTAATTCTTGCCTGTGTAAGGAAGATAGACGATTACCACCTATTTAATGTTTAGGGATTAACTTAGCTTGGGTCCAGTCACCTGCGTGTCTATCATGGAAGTGTTTAACTGTGCTATAACTGAAATCTCTATTGGTAATGGCTCTCCAATGCTCTAAAATATGTTCTTTCACAGGAAAAGTCGTAGAGCCTATGTACCACTTACCACAGGGGCAGGTGATGGCATAGACTACAAAGTCTGTGTGCCAGGTAATCAATTTGGGAATTTTCCATCTTTTCTGAGTTCTTTTAAGGGTGACCTAATTGATATTATCACTGTGTTTGCAGGCTTTGCAATGCCCACATTTTCTGAAGCCATTCACTTGTCTTAACCAGTTGGTTTCCTTACGGGGGAGATGGCTTTGTACCAGTAGATCTTTAAGTGAGCAATTTCTTTGGTAACTTAAGTAGAGAGTCATTCCTATCTTGTTCCTCAGAATGGGACCCTTTCTCATTATGCCCAAACTTGGTTTAAAAACCTTTCTCAACTGCTCTGCTTGACTGCTGCATTTAGTAAAAAACCTAATAGGCTAATCTTGTCCTTACTTCCGGACTTTAGGGCGAAGTAATTGGAGGAGGACTTTATGCCTCCTCATGATTTGTGCTTTTCTGTCTGCCTGTTTTAAAGCTGCATTTACGTTTCACTCAGAGGAACTCGCTGTATGAAATACTCCACTTGAAGCTGGGTAGGTGGCAGCTCGAGGCATGTAATATAGAAATTCCTACTGTATCTTTTCTGTATGGTTCTGTATGATTTGTCCCATTATCAACCACTTGTTTGAGGTCTAATAAATCATTACTTTGTTGGCTATGGTGCATGGTAAACCTTAAATTCATATCATTGTTATTCAGTGCTTTCATAAACAACTTCAAATCTGGTTCAGTACGTTCACACACACAAAAAATGTCATCAATGTATCTGAGCCAAATACTCACTTTGTCTAACCACTGCTCTGTTTCTCTAACCCAGAGCACCTGCTTCTCCCACCAGCCTACCACAAGATTGGCATAACTTGGGGTGAAGCAGGACCCCATGGAAGTCCCTTGTAGCTGTTTAAAATACTCATTTTCAAACATAAACACATTTTCTTTAAGACATATTTTAATCATGGGTAAAATCATATGCGTGGTTTCCAATAAGTATATACTTCGTGTTTTTAAAAAGTATTTGCAGCCCTCTAATCCATCAGAGTGTCAAATGCTCATGTACAAGATTTCTACATCAAGGCATACTAACCAGTTATTGTTGTCCAGGCACAAATTTTGTATTTTTTGTAGGAAGTCTTTGGTATCTCTTATATAAGAGTTAAGGTCTTTGACGAACAAAAACAGAAAGTGATCGACAAATAACGAGGTGTTCTCCAGTAAGCTATTCTTAGATGAGACAATTGGTCTCCCGGGGGCTCAAGAGTATTCTTATGTATTTTTGGTAGTAAATAAAGTGTTGGTGTTGTGGGAGTATCATTGCGGAGCAACTGTCTTTCGCCCCAATTAAGCAACTGTTTGTCAAACCAACTTTGTATCAAAGTGAAATATCTCTCACGTAGATTGGTCAAGTATGTCTTGTCTACTCTGCAGTAACATGTGGTATCATTCAATTGGTGATGGGCTTCCTTCACATACATCTTTCTAGTCATCAGTACCACATTCCCACCTTTATCAGATGGTTTAATAATAAGATTAGGGTTACTTTGTAAACTGGTTACCGCCTCCCAATATTCACTGGACAGGTTTCGACATTGTGATATTTTACCAATGAGACTTAATAGGTCCTGTGGTACCATGTCACAGAAGTTGTCTATATTATCCTTAGCTGTCTGGGGTATGTACTTTGAGGATGTTCAAAATCTAGTTTAATCTAATTCACTTATATGTACCCCATACCTTTATGGAAGTTCAATGAGATGGACTGGATCAAAAGGATCAGCGCTCACTTAAAGTACAGGTTTAACTTTGTTCACCAAGATCATCTATCACACGTAATGTGGGGTGTCCTCAATTGCTAAACTAGACTTAATTTTAGGTGATCTATTAAGAGTTTGTTGAGATGTATTTTTGTCTTGTAGTGCATGTAACTTGAACAGTTTTAGTTTTCGCTCAAATTTGTACAATTCGATACATGTTTGTGCATAATCTAGTGACATACCTGGACAGAACGATAAACTCAAATTAAGCACATTCTCTTCATTCTTTGATACTACTCTATCAGAGAAGTTAATTACCATTAGCTGTTTCACCGTCTCTGCCATTATTTGAAGGAGGTGAAATTCCTCCGAAAAAGACATTTGCTCTCTTGTGTTTGATGATGCACCATCTGTAGATTCTTGATCGGAGCCTAAATCCGTGCTCGATTCTCCTCTGCCTCTTTCCATGACTCCAAGGGCTCTGCCTCTCACTAGCTCTGTTCTTGTTTTGTCAAATTTCTTCGCGAAGGTTAAGATCCTACCAGTTGCATAGTCTCGCTCATCTTGTACACATTTGCATTGTTTCCTTCCGATAATATCTTTTTGATATGCTTTAATTCTGTCATCAGCTTGTTTTAGAATTTTTTTGATTTTTCTTGATCTTCCTCTTTTTTTAAATCATCCATTAGTTTGTGTATTTTCAAAATCAAATCCTTTTGTTCATCCCAGGCATTGGCGATTAGGATCTGAAGCATTCTTTTGGAACAGGCAATAGTGTTGTCAGCCCATTCTTTTAATACTTGTGGTTTAGGCATTGCAAATGTAGGCATTATAAAAATCCATAGTACTCTTGGTATGCAATCCACTTCAATATAATGTTGTAAAGAGATGGCTTCCCACCATCTACTGGTTTCCTTCTTCCTTAGTCTGGCAGTATATTCCCTCTTTGTTTGATGTTGGTTGGATTGAATTGTCGAGCTTTGGTGTTTGTTGTATCACTAGAAATAGTGTTTTTTTTTTTTTTTTAAGATTAGCATGGCAGAGGCCTCCTGGCCTTTCAAAAACTCTTCTGCCATTCTTTTGGTCGGGAGCAAGCTCCTTTCACTCCTGCGATCATGCTGTAAAACTGATTAGCTTCGGCGTACCTTGGCTGCTTACGATAATTCTTTCATGCAGGTACAGACCGTATCCTTGTCCACACACGCCCTCAGAGGTAGGCTTTACTGGAGACCCTCCCTTAATCCCTAAAAATACCCTTGCCACCCAATGCTCCTACCCACCCCTAAAAACACCTTTACCACCTAATACCTTTACCCACCTCTAAACCCTAAAAATACCCTTACCACCCAGTAGCCCTACCCACCCCAAAACCCTAAAAGCACCCTTACCACCCAATTCCCTTACCCACTACCAATCCCTAAACCCTAAAATACCTTTACCATCTTATACCCCTCCCCATCCCTAAACTCCTACTCACCCTTTAAACTAAACCCTTAAATGTGTGTGTGTGTGTGTGTGTGTGTGTGTGTGTGTGTGTGTATATATATATATATATATATATACACATACACACTTGCACACAAACATTTATTCTTACCTTAAATAGACTTACCATACATGGTAAAGGCATATGCATGGTAAAAAAGAATGCGTGGTAGATGCACTGTGTGCTAATTCTCGCATTGTGAAGGCTGTTTCCCCTGTGAATCATCAGCTTGACTGCAACCAAGATTAAGCCTGTAATTCATCAACCTGCTAGACGTTTGTGCCATGTCTTTGTTCAAATCACCTCTTCTTGAGAAATCTCATTTGTTGCTTCCGACTCATGAACTTACATATATGATCCATCCTTATGACACAGTAACACAAGCTCTTTTCCCTGAAGTTTTGGTGAAACTTGAGAGTAGAAATGCTCATCCTGGAAAGTTTAATCATATGCTTTGCAGTTGCTTTAGGCACAAATGATCCACACTAAAGATTATCTATGAGTAAAATGTTCATAACTAATTCTCAGTAGACCTTACAAGCTCAAAGAAAGGTGTTGTAGCCATTAGGCATATCAGACACACATGATCTTATTCCATTCAGAAATGCTGTAAAGAAAGGACATGCTACATACTAGCCATTTTTACAAAACCACAGTATCTGCTAAACAAACATTTTATTCAGAGCAATTGTGAGCTTACATGCCTACCTATGGTGGCTATGAAAGTAATTTCTAACCATTGATTAGATTCTGGTTGGTAAATATCTTGAGTTTATCTTTTTACGGTATTCTAATAAAACACACATTTTTATTAGCATTTTGGAAAAGAGTGCCTATAAGAAATAGCCCAACACAGCATGACATTGGTGTTAGCAAGAGTGATATGCATTATAGATCAGGAGTAACGGTGGCGGACGGTGACATTTGAAAGTGGTGAGGCGTAAAATGATTGTCATACTGCACTGTAGTGAGCGAGCGAGCCCGAACAACCCAAGGGTTTGAAAAAGAGTGGAAAAATGGTGCATTTTCAAGCAAATTTGAGAAAGCAGGAAGGTTAATAAAGAAATTGTGAAAGTGCAGTTATTACATTAATAAAGAGATGTCATATAACATAGGTAGCTGCTTATTCAGTATAACCACAGGGCTTCATAACAGACTTCGAGATATAATGCATTTCTGACTACCTCACAGATGTTTTTTATTCAATAAACAACTAAACAGGTCGCAAACGAGCAGCATTCAACATATTGTTTACTTTTTGTATCTAAAATCAGCACGTCTGTCTTTAAGAGCAGCAAACTTTTCAATAACTTGAATGTTGAAGTCTGGGATTCTTTTCAGTAGTTCACTCTCGATAGAGAGCATTGCCCAAGCATTTAGTCTTTCCTCAAGCATGGTGTTCCTCAGTAATGTCTTAGTCCTCTTTAAGGTGGAAAAACATCGTTCTGACTCTGCTGTTGTCATAGGAGTGGTAATGACAATTTTTAGTAAAGCCACTGTCTCTGTAAGTGACTTTTCCATATTAAGTTTATGAATTAAAGCCAGCAAAGACCTGGCACCTTTGGCCTTCCGGTACACAGTCAACTCAGTTTTCAGGTCCTCTTGGTTGAGCATAGGATAAGATTCCACAGCCTCATTCAGAGCATGCTCAGGGAAGGATTCATCATATTGTGCAAAGTAGTCACTTTCCAATAATGCAGCACTCCCCAAATGTTTTGTGAAAGCAAAACGTTCTTGTGCATGCACAATTACAATGTCACATATCTCCTTTGCATTTCGGACCAGGCTGGTGATGTTTTTCCTGTGGTTTGAAAAAGTAGAATCCTCTGGCAGTTTGCTGTCTAATTTGTCAACCTCGTCTCTCACTTTGCTTATGCTTTCGACAAACATAGTGGTATATCTTTTCACAGAGACAGTATCTATCTCTCGCACTTGTAACTGATTGTATAAAGTTTCGACAGATAACATTATCTCATGAAATAAAAACAGAAAGAACTGAAACTCTGTCTTTTAGTGTTCTAGCAAAGCCAGGGGCTTCACTGTGAGTTTTGAAATCAAAGGTTTCATTGGCTTCTATGGCTTCAAAACATTTCACAAGGTCCTCCCTATATTAGGATATTAGTTTGACTGTACGTATGTTAAAGTTCCAACGAGTTGAGGATCCCAACCCTTTTGTCCACAATCTCCTGAAGTGCCTCCGTTCTTTTGGGGGAACGTGAGAAGAATGCTGCCATGCCTTCAACATCCTGAAAACAAATTTGTGTCTCGGAGATCTTTGATACTGCCTGTTGCATACTAAGATTAAGTTGGTGGGCGTAACAGTACACATAATGAGCATTAGGGTACACATCTCTATTTTTTTTTTTTCCTGTACTCCACCAAGGCTTCCACTCATTACGGATGCACCATCATAGCTTTGTGCGATTCGTTTTTTTTTTTTTGAGGCACCGCTGGAAAAATTAAGCACAGTTGACACAGTATAGCTGCAGTAATCGTTTCTGCACTAGAGTCTCTTAAATGTGTGAAACCATAGAACCTCTCCACAACATTATCGTCATTGTCCAGGTACCGAAAGACTAATTACGGACTGTGTTTTTGTGGCCACATCAGTGGTGTCATCAGCCTGAATAGCCACAAAGTCTATGTTTTGCAACTCTTGGACAATATGGCTTCTCATAATGTCTAGCATACACTCAAGGAGTTCATTTTGTATAGTTTTAGAGGTGCCCTTAAAGACTGTAGCACTTGCTAAATGTACTTCCATTTCCTTGTCTATGCTTGCTATTAAATCCACAAGGCCTCTGAATATTCCAGGATTTGGGGAACCTTCTGATTCATCATGGCCTCGCAATGCCAGTTGGAAAGCACCACAGAAACAAATGCAATCAATTATTTTTGATAGTATGTGTCTATTCCTATCAACTGCTTCATTGTGTTTCTGTATTGTTTGGCGGTATGCATCGTTTGTGTGCTGCTCAATCGGTGTGTCTGCCACCATTCCCAGTCTCGTCAGGTTTTCCATATGCTTTCTTGTGTGTGCATGCTTCTTTATTTTTTCAGACAAATGCTTCAAGTCTTTTACTCCTTCTCTTGTCCAAGAAAATTCACCATTAAACAGCAAGCAGGGGAAGCCGAACAGTTTTTGTCTTGACGGGCACCCTGTAAGCCAATCAGCTTTTGTGTAGCAGGTGTTTGAGAATGTACGTTTGTAAGATTTTCCTCTGTCCTGGGTAACTTGTTTTAGTTGTAGGTCAGGCTGATCAGGTCCTAATCGCTTTTTATGTAGTTTCTCTTCTAGTGGCTGTGCATGGAATGACATTGTAATTAGCTGTTCTACTGTATTCATCATGCAGATGCTGTCCTTACCAATATTAAAGAAACCTGTCAATAGTCAAAGTACAACGTATAAGGTTTGGTGCAATAATATCAAATTTCAGTATAAATACATATCTCTTGTGCATTATCGCAATATATTCCAACAGCTCCCCTTTGGACCACTTGACTGCTAAAAATACAGCCTTACTGCCTGCTGCCTCAGTGTGCCATAGTGGTTGCTGAAGGCACTGAAACAGACACTGCTTGAGGGCCTTGAACAAGGCAAGGAATAGATAGTGTCTTTAACAACCGTTATTGCCCAAAGCACAGGGCTAAGGCTATTAGTAAATTCCATCCACTGAGGGTACAATGTTCAGAATGTGCACCCACCCCAACCACCATGTAGAGTGACTGACCACATACATAGCCCTAACTCCAATCTAAAAAAAATCAGTTTCCTTACCTTTAACACTGGTGTTTGCTGGGTCGTAGCCGGGTGAAAGAGCAGCAAAGAAGGATGGGGCCTCTTGTTCTTCGTCCAAATATTGAACAAAAATTAGGTAATGTTTCAGGTTGTCAGGCTTTACCAGGTGCTGAAAATAAAAATATAACAATTTATTTTTGAAACATTAGGGTAATCAAACAAAGACTGGGGGGAAAAACATAACGCTCCAATTTTTACCTTGCAGTTTGCTTGCAGCTCTTAGATGACAGTTAATAGCTCACTGTTGTATGTTAGGATTTTAACAAACTGCAAGTAACAAAAGGATCTCTCTGACAAAAGCAGTGACTCACTGACCTATTTACATCATGTGAATTTTGTGATCTGCATCAGGTACATGTTCTTTGCAGCAGGCACATTAACCTTCTGCGCTACCTTTCCATGAGTCAAAACTTCCACTAGACAAAACTCTGATCGCTCTCTAGGAAAAACATTAACCATCAGCATTATCGTGAAATTTTTATTGTCTCTCGTCAGGCCACAACTGAAACCCAACGCACCTTCCAAGTGTGATTGCTGAAAGCAACTCTCAACATGTAACATTTCAGACACCACCCCTCCATATATGAAACCTGACACCAACAGTCCACATGTGATTCTTGTGATTCTTAACTCTACATATGTGAGATCCTTGACACCATCCTTCACATATGAAATAAACCTTCTGATTTCCACAGGTGCTTCTAGACACCCACACAGAATATGCCAGGCCCTTTCTACAGACAGCAATCCCATCTGCAGACCCCGTGCCCCTGTACACAAGCCAGCTTGCACACACTTTATTACCCCAGCCCCTTATGCTGACACACTCTTGTTGCCCAGTCTTCAATGCCATTCAACACGTATGGCCTTTCAACACAATACCAGCCAGCATAGTATGCACAACCCTTAGTTGCAACCCACACTTGACCAGCCTGCCCCCCACCACAGGGGAGAGCCAGTGCCAACCCAACCCTCGGCACCCCACTGCCCCCTATGGGTGAATCCCTGGGACACCTTCTCCCAGGGCCCCTCCATGGACTACAGTTGTGCCAATGATGTTTTTACGGTGAGCGTGTCTTGGCATCAGTACCTTGGTTATTGCTGTCCAGCCAATGAGTAAGTTACAACAGTAATAATAATTGTGGCACTGCCGGATGGCTCCAAGTTCAGGCATGCAGAAAATGCACTAGCACATGCTTGTTTGTTGACATTGTGGGATCACACACCTCCGGGCTATCTCCGGCAAAGTTGTTTACATAAAGACATCTGAGAGTGAAGACGGAATACATCCGGGTCATGGGATTATACAGCCTGTGGAGCACACACACACTGTGTAACATTCATTTTTACATTAACCCTGTGCGACTAAACACCCCATTTAAAAGCACAGGTCTAACAGCTGAATTCCACGGGCGCACTTTGCCATCATTTGATTTTCTGTTCTAGATTTGTTCTATAAACAGACGGCAGGGCTGCAGCCCTCACCCAGCTGAAAACGGCTCGCGATGAGAGACCCGTCCCCAGAGGAGGGGTCTCTGCTACGCCCCTACTCCCCACAACATGGACTTTATACAGATGCGGTGCCGGAAACTTCTGGATGCAAGCCTCGTCGCCAGGACATGTCCCTGAGGCCTGATGGAGGCTTGCAGTTGAGGACTGTGTATGTGATGGGCCTCCCGCCGAGCGGCCTGTGGGGCCATTCACAATCACAGCTCAGGGTGGGGGCCTGCCGCACAGGCCCCTCCCGGCCCATTCAGCTGCTACTGCGGCCGTAATGGGCCCTGTCTGGAACTTCATCATCCTACCCCTGTTTGTGTATTGGCTGTCTGGTTTTCTGCCCAGGAGCAGGGAGAAGGGATTCATGGCAAGTGGTACTGCTGTAGGTGAAGTAATATGTACAAGGCTTGGGCTGAAACAATAGCAGAGCTCACATTCTAGCGCCTTTATCCTGTGCCAGTGACCAGAGGCGCTATTCCTATTAACCTTATGTCGGATGCAGGTCAGCCCTAGTCCAACTGCGCCTATAAATCTATACCAGCCGCCCAGGCACACGCCTGACTTGGGCATAGCGGCATCATAGATCTCAAGAGACAAAACCCGACGTTGTGTGAGGGCACCAGACGTGTCATTGTAATAGATCATCCAAGCTCTCAGTGTCCACGCGGGAGACGCGCGCCCAACTCAGAGATTTTCTCCCACCTGAGTGAACACGAGATAGGGATAGATGCTACACTAGAGTGCGCGATCTGTACCACTGGGGATGGACAAGATCTGGTCCGGGATGGACAATATTCTGTTAGTGCCTGTATGTGTAATCAGTTTTGGAAATCAAAACAGGCTTGGGCAAAAAAATGGATGCAGACTGTGTGATTTGTGTGGTTAGTGTAGAATGAAGGGAGTATTTGGACCTGAATGCTGGCACATTCCTTAAGGGAACATAAGTGTAAATAATGTATATACTGAAAATAATAACTAGGTAAAAATGACACTTCCAGCACAAGTAGAGGGAACACAAATAAAGTGCATGTAAGTTATAATCTTAAAGAACCCTGGTAGATAGGGTGTGAACTTGTGACCCCTTTGCTGTGACAGGAGCCTGAAAGTGCACCCACATTCCTCCCTAGTGCGTTGGTATGCCCTGCAACAGGATCGCATGCCATTAAAGGCTGGGACTGGGCAAAAAATAGGCACGGGCACCGAAATAAAAGTGCCATATTTGCAAATCGGCCAGTTTGGACTTGTAAAGACGAGCTGTATGAGCTGCGGAAGATTGCATGCATTGTGCTTGTTGCAGGCAATATTTGGGGTGATATCAAGTAAATCAACAGTGCAAGCCGACTCACCTGACCCTTAAACAAGCCCACAAACTGCCACACACCTGTCCAGACCAGCCCATCGGGCACTGCTTACGGGCCTGAATATAGTGGGACAGCTGAGGCGGGGTAATTTAATCAAGACACCGTGACCGTCCGTCACCGCACGAGGTCTGTGTGTGGTGCAGTGTCGTGTGGCGGCACGGTGACGTGACTGCTGCGCTGAGATGTAGGAACGAAATGGCCATCCAATCATACTGCATGGCTTCACATAATAGCCACAGTGATTGGCCAGACAAGTGTGGCTGCGGCAGTGCCACCACCCACGCGGGCACCCAATACTGTGTTATTCCTGCCTTCAGGCTAAACTGTGTCTCAGCCAATCCTGGCGCTGCTTGCAGCCACATTTTTATGCGGGATGGGTTTGGGCTTTCCCAAGATAACGCAATTCGTCTTTTTGCCAATATAAGCCCCAACATTACTAATCTCCTACTTAACTTTTTATTTTTGGGGGCTGGTAGTAGTCCTAGCAATACTGTTTTAATTTCTTTAGAGATTGTCCATCCTGTTACCTCTTCTAGTATATCTGTGACTTCCATCCAGTAGGAGGCTATAACAGAACATTGCCATACCACATGCAGAAAATCTGCCTCTCCTGTATTACATCTAGGGCATTCAGGTTTCCGAATTGGAAACATTTTACTTCGTGTTTTGGGGGAGAGATATGTTTGATGTATATAATTATATTGAACTAACTTAAACCTCGGATTGGAGTTCACCGTCTTAACTCCCTCATGCACTTTGATCCATTCTCGTTCTGATAATGGTCCTCCCAAGGCCTCCTCCCAACGTGCTTGGACCGGTAGGGTCGGGGCTTTCAAGTCCTCCCTAAGTGCTCGATTCAAATGTGAGATTAGGCAGCTAGCCTGTGCCATATAGAGCATTGCCTGGAGCACTCTTGTTACTGGTGGTTCCTCTGGGAATGACTCCCATAACTCGCTAGTCACATGTGATATCTTTCTATATTGCAGAAATTGCCCTCGTCCTAGCTCATATGCTTCCTCCACCTCCTCACGGGAGATGAATTGGTTATTTGAAAAAAGGTCTCCCATTATGAGGCATCCGCCTTCTTTCCATTTATGGATGGATATATTATCTGCTATTTTAGCATAGGGTTGTATCACCCACAGCAGCATATCTGGTCATAAAGGGAGAGGCCTATCACTTTCTTGACTACCCGGTCCCAAGCTCATGCCACGTGTTGGATTATGTATGGAATGTCGCGCGGTACACCTACCCCTCTCATTAAGTGTCCCGCAAGTTAGTCTCCCTCATACATTCCGGCTAACAGTGTCTTTTTCCAATTATCCTGATCTAGCCAGTGAATTGAAGCTTTGCGGCCATGTAATATAGTTCAGTATTATGAACCTCTAGCCCCCCCATCTTGCCCTGTTCTTTGCAGAGTCTTTAAGCTCACTCTCTTGAGTTTTGATCCCACAACAGCTCGATCAATATTTTATCTAATGTTTTAAAGTAGTGTTTAGGGATCTCATAGAATGAATGTTGAATCACATATAGACATCTCTGCAGGACGATCATTTTTATAATTGCGATTTTACCCTTGGTAGCCCTTGCATAAAGCGCACAGAACCCTTCAGTCCGTCAACCACTCACCCTATGTTTAATTCCAAATGTCTCTCTGCTGTATTTGCCAGCCTAATTCCCAGGTATTTGGGATCAGCTTCTGATCTTGGTAATCCCATAAATGGCAATTATTCCCTTGGCTTTCAGGCCAGCTGGCCCACCCACAATACTATTGATTTGTTAGCGTTTGTTTTTAATCCAGAAAATTTGCCAAACTTATTCAGTATTTCCAACAGTTTGGGGAGCGTTTGAGTGGGCTGTCAAACAAATATTGGAGTATCATCCACGTACATGGAGACCATGTGAATTGTGTTGCCTAATTTTATTCCCCAGTTAACCATCTTTTTCCGCAGAGATTCCGCCAGCGATTCCATGGCTGCCGCAAATAGTAACGGAAACCTGGGACAACCCTGTCGGGTGCCCCTCTGCAATGTAAAGATTCTTGATATTAGCCCTCCCATGTGCATGTAGGCCTGGGGAGTATCATAAAGCAACCAAAGCCACTTAATATAGCCCACTCCCATTACTCTGTGTTGCCCATAGGAATGGCCAGTCCAGGGAATCGAAAGCCTGTTCTATATCTAGCAGCGCTAGAGCGCAATCCTCAGTTTCTATAAATGTAGAATGCCACACGTGCAAGCCGTCGTAGGGTGTGTGTGGCGCTACGATGCGGAATGAAACCAGATTGGCCCCGATGTATCAGAGTCGATATACAGGGCAAGAGTCTGCTGGCTAGTACCCCACTTAGAATTTTCATATTTCGGTTTAAAAGAGAAATCGGCCTATATGAAGCTGGGGTTCTTGGGTTCCTACCTGGCTTAGGGATCATAATCACAATTGCCTCCCTCATAGAGGTTGGAAGAGTCTGGACTTGCAACGACTCATTATACACATCCAGTAATCGATCAACCAGTAGTGGTGCAAATACTTTATAAAATTCAGACTGAAACCCATCACTACCCGGGCTCTTAGCTGGTTTGAGCCTCTTGATAGTTTCCAACATCTCTTCTTTAGTGATTGGGGCATTTAGTCCTTCACTTGTCTCTTGTTCTAATTGGGGCAAACCTAGTATGTTAAGGAACTCTCCTATCGCGTCTATCGGAGGCAAAATTTGCTTTGCATATACCTTCGCCATATGTTCTGTCAGAATATCCAGAATAGCAGCCTGGGTATAAACCACTTCCGTGTCTATTCTTTCCATTTCTACTATAGACGATATTGGTGTTTCATTTGTTATTAATGTAGCTAAGAGTGCCCCTGATCTGTCACCCTCCATGTGCAGGCATTGTCTATATGCTGTGTAATTAAATTCTCCATACGATGTATGGCCTCCATTAAGTCTTTCCGGATATTGACCCTTTCCTTTTTTTACACTGAGGCTGGGTATGTAGTCGTATTTCTACTTTGCGTTGTTTCTCCTCCTGGGATTTAATATCTCTCTCAAGCTGTTGTCGGACCCCAAATGTGGTCTTTATACACACCCCTCTTATCACAGCTTTTATTGCCTCCCATTCTGTCGCTCTTGTATTCGCTGTTCCCCAATTATCTTCAAAATAATTAGTGATCTCCTCAATAAGGGTCTTTACAAAAGGGGGGTCCGATAATGCTTCCACCCGTAATCTCCACATTGGTATAGGTAGGCTAGGTCGTTTAACATCCATTGTGAGCAACTCTGGTGAGTGATCCGATAAATACCTAGACAAATAAGTTATGTCCAGTACATCAGGGGTCAGATCCCCTCATATAGAGCATTGATCAAGTCGCCTATGTGTGTTCGTCGCTGACGTGTGGCAGGAGAAGGATCTTTTCATTGGATTCCTTACTCTCCATATATCTTACATGTCTATCCCGGTTAACAAGTCCCTAAGTGTTCGGGTCATGTCCAGTTTGGTATTGTGTTTTGGGGGCTCTCTATCTAGGACTCCATCTAGGACACAGTTAATGTCTCTGATTAGAATATCTCCCGCCCCCAAGTATGGAGTTGCTAGCGAGAGTACCGCCGGGAAGAAATCAGGGTAGTCAACGTTTGGGGCATACACATTGATAAGACATATATCTCGTCCATCCATTCTAGCATGCAGTATCAGTTAGCGCCCCTCTGGGTCAGTAACATGGTGGAGGTATTGGAACGAAACTCCGGGGCTATCCAGATAAGGGCCCCTCTAGCGAACCCTGAGTACGAGGTGGCATAAATGTGTTCCCTCCATCTTCGTTTTATGCTCGAGATCGTGTCCCCCATACATGAGTTTCCTGCAGATATGATATAGATATCCTATACCGTTTTAGATAAGCAAATACACACCTTCTTTTTTCAAACATTGCGATTCCCCTTACATTCCAGGTGAGTAATTTTATTACGGGGGATGCCATAATCTCTCAACATTGCATAGTTCTACATACCACAAATGGATTTCCGGTGACATTACTACTTGCTGTAATATTAGGTCACTCGTCCCATGCGGAGCCCCACCCCCTTCCCCCCTTTTAAATGAACACATAACTAGTGCAACATGCACAACAAGAGTATCATCTGTCCCCCCCACCCGTTGGGCAGTCGTGTGAGTTTCATTGCTAGCCTTAAAACCAACACAAAATCCAGCACTTACCGCCCCATACCACCCTCCACCCAATCCTTTATACAAATTTGTAAATTATGACAAAACAGGCAAGGTCTAGGTCTAACCTGGCCTCGCAATATTCCCTGTATAACTGAACTTTGGCATATGCTACGCTAGAGGACCGGTATCGCCTAGGTGCGAGATCACTCTCCAGCTTCCCAAGGGGACCTGAACTCTAATGGAGGAGTTGTTTCCTCGCAGCCGCCCTTTTCGCCCCCTAGTCCTTCATTCATCATAATAATAATAATGTTCTCATTTATACAATGCCCACATCGTCTTTAACTTTTCAAACACTTGTAATTCCACACCAACATATTTGTGATACTTAGTCACTTATCTGCTCCCTTGGCCATTAGAATTCGGAGTATAGTCATCCCTGTTCGCTACCTTGATCACCATTCTCAGTCTCGGGGTCCTACGTTAGCTCTATTGATTCTGGCACAGTCTCAGTGTCCGAAGCTTGCAGAGTACCATTGTGCTGAGCTTTAATCCTTTCCTATCAATTGTTGTATCCACCCGTTTCTGTCACCTGGACCGCCTTCTGTCCTGATTCGAAGGTTTCGCAGTTTGGTTACCTGTTGATCCGGTGGATGAGGCCAGGCGTCGCCCCCCACCCTCTCCTCTGGTATCCAATCAGTCGCTCGCATCTCCTGCAGTGAAAAAGAATAATGGACAACCTTCGTTCTCAACTCGCAGTTTTGCAGAAAACATGAAACTGTACTTTAAATTCAATTCTCGCAGTCTTCGCTTGACCGCAATGAAGTATATCCTCTGTTCCTGCACTCTTTGGGTATAGTCCGGATGCATCAATATTGGTTGGCCTTAAAAGGAGAACTGCCCCCTTCTGCGGGACATTTGGAGGAGAAGGTCCCTATCCTGATAATTAAAGAGTTTTGCTATTATGGCTCGCGGAGGTGCTCCGGGCCTGGGCATCGGTACTAGTGCTCTGTGCACTCTTTCAATATTAAAAACTTTTGATAGTCTATTGGGGGCGATTTCTCTAGTTATCTAGTCTTCCAGAAATAATTCCACCGAATGGCCCTCCTCTTTTTCGGGGAAGCCAACAATTCTTAGGTTGCTTCTTCTTGATCTCCCTTCGGAGTCTTCCGCCCCCTCATCCAGCTTTATAACCTGTTTTGTTGCTTTCAAGCACAGTAGCAGATAGACTTTTCATTTCTTTCTATAGTGTAGCGACGCCCTTTTCTGTGGTAGACACCCTGTCTAAGACCTGTCGTAGGTCGCATCTCAACAAGTTTACGTCTATGGCCACAGCGTCGATCCTGTGGACCATATAATCTCTAGTTGTTTGGATAGCCTGAAGCACATCCGTTAGCGTGGGGGGGTCGTCTGGATATTTCTCTGTAGGAGCTTTCCCAGCATTTGCGTTCCCACCACTAAATTCCATCCCTGGTTGCACGGGATGGGCATAGTTCGAAATTTTGTTCGCTTGGACTTTAGAAGTTTTGTCTTTCGTCATGTTGTTTCCCTGTGCCTCCACCCGGATTCCAGTTACCAGAGATCTCTCTTGTCTGTTGTGTTCCGGAGATCGTAATCCTGTACTGCGTCTTGCAGCAGATCTATAGTGGCCCTCTGCATTGAAGCCAATTCTGTCTTTATTTTCGCCCTCTTGCGGTCATAAGAAGGCAGTTCCTAGTGTCTTTATTAGAACCTGGACCGGGTCGCCCTCCATTCTGATTCACTTCCCCGATGGCTGATTGTAGTATTGTCTACTTCCACTGTGTAGATCACCTTGCAGTCCTTCCCTTTATTGGACCTCCCAAATTGTGGACGAGAGACACTCTTTGCTGTGTCGCCTCCTCTCCACAATTCACTACAGTGTCTCACGCAGCATCATTGAGTTCACAACTATAATGGGCCCAACAGATCTATTTTCTACCAAGGATTACTCTCAAGCCTCCCAAGCAGCTTTCTTTGTCTCTCTCTATTCCTTCTTCCCCGTTTGTCTTCAGCACAGGACGGATCCCAGTGTATGCTTGTTATTTTTCTTTTTCCCCCAGCTAAGGTCTCTCACACTCCTTGGGGACGCCGCTCCCGATCTACCACAAGTGCATAACCCCCTCCGAGCCCAGACATCTCTTTACGACCTCCCGGGGGGAATAGCGATCAAATGTACCTCCCGGGGGTGCTATTGTGGTTCCTGCACTCACCCAGCTTACGAGAGCCCTCCGATTTCCTGACACCGGACCGATGGCGTCTCCGGTTCCTCTTTTAAGTCTGGGTCTCATTGACTCCCCGGCCTCTATTCCTCTGCGCCACAGCTCGTCACTGCCCTTGGCTGCACACCTCCTCACTCTGCCGGTTTAGGATTCTCGTACCAGCTCAGTGGCCGGCCCACGATGCCAGGACACACCGCCAGGACAAGCCCGGAGATAAAACACAGCTGGTCCCCAATCTGAGCCATACGGTCGGCTTACGATCGTCCGCGGCCCAAGATGGCGCCCGTCGTGCCCGACGATCTTCGTTGCCGTCACCGCTTCTCCGGAGCGCCTGCCGGGTCCGCATCCCTTCCACTTTAGTAGGGCAGGATCCCTGTGTGACTCTATGCATTGGGGCTTCTGTTTAGGGGCAGGATACCTCAGGATGTTACAAATATTGGGCCGCCGCGAGGAGCTCAGCAAAGCAGGTCTAACCAGCCATGCTGCCTACTTTGGCACTTTTATGGGGATATTGTCTCACCTGATGTATCAGTACTTCAAATAGAGAACATATGTCTTAGAGCACAGCCATCCTCCAGTCCTCAGTGCCTCTCCTGACACCCAATACTTGGCAGTGTCATAATAAGCCAAGAAAAAGCACAGATTCAACAACATCTTTGCTTGCTTCTTAGATCCCACAACACAGATGCCTAGAACCATAGTACTCATGTAACACACTAGCAGTCTGTAATGCCTCAGAAATCAGTTCATGCTGCTATTGCCTGATCCCCACCAACATCCTATCCACTTCCTCGTGTGCAGCAAGCAAGTTTCTTGCCTTGTTAGCATATGTATAGAGTCAGCATTGTGCTGCCTGCCATGCAGCCTTTGTGGTTTGTTTCAGCACCAGTTGTTTACTAATACTTTTGTGGTACAGCTACTCCTCACTGGAGGTGCCATATTTGTGGTCAAGCTCAATTTACACAGGCAGCAGTGTGACAGCTGCTACTACTGTGTTGCACTTATGTCATCTCAGATAGCTCATTACCTTGCAACCCTGATTGCAGCCTTAAATACCTCAGAGGGCATGCCTCTAGATTGGACCAAATGCTCCTTCAGTTGGAAGTGCTGCTCTGACTACTTCTTGATGAACCCAACAAAGCCCTCATCAATCAGCCACCAGGTGCTTAACCTCCAAGTCCCCACTCTAGGGGGAATGTTCCAAGATACTATGTGATAGAATACATCTGACCATTTATGTATGTCTGTGGCTGTGAATACAAATGGTCTGCCCTCAAAAAGTAGCAATGAACTATTGAGAAAAATGTGTTAGTCCTCACTGAACAGTGCTAACATCACCAATCATCTTTGAGATTCAAGGATGTAGCCCAGTCTCAAAGGATAGAACCATTGTGCATAATCTTTTTGCAGCCTCTGACAGCTAAGTCTGCTATCCATGATTAGGTTAATATCATCCCCCAAAGATAGTGGTGCCCTTAGGCCTGGCCCAGAGAAGCCCACTAAGAGGGTGTGTCACAGCTTTGGTCAGGAGAGAGAATGAAAACATTTAGCATTGTTGAGGCTTACCAACAATGGAACCTCAACAACACTAAGTACCTACTTTACCTTTCTAGGCAAGATCGATCAATGTAAAGGAGGAAGACTTTTTAAAGAGGACAGCGTCCCTCTCAAAAACTTAGTGATATCAGCATTTAAGACCCTGGTGTAAGCAGGTGTTTTCATAATATAATCTTCTTGGGTGAGCAACGCCTTGTTCACTGTTCAACTGTTTCATGATTAAATAAATCATTTAGCCCATTAATGTCAGAATCTAAGTTAATTGATATTTGTATCCTAATAACCCAAGAATATTGAACCATATTCTTAACTACAAAGCAGTAGAGGCTCCGCTTATGTTACATAAGCCCTCTGTAGTGTTTATATGGGAAAGCCTGCTACATATCAATGTTGCTGTCAGAGGAAAAAGAGCTTTCTTTAGGATGAGAACCCTCCTCCACCCTGAGGTGGCATGCTTCATCTTAGAATTCTCCTCACTCCACAACAACTTGTTGTAGTGTGGGCTACAACTCCTAAAATAGGAGGAAATATTGGATTTTCAAAACTACCCAATGAGTGTCTGAGGTGCGGGTGAGCAGAGCAGAGTGTTAAGGATACAGTGTGAAAAAATCAAAAACTGTTGCTTTGTCGGACCTACCAACTTTTACTATGTCTGCCAGGGACAGGATTAAAAACTATAAAGGGAGGCAGGGAGGGGACTCTACCTGGGCTATTTCAAATAGGTCAACATGTTTCTGCTCTATTTTTACCCTGAAAGAGGTGCGAGGGGCTTTTGTCAGAGCCTAGTAGAGTCCCTCTGCTATTTAGTGCAAAATATAAAGAAAAAGATACTAGTACAAACGGTGGTCAGCAAAGGGCAAGGGGGATCCACCTCTGAAATCCCAGCTGTGGTTGGGTTTATCGCCTCCACTCGAGGCTCCCCTGGCAAGAGGCTCAGGGCTATGGTGATATGCAGCAGCTGCGATGCTCTTCTTGCCATTTCTCGCCCTTTGTTGACCATTGTTTATACTAGTATCTTTTTCTTTATATTTCCTTATTGTACTTTATAGCATAGTGCCTCTAATAGGTCCTGATGAAAGCCCAGGCCTCAGTTTCAGGATCGCACTAGTAATAGTTCATCTAAGAGGCATAGCGCCTTCTCTGCGCACTATCTCCCTTTACAGTGCTTCACCCTGCAACCAAGCCCCAGTTGTCATCACGCCAGAGTCCAGAACTTGGAGCTATCTGGCAAGTCACACCAGCCTTTGTGGGTTACTGACAGCAAGCTGGGGCAATCTGCATGACGGCAGTGTCTTTTATAGGATATATTCACAGTACAAGGAAAATGCCGGAGCACTCCGATAGCAAACAGTTATGAAAAAAGATTCAATGTATAGATTGCATAAATATGCATATATATTTTGATTTTACAATATCCATACAACCAGCAAGTATTTTGTCCTGAGGGACTTTTTCAAAGCCTATGTACAGCGTGGTACACCAAAAAAGTGTGAAGAATGTCCAGAAAAACGTAATTAGACACACAAGCCTCGATGAGTATAATCCCAAAGTATCAGTCAATCGACAACTATAGTGGAGAATAGGTATGCAGGGGGATTTTACGGCAACCTGCTGGTCAGAGTAGTGGACCAGTAAAAAAGGTTCCTTAAACAAAGTGAAGAGAGGGCTATGATATGCACTAGTGCACCTGTTGGAGACATGTCTCCATATACAGCGGAGGAGGAAAACAATTCTAGGCCCTAGGCGGGGGCTACAGAATGAAAGATTTCCTAGCTAACGTAACGAAAAGTTTCAATTCTGTTAAGGACTCTGAGGCGAGGATTATGCTATACTTTCTTCACTTTATTTTTCACAGCAGCCATTTTAAAGATATGTGAGAAAGTGGGTTTCTGTTGCAGGAACCCCCCCCCCCCCCCCCCCCCTTTTGTTGTTGTTGTTGTTGCCGGACTACTGATGCTCTGTGACTTGATGTGCTCTGGGGCCCTGCCAATCAGGATCCCAGGGCCTGTGTTCTTTCCCCAAAACAAAAACCAATTGGCAACTCTGGCCACAGGTAGGTCCCTGGTAAATGGTACCCCATATACCCAGGGCACTGTGACCAGAGAAGGCTCCTAAGGGCTGCAGCACCAATTGTGCCACCCTTAGGGGCCCTGTACCGTTTCACAAACACACTGCCTTGCAAGCTGCGTGTCTTGCTGCAGATCAAAAGCGAAGATTCGACATGGCACACATCCCTGTGTGCCATGCCTACCAACCACTGCCTTGGCCTAGGCCAGTCACCCCTCTAACTGGGTACACTATGCCAGTGGTGAGGGCACAAAGGCATGAGCCCTGTGCCCCTACAGTGTCTGAGTCCATTCTCAGACATTGTAAGTGCAGTGTACCATTAAAGAGTATATGGTGCTGGGAGTTTGTCATTACGAACTCAACAGTGCCATGATGGATACACTGAAGTCTGGGAAGATTGGTATCAAACTTCTCAGCACATTGTACCCACACTTATGCCAGTGTGGGTTTCAATGTAAAATGCACGATAGAGGGCATTTCAGAAATGCCCCCCGAACTCCACCCACAACCAGTGTTCCGACTGAGTGGCTGCTTAGGCTGCCACCCACCAGACATTTTGCTGGACCCCTGGGTCGAGAGCTATCCGCTCTCAAGGGCCTGCAACAATGCACATCCTGGGATAAGGGGCTAGGTCCCCTCCCCCAGGATGGGTAGGGGAAGCTTCAAAGGCCTGCCGCCTTTATGAGCCTCTCCAGACCACTTGCTGTACTCAGCAACTGGTCCCCACTTGTTCTACCCCCCACTTTGGGCGGGAGAACCGGCGGGAAAAACAAGGGAGGAAGAGAGGTGTGTCCACCTCTGCCAACTCCACCCCTAAGGTGGGGGAGGCGAGATGAAGCATAACCTCGAGTCCCTGCCATCTTGAGGATGGGGGGACTCAGCCAACCAGGGACAAGCTCTTGCCCCCCTCCCACTGGAGAGTGGCAAAATAGGGGGTGTGCTCACCCCAGGGAAGGGACCCACTGGTCCCTGCCCTTTACCTACCTGTAACGCCCCTAAATTTAGTATTTAGGGGCACCCTGAACCTTCCTTCCTCAGATCCAGCAACCACAAGAAAAGAAGGGCAAGAATCCGTGCAGAGCTAACAAAAGGACGACGCCCACTGACTTGGCCCCAGCCCTACAGGCCTGTCTCTCCTCGAACCTGCTCTTGCAAAAACCCCGGCGTGTCCAGCGGCCAGCAACCTCAAAAACCCCGGAGGATCTGCCTGCATTCACTTTCCAAGCTGGTTCTGCCGTGAACACCGGCCGTGTTTGAACTGCAGCTTCTGGTGCCATCAGGAACTGCGAATCCGCGCCACTCTGCACCCGCTGAAACCCGGCCCGAGCGGGAAAATACGAGGAGGCCCCCCTGGCGATCCTGACCCGAGATCCGGCGACCTCTGACCTGCCTCAAGCCTCCAGACGACACCTGCAGACTCAATCCAGAGGAACCCCCCTACCGCAACCAGAGCGGGTAAGAAAATCCAACGTCTCAAGGAACCCCTGCACCCGACGCCCCACGGCCTTGTGTGTCCAACCCAGCGGTGCCTAACCAACCCTCAACATACCCCTCGAAGTGGTGGTCACTCCTGGAAGATCCTCGTCCTCGAGCCTGCAGTGTTTCTTTGTCCCGGAGAATCTCCATTGAAATCAACAGGGCACCCGACCTCAAAACAGCACCCTGCAACCGGCTGCCCTAGTGCCGCTGAGGGTGCCCCTTTGGTGCTAACTTGGTCCCCAACTTGCCCTGAGCTTAACCCTAGGAGTTTTGCTCCCACAACCCCATGGCCTGCTTGCCAGCAGCCACCAACCGGAGTCCCCCTATCCTCCATAGGATAACATTGGGCCTCAGCACTCTGCACCTGACCGCCCTAGTGCCACTGGGGGTGCAACAACAGTGCATCACTGACCCTGGGAGACCCCTGAGTCTAACCCCAGAACCCTAACTCAAAAGACAGATCACCTACCTGGAAACCGATAACCTCTTTTTCCTCGTAGAATAACATTGACACTTTTTCTCCCAAAAAGTTTCTATAAGTGTCGACTTTTGAAAATTACAAATATTCCTTAAAAATCAGCCGAATAACCAAAACGCATTTTCTCAACTGCTTTCAGGAAATGTCCCATTGCTGAATCTAGGTATCCAGTACTGAGTAAGAAAAAGTGTCGTTAACATAACTTAACTGCTAAGTGAATTTCCTCCCATAGGATAACATTGGTGATTCTATGTGAAAAAGTTTGTGTCAACTTTTGAAATGCAATAATATTCTTTAAAAATCGTACCTCTAACTAAAACGCATTTACTCACCTGTTTTCAGGAAATGTCCCAGGGCTGAATCTAGGATCCAGCTCTGTGTTAGTAAAAGTAATCTGAAAAGTAATTAACTGCATTTTACTTAAAAAGCCCATTCATTCGAATGTACTATACCTGCAATGTGTTGCAAACTGCTTACTTAAACTGTAACCAAAATCAGTACTAGTTATACTGCAATTTTGAACTGTGTTCATACAAGTAATTTACTACTGCAAATTATTTTTTATGATTACCTGTACCAGGCTTGCTTGGTTCTAGAAATAAAGCAACAGTATATTTATTAAGCTTAACACTGTCCTCTGATACTGCCTTACTGCTCGACCAAGCTACCACTTTAGAGAGTAAGGTTCTATCTAACTTTAATCTCTGCCAAACCTCTGGAGACCGTTGGACTGTATACACACTGTACCTCACTTTGGTGCAATATATATAGAGCCAATTTCTTACAAGATATCAACAAGCCACATTTCCTAGAAGCCACAGGCAAATTGGTAAAAACAAAGAACAGAAAACCATAGTCCAATCAGTCCTGTCCACCAATCAGGAGCCACGGTCTTCCATATAGTCCCTTGTCCCTGTCCTGGAAACCCATTTTTGTCGCTCGAGTCACACCATCAGCCTTTTCATATGCATCTTGCTTTCCATTGTCCCCACCTGGAGCCAAAGGAATGCAATAAATACAAGAAATGAACTCAAGGCAATAACAACAATCAAAGATGCATGAATAATCCATATAACCAGAGAAAACCTTAGCAACTAAAAATCAAGCAAGTAGATATTAGAAACTTATTAAGTCAAACACAAACGTATTACTTACTAGCTGTGGGAGGTTGTCCCTAATCATGTATCTCCAGTGGGATAATCCTCATCTCCTAGTCCTTAATAGAATTGAAACTTTCCGTTACTTTAGCTAGGAACCTTTTCATTTTATGTCAGCACAGGAAGCTCAGATTATGCCATTTTAAAGCTTACTTACCAAATGAGCCATATATATGATTAAAGTAGAACCTCTTAAACATAGACTCTGAGGACCAATCAGCGGCATTCATAATATCCTCTAGTCATGCACCTAGACTGAAAGCTTTGAAGTCCATTGCTCCACTAGCAGAATGGGCCTTAAACCTCTTAAGCCAGCTTCCTGCATGACCCAGCGCACCTAACGGGAGATAGTGGGTGTTGAAGCCGCATTATGAGGTTACCGAAGAGAAATAAGGAGCTCTTTTTCCCTGGAGGCTTAATCTCTGCTGACATCTCGTAGACTTTTAAACACTGCACCGCACAGAGGTTAGGAGAGTCAGGCAATGCTGGGTACTCAATAACCATGGTATGACATTTAGTATGTCTACTAATTGTAAAGGACACCCCCGTAGGTGCAACAACTCTTCCCGTGATATCCAGGGCCCTTACATCAGAAACCCTTCGGCACGATCTCAAGCAGAGAAGCATTGCTAGCTTAGCTGAAATTTCCTTTTGTGACAAAAACCTAATTGGTTGCCAGGATAAGAAGAGGTTAATCACCTTGTTAACATCCCAAAGTTCTGCATACCATGGCTCTGAAGTGATAACCTGATACCTCGAAGCAACTGGCATACGAAAGGGTGTTCCCCTACCGCAGAACCATCCACCGGTAAATGTCCCACCGAGATTGCTGAACAGAAGGTATTAATGGAACGATATGCCAACCCTTGTTGGGCCAGACTGGCCCAAAAATCAGGATGTGGATCACCTTGGCACCCACGGGACCTCAACCCCATCGCACACACCAACGACACCATCTCGTCCTAAAAGACTATGCTGTCAGACCAGGCCATGGACAAGAGACGTACAACATGTGCTGAATTTCTTGGGATCGACCATCTGCTCCAGTAATCCTCCAAGCCATCAGACTTAAGGACCCCTCTAGGACCATCAGATGCGGGCTCGGATCCAGGTTGAGAATTATTGCTGGAAAGTGGGGAGATGGATTAGAGAATCCCAACCATATTTGCGACTTCCAAATCGGAGTGATGAGCACCACTTCCACTTGCTGCCTTCTGATCTGAGCCCTCAGCTCTCGTGATCATAGTAAATGGAGGTAACACATATGCTTGCTCCTTCCCCAATTCAATAGGAATTCATCCATAACCGCCGCTAGAGGGTCCGACCTCCAACTTAAGAAGCGGGGTAATTGATGATACAGTCTTGAGGCAAAAAAAATCCACTGAAAAAGGGACCCCACTGGGCTTGAAGCATTGCAAAACCCTCTTAATGTAACCTTCATAGGCTGGAATCTTGAAAATGACGAGAGTGCCAGCCCACCACCTGGTTCTCCCGACCAGGCAAATACTCTGCTGTTACCAATATATGATGGTCGAGGCAGAACTTCCAGAAATTAGTCACCGAATCAGATAAAACTTTAAATTGGGTCCTGCCCAGGTGATTTATGTATTTGACAGACAAAACATTGTCCATTTTGAAAGGACACATGATTGAATGCTGTCCTTGGTCCAACACCGGACTGCAAACGGCCTGGCCAGAAGCTCCAAGCAGTTTATGTGCAATCCTTGCTCCTGCGGGAACCACGACCCGCCAGTGGAGAAATCTCCACACCGAGTGCCCCAGCCTCATCTGCTGGTGTCGTATTCTATAACCAGATTGGGAACCAAGCCAAAAATGTATCTTCCATTCCACACCTTCATTTGGGAGAACCACCAACGTATTTCTTCCCACGCTTTTTTCGGAGAGAATCACCAAGTATTGTATTGTATTGTATTGTATCTGGGTTTTGTATCGCGCCAACTCACCGACAGGTCTCAAAGCGCTACTGACCAAGTACAGAACAAAAGATGGGAAAGATGGATAGGTGGCAGGTCTAGCAGTTCATTATTGAAGTGGGAACGCGTTCTTGAAGAGTAGAGTCTTCAAAGACTTCCGAAAGCGGAGGAGATTGGGCTCTCTACGAAGTGCCTCTGGCAGCTTATTCCAGTTGATAGGGGCCTGCACTGAGAACGATCTGCCTCCTTTGGTTGTTAGCTTAAAGCGTGGTTGAGACAGTAAGAAGGAACCCGACGATCGCAAGATGCGTTTAGGTTCGTGGAGCTCGAGCCTTTCTTTTATATAGGCTGGCGCCTGTCCGTGTTGTGCTTTGTGGCAGATACACATGCTTTTGAACTCCACTCTCTGCAGCATGGGCAGCCAATGTAATCGATGGAGCAGGGGGGAGGCGTGGGTCCTCCTTGGAACTCCAAAGATCAGGCGTGCTGCGTCGTTTAGAATGACCTGGAGACGGCTAATGGAATACTTTGGAAGGCCAAGGTACAGCGCATTTCCATAGTCTATTCTAGACACTATTGTGGCTGACACAATAGTTTGCAGCATATTCCTCGAGAGCAGGGGGGCGAGTTTGCGTAGTTGCCTGATTAAGTTAGTACAACAGCCAACTACAGCAGAAACTTGATTAGCCATTGAGAGTTCTTGATCGATTTTCATCCCAAGACTCTTGACATTGGGGCAAGGTTTTGGGGCAGGGCCTAGCTCTTGGGGCCAGTATAGGTCGCTCCAAGGGGACACAGCAGTTGAAATAACCAGGACATCCGTTTTATCCGGATTGATTTTCAGCAAATTAGATGACATCCAATTCACTGTGAAGCGTAGGATGTCTTTAGCCACTGATTGTGCCGATGAAGTGTTGTCGATGCTCAGCAATAGCTGCGTATCGTCGGCATAGTTGAATACTTTACACTTCATGTTTGCCAGCGACTCTATCAGTGGTTGCAAGTAGAGGTTAAATAGGAGTGGCGAAAGCGCTGACCCCTGCGGAACCCCACAAACTAACCTGCCCACCTCTGAGACCTGGTCTGCCAACTGGATCTTCTGCGTCCTTCCTGTTAGAAAGGCTGTGAACCATTTAAGAGCCTGTCCCCCTATCCCGAACCCGGCCAGTCTATCCAAGAGCAGTGCATGGCTGACAGTATCAAACGCTGCTGAAAGGTCTAATAATATCAGCGCGCATGGCTTTTTACTGTCAGCCATGCATCTTAGCTCATCCAGTACCAACAGCATTACTAGCTCTGTGCTATGGAGGGCACGAAAACCAGCAGTGAGAATATGAGAGGCCTCTCCTCAAGAGAGCAGCCTTCAGTCTCTGAAATTCCCGGGTAATGCAATGGTCCCGGAGGTATGGCCTGGATGAAGGCCAGCAACCGCTCTACCAGTCATGCGATCTGTCTAAAGTACATCTTCTGCTTGGCCATAGTCCTGCGCAGCTCGTGTCTGATCTTTGATATCTTTCGAGAAGGAAGAGTGAGGGTGGCCTTGGTGGAGTCTGTGACGAAATCTAAGAAGGTTGCCCTTTGAGAAAGCACCAGAAGGGACTTTTTCACATTGATCACAAAACCAAGACTTTCCAACAGGCCGACTGCCTGCTGTAGTTGCCTAGTCAGTTGCTGAAGATTTTGTTCCAAAAGAAGCATATTGTCTAATTACATGATAAGGCACATCCCGTGTGCCCGCTAGAAATCCACGGCAGGCGGAAGCACCTTCGCGAAGCACCACGGAGCGTAGGACGGACCAAAAGGGCGAGTTGTGATATCGAACATTTGCTGGTGCCAAACAAATTGTAGGAACCTCCTGTGGGGAGGAAAAATTGGAATGGCTAGGTATGCATTTTTCAAATCCAGTCGGACCATCCGGTCCGCTGGGCCCAAGACCTCACGACGGAGATGCACCCCCTCCATTTTGAAATGGCAGTAAACCAGCCACTCGTTCAATTCACTCATATTCAGCACCGGACGCTGACCTCTATCTGCCTTGTTGACTGAGAACATATTGCTGACGAAACCCTGTGGTTGAGGGGAGGTAAGACAAATAGCTCCTTTCTCCAGGAGTAAGGTAACCTCTGCGTCCACCAAGTTTGCCTCGTGTCTTGAAAACTTAATATGCCTGGGGCATGTCTCCTGACAGGGTTGTCCGTGAACCTCTATGTGGAACCCTTGAACAGTCTGTAAGACCCAAGCATCGCTTGTGAGCGTCCCCCAAACATGTACATAATTTTCAAGATGACCCCTACTCTTAAGAGGAAAGAAGAAGAAACACTTACCGTAATTTGAAACTTCAGCCTATTGGAAACCTCGGCCTATAGACTGTCTGCCGCGGGTTGGGTAGAAATTTCTATAGCAGGTTTGATCCTGAAACTGCCCACGCCTGGAGCCTTGCCTGCTGGAATTGTGGAAGAACTGTCAGGTAGAACAGCCACTACCTCAACCGGCCCCACGGAAAACCCTGGAGGAGAACGTCTACTTAATAGAGGACTGGGTCATGTTTAAAGAAGTAAAAATATTTACAGATTTACCGAGCTCCTTAATAAAAGACTCCCCAAACAGTCCCCCCAGGGCTACCACCCCGGCTTCTGAATCTGCCAAATCCCCTAACTTAGGGCCCACCTTAATAATGGGAAATGAGCAACTCCGCTCGGTGGAGAGCACGCAGTTGGCATTTCCCAGGAAGACCACTGCAAGCTGAGCCAAACTAGGGAGAGTCTCCAGGGAAATGAGGCACATGAAGCTTTGGCATTTTCTGCCATATCCAGGATCTTCGTAATGGGGCCAAGGGCATCCAAGAGTTTGTCCTGGCACACCTGCCAGGATCTTTCCATCCCTTTCTTCAGATCCTTAATAAACTTAGCTAAAAAGGTGGCCTTGCCGTCCAGGGAGGGACGTGGGCATTCCATCCTGAGACGACTACGGGCCTCCTTCCCCATCAGGGTCTGTCTTCTGCTTGCGATATATAATTTGTCACCTTCGTGGAAGGTGTCCATTCAGAGGATCTAGCGTTGAAAACCTGTTCAGGTCCAACATGTCCAACCCATCCACCACAGCTTGGGACTCAGTGGACACGGCTGGCGGGTAAGGGCACCAAAGCCTAGAGCAAGTGTATTCCTCATCCGTGTCCCCTGGGGCACCATCCCCGGTTTGATTGGCCGGAATCACAGGTAAAGATGCCGTGGGCAAGGGAGCCGTGTCAGGGGACACCGTGAGAGACTGGTCCATACCAGAAACGGCTCATACAGATGCACGAAGGCCTTGTGATCCACCCCTCTTCTTGTGGGCGTTTAGCTGGGGTAGGCTGATCTTCCAGCGACTGGGCTGGAGCTGTGACAGCCGGGTTCTGAGCCCACTGAGTGCATTCCTGCGCAATCCACTGTGCCAGGTGCTGCTCCATGGGGACCATTGCCTCTTCCACTGCTCTGTAAATGGACGCATCTCACAAGTCATAAAACTCATCGCCCCAGGGTAACTCGATCCAGGGGATCCTCGTCCCACTGCATATCCCCTTGATCAGACATGCTGATAGCACTAGGAGGGATCAGGTAGTGCCTTCACTGGGACACCTTGTCGAAGGGCTCATGTGATGTAATAGCCAATGCCCAGGAATGAAAAGAAGGAAGAACCTCCAAGGACGTTAGGTTACTGTAAACTTAAGGCTGGGGACGAGCGAATCAATATGGGGCAGAGCACTGTAACTTTAATGCTGGGGAACAGCGAATCAATATGGAGCCAAGCCACCAGGCAGTAGAAGTTCAAACCCCGGGGACACTACCCTCCCTGGTAAAATACAACTTTGTAAGGGCAAGTACGCCACCTGGGAGCATGTCCCCTCAAAGTGCGACCTGCGAACACAGTAGAGACCCCAGGGGCATGGAGAAACAAGCACCCCACTTGAATTTGCGCATGGTGTCTCAAGGTAACTTCAGGCTTCACAGCCTGTACAGACCCTCACAAAACAAGGGCGTCACTCTCCGGGGGCAGGCAGAGGAACAGGTAAGTGGCACGCAATTCTGGATCCTGAGAGGAAATTCCAAAATCGCGTGTCGTAAACTATAGAGAAATCATGCTATCACAGTGTCATCTAGTAGCCAGAGGGCCACACTGAACTCTGTACACGAGGGAAATAATAATACTGTCGCGTGGGAGCACAAAGTGATCCCACGACGCACCATTCACACACCCAAAACAGTGTATAAAATTAATATTACTGCAGCATAAGATGAAAAAATTAAACTAGTACTTAGTTTGGCTGCGAGGAGCAAAGAAAGAGGATTTCCAGGACAGGGACACAGGACTCTATGTAAGAACCTGGCTGGTGGATGGGACTGATAAAACTATGATTGTCTCTCTTGTTTTTAGTTATTTCCCTGTGGTCTCTGGTAAATTTGGTTTGTTGATATCTTTAAAATGGCTGTGGTGAAAAATAAAGTGAAGAAAGTATAGCATATTACAAAGCCTCCGGTCCTGACATAGAATTGAGCTCTTCACTTTGTTTAAGGAACCTTTTTTGTATTGTGGACATATGCTTTAGTCTCTCCGCAAGGTAGGGGGGGTCAGTGTTCTATACGCCGTGGTAGCACCCATACCCATTTTTCACATAAAAATACCCCATTTACAACTTTCTGATGATATCATGGCTACCAATCCATTTCTATTTTATATATCTGTATAGCAACCTGGTTCTAAAGAGATTAGCTGCCATCCTGACTTCTCCATTAATGTCACCACCATACCACTGATTTGAGTTCAGGACCCTGTAGTCCATATCACGGAGCACCAAATGAGCATACCCACTGTCTCCTGTAGGGGTCTACTCTGTCCACAGGCCTCCAACATAGCTGCTGCGCACTCCAGCCTCAGTACTTTGGCACCTCAGTGGTCCAAACAGCTGGACCCATGCAGCTGCAACGCAGTAATTCACAAAAGGAGGATCTCAATGTCTCTGAAATATCTTCAGGAATCTTTGGCTCTCAAGGACACAGCTGGACTGAGAACGCAAACCAACTCTGGCAATTAAATCGGACTGGTGCCAATGTGGAGGGGGGACACACTGCTGCTGCGTTTGTTACAGGGAGCACTGCTGCAAAACCGGCCCCACCACTCCAAAACCGGCCCCCACCCTTCCGGCCTACTGGGAAACCGCTCGGTGCCCACTATGGCCAATCCGGCCCTGCTCAAGGACCCTGCCAGACACAATCCTCTTCCTAGACACTGATGCAGGATTTTCAGGGTTCTTAGACACAATCCTTAGCAGGGCATGCTTGCCATCGTGCTCTGCAAGGTCATGCACCTCAGTGTTGACAGTTTTTGGCACAGTCATGAAAGATAGAAACCCAAGGAAATTCAAGCAAGTTGGACTTACATAGATCACACTAGCTTTTGCTACCCAGAAAGCTGGAAAATGTTAATGTAGAATTAGCAATAGTTCTTGTGTGCTCCTAGGTGGCGCTTTCGGACTCCGCAATAGCTTTGTGCCACTCCAGTAGTAATGGAGAGGGGCCTCATATAAGTACCACCCCTGCACGCTATCATTATTTTCTTTCTGCACCATTTGACGCAGATTCAGACCTCAGCTCCCAGTTTGTCTGTCTTGAATTTCTCAGCAAGTGTTTCAGGGAAAATGTCTCTCCAGAAGACAACTGCATTCAAGCTGTGTTATGACTGCATGAAGCAGATGTCCGTTATGGACCCCCACGACAGGCAACTACAAATTGTGTGAAATCTGCACCGTGGTATTCAAGGGCGTCAGAGATCCGGAAGCTATATGTTGCCGGACATAAGAGGGCAAAACTGGGGCCCCGCTCCAGTACTCAAGTAAGTTGAAATTCAAAGCGCATCACAAGTGCAAGAAGGCCAAGCAGGATTCGACCTCTTCTCACCACTTGAAGTCAGACAAGAAACCATGCTGTTGACACCCAAGAGCCCTTCTCCTCCAGTGTCTACCAACTCCAATACCATACCATTTGTTCTAGTACACTCCAATGTCTCCAGGCAATCATTGACCGCACAGCAGAATGGAGCCTTCAAGGAGGCCATGCAGCTGTTTTTTAAGACACTATTGGCTCCATCTGCAGCACCTTCATCCCAATGGAGCTACAGATGCCTCGAGTGGCACTTCTTCCAAGTGGCCCTTCTCTGGTATGACTGTCCCCATGCGATCGTTCACTGGTCATATCTTGATGGCAGGTCAGACATCTGCTCCAACCTCTGGGTCAACACTAAGCCTGGGCGTAGCTCGCGCAACTACGCGCTACGCAAATTGCAAATGGCGCAGCACAGCGGGCATTTTTTGCTTACTCGCGGTCCTCAACGTCAAGTTGGCGAACGCGAGCGAGCAAAATAAATCTCCCGGCGAGATTCTCAACGCGGGGAGGTCCGGTTTCTCATTGCAAGTGGTCGCGTATGCTCGCGACGAGAAACTACTAGTCCGCGTTGAGAAAGCTGTCGCTCATCCGTGTCCCCTGGGGCACCATCCCCGGTTTGATTGGCCGGAATCACAGGTAAAGATGCCGTGGGCAAGGGAGCCGTGTCAGGGGACACCGTGAGAGACTGGTCCATACCAGAAACGGCTCATACAGATGCACGAAGCCCTTGTGATCCACCCCTCTTCTTGTGGGCGTTTAGCTGGGGTAGGCTGATCTTCCAGCGACTGGGCTGGAGCTGTGACAGCCGGGTTCTGAGCCCACTGAGTGCATTCCTGCGCAATCCACCGTGCCAGGTGCTGCTCCATGGGGACCATTGCCTCTTCCACTGCTCTGTAAATGGACGCATCTCACAAGTCATAAAACTCATCGCCCCAGGGTAACTCGATCCAGGGGATCCTCGTCCCACTGCATATCCCCTTGATCAGACATGCTGATAGCACTAGGAGGGATCAGGTAGTGCCTTCACTGGGACACCTTGTCGAAGGGCTCATGTGATGTAATAGCCAATGCCCAGGAATGAAAAGAAGGAAGAACCTCCAAGGACGTTAGGTTACTGTAAACTTAAGGCTGGGGACGAGCGAATCAATATGGGGCAGAGCACTGTAACTTTAATGCTGGGGAACAGCGAATCAATATGGAGCCAAGCCACCAGGCAGTAGAAGTTCAAACCCCGGGGACACTACCCTCCCTGGTAAAATACAACTTTGTAAGGGCAAGTACGCCACCTGGGAGCATGTCCCCTCAAAGTGCGACCTGCGAACACAGTAGAGACCCCAGGGGCATGGAGAAACAAGCACCCCTACCTTGAATTTGCGCATGGTGTCTCAAGGTAACTTCAGGCTTCACAGCCTGTACAGACCCTCACAAAACAAGGGCGTCACTCTCCGGGGGCAGGCAGAGGCACAGGTAAGTGGCACGCAATTCTGGATCCTGAGAGGAAATTCCAAAATCGCGTGTCGTAAACTATAGAGAAATCATGCTATCACAGTGTCATCTAGTAGCCAGAGGGCCACACTGAACTCTGTACACGAGGGAAATAATAATACTGTCGCGTGGGAGCACAAAGTGATCCCACGACGCACCATTCACACACCCAAAACAGTGTATAAAATTAATATTACTGCAGCATAAGATGAAAAAATTAAACTAGTACTTAGTTTGGCTGCGAGGAGCAAAGAAAGAGGATTTCCAGGACAGGGACACAGGACTCTATGTAAGAACCTGGCTGGTGGATGGGACTGATAAAACTATGATTGTCTCTCTTGTTTTTAGTTATTTCCCTGTGGTCTCTGGTAAATTTGGTTTGTTGATATCTTTAAAATGGCTGTGGTGAAAAATAAAGTGAAGAAAGTATAGCATATTACAAAGCCTCCGGTCCTGACATAGAATTGAGCTCTTCACTTTGTTTAAGGAACCTTTTTTGTATTGTGGACATATGCTTTAGTCTCTCCGCAAGGTAGGGGGGGTCAGTGTTCTATACGCCGTGGTAGCACCCATACCCATTTTTCACATAAAAATACCCCATTTACAACTTTCTGATGATATCATGGCTACCAATCCATTTCTATTTTATATATCTGTATAGCAACCTGGTTCTAAAGAGATTAGCTGCCATCCTGACTTCTCCATTAATGTCACCACCATACCACTGATTTGAGTTCAGGACCCTGTAGTCCATATCACGGAGCACCAAATGAGCATACCCACTGTCTCCTGTAGGGGTCTACTCTGTCCACAGGCCTCCAACATAGCTGCTGCGCACTCCAGCCTCAGTACTTTGGCACCTCAGTGGTCCAAACAGCTGGACCCATGCAGCTGCAACGCAGTAATTCACAAAAGGAGGATCTCAATGTCTCTGAAATATCTTCAGGAATCTTTGGCTCTCAAGGACACAGCTGGACTGAGAACGCAAACCAACTCTGGCAATTAAATCGGACTGGTGCCAATGTGGAGGGGGGACACACTGCTGCTGCGTTTGTTACAGGGAGCACTGCTGCAAAACCGGCCCCACCACTCCAAAACCGGCCCCCACCCTTCCGGCCTACTGGGAAACCGCTCGGTGCCCACTATGGCCAATCCGGCCCTGCTCAAGGACCCTGCCAGACACAATCCTCTTCCTAGACACTGATGCAGGATTTTCAGGGTTCTTAGACACAATCCTTAGCAGGGCATGCTTGCCATCGTGCTCTGCAAGGTCATGCACCTCAGTGTTGACAGTTTTTGGCACAGTCATGAAAGATAGAAACCCAAGGAAATTCAAGCAAGTTGGACTTACATAGATCACACTAGCTTTTGCTACCCAGAAAGCTGGAAAATGTTAATGTAGAATTAGCAATAGTTCTTGTGTGCTCCTAGGTGGCGCTTTCGGACTCCGCAATAGCTTTGTGCCACTCCAGTAGTAATGGAGAGGGGCCTCATATAAGTACCACCCCTGCACGCTATCATTATTTTCTTTCTGCACCATTTGACGCAGATTCAGACCTCAGCTCCCAGTTTGTCTGTCTTGAATTTCTCAGCAAGTGTTTCAGGGAAAATGTCTCTCCAGAAGACAACTGCATTCAAGCTGTGTTATGACTGCATGAAGCAGATGTCCGTTATGGACCCCCACGACAGGCAACTACAAATTGTGTGAAATCTGCACCGTGGTATTCAAGGGCGTCAGAGATCCGGAAGCTATATGTTGCCGGACATAAGAGGGCAAAACTGGGGCCCCGCTCCAGTACTCAAGTAAGTTGAAATTCAAAGCGCATCACAAGTGCAAGAAGGCCAAGCAGGATTCGACCTCTTCTCACCACTTGAAGTCAGACAAGAAACCATGCTGTTGACACCCAAGAGCCCTTCTCCTCCAGTGTCTACCAACTCCAATACCATACCATTTGTTCTAGTACACTCCAATGTTTCCAGGCAATCATTGACCGCACAGCAGAATGGAGCCTTCAAGGAGGCCGTGCAGCTGTTTTTTAAGACACTATTGGCTCCATCTGCAGCACCTTCATCCCAATGGAGCTACAGATGCCTCGAGTGGCACTTCTTCCAAGTGGCCCTTCTCTGGTATGACTGTCCCCATGCGATCGTTCACTGGTCATATCTTGATGGCAGGTCAGACATCTGCTCCAACCTCTGGGTCAACACTAAGCCTGGGCGTAGCTCGCGCAACTACGCGCTACGCAAATTGCAAATGGCGCAGCACAGCGGGCATTTTTTGCTTACTCGCGGTCCTCAACGTCAAGTTGGCGAACGCGAGCGAGCAAAATAAATCTCCCGGCGAGATTCTCAACGCGGGGAGGTCCGGTTTCTCATTGCAAGTGGTCGCGTATGCTCGCGACGAGAAACTACTAGTCCGCGTTGAGAAAGCTGTCGCTCATCCGTGTCCCCTGGGGCACCATCCCCGGTTTGATTGGCCGGAATCACAGGTAAAGATGCCGTGGGCAAGGGAGCCGTGTCAGGGGACACCGTGAGAGACTGGTCCATACCAGAAACGGCTCATACAGATGCACGAAGCCCTTGTGATCCACCCCTCTTCTTGTGGGCGTTTAGCTGGGGTAGGCTGATCTTCCAGCGACTGGGCTGGAGCTGTGACAGCCGGGTTCTGAGCCCACTGAGTGCATTCCTGCGCAATCCACCGTGCCAGGTGCTGCTCCATGGGGACCATTGCCTCTTCCACTGCTCTGTAAATGGACGCATCTCACAAGTCATAAAACTCATCGCCCCAGGGTAACTCGATCCAGGGGATCCTCGTCCCACTGCATATCCCCTTGATCAGACATGCTGATAGCACTAGGAGGGATCAGGTAGTGCCTTCACTGGGACACCTTGTCGAAGGGCTCATGTGATGTAATAGCCAATGCCCAGGAATGAAAAGAAGGAAGAACCTCCAAGGACGTTAGGTTACTGTAAACTTAAGGCTGGGGACGAGCGAATCAATATGGGGCAGAGCACTGTAACTTTAATGCTGGGGAACAGCGAATCAATATGGAGCCAAGCCACCAGGCAGTAGAAGTTCAAACCCCGGGGACACTACCCTCCCTGGTAAAATACAACTTTGTAAGGGCAAGTACGCCACCTGGGAGCATGTCCCCTCAAAGTGCGACCTGCGAACACAGTAGAGACCCCAGGGGCATGGAGAAACAAGCACCCCTACCTTGAATTTGCGCATGGTGTCTCAAGGTAACTTCAGGCTTCACAGCCTGTACAGACCCTCACAAAACAAGGGCGTCACTCTCCGGGGGCAGGCAGAGGCACAGGTAAGTGGCACGCAATTCTGGATCCTGAGAGGAAATTCCAAAATCGCGTGTCGTAAACTATAGAGAAATCATGCTATCACAGTGTCATCTAGTAGCCAGAGGGCCACTCTGAACTCTGTACACGAGGGAAATAATAATACTGTCGCGTGGGAGCACAAAGTGATCCCACGACGCACCATTCACACACCCAAAACAGTGTATAAAATTAATATTACTGCAGCATAAGATGAAAAAATTAAACTAGTACTTAGTTTGGCTGCGAGGAGCAAAGAAAGAGGATTTCCAGGACAGGGACACAGGACTCTATGTAAGAACCTGGCTGGTGGATGGGACTGATAAAACTATGATTGTCTCTCTTGTTTTTAGTTATTTCCCTGTGGTCTCTGGTAAATTTGATTTGTTGATATCTTTAAAATGGCTGTGGTGAAAAATAAAGTGAAGAAAGTATAGCATATTACAAAGCCTCCGGTCCTGACATAGAATTGAGCTCTTCACTTTGTTTAAGGAACCTTTTTTGTATTGTGGACATATGCTTTAGTCTCTCCGCAAGGTAGGGGGGGTCTGTGTTCTATACGCCGTGGTAGCACCCATACCCATTTTTCACATAAAAATACCCCATTTACAACTTTCTGATGATATCATGGCTACCAATCCATTTCTATTTTATATATCTGTATAGCAACCTGGTTCTAAAGAGATTAGCTGCCATCCTGACTTCTCCATTAATGTCACCACCATACCACTGATTTGAGTTCAGGACCCTGTAGTCCATATCACGGAGCACCAAATGAGCATACCCACTGTCTCCTGTAGGGGTCTACTCTGTCCACAGGCCTCCAACATAGCTGCTGCGCACTCCAGCCTCAGTACTTTGGCACCTCAGTGGTCCAAACAGCTGGACCCATGCAGCTGCAACGCAGTAATTCACAAAAGGAGGATCTCAATGTCTCTGAAATATCTTCAGGAATCTTTGGCTCTCAAGGACACGGCTGGACTGAGAACGCAAACCAACTCTGGCAATTAAATCGGACTGGTGTCAATGTGGAGGGGGGACACACTGCTGCTGCGTTTGTTACAGGGAGCACTGCTGCAAAACCGGCCCCACCACTCCAAAACCGGCCCCCACCCTTCCGGCCTACTGGGAAACCGCTCGGTGCCCACTATGGCCAATCCGGCCCTGCTCAAGGACCCTGCCAGACACAATCCTCTTCCTAGACACTGATGCAGGATTTTCAGGGTTCTTAGACACAATCCTTAGCAGGGCATGCTTGTCATCGTGCTCTGCAAGGTCATGCACCTCAGTGTTGACAGTTTTTGGCACAGTCATGAAAGATAGAAACCCAAGGAAATTCAAGCAAGTTGGACTTACATAGATCACACTAGCTTTTGCTACCCAGAAAGCTGGAAAATGTTAATGTAGAATTAGCAATAGTTCTTGTGTGCTCCTAGGTGGCGCTTTCGGACTCCGCAATAGCTTTGTGCCACTCCAGTAGTAATGGAGAGGGGCCTCATATAAGTACCACCCCTGCACGCTATCATTATTTTCTTTCTGCACCATTTGACGCAGATTCAGACCTCAGCTCCCAGTTTGTCTGTCTTGAATTTCTCAGCAAGTGTTTCAGGGAAAATGTCTCTCCAGAAGACAACTGCATTCAAGCTGTGTTATGACTGCATGAAGCAGATGTCCGTTATGGACCCCCACGACAGGCAACTACAAATTGTGTGAAATCTGCACCGTGGTATTCAAGGGCGTCAGAGATCCGGAAGCTATATGTTGCCGGACATAAGAGGGCAAAACTGGGGCCCCGCTCCAGTACTCAAGTAAGTTGAAATTCAAAGCGCATCACAAGTGCAAGAAGGCCAAGCAGGATTCGACCTCTTCTCACCACTTGAAGTCAGACAAGAAACCATGCTGTTGACACCCAAGAGCCCTTCTCCTCCAGTGTCTACCAACTCCAATACCATACCATTTGTTCTAGTACACTCCAATGTCTCCAGGCAATCATTGACCGCACAGCAGAATGGAGCCTTCAAGGAGGCCATGCAGCTGTTTTTTAAGACACTATTGGCTCCATCTGCAGCACCTTCATCCCAATGGAGCTACAGATGCCTCGAGTGGCACTTCTTCCAAGTGGCCCTTCTCTGGTATGACTGTCCCCATGCGATCGTTCACTGGTCATATCTTGATGGCAGGTCAGACATCTGCTCCAACCTCTGGGTCAACACTAAGCCTGGGCGTAGCTCGCGCAACTACGCGCTTCTGTCAGAGGCGTTTACGGTCTTCAACTAACACGGGAGCAGAATGATGCTAATTTCCCAATGCCCCCATCGGAACGTTTCCGCGAGAATTAGTATAACTCTCTACGGGCAAGTGTCGACGGGGGAAAGGGGAATTGGACAGAGAAGAGACAGCCCTGGATTTCTTCGTCGTTGTAGAGAAACGATTTCTGCAACATTTAGCATTTGTTCACTACACAATTCATTAAGCATTAACTTACTGTATATGAGGTAATGAATTAGCTTGTCTTACCAGGAGGTATTCAGGGCCAAACCTCTCTTCTATTTCTCAGTTGCTTGAGTGTGTAACAACTGACTTGCTCTGGCTCTTGTTAACCCTTTCTTCTTCTTCTTTTCTTACTGGAGTGAAGGTGGTGTCGGGTCTTGGGAATAGAATTTAACAGGTGAGTAACGTGAATTTTCTCTGTCGAGTATTACTACACTGCTGTGTGTAACTGTTAACTTACTTCATCTTCTAGCCGTGAGCATATTGTACTTTTCGTTGAGCTACTGTCTTAGGAACAGGTAACCGTAAGCTGGGAGTAATAGACTTCCTAGTTATCTATAATATCTGAGGTTCTTTTGCTGCTTAGGTACTATGGTTGATTTACTCGGAAACTCTAAGACGAATGCACTATCTGTCTTGTCCCAAAAAGAATTAAACTTGAACAGTGCGAGGAGGATTTCGCGTTGTTCAGGTTTAAACTATGAATACTCTAAGTGAGTTTTAATGAATACTCTGAGGGGGTCTTATTGAATACTCTGAGAGAGTCTTATTCCTTCTGCGGAATAAACTCAGAATTGTCACCAGACTCCGAACTACTCTTAGTCACTCATGACTAGAATTCGGACTTCCTACTTGTCAGGAATAGGTTCTACATATTATTCAAGTTTCAACGAAATACACTAACCTGAGTATGTAAGGTGACCGTCGAAGGATAGCACGACGAAATTCCTCGACGCGACCTACCCTAACTTCCACGACGGTGAGGTACGTGTTGCTTCGATAATTTCTCTGGTGAAGTGCGCTCAAGAACGTTGGCAGGCGCGCCTCACCTGCTGCGTTAGAATTCAGTAAAGACTAGAACGCCGACCCATGAATGCGTCAGCGGCCATATTGGAAATCCAGCGGCGCCAACAAATGCGCCAACTGAGAGCCCCATGAATTCCATTACTCGGTTTAACCGAGGAGATGGTATTCACAGTGGTGGGTTCTGAATTACGCGGAGGAAACCTCCCGTGAACCCTGACAGTACCCCCTCTCAACGGGGTTTCCTCCAAACGAGGTTTATTAGGATACTTGGCATGAAAGGCTTGGATCAAATGTGGTGCGTGGACATCCGAGCATTTCTCCCAGGATCGCTCTTCAGGTCCAAAACCTTTCCAATCAATGAGATAAAAAAGGTGATTGCGACTCCATTTTGAGTCAAATTCTCTTTACTTCATATTCAGGGTCTCCCTCAACAATAATGGGAGCAGGAGGAGATGTTTGACGTAAAGTGGATTGCACCTTTTTTAGTAGGGAAACATGAAAAAACGGGTGAATTTTAGTAGTAGCTGGCAATGTCAAACGATAGGTGACGGAATTTATGATTTTTTCAATAGGGAAAGGACCCATAAAACGTGGTTGGAATTTACGGGTGCCCTTCAGGCGTAAATTCTTTGTAGACAACCAAACGAGGTCTCCTACATTAAGGATGGGCGTAGGTCGTCTTTTCCGATCAGCACCACGTTTATAAGACGCCTTAGCAGCGGCCAAATTTCGTGTAGCCGATTGGTGGATGTTGACTAGGCGTTGGGCAAAATCCTGAACTACAGGGACTTCGATGTTAGACAAATGAATATGTGCATTAGGATGCCTGCCAGAAGTTATGAAAAAGGGGGAGTACCCAGTGGAAACATTTTGAGCATTATTGTGAGCAAATTCAGCAGACCACAAGTAATCAGGCCAATCTGCTTCCTCATCAAGCAAATAAAGCCGTAGGTATTGTTCTAACTCTTGGTTTGTGCGTTCAGTTTGTCCATCCGTTTCTGGATGGAAACTAGTGGAATAGCGGTGGTCGATACCTAACCCTTTTATGTAAGCTTTCCAGAATCGAGATAGGAATTGGGACCCCCTGTCAGTGATTAACACCTTAGGAATGCCATGAAGGCGAATGACATGTTGGTTAAAGAACTGTGATAATTGTAGTGATGTTGGTGTGCCTTTAATAGGTACAAAATGTGTCATTTTACTAAAAGTGTCCACACAGACTAGGATAGTGTCAAAACCATGAGAGGATGGGAGATCGACAATTAGGTCTAAAGATACTGTGTGCCAGGGATATGGGGGAGTTGGTAAAGGTTGTAAAAGGCCTTTTGGTGCTTGCCTGTCCGATTTTCCCCGAGTGCAAATCTCACATCCCAAGACATATTGCCAAATGTCACTTGTCATGTGTGGCCACCAGAAACTTCGTTTAACTAATTCATCTGTCTTGTGGACACCCTTATGACCTGCTAGAGGGTGATCGTGACATTCACGTAAGGCTTTAGTTTGAAGGTCTGTGGTAGGTAGGAATAGTGCTTGTCCGTGATAGGGTAATCCATTCTGGACAGTTCGTAAACGGTCTTCAGCAGCCCAGTCGTGGATAAGAGCAGTGGTCATGTGTTCTCGAATTTGATCCTGAAAAGGTTCCAAGGAAATGGTTCCAATGATTCTGTCAGCCGGAATTATTTGCTGATTTTCGACCTTGATACTCTGATGGTCAGTATCCAATCTGGACAAGGCGTCCGCCTTCCCATTTTGGGAACCAGGCCTGTATGTGATGACGAAGTCGAATTCCGCAAAATAGAGGGACCATCGAAGCTGGCGTGGTGTAAGAGTTCTTGCAGAACGTAAAAATTTCAGATTTCTGTGGTCAGTGAATATCGTCACCGTATACTTAGCACCCATGAGGTAATGCCTCCATTCTTTAAAGGCATCCTTAATGGCTAAAAGCTCCTTCTCTGTGATGGTGTAGTTGCATTCCGCTGGGTTGAGTTTACGAGAGCGATACGCCACAGGATGCAGCTGGCCGGTGTTTTTGTGCCTTTGAGATAAAATGCCTCCTATAGCAAAGTCGGAGGCATCAGTCTCTAGATAAAATGGCTCTGTGGGGTCTGCATGTAGAAGAATAGGTGCCGAAGTGAAACTTTTCTTTAATAAGGTGAATGCTTGCTGAGCTTCCTCTGACCAATTAAAAGGAACTCCTTTCCTCAATAATCTGGTTAAGGGTAGAATCTTTTGAGAAAAACCATGGATAAATCTTCTATAGAAGTTAGCAAAGCCTATAAAACTCTGGACTTCCTTTATGGTGGTTGGAGATTGCCAGTCCGCAACTGCCTTTACCTTGTGTTCATCCATGGTGATTCCAGAAGGTGACAACACAAATCCCAGGAACTCTACTGTGGTGGTGTTGAACAAACATTTTTCTAGCTTCACATATAGGGAATTCTCTCTGAGACGTTGTAAAACAGCTCGGACCTGTCCGTGATGTTCCTCTTCAGACTTAGAATAAATCAAGATGTCATCTATGTATACTATCACACATAGATCAATGAAGTCCTTCAGAACATCGTTTATGAAGTACTGAAAAGCCGCTGGCGCATTGCATATGCCGTACGGCATCACCTGATATTCGTAAAGACCGTATTTAGTCCTGAAGGCTGTCTTCCATTCGTCACCTTCTCGCACTCTGATTAGGTGATAGGCTCCCCGAAGATCAAGTCGGGTGTAAATCTTGGCTTCTTTAACTTGGTCAATCAACACAGAGATCAGAGGCAAAGGATAACGATTCTTTGTTGTTATTCTATTGATTGCTCGAAAGTCTATACAGGTTCGAAGGTCCCCTCCTTTCTTGGGCACAAAGAAGAGAGGGGAGGATACTGGTGACTGGGAAGGTCTAATGAAACCGTTATCCAGATTTTTCGTTAAGTATTCCTTTAGATGAAGATTCTCCTTTTCAGTGAGGGCGTAAACTCGGCTGCATGGTAAATTCGCCCCCGGTTCCAGGTCTATCTTGCAGTCATAAGACCGATGTGGAGGTAATCTTTCTGCTTCAGCTTCGTCAAAAACATCCTTGAAATCCTGAAGGTTTTTAGGAATTTCAGTAGTTTGAATTACGCATACTGTCTGTCCATTGTCACAAAGTTGCGCAGCCACGCTTTTTTCAGCTAGTGTGTCTGGTTCAGAGAAACAATGTTGGGCACAATATTTTGAATCTAAGGCTATGGTTCTGGCCTCCCAATCAATTGACGGATTGTGTTCTGTGAGCCATGGAATTCCTAAAATGAATTGAAATTGAGGAGCATCTATTAGATCAAACTGCATTAGTTCTTGATGACCCTCCTTGGTAATTATCTGTACAGATTCAGTGTGGCTGGTTATTGGTCCTGAAGTTAAATCTGACCCATCAACTGCCTTAACCTTTTCGCTCTTCTCCTTTTTGATTGCCAGTAAACCTATCTGAACTGCAAATTTTTGATCGCAAAAATTACCAGTTGCCCCGGAGTCTATCATGATTGCGATTTCCTGCAAGATCACAGTTCGAAATTTCAAAGTAACAGCTAAGGTCAGGTGAGGTGTGGAGACTTGCTGGGTGTTCGCCAGTTGATGAAACAATGGAGTTGTGTCTTTACTTGCATCCACCAGTCCAACTCCGCCTACTGGTGGTGCTGAGAGTTTTCCTTCTCCTTGTTTTGTAACTTAGGTCTCTTCAGACAGGCCTTAACAAAGTGACCACTTCCTCCACAGTACATACAAAGCTTGTTCTGACGTCTTTTTTCTTTTTCTTCCTGCGACAATGGGCCTCTAATGGCACCTATCTGCATAGGTTCTTCTCGAGTGGTTTGCTCAACAGTTCGTGTTGATTCTGACTTGATTCGATCAAACCGAGGGACACTTGATCTAAAATCCCTTCTTCTTTCTCCCTTTCTTTCATTTAGGCGATAATCAATCTCTAACACCAGGTCTATTAAGGCTGAGATTTCAGAGGGTCGATTTGGAACCTGAGACAGGGCATCTTTTAGTTCATCTTTCAATCCCCTGTAAAACACTGCTGCTCTTTTGTTCATTGGCCAATTTGTCTCCACTACCAACTTATTAAATTGAGCCAAATAAGCTACCAACTCTCTATTACCCTGACGAAGCTCTAGCAATTCATTATCCGTGGCCTGTGAAGCTTTCCTCCTATCGAATATACAAAGAAATTCTTTCTTAAAATCTTCAAGATTGTAAAGGATTGGATCATCTTGTGTTACTAAGGGCATCGACCAGGAGGCAGCATCCCCACTAAGATAAGATAAAAATGAACGCTACCCGAGATTGAGCATCAGGGAAAATCGCAGGACGGCACATAAAGTGTAGGGAGCATTGAGTCAGAAAAATCTGGGCCTTTTGGGTGTCTCCATTAAATCGCTCCGGAGGAGCAAGGGGAATTACTGGGGACAAGGAGTGCACCACCTGAGTGGTACCCAAGGGTACAGAGCTTGAACTTATGTTTTGTCCTAGAGTTTCAAAGGCTGTGGATTTTACATTTGTTCCAGAAATGGTCTCCCTTCCCTTGATAACCAGTATCTCCTGTCTTAAGATTTGATTCTCCTCTCTAACAGCTCCTAGATCCCTTTGTATATTTCCAAGTATTTCGCTCAAATTTTTTAGATCTAACCCTTCCGCCATTCTGCTCAGGTGTTGATGACAACGTGGGCACTTCACTCTGTCAGAGGCGTTTACGGTCTTCAACTAACACGGGAGCAGAATGATGCTAATTTCCCAATGCCCCCATCGGAACGTTTCCGCGAGAATGAGTATAACTCTCTACGGGCAAGTGTCGACGGGGGAAAGGGGAATTGGACAGAGAAGAGACAGCCCTGGATTTCTTCGTCGTTGTAGAGAAACGATTTCTGCAACATTTAGCATTTGTTCACTACACAATTCATTAAGCATTAACTTACTGTATATGAGGTAATGAATTAGCTTGTCTTACCAGGAGGTATTCAGGGCCAAACCTCTCTTCTATTTCTCAGTTGCTTGAGTGTGTAACAACTGACTTGCTCTGGCTCTTGTTAACCCTTTCTTCTTCTTCTTTTCTTACTGGAGTGAAGGTGGTGTCGGGTCTTGGGAATAGAATTTAACAGGTGAGTAACGTGAATTTTCTCTGTCGAGTATTACTACACTGCTGTGTGTAACTGTTAACTTACTTCATCTTCTAGCCGTGAGCATATTGTACTTTTCGTTGAGCTACTGTCTTAGGAACAGGTAACCGTAAGCTGGGAGTAATAGACTTCCTAGTTATCTATAATATCTGAGGTTCTTTTGATGCTTAGGTACTATGGTTGATTTACTCGGAAACTCTAAGACGAATGCACTATCTGTCTTGTCCCAAAAAGAATTAAACTTGAACAGTGCGAGGAGGATTTCGCGTTGTTCAGGTTTAAACTATGAATACTCTAAGTGAGTTTTAATGAATACTCTGAGGGGGTCTTATTGAATACTCTGAGAGAGTCTTATTCCTTCTGCGGAATAAACTCAGAATTGTCACCAGACTCCGAACTACTCTTAGTCACTCATGACTAGAATTCGGACTTCCTACTTGTCAGGAATAGGTTCTACATATTATTCAAGTTTCAACGAAATACACTAACCTGAGTATGTAAGGTGACCGTCGAAGGATAGCACGACGAAATTCCTCGACGCGACCTACCCTAACTTCCACGACGGTGAGGTACGTGTTGCTTCGATAATTTCTCTGGTGAAGTGCGCTCAAGAACGTTGGCAGGCGCGCCTCACCTGCTGCGTTAGAATTCAGTAAAGACTAGAACGCCGACCCATGAATGCGTCAGCGGCCATATTGGAAATCCAGCGGCGCCAACAAATGCGCCAACTGAGAGCCCCATGAATTCCATTACTCGGTTTAACCGAGGAGATGGTATTCACAGTGGTGGGTTCTGAATTACGCGGAGGAAACCTCCCGTGAACCCTGACAGCTACGCAAATTGCAAATGGCGCAGCACAGCGGGCATTTTTTGCTTACTCGCGGTCCTCAACGTCAAGTTGGCGAACGCGAGCGAGCAAAATAAACCTCCCGTCGAGATTCTCAACGCGGGGAGGTCCGGTTTCTCATTGCACGTGGTCGCGTATGCTCGCGACGAGAAACTACTAGTCCGCGTTGAGAAAGCTGTCGCTCGAGTACTAATCTACCCGAACGGCAGAAAACGACCACTTGCACTGTGCAAGATGCGGTTTGCAATAATTGCACAGTGCGGACATGCATCCGGCACTGTGCAATCAGTGCGAACAGCATTTTGCACAGTGCACTACGCAACTCGCGTAGTGCGGAGTGCACTTCGCGTAGCTACGCGTAGGCGTACTACGCAAACTACGCCCAGGGTTAGTCCACACCAGTCCCTTCCATACTGATGCTGACTGCATCAGTGTCTGTACTGGACCTAGTGCAGACGCTGGTCTCCGAACCAACATCGGCCTGTGTCAGACCTTTGTCGCACAACAAAATCACTGAGGTTCTGATGACCATGGTTAAACCCGACTCCCAGCCTCTCGCATACCAAAAATATAACCAGAGACTATAATCCCTATTTGGCTCTGATTCAAATAAAATCCAAGACTTGGCAAGTTCCCATTGAAGGTGATGAGGTGGCAGACAATCTTCTCCCTCTCTTCAACGGGCTTGCTTTGGACCTGCAGAATGCAAGTGGAACGGACACATCTCTAGAGAATGAGCTTCACTCGCCAGTTGGTTCACCAATGGAGAGAATTGCTTCCTTCACTGTTGCAATGCTCAGAGCAGCAGAAGTCCTCGACCTGCAGCTCCCTACTGTTGAAACTGAAACAAATTCACTGACAGAAATGCATTTCCTACCACTCATCCTGATAGAGAATCTTAGTTCATTGATGCTTTTGATAAAAATATGTTTTCTAAGCCCATCCTAGCCTAGCTCGCAACGCAAAATACAGTTTGCCTGTGGGCAGGTTCTCCCATTCTTTGTGGAACAAAGCCAGTACAGTCTTTGCTGCCCACCTCCAAGGCCTTAAGGGTAAATGTTGCCCAAGCCATTCAAGGTGGATAGGACTCAGTAAAGTACATGTTACATGACGACCTTTATGCCACTGACTGTGTGGTAGTGGAAGTACATTTATTGCTAAAAATCTGATTGACAGACAGCGACAATCAGAGCCAGTTTGATAAAGTGAATACTATTCTTAGAAAAGCTAACTGGACTTGTAAGGACCATGTACCACTGCTCAGATTTCCACCCTGCAAATCATTGGGGGAAAAGGTAACTGATCCCCAGTTCAAACAGGGAACATGTCTTATATTTTAAAGTCTTTATCATGTTCTGACATTTTGTTTGTTTAATTTACATCCCAAATATTTTTAAGATTCTACTTGTACTTTGTCATTTAGGGGTGAGCTACATCACTGGTTCGGCTATGAACCGACTGCAGAAGGTTTTGGGCAATTACCCTGGACACAACCTTCCAAAAGTACTGACCCTTGCTCACACTTCACAAGCACGGCCAACAGAGTTTGGCAGGCTGGGTAGGTGCTTATTGTTCAACCACTTGACAGTGCCTCTTCTGTTTCTCTCCTCTCTGCTGGGACAACTCCCCCAGGGCGAGTGTACAAGACATTTTAACATCGCCCATGGAGTGAGACAGGGATGCGTCCTCGACCCCTTCCTATTTGCTTTATACACTAACGCTATAGAGCTGGCCTTGGAGGGATCTACTAAGGACGGTCCCTCTGTTAATTCAACTCTTATACCCATCCTGCTCTATGCAGACAATGCTGTGCTGCTGGCACGTACCGGCAATGCACTCCAAAGACTCATAGTGGAGTAAACAAATTTTATGAGGAACCCGGCCCTGAAAGTAAATGATTCAAAGACCTTTGTTCTTGTGGTAGGCAAAAAGCTTAATACCCTAAAATGCATAGAGAAGGGCGTAAGCTTGAGGTGGTGGACACCTATAACTACCTGGGGGTCATATTTGATAGGGAGAGTAACTAGCAAAGCATTGTGATCAATAGGGGGTTCCAAATGGAAAACACTATTGGAAGACTCTTTAGTTTTGTAAAAAAAAACTTGGATCGAAACCCATTGACACTATAAACAAGCATTGGCATAGCCAATAGGTCTCGCTTTTGGGACCTTATAAGTATTTAGTTATGCAGCACAATATCCTTGGTGCAATAACATCAACTGTTGCATGGCTAAAAACTTATAAGGTCCCAAAGGCGAGACCTATTGGCTATACCAATGCTTGTTATATATTCTTCCAGGAACTCATCGAATGGAAATAGATAATTTCTCCACAGTCTACACTAGATATCGCACCACAAGAGCAAGTCCAAGTACAATTTACAGATAACAGGCGTCATTTATTTACATTTTTGCCTCCTTAGGAAGACTGTTTTGGCAGACTTGGTGATGGATAAAAACCCAAGCCCAAAGCACCAAAGGGATACTGTGACCTGCTAATGTCTTTGTCACCCACAATGGCAACATCCTTTGCACGTCACAGGGTATAAAGGGCATTAAGGGGGTTTCCCCTGCTGGCAACAAGCTTGGAAAGTTACTGATCGCCTTTGTTTGAGAACCAGTTTGGTGGCCTCAGGACCACAACCCTTGACCATTGCCCCACATTCAAACTGCAGGCATCAGAGGGCACACTCAAACATTCTTCCATTCTGTTCACTGGATTCAATAATCACCCTTTGACAACTCTTAAAGGTATCATTTTTATTGATATTTGCACTTTTTAGAAGGGGTTAGGGGAAGACCTGGACAATACCCGAGGAGAGGAACAGGCAGACACAGAGTAAAAATAATGTAATAGGTACATCGAAAGGCAGAGCAAGTAAGCTGTCACAATGAGCATTGTTATGAAAATATTTATTTTAAACTAATACTGAGAAAAATCCACATTCTAAGATTCATATGTAGAAAGGTCCCTGCCTCCCCAGCAGCACCAGGAGCAGAATCCTGTGAACAGAACACTTATGACGTGATAAGTGATAAGCAACTCTGTGTGACGTCAGGAGGCCCAGGGTACGTGCGGAGGGGAGGCCTCCGCCGCAGCTGAGGGAAAAGGAGAGACCACTGTTGGGAAAGTATGTCGGGTAGGATGGGATCTTCTTTCAGGTTGACCGCAGGATCATTTCTGTGAATAAATAGTTTAATTGTCTTAAGAAATTGGATAATACCCTTGCAATGCCTGCTCCCCCAGTTAAAATGAAACACGTGGCTTCCTCCGCAAAGTGATGATGTATGATGACACGTTGAAATTCTCCATTGTGACGTGTCCTGGGTATAGAAGGATGGTAAAAACCAAAGGAAATGATGGACGGAGTGTTGAACATTGCAAGTACTCACCCCCAGTCAACTGATCTGGGTTTAATCCATCACCGTTCTTTAGCACACTCTGCCACCCCAGTTCAGACATGGCCATATGCAAATCAGTCTGACCCTGTACCTCATGGGAACAGTCCAGCCCGAACTGCCAAGCCATGTCTTCCCTGGACCGGAAACAAGCTTCCTAGGACCGGTTTCTGGCATTTCAGCCGTCTTCAGCCAGGCTTGCTTGAATCCAGTGGCAAAGTGAGCAAGGGACTCACGTCTGAGCATACCCTGCCAACTTATGGCGAACAAAGCAAAAACCAAAGGAAATGATGGACGGAGTGTTGAACATTGCAAGCACTCACCCCCAGTCAACTGATCTGGGTTTAATCCATCACCGTTCTTTAGCCCACTCTGCCACCCCAGTTCAGACATGGCCATATGCAAATCAGTCTGACCCTGTACCTCATGGGAACAGTCCAGCCCGAACTGCCAAGCCATGTCTTCCCTGGACCGGAAACAAGCTTCCTAGGACCGGTTTCTGGCATTTCAGCCGTCTTCAGCCAGGCTTGCTTGAATCCAGTGGCAAAGTGAGCAAGGGACTCACGTCTGCGCATACCCTGCCAACTTATGGCGAACAAAGCAAAAACCAAAGGAAATGATGGACGGAGTGTTGAACATTGCAAGCTCTCACCCCCAGTCAACTGATCTGGGCTTAATCCATCACCGTTCTTTAGCCCACTCTGCCACCACAGGCTGAAGACGGCTGAAATGCCAGAAACCGGTCCTAGGAAGCTTGTTTCCGGTCCAGGGAAGACATGGCTTGGCAGTTCGGGCTGGACTGTTCCCATGAGGCACAGGGTCAGACTGATTTGCATATGGCCATGTCTGAACTGGGGTGGCAGAGTGGGCTAAAGAACGGTGATGGATTAAACCCATATCAATTAACTGGGGGTGAGTGCTTGCAATGTTCAACACTCCGTCCATCATTTCCTTTGGTTTTTGCCTAATAGAAGGATGGTAACCAGGCAGCTGCAGTGTTGCACTCAGGGACACTGGACGGAGAGGAGCTGGAGATGGGGTCAGTCAGAGGATAAACCTGCAAGGGCTGAGCAGGCTCCAAAATGGAAAGGGGCTGGGGTGGGTCTAAGGGAGCAAGGTAAGTGAATGAACCAACCGAAAACTGAACTGAACACTGAACTTAGAGCAGACTTGAAATTCTTACCTTCATCCTTCATTTCTTCTCCCAGAGAAGCAGAGAAAGAAAGAGAGAGAGAGAGGGGAGGAGAGAGAGAAAGAGAGAGAGGAGGAGTGAGAGACAGGGGAGGAGAGAGATAGAGAGAAAGAGAGAGAGGAGGAGAGAGAGACAGGGGAGGAGAGAGATAGAGAGGAGGAGAGAGTGAGGGGGAAGGAGAAAGAGAGAGGGAGGGGAGAAAGAAAGAGAGAGAGAGGAGGAAAGAGTGAGGGGGAAGGAGAAAGAAAGAGAGAGGAGGAGAGAGAGAGAGAGAGAGAGACAGGGGAGGAGAGAGAGAAAGAGAGAGAGAAATAGAAAGAAAGCAAGAGAAAGAGAGGGAAAACGAGAGAGAGAAGTTTGAACGTATTTGCCAGGGATGCTTTGGTTCCTAGTCCATCCCCGAGCAGCTTCAACGGCACTGGGGCCCCGCGAAGTGAGGGCCCTCTGCACCAAATTACGGAAGTATTTTACTGCTGAAAAGTACCACTATACTTAAATTCAGAAAAACGAGGATATGGCGCTGTGTCTGGGTGCAAGTTGCTCCGTTCACTTTCTACATCTTGAACTACAAGAAAAAATAGGAGATGGCCGACCCGGGGCAACACGATCCCAGTTGTTTCACCTTCTGTTCAGTCCTTCTTCTGTTAAAGTAACACCGTTATCAGCTTCCGGAGAGGTATTTTGTTAGATGAAAAGCCTGCATTTAGAGCAGCAAAATATGCAAGGCTTTCATCTCATAATACAACTAAAGAGTGACAACTCTAGTTCCTTTGAAGAGAGGCTTCTGTAGCCTCATACTTATGTTAAAATGCTGACAAACACGATGTTATGCAAACCAAAAAAAGAGCGTAGTGTGCTGCAAAAGTGATGCGTCTTTGACAGGCAACAACCTTTGCAATGAAACTCACCTCCCGGCTCAGTCTGACTGGATTGAGTCTGGGGCATTGGGGGTCTAATAATATCTCGATGGAATCCCACCGATTACTTTTTTTAATGCTGGAAGAGAAACATTCACGTTACTTTTTCGGTAACATAACCGGTCAATTTGATTAGTTTGTACTATACGAGTTTCTTCAAAAACATAAACCTCTTCCATTTTTGAGTTAAAATAGAAGATCGGCAGTCAGGGCATCAATCTACGAGCATGTCACAACCAAATATTGCACGAGAGACAGAGCACTCCCTTGTGGTTGGTGCCAGTTTTAAATACCCACACCAACAAAGCGCTGACATGGAAACAAACAAAAACAAGCATTGGCCGCGCGGCCGTTACTTTTACGGCCGCGCGGCCTTGAAAGCAAAAGTAATCGGGATCAAAGCAAAAGTGATCGCGAGGACGGGACACACTGTGTGGTAAACACCCGAGTGGTGCGCTCGCAGCAGTGATTGGCGGCTGCGCGAGTGCACGCTCGCGTGAACGCAAGCGTTAGGCCAGCGAGGTCTGGTAGCACTTTGGAAACCCGTATACTAAATGTCTCTCCGAGCAGCGCTGGCTCAGGCGAGACCTAAAAAGATCTATCAGGCAAAGGTTGTGTCAGTTGCAACATACGGGTCAGCTGTATGGAGTCTGACTGATATATCTAAACTCCAAATTTCAGATGACAGTTTTCTAAGGAGACTAGGTTCTCTTCCGCAAACCTGCTTTACATTATAGACCAGATCCGTATTGCACCCATTTTGTTGTGGCACTCAATCTGCAAAAAAGAAACACTCAATTTAACTAGGGACATTGTAAAAGGCTGCCTGAAATTAGATGGAACAACCAAAATATGTTGGTTAAATATATTGAGTCCAATCTAGAAGCAATTACCCTCGGAAAACTGTCAAAACTAAATCATGCTTGACATTTTCAGGAACAGAACTGAAAGCTAGACTATTGGACAGACTGAGCAGAGATAGATGGGAGAGGAATCGCAACAAGTTTATGGTTAAGCAATACCTCCAATACCTCCTAACACCGGGTAAAGATAACCCTGTATCTTCATATTTAACTTTAGTTTCTATTCTTCAACACAGATATGTCTTGTTGTGATTCCAGGTGCAATATATCCGTCTAATGTTAGGTTTCCCTGCCAATATACATTCCATAAATACACTGCCACTTTGCCCATGTAACGGACCATCCTCTCAGAATGACCTACATTTTTTTTGTGTGATTTATATGCGGATGAAAGGAAAATGTACATTTTGCTGCTCATGCGAAAATTTTCCTTCAGTCAATGTCGTCCAGCGTTACATTATCTCCAACTACTGTTGCACCCTTTTGTCTGGTATTGTGTACCCTTGTTTCTTCTATCTGCCTTAAGAAGAAGGTAATTAACTCTATAATGATGAACGCATGCACATAGAGAAATGAGTAATGTCCCGCCGTTATAGCTGGGAGATCAGTTTGGGCTAAGGGACACCCTGCCAACTTCGTGTCCTTTGCTGTCCTTTGCTGCACGGATCTCTGCCTCCACAACACCCTGGTGTGACTCGGAATCACAGGGTGCACCGCATCAATTGCCATTAACCACCACAGGGGCAGCCCTAACCACCTGAACCAGGGGCAATCAATATTTAATCCAAACAATGGTTCAGAATGTTCACAAAATTATCATAGCACAAACATAAATAAACAATTAATTAGACAAAAATTATGTGTATAGTGGTGCACACACCGAAATACAAGAAAAGAGAGAGAAGGGCCCATATAAGAAAAAACAATCAAAATGTATTCAATAAAATGTGTCAAGAGGCTCAGAATTGTAAGCTGGTACATATAACATTTAGTAAACATACATAACCAGACAAGTGGCAGACAAGGAGAAATTACATAAAAGCCGGAGTTTCGGGACAACACCGGAACTACAACAAACAAAACAATGTGTTCTCCATTAATTAAAGCCACAATTGCGTTGGCGGCGTTTCGACCTTTGTCATTAGTACATGGTCATCTTCAGGACATAAAATTTACTGAGCATCCCAATAAACAATTTGCAATTATATACAGGAGAGCAAGCAAAGTAGATATCAATGCTTATTCTAAAAGTTTTATTTATTATTTGAAATAAGATTTCATTTTAATTCTGCTCATTAAATGGCCTTCATAGCGGAAATTAATTCACACCGCGCAGCAACTCGATTGCAAGATAATAACAACTTCTATCAATTGCCAGCAGCTGCTGTGAAGGGAGGCGTGTCCATCGCGCTACAAAGCGCAGCCTCGACCACCGCGGCACGGGATGCGCTTCTGGCCCGCCATTATAGCTGGGATAAGATCCGTTTGGGCTAAGGGACAACCTTCCAACTTCATGTCCTTTGCTGTCCTTTGCTGCACGGATTTCTGTCCCCACAACACCCTGGTGGGACTCTGAGTCCCAGGGTGCACCGCGTCAATTGCCAGCACATACCGTGAAGGGAGGCATGTCCATCGCGCTACAAAGCGCAACATCGACCTCTGTGGCACGGGACGCACGCAGGCGTGCCCGGGCCGCGCCCATGCAAAGCTCGGGCCAAAGGCAGGCCCATCTGCGTCCGTCAGCGACAGGAGGTGGCAGGGCTGGGCCACCCCCCTTGGTTGTGTTAAAAGATCTAACATAAGAGCCCGGTAAGGTGATTCATCATTTGCTTTGTAACTGTTTGAGTCTCCCTCCACGTGGGAAAATGGGCAAAAGGAAGCAACCGTACTCTATGGGGTAACCACACTCCGATAACATGCCCATTACAAAGTATTTAAAATCTGCTCTGGGTATGATTGACAGCAAGATTGTCCTTGTGGAGGAACGACTGGCGGCGACTAAAACAGCACTAGATGCCGCTCTGATGGTATCGGTACCAGAGGTCAGTTGTGATTCTATGAAACACGTGTCCATTGGTAAGGAGAAGATTTTAGAGTCAGAGGTAGTGCTAGCCAGTAATACTGTGACTAAAAAGGACATAGCCCCGAATCTAGATAATCCGTGCATCCTAACATCGACGTTGGAGATCTCAGTTTTATCTAATATTACAGACCTAGTTTCACCGCCAGCAAAAAAAGTAAAACAACTACCAAAAACAAAGAATAATTCTGATGAAAGTAAGGGTGGGAAATCCAGAACAAAGCAGAAGGCAAAGAAAGGTGGTAAGCCAGATGGACCGTTAAAGGGGGTGGAATCTACAAGGGAGCGACCAAGGGATGCATAATTTTGAGACATTATTCAAAAAATTGCATTCTAAATTGGATAACATTGAACGCCGATGTCAGGGATTAAATTGGTCCAAAACGACGTAAACCTTTTTAACTGACTTGGTATCGGGACTAATCTCCTCCAGAAATGTGAAACTACCCACTGTGAGTGATAACCCACCATTAAGGCAAAAAGAAGACTCTGGTATTTCAACTGCAGTCCAAACTAAGCAAAGTCTGATTTCCATCAAGCTTCCTACAGGGGAAAGTACTTGTTTCATTCAAAATCAAAAGTCGACTAATGAATATAAATCTCCCCCCATAGCACCTAAAGAATCCAAGAAAATGGATGTCCCAAGCAGGATTGTGAACTCGGGCACCACTGCGGATGAGCCTCAACACCTTCCACCTTTACACCTCCCACCTCAGGCGACACCATACGTTATTATTCTTAAAAATGTGCCCAGGTTGGAAAATAAGAATCGTGAATCCTATGAGACACTAAAAAACCAAGTGATGCACTGGATCACAGTAAATACGAACATTGATATTAATGTCTTACAAAGAAACATAATAATGCTGAGAAGGGTGAACTGGGTGGGTAGTTCCATGAAACAATGTGCAGGAGACTGTGTGGTGGTGAATTTCCGTAGTAGGGAACTGGTAGGTAATTTGATGGAGACATTTGCGAACAATGCTACAGGTACAAATTCCAATATTGCTGAAGATGTAACTCCTGTTCAGCTGGGTTATTTTTATAGGCCAAGTCATAGAAATGTTAATGCAAATACAAATAGTTTTAATCCTAGTTTGTACAGATCAATGTCAAATGTCCCTACTTATAATAGGTACAAATTACTTAGATCTTGCAGCGAGATTGATTGATTTAGGGAGGACGCAGAATGTGTTTCTGTTAGAATCCCAGAGCACATTCCAATTGCAAATAAGTCAGATGGTAGCCCATGCTCACAAATATTTAGTGAGGACCAATGTTATTTAACACCTCGCATTAGGGATGTTACCGCTATCAGGGATATGGAGGGAGCCGTTTAATTACACAAATTCACGAGTCCACGAATATTATGTCTTGGAACGTAGCAGAAATTAAAAGTAAGATAAATAATGACGAATGGCATAAAACGATAGAGGGGTGTGATGTAATTATGATCCAGGAAACATGGAATTGGAATATTGAGCCCTTTTTATTAATGGTTTTAAAGTAATCTGCACTAATGCTAGCCCCTCTAGAAGGGGGAGAGCAAAAGGAGGCTTAGCGACATTAATAGCCGTTACTGCGCCTCTGATAGTAAAAGAAGTTAATACCAAGTCACAATATTATCAGCTGATACATTTATATTCTGATGGGAAACAGACATTGGTTTTAATTAATTTCTACAATAATATTTTTGATAGCACTAGACCTATGGATATTAAGACTTTAGAAGAAGATCTGGAGCATTTTGTAAAGGAACTGGGAGGGGAGTATATACTTATTTAGGCGGGTGATTTTAATTGTAAACTTGTGATATTTTAGTGGGTGAACAATACGGTTACAGCGATTGTTTTGGTGACCGAATCCCTCATGTTCCACATGACACTTATGGGGAAGCAATAAATAACAGAATTTTTAAACATAATCTAGTAACCATGGAACCTGGAAATTCAGATGGAGAACTAGCTATACATACTTATGTAGGGGGGAGAGCATCATCAAATATCGACCATTTTATTGTGTCATCAAAATGTGAGGGTTTGGTGGAAAAATGTATAATTAGCAAAAAATTTCTTAGTGACCATCACCCACTAACACTGACGCTGAGGCTTAGCCTGGCTAAAACACTAAGGGGTAAAGCTTCAGACACAGATTTAAAACCTCAAGGAAACAATGGGGTTTCCATTAAATGGTCAGGTGTAGACCCAACAACCTTTTTGGATAACCTGAAAGGGAAAAGACAAAAGGATATTAACATCTGTATGAATAGCTCCTCCATAGACACGGCAACTATAAATGCCTTTTGTAACATTGTTACCGAAATAGCGGGTGATTTAACACTTAAAAAAAAGAATATGGTATGTGATAACAATCCAAGATGGTTCAATAGGGAATGTTCTAGGCTAAACAGGGTTTCAAAAACAGCCCTTAAAGTAAAACCAAGGGATAGTGCCAAAACTAGCACCCTGAGGAAAGATTAAAGAACATTTTAAATCAAAGGAAAAGTGAAATACGTGAGGATGCTTGGACTAGTTTAGTACAGGCCGAACAAACAAGAAACACGGTTTTATTCTGGAAGACAATTGACCATCCATTTTTCAAAGATAATGCAACAGTGAGAATAGAAATTGCCGTTCCTCCTGAAGATTGGATTACGCCTTTCAAGGGTATTTTGAACCCAGAAGCTGTTAAAGTCACCAAAACAATAAATAGTAATTTTATATTAGTTGAACCCGTAAAATCTCTCCCAATTACGCCACAAGAAATTAAATCTGCCCTTCAAAAAAGTGCTAGCGGGGAAGCCGCTGGACCGGATGGGGGTACCCATTGATGTTTTTAAATGTAATATGGATTTTGGACCCCTATTTTATTAAATGTTTTTAATGCTGCTATGGGGGGGTTTTGCCTGCACTATCGTACCGATTTTTTTAAAAAGGAGACAGAGGGAAGGCAAATTGCTACTGTCCCATATCCCTTCTTGACTCAACCTCGAAACTGATGTGACGAATTCTGCTGGGGAGGCTGGAAGAATGGGCCAATGAGAATAATATCCTCTCAGAAGGCCAGTATGGGTTTAGAAGGGGTATTGGAACGGTAGAACAGTGTTTAAATCTAGAGTTACTAATAGTAAAATATACCCAAGCAAAGGAGGGGGCTCTACATCTTTGCTTCATAGATCTCACAAGTGCGTTTGATCTCGTTAATCATGCCAAATTGTGGCAAACCTTGAAAGAGCAAGGAGCAGCAACTGATATTGGCATATACTTATCCAGATTTACACTTTTTTAACTTCCAGAGTACGATTTGGAACAAAGGGCGAATGTACTGAGGATTTTAGAGTTACAAGGGGAATACGTCAGGGTTGTGTACTGGCGCCACTGTTTTTCTCTTTATATATTAATAATGTGGACCCTTTCTTACAAAAGGAAATTGTTGATGCCCCAAAAGTTGGAAAACGCACTACCCCAGTATTACTCTATGCTGATAATGCTGTCCTTTTATCAAGGACAGCGAATGGACTACAACATCTGATTGAGAAATTTGCTGAGTACATGTCACAAAAGGATTTACAGCTAAATCTTACCAAAACCTTTGTAATGACATGTGGGAACACCAAGCTGAAGCATAGAAAACACCACATGGGAGGAGTAGCTATAGGCTGAGTTCCAACTTTTTCCGATTTAGGTCTTCTTTTTAATAGAAAGGGCACATGGAAAACACACATTGACTCATGTAACTTGAAATTTTTAAGAATTATTGAAGGAATTTTTAGATTTTTGGCTAAAATGGGAACTAAACCTGTAAGGGAAATTCTCACTCTGTATAGAACCAAGTGTGTGACAGGTGCCTGTTATGGGTCCGCGATATGGGGGAGAGCAAATACCACGTCCTTACAAACACAAGAAAAAACATTTTTAAAAAGAGTATTGGCAGTCCCAAATTCTACAGCCAACTACATAATACATAAAGAACTGTCAGTATTGTATATAAGTGATTTTATTAATATTGCGGGACATACATTCTGGCGAGTGTTGTGGGTAAAAGAAGAGACCAAGCTTACCACGGACCTGATAAAGGACTGTCTGGCCCTTGACCATAGTAAAAAAATCCCCTGGCTAGAGCATATCCATGATGTACTAAAATGTTGTAAGATAGACTTTAATAAAACAGATCCGGCGTCTATCCAAGACATTAGTAAAAATGATTTGAAGTTGAGATATACTTCTGCCAGAGAACAGGATAGAATTGACGATGCAAGACAGAAAGTGTTACTACCTATTGTGAAATCCCCTTGGTGGAGGGTACTCAAACATATTTAACTTTGGTAAGAAACACTCAACACAGATTTTATTTAACAAGGATTAGACTTGGTACATTACATTATATAACTGCATTCTCTAATAAGGAAAGTGGTCTTACAATTTACCAAACTGCCCTTGTAATGGAAATGCCCTACAGTCTACGTTGCACTTTTTACTATTTTGTACCTTTTATAGTGACATCCAGAAAACTGTTTTAAAACCACTTTTTCAAACTAATAGGCTTTTTGACTATAAACATGCTTTTATATTTTTATGCAGCCTGGATAATATGAAAAATGTGTACTCCGTCATTTGTTTCATAGTAAGAGCAGTCAGGAAAAGCAAGGATTTATCACACCTAGGTGCATTACTATATGAGAAGCTTGATGAGAGTAACTATCTGTGTTTGTTTATGAATTAGTTTAATATGCAATTTTGCACATTATGTATCTGTTCGTACATGGGATATTTGGTACTAGATTCTTTTGTTTTGTCGTGTATTTTATAATATATAGAATGTATAAAATAATTGTATGTCAGTTGGAAATTTGTAACTTGCATTGTACTTCCTGATCAATTAGTATGCTTTCTTTCTAGTAGTGAATCATTGGTATTTTTCAAAAATACGTGTATATCAATTGAATTGTTTTAACATGTACATTGCCTTTCTTGATTTTTTTTTGTTGATTTTTTTTGTTTAAGAATGTTTGTTTTTATTACGCTTTTATGGTTGTACATTCTACACCGAATAAAGCTGATTTGACTTTATTGTAAATTAATGAATGTTTAAGGGATAAGATTTATTTGATCTTTTGTACGATTTTAACAGTTTTATGCATTTGTATGTGTTCTGGAATTTTTAATGATTTACAATTTTATTGACTGATTGTTTTAGAATACTTTTTATGCCATATGAAGTGGCGAAATAAAGTTATTGTGACTGACAATTGTCAATGGTCACTTTTTCCCTGCAACTGTATCTAACGTTTGTTTATAGCACCCAACACAAATTTGTCCCGACCTGCTTTAGATTGGATGGTTTTCAACTCTTAGTTACCTTCCCGAATTAGAACGATTGGTCAAAAAATCTTTCAAAATGTCCATGTGACAACACTTCATCTCAAACACCTTCCATGCTTTGTTATTTTGTAATTCTTTTAAGTACTTAAGGAAATGCTACATTGTACCAAATGTCACAATCTTAATTTTAAACAATGTCATCCGGCTCTCCTATACTTGCAAACTTTACAGTCTTTGTCAATTTGTTATTATGTTGAAAGTTATTTATGTATAGTTTTACAGTCCAGAAAAAAAATAGATTTTATGTAATGTTTTTAAGACGGCCCTAATTGCTACTGTTGACTGTTTTTATAATATTCATACTTTTATGATTTCTCATCAAATCGAATAAAGTAGATTTTTGATTTTGATGTTTAATTTTTCGTGGGCTTTCCAGGGTTTTACATGGTTGGGAGCTTTTGACTGTCTTCACTACATGATCATTATCTATGATACTTTTTTCATGATTACCACCTTTAATCAATTGCTCTTGTGACGTTATCATTGTAGGTGACTGAATTTGGTCTTGTGTTCATGGATCAAACGGATCCATCGCTCTGCGGATCTCCTCATCCTCGATGTATGGTTCTTCTAGTTTTTCATGGGAGTCATCAGTGTCATTGGAAGTACTAGGAGACTTACTTGCTTCCCCTCTGTTGATTACATTTGTTTTGAGGCGATGGGGTTGCTCTCAGTTACTATAGATATCATCATCCAAATCAATGAGAACAATTTAATTATTAACATCGTGCCGCCCCCCATGAACAGTCCCATTTCTTGTAAAGGTCTTACCATTACTGAGCCCATAATTATTTCTGTATTTTCAGACCTTTTGATGGGCATTCTTTTAATTTCTGGGAATAGGGGCCATGATGGTTTCACTTGTTACCCCACAAGCAGGGGATCTATATTTTGTGATTTCTTGTTGTCATCCATACTGAACTGTTCAATTATTGAGCCCACTTTCCTTTGAGCCTGCATTTGTTACTTTTGTTCCATAATATAGTTCAAGTCATCCACCATGTTTTTGTTATTTCCCTTTATTTTGTTCCAGTCATTGACCGGAGCGGCCTCTATCCACTGACATTGGTGAAGTTTAAATTTCTAATTCTAAGGGTCCAGTGAGGGACAAAAGCCCCCGCCCTCAGTCTGTTGCTCGCTTTTTGCTTTGCAGTACTTCTTTTTTGTTCCTTCATTAGAGGTTGTTAGCTTATCCATTGCAAGCTTGGCAGAGGATCTTCTAATTAGTGAAAAGTTGCAGTACTTCTGTGGGGGCAGATTCTCCAGCCTTTTCTTGCCAGGTTTTGACTTGGGCCTTGTTGTGCACGCTTTTGAGAGAAAAAAACATCTTGTGCACATCCTTTGGCTATTCATGCTGCACAGTCTTGCTTCACTTGTATATATTTGTGTCTTTTATTTCTTTCAGTGGCCTCTAGTTATTGCACTTATATTTCAGTTACGTTACAGTTGATTACAGCTGATTACAGATGGTTTCAATTGGTTATGGAGCAATAAATTGCCAGTTGTAATAATGGTGTGATGTACGCCCAACTAAAGTGCAGTGTAATGCGGTGAGATGCACAAACACTCCAGTCTAAACCATTTCATTCCTTTAAATAATTCCAAATTATTTATTTAGGAAGTTCTCCAGGCAGTAGCACAAAGATTGAAAAAAGGGAGATGAGACTGGAGGGATGGCTAGCCGGTGGTTAAGGGAGAAGACACCATGCCACAAACTAATCTGGCTGCTTCTGCGGCGCATCTGCACCCCCCCGTTAGCTGGTAGCCTAGTGTGACAGGGCTTAATGGTTTGATTCTGCTACCACAAAATGCAAGGCAGGGAGTGCTGCAAACATCCACAGAGCTGATCCTCTGTCAGCTCGGCTGCACAGTACTCACACGACTCAGCACTTTTCTCCAACTCTCCTGCTTCTGAAGCTGCCACCCAACCCCCGCTAACCCACTGTTTGTGAATAACTAGTGCGATGTAGAAAATAGTAAATTAATGTACTGATAAAGTAGTAGGGTGAGGCCTCTCCTTGGTTTGACCTTTCGTCCGAAATTATGACCCTTTGACCTGAATTTTGACCCTTTGTCCTGAATTTCTTTACAGTCCTGTACAGCATTTGCCTCCATGCCAGGTGGTCACTCTAAGATCTCGTCATTACAGGATGATCAGATTCCTGCTAATAATTACTATGTTTAAAAAAAAATAATCATGTTTTGAATCCGAAAACAAAGTATTTTCTGACATCCCCTGTCTGTGTGCAAAGGAAATTGGATTCATTAAATGACAGAGCTAAGAGTTTGAATCACTCTTCAGATTATCAGTCTAAGCTTTTCATTATTTTATCAGATATTTTCCCTTTGTTTGAGGGGGATATGGTTTTGAATAGACATAATGTAATAATTTTGTTTATAACATTTACGATCTTAGACTCATGTCCTCTAGTGATATAGAGTGGGTTAAATTTCTTCAAGGCGCGTAAATGGTCAAGTTCATTTTGAATCTACTACTTCTTTTTCTCAAATGTAGATGTAGAACAAATCTTTAAAATTTGGAAAGCTTTTTACAAAATGTGCATTGACTTATCGGTAGATTGTTATAATCCATCATACACAGTGATAGATATAATCAGAAGTTCCATGGCTCATTATGTACTACCACAACATATCGAATTGGAGGCAGAAAATGTCATGTTTTCTCAACTACATGGCCATGGAGAGGTTCATGAAAAGTCCCTGACATCGTCTCATGGAAACATAGAAGCTGATGCCCCTTGGTCTTGGCTCCCTAAGGTTCTGAGCTCAACCTGATGTTAAGGTTATGACTTGGTCACTATGTTGTTGGAATATTGCTGGCCTAAGAAATCTGTTTGCATTTCCTAATTTTACTTCATTTTTTTTAATATGTGTATGGTGCTATATTCGCAGGAAACGTGGTCTTGAAAAGAGTTTGAAATGAAAGACTTTAAGGTTTTTTCAGTCCCTGTGATTCCCTAATTAAAGGGGCATGCTAAAGGGGGTCTTTGTACTTTATTGAAATTAGCTGTGAGATGGCAATCTACTAGGTTGATTTTCTCCTTGAATTTTGCAAATGTGGTTTACTGTTCTGTTTAGATATTCAAGATGTTTTAGTGGAATATCTTGTATGTATTGTGTAGTGTTCACCATGTAGTCATTATAAGAAGGATTTGTTAGTTCTCTAGATAGCCATCTCAAAAGCAGAGAACTTGTTTCCCAAAGCGACTATACTAATTGTGGGGGACTTAATGCTTAAAGGGGTTACAAAGCACGCACCAGACGTATTCAAAGATCCCGTCAGAGCCAGGGTAATTAACCCCAGGTTGGAGAAAAAATACAAAGCCGCTCCATCTGACCCAGCCTACATCAAGGGCCATCTACCATTAGACTCTTTACTGGTTTCCAACGCACGAAAAAGAGCGAATTCTCAAACAACAGGGGACACTCCACCCCCTGATAAAGAATCCAAACTCTTAGCTGCTCTAGGAAAACGCATGACATCTCAAGCAGCCAATGTCTGGAGAATTACCAACACCCAAGCTCTGTTGGCAAGATACGATAGGGCTCATTACGATGAGCTTGAAACCCTTATACAACATCTACCAGACAAATACAAGACCAGGGCTACTGATATAATACAAGAAGGGAAGGTTATTACTAATACTTCCATCCGTTGCGCTCTAGATGCTGCTGACACAGCCTCAAGAGCAATAAATACTGGCATACTTTTATGCAGGCATGCCTGGCTGCGTATTTCTGGTTTCAAACCAGAAGTACAAACAAGTATTCTTAATCAACCCTTTGACCAACAGCATCTGTTTGGCCCCTCAGTTGATACCTCTCTTGAAAAAACGAAAAAGGACACTGACACAGCAAAATCCATGGGGGCGTTACAAAATAAAACTCCCAGAGCGTCCTTTGATCGCTCCTCATATAGGGACGCCTCAACAACTTTTTGTACCAACACTCCATCCTCTTCTTACAAAACTTCCACCCAATTTTTACAGAGGAGTATACAGAGGCAACAATACTAAAGGCAGAGGTTACAACACCCGTGCTGCCTCTGCTCCCAAGCAGGGACTTCCCTCCCTTCCCCCCAGACCCCTCCACTCCTGTCGGGGAAAGATTACAACAGTTCCTACCTGTCTGGAACTCCATCACAACAGACAGGTGGGTGAGACAAATAATTCACTCAGGTTATTGCCTCGAGCTCACTTCCACTCCTCCAACAATACCACCCAAACAGCGTCCCATGTCACAAGAGCATCTCACACTCCTAAAACAGGAGGTTGTTGCTCTACGACACAAACAAGCAATAGAACCAGTTCCACTACACCAGCAAAACACAGGGGTTTACTCGCTGTATTTCCTTATTCCCAAAAAAGACGGCTCTCTCAGACCGATACTGGACCTCAGACCTCTGAACCTTTACATACAGTCAGACCACTTCCATATGGTCACATCACAGCAGGTCCTTCCTCTGATAAAACAAGACGACTTCCTTGCTACCCTTGATCTCAAGGATGCCTACTTTCACATTCCCATTCACCAACCTCACAGGAAGTACCTTCGCTTTGTGGTGGACGGTCAGCATTCCCAATTCAAAGTCCTCCCCTTCGTGGTCACTACAGCACCCCGAGTCTTTACAAAATGTCTCGCGGTAGTAGCAGCAGCACACTTGAGAAGGGAAAACATCCATGTGTTTCCATATCTGGACGACTGGTTAATAAAAGCCAAGTCATACCAGCAGTGCATCCAGCACACACACAAGACCATTCACCTCTTACACAAACTCAGATTCACTATAAACAAAACAAAGTCGCACCTCCAACCATCCCGGTCTCAACAGTATCTAGGTGCCACAATAGACACCTCAAAAGGACTTGCATCCCCCAACCCAATATGAATACAGGCCATGCAAGCTCTTATACAAAAATTTCAACTCTAACACTCACTACTAACAGCTTGAGTGTTAATGCAACTAATTGGAATGATGGCCTCTTGCATTTTCGTAGTACCGCACGCAAGACTCTAGATGCGTCCCCTATGAGAGTGCTTAGCAAGCCAATGGAACCAGGCTCAAGTTCAACTAACAGATCTGGTGGTGGTGGACGGCCGGACACATTGCTCTCTGCAGTGATGGAACACCAAAAACCTTTCCAAAGGACGGTTGTTCCTCGAATCAGTTCGCCAGGTGGTGCTAACCACAGACGCATCACTCATCGGCTGGGGAGCTCATCTGTCACAGCACACAGTTGAAGGCAGATGGACACCGCAACAAAAGCTACTCCACATAAACCTTCTGGAGTTGCTGGCCATTTTTCTAGCACTAAAATCCTTTCAAAATTACCTATCAGGCAAGACTGTCTTAGTCCGCACAGACAATATGACAGCCATGTAGTACATCCAAAAACAAGGAGGAACACACTCCTTACAGCTCTCCCGGCTGGCGCAGAGCATATGGAGGTGCGCCATTCCTCAAAAAATCTATCTACTAGCAGAGCATATACCAGGAGTTCAAAATCAGATTGCAGATCTGTTGAGTCGTCAGAGCCAACAGATTCACGAGTGGGAACTTCATCCGCAAGTTCTTCAACCTTTCTTTCAAGTATGGGGACAGCCACAAATAGATCTGTTCGCCACACACCTAAACTCCAAATGCCCAAGCTTCACCGCCAGGTATCCATACCCATTGTCCAAAGGCAATGTGATATGGATGAGTTGGTCAGGCAAATTTGCATACGCTTTTCCGCCTCTCCCACTCATTCCATTTGTGGTGCGCAAGTTGCAGCAACACTTCCTCACACTGATTCTAATTGCACCAACATGGGCAAGGCAACCGTGGTACACCACACTACTGGAACTTTCAGTGGTACCACATCAGAAACTGCAACTCTCACCACATCTGTTAACACAGAACCATGGAGAGATCATGCATCAGGACCCCATGCAGCTCAACCTAGCAATTTGGCTCCTGAGGTCTTAGAATTTGGATATCACAACCTCCCACCTGATTGCATGAACGTTATCAAAGAAGCTAGACGTCCTACCACTAGTGCTTGCTATGCAGCTAAATGGAAAAGATTTGTTATATATTGCACCAATAACAACATCAACCCACTAGATGTTTCCATCCAGAACATCATACGCTACCTGCTGCATCTCCACAAATGCACTTTAGCATACTCCTCAATCAGGTTACATCTTGCTGCCATAGCGGCCTACCTCCAAAACAGACAGCATCTATCATTATTCAAAGTTCCTGCCATTAAAGCCTTCATGGAAGGCCTTAAAAGGATAATTCCTCCCAGTGTACCACCCTCCCCTGTATGGAACCTCAACCTCAACATTGTTCTCACCAGGCTCATGGGCCCTTGATTTGAGCCTTTGCACAAGTGTGAATTACAATTCCTTTCATGGAAAGTTGCCTTTCTAGTAGCTATTACATCACTCAGGAGGTTGAGTGAGATCCAGGCACTAACAATTCAAGAACCATTCTTGCAACTACATCACAACAAGGTGGTTCTAAGGACAAATCCCAAATTCCTTCCAAAAGTAATTTTACCATTCCATCTCGTTCAGTCTGTTGAGTTACCAGTATTCTTCTCCCAACCTCAAACAGTAGCTGAGAGAGCTCTCCATACGTTAGATGTTAAACGAGCTCTCCTCTATTATATTGATAGGACAAAGCCATTCCGTAAAACAAAACAGCTTTTTGTCTCCTTTTCTCCTCCACACAAAGGTAACCCCATTTCAAAAACTGGGATTTCAAGGGGGATAGTTAAATGCATTCAAATTTGCTATCAAAAAGCAAAACGCGCTCTATCCATTCCCCCTAGGGCTCATTCCACCCGTAAACTAGGGGCATCTATGGCATTTTTAGGGATCATTCCCTTAGATGATATCTGCAAAGCAGCTACATGGTCTGCACCACACACATTCACAAAGCACTGCTGTGTAGACGTGCAAGCAAAACAACAAGCTAGTGTGGGCCAGTCTGTACTCAAAACACTATTTCAAACCACTGCAACAGATACTGGTACTTGCCGCTAAGGGAGAGAACTGCTATGCAATCTATGCACCAGTGTGTGATCTGCAGCCCATATGCCTCGAACGGAAAATGCATCTGTTCTTGGCATGTAGGGCTGCAGAGTCACACACACCCACCCGTCTCCCCGGCTGCTCTGTTCCAGTAATATCTTAATTAGATATATTATTCATGGGCATCTCTTTCTGTTCTCAAACAACTCCATCATTTGCCGTAATGGCGAAAAACAATCTGAAGATGAAGTCAATGCCCATGTGAACTATGCTCCAGAGGAGGGGTCATCTACCATACAAAGACTCTTCCAGGACAACAACAAAGTGTAATCATCCGGGCCCACCACCAGATGGCGATTTATGCACTAGTATGTGACTCTGCAGCCCTACATACCAAGAACAGATGCATACAGGTAAGTAGCATTTTCCTTATGCTGTTGACCCAGTTAAGAATGCAAAAGTAACTTTGACTATTCAACGTCTTGTTAACTCTTCTCTAGGGAATGTCTCCATCTCTTCCTTTGAGAACTTAAATCAAGAATTCACTAAAGTTTTGTCCAAACATGTACATCCTACTTCAAAAGCTAGATTCATTTCAGGAAAAAGACTGGTAAATTTAATTGGTTAAAAAAGCAGCCAAGGATGCTCAAATAGCGAATTTATGGTGGTTCACAGTGCTCCTGTTTCAAGAAATGCTTGTAAATTTTGGTTCATCATTGCAACGGTCTTGAACAAAGACCATTCTAAAAATAAGCTCTATTGGATGAATTTCGCTGGCGGCCATATACAGAGCAACTATATGCAGGCATAGGAAAACAATATTATCGGCTAGAATGTATTTATTTAAATAATTATAAAGTGCAAACAGATACCCACTCGTGGTTTCCCGGCGCTTTAGCAACAAATGGGTTTCTCCCAGCTCAGAAGGAACCAGAACAGCCAGGTTTTTAGCTGTCTGTGGAAGGAGAGCAGTGAGGTGTAGAATCTCAGATGTTCCGGCAGAGCATTCCAGAGCTTAGGGCCCAGGAACGTGAAGGAGTGGCCTCCCATACTGGTGAGTTTGATCATAGGTACGGTGCACAGAGAGGGATGGCTAGAACGTAAATATTGAGTGGGCAAATATGATTTTATCAAGACATTGAGGTGGTAGGGGGCAGTACCAGCCCTGGCTTTAAGGACATTGCACAAGGCCTTAAATTGGACACATTTTTCCACATTTATCCAAGGAAGCTCACCGCGAAGAGAAGTGGCCAAGGTATATTTTGGCAGTTTGTATATAAACCTAGGGGCTGCATTTTGCACCACCTGCAAACATTTCATGGTGGCTTTTTTTTGATCGCCAGATAAAAGGACAATACAATAATCTAGGCAGGACAAAGTAAGAGCCTGGATAATAGATCTTTGGGCAGATACAGGAAACATCCAAATAGATATCTGCAACCACTTCAAGGTATGAAGCTGGTCCCAGAGACCTTAGCCTCCTGCAGCTTCATGGAGAGCTTAGAGTCTACCAATAAGCCTAAGTTCTTAACTTTAGAAGCAGGAATAGGACTGTCCCCCAAAGCAGACAGCCAATGATGTGGGCCCCAGAGACATGGATTCTTTTGTAAGATCAACACCTCAGTTTTCTCACCATTCAGTTTCAGAGTGTTATCACCCATCCATGAAGCTATTTGCGCCAAACAATTGTTCAAAGATGTGGAGCTGTGGTCCTGAGCAGATGATAAGGAAAAGATGATTCGAGTATCATCTACTTAAGAGAATAAAGTAAGACCACAGCTTTCCACCAGATCGGCAAAAGGTCGTACATAGATATTGAAAAGTGCCAGGCTCAAGGCCAATCCCTGAGGAACTCCAGGAGTTAGAGTATGACTCACGGAAGAGAAACTGCCCGAAGAAACCTTAAAGGTATGGTCATGTAGAAAAGGGGAGAACCAAGATAGTGCCAATCCCTAGATGAGCAAGCCTCCCCATTGACATGTTGTGGGACACAGTATCAAAGGCAGTGCTAGAATCAAATGAAATCAGCACTGGTGTCTCTCCCTTATCTTGTAGCTGTCTAAAATGTTCTATAATTCCCAGAAGGGAGGACTTGGTACTGTGCAGCGTTCTTAACCCTGATTGAGAGTCATGAAAATAATTCAGAGAACTTTTTACAAGATGGAGAGAGGAGCAATAGGCCTATAGTTAGATCAGTTGTTTGAATCCAGGTTGGATTTCTTCAGAAGAGGAAGAACCGTAGAATGTTTCCACGCTTAGGGTACAAGATTTTCCTGCAATGAGCAATTAAGATGTCCATCCAAAGGTAGCATGGTATCCAGGGCTAACTGGCAAAGATTAGCAGAGGGGATGGGGTTCTTAGGAGAGCCTGATTTTGATTGTGCCAAAGATGTAAATGATAGCAAATCCCAAAAATCCCAAGATTCCTGTATCTGCAGGATGATCAAAATTTGAAGAGTCAGCAATTGCAGGTGGAGAACAGCAGTGAGTCTGAGAAAGAGGCCCTCTTGCGCTTGTCAAAGAGTACTGGATGTCTAGGACTTGTTGTATTTTATTTACAAAAAAAAGTTCAAGATCGTCACATTGAGCCTATGATAGAGACGATATAGGTACAATCCTGCTACGAGCCTGTGATATAGAGGATATAGGCACAATCATGCTTTTATCAGAAAGTTCATTAGCTATTCTAAAAAGAATTTAGGGGCAGTTATTGGCTGAAGAGATCTGATCAGAAATAAAGGTAGCGCAAGCTGATCTACAGCAGCTATGATATTGCTTCAAGGCTAGTTTATAATTAAGCTTACATGCGTCATCATGATTACACAACCAAGCCCTTTCCAGCCTTTTACAACTGGTTTTCATAATCTCCAATTCCTCAGTAAACCATGGGGCAAGGCGAAGAAGTCTAATAGGGCGTTGAGTTTTCAGAGGCAAAATACAACCCAGGGAGCTTGAACCAGTCATCAACTCTTGGCTGGTCTTTTGTAACATCTTCCAGTAAATTAGGGATCAACTTTCTCAACTGATTGTTCAAAACCTCTAGGTCTAGTTTAGACCACGTTCTTGCTTTAATCTGGTTCTGCTCTTGCCTAGTAACGGAGGGGATTGAAACCTTGAAAGGGACCACCAGATGGTCAGACCACACAAGTGGTATAGGAGGAAAATAGAAGAGATTATTAACATTGGAAAAGGTTGGGACTAGCAAATGACCTGCTTGATGAGTGGGTAAAAAGTTCATAAAACTTAGGTTTTGAGATAATGGAATGTGCACCAGGAAAGGAGTCCAAGCGTTAAACAAGAAGTCCTTTAAGTTTCTTTTATTCTTTATAGTAAAAAAGCAGTTCAGACATCAGCCAACGCGTTTCGTTCTTTACAAAGAACTTATTCAGGGCATTGAAAGTCAGTATCATAGGTAATGATGGTGTCTAATCACGGAAATCAATTAGCTAAGTCTCCACTGAGAGCTCCTTATTAAGAGTTCCAGTACATGAATAGGATTCAAAACGATCCTATTCAGAAGTATAAGCAAGTCAATTGCAGGGTGTGGTTCAAAGCCTATATGCATAAGTCACAAGAAATACCACCTAGAGGCTCCACAATAGGAGTTTCAATTAGTCACTTCCAGCCCCAAAAATCTATGGGGTCCTGAGGGTACGAGTGGCAAATGCGCCTTCCAAGACTTTCAGTGCCCTGAAGAAGTTCTTTTGTAAAGAGCGAAACACGTTGGCTGATGTCTGAACTGCTTTTTTACTATAAAGAATAAAAGAAACTTAAAGGACTTCTTGGTTAACGATTGGACTCCTTTCCTGGTGCACCTTCCATTATCTCAAAATCTCTTGTCTGGATTCCAGCAGTGGAGCCCTACTGCGGCGGACTTCGGAAGTGTTTTGCACGGAACTCTTATATTTATTTAACAGGGATTGAGGTGCTGGACCAAGGGTCAGCCACAGTTTTGGAGTTAATAAAACTCAGGTTCAATGCTTGTAGGCCTTCCATAAAAGTCTGGCCTGTACTACATGATGGGTCATCAAAATGGGAACAGTCCAGCCCGAACTGCCAAGCCATGTCTTCCCTGGACCGGAAACAAGCTTCCTAGGACCGGTTTCTGGCATTTCAGCCGTCTTCAGCCAGGCTTGCTTGAATCCAGTGGCAAAGTGAGCAAGGGACTCACGTCTGCGCATACCCTGCCAACTTATGGCGAACAAAGCAAAAACCAAAGGAAATGATGGACGGAGTGTTGAACATTGCAAGCTCTCACCCCCAGTCAACTGATCTGGGCTTAATCCATCACCGTTCTTTAGCCCACTCTGCCACCACAGGCTGAAGACGGCTGAAATGCCAGAAACCGGTCCTAGGAAGCTTGTTTCCGGTCCAGGGAAGACATGGCTTGGCAGTTCGGGCTGGACTGTTCCCATGAGGCACAGGGTCAGACTGATTTGCATATGGCCATGTCTGAACTGGGGTGGCAGAGTGGGCTAAAGAACGGTGATGGATAAAACCCATATCAATTAACTGGGGGTGAGTGCTTGCAATGTTCAACACTCCGTCCATCATTTCCTTTGGTTTTTGCCTAATAGAAGGATGGTAACCAGGCAGCTGCAGTGTTGCACTCAGGGACACTGGACGGAGAGGAGCTGGAGATGGGGTCAGTCAGAGGATAAACCTGCAAGGGCTGAGCAGGCTCCAAAATGGAAAGGGGCTGGGGTGGGTCTAAGGGAGCAAGGTAAGTGAATGAACCAACCGAAAACTGAACTGAACACTGAACTTAGAGCAGACTTGAAATTCTTACCTTCATCCTTCATTTCTTCTCCCAGAGAAGCAGAGAAAGAAAGAGAGAGAGAGAGGGGAGGAGAGAGAGAAAGAGAGAGAGGAGGAGTGAGAGACAGGGGAGGAGAGAGATAGAGAGAAAGAGAGAGAGGAGGAGAGAGAGACAGGGGAGGAGAGAGATAGAGAGGAGGAGAGAGTGAGGGGGAAGGAGAAAGAGAGAGGGAGGGGAGAAAGAAAGAGAGAGAGAGGAGGAAAGAGTGAGGGGGAAGGAGAAAGAAAGAGAGAGGAGGAGAGAGAGAGAGAGAGAGAGACAGGGGAGGAGAGAGAGAAAGAGAGAGAGAAATAGAAAGAAAGCAAGAGAAAGAGAGGGAAAACGAGAGAGAGAAGTTTGAACGTATTTGCCAGGGATGCTTTGGTTCCTAGTCCATCCCCGAGCAGCTTCAACGGCACTGGGGCCCCGCGAAGTGAGGGCCCTCTGCACCAAATTACGGAAGTATTTTACTGCTGAAAAGTACCACTATACTTAAATTCAGAAAAACGAGGATATGGCGCTGTGTCTGGGTGCAAGTTGCTCCGTTCACTTTCTACATCTTGAACTACAAGAAAAAATAGGAGATGGCCGACCCGGGGCAACACGATCCCAGTTGTTTCACCTTCTGTTCAGTCCTTCTTCTGTTAAAGTAACACCGTTATCAGCTTCCGGAGAGGTATTTTGTTAGATGAAAAGCCTGCATTTAGAGCAGCAAAATATGCAAGGCTTTCATCTCATAATACAACTAAAGAGTGACAACTCTAGTTCCTTTGAAGAGAGGCTTCTGTAGCCTCATACTTATGTTAAAATGCTGACAAACACGATGTTATGCAAACCAAAAAAAGAGCGTAGTGTGCTGCAAAAGTGATGCGTCTTTGACAGGCAACAACCTTTGCAATGAAACTCACCTCCCGGCTCAGTCTGACTGGATTGAGTCTGGGGCATTGGGGGTCTAATAATATCTCGATGGAATCCCACCGATTACTTTTTTTAATGCTGGAAGAGAAACATTCACGTTACTTTTTCGGTAACATAACCGGTCAATTTGATTAGTTTGTACTATACGAGTTTCTTCAAAAACATAAACCTCTTCCATTTTTGAGTTAAAATAGAAGATCGGCAGTCAGGGCATCAATCTACGAGCATGTCACAACCAAATATTGCACGAGAGACAGAGCACTCCCTTGTGGTTGGTGCCAGTTTTAAATACCCACACCAACAAAGCGCTGACATGGAAACAAACAAAAACAAGCATTGGCCGCGCGGCCGTTACTTTTACGGCCGCGCGGCCTTGAAAGCAAAAGTAATCGGGATCAAAGCAAAAGTGATCGCGAGGACGGGACACACTGTGTGGTAAACACCCGAGTGGTGCGCTCGCAGCAGTGATTGGCGGCTGCGCGAGTGCACGCTCGCGTGAACGCAAGCGTTAGGCCAGCGAGGTCTGGTAGCACTTTGGAAACCCGTATACTAAATGTCTCTCCGAGCAGCGCTGGCTCAGGCGAGACCTAAAAAGATCTATCAGGCAAAGGTTGTGTCAGTTGCAACATACGGGTCAGCTGTATGGAGTCTGACTGATATATCTAAACTCCAAATTTCAGATGACAGTTTTCTAAGGAGACTAGGTTCTCTTCCGCAAACCTGCTTTACATTATAGACCAGATCCGTATTGCACCCATTTTGTTGTGGCACTCAATCTGCAAAAAAGAAACACTCAATTTAACTAGGGACATTGTAAAAGGCTGCCTGAAATTAGATGGAACAACCAAAATATGTTGGTTAAATATATTGAGTCCAATCTAGAAGCAATTACCCTCGGAAAACTGTCAAAACTAAATCATGCTTGACATTTTCAGGAACAGAACTGAAAGCTAGACTATTGGACAGACTGAGCAGAGATAGATGGGAGAGGAATCGCAACAAGTTTATGGTTAAGCAATACCTCCAATACCTCCTAACACCGGGTAAAGATAACCCTGTATCTTCATATTTAACTTTAGTTTCTATTCTTCAACACAGATATGTCTTGTTGTGATTCCAGGTGCAATATATCCGTCTAATGTTAGGTTTCCCTGCCAATATACATTCCATAAATACACTGCCACTTTGCCCATGTAACGGACCATCCTCTCAGAATGACCTCCATTTTTTTTGTGTGATTTATATGCGGATGAAAGGAAAATGTACATTTTGCTGCTCATGCGAAAATTTTCCTTCAGTCAATGTCGTCCAGCGTTACATTATCTCCAACTACTGTTGCACCCTTTTGTCTGGTATTGTGTACCCTTGTTTCTTCTATCTGCCTTAAGAAGAAGGTAATTAACTCTATAATGATGAACGCATGCACATAGAGAAATGAGTAATGTCCCGCCGTTATAGCTGGGAGATCAGTTTGGGCTAAGGGACACCCTGCCAACTTCGTGTCCTTTGCTGTCCTTTGCTGCACGGATCTCTGCCTCCACAACACCCTGGTGTGACTCGGAATCACAGGGTGCACCGCATCAATTGCCATTAACCACCACAGGGGCAGCCCTAACCACCTGAACCAGGGGCAATCAATATTTAATCCAAACAATGGTTCAGAATGTTCACAAAATTATCATAGCACAAACATAAATAAACAATTAATTAGACAAAAATTATGTGTATAGTGGTGCACACACCGAAATACAAGAAAAGAGAGAGAAGGGCCCATATAAGAAAAAACAATCAAAATGTATTCAATAAAATGTGTCAAGAGGCTCAGAATTGTAAGCTGGTACATATAACATTTAGTAAACATACATAACCAGACAAGTGGCAGACAAGGAGAAATTACATAAAAGCCGGAGTTTCGGGACAACACCGGAACTACAACAAACAAAACAATGTGTTCTCCATTAATTAAAGCCACAATTGCGTTGGCGGCGTTTCGACCTTTGTCATTAGTACATGGTCATCTTCAGGACATAAAATTTACTGAGCATCCCAATAAACAATTTGCAATTATATACAGGAGAGCAAGCAAAGTAGATATCAATGCTTATTCTAAAAGTTTTATTTATTATTTGAAATAAGATTTCATTTTAATTCTGCTCATTAAATGGCCTTCATAGCGGAAATTAATTCACACCGCGCAGCAACTCGATTGCAAGATAATAACAACTTCTATCAATTGCCAGCAGCTGCTGTGAAGGGAGGCGTGTCCATCGCGCTACAAAGCGCAGCCTCGACCACCGCGGCACGGGATGCGCTTCTGGCCCGCCATTATAGCTGGGATAAGATCCGTTTGGGCTAAGGGACAACCTTCCAACTTCATGTCCTTTGCTGTCCTTTGCTGCACGGATTTCTGTCCCCACAACACCCTGGTGGGACTCTGAGTCCCAGGGTGCACCGCGTCAATTGCCAGCACATACCGTGAAGGGAGGCATGTCCATCGCGCTACAAAGCGCAACATCGACCTCTGTGGCACGGGACGCACGCAGGCGTGCCCGGGCCGCGCCCATGCAAAGCTCGGGCCAAAGGCAGGCCCATCTGCGTCCGTCAGCGACAGGAGGTGGCAGGGCTGGGCCACCCCCCTTGGTTGTGTTAAAAGATCTAACATAAGAGCCCGGTAAGGTGATTCATCATTTGCTTTGTAACTGTTTGAGTCTCCCTTCACGTGGGAAAATGGGCAAAAGGAAGCAACCGTACTCTATGGGGTAACCACACTCCGATAACATGCCCATTACAAAGTATTTAAAATCTGCTCTGGGTATGATTGACAGCAAGATTGTCCTTGTGGAGGAACGACTGGCGGCGACTAAAACAGCACTAGATGCCGCTCTGATGGTATCGGTACCAGAGGTCAGTTGTGATTCTATGAAACACGTGTCCATTGGTAAGGAGAAGATTTTAGAGTCAGAGGTAGTGCTAGCCAGTAATACTGTGACTAAAAAGGACATAGCCCCGAATCTAGATAATCCGTGCATCCTAACATCGACGTTGGAGATCTCAGTTTTATCTAATATTACAGACCTAGTTTCACCGCCAGCAAAAAAAGTAAAACAACTACCAAAAACAAAGAATAATTCTGATGAAAGTAAGGGTGGGAAATCCAGAACAAAGCAGAAGGCAAAGAAAGGTGGTAAGCCAGATGGACCGTTAAAGGGGGTGGAATCTACAAGGGAGCGACCAAGGGATGCATAATTTTGAGACATTATTCAAAAAATTGCATTCTAAATTGGATAACATTGAACGCCGATGTCAGGGATTAAATTGGTCCAAAACGACGTAAACCTTTTTAACTGACTTGGTATCGGGACTAATCTCCTCCAGAAATGTGAAACTACCCACTGTGAGTGATAACCCACCATTAAGGCAAAAAGAAGACTCTGGTATTTCAACTGCAGTCCAAACTAAGCAAAGTCTGATTTCCATCAAGCTTCCTACAGGGGAAAGTACTTGTTTCATTCAAAATCAAAAGTCGACTAATGAATATAAATCTCCCCCCATAGCACCTAAAGAATCCAAGAAAATGGATGTCCCAAGCAGGATTGTGAACTCGGGCACCACTGCGGATGAGCCTCAACACCTTCCACCTTTACACCTCCCACCTCAGGCGACACCATACGTTATTATTCTTAAAAATGTGCCCAGGTTGGAAAATAAGAATCGTGAATCCTATGAGACACTAAAAAACCAAGTGATGCACTGGATCACAGTAAATACGAACATTGATATTAATGTCTTACAAAGAAACATAATAATGCTGAGAAGGGTGAACTGGGTGGGTAGTTCCATGAAACAATGTGCAGGAGACTGTGTGGTGGTGAATTTCCGTAGTAGGGAACTGGTAGGTAATTTGATGGAGACATTTGCGAACAATGCTACAGGTACAAATTCCAATATTGCTGAAGATGTAACTCCTGTTCAGCTGGGTTATTTTTATAGGCCAAGTCATAGAAATGTTAATGCAAATACAAATAGTTTTAATCCTAGTTTGTACAGATCAATGTCAAATGTCCCTACTTATAATAGGTACAAATTACTTAGATCTTGCAGCGAGATTGATTGATTTAGGGAGGACGCAGAATGTGTTTCTGTTAGAATCCCAGAGCACATTCCAATTGCAAATAAGTCAGATGGTAGCCCATGCTCACAAATATTTAGTGAGGACCAATGTTATTTAACACCTCGCATTAGGGATGTTTCCGCTATCAGGGATATGGAGGGAGCCGTTTAATTACACAAAATCACGAGTGCACGAATATTATGTCTTGGAACGTAGCAGAAATTAAAAGTAAGATAAATAATGACGAATGGCATAAAACGATAGAGGGGTGTGATGTAATTATGATCCAGGAAACATGGAATTGGAATATTGAGCCCTTTTTATTAATGGTTTTAAAGTAATCTGCACTAATGCTAGCCCCTCTAGAAGGGGGAGAGCAAAAGGAGGCTTAGCGACATTAATAGCCGTTACTGCGCCTCTGATAGTAAAAGAAGTTAATACCAAGTCACAATATTATCAGCTGATACATTTATATTCTGATGGGAAACAGACATTGGTTTTAATTAATTTCTACAATAATATTTTTGATAGCACTAGACCTATGGATATTAAGACTTTAGAAGAAGATCTGGAGCATTTTGTAAAGGAACTGGGAGGGGAGTATATACTTATTTAGGCGGGTGATTTTAATTGTAAACTTGTGATATTTTAGTGGGTGAACAATACGGTTACAGCGATTGTTTTGGTGACCGAATCCCTCATGTTCCACATGACACTTATGGGGAAGCAATAAATAACAGAATTTTTAAACATAATCTAGTAACCATGGAACCTGGAAATTCAGATGGAGAACTAGCTATACATACTTATGTAGGGGGGAGAGCATCATCAAATATCGACCATTTTATTGTGTCATCAAAATGTGAGGGTTTGGTGGAAAAATGTATAATTAGCAAAAAATTTCTTAGTGACCATCACCCACTAACACTGACGCTGAGGCTTAGCCTGGCTAAAACACTAAGGGGTAAAGCTTCAGACACAGATTTAAAACCTCAAGGAAACAATGGGGTTTCCATTAAATGGTCAGGTGTAGACCCAACAACCTTTTTGGATAACCTGAAAGGGAAAAGACAAAAGGATATTAACATCTGTATGAATAGCTCCTCCATAGACACGGCAACTATAAATGCCTTTTGTAACATTGTTACCGAAATAGCGGGTGATTTAACACTTAAAAAAAAGAATATGGTATGTGATAACAATCCAAGATGGTTCAATAGGGAATGTTCTAGGCTAAACAGGGTTTCAAAAACAGCCCTTAAAGTAAAACCAAGGGATAGTGCCAAAACTAGCACCCTGAGGAAAGATTAAAGAACATTTTAAATCAAAGGAAAAGTGAAATACGTGAGGATGCTTGGACTAGTTTAGTACAGGCCGAACAAACAAGAAACACGGTTTTATTCTGGAAGACAATTGACCATCCATTTTTCAAAGATAATGCAACAGTGAGAATAGAAATTGCCGTTCCTCCTGAAGATTGGATTACGCCTTTCAAGGGTATTTTGAACCCAGAAGCTGTTAAAGTCACCAAAACAATAAATAGTAATTTTATATTAGTTGAACCCGTAAAATCTCTCCCAATTACGCCACAAGAAATTAAATCTGCCCTTCAAAAAAGTGCTAGCGGGGAAGCCGCTGGACCGGATGGGGGTACCCATTGATGTTTTTAAATGTAATATGGATTTTGGACCCCTATTTTATTAAATGTTTTTAATGCTGCTATGGGGGGGTTTTGCCTGCACTATCGTACCGATTTTTTTAAAAAGGAGACAGAGGGAAGGCAAATTGCTACTGTCCCATATCCCTTCTTGACTCAACCTCGAAACTGATGTGACGAATTCTGCTGGGGAGGCTGGAAGAATGGGCCAATGAGAATAATATCCTCTCAGAAGGCCAGTATGGGTTTAGAAGGGGTATTGGAACGGTAGAACAGTGTTTAAATCTAGAGTTACTAATAGTAAAATATACCCAAGCAAAGGAGGGGGCTCTACATCTTTGCTTCATAGATCTCACAAGTGCGTTTGATCTCGTTAATCATGCCAAATTGTGGCAAACCTTGAAAGAGCAAGGAGCAGCAACTGATATTGGCATATACTTATCCAGATTTACACTTTTTTAACTTCCAGAGTTTGATTTGGAACAAAGGGCGAATGTACTGAGGATTTTAGAGTTACAAGGGGAATACGTCAGGGTTGTGTACTGGCGCCACTGTTTTTCTCTTTATATATTAATATTGTGGACCCTTTCTTACAAAAGGAAATTGTTGATGCCCCAAAAGTTGGAAAACGCACTACCCCAGTATTACTCTATGCTGATAATGCTGTCCTTTTATCAAGGACAGCGAATGGACTACAACATCTGATTGAGAAATTTGCTGAGTACATGTCACAAAAGGATTTACAGCTAAATCTTACCAAAACCTTTGTAATGACATGTGGGAACACCAAGCTGAAGCATAGAAAACACCACATGGGAGGAGTAGCTATAGGCTGAGTTCCAACTTTTTCCGATTTAGGTCTTCTTTTTAATAGAAAGGGCACATGGAAAACACACATTGACTCATGTAACTTGAAATTTTTAAGAATTATTGAAGGAATTTTTAGATTTTTGGCTAAAATGGGAACTAAACCTGTAAGGGAAATTCTCACTCTGTATAGAACCAAGTGTGTGACAGGTGCCTGTTATGGGTCCGCGATATGGGGGAGAGCAAATACCACGTCCTTACAAACACAAGAAAAAACATTTTTAAAAAGAGTATTGGCAGTCCCAAATTCTACAGCCAACTACATAATACATAAAGAACTGTCAGTATTGTATATAAGTGATTTTATTAATATTGCGGGACATACATTCTGGCGAGTGTTGTGGGTAAAAGAAGAGACCAAGCTTACCACGGACCTGATAAAGGACTGTCTGGCCCTTGACCATAGTAAAAAAATCCCCTGGCTAGAGCATATCCATGATGTACTAAAATGTTGTAAGATAGACTTTAATAAAACAGATCCGGCGTCTATCCAAGACATTAGTAAAAATGATTTGAAGTTGAGATATACTTCTGCCAGAGAACAGGATAGAATTGACGATGCAAGACAGAAAGTGTTACTACCTATTGTGAAATCCCCTTGGTGGAGGGTACTCAAACATATTTAACTTTGGTAAGAAACACTCAACACAGATTTTATTTAACAAGGATTAGACTTGGTACATTACATTATATAACTGCATTCTCTAATAAGGAAAGTGGTCTTACAATTTACCAAACTGCCCTTGTAATGGAAATGCCCTACAGTCTACGTTGCACTTTTTACTATTTTGTACCTTTTATAGTGACATCCAGAAAACTGTTTTAAAACCACTTTTTCAAACTAATAGGCTTTTTGACTATAAACATGCTTTTATATTTTTATGCAGCCTGGATAATATGAAAAATGTGTACTCCGTCATTTGTTTCATAGTAAGAGCAGTCAGGAAAAGCAAGGATTTATCACACCTAGGTGCATTACTATATGAGAAGCTTGATGAGAGTAACTATCTGTGTTTGTTTATGAATTAGTTTAATATGCAATTTTGCACATTATGTATCTGTTCGTACATGGGATATTTGGTACTAGATTCTTTTGTTTTGTCGTGTATTTTATAATATATAGAATGTATAAAATAATTGTATGTCAGTTGGAAATTTGTAACTTGCATTGTACTTCCTGATCAATTAGTATGCTTTCTTTCTAGTAGTGAATCATTGGTATTTTTCAAAAATACGTGTATATCAATTGAATTGTTTTAACATGTACATTGCCTTTCTTGATTTTTTTTTGTTGATTTTTTTTGTTTAAGAATGTTTGTTTTTATTACGCTTTTATGGTTGTACATTCTACACCGAATAAAGCTGATTTGACTTTATTGTAAATTAATGAATGTTTAAGGGATAAGATTTATTTGATCTTTTGTACGATTTTAACAGTTTTATGCATTTGTATGTGTTCTGGAATTTTTAATGATTTACAATTTTATTGACTGATTGTTTTAGAATACTTTTTATGCCATATGAAGTGGCGAAATAAAGTTATTGTGACTGACAATTGTCAATGGTCACTTTTTCCCTGCAACTGTATCTAACGTTTGTTTATAGCACCCAACACAAATTTGTCCCGACCTGCTTTAGATTGGATGGTTTTCAACTCTTAGTTACCTTCCCGAATTAGAACGATTGGTCAAAAAATCTTTCAAAATGTCCATGTGACAACACTTCATCTCAAACACCTTCCATGCTTTGTTATTTTGTAATTCTTTTAAGTACTTAAGGAAATGCTACATTGTACCAAATGTCACAATCTTAATTTTAAACAATGTCATCCGGCTCTCCTATACTTGCAAACTTTACAGTCTTTGTCAATTTGTTATTATGTTGAAAGTTATTTATGTATAGTTTTACAGTCCAGAAAAAAAATAGATTTTATGTAATGTTTTTAAGACGGCCCTAATTGCTACTGTTGACTGTTTTTATAATATTCATACTTTTATGATTTCTCATCAAATCGAATAAAGTAGATTTTTGATTTTGATGTTTAATTTTTCGTGGGCTTTCCAGGGTTTTACATGGTTGGGAGCTTTTGACTGTCTTCACTACATGATCATTATCTATGATACTTTTTTCATGATTACCACCTTTAATCAATTGCTCTTGTGACGTTATCATTGTAGGTGACTGAATTTGGTCTTGTGTTCATGGATCAAACGGATCCATCGCTCTGCGGATCTCCTCATCCTCGATGTATGGTTCTTCTAGTTTTTCATGGGAGTCATCAGTGTCATTGGAAGTACTAGGAGACTTACTTGCTTCCCCTCTGTTGATTACATTTGTTTTGAGGCGATGGGGTTGCTCTCAGTTACTATAGATATCATCATCCAAATCAATGAGAACAATTTAATTATTAACATCGTGCCGCCCCCCATGAACAGTCCCATTTCTTGTAAAGGTCTTACCATTACTGAGCCCATAATTATTTCTGTATTTTCAGACCTTTTGATGGGCATTCTTTTAATTTCTGGGAATAGGGGCCATGATGGTTTCACTTGTTACCCCACAAGCAGGGGATCTATATTTTGTGATTTCTTGTTGTCATCCATACTGAACTGTTCAATTATTGAGCCCACTTTCCTTTGAGCCTGCATTTGTTACTTTTGTTCCATAATATAGTTCAAGTCATCCACCATGTTTTTGTTATTTCCCTTTATTTTGTTCCAGTCATTGACCGGAGCGGCCTCTATCCACTGACATTGGTGAAGTTTAAATTTCTAATTCTAAGGGTCCAGTGAGGGACAAAAGCCCCCGCCCTCAGTCTGTTGCTCGCTTTTTGCTTTGCAGTACTTCTTTTTTGTTCCTTCATTAGAGGTTGTTAGCTTATCCATTGCAAGCTTGGCAGAGGATCTTCTAATTAGTGAAAAGTTGCAGTACTTCTGTGGGGGCAGATTCTCCAGCCTTTTCTTGCCAGGTTTTGACTTGGGCCTTGTTGTGCACGCTTTTGAGAGCAAAAAACATCTTGTGCACATCCTTTGGCTATTCATGCTGCACAGTCTTGCTTCACTTGTATATATTTGTGTCTTTTATTTCTTTCAGTGGCCTCTAGTTATTGCACTTATATTTCAGTTACGTTACAGTTGATTACAGCTGATTACAGATGGTTTCAATTGGTTATGGAGCAATAAATTGCCAGTTGTAATAATGGTGTGATGTACGCCCAACTAAAGTGCAGTGTAATGCGGTGAGATGCACAAACACTCCAGTCTAAACCATTTCATTCCTTTAAATAATTCCAAATTATTTATTTAGGAAGTTCTCCAGGCAGTAGCACAAAGATTGAAAAAAGGGAGATGAGACTGGAGGGATGGCTAGCCGGTGGTTAAGGGAGAAGACACCATGCCACAAACTAATCTGGCTGCTTCTGCGGCGCATCTGCACCCCCCCGTTAGCTGGTAGCCTAGTGTGACAGGGCTTAATGGTTTGATTCTGCTACCACAAAATGCAAGGCAGGGAGTGCTGCAAACATCCACAGAGCTGATCCTCTGTCAGCTCGGCTGCACAGTACTCACACGACTCAGCACTTTTCTCCAACTCTCCTGCTTCTGAAGCTGCCACCCAACCCCCGCTAACCCACTGTTTGTGAATAACTAGTGCGATGTAGAAAATAGTAAATTAATGTACTGATAAAGTAGTAGGGTGAGGCCTCTCCTTGGTTTGACCTTTCGTCCGAAATTATGACCCTTTGACCTGAATTTTGACCCTTTGTCCTGAATTTCTTTACAGTCCTGTACAGCATTTGCCTCCATGCCAGGTGGTCACTCTAAGATCTCGTCATTACAGGATGATCAGATTCCTGCTAATAATTACTATGTTTAAAAAAAAATAATCATGTTTTGAATCCGAAAACAAAGTATTTTCTGACATCCCCTGTCTGTGTGCAAAGGAAATTGGATTCATTAAATGACAGAGCTAAGAGTTTGAATCACTCTTCAGATTATCAGTCTAAGCTTTTCATTATTTTATCAGATATTTTCCCTTTGTTTGAGGGGGATATGGTTTTGAATAGACATAATGTAATAATTTTGTTTATAACATTTACGATCTTAGACTCATGTCCTCTAGTGATATAGAGTGGGTTAAATTTCTTCAAGGCGCGTAAATGGTCAAGTTCATTTTGAATCTACTACTTCTTTTTCTCAAATGTAGATGTAGAACAAATCTTTAAAATTTGGAAAGCTTTTTACAAAATGTGCATTGACTTATCGGTAGATTGTTATAATCCATCATACACAGTGATAGATATAATCAGAAGTTCCATGGCTCATTATGTACTACCACAACATATCGAATTGGAGGCAGAAAATGTCATGTTTTCTCAACTACATGGCCATGGAGAGGTTCATGAAAAGTCCCTGACATCGTCTCATGGAAACATAGAAGCTGATGCCCCTTGGTCTTGGCTCCCTAAGGTTCTGAGCTCAACCTGATGTTAAGGTTATGACTTGGTCACTATGTTGTTGGAATATTGCTGGCCTAAGAAATCTGTTTGCATTTTCTAATTTTACTTCATTTTTTTTAATATGTGTATGGTGCTATATTCGCAGGAAACGTGGTCTTGAAAAGAGTTTGAAATGAAAGACTTTAAGGTTTTTTCAGTCCCTGTGATTCCCTAATTAAAGGGGCATGCTAAAGGGGGTCTTTGTACTTTATTGAAATTAGCTGTGAGATGGCAATCTACTAGGTTGATTTTCTCCTTGAATTTTGCAAATGTGGTTTACTGTTCTGTTTAGATATTCAAGATGTTTTAGTGGAATATCTTGTATGTATTGTGTAGTGTTCACCATGTAGTCATTATAAGAAGGATTTGTTAGTTCTCTAGATAGCCATCTCAAAAGCAGAGAACTTGTTTCCCAAAGCGACTATACTAATTGTGGGGGACTTAATGCTTAAAGGGGTTACAAAGCACGCACCAGACGTATTCAAAGATCCCGTCAGAGCCAGGGTAATTAACCCCAGGTTGGAGAAAAAATACAAAGCCGCTCCATCTGACCCAGCCTACATCAAGGGCCATCTACCATTAGACTCTTTACTGGTTTCCAACGCACGAAAAAGAGCGAATTCTCAAACAACAGGGGACACTCCACCCCCTGATAAAGAATCCAAACTCTTAGCTGCTCTAGGAAAACGCATGACATCTCAAGCAGCCAATGTCTGGAGAATTACCAACACCCAAGCTCTGTTGGCAAGATACGATAGGGCTCATTACGATGAGCTTGAAACCCTTATACAACATCTACCAGACAAATACAAGACCAGGGCTACTGATATAATACAAGAAGGGAAGGTTATTACTAATACTTCCATCCGTTGCGCTCTAGATGCTGCTGACACAGCCTCAAGAGCAATAAATACTGGCATACTTTTATGCAGGCATGCCTGGCTGCGTATTTCTGGTTTCAAACCAGAAGTACAAACAAGTATTCTTAATCAACCCTTTGACCAACAGCATCTGTTTGGCCCCTCAGTTGATACCTCTCTTGAAAAAACGAAAAAGGACACTGACACAGCAAAATCCATGGGGGCGTTACAAAATAAAACTCCCAGAGCGTCCTTTGATCGCTCCTCATATAGGGACGCCTCAACAACTTTTTGTACCAACACTCCATCCTCTTCTTACAAAACTTCCACCCAATTTTTACAGAGGAGTATACAGAGGCAACAATACTAAAGGCAGAGGTTACAACACCCGTGCTGCCTCTGCTCCCAAGCAGGGACTTCCCTCCCTTCCCCCCAGACCCCTCCACTCCTGTCGGGGAAAGATTACAACAGTTCCTACCTGTCTGGAACTCCATCACAACAGACAGGTGGGTGAGACAAATAATTCACTCAGGTTATTGCCTCGAGCTCACTTCCACTCCTCCAACAATACCACCCAAACAGCGTCCCATGTCACAAGAGCATCTCACACTCCTAAAACAGGAGGTTGTTGCTCTACGACACAAACAAGCAATAGAACCAGTTCCACTACACCAGCAAAACACAGGGGTTTACTCGCTGTATTTCCTTATTCCCAAAAAAGACGGCTCTCTCAGACCGATACTGGACCTCAGACCTCTGAACCTTTACATACAGTCAGACCACTTCCATATGGTCACATCACAGCAGGTCCTTCCTCTGATAAAACAAGACGACTTCCTTGCTACCCTTGATCTCAAGGATGCCTACTTTCACATTCCCATTCACCAACCTCACAGGAAGTACCTTCGCTTTGTGGTGGACGGTCAGCATTCCCAATTCAAAGTCCTCCCCTTCGTGGTCACTACAGCACCCCGAGTCTTTACAAAATGTCTCGCGGTAGTAGCAGCAGCACACTTGAGAAGGGAAAACATCCATGTGTTTCCATATCTGGACGACTGGTTAATAAAAGCCAAGTCATACCAGCAGTGCATCCAGCACACACACAAGACCATTCACCTCTTACACAAACTCAGATTCACTATAAACAAAACAAAGTCGCACCTCCAACCATCCCGGTCTCAACAGTATCTAGGTGCCACAATAGACACCTCAAAAGGACTTGCATCCCCCAACCCAATATGAATACAGGCCATGCAAGCTCTTATACAAAAATTTCAACTCTAACACTCACTACTAACAGCTTGAGTGTTAATGCAACTAATTGGAATGATGGCCTCTTGCATTTTCGTAGTACCGCACGCAAGACTCTAGATGCGTCCCCTATGAGAGTGCTTAGCAAGCCAATGGAACCAGGCTCAAGTTCAACTAACAGATCTGGTGGTGGTGGACGGCCGGACACATTGCTCTCTGCAGTGATGGAACACCAAAAACCTTTCCAAAGGACGGTTGTTCCTCGAATCAGTTCGCCAGGTGGTGCTAACCACAGACGCATCACTCATCGGCTGGGGAGCTCATCTGTCACAGCACACAGTTGAAGGCAGATGGACACCGCAACAAAAGCTACTCCACATAAACCTTCTGGAGTTGCTGGCCATTTTTCTAGCACTAAAATCCTTTCAAAATTACCTATCAGGCAAGACTGTCTTAGTCCGCACAGACAATATGACAGCCATGTAGTACATCCAAAAACAAGGAGGAACACACTCCTTACAGCTCTCCCGGCTGGCGCAGAGCATATGGAGGTGCGCCATTCCTCAAAAAATCTATCTACTAGCAGAGCATATACCAGGAGTTCAAAATCAGATTGCAGATCTGTTGAGTCGTCAGAGCCAACAGATTCACGAGTGGGAACTTCATCCGCAAGTTCTTCAACCTTTCTTTCAAGTATGGGGACAGCCACAAATAGATCTGTTCGCCACACACCTAAACTCCAAATGCCCAAGCTTCACCGCCAGGTATCCATACCCATTGTCCAAAGGCAATGTGATATGGATGAGTTGGTCAGGCAAATTTGCATACGCTTTTCCGCCTCTCCCACTCATTCCATTTGTGGTGCGCAAGTTGCAGCAACACTTCCTCACACTGATTCTAATTGCACCAACATGGGCAAGGCAACCGTGGTACACCACACTACTGGAACTTTCAGTGGTACCACATCAGAAACTGCAACTCTCACCACATCTGTTAACACAGAACCATGGAGAGATCATGCATCAGGACCCCATGCAGCTCAACCTAGCAATTTGGCTCCTGAGGTCTTAGAATTTGGATATCACAACCTCCCACCTGATTGCATGAACGTTATCAAAGAAGCTAGACGTCCTACCACTAGTGCTTGCTATGCAGCTAAATGGAAAAGATTTGTTATATATTGCACCAATAACAACATCAACCCACTAGATGTTTCCATCCAGAACATCATACGCTACCTGCTGCATCTCCACAAATGCACTTTAGCATACTCCTCAATCAGGTTACATCTTGCTGCCATAGCGGCCTACCTCCAAAACAGACAGCATCTATCATTATTCAAAGTTCCTGCCATTAAAGCCTTCATGGAAGGCCTTAAAAGGATAATTCCTCCCAGTGTACCACCCTCCCCTGTATGGAACCTCAACCTCAACATTGTTCTCACCAGGCTCATGGGCCCTTGATTTGAGCCTTTGCACAAGTGTGAATTACAATTCCTTTCATGGAAAGTTGCCTTTCTAGTAGCTATTACATCACTCAGGAGGTTGAGTGAGATCCAGGCACTAACAATTCAAGAACCATTCTTGCAACTACATCACAACAAGGTGGTTCTAAGGACAAATCCCAAATTCCTTCCAAAAGTAATTTTACCATTCCATCTCGTTCAGTCTGTTGAGTTACCAGTATTCTTCTCCCAACCTCAAACAGTAGCTGAGAGAGCTCTCCATACGTTAGATGTTAAACGAGCTCTCCTCTATTATATTGATAGGACAAAGCCATTCCGTAAAACAAAACAGCTTTTTGTCTCCTTTTCTCCTCCACACAAAGGTAACCCCATTTCAAAAACTGGGATTTCAAGGGGGATAGTTAAATGCATTCAAATTTGCTATCAAAAAGCAAAACGCGCTCTATCCATTCCCCCTAGGGCTCATTCCACCCGTAAACTAGGGGCATCTATGGCATTTTTAGGGATCATTCCCTTAGATGATATCTGCAAAGCAGCTACATGGTCTGCACCACACACATTCACAAAGCACTGCTGTGTAGACGTGCAAGCAAAACAACAAGCTAGTGTGGGCCAGTCTGTACTCAAAACACTATTTCAAACCACTGCAACAGATACTGGTACTTGCCGCTAAGGGAGAGAACTGCTATGCAATCTATGCACCAGTGTGTGATCTGCAGCCCATATGCCTCGAACGGAAAATGCATCTGTTCTTGGCATGTAGGGCTGCAGAGTCACACACACCCACCCGTCTCCCCGGCTGCTCTGTTCCAGTAATATCTTAATTAGATATATTATTCATGGGCATCTCTTTCTGTTCTCAAACAACTCCATCATTTGCCGTAATGGCGAAAAACAATCTGAAGATGAAGTCAATGCCCATGTGAACTATGCTCCAGAGGAGGGGTCATCTACCATACAAAGACTCTTCCAGGACAACAACAAAGTGTAATCATCCGGGCCCACCACCAGATGGCGATTTATGCACTAGTATGTGACTCTGCAGCCCTACATACCAAGAACAGATGCATACAGGTAAGTAGCATTTTCCTTATGCTGTTGACCCAGTTAAGAATGCAAAAGTAACTTTGACTATTCAACGTCTTGTTAACTCTTCTCTAGGGAATGTCTCCATCTCTTCCTTTGAGAACTTAAATCAAGAATTCACTAAAGTTTTGTCCAAACATGTACATCCTACTTCAAAAGCTAGATTCATTTCAGGAAAAAGACTGGTAAATTTAATTGGTTAAAAAAGCAGCCAAGGATGCTCAAATAGCGAATTTATGGTGGTTCACAGTGCTCCTGTTTCAAGAAATGCTTGTAAATTTTGGTTCATCATTGCAACGGTCTTGAACAAAGACCATTCTAAAAATAAGCTCTATTGGATGAATTTCGCTGGCGGCCATATACAGAGCAACTATATGCAGGCATAGGAAAACAATATTATCGGCTAGAATGTATTTATTTAAATAATTATAAAGTGCAAACAGATACCCACTCGTGGTTTCCCGGCGCTTTAGCAACAAATGGGTTTCTCCCAGCTCAGAAGGAACCAGAACAGCCAGGTTTTTAGCTGTCTGTGGAAGGAGAGCAGTGAGGTGTAGAATCTCAGATGTTCCGGCAGAGCATTCCAGAGCTTAGGGCCCAGGAACGTGAAGGAGTGGCCTCCCATACTGGTGAGTTTGATCATAGGTACGGTGCACAGAGAGGGATGGCTAGAACGTAAATATTGAGTGGGCAAATATGATTTTATCAAGACATTGAGGTGGTAGGGGGCAGTACCAGCCCTGGCTTTAAGGACATTGCACAAGGCCTTAAATTGGACACATTTTTCCACATTTATCCAAGGAAGCTCACCGCGAAGAGAAGTGGCCAAGGTATATTTTGGCAGTTTGTATATAAACCTAGGGGCTGCATTTTGCACCACCTGCAAACATTTCATGGTGGCTTTTTTTTGATCGCCAGATAAAAGGACAATACAATAATCTAGGCAGGACAAAGTAAGAGCCTGGATAATAGATCTTTGGGCAGATACAGGAAACATCCAAATAGATATCTGCAACCACTTCAAGGTATGAAGCTGGTCCCAGAGACCTTAGCCTCCTGCAGCTTCATGGAGAGCTTAGAGTCTACCAATAAGCCTAAGTTCTTAACTTTAGAAGCAGGAATAGGACTGTCCCCCAAAGCAGACAGCCAATGATGTGGGCCCCAGAGACATGGATTCTTTTGTAAGATCAACACCTCAGTTTTCTCACCATTCAGTTTCAGAGTGTTATCACCCATCCATGAAGCTATTTGCGCCAAACAATTGTTCAAAGATGTGGAGCTGTGGTCCTGAGCAGATGATAAGGAAAAGATGATTCGAGTATCATCTACTTAAGAGAATAAAGTAAGACCACAGCTTTCCACCAGATCGGCAAAAGGTCGTACATAGATATTGAAAAGTGCCAGGCTCAAGGCCAATCCCTGAGGAACTCCAGGAGTTAGAGTATGACTCACGGAAGAGAAACTGCCCGAAGAAACCTTAAAGGTATGGTCATGTAGAAAAGGGGAGAACCAAGATAGTGCCAATCCCTAGATGAGCAAGCCTCCCCATTGACATGTTGTGGGACACAGTATCAAAGGCAGTGCTAGAATCAAATGAAATCAGCACTGGTGTCTCTCCCTTATCTTGTAGCTGTCTAAAATGTTCTATAATTCCCAGAAGGGAGGACTTGGTACTGTGCAGCGTTCTTAACCCTGATTGAGAGTCATGAAAATAATTCAGAGAACTTTTTACAAGATGGAGAGAGGAGCAATAGGCCTATAGTTAGATCAGTTGTTTGAATCCAGGTTGGATTTCTTCAGAAGAGGAAGAACCGTAGAATGTTTCCACGCTTAGGGTACAAGATTTTCCTGCAATGAGCAATTAAGATGTCCATCCAAAGGTAGCATGGTATCCAGGGCTAACTGGCAAAGATTAGCAGAGGGGATGGGGTTCTTAGGAGAGCCTGATTTTGATTGTGCCAAAGATGTAAATGATAGCAAATCCCAAAAATCCCAAGATTCCTGTATCTGCAGGATGATCAAAATTTGAAGAGTCAGCAATTGCAGGTGGAGAACAGCAGTGAGTCTGAGAAAGAGGCCCTCTTGCGCTTGTCAAAGAGTACTGGATGTCTAGGACTTGTTGTATTTTATTTACAAAAAAAAGTTCAAGATCGTCACATTGAGCCTATGATAGAGACGATATAGGTACAATCCTGCTACGAGCCTGTGATATAGAGGATATAGGCACAATCATGCTTTTATCAGAAAGTTCATTAGCTATTCTAAAAAGAATTTAGGGGCAGTTATTGGCTGAAGAGATCTGATCAGAAATAAAGGTAGCGCAAGCTGATCTACAGCAGCTATGATATTGCTTCAAGGCTAGTTTATAATTAAGCTTACATGCGTCATCATGATTACACAACCAAGCCCTTTCCAGCCTTTTACAACTGGTTTTCATAATCTCCAATTCCTCAGTAAACCATGGGGCAAGGCGAAGAAGTCTAATAGGGCGTTGAGTTTTCAGAGGCAAAATACAACCCAGGGAGCTTGAACCAGTCATCAACTCTTGGCTGGTCTTTTGTAACATCTTCCAGTAAATTAGGGATCAACTTTCTCAACTGATTGTTCAAAACCTCTAGGTCTAGTTTAGACCACGTTCTTGCTTTAATCTGGTTCTGCTCTTGCCTAGTAACGGAGGGGATTGAAACCTTGAAAGGGACCACCAGATGGTCAGACCACACAAGTGGTATAGGAGGAAAATAGAAGAGATTATTAACATTGGAAAAGGTTGGGACTAGCAAATGACCTGCTTGATGAGTGGGTAAAAAGTTCATAAAACTTAGGTTTTGAGATAATGGAATGTGCACCAGGAAAGGAGTCCAAGCGTTAAACAAGAAGTCCTTTAAGTTTCTTTTATTCTTTATAGTAAAAAAGCAGTTCAGACATCAGCCAACGCGTTTCGTTCTTTACAAAGAACTTATTCAGGGCATTGAAAGTCAGTATCATAGGTAATGATGGTGTCTAATCACGGAAATCAATTAGCTAAGTCTCCACTGAGAGCTCCTTATTAAGAGTTCCAGTACATGAATAGGATTCAAAACGACCCTATTCAGAAGTATAAGCAAGTCAATTGCAGGGTGTGGTTCAAAGCCTATATGCATAAGTCACAAGAAATACCACCTAGAGGCTCCACAATAGGAGTTTCAATTAGTCACTTCCAGCCCCAAAAATCTATGGGGTCCTGAGGGTACGAGTGGCAAATGCGCCTTCCAAGACTTTCAGTGCCCTGAAGAAGTTCTTTTGTAAAGAGCGAAACACGTTGGCTGATGTCTGAACTGCTTTTTTACTATAAAGAATAAAAGAAACTTAAAGGACTTCTTGGTTAACGATTGGACTCCTTTCCTGGTGCACCTTCCATTATCTCAAAATCTCTTGTCTGGATTCCAGCAGTGGAGCCCTACTGCGGCGGACTTCGGAAGTGTTTTGCACGGAACTCTTATATTTATTTAACAGGGATTGAGGTGCTGGACCAAGGGTCAGCCACAGTTTTGGAGTTAATAAAACTCAGGTTCAATGCTTGTAGGCCTTCCATAAAAGTCTGGCCTGTACTACATGATGGGTCATCAAAATGAATATTCAGATCGCCTAATACTCCAAAGTTAGCTGCCCTCAGAATTAGGGGAGCTAAGATGTCAGGCAATGACTTAGCCCAACTACTTACATTGCCAGGCAGTCAATAAATCAGAGCACCAGAGAGCGGAAACTTAGGAGCAAGTTCCAGCGCAAAAGACATTGCTTCACAGGAAGAAATTAGCTGTTCTTCATTTGATATGTTTATTCCGGAAGATTGTTTCATTAAACATGCAAACATAAAAGACGTGTTAGAAATGGGGGTCTCTAGTTGGCAGAGGTAGGTACCTTTGACCAAGCAGTGGCCCTTGCTTCTAGTCAGGGTAAGGGGGCTACACTCCTAAAATAACCCCTGCTCACCCCCTTGGTAGCTTGGCACAAGCAGGCAGGCTTATCTCAGAGGCAGCGTGTAAACCATTTGTGAACACATACAGTGATACATTGAAAATACTACAAATGGATACCACACCAGTTTAGAAAAATAAGTAATCTTCATCTAGACTTAACACAAGACCAAACGACTAAAATCCGCAATACAGTATTCAAAAATATGACTTTCAGATGGGAGAAATAGCTTAGTTCAATGTAGATGGTAAGTGCGACTCTTTACTCTCAAAGTACCTTGGATACGTCACGCAATACAGACAAAAGGGTTGCAGGGAAGGCGATGCGTCAGTTCCTTGCTTCGGGAAAGGCAGCGCACCTGTTCCTTACTGCAGCGCTGGGGAGGCGATGCGTCTGATCCTTACAGGGAAAGGAGGCGAAGCGTTTGTTTCTTACTGTGTTCCAGTGCAATGAGACAAGATGGCGTCTCGATGCGATGCGACGGTGCGATGCGACAAAATGGCATCTTTGATGCGATTCAACAAAGGAACAGAGGAATTCAGAGGGAGCTGGTGGTGAAGTCGGTGTGTCCCGGAGACTTCAGAACAGGAGGCAAGCTCAGCTTCAAGCCTTTGGAGATCTTACTCAAGATAGTAAAAGTACACACAAAGTTCCTTTTCTCCTTTCCTTGGCAATAAGTAACCACTGCAGGCCAACCCCCAACCCCAAACAGCACGCAGCACAGGGGCAGTCTCCTCCTTCAGCTTCCTTGGTTTCTCTCCTTGGCAAAGGTTTGTCTTGATTTCCAGAAGTCATCTAAAGATCTGGGGTCTGGGCCCCAATATTTATTCTGCAAAATCTTTTGTTCTCTGAAGGCAGAGTGTCTGTGCCCAGCCAAAACCACTTCTGTCCTCCCTGGTGCAGCTTCCTGGCAGTAGGTGGAGACAGCGTTGTTTAAAGCAGACCTGGCCCAGTTAGCTGAAAGGAAATCTCCTCCCTCTACACTCTATTCTATGAAGGCTCAGGCAAGTGAAAGGAAAACTCCTCCCCTACGTTCTATTCAATGCAGGTCCTATTCAGCTCAGCCCAGCCCTGACCCATCAGACTGCTGGTGCTAAGGCCCTCTCTAGCCCCCTGTCACTCACAAACCAGAAATGGAATACCCAAACCTAGCAGAGGCATGCTGGATGGTTAGGCAAGAAAATACCTACTTTCTAAAAGTGGTATTTTCAAACGCTGAATGTAAAAATCACCCACACTAAAAGATGTATTTTAACATTCTGGCATACTAAACTTTATTTTCCCATCTTGCTCCTAGGGTCAGTTAGGATTATAAGATGTTGTAATCAAACTGCCCATTCTGGCCTATGGGAACAGATAGCCTTGCAATAGTGAAAAACGAAATTGGCTGTAATTCACTATTAGGACATGCCACACACATCAGTGCATGTTCTCCCTTTCACATACAGTGCACCCTGCCCTTGGGCCTACCTTAGGGGTCACTTAGTGGGTGCACTTGCCAAGTCGACATGGCAGTCCCAGACTGCACTCAGGCTCTGCAATGGCAGGCCTGAGCCATATTTTACTAGCTGCTTCTGTGGGTGGCACAATCAGTGCTGCAAGCCCACCAGCAGCATTTGATTTACAGGTCCTGGGCACTCATGGGGCACTGTACTAGGGTCTGACAAGTAAATCAAATAGGCCAATCATGGAGTCACTAATCCACTACAACAATTTACAATAGGGAGCACTTGCACTTTGGCACTGAACACCAGTGGGAAAATGCCCAAAGGATCTAGACCAGCAAAAACACAGGAGGCAACAGCAAAAAATGGAAGGGAGACCCACGCCAATGGTGTCAGGTCTAACAACATGCAATTATTGCAATTACATAAATAGTAAAAGCAAAAGGTTTCATCCGTAAGATCAATCTGTTATTAAAATATTCATAACATGTTAGTTAAAACTCCCTAGTCTAAAAATCTATACAGCTCAGAACAAAGTACACCTTGTACATTGTTCTAAGCTGTATAGATTTTTAGACCTGTGAGTTTTAACAAACGTTTTGTGAATAAGCATGTCTTGTAGTATATATATATATCTTTAAAAATTATTGCTATTCCACCCCCTGGTCTATCTACTCTGTCCTTCCTTACAATAGAGCATTTTGGGGGGGGAGAGCTGCAATCGTATCCAGTGTAGACGCTTTAGACGCTTCATGAAGCCATGTTCCTAAAATAAATAAAGTCCGGAACATGATCTAAAAAACTAAAAATATGTTTTTGGTGGAATGGTAGTGGCCGGGCATTAATATAAAAAAAAAAGAAACTCACAGTCCTGCCAATTGTGAGGCAAAACGCTTCCTCATGCAGTGTAATATTGAGACTAGCCTCACTAAGAAATTAATATACACTTCCATGAAGCTCGGAGCCAAATGGGCATCTCCTACATTTCATAGAATCCTTCTCAGGTCCAGTGACCCTCGACAGCTCACATGACATGGGGGTGAAAAGTATTGAGTTGTTATGCTGAAAAGACTATCCTATTGAACCCCAAAAAGAACAGGGGTCCTGGCCCCTGGCCTGTTCTGGCGGGCACAGGACTGGCTTGCCTTAGGCGCGCCTTTGGCGCACTGGCAGCGTACCCACATTATAGCCATACCTAAATAGAGTTGCTAGGTCCAAACACTGAACCACTAATAAAGAGGAAAGAAATGCGACCTCCAAAATGGCAGCCGTGTATAACCACGCTCGGGCACTTGAATACATGTACCGAGCTATGGGATCAAGAGGAGGGTAAGGAATAAAAATACTTTTTCCCAAAAAAAAAAGAAAACTCAGTACCTTTAAAAAGCCAAATTCACCCACAAATGCGACACAAAGTAAAATATAAACTCTAGGCTGTATGAGCAGCGGCGGGCACCCTACTTGTTGCAGCGCGCCAGCGTTATGTCAATACCTAAATAGGGCTGCCAGATCCAGACACTAGACTGCGAACATAGCGGAAAGAATTGGGGTATTTTACCCCCATAGTTGGAAAGACCTGACTGGGTGAGAAATAATCAATGTAATCAAAGGGTATAAAACTCTTGGGCGTCCGTCCTGGGTAAATTATTGTAGGTATATTAAAATCTTGCCCCAATGCATGGGCTCTATATTTGAATCAACTCCTTGATCACTGTTTACATTCCCAATCTATCCCATCATCATTCAAGGGCAATATAATTATTCCTCTTTATAAAAAGAGCAATAGAAACGATCTTAAAAGCTACAGACCTATTGTCGTATTAGATAGAGTTGGTAACATGTTTGCCAGAATGCATTTTCACAGACTTTCTCGATGGAACAGTGTCGTTTTAGGGAGGGCTGTTCTACTATACTTAAAATTCTAGCTTTAGTAATGATTGCTGAATATTATGTGACGTTGAGGAAGGCCAAACTTCATTTTGCTTTGTTGATTTTAGCAATGCATTTGATAAAGTTGACCGATCCTTACTTTGGCAAAAAATAATAGATTGAGGCATTCCAGCTATATTATTAAGTCCACTGATATCTTTATATTCTGACAACTAGTTAAAAGTCTTACTCTCTTCTGGGTCTGAGAATATATATTGCTGTTCGAAATGGCCTTAAACAAGGCTGTATTTTATCGCACCTGTTATTTTCCCTCTTCTTGGCTGATTGTCCCGAAAGTGTAAGCACACTGAATGCACACCCTCCTAAACTAGGGTTGGAATCAATTTCAGTATTAATGTATGCTGTTTATTTAATTTTGTTGTCTTTAAAGCCTGTTGGTCTCAAAAGACCGTTAGCTGTCCTAGCGGTTTACTCTCCTTTGCTTAACCTAAGTATGAAAAAAGAGAATGCGAAAATTATAGTTATGGGGAACCCGGATCTGAAATCTCAAAGTAAATGGTTTTACGAGGGGACCAAAGTAAAAACAGTGCGTATGTATTATGATCTTGAGACTCTTAGCTCGAACAACCTTTCATGGTCTAACCATGTCATGGGGCAAATCTCAAAAGTCACTGCAATTGGGTTTGTCTTTAAGAATTTTTTTTAACTCAGTGGGAGGCCAGAGACATTTCATTATTACCAAAAGTGTATGTCTCAGTACTCCCTTCCATAATACTTTATGCAGCTCACTCGATAACTGCTTTGAAAAGTTATACTGGCATCAAATCTAAACTTTGGAAATATGACTTAGGTTTGGGGTAGTTATCCACAATAGAAATGATTATTTTGGTGTTTGCTTTAACTAATATGAACTATAAGGCCATTAGTCAAATTCTCTGATACGCATATAAGCTCTTTAAAAGTCATGAAGATGTTATTTAAAAACTCATGGGGAGGGGGTATTTGTGCATGACGTTGAAACAGCATTTACGTTTATTAAATTATTTTGGTACTCTGCGGCTCAATTAGAACTCTCAAAAGATATTATATTTGGGTCTACCTCTTTTTAAATCCTGTCCTCAAAATTGGAAAACATCATAAAACTTAAAAGCTATCAAGTTGATTTAGCACATTGCCAACAAATTCCAGGACTACAATTGAATTGTTTCCTTGTTACTCATGGTGCAATGCAATTTTATTTAAGAGCAAAATTCAACTCTCTCGTGTTTATTTGAGGTTTAAGTTTGGCCTGCTTCCATAAATCCTTGTGCTAAGGAAAGGGGAGTCCGGGGGCAGCGGAGTTGCCAATTCTGTTACTCCATGATGGAAGATTTAGTGCATGTCCTGTGTTTTTTGTCCAGGCCTAGAAATGTTGAGATCCAAATATTTGTTACCAATTTGAAAAAATATTTCACTTGTGGCACACAATGAAGCGTTATTTTTAATGTTTAAGCCACCATCTATTAATATATGCTATTGAGTAAAAAGTTTTTTTTGTTATTTTTTAAATTTTAGCTAGGTTTTTTTGGACCAGTTTAAAATTGTTTGGGGAAAGCATTTAACACTTTTTGGAAAAAGCATTACTGGTGGCTCCAATAGCCTATGTGTTTGTGCAATATTTTTTAACTATTAAATCAGATAAACTATCGGTAAATGTACATTTTTTATGATTTCTCTTTTTAGCAAATGACAATTTGAGGCAGGAATGAGTGGAGGATGTATGCATTTTTTTAACTATGTGTCTAGTTGATATATCTGTAAATTGACATTTTTCTTATTGATTATTTGTTATTAAATACAAATTTGAGGATTGTTTGAGTGGTGCATGTTTAATGGCATGTTTTAAATTGTTCATCTAATTTACAATTTTAATGTATTCTGTTTGCGATTTCATTGTTTGTGTGTATTGACTGAGTAAATAAATTAAATTGTTGCTGTTAATGAGTATTTCTTCCCCTGAGCGTATGTTTATAGACTAGTTTGGGAGCTTAGTTAAAAAAATGCAGCTAGGGTTTTGGTGATTTTAGTGAGTTTTCGCTTCTGTTAAATATTGGAAACACATTTGACCGGTTTTGCTGCTCCGGTGAAGTGGCTCTTTTAAAGATCTTACTTCTTGCCTTCCAGAGTCTTTTCTGTTTAGACAATTGTTTTGTGTTGCTTTTCTGGGATTGCGAAGTTTCGTGGGGACTCCTCACTGGAGAAGATGACGTTTTTCGAGCCAAAATGTCTTCGTAATTTGTGACTTGATGGAGCTCAACCAGGTGTGGAATTTGAGCTTGTCTCTGTTTTATTTGAATTGCCGATGTTTTATTGATTTGAGGTTTTTTGTTACTCTTCCAGAATTGCAAGGTTGCGCAGGGACTCATCTCTGGATTAGTTGGGGTTTTCAAAATGGACATGTACGCAGAATTTATGGCTTGATGGAGCTCAGTCAAATATTTAATTTGAGTGTGATTCAGTAGTTTTTCATTGCCAATGTATCATTGATTTGGGGTGCAGCAGAGAGATATCAATTGTATTGATTCTGGAGTTGGGTATTTTGCATAGCAAAATTGCGTCCCTACTCTGTCATTGATTTTAGGTTGAAGAATATAGTTTGTTAGACTTTTACAATTAATAGTTGAGTGTTTAGGTATTTTCTAACTCCATCGTTGGGGGTTTAAAACCAAAGGAAGTGAGCTTAATTTGATGATTATTTGAGAACATAGACATGTGTTAGGTTTGATTTCAACCTCTTTCTGAGCCCATAACATGAGGTTGTTTAGGTTTTTCAAATTTTGTATCAATGCTTGACACAAAGATGATAAGGGTAATTAAAAGGTCAACTTGCTTGTCCAGTTTACTCAAGTGATAATTTAAAGCATTTACGGTTGCTGGCAATGTATTTAGCAAAGAGTACCAACATTCTTTGGTTGAGTCTGCTGAGATTTCAGGAAGGATTTCGTTTGATGACTGGATGTTCAAAGCTACATCAATTGTAATATTTGAATTATTAGAGATCATTTGATAGAAATCTTCTGCATTCAAAACTAGAGATTCTCCTCATCTTGTCTCCATTACTGGAGCTGTCTTGTTTGTAGTTGCAGTACCTTGTTTATTCTCACATTTGCCATGGTTTATCATAATGTATGGGCTGCTAAAGACAGTTTCCAGGCGTCAGTTGGAGGGAATCGTTGGGCTGGATATCTTTGGTGTTACGTATGCCTAGAAGTATTGGTTACATTTCTTCACTTATAGCTAAGTGCTCCATTAATGGTGAATTCCTAAATTTGTAGAGTCTAGTTTTAGACTTTATGCAGGGAAGATTGAAGGCTCTTGAAGCCTGTCATTTAGCTCCTGTTGTGCATGTTATGTGCTTTAATTCTGCTTGATCTGGGGATTCTTTTACTGATGTGTGTCAATGCAGGTTCTTACTGAGGAGTTTGCGGACTCTTGTAGATAGTCCATTAAATCCATTTAGTCCAGTACACAAGATCCCAGAATTTTGGGAGTACAATCTAAAGTGCTTTTAAATAAATTGAAGATAGTTGGAGTAGTTGCATTATTTATTTTCCTCAGGCTGCGTTTGGGTACAGGCCTTGTACTTTTAGATGCACATTTATTGATTTGGCAGCACCTTGACGGTTTCTTCTCTTTGAAGTTGTGGCATAATAGATCTTAATTTGCCAGATCTTATTTTGTGTTCCCAGTATAGCTTAGCAGTCACAAAGTTATGTGCACAGAGTATCAATAAAGAGTTATACTTTATGGCATTTTTTAGGGCTGTCTTTTGAGAGGTATTCAGAGGAATGAGCCTTTTCCTCCTCCGGTTCTGAATCAGACATTGCCTTCTTCTGTTAAAGCCATAAGAGCAGGCGTGTCTCCCGGTCTCTCAGAGTTTTTGCAGGAAAAGTCCTACAATGCATGCACTCCTTAGGGACATGCTTAGGATGAAGGTAGTATAGGCAATCCTTGTGTGGGTCCTCCGAAAACAGTCTGGCCTTCCCACAAGATCTGCAAGGCCTGAACAGCCTCTTTTTTAGAGCATGTCAGACATTTTAAATTGAAGACAAAAAGGTAATACCTTAGTTCCAGCATAAACTGGTATGAAGTAACAGGTCAAGAGTTCACCAAGGAACAAAACTGAGCAGAGCTCAGGGAGACTCCTTCTCACACGACAGCGGTTGGAAATCTGAGGTATGGTGGCTCTACTGGGGATTGTGATCTCAGGGCTGGCTTCTCATTGGTTGATGTTTGGACCATATAATGCTGGTACTGGGTTACTAAGTATAAGGCATTTTCTATGTTACTGGTGCAGTTTTTTCTTTGTACTGCTATCTATTTATTATACCATGAGACTCCCATCATGACGACGGGGAAGATACAAGCATGTGAATCTATGAAAGATTCAATACTGGAGAAGTCTTATTACCTCTGCCTTATAATCCTGTGAATCGAGCACTACCACTGAACTGCCTTTATCAGTTGGTTTTATTATTATCTTGTCATTGTTCTGGAGTGCCTTAATAGCTGTCCAATCAGCTTTGGTCATATTCTGAAAGGGATGTTGTTTGACTGATTGGTCTACTGCAGTGATTTCTCTAAGGACTCGCTGTTCACAAACTGTGGCATACGGACACACAGAGGAATTAGAGAGGCAAAAAGATGATGGTCTGGGGAGATCGGTGGAGAAAACCGACAAGGGGTCAGCTGGCTTGATTTCAAAATATTTTTGGAGACCTATTTTACGCATAGTTTCAAAGAACTCAGTTCTAGTTTTAAAGGGATCATGCTGAGGGGTGGGAAGATACCCGTGGCCCTTATTCAGGACTTGTAATTCAGCTAGAGATAGAATATGGTCGGATAAATTGACTACTATGTTGCTCCTCATTGTGGTCCCCTCCCTCTTCTGTGGGTTACCCTGGGGGAGTTGGTCTGCCATGGCTGATCTTGTCTGGCCCTGCCCCTGGCTGTTTGTCTTCCCCTGCGGTTCCACCGCTGTTAATGACCTAAAAAAAGACCTTTATAGTGTACCTAAGTATTCACCGTCTATGCTGAAGGCCAAAAGCATGCAACGTTACCTATCTTTGGTCAATGCGCCTTTTCAAGTGTTTGCACCTCCCAGCATAAAGCAATACCCAATTGGGGGCATTAATAATGCAACCAAGCACACTCAGAAATCCACCAAGCATGGAAATGTGAGCGGTCAGCAGGAATGCTTGTTCCATATAAAATCAAACTAAAGGCTCTCAAAAAAGAAAGGTGGAGTCTTCGGAGTCAAAGTCTCAGCGCATCAATTGCTCTTGTGACGTTATCATTGTAGGTGACTGAATTTGGTCTTGTTTTCATGGATCAAACAGCTCCATCGCTCTGAGGATCTCCTCATCCTCGATGTATGGTTCTTCTAGTTTTTCATGGGAGTCATCAGTGTCATTGGAAGTACTAGGAGACTTACTTGCTTTCCTTCTGTTGATTACATTTGTTTTGAGGAGATGGGGTTGCTCTCAGTTACTGAAGATATCATCATCAAAATCAATGAGAACAATTTAATTAACATCGTGCCCCCCCCTCCCGCTCCCCCATGAACAGTCCCATTTCTTGTAAAGATCCTACCATTACTGATCCCATAATTATTTCTGTATTTTCAGACCTTTTGATGGACACTCTTTTAATTTCTGGGAATAGGGGCCATGATGGTTTCACTTGTTGCCGCACAAGCAGGGGATCGATATTTTGTGATTTCTTGTTGTCATCCATACTGAACTGTTCAATTATTGAGCCCACTTTCCTTTGAGCCTGCATTTGTTACTTTTGTTCCACAATATATGCAAGTCATCCACCATGTTTTTCTTATTTCCCTTTATTTTGTTCCAGTGATTGACCGGAGTGGCCTCTATCCACTGACATTGGTGAAGTTTAAATTTCTAATTCTAAGGGTCCAGGGAGGGACAAAAGCCCCCGCCCTCAGTCTGTTGCTCGCTTTTTGCTTTGCAGTACTTCTTTTTTGTTCCTCCATTAGAGGTTGTTAGCTTATCCATTGCAAGCTTGGCAGAGGATCTTCTAATTAGTGAAAAGTTGCAGTACTTCTGTTAGGGCAGATGCCCCAGCTTTTTTCTTGCCAGGTTTTGCCTTGGGCGTTGTTGCACACGCTTTTGAGAGCAAAAAACATCTTATGCACATCCTTTGGCTATTCAGGCCGCACAGGCTTGCTTCACTTTTATATATTTGTGTCTTTTATTGCGTTCAGGGGCCTCTAGTTATTTCACTTATATTTCAGTTACGTTGCAGTTGATTAAAGCTAATTACAGATGGTTTAAATTGGTTATGGAGCAATAAATTGCCAGTTGTAATAATGGTGTAATGTACGCCCAACTAAAGTGCAGTGTAATGCGGTGAGATGCACAAACACTCCAGTCTAATCCATGTCATTCCATTAAATAATGCCAATATATTTATTTAGGAAGTTCTCCAGGCAGTAGCACAAAGAAGAAAAATGGGAGATGAGACTGGAGGGATGGCTAGCAGGTGGTTAAGGGAGAAGACACCATGCCACAAACTAATCCGGCTGCTTCTGCAGCGCATCTGCACCCCCCGTTAGCTGCTAGTGTGGCAGGGCTTAATGGTTTGATTCTGCTACCACAAAATGCAGGGCAGGGAGTGCTGCAAACATCCACAGAGCTGATCCTCTGTCAGCTCGGCTGCACAGTACTCACACGACACTCAGCTCTTTTCTCCAACTCTCCTGCTTCTGAAGCTGCCACCCAACCCCCGCTAACCCACTGTTTGTGAATAACTAGTGCGATGTAGAAAATAGTAAATAAATGTATTGATAAAGTAGTAGGGTGAGGCCTCTCCTTGGTTTGACCTTTCGTCCGAAATTATGACCCTATGATCTGAATTTTGACCCTTTGTCCTGAATTTCTTTACAGTCCTGTACAGCATTTGCCTCCATGCCAGGTGGTCACTCTAAGATCTCGTCATTACAGGATGATCAGATTCCTGCTAATAATTACTATGTTTAAAAAAAAAAATCATGTTTTGAATCCGGCAACAAAGTATTTTCTGACATCCCCTGTCTGTGTGCAAAGGAAATTGGATTCATTAAATGACAGAGCTAAGAGTTTGAATCACTCTTCAGATTATCAGTCTAAGCTTTTTATTATTTTATCAGATATTTTCCCTTTGTTTGAGGGGGATATTGTTTTGAATAGACATAATGTAATAATTTTGTTTATAACATTTACGATCTTAGACTCATCTCCTCTAGTGATATAGAGTGGGTTAAATTTCTTCAAGGCGCGTAAATGGTCAAGTTCATTCTGAATCTACTACTTCTTTTTCTCAAATATAGATGTAGAACAAATCTTTAAAATTTGGAAAGCTTTTTACAAAATGTGCATTGACTTATCGGTAGATTGTTTTAATCCATCATACACAGTGATAGATATAATCAGAAGTTCCATGGCTCATTATGTACTACCTATACAAAAAAGAAGAGGGGGGGACCAGGAGCTTGTTGTGGTCCAGTGTCTGTGCTCCGTATGTCATCTATAATACTCAAAAGGAGACACTGTTCCTTCAAAGGAGAAAGAAAACGAGAAAAACTCGAGAAGAATAGAAGGGATTAGAGTCCTAGGCTACTATTAGGCCCAAAGATAGATCGAGGGGGAGGCACACCTTGATTTCTCTTGTTGCCCTCACACACCCCGAAGGATGTCATGCTTCATCATTGGGCGTTTTGCTCCTCGTCGGGCCGGCGCTGCAATGCCCTACGGGCCCCCCGAAGGGTCACTTTGGCGGACATCTTTTAGAAATAACGCCGTTGGGTGCATGCGGGTGTGTGGTTTGGGTCCTAATAAAATAAAGACACGTGGTGATGTGGGTGTGTCGGTGACGTGATAGACTAAAAATGTCTAAGGGTTGCTCATGAAATAAGATTTAATATAAGTAGGCACCCTTGACATACTAAAAAACCCGTAGGTTAGGTGTTACCTTACTGGAAATAATGTACCATCAGGTGACTAATAAGTGGTCGACATGTTTCGCGCCCCACTGGTCCGAAATGGATCCTTGGCGCTTCCTCAGGACCAAAATAAAGGTAGTGAATGGTGAGAATGGACTGAGGGATACTACCCACAGTCAATATCCGGGCGTACAGGTAAAGATAGCCCTGCTCTCTATGTAAGAGTAAGGTCGCTCCAGGATAAAGCCTAGGTAAACATAAAAGAAAGAAAGAGAGAGAACATCCTACATGTGAACGTATGTTCACCTGTTCAAAGAATTCCAAAAGAGTACATAATTAAAATTAAAATTAAAAGAGAAACAGGGATATCACCTCCACTCACGGGTGGTGGCGTTATGGGGTCTCAACGATGGGTCAGCGGGCGCTTAGACCAGGGTGAGCTGCCTGGGATAAAAAACTCATTAGTGATTTATTCTTTTTCATAGCACTTGAAGGTGTGTACGCTCGTCCCCTAATCTATGGAGCATTATTCTCCCCATTTTTAGGTGAGTGGTGTGATGTGTAGTTGTGTGATGTGCAGTGTCCTGTTGTTCTGTTGTACTGGCCCAAACGTAAGGGGCATGCATACCGTAGGATGACCGATGTATCTGCCACGACCTCTTCCACGGCTAGTGTCTGGACCTATGGGTGACTCCGATCGGCGACGGGAGTTTTTTATCCCAGGCAGCTCACCCTGGTCTAAGCGCCCGCTGACCCATCGTTGAGACCCCATAACGCCACCACCCGTGAGTGGAGGTGATATCCCTGTTTCTCTTTTAATTTTAATTTTAATTATGTACTCTTTTGGAATTCTTTGAACAGGTGAACATACGTTAACATGTAGGATGTTCTCCTCTCTCTTTCTTTTATGTTTACCTAGGCTTTATCCTGGAGCGACCTTACTCTTACATAGAGAGCAGGGCTATCTTTACCTGTACGCCCGGATATTGACTGTGGGTAGTATCCCTCAGTCCATTCTCACCATTCACTACCTTTATTTTGGTCCTGAGGAAGCGCCAAGGATCCATTTCGGACCAGTGGGGCGCGAAACATGTCGACCACTTATTAGTCACCTGATGGTACATTATTTCCAGTAAGGTAACACCTAACCTACGGGTTTTTTAGTATGTCAAGGGTGCCTACTTATATTAAATCTTATTTCATGAGCAACCCTTAGACATTTTTAGTCTATCACGTCACCGACACACCCACATCACCACGTGTCTTTATTTTATTAGGACCCAAACCACACACCCGCATGCACCCAACGGCGTTTTCTCTAAAAGATCTCCGCCAAAGTGACCCTTCGGGGGGCCCGTAGGGCATTGCAGCGCCGGCCCGACGAGGAGCAAAACGTCCAATGATGAAGCATGACATCCTTCGGGGTGTGTGAGGGCAACAAGAGAAATCAAGGTGTGCCTCCCCCTCGATCTATCTTTGGGCCTAATAGTAGCCTAGGACTCTAATCCCTTCTATTCTTCTCGAGTTTTTCTCGTTTTCTTTCTCCTTTGAAGGAACAGTGTCTCCTTTTGAGTATTATAGATGACATACGGAGCACAGACACTGGACCACAACAAGCTCCTGGTCCCCCCCTCTCCTTTTTTGTATAGATAATTAGCACGGCGGCTTAGCCGAGGGACCCTAAAACCCCCCCTTTTTCCTTTCTCTCCCCCTTTTTTGGCTTTTTCGGATTATCCCTCCATTTTTCAATTGAGTACGTAAAAATGTCAACCTCTAACATGGGGGACAATCTGGGACTCGGATTTGATGATGACATTGTGGCCGAAATCCTGAGAACTCCCTCACTACTGGATAGTGAGGGTAATATGGCCAGTACATCATCACAAGGTGACTGGAATTCCCTGGCATCACTTAAGAAGTTACAAATCAAAGTTGCAATGCATGGCACAATCATGACTGAATACCTGAGAGCAAGTGCTGCACCCAATGGTCTGATTGTCCGTACGGCACCGAGAATCTTCCTGGAAGATCTTATTTTCCGCAAAGAATGGAGCCAGATCGCATGGAAGTGCACCCGCGACTGGCTCATCCTCATAATTGGGACTGCCAAACGTCTCTCCGAGGCATTAATCATCAAGATCAACATCGCAGAGAATGGACTGAAAACTGGGATCAGTATTTCAGCCTACAAAACCCGTTTAGCAGAAATAAACGCAGAGATGACAGACCATCGAGATTACTTATTACAGCAGAAAGTGTCGAAATTACAAAAAGACATTAAGAGATTCGACAGAGAAAAGATATACCCCTATACCAAAGAGGACTATAGACCATCAGACAGTGATGCAGCTTCAGATGAAGGTTCCACGTCATCCACGAACTCAGGACGATCCATGTACAGCAACTCCAGCAACAGTAGCTGGGGCAGGAACATCAACAAACCAGGCCTACTCCCTCCACCCCCGATGCCACCTATGTACGGTTATGCGCACCAACCTTTTCCTCAACAAGGCCCGATGTGGTTTCCAGCCTTTCCGGGTCAACATCCAGGTTTCTAACAACCTTTCTTCCCCAATGCACCTCCTCCTTTTCAGAACAGAGGCAGGGGACGAGGCAGAGGCAGAAGAAGAGGTCAAAAACAGGTTCATTGGCAGGATCCAGAGACACAACAGAGAACAACGAGGAGCTCGACCCTTCCAAGACCCTGATAGTGAACCTCACAGACAGACTCCTGAACGCAGATGAAACGACCGTCCTGGAACTGGGCTTAGGATTTGTACCCACCCCCAAGGAGGATAACTTCCGCTTGAACGAGGAGCTACAACAACTATTCCGAAAGATCCGCATCAAATCCTTCTTCAACAACAACCCTACCCCTGACCGCCAGGATACCGGACTCAGACCACCTTCCAAATTTACTCCATCAGCTGGCATGGTCCCAAGTGAAGTGCTGACATTTGAGAAAGCAGTCCTCAAGGAGGCAAACAACCTGAAAAGTCAGCATGTCTATGATAACTTATCTAAGAAACTTCGTCAGGCAGTACTGTCACTTACTAATGATGAAACCATCATTATAAAACCGGCGGATAAGGGTGGAGCCACCGTCATTTTGTCAGTGGATGACTATGACAGAGAATGCGTGAAACAACTCGGAAAAACTGAGTATTACAAGAAGTTGGAGATTGATCCCACCGATAGACTTCTATCACGGATACGCATCTTAGTCAATGAAGCAATCAACGAGGGTTGGATCACACCTCATGAGGCGGCGTTCCTTATCAATGAGAACCCCAGAATGCCGTACTTTTACCTATTACCTAAAATACACAAGGGCATCATTCCACCTCCAGGACGACCAATCGTCTCTGGCATAGGCTCGTTACTGGAACCCCTGAGCAAGTTCAGTGACTTCTTCCTCCGCCCCTTGGTCCAAGCTACTCCAGCTTACTTAAAAGACACCAGGGACGTTTTGAATTTGAAACAAGAGATCAACGACAACAATACCGAGACCATCAACCTCCTCTTAACTTTAGATGTAGAGGCATTGTATACGAATATCCCCCAAGATGCCACGATTGAAGTAGTAGAACAACTTCTACTTGAGACAGACCTCCCCACCAATACACCTGCGATCTTCATCACGGAACTTATCATGCTGGCCCTTAAGAACAACTTTTTTATGTATAAGACCACCATTTACCATCAATTACAAGGGACCAGCTTGGGGAGTACATTCGCGCCGAGTCTGGCAGGGTTGTACATGGCGCACTTTGAGGCCAACAACATCTTTACAGAAAATAACCCCTACAAAGAGAATATGGTGACTTGGAAACGATACATCAACGATGTACTCATCCTATGGAAGGGTAGTGTGGAGATGTGCCAGGAGTTCTACCAATGGATAAACAACTTGAACCCTCATCTACGCTTTACCAAAACAGAGAGTGAAAAAGAAATTCCCTTCCTGGACTTATTGATCACTCTAGAGGACGGAAGACTCAACACTACCATCTACAGAAAGACGACTGATCGCAACAGTCTACTGGATTTCACAGCCATCATCCTAAAGCACTGAGGGAAAACTTGCCTTTCGGACAATTCCTGCGGATACGCCGGAATTGTAGTGACACTCATGAATACGACATTCAGGCGAACACCCTCACGGTAAATTTGAAACAAAGACACTACCCAGAGAGGATTGTGCAACGGGCATGCAAACGAGCCAGGAACAACAACCGCCAGGCATTACTGGAAGACAGAACGAAGGAAACCGACAATATCATCACATGTGTCACAACCTTCACCCCCCTATCTAACCAAATCAAAAACATTGTGAACCGAAACTGGAATATCCTAAATACGGGGAATCTCACTATGGAGCGCCCCAGATTTGCATTCAAGAGGACCTCCAACTTACGGGACCAACTGATCAACACGAGACCCCGCGCTAAGACCAGCCGTCAGGAGTCCACACTTTGGTCCCTCCCTGCTGTGAAAGGTCATTACCCTTGTGGTAGTTGCAGCGCATGTCCCTTTACCAAACACACTACACACTTGGAGTTGGACAAGATCACGTGGGATCAACGGAACCACGCGAACTGCAACACAAGAAACTGTGTGTACCTCATTACCTGCCCCTGTGCACTTCGGTACATAGGGATGACCACAAGACAGGTTAAATTGAGGATCAGTGAACACAGGAGTACAATCAGACGAGGCAGAACAGCAACTAGACTAACGAATCATTACATTGAGAAAGGGCACACATGTGATGATATCAGGTGGACAGTACTGGAAAACAACCAACTCTGGAATAATAACACCCTACTACGCAGAGAACAACGTTGGGTACACCGCCTTCGGACCAATGAAGTGGGTCTCAATGATGAGATACCATGGACTGAATTATAACTCAGCCTGCTGCTATTAGAGTTAAACTATCAGCTCACCCCTACCATCATTATAGTAAGCACATGGTAAGCCTCAGCATGGCCCCTTTGTCTGTGTAGTTTAACTACTTCAGTAATCCCTACTCAACTACGTACTTTGCTAAAGTAACTGCTTCCCTGAGTCACACTTCGGACTGACACATTGATATTTAGGCACCCTCCTTCCATCTCCGTGGGTGTCATACACAGCTAGGAGCATTTATCATACGTAACTCCCCTGTTGTATTCAGCATTTTATTCAGCATTTGGGTCAACCGGGTTTTCAATGACCTCTGGAAATCAATAGGTATTGGGTATTCGGGTAATATTTGTTGCCCTCCCCTTCCCCCCCGTTGCCCCCTAGGTTCGCCCTTTAACAACCACGTGTATCGATATGAGTTTGTTACTGACGGAACACATACAGGCACTAACCACATTAATTCTGTATATATAACCTCCCTGGTTTTGCACACACGGGGTTTTAGTGGAACTGTGTAGATGAAATAAAATGCCTGACTCATTTTGGGTAGAGAGTTATCCATCTTGGGTAGAGAGTTATTTATCGGCACCATACATGTCAGTTACTCTGACTACGTAACTCCCCGTAGTTAACGAAAGAACAAACGACTGCGCATGCACACTACAATGACATCACTAGAACGCTAGCCGCAGCCCGCATTCAATACACGCAAGCGCGGAGACCGACTGTCGGTCTCCCGCACATGCGCACCATTCCACATTACGCTGCACACACACCTGTTCCTCATAGACGACCGGATACGGGAATCGCCCCGATTAGCCCACGCCGGGACTACAAATGAGACCCGGAGAAGTCCTCGGTTCCTTTCCAGATAGGAGGACGACTGGGGTAGGTGGTTGAGAGGCCACGCCGGAGCAAAACTGTAGAGGTACTGAGGAGATTGGTTGTACATTATACGATTTCTCAGATCAGGTTGTGTCTCATTACCAGCTAGGACTCATTAGTGATTTATTCTTTTTCATAGCACTTGAAGGTGTGTACGCTCGTCCCCTAATCGATGGAGCATTATTCTCCCCATTTTTAGGTGAGTGGTGTGATGTGTAGTTGTGTGATGTGCAGTGTCCTGTTGTTCTGTTGTACTGGCCCAAACGTAAGTGGCATGCATACCGTAGGATGACCGATGTATCTGCCACGACCTCTTCCACGGCTAGTGTCTGGACCTAAGGTGTGCCTCCCCCTCGATCTATCTTTGGGCCTAATAGTAGCCTAGGACTCTAATCCCTTCTATTCTTCTCGAGTTTTTCTCGTTTTCTTTCTCCTTTGAAGGAACAGTGTCTCCTTTTGAGTATCATTATGTACTACCACAACATATCGAATTGGAGGCAGAAAATGTCATGTTTTCTCAACTACATGGCAATGGAGAGGTTCATGAAAAGTCCCTGACTTCGTCTCATGGAAACATAGAAGCTGATGCCCCTTGGTCTTGGCTCCCTAAGGTTCTGAGCTCAACCTGGTGTTAAGGTTATGACTTGGTCACTATGTTGTTGGAATATTGCTGGCCTAAGAAATCTGTTTGCATTTCCTAATTTTACTTCATTTTTTTTAATATGTGTATGGTGCTATATTCGCAGGAAACGTGGTCTTGAAAAGAGTTTGAAATGAAAGACTTTAAGGTTTTTTCAGTCCCTGTGATTCCCTAATTAAAGGGGCATGCTAAAGGGGGTCTTTGTACTTTATTGAAATTAGCTGTGAGATGGCAATCTACTAGGTTGATTTTCTCCTTGAATTTTGCAAATGTGGTTTACTGTTCTGTTTAGATATTCAAGATGTTTTAGTGGAATATCTTGTATGTATTGTGTAGTGTTCACCATGTAGTCATTATAAGAAGGATTTGTTAGTTCTCTAGATAGCCATCTCAAAAGCAGAGAACTTGTTTCCCAAAGCGACTATACTAATTGTGGGGGACTTAATGCTTAAAGGGGTTACAAAGCACGCACCAGACGTATTCAAAGATCCCGTCAGAGCCAGGGTAATTAACCCCAGGTTGGAGAAAAAATACAAAGCCGCTCCATCTGACCCAGCCTACATCAAGGGCCATCTACCATTAGACTCTTTACTGGTTTCCAACGCACGAAAAAGAGCGAATTCTCAAACAACAGGGGACACTCCACCCCCTGATAAAGAATCCAAACTCTTAGCTGCTCTAGGAAAACGCATGACATCTCAAGCAGCCAATGTCTGGAGAATTACCAACACCCAAGCTCTGTTGGCAAGATACGATAGGGCTCATTACGATGAGCTTGAAACCCTTATACAACATCTACCAGACAAATACAAGACCAGGGCTACTGATATAATACAAGAAGGGAAGGTTATTACTAATACTTCCATCCGTTGCGCTCTAGATGCTGCTGACACAGCCTCAAGAGCAATAAATACTGGCATACTTTTATGCAGGCATGCCTGGCTGCGTATTTCTGGTTTCAAACCAGAAGTACAAACAAGTATTCTTAATCAACCCTTTGACCAACAGCATCTGTTTGGCCCCTCAGTTGATACCTCTCTTGAAAAAACGAAAAAGGACACTGACACAGCAAAATCCATGGGGGCGTTACAAAATAAAACTCCCAGAGCGTCCTTTGATCGCTCCTCATATAGGGACGCCTCAACAACTTTTTGTACCAACACTCCATCCTCTTCTTACAAAACTTCCACCCAATTTTTACAGAGGAGTATACAGAGGCAACAATACTAAAGGCAGAGGTTACAACACCCGTGCTGCCTCTGCTCCCAAGCAGGGACTTCCCTCCCTTCCCCCCAGACCCCTCCACTCCTGTCGGGGAAAGATTACAACAGTTCCTACCTGTCTGGAACTCCATCACAACAGACAGGTGGGTGAGACAAATAATTCACTCAGGTTATTGCCTCGAGCTCACTTCCACTCCTCCAACAATACCACCCAAACAGCGTCCCATGTCACAAGAGCATCTCACACTCCTAAAACAGGAGGTTGTTGCTCTACGACACAAACAAGCAATAGAACCAGTTCCACTACACCAGCAAAACACAGGGGTTTACTCGCTGTATTTCCTTATTCCCAAAAAAGACGGCTCTCTCAGACCGATACTGGACCTCAGACCTCTGAACCTTTACATACAGTCAGACCACTTCCATATGGTCACATCACAGCAGGTCCTTCCTCTGATAAAACAAGACGACTTCCTTGCTACCCTTGATCTCAAGGATGCCTACTTTCACATTCCCATTCACCAACCTCACAGGAAGTACCTTCGCTTTGTGGTGGACGGTCAGCATTCCCAATTCAAAGTCCTCCCCTTCGTGGTCACTACAGCACCCCGAGTCTTTACAAAATGTCTCGCGGTAGTAGCAGCAGCACACTTGAGAAGGGAAAACATCCATGTGTTTCCATATCTGGACGACTGGTTAATAAAAGCCAAGTCATACCAGCAGTGCATCCAGCACACACACAAGACCATTCACCTCTTACACAAACTCAGATTCACTATAAACAAAACAAAGTCGCACCTCCAACCATCCCGGTCTCAACAGTATCTAGGTGCCACAATAGACACCTCAAAAGGACTTGCATCCCCCAACCCAATATGAATACAGGCCATGCAAGCTCTTATACAAAAATTTCAACTCTAACACTCACTACTAACAGCTTGAGTGTTAATGCAACTAATTGGAATGATGGCCTCTTGCATTTTCGTAGTACCGCACGCAAGACTCTAGATGCGTCCCCTATGAGAGTGCTTAGCAAGCCAATGGAACCAGGCTCAAGTTCAACTAACAGATCTGGTGGTGGTGGACGGCCGGACACATTGCTCTCTGCAGTGATGGAACACCAAAAACCTTTCCAAAGGACGGTTGTTCCTCGAATCAGTTCGCCAGGTGGTGCTAACCACAGACGCATCACTCATCGGCTGGGGAGCTCATCTGTCACAGCACACAGTTGAAGGCAGATGGACACCGCAACAAAAGCTACTCCACATAAACCTTCTGGAGTTGCTGGCCATTTTTCTAGCACTAAAATCCTTTCAAAATTACCTATCAGGCAAGACTGTCTTAGTCCGCACAGACAATATGACAGCCATGTAGTACATCCAAAAACAAGGAGGAACACACTCCTTACAGCTCTCCCGGCTGGCGCAGAGCATATGGAGGTGCGCCATTCCTCAAAAAATCTATCTACTAGCAGAGCATATACCAGGAGTTCAAAATCAGATTGCAGATCTGTTGAGTCGTCAGAGCCAACAGATTCACGAGTGGGAACTTCATCCGCAAGTTCTTCAACCTTTCTTTCAAGTATGGGGACAGCCACAAATAGATCTGTTCGCCACACACCTAAACTCCAAATGCCCAAGCTTCACCGCCAGGTATCCATACCCATTGTCCAAAGGCAATGTGATATGGATGAGTTGGTCAGGCAAATTTGCATACGCTTTTCCGCCTCTCCCACTCATTCCATTTGTGGTGCGCAAGTTGCAGCAACACTTCCTCACACTGATTCTAATTGCACCAACATGGGCAAGGCAACCGTGGTACACCACACTACTGGAACTTTCAGTGGTACCACATCAGAAACTGCAACTCTCACCACATCTGTTAACACAGAACCATGGAGAGATCATGCATCAGGACCCCATGCAGCTCAACCTAGCAATTTGGCTCCTGAGGTCTTAGAATTTGGATATCACAACCTCCCACCTGATTGCATGAACGTTATCAAAGAAGCTAGACGTCCTACCACTAGTGCTTGCTATGCAGCTAAATGGAAAAGATTTGTTATATATTGCACCAATAACAACATCAACCCACTAGATGTTTCCATCCAGAACATCATACGCTACCTGCTGCATCTCCACAAATGCACTTTAGCATACTCCTCAATCAGGTTACATCTTGCTGCCATAGCGGCCTACCTCCAAAACAGACAGCATCTATCATTATTCAAAGTTCCTGCCATTAAAGCCTTCATGGAAGGCCTTAAAAGGATAATTCCTCCCAGTGTACCACCCTCCCCTGTATGGAACCTCAACCTCAACATTGTTCTCACCAGGCTCATGGGCCCTTGATTTGAGCCTTTGCACAAGTGTGAATTACAATTCCTTTCATGGAAAGTTGCCTTTCTAGTAGCTATTACATCACTCAGGAGGTTGAGTGAGATCCAGGCACTAACAATTCAAGAACCATTCTTGCAACTACATCACAACAAGGTGGTTCTAAGGACAAATCCCAAATTCCTTCCAAAAGTAATTTTACCATTCCATCTCGTTCAGTCTGTTGAGTTACCAGTATTCTTCTCCCAACCTCAAACAGTAGCTGAGAGAGCTCTCCATACGTTAGATGTTAAACGAGCTCTCCTCTATTATATTGATAGGACAAAGCCATTCCGTAAAACAAAACAGCTTTTTGTCTCCTTTTCTCCTCCACACAAAGGTAACCCCATTTCAAAAACTGGGATTTCAAGGGGGATAGTTAAATGCATTCAAATTTGCTATCAAAAAGCAAAACGCGCTCTATCCATTCCCCCTAGGGCTCATTCCACCCGTAAACTAGGGGCATCTATGGCATTTTTAGGGATCATTCCCTTAGATGATATCTGCAAAGCAGCTACATGGTCTGCACCACACACATTCACAAAGCACTGCTGTGTAGACGTGCAAGCAAAACAACAAGCTAGTGTGGGCCAGTCTGTACTCAAAACACTATTTCAAACCACTGCAACAGATACTGGTACTTGCCGCTAAGGGAGAGAACTGCTATGCAATCTATGCACCAGTGTGTGATCTGCAGCCCATATGCCTCGAACGGAAAATGCATCTGTTCTTGGCATGTAGGGCTGCAGAGTCACACACACCCACCCGTCTCCCCGGCTGCTCTGTTCCAGTAATATCTTAATTAGATATATTATTCATGGGCATCTCTTTCTGTTCTCAAACAACTCCATCATTTGCCGTAATGGCGAAAAACAATCTGAAGATGAAGTCAATGCCCATGTGAACTATGCTCCAGAGGAGGGGTCATCTACCATACAAAGACTCTTCCAGGACAACAACAAAGTGTAATCATCCGGGCCCACCACCAGATGGCGATTTATGCACTAGTATGTGACTCTGCAGCCCTACATACCAAGAACAGATGCATACAGGTAAGTAGCATTTTCCTTATGCTGTTGACCCAGTTAAGAATGCAAAAGTAACTTTGACTATTCAACGTCTTGTTAACTCTTCTCTAGGGAATGTCTCCATCTCTTCCTTTGAGAACTTAAATCAAGAATTCACTAAAGTTTTGTCCAAACATGTACATCCTACTTCAAAAGCTAGATTCATTTCAGGAAAAAGACTGGTAAATTTAATTGGTTAAAAAAGCAGCCAAGGATGCTCAAATAGCGAATTTATGGTGGTTCACAGTGCTCCTGTTTCAAGAAATGCTTGTAAATTTTGGTTCATCATTGCAACGGTCTTGAACAAAGACCATTCTAAAAATAAGCTCTATTGGATGAATTTCGCTGGCGGCCATATACAGAGCAACTATATGCAGGCATAGGAAAACAATATTATCGGCTAGAATGTATTTATTTAAATAATTATAAAGTGCAAACAGATACCCACTCGTGGTTTCCCGGCGCTTTAGCAACAAATGGGTTTCTCCCAGCTCAGAAGGAACCAGAACAGCCAGGTTTTTAGCTGTCTGTGGAAGGAGAGCAGTGAGGTGTAGAATCTCAGATGTTCCGGCAGAGCATTCCAGAGCTTAGGGCCCAGGAACGTGAAGGAGTGGCCTCCCATACTGGTGAGTTTGATCATAGGTACGGTGCACAGAGAGGGATGGCTAGAACGTAAATATTGAGTGGGCAAATATGATTTTATCAAGACATTGAGGTGGTAGGGGGCAGTACCAGCCCTGGCTTTAAGGACATTGCACAAGGCCTTAAATTGGACACATTTTTCCACATTTATCCAAGGAAGCTCACCGCGAAGAGAAGTGGCCAAGGTATATTTTGGCAGTTTGTATATAAACCTAGGGGCTGCATTTTGCACCACCTGCAAACATTTCATGGTGGCTTTTTTTTGATCGCCAGATAAAAGGACAATACAATAATCTAGGCAGGACAAAGTAAGAGCCTGGATAATAGATCTTTGGGCAGATACAGGAAACATCCAAATAGATATCTGCAACCACTTCAAGGTATGAAGCTGGTCCCAGAGACCTTAGCCTCCTGCAGCTTCATGGAGAGCTTAGAGTCTACCAATAAGCCTAAGTTCTTAACTTTAGAAGCAGGAATAGGACTGTCCCCCAAAGCAGACAGCCAATGATGTGGGCCCCAGAGACATGGATTCTTTTGTAAGATCAACACCTCAGTTTTCTCACCATTCAGTTTCAGAGTGTTATCACCCATCCATGAAGCTATTTGCGCCAAACAATTGTTCAAAGATGTGGAGCTGTGGTCCTGAGCAGATGATAAGGAAAAGATGATTCGAGTATCATCTACTTAAGAGAATAAAGTAAGACCACAGCTTTCCACCAGATCGGCAAAAGGTCGTACATAGATATTGAAAAGTGCCAGGCTCAAGGCCAATCCCTGAGGAACTCCAGGAGTTAGAGTATGACTCACGGAAGAGAAACTGCCCGAAGAAACCTTAAAGGTATGGTCATGTAGAAAAGGGGAGAACCAAGATAGTGCCAATCCCTAGATGAGCAAGCCTCCCCATTGACATGTTGTGGGACACAGTATCAAAGGCAGTGCTAGAATCAAATGAAATCAGCACTGGTGTCTCTCCCTTATCTTGTAGCTGTCTAAAATGTTCTATAATTCCCAGAAGGGAGGACTTGGTACTGTGCAGCGTTCTTAACCCTGATTGAGAGTCATGAAAATAATTCAGAGAACTTTTTACAAGATGGAGAGAGGAGCAATAGGCCTATAGTTAGATCAGTTGTTTGAATCCAGGTTGGATTTCTTCAGAAGAGGAAGAACCGTAGAATGTTTCCACGCTTAGGGTACAAGATTTTCCTGCAATGAGCAATTAAGATGTCCATCCAAAGGTAGCATGGTATCCAGGGCTAACTGGCAAAGATTAGCAGAGGGGATGGGGTTCTTAGGAGAGCCTGATTTTGATTGTGCCAAAGATGTAAATGATAGCAAATCCCAAAAATCCCAAGATTCCTGTATCTGCAGGATGATCAAAATTTGAAGAGTCAGCAATTGCAGGTGGAGAACAGCAGTGAGTCTGAGAAAGAGGCCCTCTTGCGCTTGTCAAAGAGTACTGGATGTCTAGGACTTGTTGTATTTTATTTACAAAAAAAAGTTCAAGATCGTCACATTGAGCCTATGATAGAGACGATATAGGTACAATCCTGCTACGAGCCTGTGATATAGAGGATATAGGCACAATCATGCTTTTATCAGAAAGTTCATTAGCTATTCTAAAAAGAATTTAGGGGCAGTTATTGGCTGAAGAGATCTGATCAGAAATAAAGGTAGCGCAAGCTGATCTACAGCAGCTATGATATTGCTTCAAGGCTAGTTTATAATTAAGCTTACATGCGTCATCATGATTACACAACCAAGCCCTTTCCAGCCTTTTACAACTGGTTTTCATAATCTCCAATTCCTCAGTAAACCATGGGGCAAGGCGAAGAAGTCTAATAGGGCGTTGAGTTTTCAGAGGCAAAATACAACCCAGGGAGCTTGAACCAGTCATCAACTCTTGGCTGGTCTTTTGTAACATCTTCCAGTAAATTAGGGATCAACTTTCTCAACTGATTGTTCAAAACCTCTAGGTCTAGTTTAGACCACGTTCTTGCTTTAATCTGGTTCTGCTCTTGCCTAGTAACGGAGGGGATTGAAACCTTGAAAGGGACCACCAGATGGTCAGACCACACAAGTGGTATAGGAGGAAAATAGAAGAGATTATTAACATTGGAAAAGGTTGGGACTAGCAAATGACCTGCTTGATGAGTGGGTAAAAAGTTCATAAAACTTAGGTTTTGAGATAATGGAATGTGCACCAGGAAAGGAGTCCAAGCGTTAAACAAGAAGTCCTTTAAGTTTCTTTTATTCTTTATAGTAAAAAAGCAGTTCAGACATCAGCCAACGCGTTTCGTTCTTTACAAAGAACTTATTCAGGGCATTGAAAGTCAGTATCATAGGTAATGATGGTGTCTAATCACGGAAATCAATTAGCTAAGTCTCCACTGAGAGCTCCTTATTAAGAGTTCCAGTACATGAATAGGATTCAAAACGACCCTATTCAGAAGTATAAGCAAGTCAATTGCAGGGTGTGGTTCAAAGCCTATATGCATAAGTCACAAGAAATACCACCTAGAGGCTCCACAATAGGAGTTTCAATTAGTCACTTCCAGCCCCAAAAATCTATGGGGTCCTGAGGGTACGAGTGGCAAATGCGCCTTCCAAGACTTTCAGTGCCCTGAAGAAGTTCTTTTGTAAAGAGCGAAACACGTTGGCTGATGTCTGAACTGCTTTTTTACTATAAAGAATAAAAGAAACTTAAAGGACTTCTTGGTTAACGATTGGACTCCTTTCCTGGTGCACCTTCCATTATCTCAAAATCTCTTGTCTGGATTCCAGCAGTGGAGCCCTACTGCGGCGGACTTCGGAAGTGTTTTGCACGGAACTCTTATATTTATTTAACAGGGATTGAGGTGCTGGACCAAGGGTCAGCCACAGTTTTGGAGTTAATAAAACTCAGGTTCAATGCTTGTAGGCCTTCCATAAAAGTCTGGCCTGTACTACATGATGGGTCATCAAAATGAATATTCAGATCGCCTAATACTCCAAAGTTAGCTGCCCTCAGAATTAGGGGAGCTAAGATGTCAGGCAATGACTTAGCCCAACTACTTACATTGCCAGGCAGTCAATAAATCAGAGCACCAGAGAGCGGAAACTTAGGAGCAAGTTCCAGCGCAAAAGACATTGCTTCACAGGAAGAAATTAGCTGTTCTTCATTTGATATGTTTATTCCGGAAGATTGTTTCATTAAACATGCAAACATAAAAGACGTGTTAGAAATGGGGGTCTCTAGTTGGCAGAGGTAGGTACCTTTGACCAAGCAGTGGCCCTTGCTTCTAGTCAGGGTAAGGGGGCTACACTCCTAAAATAACCCCTGCTCACCCCCTTGGTAGCTTGGCACAAGCAGGCAGGCTTATCTCAGAGGCAGCGTGTAAACCATTTGTGAACACATACAGTGATACATTGAAAATACTACAAATGGATACCACACCAGTTTAGAAAAATAAGTAATCTTCATCTAGACTTAACACAAGACCAAACGACTAAAATCCGCAATACAGTATTCAAAAATATGACTTTCAGATGGGAGAAATAGCTTAGTTCAATGTAGATGGTAAGTGCGACTCTTTACTCTCAAAGTACCTTGGATACGTCACGCAATACAGACAAAAGGGTTGCAGGGAAGGCGATGCGTCAGTTCCTTGCTTCGGGAAAGGCAGCGCACCTGTTCCTTACTGCAGCGCTGGGGAGGCGATGCGTCTGATCCTTACAGGGAAAGGAGGCGAAGCGTTTGTTTCTTACTGTGTTCCAGTGCAATGAGACAAGATGGCGTCTCGATGCGATGCGACGGTGCGATGCGACAAAATGGCATCTTTGATGCGATTCAACAAAGGAACAGAGGAATTCAGAGGGAGCTGGTGGTGAAGTCGGTGTGTCCCGGAGACTTCAGAACAGGAGGCAAGCTCAGCTTCAAGCCTTTGGAGATCTTACTCAAGATAGTAAAAGTACACACAAAGTTCCTTTTCTCCTTTCCTTGGCAATAAGTAACCACTGCAGGCCAACCCCCAACCCCAAACAGCACGCAGCACAGGGGCAGTCTCCTCCTTCAGCTTCCTTGGTTTCTCTCCTTGGCAAAGGTTTGTCTTGATTTCCAGAAGTCATCTAAAGATCTGGGGTCTGGGCCCCAATATTTATTCTGCAAAATCTTTTGTTCTCTGAAGGCAGAGTGTCTGTGCCCAGCCAAAACCACTTCTGTCCTCCCTGGTGCAGCTTCCTGGCAGTAGGTGGAGACAGCGTTGTTTAAAGCAGACCTGGCCCAGTTAGCTGAAAGGAAATCTCCTCCCTCTACACTCTATTCTATGAAGGCTCAGGCAAGTGAAAGGAAAACTCCTCCCCTACGTTCTATTCAATGCAGGTCCTATTCAGCTCAGCCCAGCCCTGACCCATCAGACTGCTGGTGCTAAGGCCCTCTCTAGCCCCCTGTCACTCACAAACCAGAAATGGAATACCCAAACCTAGCAGAGGCATGCTGGATGGTTAGGCAAGAAAATACCTACTTTCTAAAAGTGGTATTTTCAAACGCTGAATGTAAAAATCACCCACACTAAAAGATGTATTTTAACATTCTGGCATACTAAACTTTATTTTCCCATCTTGCTCCTAGGGTCAGTTAGGATTATAAGATGTTGTAATCAAACTGCCCATTCTGGCCTATGGGAACAGATAGCCTTGCAATAGTGAAAAACGAAATTGGCTGTAATTCACTATTAGGACATGCCACACACATCAGTGCATGTTCTCCCTTTCACATACAGTGCACCCTGCCCTTGGGCCTACCTTAGGGGTCACTTAGTGGGTGCACTTGCCAAGTCGACATGGCAGTCCCAGACTGCACTCAGGCTCTGCAATGGCAGGCCTGAGCCATATTTTACTAGCTGCTTCTGTGGGTGGCACAATCAGTGCTGCAAGCCCACCAGCAGCATTTGATTTACAGGTCCTGGGCACTCATGGGGCACTGTACTAGGGTCTGACAAGTAAATCAAATAGGCCAATCATGGAGTCACTAATCCACTACAACAATTTACAATAGGGAGCACTTGCACTTTGGCACTGAACACCAGTGGGAAAATGCCCAAAGGATCTAGACCAGCAAAAACACAGGAGGCAACAGCAAAAAATGGAAGGGAGACCCACGCCAATGGTGTCAGGTCTAACAACATGCAATTATTGCAATTACATAAATAGTAAAAGCAAAAGGTTTCATCCGTAAGATCAATCTGTTATTAAAATATTCATAACATGTTAGTTAAAACTCCCTAGTCTAAAAATCTATACAGCTCAGAACAAAGTACACCTTGTACATTGTTCTAAGCTGTATAGATTTTTAGACCTGTGAGTTTTAACAAACGTTTTGTGAATAAGCATGTCTTGTAGTATATATATATATCTTTAAAAATTATTGCTATTCCACCCCCTGGTCTATCTACTCTGTCCTTCCTTACAATAGAGCATTTTGGGGGGGGAGAGCTGCAATCGTATCCAGTGTAGACGCTTTAGACGCTTCATGAAGCCATGTTCCTAAAATAAATAAAGTCCGGAACATGATCTAAAAAACTAAAAATATGTTTTTGGTGGAATGGTAGTGGCCGGGCATTAATATAAAAAAAAAAGAAACTCACAGTCCTGCCAATTGTGAGGCAAAACGCTTCCTCATGCAGTGTAATATTGAGACTAGCCTCACTAAGAAATTAATATACACTTCCATGAAGCTCGGAGCCAAATGGGCATCTCCTACATTTCATAGAATCCTTCTCAGGTCCAGTGACCCTCGACAGCTCACATGACATGGGGGTGAAAAGTATTGAGTTGTTATGCTGAAAAGACTATCCTATTGAACCCCAAAAAGAACAGGGGTCCTGGCCCCTGGCCTGTTCTGGCGGGCACAGGACTGGCTTGCCTTAGGCGCGCCTTTGGCGCACTGGCAGCGTACCCACATTATAGCCATACCTAAATAGAGTTGCTAGGTCCAAACACTGAACCACTAATAAAGAGGAAAGAAATGCGACCTCCAAAATGGCAGCCGTGTATAACCACGCTCGGGCACTTGAATACATGTACCGAGCTATGGGATCAAGAGGAGGGTAAGGAATAAAAATACTTTTTCCCAAAAAAAAAAGAAAACTCAGTACCTTTAAAAAGCCAAATTCACCCACAAATGCGACACAAAGTAAAATATAAACTCTAGGCTGTATGAGCAGCGGCGGGCACCCTACTTGTTGCAGCGCGCCAGCGTTATGTCAATACCTAAATAGGGCTGCCAGATCCAGACACTAGACTGCGAACATAGCGGAAAGAATTGGGGTATTTTACCCCCATAGTTGGAAAGACCTGACTGGGTGAGAAATAATCAATGTAATCAAAGGGTATAAAACTCTTGGGCGTCCGTCCTGGGTAAATTATTGTAGGTATATTAAAATCTTGCCCCAATGCATGGGCTCTATATTTGAATCAACTCCTTGATCACTGTTTACATTCCCAATCTATCCCATCATCATTCAAGGGCAATATAATTATTCCTCTTTATAAAAAGAGCAATAGAAACGATCTTAAAAGCTACAGACCTATTGTCGTATTAGATAGAGTTGGTAACATGTTTGCCAGAATGCATTTTCACAGACTTTCTCGATGGAACAGTGTCGTTTTAGGGAGGGCTGTTCTACTATACTTAAAATTCTAGCTTTAGTAATGATTGCTGAATATTATGTGACGTTGAGGAAGGCCAAACTTCATTTTGCTTTGTTGATTTTAGCAATGCATTTGATAAAGTTGACCGATCCTTACTTTGGCAAAAAATAATAGATTGAGGCATTCCAGCTATATTATTAAGTCCACTGATATCTTTATATTCTGACAACTAGTTAAAAGTCTTACTCTCTTCTGGGTCTGAGAATATATATTGCTGTTCGAAATGGCCTTAAACAAGGCTGTATTTTATCGCACCTGTTATTTTCCCTCTTCTTGGCTGATTGTCCCGAAAGTGTAAGCACACTGAATGCACACCCTCCTAAACTAGGGTTGGAATCAATTTCAGTATTAATGTATGCTGTTTATTTAATTTTGTTGTCTTTAAAGCCTGTTGGTCTCAAAAGACCGTTAGCTGTCCTAGCGGTTTACTCTCCTTTGCTTAACCTAAGTATGAAAAAAGAGAATGCGAAAATTATAGTTATGGGGAACCCGGATCTGAAATCTCAAAGTAAATGGTTTTACGAGGGGACCAAAGTAAAAACAGTGCGTATGTATTATGATCTTGAGACTCTTAGCTCGAACAACCTTTCATGGTCTAACCATGTCATGGGGCAAATCTCAAAAGTCACTGCAATTGGGTTTGTCTTTAAGAATTTTTTTTAACTCAGTGGGAGGCCAGAGACATTTCATTATTACCAAAAGTGTATGTCTCAGTACTCCCTTCCATAATACTTTATGCAGCTCACTCGATAACTGCTTTGAAAAGTTATACTGGCATCAAATCTAAACTTTGGAAATATGACTTAGGTTTGGGGTAGTTATCCACAATAGAAATGATTATTTTGGTGTTTGCTTTAACTAATATGAACTATAAGGCCATTAGTCAAATTCTCTGATACGCATATAAGCTCTTTAAAAGTCATGAAGATGTTATTTAAAAACTCATGGGGAGGGGGTATTTGTGCATGACGTTGAAACAGCATTTACGTTTATTAAATTATTTTGGTACTCTGCGGCTCAATTAGAACTCTCAAAAGATATTATATTTGGGTCTACCTCTTTTTAAATCCTGTCCTCAAAATTGGAAAACATCATAAAACTTAAAAGCTATCAAGTTGATTTAGCACATTGCCAACAAATTCCAGGACTACAATTGAATTGTTTCCTTGTTACTCATGGTGCAATGCAATTTTATTTAAGAGCAAAATTCAACTCTCTCGTGTTTATTTGAGGTTTAAGTTTGGCCTGCTTCCATAAATCCTTGTGCTAAGGAAAGGGGAGTCCGGGGGCAGCGGAGTTGCCAATTCTGTTACTCCATGATGGAAGATTTAGTGCATGTCCTGTGTTTTTTGTCCAGGCCTAGAAATGTTGAGATCCAAATATTTGTTACCAATTTGAAAAAATATTTCACTTGTGGCACACAATGAAGCGTTATTTTTAATGTTTAAGCCACCATCTATTAATATATGCTATTGAGTAAAAAGTTTTTTTTGTTATTTTTTAAATTTTAGCTAGGTTTTTTTGGACCAGTTTAAAATTGTTTGGGGAAAGCATTTAACACTTTTTGGAAAAAGCATTACTGGTGGCTCCAATAGCCTATGTGTTTGTGCAATATTTTTTAACTATTAAATCAGATAAACTATCGGTAAATGTACATTTTTTATGATTTCTCTTTTTAGCAAATGACAATTTGAGGCAGGAATGAGTGGAGGATGTATGCATTTTTTTAACTATGTGTCTAGTTGATATATCTGTAAATTGACATTTTTCTTATTGATTATTTGTTATTAAATACAAATTTGAGGATTGTTTGAGTGGTGCATGTTTAATGGCATGTTTTAAATTGTTCATCTAATTTACAATTTTAATGTATTCTGTTTGCGATTTCATTGTTTGTGTGTATTGACTGAGTAAATAAATTAAATTGTTGCTGTTAATGAGTATTTCTTCCCCTGAGCGTATGTTTATAGACTAGTTTGGGAGCTTAGTTAAAAAAATGCAGCTAGGGTTTTGGTGATTTTAGTGAGTTTTCGCTTCTGTTAAATATTGGAAACACATTTGACCGGTTTTGCTGCTCCGGTGAAGTGGCTCTTTTAAAGATCTTACTTCTTGCCTTCCAGAGTCTTTTCTGTTTAGACAATTGTTTTGTGTTGCTTTTCTGGGATTGCGAAGTTTCGTGGGGACTCCTCACTGGAGAAGATGACGTTTTTCGAGCCAAAATGTCTTCGTAATTTGTGACTTGATGGAGCTCAACCAGGTGTGGAATTTGAGCTTGTCTCTGTTTTATTTGAATTGCCGATGTTTTATTGATTTGAGGTTTTTTGTTACTCTTCCAGAATTGCAAGGTTGCGCAGGGACTCATCTCTGGATTAGTTGGGGTTTTCAAAATGGACATGTACGCAGAATTTATGGCTTGATGGAGCTCAGTCAAATATTTAATTTGAGTGTGATTCAGTAGTTTTTCATTGCCAATGTATCATTGATTTGGGGTGCAGCAGAGAGATATCAATTGTATTGATTCTGGAGTTGGGTATTTTGCATAGCAAAATTGCGTCCCTACTCTGTCATTGATTTTAGGTTGAAGAATATAGTTTGTTAGACTTTTACAATTAATAGTTGAGTGTTTAGGTATTTTCTAACTCCATCGTTGGGGGTTTAAAACCAAAGGAAGTGAGCTTAATTTGATGATTATTTGAGAACATAGACATGTGTTAGGTTTGATTTCAACCTCTTTCTGAGCCCATAACATGAGGTTGTTTAGGTTTTTCAAATTTTGTATCAATGCTTGACACAAAGATGATAAGGGTAATTAAAAGGTCAACTTGCTTGTCCAGTTTACTCAAGTGATAATTTAAAGCATTTACGGTTGCTGGCAATGTATTTAGCAAAGAGTACCAACATTCTTTGGTTGAGTCTGCTGAGATTTCAGGAAGGATTTCGTTTGATGACTGGATGTTCAAAGCTACATCAATTGTAATATTTGAATTATTAGAGATCATTTGATAGAAATCTTCTGCATTCAAAACTAGAGATTCTCCTCATCTTGTCTCCATTACTGGAGCTGTCTTGTTTGTAGTTGCAGTACCTTGTTTATTCTCACATTTGCCATGGTTTATCATAATGTATGGGCTGCTAAAGACAGTTTCCAGGCGTCAGTTGGAGGGAATCGTTGGGCTGGATATCTTTGGTGTTACGTATGCCTAGAAGTATTGGTTACATTTCTTCACTTATAGCTAAGTGCTCCATTAATGGTGAATTCCTAAATTTGTAGAGTCTAGTTTTAGACTTTATGCAGGGAAGATTGAAGGCTCTTGAAGCCTGTCATTTAGCTCCTGTTGTGCATGTTATGTGCTTTAATTCTGCTTGATCTGGGGATTCTTTTACTGATGTGTGTCAATGCAGGTTCTTACTGAGGAGTTTGCGGACTCTTGTAGATAGTCCATTAAATCCATTTAGTCCAGTACACAAGATCCCAGAATTTTGGGAGTACAATCTAAAGTGCTTTTAAATAAATTGAAGATAGTTGGAGTAGTTGCATTATTTATTTTCCTCAGGCTGCGTTTGGGTACAGGCCTTGTACTTTTAGATGCACATTTATTGATTTGGCAGCACCTTGACGGTTTCTTCTCTTTGAAGTTGTGGCATAATAGATCTTAATTTGCCAGATCTTATTTTGTGTTCCCAGTATAGCTTAGCAGTCACAAAGTTATGTGCACAGAGTATCAATAAAGAGTTATACTTTATGGCATTTTTTAGGGCTGTCTTTTGAGAGGTATTCAGAGGAATGAGCCTTTTCCTCCTCCGGTTCTGAATCAGACATTGCCTTCTTCTGTTAAAGCCATAAGAGCAGGCGTGTCTCCCGGTCTCTCAGAGTTTTTGCAGGAAAAGTCCTACAATGCATGCACTCCTTAGGGACATGCTTAGGATGAAGGTAGTATAGGCAATCCTTGTGTGGGTCCTCCGAAAACAGTCTGGCCTTCCCACAAGATCTGCAAGGCCTGAACAGCCTCTTTTTTAGAGCATGTCAGACATTTTAAATTGAAGACAAAAAGGTAATACCTTAGTTCCAGCATAAACTGGTATGAAGTAACAGGTCAAGAGTTCACCAAGGAACAAAACTGAGCAGAGCTCAGGGAGACTCCTTCTCACACGACAGCGGTTGGAAATCTGAGGTATGGTGGCTCTACTGGGGATTGTGATCTCAGGGCTGGCTTCTCATTGGTTGATGTTTGGACCATATAATGCTGGTACTGGGTTACTAAGTATAAGGCATTTTCTATGTTACTGGTGCAGTTTTTTCTTTGTACTGCTATCTATTTATTATACCATGAGACTCCCATCATGACGACGGGGAAGATACAAGCATGTGAATCTATGAAAGATTCAATACTGGAGAAGTCTTATTACCTCTGCCTTATAATCCTGTGAATCGAGCACTACCACTGAACTGCCTTTATCAGTTGGTTTTATTATTATCTTGTCATTGTTCTGGAGTGCCTTAATAGCTGTCCAATCAGCTTTGGTCATATTCTGAAAGGGATGTTGTTTGACTGATTGGTCTACTGCAGTGATTTCTCTAAGGACTCGCTGTTCACAAACTGTGGCATACGGACACACAGAGGAATTAGAGAGGCAAAAAGATGATGGTCTGGGGAGATCGGTGGAGAAAACCGACAAGGGGTCAGCTGGCTTGATTTCAAAATATTTTTGGAGACCTATTTTACGCATAGTTTCAAAGAACTCAGTTCTAGTTTTAAAGGGATCATGCTGAGGGGTGGGAAGATACCCGTGGCCCTTATTCAGGACTTGTAATTCAGCTAGAGATAGAATATGGTCGGATAAATTGACTACTATGTTGCTCCTCATTGTGGTCCCCTCCCTCTTCTGTGGGTTACCCTGGGGGAGTTGGTCTGCCATGGCTGATCTTGTCTGGCCCTGCCCCTGGCTGTTTGTCTTCCCCTGCGGTTCCACCGCTGTTAATGACCTAAAAAAAGACCTTTATAGTGTACCTAAGTATTCACCGTCTATGCTGAAGGCCAAAAGCATGCAACGTTACCTATCTTTGGTCAATGCGCCTTTTCAAGTGTTTGCACCTCCCAGCATAAAGCAATACCCAATTGGGGGCATTAATAATGCAACCAAGCACACTCAGAAATCCACCAAGCATGGAAATGTGAGCGGTCAGCAGGAATGCTTGTTCCATATAAAATCAAACTAAAGGCTCTCAAAAAAGAAAGGTGGAGTCTTCGGAGTCAAAGTCTCAGCGCATCAATTGCTCTTGTGACGTTATCATTGTAGGTGACTGAATTTGGTCTTGTTTTCATGGATCAAACAGCTCCATCGCTCTGAGGATCTCCTCATCCTCGATGTATGGTTCTTCTAGTTTTTCATGGGAGTCATCAGTGTCATTGGAAGTACTAGGAGACTTACTTGCTTTCCTTCTGTTGATTACATTTGTTTTGAGGAGATGGGGTTGCTCTCAGTTACTGAAGATATCATCATCAAAATCAATGAGAACAATTTAATTAACATCGTGCCCCCCCCTCCCGCTCCCCCATGAACAGTCCCATTTCTTGTAAAGATCCTACCATTACTGATCCCATAATTATTTCTGTATTTTCAGACCTTTTGATGGACACTCTTTTAATTTCTGGGAATAGGGGCCATGATGGTTTCACTTGTTGCCGCACAAGCAGGGGATCGATATTTTGTGATTTCTTGTTGTCATCCATACTGAACTGTTCAATTATTGAGCCCACTTTCCTTTGAGCCTGCATTTGTTACTTTTGTTCCACAATATATGCAAGTCATCCACCATGTTTTTCTTATTTCCCTTTATTTTGTTCCAGTGATTGACCGGAGTGGCCTCTATCCACTGACATTGGTGAAGTTTAAATTTCTAATTCTAAGGGTCCAGGGAGGGACAAAAGCCCCCGCCCTCAGTCTGTTGCTCGCTTTTTGCTTTGCAGTACTTCTTTTTTGTTCCTCCATTAGAGGTTGTTAGCTTATCCATTGCAAGCTTGGCAGAGGATCTTCTAATTAGTGAAAAGTTGCAGTACTTCTGTTAGGGCAGATGCCCCAGCTTTTTTCTTGCCAGGTTTTGCCTTGGGCGTTGTTGCACACGCTTTTGAGAGCAAAAAACATCTTATGCACATCCTTTGGCTATTCAGGCCGCACAGGCTTGCTTCACTTTTATATATTTGTGTCTTTTATTGCGTTCAGGGGCCTCTAGTTATTTCACTTATATTTCAGTTACGTTGCAGTTGATTAAAGCTAATTACAGATGGTTTAAATTGGTTATGGAGCAATAAATTGCCAGTTGTAATAATGGTGTAATGTACGCCCAACTAAAGTGCAGTGTAATGCGGTGAGATGCACAAACACTCCAGTCTAATCCATGTCATTCCATTAAATAATGCCAATATATTTATTTAGGAAGTTCTCCAGGCAGTAGCACAAAGAAGAAAAATGGGAGATGAGACTGGAGGGATGGCTAGCAGGTGGTTAAGGGAGAAGACACCATGCCACAAACTAATCCGGCTGCTTCTGCAGCGCATCTGCACCCCCCGTTAGCTGCTAGTGTGGCAGGGCTTAATGGTTTGATTCTGCTACCACAAAATGCAGGGCAGGGAGTGCTGCAAACATCCACAGAGCTGATCCTCTGTCAGCTCGGCTGCACAGTACTCACACGACACTCAGCTCTTTTCTCCAACTCTCCTGCTTCTGAAGCTGCCACCCAACCCCCGCTAACCCACTGTTTGTGAATAACTAGTGCGATGTAGAAAATAGTAAATAAATGTATTGATAAAGTAGTAGGGTGAGGCCTCTCCTTGGTTTGACCTTTCGTCCGAAATTATGACCCTATGATCTGAATTTTGACCCTTTGTCCTGAATTTCTTTACAGTCCTGTACAGCATTTGCCTCCATGCCAGGTGGTCACTCTAAGATCTCGTCATTACAGGATGATCAGATTCCTGCTAATAATTACTATGTTTAAAAAAAAAAATCATGTTTTGAATCCGGCAACAAAGTATTTTCTGACATCCCCTGTCTGTGTGCAAAGGAAATTGGATTCATTAAATGACAGAGCTAAGAGTTTGAATCACTCTTCAGATTATCAGTCTAAGCTTTTTATTATTTTATCAGATATTTTCCCTTTGTTTGAGGGGGATATTGTTTTGAATAGACATAATGTAATAATTTTGTTTATAACATTTACGATCTTAGACTCATCTCCTCTAGTGATATAGAGTGGGTTAAATTTCTTCAAGGCGCGTAAATGGTCAAGTTCATTCTGAATCTACTACTTCTTTTTCTCAAATATAGATGTAGAACAAATCTTTAAAATTTGGAAAGCTTTTTACAAAATGTGCATTGACTTATCGGTAGATTGTTTTAATCCATCATACACAGTGATAGATATAATCAGAAGTTCCATGGCTCATTATGTACTACCTATACAAAAAAGAAGAGGGGGGGACCAGGAGCTTGTTGTGGTCCAGTGTCTGTGCTCCGTATGTCATCTATAATACTCAAAAGGAGACACTGTTCCTTCAAAGGAGAAAGAAAACGAGAAAAACTCGAGAAGAATAGAAGGGATTAGAGTCCTAGGCTACTATTAGGCCCAAAGATAGATCGAGGGGGAGGCACACCTTGATTTCTCTTGTTGCCCTCACACACCCCGAAGGATGTCATGCTTCATCATTGGGCGTTTTGCTCCTCGTCGGGCCGGCGCTGCAATGCCCTACGGGCCCCCCGAAGGGTCACTTTGGCGGACATCTTTTAGAAATAACGCCGTTGGGTGCATGCGGGTGTGTGGTTTGGGTCCTAATAAAATAAAGACACGTGGTGATGTGGGTGTGTCGGTGACGTGATAGACTAAAAATGTCTAAGGGTTGCTCATGAAATAAGATTTAATATAAGTAGGCACCCTTGACATACTAAAAAACCCGTAGGTTAGGTGTTACCTTACTGGAAATAATGTACCATCAGGTGACTAATAAGTGGTCGACATGTTTCGCGCCCCACTGGTCCGAAATGGATCCTTGGCGCTTCCTCAGGACCAAAATAAAGGTAGTGAATGGTGAGAATGGACTGAGGGATACTACCCACAGTCAATATCCGGGCGTACAGGTAAAGATAGCCCTGCTCTCTATGTAAGAGTAAGGTCGCTCCAGGATAAAGCCTAGGTAAACATAAAAGAAAGAAAGAGAGAGAACATCCTACATGTTAACGTATGTTCACCTGTTCAAAGAATTCCAAAAGAGTACATAATTAAAATTAAAATTAAAAGAGAAACAGGGATATCACCTCCACTCACGGGTGGTGGCGTTATGGGGTCTCAACGATGGGTCAGCGGGCGCTTAGACCAGGGTGAGCTGCCTGGGATAAAAAACTCATTAGTGATTTATTCTTTTTCATAGCACTTGAAGGTGTGTACGCTCGTCCCCTAATCTATGGAGCATTATTCTCCCCATTTTTAGGTGAGTGGTGTGATGTGTAGTTGTGTGATGTGCAGTGTCCTGTTGTTCTGTTGTACTGGCCCAAACGTAAGGGGCATGCATACCGTAGGATGACCGATGTATCTGCCACGACCTCTTCCACGGCTAGTGTCTGGACCTATGGGTGACTCCGATCGGCGACGGGAGTTTTTTATCCCAGGCAGCTCACCCTGGTCTAAGCGCCCGCTGACCCATCGTTGAGACCCCATAACGCCACCACCCGTGAGTGGAGGTGATATCCCTGTTTCTCTTTTAATTTTAATTTTAATTATGTACTCTTTTGGAATTCTTTGAACAGGTGAACATACGTTAACATGTAGGATGTTCTCCTCTCTCTTTCTTTTATGTTTACCTAGGCTTTATCCTGGAGCGACCTTACTCTTACATAGAGAGCAGGGCTATCTTTACCTGTACGCCCGGATATTGACTGTGGGTAGTATCCCTCAGTCCATTCTCACCATTCACTACCTTTATTTTGGTCCTGAGGAAGCGCCAAGGATCCATTTCGGACCAGTGGGGCGCGAAACATGTCGACCACTTATTAGTCACCTGATGGTACATTATTTCCAGTAAGGTAACACCTAACCTACGGGTTTTTTAGTATGTCAAGGGTGCCTACTTATATTAAATCTTATTTCATGAGCAACCCTTAGACATTTTTAGTCTATCACGTCACCGACACACCCACATCACCACGTGTCTTTATTTTATTAGGACCCAAACCACACACCCGCATGCACCCAACGGCGTTTTCTCTAAAAGATCTCCGCCAAAGTGACCCTTCGGGGGGCCCGTAGGGCATTGCAGCGCCGGCCCGACGAGGAGCAAAACGTCCAATGATGAAGCATGACATCCTTCGGGGTGTGTGAGGGCAACAAGAGAAATCAAGGTGTGCCTCCCCCTCGATCTATCTTTGGGCCTAATAGTAGCCTAGGACTCTAATCCCTTCTATTCTTCTCGAGTTTTTCTCGTTTTCTTTCTCCTTTGAAGGAACAGTGTCTCCTTTTGAGTATTATAGATGACATACGGAGCACAGACACTGGACCACAACAAGCTCCTGGTTCCCCCCTCTCCTTTTTTGTATAGATAATTAGCACGGCGGCTTAGCCGAGGGACCCTAAAACCCCCCCTTTTTCCTTTCTCTCCCCCTTTTTTGGCTTTTTCGGATTATCCCTCCATTTTTCAATTGAGTACGTAAAAATGTCAACCTCTAACATGGGGGACAATCTGGGACTCGGATTTGATGATGACATTGTGGCCGAAATCCTGAGAACTCCCTCACTACTGGATAGTGAGGGTAATATGGCCAGTACATCATCACAAGGTGACTGGAATTCCCTGGCATCACTTAAGAAGTTACAAATCAAAGTTGCAATGCATGGCACAATCATGACTGAATACCTGAGAGCAAGTGCTGCACCCAATGGTCTGATTGTCCGTACGGCACCGAGAATCTTCCTGGAAGATCTTATTTTCCGCAAAGAATGGAGCCAGATCGCATGGAAGTGCACCCGCGACTGGCTCATCCTCATAATTGGGACTGCCAAACGTCTCTCCGAGGCATTAATCATCAAGATCAACATCGCAGAGAATGGACTGAAAACTGGGATCAGTATTTCAGCCTACAAAACCCGTTTAGCAGAAATAAACGCAGAGATGACAGACCATCGAGATTACTTATTACAGCAGAAAGTGTCGAAATTACAAAAAGACATTAAGAGATTCGACAGAGAAAAGATATACCCCTATACCAAAGAGGACTATAGACCATCAGACAGTGATGCAGCTTCAGATGAAGGTTCCACGTCATCCACGAACTCAGGACGATCCATGTACAGCAACTCCAGCAACAGTAGCTGGGGCAGGAACATCAACAAACCAGGCCTACTCCCTCCACCCCCGATGCCACCTATGTACGGTTATGCGCACCAACCTTTTCCTCAACAAGGCCCGATGTGGTTTCCAGCCTTTCCGGGTCAACATCCAGGTTTCTAACAACCTTTCTTCCCCAATGCACCTCCTCCTTTTCAGAACAGAGGCAGGGGACGAGGCAGAGGCAGAAGAAGAGGTCAAAAACAGGTTCATTGGCAGGATCCAGAGACACAACAGAGAACAACGAGGAGCTCGACCCTTCCAAGACCCTGATAGTGAACCTCACAGACAGACTCCTGAACGCAGATGAAACGACCGTCCTGGAACTGGGCTTAGGATTTGTACCCACCCCCAAGGAGGATAACTTCCGCTTGAACGAGGAGCTACAACAACTATTCCGAAAGATCCGCATCAAATCCTTCTTCAACAACAACCCTACCCCTGACCGCCAGGATACCGGACTCAGACCACCTTCCAAATTTACTCCATCAGCTGGCATGGTCCCAAGTGAAGTGCTGACATTTGAGAAAGCAGTCCTCAAGGAGGCAAACAACCTGAAAAGTCAGCATGTCTATGATAACTTATCTAAGAAACTTCGTCAGGCAGTACTGTCACTTACTAATGATGAAACCATCATTATAAAACCGGCGGATAAGGGTGGAGCCACCGTCATTTTGTCAGTGGATGACTATGACAGAGAATGCGTGAAACAACTCGGAAAAACTGAGTATTACAAGAAGTTGGAGATTGATCCCACCGATAGACTTCTATCACGGATACGCATCTTAGTCAATGAAGCAATCAACGAGGGTTGGATCACACCTCATGAGGCGGCGTTCCTTATCAATGAGAACCCCAGAATGCCGTACTTTTACCTATTACCTAAAATACACAAGGGCATCATTCCACCTCCAGGACGACCAATCGTCTCTGGCATAGGCTCGTTACTGGAACCCCTGAGCAAGTTCAGTGACTTCTTCCTCCGCCCCTTGGTCCAAGCTACTCCAGCTTACTTAAAAGACACCAGGGACGTTTTGAATTTGAAACAAGAGATCAACGACAACAATACCGAGACCATCAACCTCCTCTTAACTTTAGATGTAGAGGCATTGTATACGAATATCCCCCAAGATGCCACGATTGAAGTAGTAGAACAACTTCTACTTGAGACAGACCTCCCCACCAATACACCTGCGATCTTCATCACGGAACTTATCATGCTGGCCCTTAAGAACAACTTTTTTATGTATAAGACCACCATTTACCATCAATTACAAGGGACCAGCTTGGGGAGTACATTCGCGCCGAGTCTGGCAGGGTTGTACATGGCGCACTTTGAGGCCAACAACATCTTTACAGAAAATAACCCCTACAAAGAGAATATGGTGACTTGGAAACGATACATCAACGATGTACTCATCCTATGGAAGGGTAGTGTGGAGATGTGCCAGGAGTTCTACCAATGGATAAACAACTTGAACCCTCATCTACGCTTTACCAAAACAGAGAGTGAAAAAGAAATTCCCTTCCTGGACTTATTGATCACTCTAGAGGACGGAAGACTCAACACTACCATCTACAGAAAGACGACTGATCGCAACAGTCTACTGGATTTCACAGCCATCATCCTAAAGCACTGAGGGAAAACTTGCCTTTCGGACAATTCCTGCGGATACGCCGGAATTGTAGTGACACTCATGAATACGACATTCAGGCGAACACCCTCACGGTAAATTTGAAACAAAGACACTACCCAGAGAGGATTGTGCAACGGGCATGCAAACGAGCCAGGAACAACAACCGCCAGGCATTACTGGAAGACAGAACGAAGGAAACCGACAATATCATCACATGTGTCACAACCTTCACCCCCCTATCTAACCAAATCAAAAACATTGTGAACCGAAACTGGAATATCCTAAATACGGGGAATCTCACTATGGAGCGCCCCAGATTTGCATTCAAGAGGACCTCCAACTTACGGGACCAACTGATCAACACGAGACCCCGCGCTAAGACCAGCCGTCAGGAGTCCACACTTTGGTCCCTCCCTGCTGTGAAAGGTCATTACCCTTGTGGTAGTTGCAGCGCATGTCCCTTTACCAAACACACTACACACTTGGAGTTGGACAAGATCACGTGGGATCAACGGAACCACGCGAACTGCAACACAAGAAACTGTGTGTACCTCATTACCTGCCCCTGTGCACTTCGGTACATAGGGATGACCACAAGACAGGTTAAATTGAGGATCAGTGAACACAGGAGTACAATCAGACGAGGCAGAACAGCAACTAGACTAACGAATCATTACATTGAGAAAGGGCACACATGTGATGATATCAGGTGGACAGTACTGGAAAACAACCAACTCTGGAATAATAACACCCTACTACGCAGAGAACAACGTTGGGTACACCGCCTTCGGACCAATGAAGTGGGTCTCAATGATGAGATACCATGGACTGAATTATAACTCAGCCTGCTGCTATTAGAGTTAAACTATCAGCTCACCCCTACCATCATTATAGTAAGCACATGCTAAGCCTCAGCATGGCCCCTTTGTCTGTGTAGTTTAACTACTTCAGTAATCCCTACTCAACTACGTACTTTGCTAAAGTAACTGCTTCCCTGAGTCACACTTCGGACTGACACATTGATATTTAGGCACCCTCCTTCCATCTCCGTGGGTGTCATACACAGCTAGGAGCATTTATCATACGTAACTCCCCTGTTGTATTCAGCATTTTATTCAGCATTTGGGTCAACCGGGTTTTCAATGACCTCTGGAAATCAATAGGTATTGGGTATTCGGGTAATATTTGTTGCCCTCCCCTTCCCCCCCGTTGCCCCCTAGGTTCGCCCTTTAACAACCACGTGTATCGATATGAGTTTGTTACTGACGGAACACATACAGGCACTAACCACATTAATTCTGTATATATAACCTCCCTGGTTTTGCACACACGGGGTTTTAGTGGAACTGTGTAGATGAAATAAAATGCCTGACTCATTTTGGGTAGAGAGTTATCCATCTTGGGTAGAGAGTTATTTATCGGCACCATACATGTCAGTTACTCTGACTACGTAACTCCCCGTAGTTAACGAAAGAACAAACGACTGCGCATGCACACTACAATGACATCACTAGAACGCTAGCCGCAGCCCGCATTCAATACACGCAAGCGCGGAGACCGACTGTCGGTCTCCCGCACATGCGCACCATTCCACATTACGCTGCACACACACCTGTTCCTCATAGACGACCGGATACGGGAATCGCCCCGATTAGCCCACGCCGGGACTACAAATGAGACCCGGAGAAGTCCTCGGTTCCTTTCCAGATAGGAGGACGACTGGGGTAGGTGGTTGAGAGGCCACGCCGGAGCAAAACTGTAGAGGTACTGAGGAGATTGGTTGTACATTATACGATTTCTCAGATCAGGTTGTGTCTCATTACCAGCTAGGACTCATTAGTGATTTATTCTTTTTCATAGCACTTGAAGGTGTGTACGCTCGTCCCCTAATCGATGGAGCATTATTCTCCCCATTTTTAGGTGAGTGGTGTGATGTGTAGTTGTGTGATGTGCAGTGTCCTGTTGTTCTGTTGTACTGGCCCAAACGTAAGTGGCATGCATACCGTAGGATGACCGATGTATCTGCCACGACCTCTTCCACGGCTAGTGTCTGGACCTAAGGTGTGCCTCCCCCTCGATCTATCTTTGGGCCTAATAGTAGCCTAGGACTCTAATCCCTTCTATTCTTCTCGAGTTTTTCTCGTTTTCTTTCTCCTTTGAAGGAACAGTGTCTCCTTTTGAGTATCATTATGTACTACCACAACATATCGAATTGGAGGCAGAAAATGTCATGTTTTCTCAACTACATGGCAATGGAGAGGTTCATGAAAAGTCCCTGACTTCGTCTCATGGAAACATAGAAGCTGATGCCCCTTGGTCTTGGCTCCCTAAGGTTCTGAGCTCAACCTGGTGTTAAGGTTATGACTTGGTCACTATGTTGTTGGAATATTGCTGGCCTAAGAAATCTGTTTGCATTTCCTAATTTTACTTCATTTTTTTGATATGTGTATGGTGCTATATTTGCAGGAAACGTGGTCTTGAAAAGAGTTTGAAATGAAAGACTTTAAGGTTTTTTCAGTCCCTCTGATTCCCTAATTAAAGGGGCATGCTAAAGGGGGTCTTTGTACTTTATTGAAATTAGCTGTGAGATGGCAATCTACTAGGTTGATTTTCACCTTGAATTTTGCAAATATGGTTTACTGTTCTATTTAGATATTCAATATTTTTTTGTGGAATATCTTAGTTGCATTGTGTAGTGTTCATCATGTGGTCATTTTAAGAAGTATTTGTTAGTTCTTTAGCTAGCCATCTCAAAAGCAGAGAACTTGTTTCCCTAAGCGACCTAACTAATTGTGGGGGACTTTAATAATGGCAAAATATCTTCTTTTCTTTACCGGAAGCATAATTTTTCTGATCTTGATTCGCTTCGGGACCTTGATGATCCAGTACTTCTTAATGAAAGGAGTGACAAGCACACCTCTGTACTACTTGATTGGGCGCTGGAATTCAACATAGCATTAATTAATGGGAGATTTAACAACCACCCCTTAGATAACTTTTCATGGCAGCGTGGAGCCCTTAAGTCCATATTAGATAATGCTTTCATCCGTTATTTAGACTCTAACCCATTTTTAGTATCACATTAGGTTCCAATTTTTGGAGTGACCATCACCAGTTATTTGTTGGTCTCAGGTTGTCAAATGACCTTTTAAAAGTTGGTTTTGATGGTGACAAGACTTTAGGAACCTGTCTAAACAAGATTTATGCTGTCGACCCAGTTAAGAATGCAAAAATAACTTTGACTATTCAATGTCTTCTTAACACTTCTCTAGGAAATGTCTCCATCTCTTCCTTTGAGAACTTAAATCATGAATTCAGTAAAGTTTTGTCCAAACCTGTACATCCTACTTCAAAAGCTACATTCATTTCAGGAAAAAACTGGTAAATTTAATTGGCTGAAAAAGCAACCAAGTGATGCCGAAATAGCGAATTTATGGCAGTTCTTGCACAGTGCTCTTGTTTCAAGAAATGATAGGAAATTTTGGTTCATCATTGCAAAGGTCTTGAACAAAGACCATTCTAAAAATAAGTTCCATTGGATGAATTTTGCTGGCGGCCATATACAGAGCAACTATATGCAGATATAGGAAAACAGTATTATTGGCTAGAATGTATTTATTTAAATACTTATAAAGTGCAAACAGATACCCACTCGTGATTTCCCGGCGCTTTAGCAACACATGGGTGTCTCCCAGCTCAGAAGGAGCCACAAAAGCCAGGTTTTTACCTGTCTGCGGAAGGAGAGCAGTGAGGTGCAGAATCTCAGATGTTCCGGCAGAGCATTCCAGAGCTTAGGACCCAGAAACATGAAGGGGTGGCCTCCCATACTGGTGAGTTTGATCTTAGGTACGGTGCACAGAGAGGGATGGCTAGAACGCAAATATTGAGTGGGCAAATATGATTTTATCAAGCCATTGAGGTGGTGGGGGCAGTACCAGCCCTGGCTTTAGGGATATTCCACAAGGCCTTAAATTGGACACATTTTTTCACATTTAGCCAATGGAGCTCACCGCAAAGAGAAGTGGCCAAGGTATATTTTGGTAGTTTGTATATAAGCCTAGGGGCTGCATTTTATTCCACCTGTAAATGTTTCATGGTGGCTTTTTTTGATCACCAGATAAAGACATTACTATAATCTAGGCAGGACAAAGTAAGAGCCTGGATAATAGATCTTTGGGCAGATACAGGAAACATCCAAATAGATATCTGCAACCACTTCAAGATATGAAGAAGGTCCCACAGACCTTAGCCTCCTGTGGCTTCATGGAGATCTTAGAGTCTACCAAGAAGCCTAAGTTCTTAACTTTAGAAGCAGGAATAGGACTGTCCCCCAAAGCAGACAGCCAATGCTGTGGGCACCAGAGACATGGATTCTTTCTTAAGATCAACACCTCAGTTTTCTCACCATTCAGTTTCAGAGTGTTATCACCCATCCATGAAACTGCTCACAACAAACAATTGTTCAAAGATGTGGAGCTGTGGTCCTGAGCAGATGATAACGAAAAGATTATTTGAGTATCATCTGCATAAGAGAATAAAGTAAAACCACTGCTTTGCCACCAGATCGGCAAAAGGTCGTACATAGATATTGAAAGTGCCAGGCTCAAGGCCGATCCCTGAGGAACTCCAGAAGTTAGAGTATGACTCATGGAAGAGAAACTGCCCGAAGAAATCTGAAAGGTATGGTCATGTAGAAAAGAAGAGAACCAAGATATTGCCAATCCCTAGATGAACCTGCCTCCCCATTGACATGTCGTGGGACACAGTATCAGAGGCAGTGCTGGAATCAAATAAAATCAACACTGGTGTCTCGCCCTCATCTAGTAGCTGTCTAAAATGTTCTATAACTCCCAGAAGGGAGGACTCTGTACTGTGCACCGTTCTTAACCCTGATTGGGAGTCATGAAAATAATTCTGAGAATTTTTTTACAAGATGGGGAGAAGAGCAATAGGTCTATAGTTAGATCAGTTGTTTGAATCCAGGTTGGATTTCTTCAGAAGATGAAGAACTGCAGAATGTTTCCACGCTTGGGGTACAAGACCTTCCTGCAATGAGCAATTAAGATGTCCAACCAAAGGTAGCATGGTATACAGGGCTAACTGGCAAAGATTAGTAGAGGGGATGGGGTTCTTAGGAGAGCCTTATTTTATTGATTGTGCCAAATATGTAAATGATGGCAAATCCAAAAAATCCCAAGAGTCCTGTATCTGCAGCATGATCAAAATTTGAAGAGTCAGTAATGGCAGGTGGAGAACAGCAGTGGGTCTGAGAAAGAGGCCCTCTTGCGCTTGTGAAAGAGGACTGGATGTCTAGGACTTGTTGTATTTTATTTACAAAAAAAGTGCAAGATCGTCACATTGAGCCTATGATAAAGACGATATAGGCACAATCCTGCTACGATCCTGTGACATAGAGGAAATAGGCACAATCATGCTTTTATCAGAAAGTTCATTAGCTATTCTAAAAATAATTTAGGGGCAGTTATTGGCTGAAGAGATCTGATCAGAAATAAAGGTAGCGCAAGCTGATCTACAGCAGCTATGATATTGCTTCAAGGCTAGTTTATAATTAAGCTTACATGCGTCATCGTGATTACATAACCAAGCCCTTTCCAGCCTTTTACAGCTGGTTTTCATTATCTCCAATTCCTCAGTAAACCATGGGGCAAGGCGAAGAAGTCTAATAGGGCGTTGTGTTTTCAGAGGCAAAATACAATCCGGGGAACTTGAACCAGTCATCAACTCGTGGCTGGTCTTTTGTAACATCTTCCAGTAAATTAGGGATCAACTTTCTCAACTGATTGTTCAAACCGTCTAGGTCTAGTTTAGACCACGTTCTTGCTGGGGTTGGTTCTGCTCTTGTCTAGTAACAGAGGGGGTTGAAATCTTGAAAGGGACCACCAGATGGTCAGACCACACAAGTGGTATACGAGGAAAAGAGAAGAGACTATTAACATTGGAAAAGATTGGGACTAACAAATGACCTGCATGATGAGTGGGGGAAGAGTTAATAAAACTCAGGTTCAATGCTTGTAGGCCTTCCATTAAAGTCTGGCTTGTACTACATGATGGGTCATCAAAATGAATATTCAGATCTCCTAATACTACAAAGTTAGCTGCCCTCAGAATTAGGGGAGCTAAGATGTCAGGCAATGACTTAGCCCAACTACTTACACTGCCAGGCATTCAATAAATCAGGGCACCAGAGAGAGAAAACTTAGGAGCAAGTTCCAGTGCAAAAGACATTGCTTCACAGGAAGAAATGAGCTGTTCTTCATTTGATATGTTTATTTCGGAAGATTGTTTCATAAAACATGCATACATAAAAGACGTGTTAGAAATGGGGGTCTATAGTTGGCAGAGGTAGGTACCTTTGACCAAGTAGGGGCCCTTGCTTCTAGTCAGGGTAAGTGGGCTACACTCCGAAAATAACCCCTGCTCATCCCCTTGGTAGTTTGGCACAAGCAGGCAGGCTTATCTTCGAGGCAGCGTGTAAACCATTTGTGAACACATACAGTGATACATTGAAAATACTACAAATGGATACCACACCAGTTTAGAAAAATAAGTAATCTTCATCTAGACTTAACACAAGACCAAACGACTAAAATCCGCAATACAGTATTCAAAAATATGACTTTCAGATGGGAGAAATAGCTTAGTTCAATGTAGATGGTAAGTGCGACTCTTTACTCTCAAAGTACCTTGGATACGTCACGCAATACAGACAAAAGGGTTGCAGGGAAGGCGATGCGTCAGTTCCTTGCTTCGGGAAAGGCAGCGCACCTGTTCCTTACTGCAGCGCTGGGGAGGTGATGCGTCTGATCCTTACAGGGAAAGGAGGCTAAGCGTTTGTTTCTTACTGTGTTCCAGTGCAATGCGACAAGATGGCGTCTCGATGCGATGCGACGATACGGTGCGATGCGACAAAATGGCATCTTTGATGCGATTCAACAACATGGATGCGATGCGTGCACACCTGATGGCCGTGATGCGACATGCTTCTTCGGCGATGCAACGTCAACTACTGCGGTGATGCGACACGCTTCTTCCTTCTTGCGTCGCGCTTTCAGCTCCTAGCGACACACAGTCTCTAGAGGGCACAAAACAACAGCAGGCACCTCTTTGCAGGTAGAATTCCCAGCAAGGGAATTCAGGGGGAGCTGGTGGTGAAGTCTTTGTGTCCCTGAGACTTCAGAACACGAGGCAAGCTCAGCTTCAAGCCCTTGGAGATCTTTCTCAAGATAGTAAAAGTTCCTTTTCTCCTTTCCTTGGCAATAAGTAACCACCGCAGGACAACCCCAAACAGCACGCAGCACAGGGGCAGTCTCCTCCTTCAGCTTCCTTGGTTTTTCTCCTTGGTAAAGGTTTGTCTTCATTCCCAGAAGTGATCTAAAGATCTGGGGTCTGGGCCCCAATATTTATACTGCAAAATCCTTTGTTCTCTGAAGGCAGAGTGTCTGTGCCCAGCCAAAACCACTTCTGTCCTCCCTGGTGCAGCTTCCTGGCAGTAGGTGGAGACAGCATTATTTAAAGCAGACCTGACCCAGGTAGCTGAAAGGAAGTCTCCTCCCCCTACTCTCTATTCTATGAAGGCTTAGGCTTGTAAATGGAAATCTCCTCCCCCTGCTCTCTATTAAATGCAGGTCCTATTCAGCCTAGCCCTGACCCATCATACTGCTGGAGCTAAGGCCCTCTCCAGCCCCCTGTCACTCACAAACCAGACATGGAATACACAAACCTAGCAGAGGCATGCTGGATGGTTAGGCAAGAAAATACCTACTTTCTAAAAGCGGTATTTTCAAACACTGAATGTAAAAATCACCCAACCTAAAAGATGTATTTCAACATTCTGGCATACTAAACTTTATTTTCCGATCCTGCTCCTAGGATCAGTTAGGATTATAAGATGTTATAATCAAACTGCCCATTCTGGCCTATGGGAACAGATAGCCTTGCAATAGTGAAAAACAAAATTGGCTGTAATTCACTATTAGGACATGCCACACACATCAGTGCATGTTCTACCTTTCACATACAGTGCACCCTGCCCTTGGGCCTACCTTAGGGGTCACTATCATGTAGAAAAGGGAAGGTTTAGGGACTGGCAAGTGGGTGCACTTGCCAAGTCGACATGGCAGTCCCAGACTGCACTCAGGCTCTGCAATGGCAGGCCTGAGCCATATTTTACTAGCTGCTTCTGTGGGTGGCACAATCAGTGCTGCACGCCCACCAGCAGCATTTGATTTACAGGCCCTGGGCACTCATGGGGCACTGTACTAGGGTCTGACAAGTAAATCAAATAAGCCAATCATGAAGTCACTAATCCATTACAACAATTTACAATAGGGAGCACTTGCACTTTGGCACTGAACAGCAGTGGTATGGTGCCAGGTCTAACAACATGCAATTATTGCAATTACATAAATAGAAAAAGCAAAAGGTTTCATCCGTAAGATCAATCTGTTATTAAAATCATCATAACACGTTAGTTAAACCTCCATAGTCTGAAATTCTATACAGCTCAGAACAAAGTAAACCTTGTACATTGTTCTAAGCTGTATAGATTTCTAGACCAGTGAGTTTTAACAAACGTTTTGTGAATAAGCATGTCTTGTTTTATATATATATCTTTAAAAATTATCGCTATTCCATCCCCCGGTCTACCTACTCTGTTCTTCCTTACAATAGAGCATTCTGGGGGGAGAGCTGCAATCACATCCACTATTGACGCTTCATGAAGCCATGTTCCCATAATAAATAAAGTCCGGAACATGATCTAAAAAACGAAAAATATGTTTTTGGTGGCATGGTAGTGAGCGGGCATTAATATTAAAAAAAAAAAACACAGTCCTGCCAATTGTGAGGCAAAAAGGCTTCCTCATGCAGTGTAATATTGAGACTAGCCTCACTAAGAAATTAATATACACTTCCATGAAACTGGGAGCCAAATGGGCTTCTCCTACATTTCATAGAATCCTTCTCAGGTCCAGTCACATGACATGGGGGCTGAAAAGTATTGAGTTGTTATGCTGGAAAAGACTATCCTATTGAACCCCCCAAAAAACTGGGGCCCTGGCCTGTTCTGGCGGGCACAGGACTGGCTTGCCTTAGGCGCGCCTTTGGCGCACCGGCAGCGTGCCCACATTATAGCCATACCTAAATAGAGTTGCTAGGTCCAAACACTGAACCACTAACAAAGCGGAAAGAAGTGCGACCTCCAAAATGGCAGCCGTGTACAACCACGCTCAGGCACTTGAACACATGTACCGAGTTATGGGATCAAGAGGAGGGTAAGGAATAAAAATACTTTTTCCAAAAAAAACAAAAACTCAGTACCTTTAAAATAGCCAAATTCACCCACAAATGCGACACAAAGTAAAGTATAAACACTAGGCTGTATGAGCAGCGGCGGGCACCCTACCTGTAGCAGCGCGCCAGCGTTATGTCAATAGCTAAATAGAGCTGCTAGATCCATACACTAGACCCCGAAGAAAGCGGACAGAATTGGCGTATTTTACCCCCATAGTTGGAAAGACCTGGCTGGGTGAGAAATAATCAATGTAATCAAAGGATGAAAAACTCTCGGGCATCCGTCCCGGGTAAATTATTGTAGGTATATTAAAATCTTGCCCCAATGCATGTGCTCTATATTTGAATCAACTCTTTGATCATGGTTTAAATTCCGAATCTATCCCATCATCTTTTAAGGGCAATATCATTATTCCTCTTTATAAAAAGAGTAATAGAAACGATCCTAAAAGCTACAGACCTATTGTCCTATTAGATAGAATTGGTAACATGTTTGCCAGAATGCATTTTCACAGACTTTCTCGATGGAACAGTGTGGTTTTAGGGAGGGCTGTTCTACTATAAATAACATTATAGCTTTAGTAATGATTGCTGAATATTATGTGAAGTTGAAGAAGGCCAAACTTCATGTTGCTTTGTTGATTTTAGCAATTCATTTGATTATGTTGACCGATCTTTTGGCAAAAAAATTATAGATTGAGGCATTCCAGCTATATTATTAAGTCTACTGATATCTTTATATTCTACCAACTAGTTAAAAGTCTTACTTTGTTCTGGGTCTGAGAATATATATTGCAGTTCGAAATGGCCTTAAACAAGGCTGTATTCTATTGCACCTGTTATTTTCCCTTTACTTGGCTGATTTTCCCGAATGTATAAGCACATTGAATGCACACCCTCCTAAACTAGGGTTGAAATCAATTTCAATATTAATGTATGCCGATGATTTAATTCTGTTGTCTCTAACGTCTATTGGCCTCAAAAGACCATTAGATGCCCTAGCGGCTTACTCTCCGTTCCTTAACCTAAGTATGAAAAAAGAGAAAACGAAAATTATGGTTATGGGGCAACCGGATCTGAAATCTCAAAGTCAATGGTTTTAAGAGGGGAACAGTGCGTATGTATTATGATCTTGAGACTCTTAGCTCAAACAACCTTTCATGGTCTAACCATGTCATGGGAAACATCTCAAAAGTCACTGCAATTGAGTTTGTCTTAAAGATTTTTTTTTAACTCAGTGAGTCAGTAGAGACATTTCATTATTATCAGAAGTGTATGTCGCAGTACTCCCTTTCATAATACTTTATGCAGCTCACTCAATAACTGCTTTGAAAAGTTATACTGGCATCAAATCTAAACTTTGGAAATATTAGTTAGGTTTGGGGTAGTCCTCCACAGTATAAATGATTCTTTTGGAGTTTGCTTTAACTAATATGAACTATAGGGCCATTGGTCAAATTCTCTGATACGCACATAAGCTCTTTAAAAGTCATGAAGATGTTATTTAACAACTCATGGCGACGGGGGTATTTGTGCACGATTTTGAAAGGGCATTTACATTTAATAAATTATTTTGGTACTCTGTGGCTCAATTAGAACTCTCAAAAGATATTATTTTTGGGTCTACCTCATTTAAAATCATGTCCTCAAAATTGGAGAACATGACAAAACGTAAAAGCTATCAAGTTGATTTAGCACATTGTCAACAAATTCCAAGACTACAATTGAATTGTTTCCTTGTTACTCATGGTGCAATGCAAATTTCAACTCTCTTGTGTTTATTTGGGGTTTAAGTTTGGCCTGCTTCCATAAATCCTTGTGCTAAGGAAAGGGGAGTCCAGGGGCAGCGGAGTTGCCAATTCTATTACTCCATGATGGAAAATTTAGTGCATGTCATGTGTCTTTGTCCAGGCCTAGAAATGTTGAGATCCAAATATTTGTTACCAATTTGGAAAAATATTTCACTTGTGACAAACAATGAAGCGTTATTTTTAATGTTTAAGCCATCATCTGTTGATATATGCTATTGAGTAAAACGTTTTTTTTGTTATTTTTTACATTTTAGCTAAGTTTTTTTTGGACCAGTTTAAAATTGTTTGGGGAAAGCATTTAACACTTTTTGGAAAAAGCATTACTGGTGGCTCCAATAGCCTATGTGTCCGTGAAATATTTTTTAACTATTAAATCAGATGAACTATCGCTAAATGTAAATTTTGTATGATCTCTCTTTTTATCAAATGACAATTTGAGGCGGGAATGAGTGGAGGATGTATGCATTTTTTTTTTAACTATGTGACTAGTTGATATATCTGTAAATTGACATTTTTCTTATTGATTCTTTTTTATTAAATACAAATTTGAGGATTGGTTGAGTGGGGGATGTTTAATGGCATGTTTTAAATGGTTCGTCTAATTTAGAATTTTAATGTATTCTGTTTGCAATTTCATTGTGTGAATTGACTGAGTAAATAAATAAATTACATTGTTGCTGTTAATGAGTTTTTCTACCCCAGAGCCTATGTTTACAGACTAGGTTGGGAGCTTAGTTAAAAAATGCAGCTAGTGTTTTGGTGATTTTAGTGAGTTTTCGCTTCTGTTAAATATTTGAAAAACATTTGACCGGTTTTGCTACTTGGGTGAAGTGGCTCTTTTAAAGATCTTACTTCTTGCCTTCCCAGAGTCTTTTCTGTTTCTGCTTAGACAATGGTTTTGTGTTGCTTTTCTGGGATTGCAAAGTTTCGTTGGAACTCCTCACTGGAGAAGTTGAAGTTTTTCGAGCGGAAATGTCTTCGGAATTTGTAACTTGATGGAGTTCAACCAGGTGATGAATTTGAGCTTGTCTCTGTTTTATTTGAAATGCCGATGTTTTATTGATTTGAGGTTTTTTGTTACTCTTCCAGAATTGCAAGGTGTCGCAGGGACTCCTATCTGGATTAGTTGGGGTTTTCAAAATGGACATGTACGCAGAATTTATGGCTTGATGGCAGTCAAATATTTAAGTGTGATTCAGTAGTTTTTCATTGCCAATGTGTCACTGATTTGGGGTGCAGCAGAGAGATATCAATTGTATTGGTTCTGGAGCTGGGTGTTTTGCATAGCTAAATTGCGTCCCTACTCTGTCATTGATTTTAGGTTGAAGAATATAGTTTCTTAGACTTTTACAATTAATAGTTGAGTGTTTAGGTATTTTTCTAACTCCATCGTCGGGGGTTTAAAACCAAAGGAAGTGAGCTTAATTTGTTGAATATTTGAGAGCATAGACATGTTAGGTTTGATTTCAACCTCTTTCTGAGCCCGTAACATGAGGTTGTTTATGTTTTTCTAACTTTGTATCAATGCTTGAGACAAAGATGATAAGGGATAATTTAAAGCATTTACTGTTGATTGCAATGTATTTAGCAAAGAGTACCAACATTCTGGATGACTGGATGTTCAAAGCCACATCAATTGTAAATTGTGAATTATTAGAGCTTATTTGATAGAAATCTTCTGCATTTAAAACTAGAGATTCTCCTCAGACCTTAGAATATTGTATGGCCTTTCAATTTAAGAATTCCCACATGTTGGCGGGGTAGCCTGTGAACACCACATGGGGTCTAATATTGAACGAAATGACTAAAGAAGTGGGAGGAGCCTATTTATATAAATTGGGAGCTCAAAAATTCTTCAAAAATGTAAGGTTAAAGGTGTTGAAAGCAGCCTTAAGCCTCTGGCTTGCAGTGAGCTGGACCTTAAAGATTGGCTATTTCTCTGATTTTGCCCCAATTTGGGAATCCCGGGGACGCCAGAATGCCTAGAAGATGCCTTGAGCCTACTCTTAAAGTTGGCTGGGATAACAAAATGGGGTGATCTGATAACAGGCGGATTGGTCCCCTGCGAGATCCACAGTATTAGGACAGGCAACATGCTTTCCAGGTTTAAATATCTGCAGCTTACTTCATGGGCTCTGGCCGAAGTGGAGGAAGTTAGAGGCAATTGGGACTTTGAGACTTCGCTTCAAGATTCGGGTCAGAAAGCTAAAGAAGTGGCAATATGGTACAGATATTTCCTGGAGGCAGAGGAAATCTCGACATATATATATCAGGGGGGTAGTGTACAATCTCTGTGGAAAGACTCTGTGAAACTACTTTATGCTATAGTGTCACCAGCAAATTTTAAACGTCACCATTTTTATGTTATCCATAGGTTGTACTGGACACCACAAAGATATCTAAGTTTATACTACAGCCTGTTCCAAGATGCAAAAGTTGTAACTACCCAAAGGCAAATGATGTACACGTCTTTTTTACATGTCCAGGGCTAAAAGAATTTCGGAGGTCTGTAGAAAACACCATAAGGCAAAACACACAAGATGATGGATGGAATGTTTCACATTGGCAAAACATTCACCCCCAGTCACAGATCTGGGTTTAATCCATCGTTATTTTGCTCACCACGCCACCCCAGTTCAGACATGGCCATATGCAAATCAGTCTTCACCCTGTGCCTCATGGGAACAGTCTAGCCCGAACTGCCAAGCCATGTCTTCCCTGGACCGGAATCAAGCATCCTAGCATTTGTCACCCCGAGTGGGAAGGGTATGCCCAGACGTGGGTCCCGTGCTCTCCATGCCACTGGAAGCCAGCTATCCTGGTTGAAGAGGGGTGAAACCCCGAAACCGGTCCTAGGATGCTTGTTTCCTGTCCAGGGAGGACCTGGCTTGGCAGTTCGGGCTGGACTGTTCCCATGAGGCACAGGGTCAAGACTGATTTGCATATGGCTGGGTTCAAACTGGAACGGCATGGTGAGCAAAAAAAAACGATGGATTTAGGCCCAGATCTCTGTACTGGGGTGAATGTATGACATTGTTCTGCATTCTGTCCATCAACTGTTGTTTTTGCGAAAACACCATAAGGGCCATCCTAGGAGAAAATATAATTTTAACCGAAACATTGGTGCTCCTTGGGGTGGATTATGTCTCCCAACAGGCCCTAAATAACAAGCAATAGTGTTTACTATTCTACTTGCTACTCCTAGCCAGGCGGGAGATCTGTAAACACTGGCTGGACCCCTTTGCTCCGAAATCACTCGCTTGGTTAAATGTGGTTAAATGGACATGCAACTTAGATACTAAAGGGATCCCACGAACGTCTGCAGAAGTATGGGAGGCTCTCCTGAAATGTTAGGTTGATAAGTGTGTTGATGGGTCTCGGATTTGAATAACTAGTCCAATGATTACATCAAGCCATGAACTGGGGCGGTTTGGATGCTGTCAGCCCTAACCCCCTGGAGTAATAGATCGGTGCCGTGGAATGTGCTGCCCGAAACTGCTTGGACCACAGACGGATCGAGGGTGTTTACAACTGGCCCGGAGTGCAGTAGCCATGGTGTGATGAGGACTAAGAAAGAAAAAAAAAAGCCACATCAATTGTAAATTGTGAATTATTAGAGCTCAACTAGAGATTCTCCTCATCTTGTCTCCATTACTGGAGCTGTCTTGTTTGTAGTTGCAGTACCTTGTTTATTCTCACATTTGCCATGGTTTATCGTAATGTATGGGCTGCAAAAGACAGTTTTCAGGCGTCAGTCTGGGGGAATCGTTGGGCTGGATATCTTTGGTGTTATGTAGGCCTGAAAGTATAGGTTACAATTCTTCACTTACAGCTGAGTGCTCCATTAATGGAGAATTCCTAAATTTGTAGAGTCTAGTTTTAGACTTTAGGCAGGGAAGATTGAAGGGTCTTGAAGCCTGTCATTTAGCTCCAGCTGTGCATGTTATGTTCTTTAAATCTGCTTGATCTGGGGATTCTTTTACTGATGTGTGTCAATGCAGGTCCTTACTGAGGAGTTTGTAGACTCTTGTAGATAGTCCATTAAATTCATTTAGTCCAGTACAAATCCAGTACACAAGATCTCTATGTGCTGACAAGAATTTTGGGAGTACAAGCTAAAGTGCTTTTAAAGAAATTGAAGATAGTTGGAGTGGTTACATGTTTTCTTTTCCTCAGGCTGCGTTTGGGTATAGGCCTTGTACTTTTAGTTGCACATTTATTGATTTGGCAACACCTTGACGTTTTCTTCTCTTTGAAGTTGTGGCATAAAAGATCTTAATTTGCCAGATCTCATGTTGTGTTCCCAGTATAGCTTAGCAGTCACAAATGTATGTGCACAGTGTATCAGTAAAGAGTTATAGTTTACGGCATTTTTATGGGGCTGTCTTTTGAGAGGTATTATTTTGTTTGATTTTATATGGAACATGCATTCTTGCTGACCTTTCACATTTCCATGCTTGGTGGATTTCTGAGAGTGCTTGGTTGCATTATTAGTGCCCCCAATTGGGGATTGCTTTATGCTGGGAGGTGCAAACACTTGAAAAGGCGCATTGACCAAAGATAGGTAACGTTGCATGCTTTTGGCCCTCAGCATAGACAGGGTGAAGACTTAGGTACACTATAAAGGTCTTTTTTTTAGGTCATTAACAGCGGTGGAACCGCAGTGGAGGACAAAGAGCCAGGGGCAGGGCCAGACAAGATCAGCCATGGCAGACCAACTCCCCCAGGGTATCGTACGGCAGAGGGAGGGGACCACAATGAGGAGCAACATAGTAGTCAATTTATCCGACCATATTTTATCTCTAGCTGAACTACAAGTCCTGAATAAGGGCCTAGGGTATCTTCCCACCCCTCAGCATGATCCCTTTAAAACTAGAACTGAGTTCTTTGAAACTGAGTAAAATATGTCTTCAAAAATATTTTGAAATCAAGCCAGCTGACCCCTTGTCGGTTTTCTCCACCGATCTCCCCAGACCGTCATCTTTTTGCCTCCCTAATTCCTCTGTGGGTCCGTATGCCACAGTTTGTGAACAGCAAGTCCTTAGAGAAATCACTGCAGTAGAGCAATCAGTGAAACAACATCCCTTTCAGAATATGACCAAAGCTGATTGGACAGCTATTAAGTTACTCCAGAACAATGACAAGATAATAATAAAACCAACTGAAAAAAGGCAGTTCAGAGGTAGTGCTTGATTCACAGGATTATAAGGCAGAGGTAATAAGACTTCTCCAGTACACATGCTTGTATCTTCCCCGTCGTCATGGTGTGAGTCTCACGGTATAATAAATAGATAGCAGTACAAAGAGAAAACTGCACCAGTAACATAGAAAATGCCTTATACTTAGTAACCCAGTACCATAATGATATGGTCCAAACACCGACCAATGAGAAGCCAGCACTGAGATCACAATCCCCAGTAGAGCCACCATAACTCAGATTTCCAACCGCCGTCATGTGAGGAGTCTCCCTGAGCTCTGCTCAGTTTTGTTCCTTGGTGACCTCTTGACCCTTTACTTCATAGCAGTTTATTCTGGAACTAGGGTATTTCCTTTTTGTGTTCAATTTAAAATGCCTGACAGCTCTAAAAAGAGGCTGTTCAGGCCTTGTAGATTTTGTGGGAAGGCCAGACTGTTTTCGGAGGACCCCCACAAGGATTGCCTATACTGCCTTCATCCTAAGCATGTCCCTAAGGAATGCAAGCATTGTAGGACTTTTCCTGCAAAAACTCTGAGAGACAGGGAGGCACGCCTGCTCTGATGGCTTCAAAAGAAGTAGGCCATGTCTGATTCAGAACCGGAGGAGGAAAAGACTCATTCCTCTCAAACAAGGAAGGTGGAGTCTTCTGAGTCAAAGTCTGATTCTAAGAAACCAAAAGTTACCAAATCTAAGGATAAGGAGTGTACATCCTCTTCAGTGCCTCACACTCCCCTCAACAAATCTAAGGAGAAGATGGCTCCGTCGTCGGACCTGTCGACGAAAGTAAAAGTGTCCGTGGTGCTTACGAAGACGTTGACGACATCATTGTCGACGGTAACGCTGTCAACGACGACAGCTTCGTCGGCGATGATTACGACACCGTCGACGACGGTTCTGACAATGACCTCGGCGACGATCGCGCCGTTGACGACTGCCCCGTCGACGACGGCTTCGTCGTCGACGACTTTCAAGTCTCCAAGTTCTCCATCAGCGGTGACATCTATATCTATTGAAAGGTATCCCCTGTCAACGGGCTTGTTGACGGAAAGAAAATCCAAAAAGCCCTCAGCAGAGGTTTTGTCTTGTACAAGAATTTCGCTGCTTACTCCATCCAATTTACAGGAGATGCAAGAGTCCAAAGAGGATGATGCTTATGGGGTTGCATACAGCCCATCTCAAAATTTAAATAAAAATTTAAAATACAGATGAGCAGGAGTACCAAGAACAACCTGTGGTACGAGAAGAATTCTCTTTCATGGATCTCCCTCTGACAAGCACGAAAAGATATGAATCTTTTCAAGATACATACGAATATGGATGATGAAGATGTACCCCCCAAGAGAAGAAGCCATTTCCATGCCAATATCTTTGGTAACGGATTTACGGCATATGATTTTCAGATTACTATCGCAATGCTCCTGCGTCTGATACCACAAGTCAAAGACATGGCGTTTCTCAGGTAGTGAACGTGCAGCCACCTCAAATCTTGCAAGAGATACCACCTCTGAAAGTCATAACCATCAGAGATGACTATGTAGAAAGCGAGGTAGAAGACCAACCAGAGGAAGGGGAATTAACTCAGGACGAACCTGTGGGAGATGTATGGGACCAATATATTGCTACATCATCTCCTTCCCCATCACCTTCTCCAGCAAACTCCCCGCCGCAGGATGTCAGGGGTTTTCATGAACCCATGAAGAGACTCAAAACTTTTTGATCTCCCTCTGCCAGTAAAAGAAACAGAATGTTTCGTATATGACTTCAAGGATTCTGCCAGGAAATCAATCAGAACTATTCCTGTTGTCAATTATATTTGGGAAGAAGGTTTAAAAATCATGAGGAATCCAGCCTCCATTTGAATTGAAAAGAAGTATACTCAGCACCCCCAGATAAAGAGGGAAGAACACTGAATGGCGCAGGAAAACGTTTTGCAGTCATGGCGGCCGCGTCTATCAAGGCCTCCAATGCGCTGGCTATAGTCAGTCGATATGATAGACAAATGTGGTCAGATCTGGCACCCCTATTATCATATATTCCAGAGGGCAAGAAAGAAGAGGCCTTACAGATCCTTCAAGATGGGGCCTGAGGGGCCTCAGAGATGATCGCCATAGCCATGGATATATCTGCAGTGGCTTTTCGACAGATGGCAGCAGCTTTGGCACTCCGCAGGCAGGGCTGGCTTAGGACCACCTCATTTAGACCAGAGGTGCAAGCAAAAATTGTCGATATGCCTTTTGCTGGGGAGAACCTCTTCGGGAAGCATGGAGAAGATGCCCTGCAACGGATTAAAAAGGATACCGATACGGCTCGAGCCTTAGTGTCTCTGCAACAGAACAGATTCCAGTCCTTTCGAGGCAGAGGAACACCAAGTCATTATCAGCAAAGACCATCTTTTCAATTATATCGGTACCAGCCTTACCAACAGCAGGGGTAACGTCAGTTTTGCAATACGCAACAATTTTGATAATCTGGTCCCTCGTATCAACAGTCGAACAGAAGAAAGCCCTCGGCGAAAGGAAAACCTCAAGAGTCTAATAGGAGACAGTGACAATTTCAAGGCACCAGCCACCTCGATATCAATAACTCCTCACCGAACCCCTTACCTCTCTCGTTTTCGCCTCCAATGGCTGTCAATAACATCAGACAGATGGGTGTTGGACATTATTTATCATGGTCACACCCTAGACTTTGTCCAAAGACCAACGGACCGACCTCCGGTTCCCAGAAAACAGCAGCACCTGTCGGCCCTAAAGACAGAAATTCTTTCTCTTCTCATAAAAGGGGCAATAGAAGAATTTCCTTATCTTCAACGAGCGAAAGGATTCTACTCGCATTTTGTACTGATATGGAAAAAACAGACTACCAAATGGAGACAGATGATGGATCTGTGAGGTCTAAACAAATTTATAAGGAAACAGTCTTTCCAAATGTTATCCCTGTAATATATACTGCTGATGCTGAACAGAGGAGAGTATATGACATCTTTAGATCTACTAGATGCATACTTCCATATTCCAATACACGTCAAGCACAGACAGTATCTCAGGTTCGAGGTGGAAGGGCGCCACTACCAGTTCAGAGTGTTGCCCTTTGGACTTCGCTCCACACCAAGAGTATTCACAAAGTGCATGGCACCAGTAGCAGCACATTTACGTCAGCAAGGTCACCAGGTATATCCATATCTGGACGATTGGCTGATCAAAGGCCCATTGTATCAGGACACTCAAGACTCATTGGAAAGTTGCATGAACCTTTTTGTATCTCTGGCTCTGAAGATAAATCTAGAAAAATCCTCTTTAGTTCCATCCCAGACTCTTCAGTTTCTGGGGGCGGGGTTGAAAACAAGGGAAGCAAAGGCGTATCCGTCGGAGGAGCGCATTCAGAAAATCTTGAAGCTAAGTTCTCAGTTGAGAAAAAGAAAGTTCGCTTCAGTAAGGATATTCAAGTCCATGCTGGGGATGCTTTCATCTTGCATTCCTTTAGTCCCGAATTGCCGTCTCCACATGAGGCCTCTTCAAGAGCTTCTTGACCTACAATGGGTACAACATCAAGGATCATTCCAAGATCTAATAGTCATCAATCCTCTGATAAAGAAAGCTCTGTCATGGTGGGGGATTTTTTTTTTTCAGAAGGACTTCTTTTCAAACCACAATCTTCCAGTTATGTGATGACAACGGATACCTCCCTACAGGACCTGGAAATTTCAGGCCATTGGAACAATCAGGAAGCAAAGTTGCACATCAATCTGCTAGAACTCAAAGCAGTGTTTTTAGGCCTTCAAGCATTTCTACCAAGAATTCAGAATTTCTCAGTTCTAGTCAGAACGGACAGTACAACAACTGTGTTTTATCTCCTGAAGCAAGGAGGGACAAGATCAAAACCCTTGTCTGCACAAGCGCAAGAAATCTGGCAGTGGCTTCTAAAGCACAATATCACTCTACAAGTTCAACATGTCCCATGGATTCGCAATACGTGAGCAGATTCGCTCGGCAGATCGACATCCCTATGCCACGAATGGGAACTAGATCAAAGCCAAATATTGCAAATATTTCAACTCTGGGGCACCCCAAGATTAGACCGGTTTGCCACTCGAACCAACAAAAAATGCAAACAGTTTGCCAGCAGATTTCCTCAACAAGGCTCATAGGTGAATGCTCTCCACCTTCGCTGGACAGGGATGTTTGCGTATGCATTTCCCCCTTTCCCTTTGATCCCAAAGGTTCTCAGGAAAATGAGATTGGAACCATGTCACTTAATTCTCATAGCCCCGGCTTGGCTGAGGCAGTTCTGGTTCTCGGAGCTCCTACAGATGTCGGTGGCTCCCCGGTGCAATTTCCCTTGAGGCACGATCTGATTTCAATGAACAAAGGTCAGATGCTTCATCCTCAATTGGACTCACTGAATTTATGAGCCTGGAACCTCATGAGAACGAATTTAAATCTCTAAATATCCCTCAGGAATGCCGCAAAATTCTCTCTCACTCTCGGGCAGTGTCTACCAACAAAACATATGCCGAAAAGTGGCAAAGGTTTTGTCAATGGTGCCTGGATCAAGCGGTACATCCCTTGCTTTCATCTCCAGATCAGATCCTTCCATATCTCATGGCTTTAACCAAAGCAGGACTATCTCACGCATCAGTGAAGGTGCATCTTGCGGCAATCTCATTATATCGCAGAAGGCCATCTCAGACGTCGCTTTGGTCACAGAGAGTGATTAAAGAATTCATGAAAGGTATTTTTAGAAAATTCCCTCCAATTAAATGACCATCAGTGCCGTGGCAGCTTAACACAGCTCATGAAGCCACCTTTCAAACCAATTCACAAAGCTGACATGAAATTCGTTTCCTGGAAAGTGGCTGTGCTCCTGACTCTGACGTCAGCCAGATGAGTCAGTGAGATTAATGCTTTTTCTACAGCGGAACCCTTTTTACAGTTTAAAGCAGACAGAATAATTCTCAGAACAAATCTGAAATTCATTTAGAAAGTTCCAATGTCCTTTCATCTCAATTAACCTATTATTTTACCTAAATATTTCAAAGATCCATCTTCTGCAGCAGAACGATCTCTTCACACATTGGATATTAAAGGATGTCTAAAAAATGTTATAGACAGGACGAAGTCCTTTAGAAAGACAAAACAACTATTGATTGCGTATGCTGCTCCCAGGAAAGGTTTTGCTCTGTCAAGATCGAGTATTTCCAGATGGATAGCCTCGGCTATTGCTTTCTGTCACAAAAAGGCTGGAAGGCCTTTATCCTCGTCAGTTCAAGCTCACTCGACATGAAAAATGGCGACTTTTGCAGCATTGTTTGCAAGAGTATCGCTACCGGATATTTGCAGAGCGGCAACGTGGTCAAATGTCCATACATTTACCAAACACCACTGTCTAGATACAGCGTGGAAGACAGATTCAGCAGTGGGACAAGCGGTGCTGCGCCAACAGTTTCTTTAAAGGTATTGTTTCATTTATGTTTTATGGTGGTTGTAAGATCCATAATATGTTTGTTTTCTAAATCGTATGATTCTTTATGTACATGCTGAGACACACAAACGAATATATTATTTATACGTTTCTGGTATTATTGTGTAAAGACGATACTTACTGATTTGGAAATAGAGTTTCTACCTGAGAAACGCCTTTCATGGAGGAGATTCTGCTTTCTATTCTGATACAAGCATGTGAATCAATGAAAGATTCAATATTGGAGAAAAAACAAGTTACTTACCTGTACACTGTGGTTCTCCAGTATTGATATCTTTCATAGATTCACATACGACCCGTCCGCCTTCCCGTTTCTAAGGTAGAACACTTTTACCTCTTGACATTCTCTTGGCTCACACTTGGGCTGGAAATCTGAGGTATGGTGGCTCTGCTGGGGATTGTGATCTCAGGGCTGGCTTCTCATTGGTCGGTGTTTGGACCATATAATGATGGTGCTGGGTTACTAAGTATACGGCATTTTCTATGTTACTGGTGCCGTTTTTTCTTTGTACTGCTATCTATTTATTATACCGTGAGACTCCCACCATGACGACGGGGAAGATACAAGCATGTGAATCTATGAAAGATATCAATACTGGAGAACCACAGTGTACAGGTAAGTAATTTTTTTTTTTTTTAGAGGTACGCACAAACTGTATACCTCTAACAAGAGATCCAACCAGTGAGCTACAGGGCATTATTAAGAAGATGGTGGAGGTCGCAAAAGATAAAAAATGGATAACTACAAAAGAGGCGGACTTTCTTATCAATTCGACACCACGCATCCTGGCATTTTGCATCTTGCCCAAAATATATAAGGTACAACCTCCCCACACGGGACGGCCCATAGTCTCAGGGATACAATCTCTGCTTGAGCCTCTGTCCCAATTCGCAGATTTCTTTCTATGAGAGACGGTTATCAACCAGCCCTCTTATGTACAAGACACTACTGACGTTCTGAATACTTTGGAGGATATTGAGAATAAACCTGAGACTCAATTTCTGGTAACAATTGATATTGAATCATTGTATACGAGTATTCCCCAAGATGCCACACTTGTGGCAGCAGCGCAGGCACTTCGGGCTCATGAATGGTTCTATGACACTCCTCAATCTTTTGTTCCTAAATGCTATGACCAGGAATATTTTCTGTTACCGGGCTCAGATGTTCGTACAGGTCTCCAGGACGTCTATGGGGGCTGCTTTTGCCCCCAGTTTGGCCTGCATTTATGTGGGACAATTTGAAGATAACTTCATTTACCACGCCTCGAACCCCTTCCTGCAGCACATCCATCTATAGAAGAGATACATAGATGATGTTCTACGTATTTGATCAGGGCCTGAGGAAACACTTCTTGAGTTCCTCCGGTAGATACATTGTGAAGACTGTCTACTCTTCACATGCACCATCAACAGGTGTACAGCAGTATATTTAGATATGGATATTACAGCCAAAGATCAGAAATTACATTCAACAGTTCATCACAACCCACTGATAGAAACTCTCTTCTACATAATCGATCTTTCCATCCAAGGGCCTTACGGGATAATCTCCCTGTCTGACAATTTTTTAGATCCAGAAGGAACTGTACAGAACCTGAAGCATTCGTTACAGTCCTCCACACTGGTGGAATGTCTAACTAAGAAGGCCTACCCTCAAAAATAATCAAGAGAACACAGAAAAGAGCAATGAACTCTCCTCATGCGTCCCTTCTTAAGAAAACCATCATAACCAATACTCCTTTTATTCTGGTTGTATCAACTTTTGATTCATTGTCAACAAAGATCAGGCAAATCATGTTTTTTTGTTTAAATTTGTTTATTGGGGGGGCGTGGCCAAGATGGCGGAGAGTTAGGACATGCCTTCTCTCCTCTCTTCCGCCCGCCGACAAACAAGCACTGATTCCGGTACCTGAGCCCATTAAAAGACACTGACCTGTAGTTTAGAGCGTCCTGAGTCTCCCGGCGACCCGATTTCTGAAGCTACTGGAGCCCCGATGGCGCTGCGCCTGGCTTCTGGCGAGGGCCGGCCTGGCGAGGAGGCGCCGGCACGCTTTTGGTCGATGGCACTACCACAGCCAAGGGGGTCGATGTGCTGGCCGCGAGGCGCCGCGGTGCTCTCGGGCACTATGATCGGTTCCCGGGACCTCTTCTCTCCGCCCAAGCCCGGTGCGCGGCGGATGCAAGTGTCCGGAGAAGCGACGCCCGCCATTTTCTGTTTGGGAGTAGCGGATTCGGCGATCGCTGCCCAGAAGAGGGGTGGGCCCAGAGCAAACCTGGAGCTGGCGGCGATGGCGGCGGCCCGTCTGGAGCGCCCTGACCCAACCACACAGCAGCAGCTCAGAGATCAATAGACGCGTGGCCCGGCGTCCCGTGCTCCGTCGCTGCAGACGCCACCCGCCGCCGCGGGGGTCCCGGCCCACGGGGGTGCGGCCGGAGGAGGCGACATCATCCGCACGCCCCTGGGGCCAGCCGTGGAAGAAGTGGGCCATCGGGGTGTAGTTTGGCCTCCGGCCCCCAACACAAGACACCTACCCAGTGCCCTGCCGGGGAGGGCCTGGTCGCATCGGCCTTTCCTGCTGCGGCCTACGGGCCTGCTCCTGAGGTCCACGGGACGTGGACGAGAGACCATCTGGGGGCAGTCGAAGAATGTGGTGAGCCCGGAGGGTACTGGAGGCCTGCCACGAGCGGGATGAGCCATCCCGGGGCATCCCGGCCCCCACCACGGAGAAGCACACCAGTGACCTATGGCGGTGAGTCCTGCTGTACCCCCGCCCCGTAGCAATTCCTGTTGTCCAGACCCGACGGGGGCACCTGGGCCGCCTTACACAGCTGGCAAACCTACTGGGCAGAGCACGGGAGCTCCTTAAACTCAGTTGGCCTGACTCCTTGCGATGCTTCAGATCTGTTCTGGGCGGTGGGACTACTAGGCTCAGCGAGACAATTGGGCCCTAGAAGCAGCACCTTGCCGACCTCCTCGCCGGGCCTTCTGCCCCTGGCCTCACACATTGAGGGACACTTCTCCTCGGCGGGCTGCTGTTGTTCATCGAGCCTTAACTGCCCACTCGACTTACCTCTGCACCCAGTGTCCTACCAGCAGGCTGTTTTGCTGATCTTGCCTCCCCCCCGCTCCTTGCCCCCAAGCACATCCTACCTATGCCTCTCACAGACCCGAAGGGCAGAGGCAGATCTTCTCACCGGAGGAGGCCGCACAGACCACCAGTGGACACCTCCCACCGTTGCCTCTCGCGAGCGGCAGAGTGAGCACGTTTGCATCTGGTCCAGACACCACGGGTCGCGGATTGGCACAACAGAGGCCACTGGTTGGCGGGCGCAGCCCGTGGGACCTGACCCGAGGCTGGAAGGGACGACACTGCGGGAACGGCCGAGTATGACATCCACCCGGGGCAGGAAGGACAAACAAGCTCCGAAAGAGAACTCACTCAAGGATCTTTTCGCCCGGGCGCCGAGTGTGGGGCCGGCGGAGCCCGGTCGGGATGGTGCGACGGCACAAATGGCCACCACAACGGAGGCGCCTGTGACCCGGGCCTTCCTGGAATCACTGTTCGCAGCCTTGCGGAACGGCCTCCAGATGGTGAAGCGCGATCTGATGGCGGAGATCAAAGACATCTGCAAGGATGTGGACGATATAGGAGAAAGAGTGGCGTCTCTGGAGACCAAAAGCAATACCCGGGACACTGAACTTGTAGCCATGCAACAGGAGATCTTGCGGATACATGAGCAGCAAGTCCAATCTCACCTGGAGGACCTCAAGAACCGCTTCCGCCAACACAACATTCGTGTTAGGGGAGTGAGCACTGACAAAGAGGCAGGCAACATTTTTGGTTATGTTCGAGAACTCTTCAACTATGTCTTGGGCAATCCTCCAGACTTTGATCTTAAACTGGACAGGGCGCACAGAGTAACTCCGCTCCCTGTCTGAGGTGAATAAACTTTTGGGGATCCTTCTCCCAGAGGACGACGACGATGGACCAGAGGGCACCACGATGCCTTTACTCTCGCGCTAGCATTAAGGAGCCCTGGTAGTTCTTCTGCACTTGTTCGGCTTTAACCCATATTTAGGTGTAAGATGCTGCCACCTTCAATTAAGGTTCTCACTTTCAATGTGAGAGGACTCAACAATTCCATCAAACGCAGGACACTTCTCTCCTACCTAGAGAGTACGCAGGCAGACATCTGCCTCCTTCAGGAGACCCACCTCCTTTCCAAGGACTGCTACCGACTTCGGTCCCGCGCTTTCCCGACCCAATTATTCTCTTCCACATCTTCTAAGACAGCAGGGGTAGCTATTCTAGTATTCCAGGGCTTTCCAGGGGAAAGCGATCCAGAAGGAAGTCGAGATCAAAGACAGACTTCTCACCTACCACTTTACTATAGGGGGTCACGCTGTGGTTGTGGGCTCGGTTTATGCCCCCAATTATGGACAGGAACGCTTTCTGCACAATGCTCTTACAGCTGCCACTACAACTCAGGAACGTCACATATTACTAGGGGGGGACCACAACATAGTATTTGACAATGACCTTGACAGGTCGGCACAACGCATGAGCCAGGTGGGCGCTCTTTCCTCCACAGGGCTCTCGAGATTGGATGACCTAGACCTCACAGATCTCTGGAGACACCAACACCCTCACTCACGGGCATTCTCTTACTATTCCAACGCCCACAAAACCTACGCGAGACTCGATTATCTTCTTGGTACTAAAACTCTCCGCAGGGCCACACTCTCAATCGACATACTAGTGGCATCCCTGTCTGATCACAATCTAGTGGAAATCACGCTGACTCTCCCACAGATCCGACGCCCGGCCAGACACTGTGACGCTCTTGCACAGACCAGCTACGGTCACCCAGATAAAACGCGCAATAGAGGATTACCTCTCGAAAAATGACACCCCAGACACCGCTCTCTCCACGCGTTGGGAGGCCCTTAAAGCGGTCATCAGGGGGGAGGTCATTGCTATCTCTTCCGCGGATCGCAAGGCAAAAAGGGAGGAGCTGACGCAGAAGGTGCGGGAATTGGAGCAGATGCACCAGCGAACCGGAGCCCCCCGTATATGGCGACAGCTCACAGCTGCACAGACACAACTGATGGCTTTAGACCAGGATAAGGCAGAATATGCTGCAATGCGGTTACGACACTCCTTCTACACTGGCGGGAATAAATGTGGCCGCCTCCTTGCGCACAAGCTCCTTGAGGTTCTCTTGCGCGAGGGCATCCAAAAATCTGAGATGGTACGGGTAAAGCATGCTCCGATGACGTTGCTATTGTCGAAGCCTTCCGCAAGTTTTACGCCCAACTTTACGATGACCACCCCCTGGACAAGGCGGACATCGATTCTTACCTAACCGAGGTCCATCTTCCCACCTTGACATCGGACCAGGAAGCCCATATCGAAAGGGAGATCAGGCCAGAGGAAGTAATCTCAGACATCGCTTGCCTGAAACTGGGTAAATCTCCAGGCCCTGATGGCTACACAAAGGCCTTTAATAAACAATTTTGCGCGATATTTGCCCCCTTGCTCACCTGGGTTTTTAACTCTTTCGCAGCGTCGGGGGCCCTCCCTCCCTCCATGCTGGAGGCAGCGATAGTCGTCCTCCCCTAGCCCGGGAAAGACAAGTCAGAATGCGGATCATATCGGCCTATCTCACTCCTGAACATAGACCTGAAGCTTTACATCAGCATTCTGGCAAGCCAACTCGCCCCCTATATGCAGGGGCTAGTGGACCCCGACCAAGCTGGGTTTATACCGCAACGGCAGACAAGCGACAACACGAAACGTGTCACTCACCTCATAGAGAAAGCCTCCCGCATACTTCTTATGATTGATGCAGAGAAGGCCTTTGATCGGGTCCATTAGCCATATCTCGCGCAGGTATAGGCCCGTATCGGCTTTGGGAAGAAATTGCGGACACATATTTTTAATTGCTGCCGATCTCCCATGGCGACCGTAAGAATTAACGGGCACACCTCCGCTCCCTTCCCTAATTCATAGAGGAACGAGACAGGGTTGCCCCCGTCACCTCTACTCTTCTCTCTCTATATGGAGCCCATAGCACAGAGGGTCAGGGATCACACTCAGATCACAGGCATCCGCTTTGGTGGAGACACCCATACCATCAGCTTGTACGCGGACGATGTGCTTGTCACCCTAGCGAAGCCTGAGAGAGCACTGGGCGCTTTTCTGGAGGAACTAGACACCTTCGCCGGAGCCTCTGGGTTCAAGGTCAATCTGACTAAATCTATAGCGATGAACCTCTCATTGACACCCCAGGAGAGAGCTGACTTGCAGGCCCACTATCCCCTGCGGTGGTCTGATGACACCGTCACATATCTGGTTATATATCTGGCCCCAACCCTCCAGGACATGAGACTAATTTCTCACTTCTCCACACTCACATCCGCACTGAGCTCCGGAAGTGGAAGCATCACCAGATCTCCTGGCTGGGGCGTGACACTGCGATAAAGATGACAGTCCTTCCCAAAATCCTCTATCTATTTCAAACACTTCCCCTGCCCCCTCCCACTGGCTGGCTTCAGAAGGTGCAATCGGACCTCTCCATTTTCATCTGGCAGGGAATTAAACCACGACTAAAACGAGCAGTCGGCTTTCTCCCACCCCATGAAGGGGGACTCGAGATCCCGGACCTTGCGCTCTATTACAAGGCCACACAGCTTAGATATCTGGTCGAATGAAGCCGGGCCGAATCTGAAAAAAACTGGCTTTTCCAGGACCGAGCTGTTGCAGGTACCTCTCTCATGAAGATTCCCTTTCTCTTGAAAGCCCACCGCCCCCCCAATCTATATGCCTCGCAGGTGACACACACAATCCTCACAGTCTGGGACCAGACGAACATACGCCACGACCTCATGACCTTCCCTTCGCCGCTCACGTCAATATTGGATAACCCCGATTTTGGCCCTGGGACAGACTCACAATCCTTTCATTCGTGGCGAGAGGCTGGATGTCGCGCGTTAGGTCTCTTATTTGCCAAGGGTGACATCATCCCCTTTCCGCAGCTCCGAGCCGACTATGGTCTCCCAGAGACAGAACGCATGCGCTACCTCCAGGTACGACACTGGGCTATGCACCCTGACAACCGTCCACTGGCGGCGAGGCTCTTTACGCCATACAAGCGTTGGCTTATAACATGGTCCTCGGACAAGAAACTGATTTCTGATCTCAATAAGATGCTACAATCTAGATGCACCCACACTTACCATGCAGGGCGGGACCATTGGGAACAGAAATTAGGGCGCAACCTCAATCCTGAGGAATGGGAAGGTGCATGCTATAGGGCACACCACACAGCAACACACGTAGGTCTCACCGAAACATTCACCAAATTAGTCTATCATTGTCACTACACCCCAGAGAGGCTCCACCAAGCCGACGCAACACAGAGCCCTGGCTGCTGGAGGGGATGTGGAGGGAGGAGTACACTGGTCCACCTGCTCTGGGGCTGTGAACATCTCCGGGCCTACTGAACACACATACTGGATGAAGTGGACCAACACCTTGATACAGAGATCCCTAGACTCCCCGCATATGTCCTCCTAGGGGTGCCAACCCCTGTACCTATCCCCTAAAATCTAGGCGAGGGAAACAGATAGCTATAGCTCTAGGCACAGCCATTCAGAACCTACTGATTCACTGGAAGACCCCCGCATTCCTGCACACACTGGATGGCACCAACGACTATGGCATGTCTTGGGAATGGAAAAGATCTCTCTTACTCTGGCTGGGAAAGGCTCCTCCTTCAGCGACCTATGGCAGCCATTTCTCCCTCTGCTAGCACAAGACTTTCGGGAGCTGACCTGCCCGAGATATCTGCGTCTCTTACGTTTAACAGCACCACAACCCGCCTTGTAAATTGTACGATCACCAGGACTGACACATTGCCTGGCCTAGCGCTTCTTCACCAAACTGGACCGTGGGTGGGGGGTGGCTTATGCTTTCTCTTTTCTCTTTTCCTTTCGCTTCTCCGGGTGGTGGGTGGGAGGCTTATGTTCACTCTCACTTTCCTGTCCTTATCTGGCTTCCTTTCTCTCTGTCCCCCTCTTCTTTCCTCTTCCCCTTAGATTGTTCTTGTCTCCTATTCTCTGCCGCTTTTACTGCTATCCCACTGCTTTTCGTTGCCTCACCTAGCGTCTTCGTTTGCCATCCTCGAGTATTCTCATGTCCTTACCCACTGTTTTTAATGTGTAACTTTGTGTAATTTATTGTACCTCTGTTGATACTCTTGTAAAGCGCTCTGATACCTCCGGGTCTAGCCAGCACTATATAAAACTCAGAAAATAAAATAAAATAAATAAATGTTAATTGTTTACTTTGAGATACTGTTAAGTTGCTTTATATCTCAGCCGGGTCCTGCGTGACCCTTATAATGTGCACTTACCTTCTGCAGCACTTAATAAAAAAATAATTAAAACCATAAATTTGTTTGTTGAGTTTTAATTTAACAGGCATCATTAATTAGCATATGCATGTATACATTTCATGAGAGAAATACAAATTAAGTGTTACTGCACAATTACAACATGCTTGATGAGCTTTTTGTGTGTTCCATGAAGGATGCGGAGTGTGGCAAGGGATTAGTGGAAGGGAGGTAAGGGTAGGGGTAAGGATTGTGATAAACAAATGGGTGGGGTAATAACATTCGCCTAATTCAGTGTTCCGACGCCCACCAGTGTTTGTGCTGTTTCCGCGCCTTTGTATTATGTGTTAGATTTATGCGATGTTTGCCTTATCTTTGTGGGTGATTGGGATGTGTCCTGACCGTGTATGTGAGGCGCACGGTGTTTAAGATGTCACAAAGTCTCTTGGCCGAGGTCGCGTGAAGGTGTCTGCTTTACTCCGTACTAGCAATTGGTGTTTGTGTCTCATTTGCCCCTTGGGAGCCCTCATTCGTTTCCAGACTCTCTTGCCATTAGTTAGGGAGGTCGAATAGTATTGCGTCCCATACCGCTGCCAACAGTAGTGTTTTCAAGCCTAAGGTGTCTTCTCCATGTAGCGCTACACTTTCCGCATGGTCCGAACAGTCTAGTGATCAAAGCCTTGCTTTCTTAGCTGGTGGTTCTGGAAATTTCCAGCATCTGGTGATTAGGCTCTTGGCTGCGATTAGCCCGAGGTCAATGATTCGGGATGTCGCTTTGTGTTTTTTGGACCTATGGTATAAGCCCAGAAGGCTGACCTCCCAAGTGCACTCCACAGCATGGCCAGTGCATTGCGTTTAGTGCATTACAACTGTTTCCCGGTAAGAGGTAAGGACAGTGCCGGTCCATAGCATATGTAATAGGTCTTTGTCTACTAGTCCGCATCTGGGGCAGTGGGCATCAGTGCGGGCAAAGTACTTGTTAATCCTAGCTGGTGTCATGTAGGCCCTTTTTATTATGAAATACTGTATAAGACGGAACCTGACGCTCCTTGGGATGTGTGTGGGTCCCTCAAGGATAGCCGTCCATTCACGCTCTGTGCTTTGTCTCTGTAGGTCTGTGTCCCTGAGTGATGACAATGGGCGTGCTGTGTGCATCTGTAGTGATTCTGCAAACCATTTAGTGAGGTGTTTACCAGTACCTATCACATGCAAGTATTGAATTGTGAGGTGTGTTGTGGGCTACCCATAGTGTCCGTAGCAACCGCAGCAATGAAGCGTGTAATAGGAATTGTCCTTGTGGTAGGTCACATTCCTCAGCTAGTGTGTTAAAGGGCATTAGTTGCTTATCGCGGTACAGATCCCCTAGAGTCTGTATTCATGCGTCCTCCCAGGTAGTGTGTTATGAGGTAGAGATTGCGCGGTGTTGCCTTGGTGTGCCATGTATGGGCAGGGAGGGCGCAAATGGGACAACAGCTTTTGTGAGCCCTAAACTGCAGTGTAGGCAGTTATAAGCGACTGCCAGCATTAGCTGGGTAGGAGCTGCTCCTTTACTGCCAGGGTAAAATAGTTATGGTAGGTGTGTTCCTGTTGTTGTGTGGCGGTGTCTGCTAAGTGCAGTCTGCTGACCCATCGGATGACCCATTGTAGTTGCGCCTCTAGGTAATAATGTTCCATGTTGGGTACAGCCAGCCCCCTGATCTAGTGGCAAGTAGAGTTTAGCCAGTGCTTCTCTGCTTTGTGAGCGATACCATATAAAATGCTGTGTATCTCGCTCAAGCATGCGAAAGACTGAGGGCTTATATAAGAGTAGGTTTGAAAAATGGTTAAGTATTCCTGGGAGTACTACCATTTTCAGGAGCATAATTCAACCCATGGTGGCCAGTGGAAGGGTGCGCCACCAGAAGTTCATCTGGGATCTGACTGCAGTTATGGCACGTGTAAGGTTCCCCTCTAGGAGATCTTCCGATTGACGGTAGATTCGGATTCTTAGCTAGTGGAATGACGACTGTTGCCAGTGCACCGGCGTGCCACTGACCACCAGTGCTGGGTCAGTGGTTGTCTCGGTGAATGGGTACAGGCATGACTTCCCCCAGTTTACTCGAAGTCCCGACAGAGATACGAACTCCGATAGTACCCTTTCTATTTATTTATTTTTTATTTATTTACTTGTAAAGTGCCCCTATCTCTGTGCTGGGGAAGTGCAGCAGTCAAAGCAAACCAGATATGGGCAGTTTATAAGAGCTCAGTCTTAAGAAACTTTCTAAATGAGAGATATTCTTGGCATTTCCAGAGATGAATGGGGAGCTGGTTCCAGTAATAGGGGACAAAGTAGAAGATAGCTTTCCCACCCATACAGAATTTTTAAAGCGAGGAATGAGGAGTAGAGATTTCGCTCCTGAACGGAGGGATCTTTTTGGCTGATAATGGATGAGTTTTTCCTGCTAGATAACCATGACCTTTACCATTTAATGCTTTGTGCACAATGCAACAAATCTTAAATCTAACCCACTTACGTATTGGTAGCCAATGCAGGTGTAATCGGGGGAGAGAGGCTGTCTGGCTGGTACATTCATGACAAGACAAGCTGCGGTGTTTTGAACTACCTCAAGTCTGTTTAGAGAAGACTCACATGCCGCAATCAGGAGGGTATTGCAGTAATCCAGGAGGCTTATCACAAATGCTTGAATGAGTGTTTTAGGTACGGTGAGGGGGAGAAAAGGAAATATCTTGCGTAAGAGCCTTAACATATGGAAGCAGGACCCCACAGTAGATGTAACTTGCTCTTTCATTGTGAGTTTCTGGTCCGGACGTATTCCTAGGTTCTTGACCACAGTCTTGGGGATAGGGGCAGCGCCTAGTTCATCTGGCCACCACTCTGGAGACCAGAGCAGAGGCGCATCCCCGAAAAGCATGATCTCAGTTTTTCCCTCATTTAGCTGTAGGAAGTTATTCATCATCCAAACAGCAATTGCAGTCATGCCTTCTGCAAAGGTGGTCTGAGTATTACTATTTTTATTTTTTATTTTTACTTTACCAACACATTACAAAGTCGATTGAATCATCTTTTAACAACATCCCCGGGTCCAAAGAGAGAAGAAAAAAAAAGTAGAAAGAGCATATTATATTTACAAGCATTAAGGCACAGTCATTCGATGTGAATGCCAATTTCAACATTTTCTATACAATAACAACGAAAAAAGGGAAGAAAGTAGCTGTTTTATCTAGGAAAGGAGAGCAGAGACATAGAAGCGCCCAAAAAAAAAAAAATAGATAGGTGGAGGGCGAGAGTAAGCAACGGGCAGCGAAGGGCGGGGTGGGAGAGGCGCAAACGGGGGCGGGGGAGAGAGGAGGGGGGGAATGCCGAGGGAGTCAAAAATACAAAGCTATTCATCATACATCTTAAGTATTCAAAGTGTCGAGCCATCTAGTCAGAGGATCCCAAACCACCAGGCCCTTTTTTCTTGCCCTTCTTCCCTTTTTAGCGTCGATTGCTCTCTCCAACCTATAAGTGGCGAGTAGTCTAGCTTGCCATTGGCAGAAAGACGGGGGTTTAAGATCTTTCCAGTGCATAGCAATGCATATCCGCAAGATGGTCATTGCAACAAACAGCAGTCCGCCCCCTTCCATGAAATCAAGCCGGTCATATAGCCCTAACATGATAGTAGTTGGCGTAAGTTGAATATCTGAAGAGAGGATTCTACTGAAAAACAATTGTACCTCTTTCAGTAGTGGCTCAAATTTTGGGCATATAGCAAACATATGCACGGAGTCCGCACAATATTCTGTACAACGCGGACAAGTAGTTCCAGGACCGGTTGCCCATTTGGCGATCCTACTAGGGGTTATATACATAAAATATCCTGTCTTATAAAATTGCGCTTGTAAATTAGGGGATAACAGATATGTTTGTGCTAGACCCAAGGCGGAGCAAAAAGCATTAGATGGAGTATTTCATTTCAACTGCCATTTTGCGTCTGTTTTACTTAAATCATCTGGTCGTTGTTCATTCAATATGCAGTAGATCTTTCCTATCCTCGGTAAATTAGAGCCAAGCAGTTTGTCTATAAGACCTACCACTGCAAACCCAGCGGACCCCCCAGTTTTATGTACTAGATAACTCGTAATAGCATTGTACTGGAATGTCTGATTCAAATTATAACAAGTTTTCAGCTCTCCGAATGACCGAATACGGCCCGCGCTGTACAAGTCTCCTAATCTACAAATGCCCACCAGATGCCATTGTTGAAGATATGCGTTTTTAAATATTAATGGCAGGTTATCATTGTTTCTGATGGGGGTATAATGATTCAGCTTAGCAAATCCAAATACTTTGCGAATATTACAAAAAACCTGGTAAGCACTAATCATCGTCTTAAATCTAACTCACTTATAATAACTGGATTCCAAATAGCGCCATAGACACCCCCTTACATTTTACCCTAGCAGTACGAGATAGGGAGAGGGCAGGCCTGACGGGCTTAGGGTGCGATCCTCATGCATTAATTCACAGCAGTGTTGTAGGGAAGCAGCCCAATAATATAATTTTAGATTGGGAAGAGTCCATCCTCCCCTTTCCCTAGATAAAGAAAGAAAATTGAAGGCCCTTCTCGGCTGTGTGTATGCCCAAATGAACTGAGAAAAAATTTGTTCAAAAACTAAGAGTATGCGACTGTTAAAAACAAGCGGAATTGTACGGAAAAAATAAAGTAGTTTAGGAAAATACGTCATTTTTAAAACATTGCATCTTCCCACAATAGTTAAATGCAAGTTGTCAATTTTCCTGAATGATTTCTTCATGTCAATAGCAGAGGGGTCAAATTTTCTGCAACCAAAGTATCTAAGTCTGAAACAATATTGACTCCTAGGTATTTTGCTTTCTTAGTAATTCTATTATCTACCCAGGTTATTTTTTTGTTGACAACAATCTGCGTTTTTGTTCTATTCAGGGCGTAGCCAGAGATCAGTCCAAATTCTTGAGCTTCTTGCTCCAGGGCCCTGATAGCCGACTCAGGTTCCGGGGTTATTATAGCTTCGTCATCGGCATAAGCCATAATCTTTGTATCTATGCCAAACCTAATCACTGGCAGAATTGAGGGATTAGCTTCAATTCTTCTTATCAGGGGGTCGATATAGAGGGCAAAGAGTAGAGGCGAGCAGGGACACCCCTGCCTAGTTCCCCTTGTTATTTTTATTTGTTCTGACAGCTGACCATTAATAAATACTTTGGCTGTTGGGTTCTGGTGGAATGCTTGTAGGGCCTGAATCATTCTCGATCCAAAGCCGGTCTGCCGCATGATAGCCCAAAGAAATTTCCAGGAGACCCGATCAAACGCCTTTTCAGCGTCTAGAAGAATCAGTGAGATCGGATCTCCTGTCACCTCTGCGGCATCAAATAAAGTGATAGTTCGGCGAACGTGTTCGGTGGTGCCTTTTTTTGGAATAAATCCATGCTGCCACCTGGATACTAATGGCTCGATATTTGAAGATATTCTCATGGCAATAACTTTAGAATTTTTTTTAGAATCAGTATTAATTAATGTTATGGGTCTATATGATGCCATCTCCAGGGGTGATTTATCCTTCTTGGGAAATATCACGATTTTAGCTGATGACCAGGAGTTCGGTGCAGAGGTCCCCTCAAAGATGGATCTTACTACATTCGTAAAGAGATCTTTTATTTGCTCTGAGAAGATTTTATAAAATTCGACTGGTATACTGTCCATCCCAGAGGCTTTGCCATCCGGGAGGCTAGCCAATGCTACTGCGATCTCCTCCCAGACTGGAGAGTTTTCCAATACATCGTGTGTATCAACGTTCAGTTTAACTGTCGGTATTCTCTCTAAATATTCTCTAATCTTAATGTCTATATCTTCGGCTGATCCTCTTATCTCTTCTAAGTATAGCTTCTCATAAAACTTCCTAAAGGCTTCCTCTATTTTTTTGGGATCGGTGATTATCCCTTCAGCGTCTGTATTAATTGAGGTGATGGTGTTACAGTTGTCTGTTGTCTAGTAGAAATGGCGAGCTGATGACCGATAAATTCGCTCCACTCATAACATTTCTCTCTCGATGCTGCCCATTTAGTAGCTATTTTTTCTGCTAAAACAGTCCCCATCTCTGAATTGATAACCGCCACCATTTTCTGTGCCTCTTCTATTCGTAGTCCTGCCTGAACCGCCAGTATTAATTTTTTTTCTGCTTCTATCATCTGCCTTTGTAATAGATCAATTTGTGTTTTTTCATTTTTATTCTTTCTAATTGAAAAGCGTAATGTCTCCCCCCCCCTTATACTTGCCTTAAGAGTATCCCAAACCACCATTGCAGATGCAGTCCCAGTATTTATATTAAAAAATTCCCGTATCCAGCCAGCCATATATTCTCTATAATTACTATTGTATAGCAGAGCCTTTTCAAATGTCCAATTCGAATTTGGTCCCTGGTTGACCCAGCCCTCTAGGTTTAGAATAAGAGGATTATGATCCGACAGTAGTCGGGGCGCGACATCGATAGAACTCGTTAAATTTTTGGGCCTATGATCAGTCTGGATCATGGGGTGGGTTGCCGAGCCAGGATGCGTCCAGTTTTCTCTCCTCTTTACCACATTAGGGTGGGCAGGATCTCACTGCATGCACAGAGAGGGAGGGGGTAGACACAAATGCCCTACTGAGCCAGCCGGTTGTAAAGGGCAGTCAGGGCCAGCCGCCTGCGTCTTTTTCTAGGGCCTCAAACATGGTTCCAGAACAAATTCAATAATTGTAATTCAAACAATGTAATCTACCAGTTGACCTGCAGCTGTGACCTTCATGATATTGGCCTAACTTTGAGAAAAATCAAAGTTAGGATTCAGGAACATATTAGGACGTTGAAAACAGCCAAACTCCCCACACACCTGGTCCGATATTTCCAGGAAATAGTACACAGTTGTAGGGATGATTTCAGGTGGACTATATTTAAAAAGGTGACAGGCGGAGCCCACAGTATTGAGGACAATTAGAAAGGAAGCTTGTTGGATTTTTTCAGAAAAAATGGCCAAAGGGGTCTGAATGATTTGATTGATTGGCATAAGATAGGAAGATGAGATACCCTAGGTATGCCCTCCGTTATAACAACTGATGTCCTAAACTGAAACATAGGACATTTAGAGGGGGCACACCTAGACATGTATAAAAAACCCTCCCTTGGGTGGCTCTACTGGCGCTATGTACATATAAGGGCCCAAATGGGTTATAATGTTGACATATGAGGGCTGCCTATGCCCAAATTTCTCTCCTTTGACTGTTTGGTTCAAGGAGGCAAATTACTAATGGATTTGCATAATAAGACCTCGCACTATGCACTTCATTCACGGCTTTCTGTGTGAGAGAGTACAATATACATACATGTTCTGGACTCAACCTTGAAGATTTGACTACACGAGGAGAACACTGTACCCAACTCTGTAGATTATATTATATAAGATGGGATAAATATGGTAGCTTCGCCTTATGAAAAACATTATCCTTCATCCTAGATGGTAACTTTGGTGCCTAGAGGGGGAAGATGAATATTTTGGGGATGTCTGTAATGGGGTACTTGTGAAATTTAGCAATCTTTAAGTGGCTTTCGAATATATATAAACGTTGTACCTATAGGAGCTTTCCCTATACATGTCCTTAGTGACAGTTATATTGATATTAACGTAACCAGGGCACCATTTCAGATGGCACCCACAGAAAAAGGACACTCCCTTCTGTCTTGACCCGCCGACATGACTCACTTCCGGCGCGCACGCAGCCGCTCTCTTATCAGCTGAGAAAGCTGCGTGGACCCCCGGCCTGAGTGAAGACGCTAACGCCGAGCCTGGTGGTAAGTTAGACTCAAAAATTCTCATATCTAAATGTTGGGGCTGCAGACAAGAAGCAGATGATTGAGAATGGCATGTTTGAGTAGCCGGGCTGGTAGTTAATGTGAGAATAAATTAGTGACACTCGATGAATGATCTAAATGGCTTATATGACTGTAATAAGTAGCGGAACGGTGGCAGTGGCACACTTTATCTGCCGAGCATTCCCTTCCAGTAACATACTACACCAGGAGCTTCTATAGACTTCAAGACCGATACCACTCAATAAGTACACCGAATACAGTAACAGCTTTACCTGTAAGCATTCCTTAGTCGTGGTTTGAACAAATTTGCTTTCAGTAAGGGATAGCAATTGTACATTAGCATGACACCAGATTTCACCTCCAAAGCAAGATGCGTGACAATCCGGGCATTGTATATAGACATAGCTGTTGAGATGGATCTGCCCCTATTCTTTTTTGCATAACATTTAACAGCCCCTGCCCTTTGTGAAAGGATTATATTGCTCTTACGGTTATCCCACTTTCTTTTAGAGTTGTACCTAATCTCTCATTTCTCAATGTTTGTCATCATTTCTAAAGCAAAGTTATTCAAAGTTAATTTGATGGAGAAAGACTTGTGGAGATTAAAAGTCATGAATTTTGTTTTGGTTTGATTGATATTATTATTATTATTACATTATTTTTTAGAACTATTGAGTAGGCTTTTTATTGTCATTGGTGTGTGCGGTACAAGCAGGTTGATGTCAGCAAATATAATGAAGTATAGATCTTCTATCCTCCCACTTTAATAACAAGCATTGACAAAGTCAATAGATGTGGAGTTGTCCACCGGCCTTTTGGCAATTCTTGTTTTGTTTTTTTATACTTTTTGCAAAACGATACTGTTCGGTAAGCTGGCAGGCATTTGTCAGTCTTAAAAAAAACATTGACTAAAGGCCAAAATCTTTTTTGATCTCGAAAAAGCGTATGGTTCTATAGTACTTCCTGGCACTGAAGAGAATTACTTTGTGTGGGTATGTGCTCCTTGTGAAAGGGCAGCATGCCGTAACTCATAGTGAAGTCAATCAATGGCTAAGATGGGCTGACGCATTTCCCCTTGATGCGTGCTTGAGTGCGTTGGAGAAAAATGCAAATGACACAACCACAGAAAAATGCATGAAATGTCGTTGAAAACCCCATAAGTAACTATGCTTTTCCTCACATATGGTAGAGAGCATCCTCCTTTCACCTCCGGCTCCAAACACAAAGGCAACACTAAAGTAATCATAAAGTAAAAATAAAAACACGGCCACTGAAGGGAACTACCTTGTGTGGTGATCTGCTCCTGTGAGAGGGCAAACTGCAGACACTCAAAGTAAAGTTAACCAGTGCCTGCAGTAAGCTGACCAATTGCCCCATTCTGTATGCTGTAGTGGGTGGAAGCAAAATGTGAATGACACAACAGCAGACCAATGGATGAAGAACGTGGTTGAAAACCCCTTTAAGTAAGTATATTATACATATAATTTAGTCAAATCAAATGGTCTTGACTAATGCCAGGCTTGAAAAAGAACATAGAATGGTGAACACCGTAATATTTTTTTTAACTCTTTGTTTGTTATGATCTCAGGCATAGGAATACATACATTCTCATCAATTACAAAGCAGCATCGACATTGATAGTCCAGACTGGATATTGCTTCAATTGAAGGGGACCAGTAATACATTGCACAAGCAGTCCCATATCTATCTATCTATCCATCCCATCTCGGATCAGCCAGTACCAGTCCTGTATTAGTAACTACAAAATCTGTAAGGAACTACCCCAACCCCCTCCAGCACACCCAAGGACCCTTCCTCTGTGTTAAGCGAATCCTACACACGTCGTGACCAGTGACTCCCTCTCACCTACTCCATCAGTTCCCCTCGCTACCAGCGCACATTGATGCATGGCACCCCCTGTTGGTGTCTTCCCCTGCATTATTCATCTGAAAGAGGACCTTTCTTCCTCCGTCATGTCCTACTCGTCGGCTAGGCGTTGGAGCATGCCCGCCAAGTCTCTTAGGTCTTCCTCAATCTTGTCATCCGTTCATACCTTCTTTAGGTGGACCTTTTCTGCCAGTGCCCACTCCAACATGTCCTGTTACCACTTGTCTGTCATGGGTCCTGCACTGGTCACCCAGCATATTGCCACACGTCCTTTCCCCAACAGGAGACCCAACATTGCAAGTCTGTAATGTATCACCCTTTTTTTGGTATAAGGATTAGGCCCAGCAAACAGAGCTGTGCCATCCGCTGGACATATATACCAGTCGCTCGCGTCAGTTGCCCAGTCACTGCTACCCATTAACTCATCAGCACCCTGCATGTCCAGGTCATGTGATGAATGTGACCCTCGGTTCGTGACATCTAGGACACTCTGGTAACCGGCTACTGTAGATTTTGTGCAGCTTGTCAGGGGTCATGTACGTCCTGTGTAAATAATGAAAGTGAGTATGTTTCAACCAGGAGTTGCCGGCAATTTTCTTTACTTGCGCGCAAACCGATGCTCATTCCGCATCATTTAAGGGATTTTGCAAGCTGTGTCCCAAGCCTGTCATGCTTTGAGCAGCGACATTGAGCGATCCTTCCTCAAAAGCCACTACATTCTGGTAAAAGGCCGTCACCCCGGTTCCTCCCCCCCCCCCCCTCCCCTCCCCTCCAGCAGCATCTCCAACGTCTGGGACACTGGTGGTATGTTCGGAAAGTCACTTCAAATCTCTCTTGTAGTGAGCGCTATCTTTGCAAATTGCAAAAACTGCCCTGCTGAGACCCCAATTGCCTCCCAGGCTTCTTTGAATGTGATGAATGTCTCTTACGGGTACAGGTTCCCCAGTAGACACCTGCTGTCCAGTCGTTCTGTGTCATAACATCCTAATTGTCGATACCGTCTCAGCCAGTCCAGCGGGAAGGATCTCTTGATAGGCGGACATTTGAGCACCCTGCAGACCAGCCTGTCCCAAACCTACAACCTGTGCCCTCAGCTTTCACTCCAACTGCCTGTCGCCAACCCCGCATCAGACAAACAGGCAGTGTGTCCATCTCTATCAGACCACTCAGGAGACACGTCTCCCGTTTGGGCTCATCCACACACCACTGCACCGCATGTCACAGATGTGATGCCATGTGATATAGGTCCAAGTCAAGCAGACCTAGTCCTCCTTCTCTCTGCTCAGCTTTTTGTTCCTCCAGCCCACACTAAGGATGTTAGGAGTTTGACCTGTTTCTGAAAAATAGTTAGTGGAACTAGCTTTGGAGCACATATAGGCATCTAGGGAACAAGACCATCTTGGTAGGCGTTACCTGCCCCATTATAGAGAGGGGGAACCTGTTCCAGAATAGAGTGGAAGATCTAAGTCCCTGCAATATCCACTCCATGTTGAGCTGGTGGTATTGTGCTACTTTATCAATCACCCATATACCTAGGTAACAAAATGCACCTCCCTCCCATGGGATCCCTACCTCCGGCAGCTCTCCTCTAGGGATGCCAGTCAGGGCCGCACCCGGGTATAGCACCGTCTTCTGTCTATTGATGCTGGGCCTGGAGACTTTCTCAGAGGCCGCCAGCTTGCGGAACAGTAGCGGGAGGGATTCCTCTAGTCATGCCAGGTATACCAAAGTGTCATCTGCGTACATGGATACAATATGCATCATTTCCCCTATGCTCATACCCCAAGGCTGCAGAACACAGTGCAGTCTCATAGCCAAAGACTCCATGGCCAGGGCAAAAAGCAACGCTGACAATGGGCACCACTGTCTGGTGGCGTGCTCTATGGACCAGAACAGTGAGTCGCCCGCCCGTGCGGAGCCTCATCCTCGGGCCCGTGTACAGAAGACGCACCTACTTCAAGATTTGTGGGCTAAATCTCATCCTGGTTAAAACCTTCTCAATATCTAAGGTCCCCAGCATCCCACCCCAAGCGGCATGTCTCACAGAGCTGAGGACGTGTCTGGGGCACCAAAGGTTCATCATGGTGTTCCTCAGTGGGATAAACCCACATTGGTCTTCTTGCACTAATGCCCTTGTCTTAGGGAGAAGCCTGTTCGCAAGCACCCTACCCAAAATCTACGTGTCTCCATGGAGAGAGTTCTGTATAAGGCCTGGGTCACGATGATGGCCTCCCGCATGGTTGCAGGGAGACTGCTGCCATCCACCTGCTCCAAGTACACCTCTAGGAGGCGGCCACGAGGACATCCACGTGTGCCTGATAGAACTCAGGGGGGAAGCCATCGCTTCCTGATGTCTTTCCTGCAGCAAGGCCTTTGATTGGAACCAGCCCGTGTGGACACAGCTTCTAGTCCCACCTTGTCCTCTGCAGTTAGTGTCAGCAGATGATGGTCTGCCGGAAAGCCCTCATTCCACCTATATTCGGTGTCTGGCGGTCTCATGTAGAGGGTCCCCAGGTATGTCGATAGCTCTCTATTTATACTCATCTGTGTAACACACTTGTCACGTAAATGTTTTTGAAAGATAAATTCAGTGTGTGCAGGGCCTCCTGTTTTAGGAGCCACACAAGCATTCAGCCCATCTTATCCCCTTCTGTGTTTAGTCTCTGCCTATAGTCACACATAGTAAGTTTATTGTGGGCATCCTACAGATCAGCTATCTCTCAACGCCATGCGAGGAGAGGTTCCAACATGGGCCTACCAGCCCTACTGTGGAATTGTAGTTCCACCTGACTTGCCTCCGTCTGCTTTGGTTCACTCATCAGATGCTTCTTCATACCACAGGTTTTCGACATCAATTCTCCCCTCACCATTGCCTTCAGTGCCTCCCATTCATTTGCCAGTGTCTGTCTCGATCCTCAGTTATGCCTCAGGTAGTCCTCCAGTGTCTCTCTAATGGCCATTCAGTAGGGCTAATCCATCAGTGCTCTAGGGGGCAGTCGTCACAAGGGGTGCCCAGTGTCCTCACCGTGTCCCACATATGTTGCCAGAAGCAGTGCATTATCTGAAAGGAATCTGTTTAAGTGTTGTGCCGCTTGCACCCTTGGGCCCAGGGTGTGGGTCACCAATATGCCGTCCAACCTGCTATGTGTGTTGTGGGTGTCGGAGTAACAAAAGTAGTGTGCTCGGGTTGGATACCACGGGCGCCATATGTCTATGCAACCCAGTCTGGCCATTATTTCAGTCAATGCCAACGTCATCCCTGATTTAGTGCTTTGTTTAGGATGACTACTGTCTAGATTGCCATCCAGTATGCAGTTATAGTCGCCTCCCCAAATGAGTGAAACATCTATGTACAGAAGCATTAGATCCAGCAGGTTCCAATAAAATGATCGGTCATCTGCGGTGGGCATGTAGGAGTTCAGGAAACATCCCTCTTCACCATCCAGCAGAATGTAGAGTAGCACATATCGGCCTTCCACATGTACATATCGCTACTGGAAGAGTACACCTGGGACCAGCCATTTTCGCACATAGGAGGAGTCGAGGAGTACATCTGACCCCTCTATTTTTTCCTCAGCTTATGTGCCTCTTCCTCAGTAAGGTTTGTCTCCTGCAGCATGGCAATGCCTATGCCATGCCTGCGAAGGTGCATCTGTACCCTACAGCATGTTGTGTACACGTTGAGGCCCCTAACATTCCAGGCCGCTATACGTAGCTCATCCGCTCTGTCATTTGTCATTGACTGATGGAACCAATGCTCCTTTCATCCCTTCCCGACCCTGTGTGGCATCATGTGACGGTCCAGTCAGCCCGTGTATGTCAGTGGCTCCTTTTGCACCCTCTGGCGTGTTCCCTGTGGTTTGTGTTTGTCCCCTTCCCCACTGCAGCAAGAGCATGCCGGCACTTCAGCTGTGTGTCCCCTGTTCGGTTTTCCAGGGCGTCCTCCTCAGTCCTGTCCTTGCTTGCCCTTGCATCCATAGCAGGCAGTTCTGGCTCTGACGTAGCCAGCAGTACCAGCATGCCATTCGTCTGCACCTCCACAAGTTGGGCTTGGCGTTCCGCACCATGCCCCATCTATGCCTCTCCTCCAGCCCGGGTGAACGTCGCCTATTTGCGGATCCTCTCTCCCAACTTGCCCTCTGCTAAGTTCCTTCACATCGATCATTGCTTTAGATCCAATCCCACACCTCTTTAGGCCCTTCAAAGAAGTGGGCATGGCCATCGTATATTACTCACAGCTTCATGGAGAAGAGCAGCGTATATCTGATGTTTAGTTGCCTCAGTTTACGTTTGACTGCCAAGTTGGCTTTTCGTTCCTGTTGCACACTCCTTGTGTAGTCAGGGAAAATATGTATGAGCTTGTCTTTGAAATGGGCCTCCTCCTGTGTTCGGGCCCATTTCAGGATAGCATCTGCGTCTCTCTAGTTTAAGATCCGAACAATCATGGCTCTGGGCTGCCACCAGGGCTCAATAACAAACGGCGAGGATAACTCTTCTGTTCAGAGTAGGGCCTTCAGCCATCTTTCAAAGAACTGTCGGAGTCGCGGCCTCCTGGCAGCCCACAAACTTAAGATTGCATCTCCCCGCCCTACTTTCTGCATCTTCCATGCGGGCATTCAAATATGCGGCTTTAGCTGTGAGAGTGTGTACCGTTGTTCTAAGCTCCTCCAATTTAGTTTTGAACCCCTTCACAGTGTGCTCCGTCTTCAGCGTGTTCATTCACCTATCGCTGGTCTGCCCTTAGCAAGGTCACATCTATTGACACTGCATCCTTTGTTTGCACCAGAATCTGTTGTACTTGCGCAATGGCTGTCACTATCTGTCCATTTGAGGTGTCTTTTGGCGTCGGAGGTTGTGACGTGCCTTCACCACTGTCCATGCGTGCTGAACTCTGTGTATCTGTCCGTTTTTAGTTTGCTGATCTTCTGTGTCAATCCCTGGACCAGGAGACTCCGCACCTCCTGGTGGCACCCGGGTACCAGTCACAGTTTCAAGAGAGTTCAGGAGGAGGGAGGCGATTTCTTCTGCCAGCTTGCGCCTCACTGCAACGCATCGACTGGGGAAGTCCTACCTTCTGCCACTGCTGGTACAACCTGAGATCTTGAGTGCCGCCGATGCTGCCCCCTCAGACCTGTGAGGCTTACAATCTGTAGGGACTTTGCCTCTGCGCTTACTGGGCAGACTATTTTTCCCCCATTAGGATTCTGCACATGGGGGGCAGAAGACACTGCCTCCTTCCACCACCAGGCCTCTCCAGCCAGGCCCATGTCTCCCTCTCCTGTGCCTTCCATTGCACAACTAAGGCGCACGAGCCCAGGGCAGGCTCTATTCCGAATCAGCAGCCTTCAGGGATAACAGCCTCATCATACTAACTCCCAGGCTCAACGGGAGTGTGGGGGCTTGGCGTCGCCGCAGCACCCCATCACCACCCAGTATGTGTCCTGTCGTCTTTCATTGCTGGGTCGCCAACTCCGGCTGAAGGGGTGGACCTCACCATCAGGCGCCGGTCTCCAGCACAGGAGTCCTCAAGGGCACCATGCAGGCCGTCGTCCTGTGCAGGTTAGGCCCGCCATCTGTCCAAGCGTATCAAATGCTGAGTTTTCACATGGAGGGAGGTGGTCTCGCACTCACTGCCACCCAGCCGGGCGCAGGTGCCTCGATCACTGTTGGTTGGGCTGGCCTGTGTATGCCGGGCTCCAGAACCTCCCATCACTCCCGGGCTCTCGTTGGCACCACTAGCGGCCTCCACAGCCCCATCACCAGGCCAGGCTGCACCTCGTACCTGGCTACGCACACCTCTCAGGCCATCCCCTGGGTATGTCAGCGGGCTCAAATGTTCACTTGGGCACAGGGGAGATCCAATGAGCTGCAAGAGTGCAATGTGCTGCTGAGGATTATCGAGCATTTGGTAGGGCGGCTGGTGGACCTCGCGTCTAGAGCATCCATTCAGCCATCTTGTGTGGCCATGCCCCCCGTTGAACACCTCAATTGACAGGAAATGGCTTAGTCATCTCTCTGCAAGGGCCCCAGCGTACTCCTGCAAGATTGTATGCAAGTAGATTATAATATTAAGTAAACCTGCCAGAATCCCAAGTGCTGCTAATGTGGCTCTTAGATGTTCATGGAGAGTTCTGTCATAAGTGGACTTTAAGTCCTCGCAAAACACAAAAAGATTCCTTCTTGAGCACTGCGTCTTTCTCTACTAATGAAATCTAAATATCTGGTCAATGCACAGACTACAATCACCAGCTTGAACCGCTTAGGTTATTGCACAGTAGCTACTCAACTCATCTGTTGCATCTTTGGGACTCACCAGTGTCCATATTCACGGCGTGCTTTGCACCTTGCTCCTTGTGCTTGTTTGCCTAAATACGATCAATATGTGGAATCCGACACCTGAAGCCACCAGGGTCGCTTGGCTGCTGCTTCTGCCCTTTTGTTTCCTCACACTTACCTAGGTGGAAAAATAAATGAACACCTTGTGGAAAGCTTTGCCACATTGACAATGCACTCTGGGGTGAATTTGTGTCTATCTGAAATGTTTAACACTGAACAATTTTCGGTACTATCAGCACCAGATTAACACGGACACCCAGCCCTGTACTGGAGACTTTACACCTTCCCTTTTGGAGCCTAAAGGCCAATTCTGACGAGTTATCTACCTTTCTCCATGTCAATTTTTAAATCGTTTTGATTTATTTTGAGGATTCTGATTCTATTTTACTTAAGGTTTAACTCATCGTTCTAGGGTTTCGGTGGTTCATTTTATGACTTTATGATTTTAGAAAGTTTCTTGTGCTCTCTTTAACGAGATATGGTTTTGTAAAGGTTTTAACTAGCTGTACAATAAATTTAAACTTAAAACTGATCGATGCTACTGATCCCTTTTTGGAATCCTGTCTGCTAATGGAATAATATGTTGTTAGACTTTTGTTGATGCGATGTAGTATAGCCTGGGGCAGCTCCTCTGTTTGAGCAGGGGATTGCTGCCAAAGGACGCCAGCCTCAAAATGAGCACTGGGTTAGCCTGCTCCCACCAGTCCTGGAGCAGCTCTCAGATTGAGAGCAGCTCCAGGATTGGTTGTATTGGTGTCCACTGAGCAGGAAGGAAGTCCTTCCCTTTCTTGCTTGTGGACGCTGATCGGGGAGAAAGGTGCGCTCCAGGGGAGAAGTATATGGTGAATTTGGCGCCAAAGTGCCCCACCATATTTTTATAGCTGTAGCTGCCCAGAGAATAGCAAGCTGCCAAACATTATTATCTATTAGACTAATTGGCCTATAATTTATTGGATCGGCCCTACATCGCTTTTTAAAATCTATGACAATTTCTACATCAAGTAAAGTCAATGGAACTGTGCTGTTTGTGTAACAGCGTTAAACTGTGTAGTTAAATACGAGATGTAAACGGTAGGTTCCAATTTAAAAAGGTCAGCTGTATTTATTCCCAACCCGGGGACCCTCTGATTCTTTTGGATACATATAGCGCTAACTGTTTCTATCAATGTGAGCCTTGATTCCTTTCAATATGTGCAGAACATCTTGCGCCTCCGCTACTTCCACTAATGAATCAATAGAATAAAAACCAGTAAAACCTGCAAACTATTGTCCACTTTGATATGTATATCCGGTACAGCTTGTATTTCTTTCCTTCCATGTACAATAATATACATGGCTATCTATGGACTTGGATGATTCTAATAGCACCAACCATTGATGTTGTACCCCAACTCCCTTTTTACTCTTCAGTACGTTTTTTACATGATTTATATATCATTGTGGTATCACGTCTATGCTTATACTTAACAGAATTTAAAAGTGCTTTTTTCCCTCGTCTATATTCCGAACCATAATAGCTATAAATTCCCTTACGCCTAGATTTTATATAAATGGGTTTAGTAAAAAATAATCCCAGTTTTTCTGCTACCTCTTGAAGAAGCAAATGCCTTTTTCTTCGTTTTGAAATACCAATTTAAGTAAAGGTAGGCTATTTGAGTACATTTCTTTGAAAAACAAATAGTGGTAGGGTTTTTCCATTGTTGCAATTCAAAAATGGAAATCTGTGCATTTAGCAATTTATTAAATATCTAGTGATTACCATAAAATCAGTATTCTGGTCCGCCATAGTGAACTGTGCTTTTTCTGGTGACATCTCTCTTCGTTCTGTCACCTCCAAGGGGCCTCAGTTATGTGGTCATTGCGCTTTACTAATTTAAAATACAAATATATTTAAGGTAGACAGTTTCTCAAAATAACATCCCCCCATTTTAACCTCCTCCTGTTTGTTTGTTACTTGGAGTTTAGATGACTTGTCCTTTCCCAGGCAATTCCCATCCTGTGAGAGAACAATCTTCATTGTATAAGATACACGGAGGAGATTGTGGTCACTGTCTACCCTGCTGTTGACTCACATATCACTTAAAAGATGCCATTTTGATTGTTTCGGAAATATTTACTCAACAGACCTCAGTATCTCCCCGAGTCGAATGTATATTTTTTGGAGCAATCGGACTGAGTTCCTTCAATGTAGTTCTTAAACCATTCCTAGCAATGATGAATGCTAATTGATGAGAACCTTCTGACGGATGGTTAAAAGGAAGTAGCTGGAGTACCCCACAGTTCATCCTTTTCCTTGGTGAGCTGAGTTAACTCAACAATAGGTTCAAAGCTTGTATTAACTTCTCCAGCAACAATCAACATTGGAGATACTGCAGAGGCCTAGGTATCACAGCTGGTGAATAGATTATCTAGCAACTCCAGGGTATGAGATTTTCATTTACCTCTATCTGGAACATCTATCCTATTATATACACTCAGTATTGATAAGCACTGACCACAGTTTAATGCAAATTAATAAATTAAATATAATCCTGCTGTGCGCATTGGTGGCTGAACCGCTTGCATCTGTTATTAGAGAACGTCATGCGGGTAGGAGACTCAGATTCCCAATGGATCGGTTGATAATATGGGACCTTTTGCTTTGTTAGAGACCCTGCTACTGATCTCTGTTCTGTTCTTTAGGAAATCTTGCAATTATGTGATCTCTCAGCCCTATAAATAAATTGTAATAAGTCCTTTCTTTTTCCTATGACCGTAGCAATGCAAACCTGCCCGGACTTCCCCTCAAATTTGGCAACCGACCCAGTCCGTTACCTGAGTGGTAAAGGTCATAGAAACCCTACAGCCATAATGAGCAGTAATAATTAATCAAATTTCTACAAACTGTGTAACAAGCGATCGATAACACTACTGTTATCTTTGGCGGGACGAATCACCGTTATGAAAATGGTTATATTGCAACAACTTTGATTCTTCTTCCTCAACATACCTTTAACCAGAGAATTCTTCAGACATCTACAACAACTTATGATAACATTGGCATGGGCAAGGTAGGCAGCTGAGAATTTGAAGGACTACATTCATTCTTTCCTATGGTCAGGGTAGCTTGTCAGCCCCTGACTTTGAGCGATACTACCATATTGTGCAGGGTCAATTTACACATCAATGGATGCATACCACACCAACCTCCCATATTTATGGATGGAGAGGGATGCTGTAAGCCCAATCACCTTACTGGAGGAACTATTTAGTGATCAAGTTAGGAAACTTAACTTTATATACCCAAAAGGAAACACTATCTATGCATGGCACTGGTTGTTGAAGCAAGTTGGTAGGTCACTGTTATATACTCCCTAACTTTGGATCAATAGCTGCACCTGCTTAGCAACATGTCTAGAAATAGGGACACAAATTCAAATAGAGAGATTGCAGATCACTATGATTGGCAGCTTGTTCTCTTAAAATAAATTGACTTGAACAATTTTGCTGCCAAGGCCAGACCTTGAGGTCATCAGATGGATGCCTATTTTATAGTATTCAACATGCATTAGGTTCCTTACTCATAGAGTTTCCAACAGAACGTACTTCCTTTCCACCATTATATTCACTAATTAGCTCCACTAGCTTCAAACATATCATGCTTTGATCTCTTGTGTGGCTATTAAAAGTTAGCTTCAAATAGCAGGTACAGACTGATACATTTAAAAAATATACAGGGATGGTACCTTACTCCTGTGAAATTGTGTAGGTTTGGTTTGAGGGAGGAAACTCGATGCTTGAGATGTAATGAACAAATGGCAGACTTTCTACATTTATCCTGAAACTGTCCTGGAGTACACCAGTATTGGCATAATGTGTTTACTGAGCTCAATAGAATGATAAAGAACAATTTAGAACCTGATTCTCTCATAGCTTTATTCAGTTATGTCAAGGATATACAAGCACCAGTTCGCAAATTTACAATACTATCATTACTCTTGGCTAGAAGGCAGGCGACGATGCGATGAAGTAGATGCTCTTTGCCTTATATTAAAGACTGGATAATGGACTTTGTTTTTTAAACCTTTATTTATTTATTTTGCTTTATCATCACGCATATACATATAACAATAGAGAAAATCCAGTATCACGATTGAAATCCAGAAATCAACAAAGATGTGACCAGTATCACAGTGTGAAACAGTGGTGATCCTCATTCAGCTATTCATCATCTGGTTCATCAACCCTCCTTTAAACATTAGAAAGTACATCTCAGAGCTAAAAAAATATCAGGTCACTCATCTATCCCATAATGTTGTCATGTCATAGGTACCACACCGATCACAAATTTCTATCAGCAGTAACCTGTAGAGGAAATGAGGGTTACACTTGATTCGGGGGGGGGGGAGTATTGTCCCTGTTGTAGTCACTCCTGTGTGTCTCCAAGTCCTCCCTGACCAAATAGAACCTGAAAGGACCCTATATAACTTTTGGATGAAGAGGCCACTGGGAGTATCAGTGCATAGGTTTCCGTGCGGTCATTACAAACTGTTATGTCTTGGAACCATCATTAACCTTGGGTGAACTACTGTTTCTTACTTTACACTCCCAAATAAAAGAAATTCAGCACTCCCAAGCAGAGGCAATCCTTAAAACAGGAAAAAGCACATGGAGAGAAGGCTCCACACTAAAAAATGAGGCACATCAGAAGACAGTTTGAAATTAAAGCATGGGGTTTTATTAATGCAACACTCTCTTACAGGAAGATTTTCCCAGATGTCAAATGAAACAGGTAAAACAACATGCAAATGAATAGATATGTATAGATATGTATGCACAAGCAAGTAATACTAAAACACTCACAAGTCAAACAACAATGGAACATTCACAAATAAAATGCAAGGAAATAAAACACAAGAAAATAATAATGAAACATTCACGAGTCAAATATAAGAAAGTAGAAATAATGGACGTTTGATGCAAGAAGTAAGCACTGTCAAATGTTAGAAATAAGCAATGTCCAATGAGAGAATCAATTATAAAGAGCAGAACATGGAAACATCACAGAGCAATGAAACGTATAATGCATACATCACTATTTGAGAGCACATCATTCTGATCAGCTCAACCGGGAAGCCCTTGACCATCAGCCAGAAGTCTCAACGGGACAGCAAGACTTTCTTGTGATGATGCGTCCATCACACAAGTGAGATTCTAATTCAGCGCAAAGAGATTCTGTCTTTAATAAATTTTACTAACATGGAGGGAGACTTCTAAAAATTCCCCCTACCTTCATCTATTGCAAAACCAATGCCGACCGCACCGGTCTGTTCCAAGTTCAAGACGGAAACTGGCCGAACCTCTGTGTTTTGACTCCGAGACAGAGAAGTACATTCCACACATTTGTTTCTCATGCTTTCAAACGCTTATCCCACACGCGCTGTTCCAGCTAGGCTGTTTTGCTCTGTGCTGAGAAGAAAGAAAACAGTCCTACTCCGAAGCTGCAAGGAGTCACAAAATGAAATCACAAGTCAAAATGAAAGCGCACAAAAAAATAATGTTGTACATTTAAAATGAAGTAAGTTAAAACACATAGATTCAATTAAAACACCTTGTCAAAGGTCACCAATGTCTCACTATACATATGAGTGCATGTAGCACTACATAGGGCTCCCCCAGTTCAAGGCTAATTTAAGTTTGGCCAAAAGTAGTGCCATTGCTGTTAAGCACCTGATTCTATTAGGAGTGTCATAAGTGGATTGGCCACTACATCTTGAGCCGTCATTTAGCTTAATGTGTTCAGAGCCTCGCGCCAGTAGACGAGGACACAGAGGCACTCCAAGGATAGTAGTAGGAAGCCTGCATATTCTGACCCACAGTGTGTGCATCTCTGAGAACATGTTAGGTCAATGTGGTGCTGGCGGGCCGGTGTGCTTAATTCCGTGTAGGAATATAAAATGCAGTAGTGTGTGATAATAGTTTGGTGATATACATCATGTCTGAGTGAGTCAGGGGTTTGTACAGGTCCGAGTCTCATGCCCGTCGGGCTAGCTCAGTTCTGCTCAGCTGATTTTGTGACACATAGGTGTACAACTAAGACACCCACTGCTTTGCATAGGAGGAGGTGATCAGCTATGTTATTGGCCTGAAGTCGGCTGGTTCTACGGGGTACCCCAAGAGTTTCCTCCACACAGTACTCTGAAGCCTGGCATACATAAAAAATATCTGAGGTTGTGGGGATTCCCCATGATTAGAATTGTTGTAGTGGAAGGAAAATCTCATCTGTGTATAAGTGATCAAAGTCCACCATGACTGTTTTAGTCAATGTGTTTTGTACTGCTTGTTCCAGAGTGGGGGTCAATAGGGGATTATTATAAGGCAAAGCGCAGGCGAGTATAGGAAAGAGCCACCCACTCTGCAACACTGCGCGTGCCACGTCCTGCACGTTGTTGGTGCTGGTTGTACCTCTTTCTGAGGCCTAGGCAGTCCCAGGGGACCTATTGACGCCAGTGGGATGACGTCTACATGGCCTCGTTCGGTATTAAGTAAGGGAGACGTGCATCTCAGTGGGCAGCGAAGTGACACTGCACCACGTAGTAATACAGTTCAAAATTGGGGGCTTCAAAGCTGCCACATTCATAGGGAAGTGTCAAAATGTCTCAGCTTATCCTGGCAGTCCCATTGACCCAGAGTAGATTAATTTTAGGGTTTAAGGGCGAAAAAAGTGCCTGTTGAGAGGGATAGGAATTTTTAAGAATAAATAAAGGAACTTTGGCAAAGCCACCATTTTAAGCAGTTCTACCCTGCCTGCCAGGGATAATGGAAGTTTAATCCACATATCTATTTGTCATGGTAACTGGTCAGTAATTAAGACGTCGAATGGTCTCCAGCTCTCTGTGTAGGATAATCCCTAGGTATTTAACTGATTCAGAAACCCATCTAACCGGGTAATGCAGAGGACAGGACTCTGTGCCAACAGTCACTGGAAATATTTCAGTTTTATCCCAGTTAATAGTGATACCTGAGAAGCTACCAAATTTGATAATTTTCCTAGTCAACGGGGACACATTGTCTTTCGGGTGTTTCACAAAAAGCAAAATATTATTCCCATACATGGATAACAAAATTTTACTGGTGCAAAAGAAGAGCACCCTATGTTTGTGGCATTCTTGGAAGAGCTGGGCTATGGGGTCGATGAAAAGTAGAGGAGATAGGGGCACCCCTGACGGAAGCCTCTATGTATTGGGAATGCATCTGAAACTAAACTGTTAATAGTGACTCTTGCAATAGGCCTGGTATATAACAATTGAATCAGTGCCAGGAACCCCTCCGGGAAGCCACACTGTCTTAGTGTTTTGATGAGAAATAGCCTTTCCAAGGAATCAAATGCCTTTTCGGCACCCAGTAATACCTCCACAGTCTTCAGATCTGGTTTCAGTTGGTGTAAAACGCCAAACACTGTGCGTAGGTTAATTGACATGTATCTATACGCATCCAGAAGACCAAATGAGGTAGAAGATCCTTCTACTACCTCTCCCCCAAGCTTTGGAATACAATGCCAATCAATATGAGAACTGAACCAGACGAGACCAAACTCAGAAAACATCTCAAAACTTGACTATACTGCCAGGTAATGCTCAGGCCTCACTGCAGACCTGCATGTGCATGTTTTGACTCAAAGCCTGGGAAGCCTTAGGGTAGCCATGCGCTCTATAAGTTAAGCTAAGATATGGGGCACAAAACAGCCTGCACAGGGGAGACTAACTTTTTGAGCAATAGCGACAGCCTATTTGCAATCCCTTTGGCAATCATTTTGTTGTCAAAGTTGAGTTGTGATAGCGACCTGTATGAGACACATCTGTGGCATCTTGCCCAGATTTAGGAAGAACCGAAAAATAACCTCTTCAGGCATGCTGGAAGTTGCACTCCATCCGAGAGTCCCTCTGCATATACCTCTAGGAGGTGAGGGTGCTAAAATATACCTATAAGCCTTGTAAAAATCTGTTGTCAGGCCATCAAAGCCTGGTGCTCCCCCCGCTAGGGCATTAATGGCCGCAACTATGTTCTCTTCCAAGATATGATGGCTTAATTATTGCAGATGACAGCTCTCCAACCAGACCAAAGCCACCTCGTACAGGTAATCTGGGATGGAGTTGAGCGACAACACCACCCGTGTCTTGTACAAGTGCGTGTAATAGGTCTTGAACTCGTATAATAGGTCCTTGTTATGTATTATGGGCACAGCTGACTGCGTCGGGATTCTATCAATATCATCTGTCTCAAGGTGGAAGCCAGGACAAAATTCTACCTGCTCTTTTTCCCTCTCCATATTGCCAAGCAAGCGTGTTCTTACCCAGATAATGCACCTCTCTGTCCACTGGTTTCTATAATTCTGAAGCAGCTGGTGCTGCTCTTTGAGAAGTTGTTGCCATGAGGCGTGTATCATCACGCCTTCTATATTCTTGAGTTTCTATTCCAAGTGTGTGAGCTGCCAACATATACCTCTTCGACTCCCTGCATGTTTGGCTTCCGTTGTCTTTCTGATATAGGCCTTGGCGGCCTCCCAAAGTGTGGCTTATTTCTCTACTGTCCCCTTGTGCATATTCTCTATGGCTGTATCCAATTCATCATGAAATACTGGGCCTAGAAGGAATCTAAAGGGAATCGCCACCATGGTGAGCTCAGTCGGGTGTCACAACTTGCTACCTGCGTTCTCTTGTCCACGAGGGGGCTGAACTGTGGGACTCTCCAGTGTTCTACTAAGCTTCCAGACCCTCTGCTTTATCTACATACTGACTTCCAGCCATTTGGACTCTACTTGGAAATGACCATCCATTCCCAATCCGTTCCAGGTTTTGTGGAAGCGAGCCTGCTCATGCTTGAAGCCAGCATGCTCTTGTCAGAAACTCAATTACCTAGAATTCCCTGCTCACTACTCCGTCTCCACCCCTGCAGGCCAAGGATGGGTGGAGGAATTCAGCTCACCAGTGGCTGGCTGCTGCTGGCCTGCTCACACCTGATGCATGTAATTACTGTGAGCTCTTTTTAGACCCAGCTCCCTTCAGGCCAAGGTTGGTCATTGTAGGTGTGTTCCGGTGAGACCGATCCTTGTTTCCTGAGCTTTTCATATCCTTGTTTCCAGAATTCCTGAGCTATAGCTATTCCTTGTGCCTGAATTAGCACTGCCTGGAGTGCTGCCTTGTTTCCTGAGTTCCTGAGCTATAGTTATTCTTTGTTCCTGTTCCTGAGCTTCAGCTATTTCTTGTTACTGATTTGCACTGCTTACAGTGCTCTCTTGACTCCTGAGCTATAGTAATTTCCTGTTTCTGAACTAGCACTGCCTGCAGTGCTACCTTGACTCCTGAGCTATAGTAATTTCCTGTTTCTGAACTAGCACTGCCTGCAGTGCTACCTTGGCGCTAGAGCTTTTGTTCAATTCTTGTTTCTGCTCCTGCACAGCCCTCAGTGCTGCTGTGTTTTCTGGTCTTCTGATTCAATACAATTCTAGTATACCCTTATAGCCTCCCCCTTCTGTATATCGTTTTCCAGTCCCTGTTTTTCATCCCATTTCCTTGGTTCCGGTTCCCTAGTTTATTGTCTTGCTATTACTGCTGTCTTGCTTCTATTGCCTTGTATGTTTGTTACTTGTTTTCTGCCAAGTGTGCCCTGTGAATTCCTTCCTTTCCTGTTAAGCACTCCTCCTTGCTAGCTCCTTGTGCCTGTATTTAGTTCTACCCCATTGCTGTTACTGCCTTGCATGTTCCTGTTTGATCACCGGGATCTGTGGGCCCAGCTGATAACCTAGGTGGTGTTTCTTGTTCACTGTGAGTATTGTCTTTGAGTTACATTTATAACGTCACCATAGTTCTCAGCTCCACTGACCCTGCCTTTGCATGCATATCCTATATGTGGGTATTTGCAGTCAGTATCTGTAACAGCAATTGTGGGTGAGGAACATACTGAGCTTCAGTCTTACTGTGTGGCACTCCCGAGTGCTTTACCCCACATTCCCTTTATTGTTAATGTTGTTTTATATATAAGTGTATTGCACATCCGTCCTCGGTGTAGTGATTCTGAATGCTGAACTGCCTCATGAGTGCCTGTGCTTTATGAGTCTTAGCCATCTTGTTCCTTCGTGCAGGCTTCCCCTTTGGATCCCTTTTCTTCTCTGACATCCTGTGTGATCCTGGGCAGTGCTGTCATTTTCTACCCAGTCATCAGTCTTTGCCCAAGTCCCTGACTGTGTCCCAGACAGTCCCGGACAGTCCCTGACATCGGATATCAGTTAATAATGCAGGTAACTTAACCAGTGAATGTTCTGATAGGGTGTGGGGTAGATGGGTAACTTACATGACCTGTTTCGCCTTGTCCGGAGTGCAGAGCCAATAATCCAGTCTAGAGGAGGACTCATGTGGTGAGGAATAGAGTTTAAAGTCTGTAGTAGATGGATGTGTATGTCACCACAGGTATTAGATCAATAATATTTTAACAGAGTGTGTGTTGTGTACCCATGCAAAGAAGTTCTTGGTGTAAAACTAAATTGAAGTCCCCTCCTCATAGCACTGCGTCAGCTTCTGAGTGCCTGAGTATGGTGAGAATGGCTAGGAAACAATTGGGGGGGCGGTATCAACATTTGGCCCATAGACATTTATCATGACTAGCTTTATATTCTGCAGTGTTCCTATCGAGACTATACATTTGCCATCCATGTCGGCATGTTGGTGGTGTAAATCTGCATTTGTATGCATTAAAATGCAGTCCCCTCGGAGGATGAACTGTAGGAAGAGAAGAACCCGTAGGGCCCTACTTCCGGGCAAAATCTGATGTGCCTCTTGGGGATAGATGCTTTTCCTTTAAGAATGCAATATCTATAGCGTGTCTGTCTAGATATGCCAGTACTCATCTCGCTTTACGGTCATTAAGGCCCCTGATATTCTAGGAGATGAATGAGATGTTTTTTCTTGGGGGATTTACCTAGGGTTATGTCAGTGTGTTGTAGTCTCAGGATGTTGGTTTGTATCACTGTAATATGTTGTCAGATCATACAAAGGACTACGAAACTTGTAATTTTGCAACATCTGTATCCCACCACCTCCCCTTCCACACTGACAACCCCAACTGTCAGTTATTCATACCCAGAGAAAAGAAACCACAACAGCCCTCAATTAGGTAACAATTCAAGTAACACAAAAAGGTTAACAGAATGGACAAATCCGGGTGGTACACACCATGGGGCATGACAGCGCTCAACAGCACACTCTTGATGAATAGAGTAATAAGCATTATGGTAAGAAGTCATCCGGCCCCCATCCAGTGGCGAATGTGATAGGCCGCGCAATATGAATAGATACCAAAAATCTTATCTGACTTTTCTCACTCCCTCGTGTGTCCCATAAGTGAGTCCCTTGCAAAGGATCCCCATTCAAGGTTGCACCACATTGGTGTGGCCCTTATCAACCCTTAGTGGCTGGTCGTAGATTGAGTGTGTCAGAGAGCTGGTTGCCGGCCATGGAGAACCCCAAGGGTATTCGAAGCATATTGCAGAATTTAGCAGCCTCCTACACCAATGTAAAAAGGGTCGACTTCCCCTCCAAATCTACCCTCAGCCAGGCAGGGTATAATATGGCATATTTAACATTTTGTTTCTGCAGTATGCGTTAGATCTCCAAACATTTCCTCCATGCCTCCTGCCCAATTGCTGTGAAGTTCGGGAATATAGAGATCACTGAGCCATGGTGTGACAGCGAACCGTTTCTCTCGCCAACTGCAACATGATGTTGCGGTCTCTGAAGTTCAGTAGGCATGCATTTATAGGCCTTGGAGAAGCCCCGGGAGGAGGCCTCAGGCGTGGTAAGCAAAACAACTATGGATTTAGGCCCAGATCTTTGTACAGGGGGGTGAGTGTTTGACATGGTGCAGCATTCCGTCCATCATTTGTTCTTTTTGCAATCGTCACCTCAAGTGGGGCGGGGATGCCCAGGTGTGGAGCTCATGCTCACCATGCCACTGCATTCAAGCTATTGTGGCTGATGAGGGGTGATAACCCGAAATTAGTCCTAGGTTGCTTGTTTCTGGTCCAGGAAGAACCTGGCCTGGCAGTTTGGGCTTGACTGTTTCCATGGGGAGCAGAGTCAAGAATGATTTGCATATGGCTGGGCCCCATACAGGGGTGGCATGACGAGCAAAGAAACTATGGATTTAGGCCCAGATCTCTGTACTGGGTTGTGTGTGTTTGACATTGTTCAGCATTTCATTCATCAAATGTTCTTTTTGCTTCTTAAGGTCAGTTGGCATGCAATTGTAGGCCTTGGAGAAGTCCTGGGAGGAGGTCTCAGACTGAGTGACTTATGTGCTCGTTCATTGAGGAATATGCCAGAAAAACTGTCCAGACCAAACATATCGACATGGAATTTCTCAACAAACAGGGCCATCCTACCAGTGTCTGTGGACTTCCCTCCTTTAGAACTTATGGTTGCACTTATTACCATTGTTTAGAATCTTTTGAATTTAGCAAAATGCACCTTGAACTGTTGCCAGAGCTCTTGTATTAAAACATAATAATTAAAACACCACACAGCGAACGGAGCCTTGGACCCATCCCTTTGTCCTTTTTGGTTGCCATTAATCTTCCATTGCCCATACACGATAGAAACATTATTAATGCAGTCCCCGGCATCAAATATGATAGGAACGACCTTTGCATGGTGTAATCCTTTGACAAACATAGTAGGATTAAGTTTGGCATCTCTGACAAATATATTGGGAAGGGGTTTTATGTTGTAAAATCTCTGACAAATACAATTGTAGGAGGTTTTACATTAAGAACTCAATGCTAAACACTAGAAGAAAAGGTATTACATTATTTAAAACTGAGAGACATCCTGTTTATGGAGGGGCTAGAGAGGTCTAGTTTCCATTGAGCATATTTATAATCTTCTATTCAGTATTTAGTGCCTGCTTGAATTCAAGAACTTTTTTTAAGTAAAATCACTATCTGGACACTGATTTTCTACTAAAAGTGGTATTGTATGCTTTGCAGAGTTCTGAGTTTCCAACCCGCAACATCTCTTTTAAGTAGGCCTTGGAGAGCTATGTCCCACCACCACCCTGACAGTCAAGCGCTAAACGGGTGCACTTTGGTACTAAGTCCAATAGTAAGGTGGTCCCAGGACACCAGAGAAAAGACTTCAGGTTAAGTATCCCCTGATTGGCCTATCCCCCCTCCGCCAAGCCGCAAACCAATGCCCACATGAACTACAATGGAAGTGTATTGTTATTGCCTGGTTCCCTGAAGAAACTAGCCCTGCTACTGTCCATTTCCCTCAGCACACCCTGCTGTGGTATGACAGTGCTACAACAGCTGCTGTTGGTCGGCACTGAATAAACAACAGTCACATGTCATGCAGTGTGTGCCAGCAGCAGCAGGGCAGGTACAATGCAGCCTGATTCACTGTGGATTTCCTACTCCTAAGATGGCAACAGCACCACAGACATCTAATGATGTGGCAGCAGATTGAATGCGTTGGTGGGCTGCGTGTACAGTAAATAAACAAAAGTAAAGCCTCTGGTCTGCTTCCTGCCTCCATAAACCGTGATCACACTGTGTTGTGTTTTGCCCATTGCTGATCCTCTCCCGGAACCGTTTAGGTTTGTTCTGCACTATTTCGGTGTAGTGTGTGCACCAGCCTTTTTTTTTTTTTTTTTTTAATTTAAATATCTTTATTGACAGTTTGTTATTTTTCCATCGTTCAATATTCAACATATTCAGGAGCGAGCAAGTGAATAGATACATGGTATGATACAGCAGCATGGGTAACCAACATATCAAACTGTACAGGGCTGACATCGGATATTGCCGGAAGGGAGTACAACAGGTGCACCCAACGATCGATCAAGCGTTCAGGTCCAATACTGCCCACAATTTACCATGCAATGGTGATGTTAAGGAATGTATGACAGTTCACCTCTTATGACATAGTCCATCAGGTTCGGCCTGGCTACATGGGATGCTAACGCCGACCCAGCACCCACCGCCTCACACTTGAGGAGAGTTTAAAGGTCAATAATTAGCATAGTGGACTGAACCCCAGTGATGGGCAATATAGGTGGATGCTGGTAGTGAGTGGGACTAATCTCGCCATGAAGCTATATGCACATACCATATCGAGTGCCAATAAAGAATCCAAAACACAAACAAAATAAATAAAAATAAAAACGGCAACCTCAACAGAGGGGAAAAGAAACAATGAATAAAACAACTGCAACGCAAAATTAGCCTTCCAATCCTCAGCCCCCGGGTATCCCGATAAGTTATTGCCAACTTCCAATTATCCACCCCTGCCCCACCCCAACAAGAACCATAGGGTACAATGAACCCAAAATACACCAGTCAGTACCCTCAGTCACACGGCACGGTCCACAGGCCAACCTAGGAAAAACAGATAATAATCGCCAGGGACAGCATCCGTGCATTACACACAATTATTAGCTATGCGACAAGTTGCTAGCGCACAAAGCTTAAGGGTTCGTATTGGTGGAGGGCGTGTGCGGGGGCTGACCATCTGCGCTACTGTGTTGTGTGAAGCTATGTAGCAACGTATCCCAAGGCTGGGCCGCTGGAAACTTGCGGAGACCTGCAGTCTCTTCTCTGTGTAATGCTACACTTTCTGCTCGTGCCCAGTTAAGAAATGATTTCTCCCAGCTAATTGCGACAGGGGCTTCTCCTCTTTTCCAGTTCTTGGTGATCAGGCGCTTCGCAGTAATATAGCCTAAGTCTCGGAAGCGGGAGGATATCCTATTCTGCCTATTCCGCTTATAGAGGCCCAATATACACACCTCCCAAGCATGCTGACCCAACACGCCAGTGCACTGCTCCAGGAGAGCCATGACCCTCCGCCAATACAGCGCCAGCGCCGCGCAGGACCAGAGCATGTGTAACAGATCCGCACCATTGAGCCTACATCGCGGACAAGCAGCTGTACTATCTCCAAAATATTTGGCTATGTTGTCTGGGGAGAGGTAGGCGCGGTGTAGTACAAACGTCTGGATCAATTTAAAGCGAGAGTTTCGTGGTACGTTGACAGGCCCCGCTAAAACCACATCCCATTCTCCATCTGACCATGGGCGCCCCCTGTCGGCCTCCCACTTCACGCGGAGCCTCGCCAGCGGCAGGGTAGTGTGTAGCAAGAGTGCGGATGCCAGCCAATGAACAATATGAGATCCCGCCCCCATAACATGCATGTATTGAATAAGGTGATGCATTGGGAGTTCTATAGCGATGTCCCCCCACGAGGACGTCAATGCATGGAGGAGTGAACCATATAATAGAAACTGCCCGGGAGCCAGACCGGTGTCAGCGGAGAGCCCCTCAAACTGGAGGAGCTCACCATCGGTATAGAGATCGCCCAATGTGTCAACATCTACCGCATGCCATGTACACAGCTCCGGTTCCGTAGTGCCCCTGTTGCCTCTGGGCGTACCTAACAGTGGTAGCGCCGGGGCGTATGGTTTAGTGGATCGTGTTAAATAAAGGCATCTCCGGTAGCAGTGAAGAGCAAGAGATAGTAGCCATGGTCTGGGTCCACGACTCCTAGCAAGTGGGTGAAACAAGTGCAGTACTTGTGAACGTGTCCATGGCGGCAACGTAGTAGCCGTGTCCTCCAGGTTCTTTCCCGCTATCCATTTAGTCACCCACTGGAGCTGAGCCGCTAAGTAATATAGTTCAAGGTTGGGGACCGCCAACCCTCCCTTCGCTATTGGGGCGTACAATTTCGTCAGCGCTACTCTGGGTCTCCCCGCATTCCAAAGCAGGTCACGAATCATTTTTTCCAAGTCACGGAAAAATGTTGAGGGAATTCGGACCGCAATGCCGGTAAAGTAATATAAAAGCTTTGGCAGGATTAGCATTTTGATTAATGTCACCCGCCCCGACACAGTGAGAGGAAGTGTTTTCCAAAATCTCACTTGAGCCTGAATGGCGGTAACAGCTCTAGTCAGATTGCCCTCTAGGATATCCGCCGGTTGCCGATATACGAATACTCCCAGGTATCGAAACGTGCCTTGGTACCAAGCCAGTGGGATATCGCGATAATATACCGGCGTCTCCACCACGGTGTCTGAAAATGGGTAAATGCCGGATTTCGCCCAATTTACTCGCAGGCCCGATAACTGCCCAAAGTCGGCCAATATATTAAAGATGGTTATGGGGATGTTGTGCAAATCCCGGACATATAGCAGGAGGTCATCTGCGTACAGCGAGATGGCGTGCAGTCCGTCCCCCAATGGTATACCCCAGTCCTGCCCATCCTCGCGGAGCAAATGAGCAAGAGGCTCCATGGCCAGGGAAAAAAGGAGCGGGGAGAGAGGACAGCCCTGTCTAGTGCCCCTACGAACGTGTATAATGTCAGATATGAGTCGCCCCGTGCGCACCCTAACCGTAGGGCGCTGGTAGAGCAGCTGCACCATAGACAGATACGCGTCCCCCAGCTCAAATCTACCTAAGACAGCCGAGAGGTAGGGCCACTCTAAGGAATCGAATGCTTTTTCCAAATCAAGCACGATACAGCCCGACCGCGGCCAGGAAGGAAGTGAGTGTCGCTGGACCCAGAAGAATCGCCGGATACTGAGTGCTGTGTTCCTCGTTGGGACAAAGCCATTCTGATCCGAGTGCACCATAACTTGCACCGCCGGCGCCAGTCGACGCGCGAGCAGGGATGCAAAGATTTTATAATCAGCATTCAGAATGGCGAGTGGACGATAGGAGCCCAGCAATTCGGGTTGTTTACCTGGCTTCAATAAGGACACCAGCAACGCCTCGTTTTGCGAGTAGGTAAGTTTAGATTCCTCCACAGCACGTTCGTACAGGGTCAGCAGACGGGGTGTGAGGATATGCGCATATGCCTTATAAAATTCGGCCGGCAAACCGTCTGGCCCCGGTGCCTTCCCGTTTGATAACGAGAAGATGCTCGCCCGAATTTCATCCGCTGAGAGGGGATCATTGAGGTCAGCACTCTGAGCCGGAGTAGGGTGAGGTGGATTGAAACCAGCAGCAAAGCCCTGCAGGGCCACTTCCGTAGCCTGCGCCTGGGACCGGTAAAGCGTCTCATAATGCGCAACAAATTGCTGATGGATTTCCCGTTGCGTGTAGACTATAGTGTCTTGTGGCGTTCGTATGTGGGATATGATGGGGGATGTCTCATCATTACGTATTAACCAGTTCAGTAATTTGCCCGCCTTGTCCCCCTGACGGTGTGTGCGTGCAGAATGTGCTGCATAGTTGAGACACTTAAGATGCTCCAGCAGGCGCGCATGCTCTGTCTGTAGCCGTCCCAGGCTGCTAGTGGGACCCGCAGCACCGATTCCCTCCTCCCGCGCCAACTCGACCTCAATAGCGGTAAGGTCACGTTCTATTTGGACCTTCATCCCTGCCTGAGAACCTATACAGTGCCCCCTGACCACCACTTTCAAGGCATCCCATTCAACCAGTGGGGAGGAAGCCGATCCCTCGTTTTCGTCGAAATAATGCTCCACCGAAGCGGCTAATCCGTCGCGATACACCGCGTCCAGCAATGCGTCGGGCTGTAAACGCCAACGCGGAATCGGTGGCGCCTCTACGGACCATCCTAATTCCAGGACGTGTGGGTTGTGGTCCGAGTGTGTGCGTCCCAGATACTCCACCGTCTGCACTTGGGGCAGCAAATCGGCAGTTAACATGAAGCGGTCCAGCCGGACATGCAAGCGATGGGCACCGGAATAATAGGAGTACTGCCTAACCGCCGGGTATCTGTGGCGCCAAATATCTGTCAGGCCCCACTGCTGAGCCCAACCACAAAGTGCCTTCATGGCTTTAGAAGAGGCGGTACCAGTCAATGGAGGAAATGAACGATCTAAGTTAAGATCCAAAACACAGTTATAATCTCCACCCAGGATCATTGGGGTACCGTGCCATGGAGCCAGGGCCTGAGTGAGGGTGTCCAGGAAGGCCGACTGGTCCACATTGGGAGCATATAGAGACACTATGACTATAGACCTGCCATCAAGTTTCCCTCTTACTGCAACGTATCTGCCCTGCGTGTCGATCAGCGTGTCCTCTACTGTGAAGGGAGTGCCATACCTAACCCATACCAGCGCCCCACGCGCCATTGCCGAGTAGCCAGTAGCAAACAACTGCCCCCTCCAGCGTTTTTGTAAGCGGGGTATCTCGCCTGCAAGTAGATGTGTCTCCTGCAGCAATGCAATGTTGATGCGATGGCGCTTAAGATAAGAGTAGATGAGGTACCTCCGCGACGGGTTGTGTATGCCACGCACATTCCAAGTGCTTATTCTAAATGTCGCCATGTGTCAAATAGTAATGAGTTAGTGGTCATTCCGCAGCGCCGGCAGCACAGTACCGAAGGGCCGCAGACATGAGGGTCTGCACCAGAGCCCCATAATGGGTGGAAGGGCGTCGTCCTATCCCCCGGGGTCCCCTGCGGGGTGAGAGGCTGATCAAAAGCGAACAAGTAAAAAATCCCTAAGGAAACCATAAAGAACTAGAATACCAAAAGGGCGAGACCGCAACAGGCGGGCGCCCAAACTGTCACCAGAGGCGACTTTCTAAGTACACCAAAGTCGGGGTCAGCTGCGCCTAAACAGTGAAGGTATCAGTCTGTGCCGCGATACGCGGCCCCGGCGGGCCCCCCCAGCCAGAGGCCAACTCTAATGACAGAGGGAGCTACTTAAGGAATGCAAACTATGGAGCCAGTGCCCAACGCGCCGCCCGTCTATATACTGCCAGGGGATATAGGCTCTACTGAATATCGTGCTTGGGTAGAAGTCATGATTGCCCACTGCCCCCCCCCAACCGCCACCCAACACCGCAGCCGCGAAGAGAAGGGGGGGGGGGGTCGGAGCCTACATTTGCCTAAAGTTCACAGCCCCAGAGCGTAGCAGCGGAGACCAGTTATACTTGCAAGTACAGCAGCAGCACCTCGGTGTACAGAACAGTGGAAGTCCCATTGCCATTAGGCAAGATCGTGAGAGGTCTGCGGGGTGATCTTTGGCAGTACACAGGAGTCTTGTGTCAGCTGAAGAGCAGCTGGGTAATCGTCATTACTAACCAAGGCGTCCTCCTCAGAGCCAGACCCCGACAGCTGCCCATCATTGCAACTCAGTTCCTGGACGGCCTGTAATGCACTGCGCTGGTCCCGCGCAATCTGCTCCAGATCTGGGCTAGAGGAGAGCGCCGTTGAGGAGCCGGTCCTTTCCCTTCTCCTCCGCTGTCGGCGTCTCTGTGACAGAGGGGGTCCGCCACCGCGGTCCACCGGTCCAGAAGTGCCCGCCTCCGACTCATACCTGTCCAGCCACTCCTCCGCCCCTTCGGAGGTGTTGAAAAAGTGCGTGTTCCCCCCGGAGACCACCCTAAGTTTAGCCGGGAATAGAAGCGAGTATTTGAGTCCATGGCGCCGGAGCCGCCTTTTAATTGCCATAAAAGAGTAGCGATATCTCTGTACCTGCAAGGTGTAATCAGGGAAAAGCATGACTTTGTTGTTGGCCACCTGCACAGTTGGTAGCTTACTCGTTTCTCGCAAAATGACATCGCGATCCCTGTAGTTCAAGACTCGGAACAGTAGTGGCCTCGGGTTGGATCCCGGGGGCGGAGGGCGCGCCGGGACTCTGTGCGCCCGTTCCACCACAAACTGCTGAGAGAGCACACCAGGCGGCAGCAACTGTTGCAGCCAGGTCTCGACATATCCAACAGGGTCCTTCCCTTCTGAGCCCTCCGGCAAGCCCACCACGCGGACGTTGTTTCGCCGAGCGCGCCCTTCCGCATCCTCGGCGCGCGTTTCTAGGAAGTCCACTCGGTCCGTCAACAGTTTGACCTGTTTCTCCGCCGCTTCCAGTCGGGGCATTGCCTCTTCCGTGGTAACCTCGAGGGTCGCAGTCCGGTCCTTTAGTTTGCCATGATCGGCGTGGAGTAACCGGAGATCAATGGCAACCTTGTCTATTCTGTCCTCCAGTGACGTGCGGATCTGGTTCATGGTTTCACCCAGTCGCTCCACAGCCGCAAGCACTGCATCCAGCTTGCCGGACATAACGTCGGACGATTGCGTCTCCATGTCTTTAGCCACTGATGGCACCGCTGGGACTCCGGCCCCAGTCCGCTGTCGGCTCCCGCGTGGCATGGAGACATCAGGACGGTTGATGGTTGGGGCCCTCAACGAGGCACACCCCTGCAGGCGCGGCCTACCCAACAGGGCCCCCGATAGTGAACGACGCCTTCCAAGGATTGCGCAATCAGGGTGCCGCGCCTGAGAAACGCTCCGCGACTCTGCTCCAGATGTCCAAAGCAGCCAGATGGGTCCTCCGTCTCACGGCCGCACCCCCGGCACGCCACCCGTGTAGGGCCCCTCGGTTCAGGTACACGGAGGCAAAGTGCGGGCCCGCAATGCAGCGCAGGCAGGGGGGGGGGGCCCAATAGGGCTAGGGGCCCGTCCACGTCCCAGCAGCCCCCCGGCACGCGATGGCTCTCGTGCCCACAGCGCCTCAGCGGCCGAGCCAGGAGCAGTGGGCCCGCCAAGACCAGCACAGTGTGAAGGGCCGCAAAATGTCCCACTACTGAGGGCTGCGATCGTTGCTATAACGCCTCGTGGCTCTGCTCCCCCAGGGTCACAGCTGCGAGCGTTAGGGCGCCGGTGCCAACGGCCAGAGGCATCTCAGTCCATTTGCCCGGCAGGGCGACACAGGGGCAAGAGATGGCGCGCGGCCTAGTTGAGGCCCCGAAGCCCCGGACGCGCGTAGGGCGTCCCTGCTGTCTCCGGTGAACATCCGCCTCTGCACTCACCCTCGCAATGCAAACGCTGTTGCAGTGTGTTCCACTGGATCGCGCTGTCCTCCGCCGGTCACCGCCACCGTCCAGCCCCGCCGTCCACAATCCGCCGATGCGTAGGCGGGCCTGTAGGGCCTACGGTGCAGTCTGCAGCCTCGGGCTGTCCCAGCAGCACCAGTCCGCCTCTCCACCTCCGGGTCGCCGATCAGGAAACGGCGGGCGCCACCGCCACAGCCACCGGCTCCGCGGCGGGTCGCGCGCAAGGGCACAGGCTCAGGGATGCTTTAAGCTCCCGTGGCAGCGTTAGCGGCAGTCTCACATGCCGGTCTGTCACGGATTTCGGCCTGCGAGGGGAGCCGCCATCGGAGCCCTCTCACGATGCGTCCTACTCCATTGCTGGCCAAGCCACGCCCCCGTAGTGTGTGCACCAGCATAGTCCTCTTCCTGGTGGGCATCTGCTCTTCGGCTGATGAGCAGTAAGCTCACCCTGACTAGCCATTTGCTCCCTTCAAATTCACTGTACCACTCATACACATTGTCCAGGAAAGGCACCTTGCCGCACATGCGCACTGTGTGTGCTTACATACAGGGGAGCTACAGTGGCTTTGGGCTTGGTGCACGGGGAGCACGGGGAGCAGCATTAGCCAGGAAGAGCAGCTGCATGAAACTACTGTGGAGCTGTTCATGTGAATCCGGAGGCAGAGTCCCTAAGCTGATGATGAGTGTCTGGGAGCCCCCATGGATCATGGGGTAGGCGTCTGCGACTGTTCACTAACTGAACCTCCTGTGTGGCTCAGGTACCACTGCAGGAAGGTTCTCATGGATGGATTGGCCTTCCAGTGGTCACTCGCAAAGGTTCTCGAAAGTGCTTAAATAGACAGTCTGAACCATTAATGTGACCCCGCCCCTCCGCTGCCCATCCCAACTCACAAGCAGTCGCAGAGGATGACTCTGCTTGGGGGACGATTGCTGCTACTTTGTTTCAAGAGTAAGGCTCGATCGATCATGAGGGGAACTGGCAAAGCCCTTATGGTAGAACATTGAAACCCTTGAAATATAGCATTCACAAACCCTGCACTGAGTACCAGTCACAGTTGGTGTTGCATGTCTACTCCTAATATTTCCCTTTTCTCCTCCTTTTCCCTTACATTTATTAAATATTGTATTTTTGTTTTCCTTACATTATTATTCCTTAGCGCTCTCTTAACTTTTAGTTTTTTTTTTTTTTTTTTTTTTGTTTTTTTTTAAAAACCTTTATTTGACACAGCAGTTATGTACAGTCACGGGCCTACAACCTCCGAGGCCGGCCGCTAGTGTGCAAAAAGGAAAATCAATACAGCGAGCAAATGAGCAACCTGCACGAGGGGGCGGCTACAACAACTTTTAGTTTTAAGGTGGAATTGAACATGTATTTTTTGCAAAGCGATTACTGTACTTGTAGATAGAAGCGCTATATAAGTGCAATGAACAAAAATGCACACTGTGAAATAAAGTTGATTTAAAAATATCTGTCAACATTACATTAGATTTTTTTCAATTTTTCGACAACTTTTCTATTTTTCTTTTTTAGGCAGTGAAGGTAGGGTTGCAAGAAAGGAAAACCATGACTTGTTACATCTCCCAGTGCATTCAAAAATGTTGCTGCTTTTAAGTTAGCCTAGAGCGTTAGTGATGTCTCCAGTGAAGATCCTCACACCTCCCTGTCCAAAACTTCCTTCATATCACCATCAGAAAAATTCGAGCAAATTCAGCTGGGAAAATATTCCTGGAATTAAAGTCAAATTTCATATTGCAGCGCGGCATGAACCTGTGGCATGACTGTGCCATGGTTTGATGCCAGATTTAAAAAATGTGTGGAAGCAGTGAGCTCTAAATGCCATGAAAGCCGGCTTTAAAGCTGCTTTTTATTCATATTATAGCATTTTATTTTGCAAAGAAATAGGCCCCTATCTTTTCTTTTTATTTATTTGTATTTTTACACTTGTTGCCCCTCTTTAAGGTTTGTTTTTTTAGCTTTTCTTTTACCTTCCTGTTTTAAAATATTTTTGACACAATTATTTTTCTTTTAAATGTTTTTCATGTGTTTTGGAAGGTTTCTGACCCTATTCTGGGAGGGCAGACAGGGGTTACTGAGCCCTAACCATGGTAATTGAGGTTATTTGCCACTGGTGTATTGGGGCCCATCATAGGATGGCTCTGCAAACCTTTAAGCAGAAGGGGAATGAGAGCACACTGCCTCATACCGAGATGAGTTTGCCCCTTTGCATTATGGTGAATGCAGTTCACAAATAGCACTTACTTGAATATTAGTAGTAGAATTTCATCAAAGTTGGTGCTGGCACTTCTGTTCATCTCTAGACATGTGTTTTGGGATTTTATTCTTCATCTGTAGAGATCAAAAACAAATTTTATCAGGGGTTGCTGAGAATGCTGCCACAGTCATCTCAGGTCTCAGTACCTCTCACAGGCAGAGATCCAAAAGCTTGTCAGTTCACTGTCTCATGGAACCTTTTTAAACAGAAGGGGGACGGGAGCACACTGTAGAGGACTGTGGCTGCATTCTCAGCAACTCAGAAAGGGGCATTAGTCTTTCTACCCTCCCTGGTAGAAAGCCCACAAAACACTAGGGAAATTCTGAGTAAAAACAAAGGGATGGTGGCCCGCCATTGTATAAGGCAGGTGGGAGGTTTGCTGCAATTAGGGATTTGCCAGTAATCTTCCCCAGGGCAGTAAGAAGTCCACTAGATCCAGGAATTTGAAAATGACACAAAGGATGAGGACTGCATAGTGCCATGCCCCCACCTCTGAGGGAGCAATTGAGTCTTCTGCGCCTGGGGCAGATAGCAGGTTTACCTCAATTGAGGGTTTGCCAGTAATCTGCCCCCAGGGCAGTCAAAAGCCCTAGGATTATACATTGGGGAAAACAGAAGATAGTGGCGACATCCCACATTGGCATTGGGCCATACCCTTACTCCACAACACAATCTTTCAGCCACCCCGATGGGGCACATGGAGGATATGCGCCCTGGATTTCTAAATTGCGCCAATACAAACAAAAGGATGGGTGCAGCAGATAAAGGGTTTTGCCCCCAATTTACTTTCAGGGTTGCAGAAAGCCCACTAGACACCAGAGACTTCTAAATGGCCCCAAAACAAACAAAAGGATGGGTTGGCCCGTAGAGGGGTAGAAAGCTCACTAGACACCAGAGATTTTACTTTTGGGCAAAACAAAGGGGTGATGCTGCCCCACCGTGGCATTGATCCATACCCCCACCCTAAAAGGGGCAACCTAGTCTTTCTGACTCACCCCCTGGGAGGCCAGAGAGGAGGTTTGCTCCACTTTGCCCAGGGTGGCAACAGTGCTGTAAGCCCACTGGATGCCATGAATACATTTGTATAAGAGGTGGTGTCTGGGCCATGCTAGCATCAAACCCCACTTCCACCACTAAAGCCTCAACATTCTTTCTGCTCCCCTAGGAACTAAAGCATCACCATCCCTATAGTAAGTGAGAGGAAACATATATTCTTCTGGGCATTGTTTTCACATATGAGTCAGCAGAGTGGGGTTAAATCCCATCTCAACCTGCTTGCCATGCTGAACGGCGACCTTATTTGGACTCGGGCCAACCACCATCCATGGAAACCTTCAAAAACCAGACATTTCTGAAAACGAGATATCTTGTGTAGTCCATGATGGTGTGCCGGGCTTGGATCCCACTCAGTTGCCTTATCCACAATGCTCTGCAAACCTCGAATTAAGCGCCCGATCACTCCTTTTCATCACGTTTCCGTGACCTAAACGTCCAGAATCTGCAAAGACCCACAGAATTCTTACTCAAGTGTGGTACAGTTTTTATCAAGGAACATGTGGCAATTCTGGGTGGTAGGAAATTTGTGGATGCCTGCAGAACTCTGGAACTTTCCTCCACAAAAATATGATAAAATGTGTGTGTTTAGCTAAAGTTTGAGGTTTGCAAAAAGGCTTCTGGGTAAAAAAAAACCTATGGAGATCCATGCAAGTCACACCACCCTGGACTACCCCAGGTGTCTAGTTTTCAGTTATGTCTGGTTTTGGTAGGTTTCCCTGGTTTTCGGATGAGCTTGGGCCAACATTTCACAGCTATCTACATTGTTTAAAAAGAAACACGTGTTGATTTTGCTGGGTGAAATGTGATGACTCCAGGTCATGATTTGGAGCGTTTTGTGACACAGGTGCTTAGACCAGCCACACAAGTGGGTGCCATTTTCTTAGGGAGCCATGTGGAAACACAGAATAGTACAACATTTGTTTTTACCAATTTGATTTTTATGCATTTGTGGCTTTCAAATGTAAAGCAGTGTACAATAAGGAAGACATTTTGCAAAATGCCCTCTGCATCGCATGATAGTATGAGTAACCACACATTCAGAGGTGTACAAAGAACCTCTGTTCCTAAACTCAATATTTTGTATACATTTGAGAAATACATAGGTTTACTTCATACATATTTTTCATTCATTACATTTTACCATATGAATTATTGCGTAGACGGTACTAAAAAATAATAATTCTGAGGTGTTTGGCTCTGATTATCAAGTCTTTTGGAAGAAACTACAGACCCTATATAACCACGCGACCAGAAAGGTCTATCAAATGTAATGGTATATTGCTTTTATGAATCAGCCATTGTGACAAAAACTACAGATCAAAACATTGTCACAAATATCTATTTTTTCCTACTCATTTTCATTATATTTTCGTTTCTACGATTAGTTTCTTTGGGAAAACTTGGAGGGATCTAGACAAATGACCACTTGCTAAATTTAGTACTTTGTCTACTGTTCAGAAATATATAGTTTTAGATCACCCATGGCTTTCACACCTGTTTGCATCATAAACTGCAAGTAGGTTGAAACCACAAACATTTGAAAAAATGGACTAGCTCTTGGAAAAAAAGACAAAAACGGTGGTAAAAAGTGTGTTTTTTATTACAATTTTGCATGTTCCTGAATGCTGGAAAGATGGTGAAACCTTTTATTGATGCTATTTTAGAGAGAAAAACATAGGCTTTCTAACTCAGCACTTTTTCCCAATTTTCCCTCAAAAACACAATTTAGCTGTATTGGCTATTTTCTCTGTTCAATCCGGATAAATCTACAAAGCCTGAGTACTCGGGGTGCACAATTGGCGTGCATACATTTTGTTGGAAAAAAGTTATGACGTCATCCTTCATAACTTTTTTCCAACAAACCACCCCAAACATCCAAAAAAGGGTTTAGCATCGAAGGAAAGGCTTAGCAGCGAGGTTAATATTAGGCTATTGCAAGTCACGAGTTCCATGTCCATGTAAAGGAATTCAGCCTTTTTCCTCATTCCTTTGTATGGTCATGGAACTCATTGGTGACTTGCACTATCCTTATAATATACGGCAGGAGGTACTTTATCCTAAATATATTAATGGTCACTGGAGTTTTATGCTTTCCTTCTTTTATATATCCTCTGGTTTACTTTGAAAATTATATTTTCGTTTTCAGTGTCGTCAGGAAGAATGATGCAGTCCAGTTAGTATCTTGAATCTATATGGCTTCTACAAGAAAGACATCTATGTGCACACTTACTACCCATTAGAATCCAAAGATCTGCTGTACTGATGATGATCAGGGCAATATTAGCCATTTATGTTATTGGGTTTTTCCCTAGGGTGTGGGGTTGGAGCCTTTGGAAGCTAATTTGAAGCCCGACACCGATTCCCCTATTACTCTCTCTAGGTTCCCCAGGTTTATAGTGTTAGGCGCAACAGGGTAGAGCAGGGAGAAAAGTCAAGAGGAAAAATGCAAAGGCGGTGCTGGTTTGAACATTTCTAATAGGGCTGCTTTTTGTTCCCATTCTGGCCCTGAAAGTTAATTTTTAATTATACAAATAAAATAGGTGTACCACAAAAATGTCTTTACTGTGTTGACTTTTTTGTTCCTATGCTTGCAGGCTGGATTTGGCTATGGATTGCCCATCTCTCGTCTGTATGCTAGGTACTTCCAAGGTGATCTTAAACTATATTCAATGGAGGGCGTCGGAACGGATGCTGTCATTTATTTAAAGGTAAATCAAATCTTTTATTATGTGCTGTAAATCATAAACACTTTGTAAGTATTAAGTGTCTGACTTTTTAGATACTATTTTAAGGAAACGTTCTGATTTGTAAGATGTTATCTTAAATTCTTGAACATATTTGAAATTGCAGTGCAATTGACTCTGTCTTTTTGTCTGATGAATATTATTCCATGGGTGTGCAAATGGCAAATTTTAAATTAAAATTAGTCAGTCACACTAATATTTTTCTTAAAATTGTGATTAAACCTTGCAGAGAATTTAGTGTTATATGCATTAGATGAGTAATGTTAAATACTTTCCTCAGCGTGACTAAACAAGATGGCTGAGCAGACATCTTAAGCGAGTGCTCTTCCGGGCACCCTTCCTAATCCTGCAGAATCCTTTGCTCCCTGCCAGATATAGAGGTCAGCCTGCATGCCCCATAATGAAGTAACACTCACAAAGCCCTCCTGGTGATAGAGGGGGCTTTTGCTTTTTTGCTGATGTGAGTGAACGTGCAGGCCTGCGGCTGGGCTGAATTCTACAAGGTGGTGGCCCAGCAAGAGCACATTGAGCAGGGAGACAGACGGATGCTTGAGGCCTGAGAACCTCCCAGCCCAGTTAAACAGGTTGGGAAGCAGACAGACACCCGTGGGGAATGAACTGAGAGGCGTTGGCTGAGTGGAGCGCACCGAGTTCAGGTGAGTGCCTGATCTGAAAATGGCGGTGGGACTACACTGAAGAACATTGGATGGGGCCCGGTGTTGGGCCGGGTGCATATGCAGCCTAGTGGATTGGCGGGAGTGGCCCTGGTGTCTGCTAGCAAGGAGAGCTACTTCACAGCATAATACATGGCGGCCGACAAGGACGCTCCCATCCCCTACATGACCCTCCCACATTAGGACCCGCAGAGGCAGAGAGCAGGCATCTCCATAGAAATCATGGCTGGAGAGATGTAGAGAGCCTGGTCTTGTGAGCTGCATCCTCTCCGACCTACAGGTACCAATTGGCTGCCTCCTAGTAGCATGAGCATATGGTCTGAACTGTGTCCCAGCATATTTGAGCCTAAACCTGAGCAATACTGATGAGCAGGAGCCTCTAGTCTTTAACTTTACAGCAATGGATGTTGTAGATATGAAGGGGACCTGGAGCCCGGCCCCCGTGCACCTGATTTTGGAGTCATTGACCTGGCCTCCCTTAGTCCTTCCGATTTTGAAGCAATACATGAAGGACACAGTTGAAAAAGACCCTATAACCTAAGGAGAACTGGACGGCAGACACAGGGGTTCCCCCTAAGAATCACAAACTTCTTGGCATGGCACAAAATAAATTAGTAGCTTTCTTCGCAGTTATGGGCCGAGACAGTTCCTCGAGGAGGCCCCACACTAAACTCTCAGAAAGGAGATGAGTCCCAGACCTTGCCCCAGGGGATGAAACGTCCAGAGAGCAGATACTGACGGCCATTGCCCAGTTGAAGCAGACGATAGAGCAGAAAATGGATACCATATCCGTTGATGTCAACCTTAATGTGCAGGTCTACTCAAGTTGAAAAAGAAGTCGCTGGAGACGGAGCAATAGTGAGTGAGATCACTATAGAAGTAGAAGACCTACGAACGATGATCCGCAAACTTATGGACAGAAAGCATATTTGGATGAGTGCCTGGAGGATGAGTACTGGAAATCACGGAGGTGTGACCTCCAGTTGTAGGCTTTCCGGAACATGTGGAGGACACCACACCATAACTGTTTCTGAAGGGATGGCTTGTGAGCCTGCTTGTGACCACCTACACACCCAACTCTAATAACATTCAGAAGATCATCTGCAAATGCTGGTCTATCTTACAAACAGGTTCTCTCAATATCCCTGTACCCCGTTTTGTATTTGAGCAGACTATCAACATGCAGAATATGCTGGTACACACCAGACCACATAAACCTCCTAGAACTGAGAACCGCCATCCATGGGATCTTCCTCCTATCACGGGGCACTACCCCTGTGGAACCGGTGGTGTATTTCATCTTACCAAAGCTACCAAGGAGATAATGTTAGACACCACACATTCCTGGACCTTAAGGAACCACACTAATTGCGACATGAGATATAATGGCATGACCACCAGGCAGGTAAATGTCTGAGTCATAGAACATCAGAGTGGGATCTGGTCTAAGAAGACCACTACTAAGATGGGAACACACTTTAAAGATAGGAACCACACTTCAGATGAGGTCACTTGGACATGTAACTCTTAGTCATTTTAACTCTCTTATTTTCTCCAATTTACACTCTGAGCACTCTCACACATGACTCATCACAACTAATAACATCTTTAAAAGATCTCCCGCAAAGAGCCCCCTGGATCGGCCAGTTGGACGTTGCAAAACATTACTAACAAGGAGCTGCCCGATGATGAAGCATGACACCCAAATGGGTGTGTAAAGGCTCTTGCTTATGATTTATTAGACTCCTCCGACCTGTCTTTACAATAGGGTTCCTACCTTTGTGACATTATAGGAACTGCATACTCATGGTTTATAGGTTCGTTCTGAGTAGAGGTCTGGAGCTAATTTCTTTATGTAGGAATGCCCTGTAAAACTATCTTAGCAACTTACTCCACATGCAAGCTGTATAGAGTGTCTGCTGTATTTCTTGTGTGGGTCGTGTTATATATCATGAGCACGGAAGAGTATGTGAAATGCTTGCTTAATGCATTTATATGTGGAAAAACTGCCCAAGTAGAAGGTTATAATCCGCTATGAGAGTTGGGATTTCCATCATCTTGCTGTTAAATAGATCACCAGTCGTCGTTAGTCCTTCGGTTTGCCAGAGGCGCCATTGCCCTGGTTGCAACCAGTCTGTTTTAGTAGGAAGGTCTAATAGGGGAATGGCAGGCGCATTGGATGCTTATGTACCAGTTAGCTTGTTAGTGCTGGGCAGGCAGATCAAAGCGGTACGAAGTAGCCCAGCTCCGTAGTATGCCGATCAGGGCAGTTGGTGAGGAACAAGAGGTTGTGCAGTAGGCCCTCTTTGAAATCATTAGTAGTGAGCCCCGTTTCGTATAAAGAGCTCCCGAGAGGCAGCGAACCGTCCATTGCAGCTGTGAAGCTAACTAATAGCTTTCAAAATCCAGAAGGGCCCTCACTCCTGTGGTCACTGGGAGCTTCAATGTGGTGAGGGCTAGTCAGCATCGTCCCGTCCCCCAGATCATCGTAACCAGAGATGAGTCCAATTGCCTAAAAATGGAGTGCGAAACAAACAGAGGGAGATTAATCAAGTTAGCTAGCAGGCAAGGTATCTTTACCAATGCTACCTAACCTATCACTGACAGTGGTAGGGAAGACCAAAAAGCAATCTGAGCCTAAAGCCCTCGCATCATCCTGCCTAAATTTCTGTCACGTAAAACCACAGGGGAGCAATAAATGTTGATCCTTAGGTACCGAAACATGACCATTTCTCACTTCAGTCTGGGGTCCAGGTGTGCTTGGAGAGAAAGCTCACAGCTCTGTTGTAGGAGGAAAATACAGGATATGGCCCAGTTCACTTCAAGGCCGGAATGAGTTACAAAATCAGCTCATACCGGAGTTATAGAGGACAAGTCATCATTTACATCTCAAATGTATAAGAGGAAGTCATCCACGTAAAAGGATACAGCTTGTGTCTTGCCCCAGGCCGTTATCTCCTAGTGTGCTCCAAGGAGACGTAAGCAGACTGCTAATGCCTCAATTGCCATGGCGAAAAGAAATGGTGAGAGTGGGCAGGCCTGTTGGGTGCCCACTCTCAAGGCTGGCTACTTGGAGGAGCTCCCCAAGGACGTGATATATATTTTTTCGAAAGACATACCAGGCCTATTCTATGGAAGGTACAAACTGAATCCTAACAATTACATATAGACATTGGAGGTTATGTGCCCAATGAAATAAAGTGAAGAAGGGACATTATAAATACGCGAATGACGTTGCTTTGATATTCCAAATGCAGCCGGATTTGCAAGTTTTTGCATAGATACAAACAGTTTGAGTGGGGGCAAGTCTATTGCTTAATTATAGGCGGTGTTCTATACAAAAGCGGATAAAACATAAGGAATCATTTCACTGAGAGAATAATGTTAATGTCTTGATAAAGATGGTTTAAATCTATAGACACCAACGAAACGCGTCGACGCAATTACATACACAATTCGTTGTTTGATTTGGTTCGTTGGATACTAAAGGAGGAACAAGTATCAAGCTCCAATCAATAATCTTCTTTAGACGAATGTGTTCTTTACAAATACTTAATTTAGTGTCTAATTCTTTTTTCTCTCAAGAACTGTTTTTAACATATTTTCTCAAGATTTTTCTGCATTTTTATTGAGTACTTCAACATATGCATGAAATATTGAGTTTTTACTTGTCTTTTAAAAAACATTTCTGTATAAATTGATTGTACTTATGTTTTATTTTCTGTATGTGCAACAAATGAATGGTGTTAATAAATTTTGTATTGATTTATATTGGCGACTTGTTGTTCAGTTCATTGTTTGGGCAAAATACTTTTATATCTTTCTATTCCCTTTTCTTCTCTATTATTGCTGATCATTTGGTGTGCATGGTTTTTGAGATACTAGGCTATCCAAGGGGATTCTTTTCTTTGCCCTGTTGGGTGCCTCTGCCAGCGGGTCATAAAGCACAGATGCAGTTCACTGTTTTACCCATTCAGAGAGAGTGGAGTTTAGGATTCATATCCATTTTCCCCACTATGGGTCCACCCCGAATATTCATAGCATTTTATGCATATAATCCCAGTGCAAAGAATCCAAGGCTTTCTCAAAATCTGATACATGCTCCCGTTGGCATTGATCCCAAAATGAGAGGGGAGCGATGTTCTAGATATATCCAACTGGGACTGAGGGGGAAGAGCATACCGCCTAAGATTTAAACTAGAAGTTGTTGTCTGCGGATGTGACCTAAAGATGAGCGTCAAAGTGCAGCATAGTGCTGAAGTCACCACAAGTACTGGAAACAGTACATAGGGACAGTGTAGTGTCTCAGCCTCTATGAACGCAGCTAGCATTCTGCGTGGTGGGACGCGGAAACTGTTGGACCTTCCCCAGCTTAGTGGATTACATATTAGGAGTGCATTTATACTTGGACTTCACTTATAGGGAACATTTATTTGTAACTCAGTCCTGTGAATTGGGGAACATATGGGAAAGCTCGAGTTTTTAGGGTGTTTACCCAGTGGTGAGAAGGGTTGTTGGGAGGATCGTGCACATTGGGGAGGGGGGTACTCAGGGTGGCGTCAAAGAGCTTTGACATTACTCCAAAGATGGTCTGGACCCCTAGCAGGTTGCCAAACTGATCACAGCGGGAGGGTCTGTGGTGTGGCCACACAGAGTTTACTCCAGGATTATGGGAAGTACTTACACCAAGGCACTCCATATAGCAATGTGAAACATCAGAGGCATCAATGCCTATACTAAAAGTTATAGGGTTCATACTTACCCCCAGAGACGTGGTATTTGAGCTGTCATGCTGCAGGACATGCACTTAACTGATGAGTAAGAGAACAAAATGAAAAAGAAATGTAGCAGACAGATATTTTCCTCAACATATTCCTCTTATGTGAGAGGAGTTACGATATGGGTGGCCCCCAGTGTACTCTTTCAGCATAGACATGTACACGCTGATGTAGAGGGCAGATTTGTGCTCCTCTGTGGGATGCTAGATAGACAGGTGGTCTGCCTTATAAGCTGATATGCAACCAATTCAGACGTTAAAACCTTTTACTGGACCTACTGCTCCCATACGTAGACCTGCCTCTTATTTGGAGGGATGACTTCAACTGCATACTGGATTGGGAGCATGCACAGATGCCCGCCCAGGCTACATATGAAGTTAGGTATAACCACAGTGCTGTCCGATGTGATGGGGCGGTTGGGATGCATCGATATCTGCATGCCATGCACCTCCACACATACACAATACTCCTGCTATTCAGCGACACATAATAGACATAGAGGCTGGGCCGCATACTAGTGACAAGGGACTTTGGTATCAGGAAACAAAACGCCACATACCTAAACAGATTCCTCTCTGACGACTCACCATGACTAGTGATGTATATGGGCAGTGGGCAAAGGGACCAGATGCTCCCTTGGAGACTGAATCCAAAGGTCTTGAAAGACAAGGTCTTTAATTCGAATATCAAAACGGCCATGGAGACCTATTTGGAACACAAATGGGGATCCACAAACATGAGGGCGACTGAGTGGGATGCTCTGAAGGCAGTGGCCAAGTGGGAAAATCTTTCCAAGACATTTGGTATTAAAATACATTTGACGTAAGAACTAACACAAAGGAAGACCTAGCAGGTGGAGTTACAGGCCCGGGACAATGCTGATCAAACCCAGACAGGGACCCTCTTAGTACATGTCCGCCAAAATAGCAACACTCTGGGACACACTTAACAAACATACACTTCAAGAGTACTGACAGAAGCTGTGGGGGACAAATCAGGGCTACTCTTAGTCTGGCTCTTAAAGAGAGAGACCCCTTCCCCTTTGAATCTCTCCCTAAACAATATGGAGGGATTGAGAGCAGCTTCCCATACCAACAATCAGGCAGGAGGCTAGAACAGGGCTAGGTGTGGAAATTACACAGGAGAAAATGCTAGCCGCCATACGCGACTTAACCACACAGACGACACTGGGAGGGGACAGATCTGTCTGCATTTTATCAAATGTTATGTTATGTTAAATATATTTCTAAAGCGCGCGTACACCCAAAGGTTTCATGGCGCTGTTGCAATGTCGTACTGGATCAGGAGGATTACTGGTAGGCTTGAGTGAATAAGAGGGTTTTGAGGAGGGATCTGAAGTGAGGCAAAGATATTTCGAGTCTGAGTTGTGGAGGAAGGGCATTCCATGTTTGAGGTGCAAGGAAGGAGAAACTAAGCCCGCCGTGTCTTTTCCGGTTGAAGCGAAAAGGGGTGAGGAGATTGGCATGCGACGAGCGGAGAGGACGCGTGGGGGAGTAACGGGTGATTAGGGAGGAAATGAAGGCGGGCCCGCTACCAGTTAGGGCTTTGAATGTAGTACAGCCCAATTTAAACAAGCAGCGTTTGGCAACAGGAAGCCAATGAAGAAGTTTCAGCAAGGGGCGGACGTGTTTGGTACGAGATTGGTGGGTAATGAGGCGAGCGGCCTGATTCTGGACCAACTGAAGGCGATGGAGTTGATAGATAGAAATGCCAACATAGAGGGAGTTGGCATAGTCAATCCGGGAAATGACTAGAGCCATGAGTATCACAGTGAGGGCCTCGGTGGTGAAAAATCTTGCAATCTTCCGAATTCTGCGTAGGTGGAAAAAGCATGTGGAAGTAACAGCACCGATCTGGGGCTTCATGGATAGGTCATTACTAATTATTACTCCAAGGCTTTTGACTGATTTGGAGGGTGTAGGGGGAATTCCTAACGAGGGGGGCCAAAAATTGTCATTCCAGGGGTTTGTAGGGCCAGTCAACACCAGCTCGGTCTTATCAGGGTTGAGTTTTAGTTGGCTGGTATTCATCCAATCCCTGATAAAGCATAGAGTAGCCTGAAAGCTGGATACAGACGCAGTAGTGGGATTAATGTTAAACACGAGTTGAAGATCGTCCGCGTAATTAAAGCAGACTACTTCAAAGTTGCGGAGTGAGTAGATTAAGGGAGCCATATATAGATTAAATAGTAAGGGGGATAGAGAAGAGCCCTGTGGTACACCGCAGGTGAGAGTGGTTTTTTTGGCTGAAAAGGTTGCAAGGCGAACGGCCTGCAAGCGGTCCCCCAGAAATGAGGAGATCCATTTTAAGGCCGTGCCCTGAATGCCAGCATCTCTGACACGGTCGATCAAAAGCTTGTGATCGACCGTGTCAAAGGCGGCCGAGAGGTCTAGGAGAACAAGGGCCTGAGAAAGGTTGTTATCTGCTCCCCTGCGGAGTTCATTCATCACGGCGAGAATGACCAGCTCAGTAGAGTGCGCTGGCCTAAAACCGGCCTGGCAGGGGTCAAGAAAAGACGAACGTTCAATGAAAGAACTGAGGCATTGTGTAACATGGGCTTCCAAGATCTTGCTCAGGTAGGGAAGGAGGGAGATGGGACGGTAATTGGTGAGATTGGTAGGATCGGCATGGGGCTTCTTCAAGATGGGAATGACCTCAGCAATTTTAAAGGAAGTGGGCACAACTCCAGTTTGTAGTGAGTTATTGAGAAACGCAAGCGGGGGATTGGGGCAGGAGAGGAAGGCTTCTCGGAGGAATAGGGGGGGGCAGGGATCTGAGGGGGAGCCCGAGCTGACCTTTTTTAGGAGTATAAAAAATTCTTCTTTGGAGATCAGAGGGATTTGATCGAGGAACTGAGTGTTTTTGGGTGAGGTCCCCAGAACTGATCGGGGGATGGACGGAGGAATACTCTTCTTGATAGTGGAGATTTTCTGGATGAAAAAGTTATTAAGAGCATCACAGAAATCCTGAGTTGGTGCTGATTTGATGGTGACTCTGTCAGGGAGAGATAGTTCATTGACAATGGAAAAAATGTCTTTAGTAGTGGTAGACGAGTTAGTGATTTTTTGTGAAAAGTACGAAGATTTGGCTGCAGTAATGGCTTTTTGTAATCAGTTAGTAACTTAGTGAAGATATCTTTTGTGTTAGTGGAATAGCTACGTCTCCACCTACGTTCTGCTTGTCTGAGGAGAAGCTTTTTTTGTTTGAGGTCCTCTGTAAACCACCGCTGGGCGTCATGAGGCCGCCTGATGATGGAGAATTTGCAAGGGGCAACAGTATTACTGGCCGCACATAGCCAATTGTGGATGGCAGTTTCTTGAGCTTTAAGACAACTGGTGTCCGTGGGCAAGGAGGTGGAGAGTAGGGAACAAAACTCCTCTTTGTTCGCTCGGCTCCAGTTCCTGGTTAGCAATTTTTCTGACGTTAGAGGTTTAGCTGATCGAGGATAGAGTAGTGGTCAGACCAGGAGCAGGGAGAGATGGATAAAGAGGAGATGGACAGATTAGCTGTCCATAACTGGTCGAGGATATGTCCTTTAATATGAGTGACAGTGCGAACATGCTGGGTACAATTAAGGCCCGAGAGAAGGTCTGTGAATTCTCGGGAAAGAGGAGTTTCATTAGGGTCAGAAGGCCAGTAGTTGAAATCACCGATTATCATTAATTTAGGGTTATTTATTATGATTTGGGAGATAAGATCACCAACTAACTGAGGAAAAGAAGGCATAGGGTGAGGAGGCCATAGAACAGGACACAAGTAAAAGAGGCCAGAGGGGACTCGAGCTTGATAATAAGGATCTCAACAGAGGGAATGGGGATGGCAGTAAGAACGGTAAACTGTAGTTGATGAATTATGGCTGCCACACCACCTCCTGCTTGCCCAGCGGGTCTGTTGGTTTGTAGAATGTAATACCCCGTGGGAATGGCGGCCAAGATATCTGGAAGGGAGTCAGCCATGAGCCAGGTTTCAGAGAGGAGAAGAACATCAGGTTTAAAAGTATCAAGGAGGTAGAAAATTTCTAGTTGGTGTTTTGAGAGTGACCGCGTGTTTAAATAATAGAATTTGAGTGGTTTTTTGGAGGGGCAAGGAAGATTAGAAGAATTTGGTGGGGATACAGAAAGGTCTTTCCTAGGCAATGGAGGGGATGGGGCACAAAAAGAAGGATCGGGGGACAGAATTCCACAGGAGGCGAGTTTCAGTTTTAGTCGTGGCATGATAGGCCAAGGGTAGCGAAGAGCGCATAGCTCCCTAGAGGAATATTTCCACAGTTGGGCGGCGTGACCTGGCCCTTGTCCCGGTCGGTCGCGGACGGGTGCAGACGGGCTTGCCTTTAGCGCGCCCGGTGCGCGCGTCCGCTGCGCGCTTGCGCTGGCATGCTCAATTTATAACCACAGGCTCGCGGTTTCTAGAGCGCGTCTTAACCCCTCACCAAAGATGGCGGCCCCGCTGGTAACTGCCAAGTCCTCCGCCCGCGAAAACGCGGCGGTTCCGAACAATGGAGGCAGAGATGGTAGCGAGGCGGGCCCAAGGATGCGGGTAAGGTGATGGCAAAGCAAATTTTGTTTAAAAGCAGGGTGCAAACAAAATTACATGTAAGACAGAAAAACGTGATAACAGGTTTTGTTTAAAAAAAGAGAACACCTCCCGGCTTCCGCCTCAGGAAGTACGACTAATGCTGCGCGCTTGCGCTGGCATGCTCAATTTATAACCACAGGCTCGCGGTTTCTAGAGCGCGTCTTAACCCCTCACTCAAATTTATGCTGAACTATTAGCGGATAGGTTTCTTGACATTTACCTGGAGGCCCACCGAGCTACAGCTGTACCAGTCACCATGAGTGAGGCAATAATAGTTATGGTCTCAAAACCCATTAAAGACCACAAGGAGACAGCCGAGCAAAGGTAGATTAATAAAGTAATATAGAAGGCAGGATAAAAGTACCATCTTTACCAATGCTACCCGACCGATTACCTACAGTGGTAGACCCCTTTTAATACTAAATGTGGACCCGAAGGTCCTCCCCAACGTGTTAGCTTTAAGGCTCCTCCCTAAGGTGGGGGCCCTTTTTCATGAAGACCAATGTGGGTTTATCCCATGTTACAACACCATGGTGAACATATGGTGTCTGCATCATGTCATGTCCTGGCGTGCATAAGAGATGGTGCCCTGGTTGCCCTCTACATTGAGAAAGCCTTTGACTACCTCAGGTGCGAATATATGTTTGAGATTTTTGCCACAATGGGATTTGGCCCTAACTTTTTTGAAGGGATTTAACATCACAGATCCGCTCAAGCAGTAGGTCCTCGCCCCAGTGGACCATAGAGAGCGGTACAAGACAGGGCTGCCCCCGTTGCTAATGCTTTTTTGCCTTAACAATGAAGCCTCTGGCCATAACACTCTGATAACACGACCCTGGGGTATGAGAGTAGGTGTATGTTCTCTTTGTGTATGTGGACGATAATCTGGCGTATCTGACCCGCCCTGAGGAGTCTGTCCCTGCCCTCTTTCAGGAATTGGAAGCTTTTGCGTTGGTGTCGGTCTTAGGTTAAGTAGGCAAATCCAGTGCTCTACCCCTGCGCAAATTTGGAAGGTGGTTCTCTTACTGCATTACCTTTGGGATCCTGTGGGAACGAAGAGCATTCAGTTATTTGGACATCTGGGTGGCTGATATTGCCGCCCTAGACTTATCAGCTCAATGTTAAGAGGGTCTTGCGGCTCTCAATAACCTTTTAGAGTGCGCTCCCCCTTTCTATAATGTGTAGGATGGCACTTGCAAAAATGGTCCTGCTGCCCAGATGCCTCTATGCACTTTAGGAGCAACCTTCCACAAGCTGAATAGCTTCTTGGTTTCCTTAGTCTGGGATGGAGGTTGGAGTAGAGTCCGATTGGAAGTGCTGAAGCTGAAGTGGGAGCGAGGCGGACTCGGTCTACTGGACTTGGAATTCTGCTACATGGCATCAAAGCTTCAACATGTTTCCAAATGGTGTTATGACGAACTAAACTGGGAGCTCCATGTTTGAAAGGAAAAGTGGATAATGGTCTGCTGCTGGTTTGCCTGATTTGGAGCCTGAAACACCCCAAGGGTACCCCAGAAGTGGTCAAACATGTTGTGGAGATCTTGGAACGAGTGGTAAGGCGGGTGCTGAGGCACCTAACCTTTAGTAGAGCCCTATCAATAGATTTGCTACAACCGTTCTACCAAACATGAGATATTGACATAGGGAGCCTGGAGGGAGGGCAGATGCCTAACTGTGGGAGATCTGTATCCAGGAAAGAGGTTCTTGAACTTCGAGGAGGCCAGAGAGAGCATTGCGGCCGTCACAGGTCAATTTCTGCTATTTGCCATATTACCATGCACAGCTAGGGAGATTTGGACGGATTTCCTAGATATTCCATAGATATCATGGATACTGGAGATGCCCCTGCAAGAAATGGGTGGGATGAGGACTAGTGTCTCGTATATATAAAGTATTGACAGAAGACAGACCACCAATACAACTCAAGGCTCGACAGGCCTGGGATAGGGACTTGCCGACTCCTTTAACATACACAGAATGGACACAGGCTTGTACCCAGGTACAAGAGATGGCCAGTAACACCAGATTCAAACAAACACACTATCACTTCCTACACCAGACCTACATGACACCCGAAACATTGCACAAAATATTCCTCACTAGTTCCTCAGCCTGCCCCAAATGCAAAGAGCAAGATGCCACAGTCCTATATAGGACATGGGCATGTATAGCAATAATGGGATACTGTGAGGGGGTGGTGAGGCGACTATATATTAGCCAGCTTGGATTTGTGGCCACTCATAGACGACATGGTGGTAGTAAGTAGAGTCGAGAGTGACCACAATCCCCTTGCACTGTGTATCAAGGTTAATATTTTTGCAGCCTCCCCCACCTACCCAGATGGCAGTTCCCCTATAGATGTCATCATTACCAACGATCTTAGAAGGGTGAGATGGCCGAAGATCGCCACTTGTGAATCTTCACGTGTGGCCATCAGGGAATTAATCAACAGTACCATGGTCACACTTAATAAAATGGAATCCCAAAACTTGATCAAGGATAACATCCGGGATTCCCACAACAAACTCTTCGCGGAGCTCAAATCCTTTTTTGTGAAAAGCCAACCCGCCACCGGTAGGGGTAAAGAGTTGAGACCACGTACGTGGTTCAATAAGGACTGCAGAATGGCTCAAAGTGCTCTGAAAGAGGCCATTAAATCAGGCTCTCTTTCTACCATCCAAAAGTGTAGACTTGTTTCAAAAACGCCCAACACAAGGCCAAGCAAAATTGGGATGAGGAGCGTTGGAGGGATTTATATCAGGCTTGTCATGATCGCAACATGGTCCATTTCTGGCATCTCCTTAAATGGGGTAACTCCCCCTCGGATATTCGCCCCTCTAATCAAGTAGAACCACAACAATGGGTAGCGTATTTTGAGGAACAATTTAAGGTTGGTGCTTTAACGGACAGGCAGTTTTCTTGTCCTCTAGTTGTTGAAAATACACTAAAATTTTCCCCTGATGAAACTAAGTTAGTCCTACGTTTGATCAAGAGTGGTAAAGCCCCAGGACCTGACTGTATCCCTCCCGATCTATTTATTCAGGAGCAAGATGTATGGATTCTATACTTGACCCTCCTGGCTAATGCCCTTGCGGGTGGTGCTGTAGTCCCTGACTAGTGGCTCGGGGCAGAGATACTGCCGATATATAAGAAAGGCGATCGCTCTGCCCCGGGCAACTACAGACCCATTAGTCTAATAGACGCAGTACAAAAAATTATTGCCCGCCTTGTACTCGGTCGTATCCAAATTTGGATGTCTGACTTTGATGTGTTGTCTCCACTTCAGGCAGGGTTTCGTTCTCACACTGGGACCCTGGACCAAGTATTCAGGGTAGTACTTCTGTATTGGAAGGTTGTCTTTTTGGGGGGAGGCAAATTGTATGCAGCCTTTGTAGACTTAAGGTCTGCGTTTGACCTTGTGCCGAGGGACAAGCTATGGAAAGTTCTCTTGGACATGGGCATGCCAAAAGATCTGGTTTCTTTTTTGGTCACCGTACATGAAAACACGTACGCCCGTGTCCGATGGGGTAAACCCGGGGAGCTGACCGATAGATTTAAAGTATCCAAAGGTGTACGACAAGGGTGTGTACTCGCACCCACCCTGTTTTCATTATTTATCAATGGGGTTGTAAACTACTTCTTAAATAGCCCTACAGATGCACCTACCTTGGCAGGAATGAAGATTCTCCTGCTCATGTTCGCGGATGACACCCTTTTGATCTCGAGGACGAGACAGGGACTGCAGCTGGCCCTGTCTCGCTTCGAGATCTTTTGCCGCGAGCATGAGTTGGAAATAAACGTTGGGAAGACCAAGTTTATGGTTTTTCGCGGCCCTCGGCGGGTTAAGGCGGAGGTGTGTTTGGGTGGTGTCAACTTATCCCAAACGGCAGTATTTACTTATCTTGGAGTCACTTTTAGCGAGACGTGCAGCTGGTCTCACCAGCTGGATCTTCTCGCGCTCAATCATGCCCAACTGGGAGGAGCTTTGTTGAAAGAGCACAAACACTCTTTAAAAAACCAATAGCCCCCCTCATGAAGATCTACGGCTCCAAGATTTTACCTGCAATTTTATATGGAGCTGAGATCTGGGGCTTTAATAACTTGTCCAAATTGATAACTGCCCAGAATAAATTCCTCCGGACAGCTATTGGGCTTCCTCAATCCACTCCACGCATCCCTCTTTTGTTTGACCTGGGAATTCAGCCTATAGAGGACTGGGCAGGGTATAGACCCCTGGCGTTCTGGCGCCGCTTGTGGACGACCCCCGAACTATCTAACTATGCAAAAGCCCTTCTGGAGATCAAAGGGTTGGAGGGGTCGCATAGGATTCCCTGGTTGTCTAGCATCAAAACCCTGTTGTATGATCTCGGGATGCGTGATCTATGGGTTAACCCTGATACAGAAGTTTTCCCGGCAAAAAAGGTGCTTAAGGATGCGTACTGGAATTACATTAAGAATAGGAGATGTGCTTCCCTTACAGGTTCTACGATGACGGCTTCTTTCCTAGTTTTTAAGGATGACTCTGTCTATGAAAGTTACTGGGATACTATCTTGAAGTTCCTAGATCGTAAGTTGTATCACCAGTTCAGAGTGGGCGCCCTACCACTGCGAGGACTCACCAAAAGTTGGAGTCCTCTTGGTAGTGATAAGTGCCCATTCTGTGTAGACAAGATTGAAACCATGGACCACTTCCTTTTTTGTTGCCCAACTTATCAACTTCCTAGACGTATCTGGCTTCGACCTGCATGCAGACTAATGAGCACCCGTTCTGCACAGGTCGCTAGTAGAATTTTGAAAACCGATACTTCCACTCCTTTTTTTTTTTTTTAATTCTTTTTTTATTTTACCATATTGCACATATAATAAACATATTTTAGCACCATACATTTCAGCAAATTCATGGAAATCCTTAACTTCATCTATACACAACAAATTCAATACAATTAACCATCAAGTGGATCAAATTCTCATATTGGTGTTTTTTAACCATATACTTATAATTCAACCTTACTCAACTGCCTAGGGCTAAATAAGGCCTGCCTTCCACATGATGATGGGTTCCCATATTTTTAACCCCAGCTGTCTTTTTCTTTTTCCTTTTCTTTCATATATAGACTTTTCTAGGTTGTATGCTTGCAGAAGATTGGCTAGCCATGTATGCCAGGCTGGGGGATTCTTATCCAGCCATGCTCTGGCTATCATAAGTCTGAAAACTGCCATAGCTATAAACATGAATTCCCTTTGCGGTACGTCACAGTCTGGGCTTATCCCCATTAAAATCCACAATGGCGTAAGTGTAAGATGTATGCCTAGAGATAAATTCATGAATACCTCTATATCTTTTATCAAGGTATACAGCTGAGGGCAGGTTGCGAAAATATGTACAATATCCGCTCCCAACGTATTGCAGCGGTAACAAGAAGTCCCTGTATTACCCCCCCACTTAAGGATTCTAGCAGGAGTGTAATACAATGAATATAGGGTTTTATAGTGTTGTGATTGTAGAGGAGCCGAGCATAAAATTGTATAAACCAATTCCAGTGACTCCAAAAACCACTGTTCTTTCCCACTTAGAGCTACAGCCCATTTTTTGCTATATTTCTCGACGTCGTCTGATTTCCTCTTTATCAGACTTGCATAAAAACTCCTGATTGAACAGTCCCCTGATGTCTTAATTTTCTCTAGGATTTCATTCTCTATAAACCCAGCGGGTCCCCCCTATTTATTCTTCAAAAAGCTTCTTACTTGAAGATACTTAAAAAACCCATGTCTATTGATACCAAATTTATTTAATAAGTCTGTGAACTGCAACACTCCCTCAGAGTCCATAATATCTCCTATCTGGGTTATACCTTTATCTGCCCATTCCGCCATTGTCCTATCGGCAAATATTTCCGCTGGAAAAGACCTATTCTTGTACAGTTTAGTGTATCTATTAAGTCTTCCCAAACCAGCATTTTTAAGGAAAGCCTTCCATACCTTAATAGCCCCAACAATAGTCTTAAATCGTGTTCTTTTATAGTACCCAAACTCAATACAGTTCAGGAAGCAGTTTTCCGAGTCATCCCCAAGCACGATGGCATAGATTTTAGTTGAGTTCAATGTAGTTCTTACATTAGATCCACCCCCTCCGATTAGTCCTTGAATATATTGCAGAGTTGCTGCCCAATAATATAACCTAAAATCTGGTGCACCCCACCCGCCCCTCTCCCTAGGAAGTGAAATAAACCTATACGCCCTACGGGTCTTCCCTTGGGCCCAAATGAATCTATTTAGTATTGCCTCCAGTGCGTTAAACCATGTGGCGGGGAAAGACAGAGGGATAGATCTAAAAAAGTAAAGAAATCTAGGCAAAATTAACATTTTAATGATATTAGTACAACCCACCAGGGATAAATGTAAATTGTGTAGTCTTTCCAAATCCAGTTTTACCTTATTAAACAGCGGTGTCATATTCCTCTCTACTAGCTTATCCAAATCTGCTGTAATTGTTACCCCAAGATATACCGCAGAATCAACCACCCGAGCGTCCATACAATTAGAATATCTATTCTCGACTATTTGAGTCTTCGGTCTGTTCAATCTGTAGCCTGATATTTGTCCAAACGTTTGTGCGGTCGCTTCCACTTCCTTAATTGCCGGTATCGGGTTGGGTGTCAAAATGGCCACGTCATCGGCGTATGCCAGTGTTTTAACCACAACGGTATTGCACTTCATAGGAGAGATGCACTGGTTGTCTTCCAACCTTCTTAATAAAGGATCTAAATATAAGGCAAAAAGAAAGGGGGAGAGGGGGCACCCCTGTCTAGTACCCCTAGTGATTTTAACCGAAAGTGAGCTTCCCCTGTTGACTTTTATTTTAGCTGTCGGACCTTTGTATAATGTTTGGATGGCTGTGATATATCCTCCACCTATGCCACACCATTTTAAGACCGACCACAAATACCTCCAGGAAACCCGATCGAACGCTTTCTCTGCATCTAAAAAGAGAGCTGCCATCGGGTCTCCTAGAGTATCTGCTGCATCAAATGCTGTGATTACCTGTCTCACATGGCAGGTAGTTCCCTTCCCTGGAATAAAGCCATGTTGTACTGGGCTTACCAGGGTTTCGATAATACCAGCCAATCTATTTGCCAGCATTTTTTAATAGACTTTAACATCCGAGTTCATTAATGTAATTGGCCTATACGAGCCTGGCAATGACGCGGGCTTCCCTTTTTTTAAAATCACTATAATGTCCGCCCCACCCCAAGATTCGGGGCTTTCGCCCCCTTTCTGTGCCTGTACCATAATATCAAACATGTCCCTTAGCAACACCATTTGAAAAACTTTGTAAAATTCCACCAGGACCTGGTCCGGTCCAGCTGCCTTACCGGAAGGTAATTTAGACAATGCTATGGTGAATTCTTCCCTTTGGAGGGGGGCTTCTAACATGACTTTAGCTTCCTCTGTTAATACGGGAGGAGGGGTGCCATCAAGATAGGCCTCTATCTCATTTGACCAATCTCCTGGATCAGCGGTATAAAGTTCCAGGTAGAATTGCCTGAAAACATCCCTCACCTTATCGGATTCCGTTAAAATAACACCTTGGCTATTGGTAATCTCCTTGATCTCTGTAGTAGCTAGTTTCTGCCTAGCCCGGACAGCTAAGATATGGCCCACCCTTTCACTTAATTCGTAAGCATTTTCTTTCCTAGTGAGGAAGTCCTCAGCAGCTTTCCTGGCAATAGATTCTGTGATTTCAGCACGAAGTACAGCAATTTTGAGCAATTGCTGCTCTAGTGGACGGTGATTCTGTATATTAAGGGCCATCAGTTCTTCCTCCTTAAGTAATATGTTTAAGGCTTCTTCGGTCTTATGTCTCTCCTTTTTGTTTCTTGCTAAGACATAACTCAGGGTCTCGCCCCTAACCCCAGCCTTAAACGCATCCCATACTACCCCTGGAGGTGCTGTTCCCCGATTCACATCCCAGTAATTCCTAATCCAAGTATCCATAAACTCCCGATAAACCTCGTCTTTTAATAATTTTCTTTCAAAAGTCCATTGGGTGACCTTATTTTGCATAGTCCCTATACTCGCTGTTAAAACCAGGGGATTGTGGTCTGAAAGAGCACGGGGGTATTTATCAATCCGCGAGCCCTGTATCATGGATCTAGAAATTAGAAAATAATCAAGCCTAACCAAGACTTTATGGGGAGCTGAATAAAATGTACTACCATCTAGATGTGGGTGTGAATTAATCCATGGATCTTCCAGGGAGTTATGATAAACCATATCTGAGAGAGCCCTGTATGTCTTCCTACCATTATACCGCCCGCCTGGTTTCAAAAATGAGCTGGTATGATCATGAATATTAAAGTCGCCACAGCAGACAATTGGCTCTGGCCACTGTGCCAGCTCTATGTCTAAATATTGAAAAATATCAGGATCATCCTCTGTTGAGCCATATATACTAACTAACGTAAAGTTTGTACCCTTGAATGTTATTTCCGTTATAACCCAGCGACCCCACTGATCTTCCTGTTTTCTTCTGACAGTGCCACCCCCAATTCTCCCGAGTATTGCAACCCCTCTCGTTCTTGTGCCTTGTTTAGAGTAAGCCAATAGCGAGAAGCCCAGTTGCTCCAATAGATAGGCCCACGAGCCTTCTATATGTGTTTCCTGGAGGCAGGCAAAATCTAAACGGAATGACTTTAACAGGGCTGCAACTCTAACCCTTTTATTGGGGTCGTTGAGCCCACACACATTCATTGTAGCGATTCTACAAGCCATGTCTTAAAACATGTAGCCAGCTAAGAAAGAAAAACAAAAAAAAGAAAAAGGTTGTGAACAGTTCAATAGATTCCATGAATTTGCTGTGCTTATTTATTATACTGTACTGGACTGACTTATAAACTCCACATTCGTGCTTATTTTCACCCCCCCCCCCAGTTCCCCCCTAACCCACCCCACCCTCCCCAAACCCCACCCAGTCTGCCCTCCCTACCCACCCCTCCCCTTATACAGGCAAATAGGTCAGCTATGACCTATGTGTGACTGCTTTTAAGTTGTAGTTGTCGCCTCCCTCTCCAGGAATAACAAAAGAAAAAATCCCAATTTGCCAAATTTCTGATAATTCTAGGCATTCTGAACGAATAGACCAATGGACCCCCCCTCCTCACCTCACCTTTACGTTTTGGTACTTTTAACGTTTTATCAGTTAATCCGCCCTCTCTCTCAACCCCCATTCTAGCCTTTTAACTCCTCTAGAAATTGATTTGCCTTAATTTCTGAAAAAAAAATTCTTGTGTGACCCTTTGTGATTACTTTCAATCTAGCAGGGAATAGAAGGTAGGCTTCTGAGCCTAATTTTTGAAATGGAGCAATTAGTTGTCTTAGCTTCCATCTCCTCTCCACTGTTACGTGGCAGAAGTCGGGACGAGCAAAGAATGTGGCTCCATTAAAAGATCTCTTGGAGTCCGGCCGGGCCCTGTCAATTATCTCCTGCCTCAAAAGATAGTTCCCTACATACACTAACATAGCCCTGGGCAAGTTCCCGTGCCCATTAGGCCCTTTCTTCCTTTGTGTGAAAGGGAATCTATGAGCTCGCTGTACTTCTAGCTCCCATTGCCACTGAGCCTCGGGAAAAGCCCCTCTCAACAAATTGATTACAAACCCTCTCGGGTCTTGCCCTTCCAACCCTTCCGCCAGTCCCAAAAGTCTAACATTATTCCGTCGTTGGCGGTTTTCAAAATCTTCCAGCTTCCACTGCAAGTCTTCCACCACTTTCTCTTGTGTGATTTTAGATGAACGCCAATCAGCCACGTCGTCTTCTAACTTCCCAGTCCTTTCTTCCACCAGCGCAACTCTATCCGCTACTTCTTCATACATTTTATTCATCTTCTTAAGGGAAGATTGTATCTTTTTATTGTCTTGTCTGGTCCTTCGACTCACTGCCCTTGCCTCCCCTTGCATTTGTTTCAAGGTACTAAGTATCAAATCTAATGGTGTCTGCTGTGGTGTTTCCGCACCTGCACCCTGGGTATCTACCAGACTTGGGGTGGCTGAGTAATCCCATAATAGTTTTTTGCTCGTACTCGTGGGGGATTTCTGTTGCCTTAACTTAATCAGCTTTTTCTGCGTCGTCTCCCCGTCTGCCATAGAGGATTCAGTGTCCGAGCCCCCAGATAAGCTGCCATCAGTGAATTCCGTTGACTCAGAATCTTCGTTCAATGAAAAAAAACGATCCCCCTCTGGAGAGCCTAGCCCCCTATTATCCGGGCACTTGGGGTGGGTGACTGTAGGGTGTTGATTTTGATCGGAACACACCCCCTCTCTTTCATGGGGCATTAATAGATTAGAAGCAGTCATCCCTGCTTCTAGCTGCAGCAAAGCGTCCAACATCTCAGTATTGCCAGTGCCTCTTACGTGATCACTATGTTCCTCCGTCTCTGCTCCCCTCCCACCCTGCTTTGTCGAACCCTTCGAGCTCACCTGCCTCTTTTGGTCGTGCTCACCGCTCAGCTCTGTTTCCTCCACTCTAGGCTGAACGAGCAGTTTCTCCGTCTGGCTTTCCAGCGAGGTTGAGTGTTGCTTAGCAACCACGCTATCAACGTTGCTGGCGTCCTCGCGGGGCTCGAGAGCGTCCGTTTCCCGGGTTGAATCAGATCTCAACGAGGATGCGGAGCTGCCGGTGAAGAGTTCAGCCAAAGTCGATTGACGAAGAACAGTATCCTTTACGGTAAGATTTCTTGACCCGGCGCCTTTAGAGCCGCCTGGCTCTCGCTGCTCGTCCTGTTGAAGCATTCCATCTCCTGTGGTGTCAGGGGTTAAGTTGCTTTGATCGGTAGTCTTCCTCTCTGTCTCTGTCTTTCTTCCCCGGGTAGATTGAGGGATCGGCTTCTTGGTGAGCGGAGGGGGTATTTGGGGGCCGCCCGCGGACATATCCTTATTATTCGTCTTAGGCCCGCGATTTAATTTCCTTGAGCTACTGCCAGCCTGTTCCTGTCGTGGTGGACGTACAGGCATCTTATACGGTAGCAGTAACCCTCTGAATAGATAATAGAGGGATCTCAGGCTGCCGGTTAACGAACGCTCAAGAGTGTACCAGTATTCAGGCAGAGTTCTTAACCGAATCTGTGCCTCCACGCCAGTAGAAGTCCGAATTTCCAGCTTCAGGGGGGGTAACTTCATAGCTTATGGCATCATTATAGCATCTTTCCTGGTCCGTGTGGAGAGGGATTGAAGGCGACTGCTCTCTACAACCCGTCAGCGGCCATCTTGCCTCCAGCCCCGATACTTCCACTCCTATAGTAATTGGTGTTGCTAAATTTATTAGTTGGGCATGGATCCTTAGGGCTAAGAAACTGAAGCCGTAATCTTTGTTCCCTGCTGCCACACAATAGTATCTACTTTGGTCCATGGCCTAAACGGCACGTCTCTCTTTGCACCTTATTGTATTTTTTAACATGATGTGATCATTTTTAATCTATTATTTTATCTACTATTTTAAAGGTTTTATAGTCTATTTTTGTATTGTACATGAATTGTTTTGTAGTCGAATTGTCTAATATGTGTAGTATGTCTTTTATGATGCAAATCGAATAAAGACTTTTTGACTGACTGACTGACTCACAAGGCTGACCAGGATCCATATCCAAATGACGATCAATTACTGCCTGTGGGGCACAGTACCCAAGCTTAAACGGGACAAAGCAGCACAAATTTGTAAAATTAGGTGTCATACTCGCAAAATGCTATATAGCAATATGCTGGGTGTCTGATAAAGGGCCCACAGTCCAATGGATCTGGTATGCACTGGAATGGGCCATGACAGAAGAACTTGATTGAATGAGACGACTGAGGAGTATCTCAGAGAGTGGGCGAGTATGATGGCTCAAATGGTGGACAACCCTATGATAGATGAGGACGGACACAGGCGGGAGAAATGGAAAAGGATGTAACTGGGATATGAGAACACCATCTTGACTCGCCCTGAGATGTGAGGCTATACAACAGCAGCCGTGGACGGGAGGTGCTTGGGGGGAATGACCGTGTCAGTACCTGTACTGTTTTGTATCGCTGTTTAATGCTGCTTTGGGATGCTACCTTCCTTTGTGCATGGGGCAGTTGGTTGGTATTTGTATTGTATAATTGTCATTGTCTTAAATAAAGATGCTAAAATTATATATATTATGCTTGTTGAAGAATACAATACCTTCGTATTTAGTCTCCATAAACAGCTTTTACAAAGTCCTTGAATTTTAACTTGCAATCTTTTTATTTAAAGACTGAATCTCATATTAGAAAATGTAAAAAGGTACATACCGTACACAACTCCAAATTTAGGTAAACACCTACCACCTCACCCACCCCTTCTTTTAGATCCTTAACCTAACCAATTCAATATCTTTCTGCAAACCACCATTCTGACAGATGAAAGTATTAGATTGAATTCCAAGAGGAAGATTGGGATAGACGGGCTAAGCAAAAACAGATATCACAAGTTGAACAAGGTCAGGGATGCTTCATAATTGAAGGCTTGGTTCCCCATATTACAAGCCAAATTCGGGCTTCATTGACAGATAGGTCAGAGTAGTGTTGACTTTACCTCTTTTCAGTGTGTCAGAAGTGGTCAAATCTGCATTTCTGTGACCTACAAGCACTGAAGTCTTGTTCCTCATTAATGAATTATGAAGCAATCCGGGTTGGGGTGTGTCTCCCCTTATGGTTTCTCTGCTGTCCCTCCACCGTTTAACTTCAGCCACGAAAGTCTGCACTTCGCCCGGCTTTAAAAACAAGCATTTACAATGCAATGGTCTCGGCATTGTTAAAGTTAGAGCTATTGGCATTGCTCATGACAATTTTTTTGTTTGTTTTTGTTTTTAAAACATTTAAAGAAACGGCATTGTTATTTACAATGTCAATAGCTTAATCACTCTCAAATGCGAGACCTTTTGCATTTGCACCCACACACAGAGCCACACACACAAAGCCACCCACACAGAGCCACCCACACAGAGCCACTCACACAGAGCCACTCACATAGAGCAACCCACACACAAATAGAACCACCCACAGAGCCACCTACACACACAGTTACCCACACACACAGAGCCACACACACAGAACCACACACACAGACCTAAAAAGGAGGGGTGACTTCAAGGGCCAAGACAGATGTGAGGAGCGGAGCAAAGTCAGGCTGGAGCGGGGCATGTAGGGCCAAAGAATAGGGAAGGGCTGGAAGCCAAGGCAAGAACTTGGGACAAGAGGCGAGAACTTGGGACAAGAGACGAGGGTAGGGGGGCGAAGGACAGAAAGGCAGGGAGATATTAGGGGAAAGGGAGATGAGCGGAACTCATCCTATGATTGGCGCATGGCCCAAAGGCAGCAGTCCAGGGCTCAAAGAGAGGAAAGCGTGCGGCTGTAAGACGAAGAGAAGAGGCGCGGGCGAAAAAGGGGAGAGGGCAGCATTGCGTTAATGTTTACCGTGGCATTTTAACAACCCCCCACTACAATGGCTACAACTCCATCGCAAAATAAAGTATGTTTTGGCAATTGTGAATGGTTGCTGGAATGATTGCTCTCCCTGTTTGTTTGGTAAATGCAATTCACTATGTTTTGTGTACCTAAGAAGCACATGAAACAGGGGCTCCTGAACCAGCAGAAACCGCCACCTATGGACGGAAGGCTACAAGTGCCCGAGGTCAGAACGATGTTTGTTTTCAGTAAGTCGGGGCTTCTTAAGTGACAACAACATTGGCCCGTCTGGGCTTCAAACCGAAAATTCGGCGAGGAGGCCAGTAGTACGATTAGAAAAATGTCTATTCAAAACCGAAAATACGCCCGCAGCCAGCAGCAGGGAGATAAGCGAGCATCTATGGAAAGAAAACACAGAGCGCAGCCTCAGCAGTTACGGGCAGACCCGGCACTTGCGTCCAATAACACTTGTTACCAGGGCGCCTGGACATGAAATGGAAACAGTGGAAGGTAACCTGGAAAGGAAGATGTTGTTTTTCAACAGCGTCAGCTCCCATATGTATCCAAACAATGCCCTTCTGTGCGCAGCACTTCCAGATACGAAAGGAAGTTTTGAGAATATAGATTTTGCCTGGAGAGTCCTGTATTTCATGTCTCGGCGAGAGAGCTGCTGCACAAAACCTACATTAGTGTCTGAAAGAGGCCATGCAAACTGGAAAAAACAGTTATATGTGCCTCAATTCCCACCAGAGCAGAGTACCTTATGTGCGTGACGCGAGGATGTGAAGAAACCACACTAGCGTGTGTCAAACACTGCCCGGGAAAATTCACCAAAACAGTTGAAATGAGCGAGTTCACCGCACTGCTCGCATGACGCAGTTCAGGCAGCCAGCAAAGCTTGCTTGTTCGGTTGTTTATTTTGGAATCATAAATAAATTAAAGGAGCTTTCCTGCATGAGTGTGTGCCGGGCGCCTGGTGGATCTGTGCACTGGAGTTTGAACGCCGTGCAGACGTTATTCGAGGACAGGATGGGGTGGGACATGTGCAACAGGACTCTGTATGGAGTGACTTAGAGGTGAGCAGTGCAGTCCGTGCAACACGCAAGCATGCATTTTGAGCCCAAATGCACGTTTTATCGGTCGTGGTGTTATTCTGCATAAAAGGGAAGCTGCACCAGTGACTTGGCCGGCCGGCGAGGAAGCACACGCTTGGTCTTATCTGCGCTCCTCCAAGTGGCTAACAATGACTAAGGCAAACATCATCAAGCGCCGAGCACTAAAGAAAAGTGAACATGAAGCTCTGGAGCTTGGCGGCCTGTCCCGGAATCTCGCAGCAAAGTCAGGCATCCACCGCTGTAGACCTTAGCAGGAAGGAGCCTCGGTAGCTTATGTTTTGAGTTAGGGTGATGTTCATGACGCCATGAACACCACCGCCTTTCTCCGAGGTCAAGCAGAAATGCCTCAGAAAACGCAGCGGCATTTTCGGATTCGGGGCGTGTTTTTCTTTCTCTCCTCTTGCCATTGGCTGGAATGTTTACATTCCAGAGGAGAGAAAGAAAGTAAAAAACACGCCCTTGAATCCGAAAAAGACGGGGCTTAAATGGACAGACGCCCCTCTCCTCCAATGGCTGGCCTCCGTTTAGGAAGCCAGCCAATGGAGAAGAGGGGCGGGTTCAAGCCCCATACCTAAAAACATTAAATCTCGCGAGCAAGACTGCACAAGCGCAGCCTTCGCTAGCCGAGACCTAATAAGCGCAGGACAAGCCACTTCATTTTTGCCATTGCCTTGGGCTGCACCAGTTGATCCGTGTGCTGTTGGTAATGAAAGGCAAGCACTGGGAATCCAGTATTTAATAAAAAAAATCCATCCCTCTCTGTGTTTGAGCCTGAATCCCATAAAACGTTTTTAGAAGACAGTATGCCGCATTTGCAGTGGAAGGTTTAACATCAACAAAGGCCATCTCGGGCAGAACAATGGAGGAAATATATGTGGAGCACAGAACCAGAGTTTTTTATTCCCCAAAATTATGTAATTTCCTTTATTTCCCCCTCACCCGGGAATATTGAGGCTTCTAATGACTGAAATTAGGAGGTGAGGAAGTGAAAAAGATTTTAACAGGGCTGGAAGATACATGGGTTCTGATTTTGCAGAAATTTAAGGATTTCCGTCGTAGAGGAGTTAAGCATAAGAGAACTGTGGTCTGACGGCTAGAGTTGCCGACTTTGGTGCCGGAAACCAAGGTTCGAGCCTCAGGGTCCCGTCCACATCCTGTGATACTGGGCAAATCACTTAATCTCCCCGTGTCTACCAAAAAAGAATAATAATAAAAAAAAGTGTCCTTGTGTAACGTAACCGGTGCTCATGTAAAGCGCTCCAATACCTTCGGGTCGAGTTTGCGCTATATAAATCTGCAACAAAAAAAACATGTTGCTATCCAATTAGGAGTAGCCATGAGGCAGTCTGGGACTTTGGAGTGGAGAAAAAGCATAACGGTTGAGAAGAAGAAATATTGGTATCATTGGCATAAAGATGATATTAGATGCTAAAATATGAGATGTAGGGATGTAGCGTAAACAGAGAATAGCAGAAGGCCCAAAACCGAGCCATGGAGAACCCCCATGTACAGAGCGGAATGACATTAGTTAGCTGATGCCATAACGTCCGCCGGGGCCCTGGAAAATCTGGTTTGGACCTCCACAGCGCACCCAACAGCAGAGGGAGGAGTCTCCCCGCTCCCTTCCCCAAGTCAAGATTGCATTCCAAAGGTGGCGTGAAAATACCAGGCCAATAGGTGGCCAGGTGATGTTTTTAAAACCCCCCCCAATAGGGGGATACCGCCGCATGATGTAAGGGGACAATGGGGAGTTATAAGCCCACCGCTGCTCCTGCACAATTTACTTTTGAAAGCTGAGACAGCGCGCCGATGGGCGTTTGAGAAATTCGAGAAGGGAAACCAGGATATATGAGGGACAAGGCAGGGCTGCCCTTTGTCGCCACTGCTTTTCACCATAGCGATTGAATAATCCATCAGTATACTCCGACAAGAGTCAACTTTTTCAGGCATCCAAGATCGCAATAAAATGCATTTCACTTCACTGTGTGCGGATGACTTAATCATGTACATTGTGGACATACTAGCACACATCACAGTGATTGCTGCTCTTGATGCCTTCAGTGAGTCACCTGGACTTCAGGTGAACTGGAGCAAATCCGGCATATTCCCTGTGCATCCGTATGCAGAATCCGTTCCACCAAACATCTATACCCTGAAGCGGGAAGACCCCACATTTCAATACCATGAGTCACATATCTATGTCTTAAGCAGCCCCTACCCATTGCAATATATGGCGAGCTATGTCGCGACCACGGCAGGGATCACTTTTTAGAATACATTACCTCTCCCAGTTACTGGGAAAATAGTGATACCCAAAATGGTGGTTCTAGCGCAGCTCCTCTATTGTTTTTTAAACCTACCTGTTAGAACCCCAAGAGTCATTTTCATGGACCGAGACAAAATTCTGCTCAGTCTTGTAAGGGGGCATGGTAGACCGTGAGTGACTTTAGCAAAACTTAAACTCCTGGCATTTGAAGGAGGCCTCGCTGCCCCAGACTATGAATTGCAATATATAGCTGTGCAGTTAAATTAGGCAGCGCACTGGGCATCTGATGGGATACAGGAGAGAGTAAGAGTGGAGAGCAATGTTCCCTCGCTGGTTGAACTAAGGTTATCCTACTGAAGCTCAAACAGAAGAAATGGAACACGCTATCGGGAACATCCGCTAATGATTATTATTTTTGGGGCATATGTCTACAAAGGACTATAACTGAATCTCATGTGCTCCAGGCCTCCCTATACAGGGTATGCATAGGTTGTTAGCTAGATGTCATTGGGAGGGTCTTTAAACGTGGGAAGAGGCATGAATATCCAGACTAGGTTAGGTGACCCAGACATTTCAGAACTGGTACAGCATCTACGACCATGGGCATCCTAATAGCCACTTCTTGCTCCATGCAGCAATATAATCTGTCATCCATATGACTTCAGGATGTGAAACAAAGAGCCACCTACAAATAAAGGGCTTCAATTGATCTGCACAATAATCATCAGACATAAAGTGTTAACACAAATATATAAGGCTCTACTACACTAAGCAAAGTGATTCTTGGCTGAACTTAAAAGTAAGTACGAAGGGGACGTGGACAGGGAATTAGATGATCCCACCTGGGAACAAATACTTTTTAATGGGACCCAAATATCATGGAATACCAGATTTAAGCTAATACACTTCAATTATTTGCATTGGACCTACATTACCCCTGTGTGCCAAATACTTAATTAATGCTGAGGCGCTTGCCCTAGGTGCAAGGTTGCTGACACACATTTTTATCACTTGACATGGGACAGCCCACAATTTAAGGTATACTGGCATCAGATCACATTTTTAGCTAATTAAACCACAGGCAGGAATATTGATTGCAGTGTTAACATGCTGTAAGAAGTTGGGTTTCTCATTGTGGGGGGTGAAGCCCTACTCAAGCAGCAACCACAATTCTCTATTAGGGTGAAGCTGCAAGCAAACTCCAAATAAACCTATGCTGAACCCTCTGGTAGTTAGGCACAGAGCAGTGAAGCTTAACTTAGAGGCAACGGGGCGTGGCCTGACTGCATGGCTGCCTAGACGGGCTTTGGGCGAGCTCCGTGCGGCGGCCCGATGCACTTTAAAATCCGGCAATATCCTTTGCATTGTTCCAATCCCGGTCTGTAGCCTGGGCTGAAGAGGTCCCCAGGCAGCTGTCGCTATGATTGTACAGGTGAATACAAAGCAGCATTGTATGGAGTAAAGGGACGATCCGGACTTCGTAGCGACGCCATCTTGATCTGGAGAAATCCGCGCCATGGGCCTACAGAGGAGTGCTGAGCACCTGGATACCGCTGGGGTTAATCTCGAGGGCCTGCTGTGGAGAGGTGAGCTCTGTGGTGAAAATCCTGATCCCGCAACCGCCTTATACCACACGCTGCACCATCGGTGGACTACCGGAGTTTGGGAGCGGAGCCTACCGCCTAGAGAAGAAGGAGCCCTCCGGTCTCTGCTCTGTGTGGAGCTGCTGGGGAGACGTCGCATCTGAAGATTGGAGCCTGCTGTACGGTGATCCAGAACCGCTCTGGGTGGATGGTAGGAGCCTCTCCCAGGCGGGCTGAATGGTGGGGGGCCTCGGCTCGAGTCCCCAAGGGAGGGGAAGACGCTACTTGGGCCTCACCAATTGTAATATGCTGAGTAAATCCCCGTATAGGCATCAAGGAACCGGGGTGCCCGAGACAGTTGCCAGACTTCGGTTGACCCGCAGGCAGTGTTAGACCAGCACAGCACTAATTATTAATGACTACTTGTGAGCTCTCCTGGCATTACCTTATTGCAGATGGGAGTCGGCTGTGCGGGGGAACTACGGCTCGTTGGGCTTTCCCTTTTCAGCTGCCACTGCGGGGCGAGATCTAATCTGGACAGCTGATGTGACTTGCAGCTAATGCAGGACAGCCACTTTGTCTGTGGGAGCTGCGTGGTTCACTGCGGGGGACCCAACGGCATAATTTGGGGTCCACATTGGCGGCTCCTGTGAGTGAGAAGTGCCGTGAGGCGCACATTGCGGGACTGCCGTGCCCTGAAGCAGCGTGACCGTAGGGACAGTGCATGATGGTGATGTACGGTGGACGGCAGTTTGGCCACTGAATGCCCTGACTAGGGGTTTCACCCAATTACGGAAAAGAGAGGAGTTACCTCCAGGGGCCCGTAGTTGAGACCCTGTGGCTGGCTGCTTGGGACTGCTGAGCGGAGCCTCACAGAACTGACTGAGTACGGAGGCCAAAGTAAACACAGTGCGGCCCGAGCTCCAACTGTAATTATACCAGAGGAAAAAAAGCCGTACAGAGAGGTGAGGCGATTGTCTTCCAGGCCATATTGTAGATTGCTGGAGGGGCGCTTTTGTTGTTCCACCAGTGGGGGGGGAAGTTGCACAGGGCATATTCACGTTCGGCCTCCTGGGTACCATGGGGAAAGACAAGCCAGGGAAATCGCAATCGAATAAAATACTGAACTATGCCCAGCCGGTTTCCCATGATCCTGAGGCAACCACCGGGAACCAGGCCCTGGACAGGAGTGCTCTGGGAGAGGGGGCTGAGGAGGCACCAACGCTGATGGATGTACTGCGGGCCATCATATCCACTAGAGACGAGATGATTAGGAAAATTGACGCTGTGGCCATAGACGTCAACCTCCTGCGTTGTGACCTCCGGAAGGTTTCAGACAGAGTAACGATCACAGAAAAAAATACCGACGCATTGAAAGAAGAAGTCAAAAGCCTTAGCGCTACGGTGGTGGAACTGAAGCGCCAGGTGGTTAGACTAGATGACCGGGCGGAGGACTCTGAAGGGCGGACACGAAGGGGGAACCTACGTTTTGTAGGTTTTCCTGAAAAGGCAGAGGGTCCAGCAGTGAGAGGCCCCCCCGAGACCTGGAGCACCCCCTCGTGCTATTATTGCAAAGTTATTTAATTTCAGGGATCAAGACCTTTTGCTTTATCTCTCTCAATGCGGATGACGGTTCTTCTTTGATGGCCATTCTATTACAGTGTATCCAGATTACACGCAGCGAGTTCAGGACCAGAGGAAGACCTTCGTGGCAATCAAGCGGCGACTTAGAGATTTAAACTTGAAATACAGCCTTATGTTCCCGGCGAAGATCCGAGTGGTGAGTGAAGGCCGCGTCATGTTCTTTTTTTTTTCTCAGCAGAGGAGGCAAGAGACTGGTTGGATACTAGGGCCCCAGAGGGACAACGATTGGTCCCTTCTACAAGCTCTGATGAGAAGCCTTCCTTACCCTCCTCGCTGGGAGGTCGCAGACAGTCCACCTGCCAACACCCGCAAAGGAGGACAATGAGCCTGGGCCGTGTCACGGTCCAGGGAGATGGGACGCTACACGTTTCAGACCCGGAGGTGGTTCTGGACTCTATAGAACCAACACCAGATCCTGTACGGGAAGAAGGAGGGCCAGGCAGTGGTCATGAATAACCTTCTCCAAGCTGAACACTGACTGTTGAAATGTACAGATAAGTTGACCTCAAGTAATTGGTAACAAGGAGTTCTGAAAAATAAGATAGTTTTACTTTTTTCCAAGATGCCTGGGAGGTTGTACTCCAAAATGTGGGGGTAACTTTGTAATCTTTCAATCTCCTCTTACTTTCATTAGGCATAAGCAGGCTGAGAGTTATCCTGATGTATATATCAAACTTTTGTATAATGTATGGCCGCCGGAACGACGACACCCCCACTAGAGACCAGGTTCGCCGGAGTAGCTTGAGAGTAATTTGGCGCCTTGACGTTACCTGATCTCTTGCACAGCGTTAACTTAAATGTATCTATTGATATCTTGGACATGGCTGACTTGGGTCGCGACCCTGGAACGGCCATGCAGATATTGATGTATTGGGGGAACGGGGGGAGGGGGTGGTTTGGTTATTGTGCGTGTGAATCTTTACTACTGCCCGGGGGTGGGGGGGATGGGATTGCAATGTTTGATTTTTCAAAGTTGATTTGTTTGTTGGGGACTTTTTCAGGTCACAAAATATTATGCCATGGTACACATATTTTGGACTACATGGGAGGGTGATTCTCTCGAAGGTGTGATGCGTCAAACACTTGTTACAACATCACCATGACAGCACAGACGTTGAGATTTCTTGGCTGGAACGTCCGAGGGCTGGCAACCTTAGATAAGCATCGCAGAGTCCAGGCTTTCCTGAAGAGATATAAAATATCGATAGCTGGGCTGCAAGAAACGCACATCTGGGGAAATACAATAGCGAGTCTCCGTAAACGGTGGAGGAGACAGATGTATGCCACGTCATACTCTGGGTTTGCGTGTGGGGCGCTAGGGTGGGAGGCACCAGGGGTCCCTTTTCACCATATCCAGGACGTACTAGATCCTGCGGGGTGATATGTCATTGTGTTTGGCAGATGGGAAGGACGGGAGACCTGCATTATTAACGTTTATGCCCCTAATCTGGATTGCCCCGATTTCTACCCGGCTGTTTTGAAAGCGGCATCTCCCTTTATAGGTGCTGAGATCCTCCTGTTTGGGGACTTTAATTGTGTGTTTGATGGAAGCTTAGATAGAGAGCTCCCAAAAGAGCATATTAAGCCCCGTATGGTGAACTCCCTCACTGATATACTTCAGGATCTGCATCTAGAGATGAATGGAGGGCCCGCAATCCCACTAGGAGAGAGTTCTCTTGCTTCATCCCAGCGGCTAACACCTTTTCTCGAATTGACTGTTGTTGCCTTTCAGCAGGCCTTTCTGCTTCGACTGAAGGCATTTCCTATTTGCCACGTTATATGTCAGATCACGCTCCACTGTTGCTGACAGTGACCAGCGGACCGGGACGCCCGTCCATTCCGCTCTGGAGACTCCGAGCAGAGGCCCTTACGGACCCCCATATGTACAGACAGTTGCAGAGGCTATTCAACATTATTTCGCTGAAAACTGGGGTTCCGCCTCCATTTGAGCCACTGAATGGGAGGCGTTAAAAGTTGTGATCCGGGAAGTCTGTATGAGGACTACCAATGGGGTCCAACACCAACTCACTGCTGATATAGATTCCTTGGAAGCAAGATTAAAAACCATAGAGACTACACTCTATAAGATCCTGGCTGCTATGGCTGACTGGACACGAGTTAAAGGAGAACTGCTTGAGGCTTGGTCCCGCTTGGAGAAGCATAAATACACCACTTACAGGCAGCGGCTTTATATAGGGGCGACAGATTGCGCCTGATTCGTACCGAAATTGAACAAGTACCAGTGCTTCAACTTTGTAACGATAAAGGGGAGGTGATGCACGCGCAAACTGCAATACTCGCAGCATTTGCGGCTCACTTACACCAGACATGCACGGCGGCCCCCCTGGTTTGATCACAAGCCTTGTCCGATTATCTTGATGCACTGACACTCCCTACCCTTGGGAAGACAGAGGCTGAGGTCTTAGGGGCACCACTTACTAGAGCGGAAGTGTTAACTGTAATTAAGAGCCTGCAGTGAGCAAAATGTACTGGTAGAGATTGCCTCCCGACTGAGTTTTATATAACGGTCGCTCTTCAGTTGGTGGATCACCTACTAGAAATGTACAATGAGACTCTCGAGAGGAGGGCACTTCCTACTACCATGATGGAAGCTCTGGTGTCTATGATTCCTAAACCAGACAGAGATCCCTTGTCCCCGACTTTGTATAGCCCCATATCTCTTTTAAATGTTGATGAGAAGATACTTAGTGGAGTGCTGGCAGCACGAATCCAACCATATATAACCCAACTGGTCCATCATGACCAGGCCTGTTTTATTCCCGGTCGAAACACCACACATAATTTAAGACGACTTGCGCATATTTGGCACGCGCCGCACCTGCAAGACGAAGATTGGGCCTTGTGTCTTTTAGACATTCAGCAAGCCTTTGACACAGTTGAATGGGAGTATATATGGGCAGTAGGGGTTCTGCCCTCGTAACGACCGAGCAAAGGTCACCTCCTAGCATTTTAATAGTTTAAAAACAATTTTAAACTTACTGCTGCTTCATGTTTTAACAGTGAAATTGGTGTTTTGCTGCTCCATGTTTTAAACAGGGAATTTGGATTGCACAAGGGGAATTGTGTTATAACTCAGGGGAGGGGCTCTAGTGGACATGCGCCAGGTCAGCGGTCTAGTTGTTGAAACTCGCTGTACCACAAACGCACATAAAAACGCCTGATGACGTGACTGCACAGCGGGCGTGCCAAAGGCAAGCCCGTCTGCGCCTGTCCGTGCCCGACTGGGCCCAGGGACCAGAACTCCTGCCTCTTCACCCCAGATCCTCTCCATTACACCAGCACAGAGCTAAAACAATTAAATTAAATAGAACCCTTGAGCCTATTTGTGCCCATTCCATTTCACTAGAGGAGCACCAAGACAGGTGCCTACATTTACAGTATGGATTTTCCTTACTTGCCCCTCTTCATCTCCCTCGGGGGAACCTCTCAAACTACTCCTGCTCAACTGTAGATCTCTGCCAAAACGCACAACGTAGATCTCAATGTTACTTAAAGACTCAGAACCAGAAGTCCTGTTTGTTACGGAGACCTGGCTCTCCCCAAGCTCAGAACTGGACATCGTACAAGCACTTCCCTCGGGCTATCTGATCCAGCGTTCAGATAGATCAACTGGCAAGGATGGTGGGATCGCAATTATCTATAAAGACCACATGACCTGCCGCCTTTTGAGTAGCCCTCTATCAGACTGTGAGAATGCTCATTTCTCGATTGAAGTCACCCCCTCACTTACACTCGTAGGTATTCTTATATATCGGCCTCCCGGGGCACAGCGTCCATTTTGTAAATCCGTGCTGGAAACTGTTACTAATCTCTATAGCACCTCAGCCAATTTTACTCTCCTTGGAGATCTTAACTTACATTTAAACGATCCTTCGGATCGGTCTGCTACCGACCTAGCACACCAATTACATCAGAAGGTCCTGCAAGCAACACACACCAAAGGACACCACCTCAATCCTATTTTCTCTAATCTGGGTGAACTAAAAGGGAAAGTCCCCATCCCATTACCATGGTCGGACCATTTCTTAGTCCTTTTTACCTAGTCCCCACCAATCACAGGCTCACCCACCCTCACTACACGAACCCGAATACGACCCTGGCCCAAGCTCCCCTTAGAGGATTGGACTCATGAGTTAGAAAAAAAACATACCAAATCAAGACTTCGACCCAGTCGTAGCTAACAGAAGTTTATACAACTGGATTGAGAACTCACTCAACTCGGTGTTACCTAAAAAATCAATTGAGAAGAAAAGTGGACCTAAAACGTGGAGAAAAGATTTCTCACCCGATAAGAAATCACAATACAGAGCGGCCATCGCAACATATAAAGCAGAAATAAAAAGAGCCCAGGCCGCCTATTATGAGGAAAAAATTTCACTATCAGCCAATTCCTCCAGAGAAACGTTCCTCATCGCAAAAAAACTACTTAAAGTCCCCGACCCCCCGGTGGCACCAGACTTATCCAGACGACGCTGTAATGAACTTGCAGAATTTTTTTCCACCAAAGTTCAAAACATCCTCAGGCATCTCCCCCAACCGGACTTTGATTTAACATCCAAGCCCATGGACTGTGAACCACATGAGAGTAATTTTCACCTTGAGACATACACCCAGGAATCACTCCTACCCATTTTATATTCTGTTAAGAGTGGGTCACTTTACCCGGCACCACCGAACATTCTGAAACTGGTAGCACCTACAGTCGACCCTCCTATCACCAACTTGATCAGCCCTTCATTAGCATCTAGAATAGTCCCACAGGACTGGAAAAAAGCAATGCTAATAGCATTACTAAAAAAGCCTCACTTGGACCCAGCTGAATTGGGCAACTACCGCTCTATTTCGCTCCTCCCTGGAATCAGCAAAATTGCGGTAAAAAATACGTCAACCACACACTATCTGTATTCCTTGAATCCCACAAACTGCTCCACCCCTCACTAACAGGCTTCCGCCCCTGCCAAGGCACAGAAACAGCCTTGTTAGCGGTGGTGGAAGAAGCAAGAAAGATTCTCGATTCCGGAGGATCCTCTGCCATAATCCTCCTCGACCTAAGCGCAGCCTTTGACACGGTGAACTATCGCTCTCTGGTTCCCTGTCTCAAGAAGGTGGGAGTAGCAGGTACGGCCCTATCATGACTCCAATCCTTCCTGGAAGAAAGATACTTCCAGGTATTCGAAGGCGACATTCTATCCAAACCCTTCCCGTTGCAGTGTGGAGTCCCCCAGGGCTCGTCCCTGAGTCCCACTCTTTTTAATGTATATATGGTCCCTTTGGCAGATATTGTATCCCCCTTTGGAATCCATATAGTTACATACGCTGACGACACTCAGCTGGTCATAGCACTGAACCAGGCTAAACACTTGCTCACTGATCTCCATTCCTGTCTCGGGAAGTGGCTAATTGGATGAGCCTATCTCGCCTAAAGCTCAGTGGTGACAAAACTGAGCTTATGCTGCTTGGCAACCAGTTTTTAAATCTAGCACCATGTGGCTAGTCTGCATGGGCCCGGCACCAGTCCCAAAAACCGAGATAAAGAGCTTGGGTATCTGGTTAGATCAAGACCTTACCTTCAAAGCCCAAGCCAGGAAGACTACCACCGCGTGCTATGGCCTACTCAGAATGACCCGGAAAGTACTCTCCTTACTTCCCTGACAAGCTAAAAAGCTGCTGATCCAGGCCCTAATTCTGTCTAGGTTAGACTATGTATTATAATCAAAAGAGGGGGGAGCTAGAAGAAGCTGTCATCCATTCTGCTTCCTATCGTAAACTCATAATCAAAGGGAATGGATCACTTGTAACTGAAAAAAGGGTTCTGGATCGTTCTATCCGTCAGTACCTTCGGTTGGTATTTTGAGAACCCTCAATCACGTATTATTGGTGGTATGGCGGTTTATCTTGATTCTCCGCCTTGTTTATACGTGTCAGCATTATCATTGGGTCTCTTTTTTATGTAATGCTTCCTCCACCTGGAGGGAACCACTGATTTTTCAGTAGTGATCAGAAATAGTCGTGCAAAAGTGTTATTGTGACGTTAAAAATGTCTTTCTCACACTACCTAAGAGATGATATTTATTCTGTCCGGTGTGTGAGGAGACTTCTAAAAAAGTGAAAAAATCGTGCAGTAGGTCAAATTATGTAGCCATTGCACTTGTTGGTGTCCAGATCAAAAAGGTTGACATGTTTCTGCCCTTCCAGTGCCCCAGAGGGGGGTCAATGGGCTTTCTTCAGGACCTAGTGGTTGTGAGAACTGGTGATATCCCGTTCTGAAAGAGGGTTTACAGGGTTACTCCGTAAACACGAGGTCTAAGAGTACCTCAAGGTTAATGTTACCTAAGAACAAAAAAATATATAAAAAGAGACAAACAATGATGCGAGTACTGGTTAAGTTCTAAGTACTAATTCGTAATTCAAGCAGACATCGAAAAAAATGGCAAATCTTTGTAACACTGTAAAAGCGAACTGTTTAAAATGGCAAGTCTTTATCATACTGCTGTAATTTATCAAAAAGGGGGGGGTTTATGTAGTTCTCAAACATCTGTACTATAGAATGTTTTATCAGTTCCTCTTTTGTCAGGAAGTAAGGGGCTACTTTGTATAAACCATAAAGGTAATTACAAAAAGTCGCGGGGTTGAGTGACGATTAAAAGTGACTTTTCTCGGTAAAGTACCCATAGTGTGAATTATGGTCAGGTGTCTTAATACCAAAGGATTCCCTTAATTGCCCCAGTGGAGTCAGAAGTGATACAAAAGGATTACCTTATTGCAGTCCCGAGTTCGGGCTGCTGCGCGGCCGCCGTGAGCGCGTAGCCTAGTGTGATTAGTAAACACGGGGAAAGAGGAAAAAGGGAAGGATGGTACCGTTAGTTGGTGTATTCCGTTGATACTTCACGTTGCAGATGAGAGGTAAATGGTCGTTCCTCGTTGCTCCTACCTCTTCTGTGGGCTGCGCACAACTAGTGCTGACGCTGACCTCCGGGGGTCGTGTGGAGCGGGATCTCGTGTATGTTAGTTTATACAATGGGCGATGAAATAGAGGGAGGACAAAGAGGGAATGTGTTCCCAAAAAAAGGTACTAGAAAGAGTTAAAGGACTAAGGATGGGCTTAGGAACGGGATTTATTTATTGTACCAAACAGTGGAACGTATTGTTAATGAGTCATTAATTGAACAGTTTGGCAGAGGCGGAAACTCAAGAAAACCCAGGGGGGGGGGTTTAATTGTATTTGGCGGCTTTATCGCATTTTTAAATGAACATAGTTGGTGCCAGGGACGAGATAGTATAGGGGCAGTATGTCAGTTGTGTTAATGATCATTTAATGCTCAGCCAAGGTATGTTATCGTTGAGGCCTATGGTATCTGTTCTAAGACGGTGTACCCATCTTTGTTCTCTTTCAAAAAGGACTTTCTCCGCATTGTTTGTTGTTCCTATTAATGTTTCAATTATGATCCACTTTAGGTCATCAACAGAGTGTTTATGTTAAATGTAATGTCTGCTCATTTTTGTGGTTTCTCGTTTGCATTTCACGTTGCTTCTATGTCCGCAGATCCTCTGCTTGACTTTCCTGCACGTCATTCCGATGTATCTTTGGTTGCAGGGGCACGTGATCATGTAGACAACATGAGAAGTATTGCAATTTGTGTGTTGTCTTATTGTCCACATTAGGTCTGGTGTTAGTTGTACAGTTTTGGTGGGTGTAGTCAGATGACATACTGAGCATTGTCCACAGGGGTAATGTCCTATGACCGGTTGCATATCCCACAAGGTATTTGTTGTTCTGAGTTTCGGAGGGATTAGAGGTCGTGTATGTACCAATATATCTTTTATGTTCCTTGTCCTCTTGTTGGCAAATCTTGGTTTTTGCCATTTCAGGGTACCAGAAGTCAGGATACGCCAATTCTTGTTGATTATTTTTTTAACTGCATTGCTCGCTATACTGTAGGTCGTGACACATGTAGGTGTATCATCGGCAGGGCTTCTCTGTGTTGTTTCTAGTAGACTCTCCCTTGGTTGATTTCTAGCCCTTTTTTTACATTTTGATATGATTTTCGTCGGGTAGTCTCTTCTCAACAGCTTGGAGCTTAATTCATTAGCTTGTATTTTGTATTCAGTTAGTTCACTGCAATTTCGCTTTAGCCGTAAGAACTGGCTATATGGTAGGTTTTCTCTTAACGGGCGTGGGTGAAAACTGTTGAATGAAAGCAAACTGTTTTTGGCAGTGGGTTTGAAAAAAGTTTGTGTCTTGATAGTGTCCTGTTCTATGTAGATTGTAAGATCGAGGAAGTCTAGCTGCACGTTGTTAGCTGTGTAGGTAAATCTTAAATATTCGTCTTGTTTGTTCATCCATTCATGGAAATTGCTTAGACTTCGTTGGTCTCCTTCCCAAATTACCATGATATCGTCAATGTATCGTTTCCAGAATCGGATTTTGGATTGATAAGGATTTGTTGCATTATGTACGTACATTTTTTCAAAGGTGCTCACGTAGAGTCCTGCTATGCTCGGCGCAAATGTGCTTCCCATGGAAGTTCCGTGACGTTGTTGGTACATTCTCCCTTCATACTCAAAATAATTCTCGGTGAGCGCAATGGTGCAGCATTGTAGAATGAAGTGCCGTGGAGTTTGGTATGACCAGCTTTGGTCAAAAAGTATTTCTTCAAGAGTTTCCAGGGTTTTTTGTTGCGGCAGGCTGGTATAAAAACTCTCTACATCAAAACCCACTAGGAGCATGGTGTCAGTAGAGAAGGTTTCATTTTTGAGGTGATTTAGTAGGTCACGTGTGTCCTTCAAGTAAGTGGGTGTCTTTTGTACCAGCGGTCTCAAATACTGGTCCGCAAATTGTGAAAGAGGTTCTAGGACTGACCCTATGCCTGTCACTTTTAATCGTCACTCAACCCCGCGACTTTTTGTAATTACCTTTATGGTTTATACAAAGTAGCCCCTTACTTCCTGACAAAAGAGGAACTGATAAAACATTCTATAGTACAGATGTTTGAGCACTACATAACCCCCCCCCCTTTTTGATAAATTACAGCAGTATGATAAAGATTTGCCATTTTTTCGATGTCTGCTTGAATTACGAATTAGTACTTAGAACTTAACCAGTACTCGCATCATTGTTTGTCTCTTTTTATATTTTTTTGTTCTTAGGTAACATTAACCTTGAGGTACTCCTAGACCTCGTGTTTACGGAGTAACCCTGTAAACCCTCTTTCAGAACTGGATATCACCAGTTCTCACAACCACTAGGTCCTGAAGAAAGCCCAACGACCCCCCTCTGGGGCACTGGAAGGGCAGAAACATGTCGACCTTTTTGATCTGGACACCAACAAGTGCAATGGCTACATAATTTGACCTACTGCACGATTTTTTCACTTTTTTAGAAGTCTCCTCACACACCGGACAGAATAAATATCATCTCTTAGGTAGTGTGAGAAAGACATTTTTAACGTCACAATAACACTTTTGCATGACTATTTCTGATCACTACTGAAAAATCAGTGGTTCCCTCCAGGTGGAGGAAGCATTACATAAAAAAGAGACCCAATGATAATGCTGACACGTATAAACAAGGCGGAGAATCAAGATAAACCGCCATACCACCAATAATACGTGATTGAGGGTTCTCAAAATACCAACCGAAGGTACTGACGGATAGAACGATCCAGAACCCTTTTTTTCAGTTACAAGTGATCCATTCCCTTTGATTATAGGTTAGACTATGGCAACGCTCTCTACCTAGGGGCCCCCAACTCAGTAGTCGTAAAATTACAGATCGTTCAAAATTCGGCAGCTAGATTGCTTATGGGTACAAACAGCAAAGCCCACCCTACACTCCCTTCACTGGCTTCCGGTATAGGAGAGAATTCACTTTAAAGTTCTCTGCGTTGTTCCCACGTCTTTAGAAGGAAATGGGCCACCCATTATCAAAGCCTTGGTCAGACCTTACAAGGCCACCAGAAGACTCGCTCCGAAGACCTCCACCTGGCAGAAGTGCCCAGAATCATGAGGGCCAGAACGGGTGGCCGTCTCTTTTCATACAATGCTGCCAAGCTCTGGAACTCCCTCCCGCTCTCCCTTCATAGGGAATCTAACCACCTTGCATTTCGGAAACAGCTAAAGACCTGGCTTTTCACATAAGGGTCTCCTCCTCTTGGCTGTCGCTGCAGCGCTGGGATGCCTCCGGGTAGCCATGCGCTATATAAACGTATTTTTAATTTAATTTCATAATCTGGAGTAGTCTAAGCTTTTCCCTATGGGAAACCTAAGGGATAAAGAAGAAGGTGAATTACCCGCTGTGGGGATCAGCTGGGTCACAGACTCGGTGTGATTTCTTGGGGTTCGGTTGATACACACAAAGGAGGCTTATTTAGAACATAATATGGGCCGATGTTCCCGGAGGAACCGCCCATAGCTGCCACCCTTCAGGCCCTTGTGACTTTGGCTGGGGGCTGTAGACTGGTCTCTCATATCTATTGAGCATTGCGAGCGGATCTCCCTACATGCCCGGTTCCGATCCAGGCTAGGTGGGATGTAGAACTGGAAGTGTCCCTCACAGATTCTGAATGGAAAAGGGTACACAAAGAGGTTAAACAAATCAGTTCTAACACTAGATTTAAACTCATCCAATTTAATGTAGTTCACCAAACATATTTGACCCTGCAGGTGCTTCAGAAAATATACTCAGATCGTTCCTCATGTTGCCCCGATGTGGTTATAATGACGCCCCATTCTTGCATATGCTATGGGACTGCCCGAGATTGCAATTTTTTTGGACCTCCATACTGAAGCATTTACGACAGATCACAGGATGGACGCTACCCCAGTCCATTAAAGAGATACTGTTGGGTCTTCTCCCCTGTCCGAAGGGGAAGAAGCTTACTCATATATTTCTCCAACTAGGGCTAGTGTTGGCCAAGAGAAGGATAGCGATTCACTGTATGGGCTCCCAGCCCCCTAAGGTGGAAAATTGGGCTACAGATTTAAGGGAATGGGCGACAGCGGAATTAGTCCGAATTAAGTGAGTCAGGAGGGATGAAAAATTGGAAGACGATGCTAGAGCCTGGTATGTCATGATATCGGAGGTCGGGACTCAGGGGTCGGAGGAAACACACGTAGACCTAGTTGAGGCTGACATAGAGGTAGAGCACTCGGACACTCTCAGGTTAAGCGCAGAGGTAATCACTTTGACACTCTGGGTGGTCGGACGCAGTGACACATGGCAAAGTAAAAGATCTATGTATGTGAACCGGGTGGGAGGGTTTGTTTATGGAGTTAGGTTCTTATGATTTGTTTATTGGGAAATTTCAATCCGTTAAACGCAATGTACAGCAGACTGGTACAGATATCTGCTATTAGAATACTCTTGGTAGCCAAGAAAGTATTGTTTCTTTCATGAATATATATATTTTTTTTTCTTCATTGCAGACTTTGCTACATGTACAAAATGTTGAGACTATACTGTACTGCTACCGTTCAAGGTTGAACTGTGCTGGGATTTGGATGTGTCTGTATTGATTTTATGTTGCTGGATGACTTAACCTCTCAATAATATAAAAACTGTTTAAAAAAAAAACTTGGAGGCAACATTTAAAGTATTTATGCAGCACTTCAAACAGTAATAAAGTGAAAAACAACACAATAAAAATCCCACACCAATTTAGAAAAATAGGGTAAAATGTAATACATTATTTCAGACCAAAATGACAAAAATCCAATCTGTAGAACCAGATATATGCAATTTTAAAGATTTTTATAATGAAAATAACACTAAGAAGCACAAAGTAGCAACTGTGGTTATCTGGTCACGGTAAACCAGTACAAAGTCACTGTAAGAAAACAGGCTTTAATTTGCAGGTTTCCCTACTAGCTGCTGGTTTGCGACTCTGAAAGTACACTGAAACCTGCTAACCAAGCCCCAAAACCAGTGCTCTCTCCCAGAATCTGATTCGTGTGAATTGGTAAGCCCAATTAGCAAGGTCTTTAGCCCCCTTTTAAGTCCCTGGTAAGTAGTACCAGTGGCACCCAAGGCATGGGAGTTAAAGGGGTCACCAGGGCTTAAAGCACTGATTACGCGTCCCTGAGTGACTCAGTAAATAGATTACAGCAGCCCTGCCATTGCAGACTATATGAGCAGGGCAAACTGCTCAAACTTGACTTTGCCCTCACCATAAGTAGCAAGGTCAAAGCACTATCATTAATATATGCCAATCACCCCTAAGGTAGGCCTCCTGAGCCTAGCAGGCAGGTAGCATTATATTGAACGTGTGGACCTATAAGTGCAAGCTTATTTGCCCCTATAGTAGCATATTTCCATTAAGGGCTACTATAACTCATCAGGGGGGCCACTGGATAACATGGGCTGGCACCCGGGCATCCTGAGGTTGCCAGCTCCATTATGGTCCCACTGAAAACTGTCAATTTCGGTATAAGTGCCACAGCGGATGGTTGCGTGTTTTGAGCACAGCAGGTGAAATGTCAGTTAATCGTTTTAACTCTCTTTCTGGTGGCACACCGTACTCCTGATTCGGTCTCCCTCTAGTTGTGTTCTGGTATGTTAAGCAGACTGCAAGCTATATCGCCCCTAGGCGCAACATGGCATGGAGTGGGGAATTAAAGAGGCCTATTTTACCCCTCAGGTTTTGCTATTCCCCAGAAACTTGTGCGAATAATTCCTTAAAGTTCAGTTCTATTTTTTTATAAATAATGTATGCGCTGATGTGCTGCAGGCGTGGCGAGGTTTGTATAGCGTGGTATTCTTTGTTTACAGCCTTTTAGTGCTGTGCGTTAATTAATAAGGTGGTGGGAATGAGCACTAACTTCCAGTCCTGTCCAGTCAGACTTCCTTTACATGCAAAATCTGGGTTTCGCGTAGAACGCGCACCTAGCTAGAATGCGCATCTAGCTCACAAGGCGCATCATGGCAGAATGCAGAACATGCATGTTGCAAGGGGATGATGCACTGAATTCGCGAAGTAAGTACAGAAGCGAAGGGTCTTTGTGGGGTATGGGAGCGTTGCTTCCCATAGGTAGGATTCCTGCACACCTATGTCTCATTCTAACCCTACAGCACCATCTGACGATGATTCTATGGACATCTCGTGGAGCACCAGAGGGTGCGGAGTAGAGACAGAGGCCATGTCGGTCACCTCCTCAAAGTGCCTTCATTTGTTTTTCTAGATTTCGGGGCATGGAAGCATTTCTGTATTTGGGCCCTTGCAGGGTGTAGGTAACTTGTTACTCTGCAACATGCGGGTGGGAGTCGCAGAATCTGAAAGAAATAATAGATGGGATAATATCCAATGTATACCTTTCACGGTGCTCTGCAGCAGTCAAAGAGCAAGTGCTATATAAATAAACTAAACCTACCATTTGAGGTATAATGTGGAGTTTATGCTGTCACAAAGGAGATGTTATCAGTTCAGAAAAGTATTGATTGTGCAAGTCTCGTATTTTCCCCAGATTTGTAATAAAAGGCAACTCCTGCTTTTCAGCATGAATTAAAAAGGATATTAGAGATAGTGGATGATTTGATAGTGAATACAGGGGAGAGAGGTTGCAGGGTAAGAAAGTGGATAAGGAGACTGCAGATCAGGGACAAGAGTATAGATATTACCAAGGGTGTGGATGGGGGGTGGGGGGGGAGACACATTTTGAAATTGATTTGGGCAAACAGTAAAAATGCAAAACAATTTTGATTATTGCGATTCTTTTGAGTGAGTACTCATCAGAAATTAGAGGTTTCTAAATTTATAGATTTTCTTCTATAATAATGGCTCGGAAGTCCTTTCAAAAATAATTCTTGAGCCCTGCATCTGAGCTCGAGGAAGGCCTTGCTGGTAGTCAGTGCTGTAGTGGCAGAGCAGCCTCGGCTCTAGGTGTGGGACCACAGATGTGATGACAGAATGGTTTCTGAAAGAAGGGAAGCTTTTTAGTCCCCTGGGAGATGTGTTCATAAAGTAATCAATATGAAGGCGAAGGAGAAGGTTTTACCTCCAGTTGGAGATGTAACAATCAAACAGTTTATGACCTGAGCTGGCAGTAATTTGCACTAATCAGAAATGTAGTGGTAGAGCAGTGACATCAGAGCAGACCAAACAGAGCCAGGAATGCCTTCAAGATGCTAAAAATGTGTGGTGTCATCTCAGTACAGCACCAATATCAAGCTGAGGTTTTACCAGAGCTGCATTCTGTCCACACTCTTGCATGGATTAGAATGCTTGCAGATGATAAAAAGCACCATCACCAAACTGTCAGCCTTTCACAACAGTAACTTGAGAAGAATCTTATGCATGTTCTTGCCGCTAACCATCTCCGTAGCCTACGTGCTGTTTGCATGCCCTGCTTATGCGCAGCTCAAGGACAAATGGCTCAAACCGGTGTGCCGACAACTTGGCACAAGGAACCATTGGGAAGGACTGCGGATACTGAAGTCGGACACCAGGCCCCTCTTTGGCTGCGCAGTGGCTACGTTTCTAAGCCACATGTGGGGCATTAGAAGGACGACATGCACAAGAGCACTTCAGCATCGGCCAGGTTGACCCTTAGACCGAGTTGCTTTCGGGCCTCCTTTATTAAACGTATGATACCCTCAATTGCACTAGACCTATTGCACTTTACTGAAGATTCATTGTACAACCAGATTGTTATGAGAGGGCCCTAAGGTTATCAACCTGTTTAATGTGTATGAAGTTTCATTTTATACACCCAAACCGCTGTAAGATTGTGCTAGCTCCCCTGTTCATTAACACAGCTCCAAGCTTTCTTTTTTAACCTGTGATATCCTCTGACATATGCTTTTATTATATTTCATATTAGTTTTTAACCAATTCCAATTTTAAATGTGCGAATGATTTTGTATAATGCATAACTCCTAATTGGCTGTTGCAGAACAGGTATGGTATCCATCTGTCGGCTCATACATGGGCTTGTTTTCAATTTTAGTTATTGTGGGTAGTTGAATCGAGTACCCTATGTACGTTTTACACATTGTCTAACATGTCCTAGCCTTGCAGGCAATTTGCTGCCAAAACAATAATTTTGTGATACGAAGTCTCCGCAGGCCCATTGTGAGATGCGCTGTACAAACTCTTTTTCTCTTACATTTTTAACTGTGTTTTATCATGTATGTCTTTTGTAGCTTTTATGACTTGAACAGTCGAAATAAAGCTTAAATGTGTGTGCTACATTAGTTTTTTTAATTCAAATTAGGTTATTAAATATTTAATAGTTAAATAATAAATAGCTTTCCCAGCAGCATGCCACATTGTGTTAATATTTTTCTGTGAATTAGAATAGTACTCTTGTTCTTTATTAGAACTCTATAATCTTTATAGATAGCTTTTATAAAAAATATAAGGTATAGTGAAACGTGGGTTGTGAATGGAATAAGGCTCACTTCTGCTGCTGTCTGTGAATCTCTTGGGTAGATATCGACTGGCTAGGAGCTAATCAAAATGTCGGATTTTGTTGTAGTACAGCTGTCTGAATTTCAGTAGGACGCATGATCCCCAAAACATATACTCATTCGTACAGGCATGGCTATGCCCTTACGATATTGTAAAATTATGTTACTGCATTAGTTTTTCTGGGCATTGGAGCAAACCAGAAACATAGAAAGTACACAATTTTGGTTAGCGGCTCTAATTTACTATGTTAAGAGAAAATCAATATTTCAGATCTTTTAATATTGTTATTCTTTGCAGGCTCTTTCTAGTGAATCGTTTGAAAGGCTTCCCGTTTTTAATAAGTCTGCATGGCGACATTACAAGACAACACCAGAAGCAGATGATTGGAGCAATCCAAGCAGCGAACCCAGGGATGCTTCCAAATACAAGGCTAACTAAAGAAGCTACTTGTGTCACCATTACGGGGGGAAAAAAAAACATCTCCATCAAGCATTGCCTCTCCTCGACACAGGATCCTACAAACACAATGTACATTTCTTTTAGGAAAGTCTTCCTTGTAAGGGCATGAGTAGGGCACTGAAATGGCAAATGTGTTTTTGTGATGTACGACTGAACAAAAAGCACTTAGTGTTTGTGTATGTGAATTGTTGTAATTTATTTAACAGAACCTCTTGATAAGTGTGATCAGATACTGTGACAAGGGATTTGCACTATTATTACACTTACGTAATAGGATAGAATACCAGGTGATATTTTTAAGAAACTATTTTTATTTTACAAATCAAAAACAGCAAGAGCTGTAAAATCAGTTAGTTGAATCTTTGACAGTAGTATAATGTATGGTAATGCTTCATGATTCCGTTGTTATTTAGTCCGTTCAAAGGCATGATTTGCTTAGTATTTCTAAATCCTGACTGTTTACATCTTCAAAGATCAGTTGAGCGAAGTATGCTTTGCTTCCAGCATTGACTGTAGTTGCTTTTGTTTTGTATGGCAAAATGAATATTCAGCTCCCAGTATATGCTCCTCCTACATTACCGAGGTCTCATGAAATATTTTAACTTATGGCAGTGCCACTTCCATTTAATAAAAATGCACCTTTATTCTCCTTTGTGATTTGTACAGAATGCCAAAGGGTTAACTGCTTGTCCATTTTAATTGGATGAAAACGTTTTGTGTTTGGTATTTTTATTTTTGTATATAAAAGCGTAATATGCATTGCTTTTAATTAAAGAGTCACCAAGGTCTTGCGACGACTATTACAAACGAAAAGCAGCCTTAAACACTGTCCATCCAAAGGCCTCCTGGAATATTCTACATAAAGCTTTTGATAGAGTGCATTGCTTTAATTGTAAAGACAGAAATGTAAAGGAAAAAATGTTGTAAAAATAAAACATTGGAATGTGATGGCAAATCCTTCTTGCAGTTGCATAGCTAGAAAGAGAGGTATATTTTAGTGCCCAAGTAGAATAGCAGTATTTTGTGAGCTTGCAAAGGTTGTGTAAGGGGAGCTGTAAAACGTTGAACAAAATTGTAAGGTCACCAAGATGGTGTGGAATCTGCTTGTCCTGGAGTTTGAACACTGCCTAACCAATGAGATGTTCTGGTCTTCAAACTAACTGTGTCTCACAATCCAACACCAACCGCTTTATCCTTTCTAGCTATTGTGTTTAAGTGAGTGCTTCATTTATAGTAGCCTGATATATCATAATTTTTGAAAGACACAAAGAATAAAGAAGCAATTCAGTGTGTTAGCAAATTACTCTGCAAATATTCTATTAGATTTGTATTTAGAGCAATATATATTCTTGATGGCATAAATGTACATGAATAATAGACATACAGAAAAATTGCCTTAGTCAAATGATAAAAAATGACTGAAAATATATATTCACAAAAATATATAGACTGAAACGTCCAAATTAAAAACCATCGAACAAACATACAAGCAAAACATGGTAGTGTTCTAATCAATTTGTTAAAGAACTAACACAATAATTTCTGCCAAACAGTCGTTCTGTCAGTAGATGTAGTCTTAGAGAAGAGTGAGTTGGTAAACCTGTGATCACATACGATTTTAGATTCAATTGTGCATTTAGGCACTGGAGAAATGTCCTATGGTTCTAGTACACTCCTTCACACACAATAAGTATCGTCAACACGTTTCAACATCTTTTGGGATGAGCTTTACAGGTGAGGTTATCCTCAGGGCACTAAGCTTATACTGTTGTGAGGGCACTGTACATAAGGACAGTAGACTAATCAGTGTCAATACTTAGGGAATTATTTCACAACACGTTGATAAAAAGTTGGCGATTCAAGTACATGTCCCATGTGTTAGCTTTAAAAAAGTTGAGCATTGGAAATGTGAATCTGAAAAGGTAACCAAACGTGTGCTTAGTAGGTAGTCAGATTTATAATGTGTGACAAAAACAGAGAACAGAACCCGAAAGGAAACAGTCAAATTACTAGGTCAAGGTTACCTTATACCAGTAGAATAAGAAGAGCTTCTATCCAGAGATGAGTTCGAATAATGGCGGCGTGATCTGTCATGGCGGGAGGTTAGGTCGTCATGTGATCTGGGTCATGATTCTTAAAAACATTTAATGCTTTCAAAGCCTCCTCTTGGGGAATGTTTACATAGAGGCTGACCTACCTAAAGTACCTAATATTTGTTCCTGTTCATTACGTTTGTTTCTAACGTCCATGGTATCTTTCACATAACTGGGGATATGTGCAATCAATGGGTTCAAAAAGACATCTACATTTTCTGAATAAACAAGTTCAATCCACATATAATCAAGTGGCTGGCTAAATGCACTGGGTCTTTATGAATCCTAGTTAAGGTGGATATTACCTGTGTTCTAAGGTGTTTATTGATTAGGTAGTCTTTGTTCGTCAGCCATCCACTTTTGATCCCTTTTTCCACAATTTGTGAGATCTCCTCCTTACTAGATAGCGAGGGGTCAGTAGTTATTCTCCTACAATGTATCTCTTCAAAAAGAGATTATTTTGTTTTTTATAGTCTTGTCTGTCCATTATCACAATCGCTCCCCTTTTGTTCGCTGGTATAATGATAATATCTTCTTCCAATGTAAATCTAAGGAGGGCTTGTGTTTCATCCTTCAGAAGATTGTGTTTTACTTATTGGGTCTTGTCCTCAATTTGATCTACTTCCCATAGAATCGATTTCTCAAAGACTAACAGTTCCATGGACATGTTGCTAGTTGCAGGGTAACTCGTGAAAGGGATTTTGAAGGCAGAGAATCATTGTGTAAGTGGGTTATCAATGGTAGAAAAGAACACTTTCAAGTGTAGTTTCCTGAAAAATTGTAGTAGTTCCAGTTTCATGTTTGCAGAATCTTGGTTTAATGTGGGTACAAATGACAACAATATTCACAAAAGATCGGTTTCTGTGAAATCCTATGGTCACTTAAATAGGTTATGGATAGTGATTTATGCATTTTGCCCCATCTGCGGCTTGTCTTGTTGTCCATCTTTCCCCTTTGCCCTGGTCCAGATTCATCCATCATTTTTCATGTCCTTGCCAACAGCCGCCCTTAAAACCATAGTCTATTTGGGCTTTCAAAACTACTCGTGGAGGGTTCACAGTCACTGATGCTATCCAAGTAGGATGAACTCTTCGAAACATTAATGCACCTCCTTTCGCTGCGTTCTTTGTATTGTGGTAATACCTTGGTATTCTCTTGTGGTTTGTACTAATCCTTTTGTAGATATAGGTACATCCTTTCCAAAATGAAATTCTGCACATCCTTCTGTAACTTCTTCTGTTTCAAGTTCTTGGTCGTGGTTTTGAATTCACTAACCCCTTTTGCAATTCAGGACAAGAGGGCTTACACATCAAATTTTGTTGTATTCTTTTTGATGGCTTCCTCTAGTTCATTAATCAGTTTTAGTTGCTTTTTACTTATTCTTTGATGGTATTTATTGAAAGTAGCATCCAGTCCTGACAGATGGGTTCAGCCGATCCCCCCCGCCGTGACGGATCACACAGCCATTAATCTGACTCATGCCTGGATAGAATCTTTTCTACTTCTACTGGTATAAGGTACATCTTAAGTTAGTAATGTGACTGTGTCCTATCAGGTTCAAATTTCTCAGTTTTTACCACGCATTACAAATCAAAGCACCTACTAATTACACACATGGTTACCTTTTCAGTTTCACATTTCCTCTGCTCATGTTTATTTAAGAAATGACATGGGGTATGTACTTGAATCCACTTACTTTTTATCAACATATTGTGAATCAATTCCCAAAGTAACGGCATTGATTAGTCTAATTTTGTCATGTACACTGTCCTCTCAACAATATAAGCTTAGTACCCTGAGGATTACCCCACCTCTAAACTCTTCCCAAAGGCGGTTGAAACTTGTTGGTGATATTTATTGTATATGAAGGAGTGTAGTACTAAGATAGGAATTTCCCCTAGTGCCTGAATCGGCAACTGGATCAAAAAAGCGTAGGGGATCATAGTAATACCAACACACTCTTCTGTGGAAATACATTTATTCACAGAAAGACTGTTTGTTAAAGCAGTATCAAAATAATCTCCGCCAAATTGATTAGGGTGCCATAACTGCTTTAATGTGTGTTCGATGGTTCTATAATCAGGTTATGGGTATTTTTTATTTGGACATTTCTGTTTATATATTTGCTAGAATTTATATTTCCAGTCATTTTTCTGTATGTCTATTCATGCCATTAAGAATATATGTTGAGTTTTTATCTAAATACAAATCTAATAAAATAATTCTCGAGTAATTTACTAACTCACTGAATCAAATCTATGTGTCATTAAAAATGATGATGTATCAGTGGTTAAAGGTTGCTTTGTTTCTTTAAGGTTTGTCTTTTATCGTTCTCCCTACTGCTTTACTTAACAGCTTCATACCCCATTCTTAATATATTCTCATTTATAGCCGCAGCACAAACATTTTGACCCTCTTTTAATTTTAGATTGGGCATTTGATGTGTTTTCCAAAATCAAGGGTACCTATACATTTATATATTTGGGCCATTCATTTGCCGGCCTTATCCTCTACAGTCCTATTATGAAAAAAAGAAACCTAGCTATGATTTCTGACGTTTTTGTATCTTCGAAAGTGTTTGTGGTATGAGAAGGATGTTTCAAAAGGTGTACATTCCAGCTTCCCTTTCTTTTAATTCGGAAATGTTAAATCTGCATATCTACTTCGCAGATCATACAAGTGAGGATTTGGTTTCAGGTCACCATGAGCTACTTTAAGTATGTGTTAGCACTGATGTTTCACTAAAAATGTAACATCCAGTGACTTACTATTTTTTTAACATATTGCTTGTGTGATAGCATTCATCCAGATATCCATTACCTTAAGTAAGACGTTCAGTAGGCATATGATGACAGCTATAATAAGGAAGCAGTTGGAGTCTGAAATTTAAAAATGCCTCCAATAACTAGTGTTTATCTTTTAGTTTGTGCTCTGTGAGCAGCTCAAACCCTTGTTGAGTAATGCCACTTGTTTTAACTTGGTATAACAATAACAGACTACAGTATTATACATAACGGTTGACAAAACTCAATTTCTGTAACAAAGAATGAATAAAGACAATTACCTGGCTAATATGGTAGGGCCTGTGTGCCCCCAACTAATAGATGACCATTACTTCTACCAATAACAACACCCTCACATATCAGATGTATGCCAGTACATGACTCGTACAGCAGAAAAGGGGCTGCAGGAAGATGTTTATGTTTGCAAAAACTGCGTACCTAAATACATTTCTTTCAGACCACTCCCCACTGCTTTATACTTTCGAGATCACACTACACAGATCCAAAATATCTCTGCAGAGGTTGAGGACAGAAGTCCTAACCAACACTCTTTTTGTTGCCCATGTGTGGGACTTCACAGATCATTTTTGTCTCCACAAATAGTGGGGCCATGGAATGGCAAGCCTATAAAGTGGCACCTAGAGGGGAATTGATGTGCAAACATTTGGGATTAGGGGACAACTGGAGAAGAAACTGGCATATGCAATGAGGGCAATGGTGGACCTGGAAAATAAAATCAGGGCAGACCCTGGGTGTGAATGTAGATCGTTAAAAGCAAAATGGGGGTTAGAGGACATGTGGACTCAGCTGGACAAATAGACCAACACCGAACATAGACATAGCTTATTTTGAGAAGGAGATAAGGCAGGCCACCTTCTGGCATGTCTACTGTGACAGGAGAAACCACAGCCTCCTATATTATCATTGTGGCAGGGAGATGGGAGGGCAGTGATAGCACAAAACCTCGTAAATGAGGTACAAGAGAGCACTTGAGGGAGGTTACACAGAAACAAAGTAGTTAGAGAACACAACACAGAGTTGGGTTACAGCTAGGAAGACTCAAAGAGGTACAACAAGAGATGCTTGAGTCCCTGATAAAGACCTAGGAGCTGAAGGAAACGCTAGTGGGAATAGCTAAGAAAGGTGCCAGAAACGGATGACATCCCTGCCAACGTTTACTAAGAGATGCCAATACAGTGCCTGGAAAATGTGTATGAGGAGGCCAGAAAGTTAGGCCACCTGCTGTACTCGCTGATAGTCGGTGAGAGTTCTAGTGCCAAAGGAGGGCAAAGGTCATACATAAGTGTCAGCATATAGATAGACTGTCTCTTTAATAAATACTGATACCAAGTTGTTGAGTAAGGCTTTGGCAAATAGATTACTTACAGCCATTTGCAGCCTCATGCATGAGGACCAAACTGGGTTTATCCCGGGAGAAGCACTAGGTTGAACATTAGATGTTTGACACACATAATACAGACTCTTGTAGAAGGAACAGAATGCACTGGCAGCACTGAACCTGGAAAGTGCCTTCAATACAGTTGACTGGGATTATCTCTGGTTAGGACTGAGGTATATGGGGTTTGGCCCCAATTTTATTGGCTGGGTGAAATTGTTCGGTGCTGAACCCACTGCTTGAGTACGAATGAGAGGGCTGGCCTCGGAAGCATGGGGGCAAATTGAGGAGTGGCCAGGAAAGCCTGCTGTCCCCCATGGCCATTTGATGCACAATGTCTGGAGGTGTTGGGGAAGAGGGTAATACAAGCGGAAGCTCAGAATCATGTGGTGTCCTTATAGGCAGATGATAGGTTAATATTCCAAAGGATCCAACAATCTCGGTCTCTGGCCTGTTGGTTGAACTGGAGAGATTTGGGTGAATATCCGAGTTGAAAACCATCCAGGGTAAATCAAGTTCTCATTTCTGGGCTGATTGGGGAAGATACTGCGTGAAACGCACAAAAGAAGATGAGAGGAATGGTTGAAATTTGCCTAATCGCTTGGGGTAGCATCCCAACCCATCGTTCTTTTGTGCAGCTTGCCATCTCAGTTTGGGCCCAGCCATATGCAAATCAGCCTTGACCCTACTCCTCATTGGAACAGTCCAGCCCGAACTGCCAGACCTGGTCCTCACTAAACCAGAACACAAGCAACTTAGGACCGGTATTGCCCTGATGATGGCATATCAGTCAGGTATAGCTTGGTTCCAGTGGCACAGTGAGCACGGGACCCACATCTGGGCATACCCTTGCCCCTTATCAGGGAGAAACCGGTCCTAGGCAGCTTGTGTACCAGTTCAGTGATGACCTGGCCTGGCAGTTTGGGCTGCACTGTTCCCATGAGGAGCAAGTTCAAGGCTGATTTGCATAAGGCTGGGTCCAACCTGAGGTTTCATGGTGGGCAAAGTAACAATAGGTTAGGATGTTACCTAAAGCATTTGCCACTGGTTAGACAAATTGCAAGCATTCCTCCTACAGCATTATGTGTGTTTGATGTAACGCCTAAGTGGCAAGGGTATGGGTCACATGGTCACTGTGCATCATGAACCAAGCTATACGTGGCTGATTAGACCATATAAGGGTGCAACTGGTCCTAGGTTGCTTGTGTTTTGGTTAGGTGAGGACCAGGTATAGCTGTTCAGGCTGGACTGTTTCCATGAGGAGCAGGATCAAGGCTGATTTGCATATGCTGGGTCCAAACTGAGGTGGCATTGGGTGCAAAAGAACAATGGGTTGGGATTCTACCCCAAGCGATTAGACAAATGCAACCATTTATCCAATCCTCTTTTGTGTTTCACAAAGTGTCTTCCCCAATCAGCCCAGAAGTAAGAGCTCGATTTGCCCTGAATGGTTCAGTGATTCGACAAATTGCAAGCATTCCTCCAATCGCCTTTTGTGTGTTTGAAGACACCACGTGCTGAGCTGCCGGACCTCTGCATAGAGTGGCTGTAGAGGGTTTTCTATGTTGGGAATTTGGGTCTCTGGAGACTCGAGAAAGCAATATGCACATACTATGCCTAGAGAGGTCGAGGGTTTGCAGAGAATGGTGGGCTTTTGAAAGACCCATCCTTTTCCAATAATGGGGCATTTCCTTAACTAAAATATTTTTTCTCCCAAGGTGTCTGCATACATTGCACAACATAATATGTCCGAAACCTGTGGCCACATTCTGCACCTTGGACAGGTTCCTTAGTGATGTGGTATTGGCAGGAAAAGGGAGCAGAGTAAGATTGCCCAATCTTAACCTAGCCTGGGGAAATGGGGGGATTAGGCTTGCAGGATATGTTTTTATATTATGCGGCCACCCAGTTGCATCATACCACGTAATGGTTTGAGGAGGGCCCAAACTGGGAGTAGTTGCTATTTGCAGGGATATGCGGAGAATATAACCTACAAGACCTGTTTCTGAGAGGACAAGGGAGGTGCTCTACCTGGTCCGGCAGCTGGGAAAGTGTAGTAAAGAGCAGTGGACAGGTATTTGAGACACCCCCAATTGCAATGGATATCCCACTGTGGGATCTGCAACCATTTTAGACTATACAAAGGGATATATCATTTAGAGTTTGGAAGGAGGGAGGATGTTATACAGTGGGAGACATGTATTATGAATGGTAGATTTGTGACAGTTGCGCATGTACCCGAATTGTTTGAAATAGGCACAGTGCAGGTTTTGCAGTATGCCAGGATGGCACACAGGGTCTGAGGCATATAGAACTCTTTCCCAAATGTTCCAATAGAGCATACAGCTATGGGTTCATATTAGATTTTCGAGGTAGTAGGAGAATGATGACAGTGCGTTATTGTAATTGATAACAATGTCTCAACCGGATTCAATGAGGAAGGCAGATACATATGTATGTACACAACATTACAAGGTAGAAGCAAGAAGGAGAGACTCCCAGTAATTTTTCAAAAGTGCTCATGGCATCATATATTTAAATTCACAGTTTAAGGCACGACAGTTATAACAGCACTGTGAGCATAAATTGTGAATGCAACCCAAAGGAACTTTGTGCACGTTGTGCTTGTGATACAATGAGTGACGGCTTAAGTGACAAGTGGAAAAAACACAGCGAAAGACGCAAGGTGACAAGGTGGAAAATTATACATACAAGAATCAATGGTTCTTTTCAATGATTGGAAAATATATAACTTTCTATAAACCAAGGTTGAATCTGCGCCGTGAGTAGCGCTGTATAATTGGTCGACGGCGTTTCAATCCTATTTAGTCAGGATCATCTTCAGGACCGGGTTGCCAGATTTGGGGTGAATGAAGGGGAAGCCGGTATGCGGAGGAGTCACTGATCCGGTAGCGCAAAAAGTACCGTCTGCTGAGAGGACTCGATTATCATGAGGTCCACCTTAGTGGAGGAAGGAGAGGAAGGTAGCCGGGTCGGATCCCCGATCCACTGTGTGGGTCCCGGAGAGGGTACCTGGGTGGCAAGGTTATAGAAGGCAGGGTCGGGTCCCCGATCCACTGCACGGGTTCCGGGGAGGATACCTGAGAGGCGGGGTCATAGGTCCACGGAGTCAATCCAGAGGCCGTTGGGACGCTGAGGTTAGGTCCTGACCGCCACGGTCGTGTGCTGTCTAGCGCGGCAAGTCTCGACTTGCCGGGCTAGACCGCACATAACCGTGATAGTCTCCCTGATTGAAGGTTCTGCATCTGCAAAAATTGAGTTGGAGTTGACCAAAATTGAGGGTTAAACTGTGGCCCGCCTCAATGATTTCTGCAAGCATTTTTTGCTACCTGTAAAGAGCAGCACCAAGAAGGTGGAGCTGCAAAAGGAAAGGCACCAAGAGCCTGGTTACAAGCCCATGCTCCTTTGAATGAGACCCCAGAGGAGGGTGAGGCTGAGGAAGAGCTGGATGAGGAGGATGATTTGGACCAGGGTCTTAGAGGAGGCCCTAGGCTGCTAGCTATGGAGGAGGAGGGCAACTTACTTCCAGGAATGAGCATTCCAGGGCAGGGAGCAATGTGTCATACAAAGGCCTGTTCCCAGAGAAGCTTGAGGACAGGAGGGAGGAGAGAAACTTCAAATTGGAGCTAGTTAAGCGTACATTGTAGATGGCGTAGGTCTTAGAGAAGAAAAGGCTATTGAGGAGAGTCAAAAGAGATTCGCTGTAGAGGAGAAAAAGATGATGATGGCTCAGGAGTTGTGCCAGAGAGAGCTGAACATCATTCCGGACAGGTACAGTCCAGCAGTGATGGTTGGCAGCAATTCTTCTGTGCCCTCTGACTGGAAGGTCAGGTCTCTGATTTTGTGGTGGAAAACGACATAGATGGTTTGAGGCCTATGAAATTGCACTCCAAATGCACAACGTCCCTGAGGCAGATTGGGGGCGCTAGTCTTTGGAGACATGTTCCTAGAGAGGGGAGGGACAGTATACTGTCCGTAGAGAGGAGTGACAGGTTGAGGTATTCCTCCATGAAGGAGGCCCTAATCAGTAGGTTTAGTTTGACACTAGAAAAATATAGCCAAACGTTCAGGGATAGTCAGAACCTATCCCAACAGACCTGGGTGGATTGTGTAGATTCCTTTTGCCAGGCAATGGATGGTTGGGTGAAGAGCAGTGATATAAAAGATTACTAGGAGCTGTATAATTTGTTTGCAAATGAGCATATGTTCAGTCTTTGCTTTGAAGATCGGTGCCAATACCTTGTTGATAGTAAGCTCATTGACCCCAGAGAGCTTGCTAAGGAGACGGACCTCTAGATCAGCACCAGGGTCCAAAGGAAGGTACCTGGGAGTGACCCCAAGAAGGGTGGTTCAGGAACCCCCACCAGAGTGAAGGGGAGGTAAAGAGAGACACAGACAGGTCTGAAGGTAAGGGGTAGGAAAGGGTTCCCATGTTCCTTCTGGGAAACAGGGAGGAGCTTCTGGTGGGCGATGGCACAGAACACCTCCTTTCCAACGATGCTGCTTTGAGTGTTCCCGGATAGGACACAAGCAGGTGGCCCCTGTCTGTCCTAAGAAATCCCCTACTGGTGGTGCCTCTACAGGGGTGACCAATGTGGCCTTAGGGGTAAGTAGTCCCCAGGGGCAGGTCATAGACCATGCTGTGATCTCCCTTAATTGGGAGGTGGACACCAAGGGTGAGTTGGTGATCCCTGAGGGTGGGAGTGGTCACTTCCACTGGGTGACAGTGAATGTAGTCTCAGTCACTGCTCAGAGGAACACTGGGGTTAGCCAGCCCATGGTTGTGGAAAAGCTAGTTTCCCCTGAGCAGTACACCATCCAGGTGTGTAGAGTAACTCCAGCCCAAGGGCAGGACATCATCCGCTCTATAGCCCTGGTACCCTTGGAGTGGGGTTAGGAGGTGACCCAGAGGAGGGCCATAGGTTGTCCCCAGAAGCCCATAAACTGCCTTCTAGGGAATGAATTGCCCCCTGTGTCAGGGTAACTGGGAGAGGTGGCTACCACAGGTGCCCTAGCAGTTCCGTTTTCTGAGGGTGCCACTCCCAAGCAGAGGGTACAGGACCCCAGAGGGAGGAACAGGATGAGGGAGAGCCCACCCCTGTCTCCCATTCAGCCTCAGGGTACAGACCCGGGGCTGAGTGACCAGTCTCAGGATACCACCCCAGAACTGGTGGGAGGTGAAGTGGAAAAAGGGTACAATGTACCTGGGGCTACCCCCTCCCCCCCCCTATGAGAAACCACAGAAGTCGAAGAGCCCTGGATGGCCTGGGACTTGGATCTTTAACACTGACAGCTGTAAGTGGTCTCTGTTGGTTTTTATCCTTGTGGTCAGAGATTTCCCTGGGTTGGGGACAGAACTCAAACCCAAGGGATGGATTGGGCCACATCACACTGTTGGCCATAGTGGTAATGTCTGCTTACTGGGATTCATCTGTGAGGAAAGTAAGGTTAGGTGCTGCACAGATGGGATCCACAGACGAGAAGGGGGGTTCCCCATGTGTCAGTACAGTGGGAGCCGAGAGAATAGACAGAGAGATCAAACTGGGTTCAGAGAAGAGTAGAACTTGCAAGTGTCCAGGTTCTATCGCCCCAAGCAGGGAAGTCCATCAAGGTATTGATTAGTCTACCCTGTCTTAAGGCTGGAGGTGGGTTGTGTTGAAATTGGCCCTTTCTGCAGGGTCACCCTCAAGCTTTTTGCCTTCCTCCTCCCCTTTTTCTGGTCTCATTTTTGTTGGCTTTAGGACTCTGGGCACTTTGTGACTGCTGTAGTGAAAAACTGCTATATTTGTTTTTCACTACTGCAAGGCCTAGCTCTCCTAATGGTTAATAATGGGAGTGCCTTTAAACATTTTCTATGTGTAATTTCCAATTGGGAAGAGTAGAGATTTGCAGTTTGGTGTCTCTGGACTTACAATTTAAAATCACAACTTATGGTAAAATCAGATTTTAAGTTGTAAGTCTTTAAATGCCACTTTTGTAAAGTTAGCATTTCCTTACTTTAAACCATTCTGTGCGTCTGCCTGGCTCTGAACACATGTCTGGGTTGGGTGACAGCCGGGCTTTGTGCATTTCTTCTATCTAGACCAGGGGTACTCACAAACTTTCTGTCGGGGGCCAAAATTACAGTGTGGTTAGTGGCCGAGGGCCGCACTGATAGGGGTGGAGTCTGTGGGGGCGGGATCCGTGGGAGGCGGAGCTAGAGTAAAAAAAAAAAACTTTCAAAGCATTAGACAATGCTGTATTTCACAATCAGATGCATTGGCAAACACTGTAACGTGGTGCTAATGTGTTTAGGTGCAAATAAATCAATCTGGCCACCTTGCAACCACTCTGTCTTGCTTTAATTAGTTATTTATTTTTGACATTTGGAATATTTTATTCCTCTCCACCCCGAGGCTGCACTGGTGTCAGAAAAAGACGTTTCCAGCAAAAATGTTTTCTTTTTTTGATCCATTTCACAGGGGAGCAAATAAAGGAAAGGAGGAAAGAGAAGGTAATACCTGTTTCCTGAAGTCTTGGTTTTGCACTAACTGAGGAGCGAGACCGAAAGAGAGGGAAGACTCGGAGGCTTAGAGGCCGTCACCGGTGCATGCACTCACAGTTATAGGGACTTGGGGAGGCTGCGCGCAGGAGCCATATGGAGTAACTGTAGGAAAATATACATGACACATTTTCCTGGTCGCATAGCTTCACTATATTTAAAAGCACGTTCGTAGGTCTCGCGCATCTAACATAACATAACTCCACGCCCCTCTATTCTCTTCTACACCACTCCCCTCTACACCACACCAACTTTCAGTCCTTCTGAACAGCAGCCACTCTGCTATACAACATGGCTAAAAGACATTGGCATGCCAATAGCTCAACTCTCACATAAACGTGACCTATTGGCTTTGCCAGTGCTTGTTATCTCCGTAAGAAAAAGGCAACCCCAGGACCAGCATTACGTTTTACTGTTTCCCATACTTTATTACTGTTCTCTGAGTGCTTACACTGGTCTTTAAAAAGTCAAGAGACCTGATGGACGAGCTGAGCACTGCCACGCTGGGCTCTCATATATGCATTAATAGAGGAGTAAAGTGTATATCCGTGCATGGATGCATTGTATAACACTGCATGGATGAAAAATATATTGATGCAAGGATGTCCTGAGGCCCCCTTCTCCCACAAATCTAGTGGCCAGCATAAGCGTTTTGACGGCGATGGCTGAGGCCATCTGACGGACGATAAAGAGTCCATTCAGAACCTGCCTTTGCTGATGGTGACGAGCCTATTTTACGTTTTTACACCTGGGATGTCCTCTGTATTCTGAGCGCTTGTTCATGATACACACAGAGTCAAAACATCGTGGGAAGGTGGCCACTCCTTCACACCTCTGCTGAAGAAATCAGAATATCTTCAGCAGCTACTGGCCAGTGTCCCACCTACCCTACCACTGCAAGATCATGGAAAAGGATGTTAAAAGACTGATACATGGAGATGCCACACTAAACGTTATTCTTCATTGCATCCATCAAGAGAGATGGTTCAGGCTGGCAGGAGTAAATTTCTGCCCAGGCTAACATCAGAAACGAGTGTTTTTGTTTGTGCTGTTCTCCGTAGAAGAAAACAACAACACAGCTTCATATGTATCGACGTTTTAACAGCGTACAGCACTGTGGCCCACAAAATTCCTCTCAAAAGACTTGAGAACTGGGCTGCATTAATTTAGCTTCACAGTGGAATGGATTCTACCCTTCCCCCTCCAACCGTGTGACGTCAGAGGCAGGCAGGCCAATCCGATGCAAGCAGTAAGCAGAGACGATAGCCGCAGGAGGAAACGTTGTGAATACGTATTAAAGCGTATTCACAACGTTTTCTCCTGCGGCCATCTTCCCTGCTTACTCCCTCCAAGGAAGTGTACTGGCATCGATCAAGGTCCGCGGGCCGCCAATGAAGGCCGGGCGGGCCGCCAGCGGCGCGGACCGTACTATGAGGAACCCTGATCTAGACAGTTACTCACAAAGGGAGCTGGGGTGTGACATTTGCATCCTGATGGCCCATCACCAGACTGATTAGGAGGGAGGAGCTGACACTTGCACCTGAATAGGGCTGTGCCTGTCCCCACACAAAGAGCTGCATTTCCCCCCTGCAGTGAGTCTGGAAACAGGGCAGGAAAATCAGGAACCTTGTTATCATCAAAGGCCCCACTTCAAAGGCACATTTGGATATAAGTAGTAGACCCCTGATGCCACCAAATCAGAACTTTGCTGGAACCAAGGACATTCTGCCTGGAAGTAGAGCTGCTGTGCTGTAGGAGGGATTGCCACTTTGCTATCTGCATGGCTGTGTTGGCCTGCTGATTGCTGTGTTGTAGGAGGGAATGCCACATTGCTTCCTGCTCTGCTGTATTGACCTGCTGTGTGCTGCTTCTTGCCTGGGAAGGAGAGGGGATTCACCTGCTCTCTATATCCTTGAAGCCAAGTTTCTCCAAGGGCTTGTTGGCTTGGCTCCTGTTCTCTGAAGTCTCGGGGTCACAAAAGACATCTTGCAACTCTTCTGGTGCTGCTGGACATCTGTGAGGCCTACCCTTGCCTGAGGTGCCACCCTCCAGTCCTGGGCTTCAAAAGTGGGTTCTAAAGCTGTTTTCTGCAGAACTCAACACAGTGACCCCTTTGCGCCAATCGGAACTGTCTCAGTGTCCTCTGATGCTGACACAGTGCTGATTCGACAATGATGACGGTCCAGACTGTGAGGTTCAAAGATGACACAGGTCCGACTGCGAGGATCAACTTAAACGCAGCGCCGATCCGAAGACGCCGCTGCGAGGCTCGACTTAGATGCAGTGCCGTTCATTTGACAGTAACTGTGAGGCTTGACTCTGACGCATCGATCCAACAGCGTGAATCAGAACCGATGCAGGGAGCCCTCGACGCTGACACTTGCTCAGTTAAAGGTACTTTTTCAGCGGTACCTGCGTGGGTCCTGTAGCCGGCCTGCCCTCCATCGCGGTCGGCTTGAACTTTGGAATTACCCTTATCGAGTGTGACCTCAAGTAACCTTTTAGCACTGTTTTTTAATTTAAACTTTAAAAATTCATATCTCGACTACTGCTTATTGGATTTTTGCTGTTTGGGTCTTAATTTACTCAGATAAATATTCTCTATTTTTCTAAACTGGTGTGGGGTCTTTTTGGGGTGTTTTCACTGTGTTACTCTAATCTTAGTGTTGCATAAATACATTACACATTGCCTCTTAAGTTAAGCCCGACTGCTCTGTGCCAAGCTACCAGAGTGTGAGCACAGCTTAATTTAGGTTGTGTATCTGACTTTCCCTGACTAGGATTGTAACTCCTACTTGGATAGGGTGTATACTCTGCCAACCATAAACCCCAATTTCCTATACCCAGATCAATAGGCCTCCTATGGGAAATGTGGTGGGGATAGGGCAGGCTTCCTAAACATGACATGGAGCTGGCCAAGGCTTGAGAACTTTTGAGAGCAGATATGCAGTAGTCTAACACTAAATGCATCATTGAAAAAATATCTGCTACGTATACTTCCTGTTAGGAAAGGTCATAAAATGAGGTTATGCATGTTGGCTGTAGGAACAGTGTTGGCACCGAAATAAATAGCAATTCATTGGGCTGCCCCACAACTTTTAGAATACAGTAAACGGAAAAAGATTTCTATAAGATGGCTCAAGCGGATGAACAATATATTAAGAGGACAAACTTACAGAAGACTTTGCAGAATTCTCAGAGATCGTAGCTACATTTTTAAACTTACAGAATAAACGGCCACTTTGAAGGTTGTATTTGAATGGTCACTTGAGAGAGAGTTGTTGTCCGGGGTAGACTTGAAGGGTGTTGTAACTGTTCTCCAAATTACAAGAGATGTATAAGACCTGCTTTGACTGGGGTCTGCAAAGGGCCCACGATTGTCTGCGGAAAAGCCTACCCAGCAAAGATGTGATGTACATGGGAACTTAACCGGGGTGGGTGGGGTAAGTGTATTGCCAGCCATATTCAACCTGTTAATGTTGTTGGAAAATTCAATATAGAGAATTTAAAAAAAGGTTTCTTCTACTTGCTCCGTGTAGTGTCTTAAAATATGGAATATGTATTTTCATGAGCCATCACATAACCAGAAATGTGTCACATGCTGCTTTTTGTTTTCTTCTGTTTCAATGTATATTTTCTTGACTTTGGATACTTTGAATGCTGGTATCAGACTGGATCCGGAAACTTTTCAGTAGTACCTTTGTGCACCAGTAGGTGGCCCTGTGTGGCTCTGCATGATGGTGTTCTGCTCAGGAAAAGATGTGTGGAGCCTATATTGGCTCCACTCCCACACACTGATGTCAGTTCCTTTCTTTCCGCACCACCAGATGCACATCAGCAGCTACCTCCCAAGCTCAATTAAAACTCACTTTTTCAGTGTGCTAGGGACATGTCACTTCCCAAAACGACAAGTTTTAAAGCCAGTAAGGACTTTCACAAACAATTGTCTGTGACATATCTTCACCATATTTGCTTGTGGTACCTGGGTTCGAGCCACAAATCTAAGGCCTGCAGTGACTGCATGCACAGGAACCCAAAGGCCATATAAGATCGCAAGGTAAAGCTTTACATAGCCAGGCAACGGAGTACACTGCAACGAGACTGATCCAAGTCAAAAGTTTGGTCCAGAAGTCACTAAAGTCTATCTAGAGGTCTGATTTTGTCTCTTCCCTAAGAGACCGACTCTTTGAACCCTTGCTAACTCTGGTGAGGCTGCAGACCCCACAGAGCTGAGAGGCTCTCTACCTGGACTACCACCAGCGGGTTTACCTTCGGCGCCATCTCGACCCTCCAAACCCATAACAGTCTTGACTCCGGTGCAATGGTTCATGACCTCGACCGAAGCAGTGCCCAGACCCCATAGAGGCCTCACTTCCTTTACTTGATCTGCCTCCACAATGACGAACGCACATTTTGCATTCTCTGTTTGGCATAGATTTGTTCAATGACTATGACGCAGGTGATAAGGTTAGCTAACCGTATCACAAGGAAAATTGTTTTGACTGACTACAGGAGGCTAGTGGCCTTGATACCACCCCTGAGTCAGGGCTCTTCCCACAGCCTGATCCTGTCACTGAGGAGAGTGCTTCCAATGCCATGATATTCTTTAGAGTGGCCGAAGTCCTTGACCTCCAGCTCCCCACCTTGGGAGTGAAGACCGAGGTTCTTATAAAGGATCTTCAGTCGGGACACATATCTAGTGAGCTCCTCTTACCTTTTAACAAGGCCCTTACAGATACCTTGATGGGGGCATGGTCAAAACTGTGCTCTGGCCATACGGTCAACCGCCAAATTGCATGATGCCACCATCCTGCCCCGGGCAATCCTGCATTTCTATCTCGGCACCCCTCATCTGAAAGCTGGATGGTGCAGGTGTCTGTGGGCAAAACTAACCCCAACACATTTCAGACTATTCCCCTAATAAGGAGCCATAGCGGGTGGAGACATTCGGAAACAGAGTATTTTCGTCCACCAGCTTGGTACTTCAGTCAGTAAAGGCCAGCTGTCTGCTAGGATGCTATTTCCAAGCCTTTTGGGATTCGGTGGCTCAAGTCCTCCCAGGTGTCCCTGAAGATCTCCGACCTGTTCTCACCCAGGCCATACAGGATGATTGTAATGCGGCTTAGTTCACAATTCGTTGTGGACTGGACACCACCAACTCCATCAGGTGGACCATTGACATCAGTGTTGCCATTTGCCGCCATGCTTGGCTACAGTCTATTGGTTTTCCAGGTGATGTCCAGTCACCCCTCATGGACATGCTGTTTGATAGGACTCACCTGTTTGGGGTCAAGGCAGACTCCGCTCTTAAGCACTTCCAGGAGAGTAGGGCCATAGCATGGGCTTCTTGGCTCCACCTTGCCACCTGCATCATGTCTACCACCCCTTTTGCTGCTTTGACAGAAGTACCCCATTCCACCAGCCAGTCCAACTCCTACAAAACACCCAGCAGTTTAGCGGTTGAGACCGTGGTGCCCTCCACCTCTGCGGCCAAGGTCAATGGGCCACCCATTGCATTAACCCCCTGTACTGCAGGCCCACCTGCAAACCTCCTTTAGCATGCCCTTAATGGAACACAGCCCCCCGGTGAGTGGTAGTATCCGACGATTCTTGCCTGGTTGACAGACCATAACATCAGACTGGTGGACCCTGCAAATTGTTAGGAAGGACTACGCCCTACCCTTTTACAGCCATCTCACCTTACATCGAAACTACTCCTGCCCCAGGTTCTCAAGAAGATCGGGATCGACTCAGCTGAAGTCATTCATGTGGCTCTGGACCGAGCATGGAGAGTATGGTATCCAGAACTCAAGGCTTGAGCATCTGTCCTCCAATCAGGCTGCCGCTCTTGGAAGATCGGTTGTCACTGTAGCAGGGCTGAGTTCTGTACCTGGGCCTTTGCAATCTCCACCTTCAAGCTTGGAGATTGAGCCGCGACTGCTGAACACCTTCAACATTCCTTTGTAGGTGGTTGTCATCTTGGCAGCTAGGTGTCCCTCTTCAAAAGCTGATTGCTCCTGTCATTTGGAAAAATTTGTGGCTTGATGCGGTACTCAGCAGATATACCCCCTACGGCAAAGTAATCTGATGTTTTGTTGTTTGTTTTGTCCCTAGCCCAGCATGGCCTTTCTCTGGGCACAGTTAAGGGATACCTTTCAACCTTTTTGAGGTTACAGCATCAGCCCTCTTCAAGTCTCTAGTTGCTAGGAGCTTTTTGAAAGGGTTACAGCATTTGTTTCCTTCCTCTGCCATTGTCGTGCCTCAGTGGGACCTTAACTTGGGCCTTAGATTTCTGATGTGCTCTCCATTTAAGCCGCTTCAAAGCTGTTACTTGCGGTTTTGCGCCCTCCAGACAGGTTCCTCATCGCTATAACGTTGGTGTGATATGTAAGTGAGCTTCAAGCTCTTTGTGTCAACTTGCCGTACACCCCCACATTCTTCCCAGAAAAACTGGTCTGGCATACACAGACACCTTTCTTGTCTAAAGTTGTGATGCCACTCCAAGGTTTTCAATACGTCACCTTGCCAGCATTCTGTGCTCCAGCACACATCTCTAAGGAGGAGGAGAAACTATCACTTTGACACCCTAAAAAAGCACTGTGCTTTTACAGAGATCCTACCACAGAAAACCAGGAGGACAATCAGCTGTTTGTAGGGTTTTGTGGAGCGAAAAAAAGAAAGGCTTTGCAGAAGAGAACCATCTCCAGCTGGATCGTGCTCTGCATTAAGATCTGCTTCACAATGGCTAAAGACAGCCTCTCGAAGATCTGCTTGTTCATTCTGCTAGGGCCAAAGGTGCTACCACTGCATTGGCACGTGGAGTCCCTATCCTAGACATTTGCCAAGTGGCTACATGGATATCCCTTCATACGTTCCTGCAGCACCATTGTCTGGATAGTCAGGTTTGCCGAGAGGGGAATGTTGCACCCCAAGTCGTACAGAACTTTCTGGTTTCAGTTCATCGACAGACCCACCTTCAAATAGGTACTGCTTTGATACCTCTTTAGAAGCGGTGGAATCTGTGGCTAGAAGTTTGTTTCAGAAGAACAGGTTACTTGCCTTCATTAACGCTCATTCTGGTATGGACTGTAGGCGCAGATCCCTCACTGACCTTCCCATCCTCCGTGTTCTGTGGTTGTACTCTATCCATTAATAAGATCCCAAGTCTAGGAACCCGCATACAGGTTACGCCAATTTGCTTTTGAGCCTCTCTTTTTGAGGGTGCAGACAGTCTTGAAAACACTAAACCACGCGGGAGTGACATCTATATAGGCTCCATATGTCATTACCGGAGCGGAACAGTATTGGTGTGGAGCCACACGAGCCACCTACTGCCTGCAGAGGTAGTACTGAAATGCTTCCAGATCCAGTCTGACGCCTGAGTAATATTCAAAAGGTGAGCAGTCTGTTGATAGATAATCTCTACCAGGAAGGGTGTTACCAAAGGTAAGTATCTTGTTCTTGTTCTGTAGTCAACAAGGTACCAGGTGGGTAGCAAGTCATAATGCATATTATTCTTGAATATAAGGAAATAGTTGAATGCAGTCAGAAATGAAGGCTGAGGTACTTGGAGAAAGCCTTTAAAGTTGTATTTGAGATTGCCAGATCTGCTAAGTTTTGCGTCTGTGAGTATGCAGAGAAAACGTAAGTAAGGTTTAGTGAAGTATATGGTTTATTGGTAAAGAAGTTGCATGAGCTATTGATACAGTATTGACAGCTCATGTGTTAAAAATTGTCAATATTGAAGGTAATGAGGCAAAGAGAGGGTCTGGCGGAAAAGGTGTATCAGTGGGTTGGTTTGATGACCTGGCATTTAGGTTGACCCATCTTTCTATTCCAATTCCAAATTTATTCGAGGTTATATTGAAATTGTTATTTGTCCATATGTAGTAGATGAATAGTTTTCCTTTGTATTGGACATAAAATGGTATTTTCGAAAATAAAGAAACTTTGTAAATAACACTGTTTTGTATTTTGATTATTGCTTTTTAAACCAGTACACATCCTGAAGTAACAGATGAGTCGAAGTTCAAGTCTTTTGGGTGTCTGTTTAAATCATCAGTATCATTAACTGTGTGTTGTGAGCTACGTTTACTCCTGTGCATAAATGCTAGCGTAGGTAATCTGCTGTTAAGCAGTGTGTTAGCCCACTAGGGCAGAATGTGTATATTTGTATACCACTGCGTATATACAGGCATCAATGTGCAAGGTAGAGAATGACATTTTGCCTCAGAACCTATTCAGGATGTGGCATTTAGTCGCATTCAGAAAGATGTAAATATCTCTCAGTGAGTGTACACATCACCAACTGTCTTTTCCGTTAAAGAATTTAATTAATTACAATTATTCGCATCTATAAAATAACCAAATGTTGTTATAGATTGCTGTAAACTTGATGAATGTAAGTGCAAATTTTCGCATAACAATTCAAGAACTACAGGTCTGTCTTTACTTTTTATTGCACTAGTAGTTTTCATGTGACATGCTTTTCAAGCAAGATATTTAAATGGTTGAACAAACTTTATCTAATTGTTGGGGAGCAAGCCTGCTGTGCAGGTGAAACTCGTCCGACAACAGCCGACATTTGAATTAAAAGTTCATATCAAAGACACGGCGTTGTCATCCTTACTACGTGAGGTTTTGTAGCAATTGAATCTTTACTATGCTTGAGGAGTCCAGTTCGGCGACGCACCCTCTGATTTGGAGACGTGGCGGAATCAACACAAGCAATATTTGGAATATATATATATATATATATATATATATATATATATATTCTTCTTAAGTGTAGATCTTCGTCTTTCTTCAGGAAGGTCTGCAAAGACATTATGAAAGAAAAAAAGATTATGCAGCCTATTTGCCTAGGCTACAATGGCCAGATTCTTCATCTTGAAGAGAAAAAAGGGGTCAAAATAATGTTCAGATACTTTTAATCCCAAACAATATAAATATCCCTCACAAACACTTTTGTATGGTAGAGATGATGAGAGCAGGACAGAGTAGCCTCATAGGCTGCCATTATATGTCTAAAATGTCACTGTGCCTTTAAGAATCCAGGCACCACCATTATCCCATCATGCACAGCAGGTGGCAGTTACTTCAGTTCTTTTTTCTGGCTCCTGCTGACTGGACCCTGGAGCATTGAGCTCAAACAAAATTGTTTTTTTCTTCAAAATTGTTAACCGAATTTGACAAATTTCTGTTTCACTTCACATGTTTTTTTGTCTCTCCCTGCCTTATTTTGTGTTTTCCTGACAGGAATTACAGGCGATTTGTCAGAAATATTCCATCTCTTTTTGACAAGTGCTCAGCCTGTGGGAGAAAAAAGGCCAAGACAGATCCACCTGATGTGTGTATAATCTGCCTTCATGAAGACCACGGTCCTGCGTCTTGCCAGCACTGCAGGATTTTTTCCAGGGGCATCCTGAGAGACCGTGCATAGATTTGCCTTCATGGAACAGAGAAAAGAAAAAGGCTACTATCTCAGTCTGAAGGTGGGACCTCAGGACATGGAGAGGGTCAGACGTCTACCAGGTCTCTGTTACTAGCCTCTGGTGGACGGGCCAAGAAGAAAATGGCGCAAAAAAGTAATCGGTCCCAGTCGACGTCAAGGACATCGACGTCGAGGAGAAGTACGGCGTCGACCGGTTTGCCGTCTTTTCAAGATACAACGTCAAACAAGTGCCGAAGATCAGCGTCAAGCCCTGGACTATCGACATCTTCCATTGCTTTGTTGACCCACAATCCCCGTTTGACGTTGAGGTCGCCATCGAGGTCCAGGTGGCCCTTGATGCACTGCCAAATATCGACTTCGGGGTACCAAGGAAGATCGATATCAAGGCATACTCTGACATTGCGGAGCCATCGGCGTTAACCCTCGACATGTATGTCGACGTTGAGGCATTGAGGTACGTTGAAAATTCTTTCTACATCTTCCAGGCTACTGGAGGCTAGGAAAAAGAGATGGCACATTTACTCCTCACCATACTCAGAGTATTCAAGAATGTATTCTCCATCTTTTGGTCTTCATCCAGCTCCACTGCCTTTGCCACGTCCTGGACCACCACCAAAGTCTCCCAACCACAGGTGCCAGTTACACCAGGAAGATCACAATCTAGACCGCGCCACCATTCTAGGCGGTATCATCATCATCACAGTTCACGGAATACTTTGGCTTAGACGCTCCCATCATCGTTTTCATCATTCATGCTCTCGGACAAGATCCTCTACGTCTACTAGACGTTATTCACCAACTTTGACTCTCCACTGCCACATATTTCACCAGTGGATGATGTCACCACATTACAAGAAGTACTTGTGAGGGGAGCGACGACGATCAATATTGCTTTGTTGATTACAACACCAACAACATCGATCATTTTCGAGACCCTGCAACAGAGATCTTTAACTAGATCATTGTTACTGCTAGTTCCAGGTCTTCTTGAACCGGCTATGGAGCTTTTTCTCACATCAGCCTCTGTTAAGACGGCACCTTCCAGGTTTCTCCAAAAATATCACCCACTGGAGCAGGATCCAGCTTTCCTCTGCACAGATCCTACACCAGACACTGTGATTGCTGTGGTGGTAAAGAAAAAAAAACATGTCACTGCTCCTTCTACCGTTCCTCCTGAGAAGGAACGTTGGAAGTTGGACTCTGTGGGTCGGAAGATGTGCGAGAGAGCAGAAACTTCCATCAAAACAGCTAGCGCCACTCCCTTACTAGGCAGATACAACAGGGCCCTTTGGGAATCCATGAACCAGTTTGTCGAACATCTCCCTAGAGACAAGAGGGAAGACTTCATGGAGCTCCTAAACGAGGGTTTAATGGTCTTGAATGAAGTGATCAGTGCTGCAGCAGACTCCTATTTATTAGCTGCTCATGAATACTGCCACGGAGAAGCTCTTAGACAACACTCATGGCTACTCCTAATATCCCTCAAGCCAGAGACACAACAGAGAATTTTGAATCTGCCTTTCTCTGGAAAAACTCTTTATGGGGTATATACCGACAAAGAAATGGCAAGGATGAAGGTTGAAACGGAAACTCTAAAGGCATTTGGCCTAGAGAGGCCTGGAGAGTCGAGGAAATCTTTTTGGCCATACCAACACCGTTTTTCTTCCCAAAGAGGGCAGTCCTCTCCATGGTATCAGAACTGCCAGCAAAGTAGTGTTCAGCAACAGCACCCGCGTCCCTACCAGTCTTACCAACGACACCAACCTAGAGGGAGATCTACCCAACAGTCTGCTCAATGGGGCAAACAGCCTTCTAGCTCGAAGCCCTGAATCATTAATTCCCTCTGTTCTGTTCCCTACTCTGGTGGGGGGGAAGCATACGACATTACCTGGCAGAGTGTCAAAAACGTAACGCAAGATGCCTGCGTACTGAAGATTGTTTGCAATGGATATTGTCTGCTGTTCATCATTCCTCCACTGACCACACATCCGAAACCATCCAACTCCCAACTTCCACTGTTAGGAACGGAGGTCAACATCCTTTCAAAGAAGTTGGCAGTGGTACCGGTTCCTCTCCAACAATGAGGAACAAGTATTTATTCCAGGTACTTTCTCATCAAGAAGAAACACAAACAAATTCAGACCTATTCTCGACCTCAAAACAGCCAATGAGTGGATTTGGCAATAAAAGTTCCAGATGCTGGTGTTACACCAAATTTACCCCCAATTCCAAGAGGGTGATTGGCCCTGCTATATCGACTTACAAGATGTGTACTTTCACATTCCAATCGGCAGAAAGCATTGCAAGTTCTTGAGGTTCGTTGTGGGACAGGACCATTACTTATACCAAGTCCTCCCATTTGGTCTGAAGTCAGCACCCACAACATTCTACAAGTGCATGATAATAGTGGCTGCCCATCTCCGGAGACACAGGATACTTGTCATGCCATACCTAGACGATTGGCTAATCAAGGCGTCAATGTCTCAAGAAGCTCAGCTTCATTACAACTGGACTTGCAATCTCCTACAGAGGCTGGGCCTTCAAATCAATCATAGCAAGTCAATTTCTACCCTACTACAAGCCTTTTTTGTCTTCTTTTTTTGTATATTCTTCTTTTTACATTTCATAATTAATTGCATATTGTTTACATAGCACCTTTAAGTTAGCAGCGTACAACGTATTCATATTTCTAGAGCAGTATAGAGATTGAAATTTCACCGTCACAACTCGCACATTATAATCTAGTGTTTTGCACCCAAGTGATGAAGCAGCTGTATTAGAACTACCTGATTCCCACAATGAGGTGTCTCCGGGGGGATAATTAGGCAGCAATGTAATGATGTACTGTGGTGGGGGGGGGGGGGGTCCTGCAGAGTGTCTTTTCCTTGTGGGCAAAGCAATAAGTATGTCTTTTAGGGATTCCCATATATCTTGGGGTCTGGATCCTAATGGTAATAATTCTGAATATGTGGTTGGTTAGTTCCTGGCAATATACCAGATCTTGCAGCCATTTCTTAAACGTAGGAACCCTTCCACGTCCCCATCTACACGCTACCCTGCACTTGGCCAACATCAGCCCGTGGACCACAAATCATCTAACAGATGCTTCTACGGTTTCTGTGTATCCAAGTAACGCAATGAGTGGGGTGAGGCATAGCTGGTTCCCACCATCTGGGATAGGACCTCTTCAAACTCCTCCCAGTATTTAAAAATTAGTCTGCATGTCCAGGCTAGGTGGAGGAAATCTGCCCCCTCTGCCCCACATCTTTCACCGTTATCAGTAGGTTTCAGATTATAGCGATGTAACCGTGCTGGGGAATAATACATCCTGTGCAGGAACTTAAAAATGAATAATCCGCAGTATGGGGTTCCTGTTTATATTTTTAAAGCAGACATCCCTCTATGGGCAAAGCTACTGGCCAGTGTTTTAAATATAGCATGCTTACATGGAATGCCTAAGTCCTGGGCCACATCAATTATTGTCCCGGTGTTTAAAAAAGGGGACCCAAGGTGTTACAGACCAATCTCATTGATCGACTCCACGGTCAAGGTGCTGGTTAGAGTGGTGCTCGGCAAACTGACCGAATGGATCGATGAATGTGGTGTCCTGTCAAACCTTCAATACGGCTTTAGGAAGGGCAGAGGCACCTTGGATCAGTGCCTGAAACTCTATCTTTTAATAGGAAAATATACAATAGCTGTTGGACCTGGCCCTTTTGGCCGGTTCACCCCTAAACTTTTTGCATTTATCCTGGCCTTTTTCCCTATGTAGTGTTAGTAGTTTTAGGCCTCTAGGCACTTTAGCACTGTATCCCAGTGTAAAGTGCGTGCGCTCTGTGTGACATTTTGTGAGACTGGCCTGACCTCCCATAGGAATGCATGGGAGATATGTGTGTCCATGGTAGTTCCTGATGTGAGAGGAGTGCAGGGGCGAGTTTGGTATGTGTGAACTCGTGAGAATAAATGCTGCGCAATGGTGTGTGCAGATTTATTGTGACTGGTGGAAAAGTGCCACTTCTAGAAGTTGGCATGTCTGTGTGATGTGAATTGCCTGTCTGGCTTGTGATTGACAGGAACTGGGAGGGCTGGGGAATTCCAGGAGCCAGGGTGAGTCTGCCCGGTGGTGAATGGAGAGATCTGCAGGTAGATGGGAGGGAGGAGTTGCACCTGGGACCTGAATGGGGCTGGGCCTTCCCTTCACAATGCTGGCTCCACCTCCTGTGGTGCGTCTGATGTCCCTGGCCTGTCCTGTGAATAGAGAGGGGAGCTGAGCAAAACAAAGTGCTCCTGAACCAGTTGTATCTGGTTCCCCCCTTGCCCTACAGTTGCAGAACAAAGGAAAATGCTGTATCAAAGAAGGGGCTGTGACCCCATGAAAATGTTCTTGTTTTTGGACTGGAATCTGCCAGGGGCGTGCTGCTGCTGGGGCCCAGGGGAAGGCTTGCCTCCCTGGGCCCTGCCCTGCCCCTGGATGCCTGGAAGACTCTGTTTCTTGGGACCTTTGGCTCTGATCCCCCAGGACCGTGGGGGAGCTTGTCCTGATCCTAGCGCCTGGTGAGCGCTTAGCTCATGTTGGTACCAAGTGCTTTATTTTCCCTAAAAGAGGAGTGCTGGATCGTCGCAGCACTGGGCTGCACGTCACCTCAGAGGGAATCCCCAGTGTAGGGATTCCCCCCACATTTGCCTTGTTCAGCGGGAGCCCAACCCACTTATACTTTTATTTTATTTTTTAATACAGGTGCCCACCCCGCTTATTTCTTTATTTAAGTTGCGGGTGCCCACCCCGCTTATTTTTATCTAAATGCGGGTGCCCACCCCGCTTTAATTGCCGCATTTGCTGTTGGTTGCCGGCGGGTGCCCACCCCGCATCGTAGTGCCTGTCGTGGGTGCCCACCCTGCTTCTTCTGCTGTTTTGTTGCAGGTGTCAGCCCGTCCTGGACTTGGCCTTTTGGAGGAGCCTACCCCTCGTATCCCCGCCGCGGCCCGAGCTGCGAAAGAGATCTCTTCCGGGCCGCTGCCCAGCGCGACCCGGAAGGCAGGCAAAGTGGTAGGCGGGGCTTCCAAGACGGAAGGGAAGCCCCGCGAGTGAGGAGTTCAAAGCGGAGGGGACGGGAGCCCACCCCGCCTCCGCGAGTTCCAGAGAGTTAAGTCCCGGGTCCCAGGAGGGGGCCCGGGTGAAGGCCGCCGACGCCAGCGAGGCTCTCAGGAGTGAGAGAGCCCCGCAGCAGTGCCGGTCTCGCCGTAAGAGGAAGCCCCGCGTCCGGCAGAGCCCCCACAGCCCGGTGAGTTGAGGTGGATGGGGGGGTGGGGAGACGAGGTCGGGGCACAGTGTTGGTGGACCAGTTCATGAGCGGCCCCGCCTGGTAGAGGGCCGTTCCAACGTGGACATCATTATTGTTCTAGACCCCCGAGTGGCTCCAACGCTTGGGGACATAGTTATTTACGGAGCCAGTGCGCTCCAGAGGGGCAGATTATTGTCAGAGTCAGATGGCTCCAACCTTGGCATATTTATTTTTAGAGCCCCGTGTGGCTCCAATGTTTGGCACCTTTGTTTGGAAGGGCTACTGAAAGCCCATGCCGCATTTGAGTATTTACAGCTGCCCAGCAAGTAGTGGCCAGCTGCACCGTTTAGGCCGCAATTCTTTGGGGGGGGCATGTTGTCGAGTTAGGAGTGAGATGCACTCCTTTGCCCCATACTTTCCCAGCTGCCCAGCAAGTAGTGGGCAGCTGCAACGTTTAGGTCTGTGCCGATTGCGCACCCTTGACTTTCGCTGCCTTTGCAGCGCGACTTGACTTTGGGGACACAGGGCATTTGAGCCCCCTTTCTGAGATGGCCAGGGGGGGATTGTTAGATTTATAGGACGCCAGGCCCTACTGTGATTCTTGGGTGCTAGGAAATGTAATGTATGTAGAATGATTTACGCACCTGTGTTGATATCTCTAAATGTGCGTTATGATTATGAGGTTGGTTCGCATATAAGGGTTTATGCTAGTGAGAGTTATTCCCTAAGGTAGTTATGCTTAGGAGGTTAGGGTCTAATGTGTTTAGACTTGTGAGAGAATTGCATAATGTGTTTATGCTGATGAAGTTGGCGTACAATGCGTTGGGCGCCTAATGTGATACTGTGCATAATGTAGTTTGTTACAAGCTGATGCTAAGAACAGTGATTCCCAGTGGTTGCAGGTTGTATGTTTATGATCTGCTGTACTTTTACTAAGTTTGCTTGGTGATGGTTCTGACAGTGGCCCATGTGGCCCTGTCATGTGTACATAATCCCTTGTAAATTTTGCCCAGTGCCAGTTGGCACAGTGTATAATAGGTGCTTACTATTTTAATGTGTTATGATAATACAAAGGCTATTTTGATATAACCTTGTGTGGAGTTTCTTTTGTGGTGGGCCTGGGATGTTGTCGCTGGGTGCGTGCGCAAATGCTTTACACATTGCCTCCAGGATAAGCCTGACTGCTCGTGCCAAGCTACCAAGGGGGTGAGCAGGGGTTATCTTTGGCGTGTAATTTCCTTGCCCTGACTAGAGTGGTGGTTTCTGCCTGGCTTTGGAGCACGCCTTAGCCAGCCAGAAATCCCATTTCTAACAATAGCCAAGAAAGGGACACTTCACCTTGCGTTTATGGATCTATCATCGGCGTTTGACCATGTGAATAGATCCAAGCTTTGGGACCTGTTGTTAGCAATGGGTATGGATAAAAATATTGTACATTTTTTTAGCTGATCTGCACATGGATCTCTCGGCAGCAGTAAGGTTCGACCAAAATGGTAATTTAACACAGAAGATAGATATTATAAGAGGGGTCAGACAGGGGTGTATCCTGTCCCCGTTGTTATTTACTCTTTATATTAATAACTTAGATTCGGTCTTGTGTGGGGCAGCCAAGGACATCCCCCGGGTGGGGAAACAATTGATCCCTGCTTTGCTGTATGCCAATGACGCAGCCCTACTAGCGCGCAAAACGGTGGGGCTCCAACACTTGCTGTCCTCCTTTGCTGATTTTATGGGCTCTTTGGACTTGAATGTGAATTTTTCAAAATCACACACCATGAGTATGGATGTAAAGCCAAGTAAAATCAAAACGTTTAGTTGCAACGGTAACAAAATAACCAATGTCACATCTTTCCCATATTTAAGGTGTTCTATTTGATGATAGATGTTCATGGACCCTGCAAAGGAGGGCAAAGAGAAATGCTATGTCACGATCCACTGGTGCAGTACTAGATTTCGTCGAAGGTTGGGTGCCAAACCTGTGCAGGCAATGTTAAAAATATATAAATCTAAGTGTATCGCCATTGCGAACTATGGTTCCGAAATTTGGGGTTACAAAAACTGCACTGAGCTTCAAACTATGGAAAATAAATTTCTAAGAAGTCTGCTTTCAGCCCCCCAATCTATATCTTCGTACATAATTCATGAAGAATTGGGTATTGGTTATGTGGCTGATTTAACTAAAATGTCCCCTTTTCTCAAATGGATTTCGATCTGGTGCAATCCGGAGTCAGTGTTAAATCAAGAGATCATTCGAGATTGTATGGCACTAGATAGGGCTAGTTATATTCCATGGCTGAGATATGTGGAAAGTATAGCAAGGATGCTTGGCCGACCAGAGGTTTTTGATAACCCTGAAAGAATATGCAAAAAAGACCTGGTGTGGCCAAGTTCTCATTTCTCCGCTTAGCATCCATTGAAAGGGAGGCCACTGAATTATTGAAACCCACTGTCCGGGCTCATCAGATTTTAAAAACCTCTTACTCTGTGAAGCCCTATTTGGCTATAGTCAACAAGCCTCAACACCACTTTCTTTTGACGAGAATGAGGTTTAACCTCTTGCCTTTTATATTAGCTGAACCTTTCGCCTGGAGTAAGATCGAGGATCTGGGACCATGCTCTTGCAATAATTTCTCGAGGCAAGATACTTTGCACTTTGTCATGTTCTGCGACCACTACCTGCAGATTCGCAAGCGCTTTATTTTTCCGATCTTAAAGAACAAAGGCATAGGCCTAGCTCTTGGGCTCTACGTGGGAGAATGCAGGGGACTTAGTATTGCACCTTTGTGATTTTTTTGTAGAACACTTTTGTGAACAGTCCCACCTGGGAGGTCGCTAGAGCTATTATTGTGAACACTTGTTCTACATTTTGACTTCCTCGTCAATTTGTCATGGTGCCCACAGGGCTTTATGTGTACTTGTTGAAAACCAATAAAATTCTGTTTAAAAAAAAAAAAAAAGACAAAGGCTTCATGCAGGTCAGGCCTGCCCTAACCTATCTGCAGATGTTGAATAGCCCCTGGGAAATTTTGAATATGGCTAGTTTTTTAGCTGCTGCAGTGAGAGCAAGGAAAAGAAGAAAAAATTATGAGTGCGGGCTTATGGGTTTCGACTTTTTTTTTATCATAAAATTTGGTAATTGATTCTTCTTTTAATATGTATTTTACCTATGTATTTTACTTATGATGGATTTGTGTAATATTTGGTTCTATGTGATGGGTATTTTAATATGCTTTTATGGTTTTGAATTACCGATTAAAGAGATTTTGACTGACTGACTGAATAATCCGCAGTCTACTACTAGCTGTTATCTTTTCAGTCTGTTGGCAGCAGTACGTCCACTGTGTGTCCTCGAGTGGAAAGACTAACTCTGTTTCTCAGCCCTTGCTCTGCCCGTGATTAGTCTCAGCTTGCAATGTGAGCATGCTCTGGTAAAATGTTGACACAGCATATGAGGAGTTGGTGGCTTGAAGCATGTTCTGTAGTGGGATTAGTGTAGGCAGCTCCTCTGGGAAGTCTGGGCTAGCTGCTCTGACAGCTTGTCTTAGCCTTATATACAGAAATATCCCTATGGGTGATGGGGTATTCTTGCCAAAGAAATCTTCCCTATGTCGGAACCTCCCTTCGACATACAGGTCCCCCCATGTGTGTCTATTATAGCCAGGTAGCATACGGCGACAGACTACTTCAAGAGTTACTGGGATAGCGTGTTGATAAGCTAACGGTAGTGCCGGATAGTACACCATAGGGTCTTGTATTCATTTCTTTAGAAGTTTATAGAGCGCACAGCTACCCCCAACTGGGCTGTCCCGGCGCTATGTCAGCCGACAAAGGTAGGAACCAGAAGGGGACTAAGGGCAGGAAGACAGCCAGGTCTTTAGAATACGTCTGAAAATGGTTTCAGACTCAGCAGTATGGAAAGCGAGTGGCAGGCTGTTCCAAGTCTTGGCAGTAATCACTGCACAGGCTCCGCCACCCACTCTAGAATGGCGGAAGCGCAAGAAGGCGAAGGTGATTAGATCTGAGGGCACGGGTATGTTGAGAGTACTTGAGTCGAGCTCTGAGGTAAGCTGGGCCCCGTCCTTGAAAAAAACCCTGAAAGCCAGAACAAGCGCCTTAAACTGCACACGTTTGACCATGGGAAGCCAGTGGATCCTTCTCGGGTGAGGTGAAATAGAATGGCGGTAAGGAATATTACAAATCAGCCTGGCCGCCGCGTTCTGAATGATCTGTAGGCGACTTATCAGACAGGCTGGTGCCCCAAGATAGAGACTATTTACATAGTCAAGATGTGAGGTAATGAAGGCATGGACAACGGTCCGGCGGGACTCTAGAGGGAGAAAGTGGAGGAATTTTCGAAGCATATGCAGCTTACCAAAGCAAGAGGAGGACACCTGACTAATTTGGGATTTACAGGACAACTCATTATCAAACCGGAAGCCAAGGTTTCTAGCTGAGTCTACTGGCTTTGGAGGAGGATTCAGTACTGATGGCCACCAGAGTGACGGAGAAAGGGGGCTTTTTTGGTTAAAGAACAGAACCTCATTTTTGTCCGAGTTGAGCTTGAATGTATTCAGTGACATCCATGATGAGATGTTACACAGGCAGAGTCTGAAGTAAGCGAACGCCGCTTCCGAGTGATCTTCAAAGGAAAACACTAATTGAGTATCATCGGCGTATGAGATCACTCTCACCCCATAAGACTCTATCAGCGCCGCAAGGGGGGAGGGATAGGCATTAAAAAAGAGAGGTCTTAGAGCAGAGCCCGGGGGGACCCCACACCTCAAAGGTTTCTCATCAGAAACAAAAGGATGGAGCGAGACTAGTTGGGTCCGGCCACTAAGGTAGGACCTAAGACAGGGGAGTGCCTTGGATCCCTAAGTTATAAAGTCTCTCTAGAAGGATGGTATGAGAGACCGTGTCGAATGCCGCAGATAGGTCAAGAAGCACCAGCACGGCTGCTTTGCCAGAGTCCACGCATTCCTGAATTGTCTCAGAGACTTCTAGTAGGGCAGTCTCAGTACTATAGCCGGACCTAAACCTGGACTGGGAGTCATGAAAGAGGTGTTGCGATTCCAGATAGCTGTAAAGTTGTTCTTGAACTAATTTTTCCAGAACTTTGTCTGGTGCTGGTAAAAGAGAAATGGGTCGATAGTTTTTGTAAACCACAGGGTCTGCATCAGATTTTTTAGGAATAGGCACTAGAAGAGCCTGTTTCCAGGCAGTGGGGAAGATACACATACAAAGAGAGAAGTTCCAGATCTGGTTCAGTGATGGATTGATGAGAGGGGCTAGGGTGCTGAAAAACTGAGCCGGGCAAGTATCCCTAGGTGAACCGGATTTACAAGTTAGAAGTTTCTGTAGCGAGGTGTCGGTAGCAATAGGGAGAAAAGAGGTCAACGCATCAGGGTTAACCGCCCCGGTACCGGGGATTGGGGAGTGAGGAGGCAGGGAAACGTTGAGTATATATCCTGAATTTTATCATGAAAGAAATCAGATAGCCCATTACATGGATCTTGGGTAGGGGAAACTGCGCTCAAGATTGCGGACGGCTTCGTGAAATCTTTAACGATTTTAAAAAGAGTTTTTGTAGAATTGCCAGCAGTATGAATTTTGTTGATAACATATTCTCTCATCATAGAATGATTTTAAGAACGTTTTTTATGGCGGCTTTATAGACAGCTTTGGCCATGGAATCATAGGATGATCTTGCAGTGGCTTTTCTCTGCACGGAGCTCAGAGGTAAACCATGGGGCAGATGGTTTTTGTCTTGAGGTTTTAGTGAGTTTGAGGGGGGCAATAGAGTCTAGGGCGGAAGAGACCCAGCTGTTAAAATGTAAGGAGTCGTGATCCGGATTTCCTACCAGCTGAAGGGGGGTAGAGGAAAGCACAGGAGTCATGTTTCTAGTGACTTTAGACCATTTCCTTCTGTAATCCAAATTAATGGGAGTATTGGGGGTATGAAGAGGTGGTGCTAAGCTGAAAAGAATTAAGAAATGGTCAGACCAAATGAGTGGTAAGGGAGGAGCTACAGCCAAATTAGGATTGTCAGTAAAAAGTAAGTCAAGCGTGTGACCGGCTCGATGCGTAGGGCCCCTAACCAGCTGGATCAAATTAAGGCCCTCCAGCATCTCTACAAGCTGACTGGCTTTGATGCAGTCTTTGTCGTCCACATGTATGTTGAAATCTCAAAGAATCGTGAAGTGGGAGTGTTTAAGCGAGAGGTCAGCCGCTATATTATAGAGTTCTAATAGGTGATGTGTAGGGGATTTGGGGGGTCTATATATCAAAATTCCAGCCATTGCTACATTTGGTGACATTGTGATGCTAAAGTACATGGCTTCTAAGGGTCCAATATTCGGGAGTTTCTTATATGAGATTTCCCAACCTGAGCGACGGACCACTGCAACTCCACCTCCCACTTTGTTGTCAGCCCCATTCACCCCGGCAAGCCGATAATCATTTAGAATGGCCCGGGAGAGGTCGGGATTAGAGTGGTCCTTGACCCATGTTTCTGTTAGGAACATTAAGTCCCATTCATGATCTTCCAGGGAGAGCCAGATATCTTCTGAGTGACGGGGGAGGGATTTACAATTGAGTAAACAAGCTTTAATAGGGAGGGGGGGATAAGTAGCGTTCCCATTAGGGGTGATAGGGAAAGTAGGCGTAACCAAGAGCGGTAATAAGGACTCTGTCGTAAAAGTAAATAGGCAGGAATCACACCTGAATTGAGAGATGGGTCCTGAAAGCTCATGGATAACCGGGGACTTACAGTGTCCGTCTCTCAGGTAAAAAATTTGAGCCTTAGACCAGTATATTAGATCCCCAGAGGGTCCACTAGCAGCATGGCTGGCGCTGGCTGCGGTACAGACTCGGATGGGAGCAGACCGGCTTGCCTTTGGCATGCCATTCGGCGCGCCGGCGGCGCGTCCGGAGCCGCTTTGCAATGCTTTTCCATGCTGCATTTGTACAAGCGACAGTAGAGTCCTCACTTCCAGCCCCCTCTCGGTCAACTACAAGAAAGCCAGTGAGTGGCATGGGTGCCGTGCACCCCTGTTCCACCCCAATGTGTGGCATGAAGGGTGGAGGATGATGCCAATACATCGTGTGGTGCGCTTGTGCGCTTAAATAATATAGTTCTGGGTCCGGTGCTTGAAACCCCTCCTCAGAGAAGGGTAAGGTGAGGCTGTCCCACCTGATTATAGGTTGTTTACCCCCCCCGGGCAAGTCGGATCAGCTGGCTTCTCAGGCTCGTGAAGAATTGGCACCCCGGGGTATAAGGGATATTTGTGAATAGGTACGGCAACCGAGGCAGGATTACCATTTTCATTAACACTATACGCTCTGCCAGGTACAGTGGCATAGCAATCCTTCGGGTATTTGAGTCAGTTACGGGGTCCAAAACCCTGTCATAGTTGGCTCTCAGTTGTTCCAACCTATTTCTGGTGATAACTATGCCCAGATATTTAAGTTCTGATTCATACCATTTCAGTGGATTTTCGGACACAAGGAGGGGGGGGCGATGTTGGGAGTGAGAGGGAAGATCTGAGATTTCTCCCAATTGATAGTTACTCCAGAAAGTTTTCCAAACCTAATAAATTTCAAGAGTATTTCATTTAGACTGGTCTGGGGGTCTCTGACATATAGCGTGATATCATCCGCATAGAGTCACACCAAAACATGTCTAGACTGGTATCTCAGCGCATATTCCCGGTGTTGCTGCCTGAGGATAGCTGCTAATGGTTTCACCGCAAGAGCAAATATGAGGGGAGACAGTGGGCAACCCTGCCTAGTGCCTCGAGTTATGACAAATGTAGGGGAGTGCGCTCCGTTAATGAGCAGTTTTGTCATCAGTATGTGATATAATAGCCGCACCCAGGCGCTGAATCACAGGGGAAAACCCATGCACTGCAATACTGACATCAAGAAATCCCATTCCTGCCTGATCTCGGGGCGCCAATGTAGCCCCATCATTGCAATCCTGGGAGAACGACTCGGACTGGTGCCAGCGGGCTGAACAGACAGTATACCAGAGCAGGGGATGCCCGTGTAAATGGGAGAAGATATGGGGGGCCTGGATGAACAACAGGGCTGCTCTGTCCACACCATAATAAGAAAGTTTTAGTCACTTTCAGATAAACGGAGCGTGGCTGTACTTTCTGTTTTACCTAGTGGGAGGGTGGGAAACAGGGGGGTTTGAATTGCTATGCTTGCCCTGCATTGGTGTATGCCGGTCTCCATAATATGTATGCTGTAATGACTTCTGCGTTACAGCAAACAAATGATGGACGGAATCCTGACAATGCAAACATTCTCCCCCAGTCAAAAGATCTGTGTTAAATCCATCGTTCTTTTTCTCACTAGGCCACCCCAGTTTAGACCCAGCCATATGCAAATCAGTCTTGACCCTGTGCCCCATGGGAACAGTCCAGACCAAACTGCCAGGTCAGGTCCTCCCTGGACCGGAAACAAGCATCCTGGGACCAGTTTCAGGGTATGTCACCCTTCTTCAGCCAGGCTAGCTTGAATCCAGTGGCACAGTGAGCAAGGGACCCACGTCTGGGCATACCCATCCCACTTGGATATCAGTACATACATTCAACAAACACTACTGCCTAGATTCTGATGCTAAAGCAGACGCTCAAGTTGGGCAGGCTTCACTCAGAAATCTCTTTGCTTAACGTCTCTGCATTATCCTCTGACTACTCTACCGCATTATGTAGGGTTCGGCTTGCTATTCTATTAAGCCCTTATGACTATAAATGGAAATCCCGTGAGCAAAGGAATTGTTTCTTACCTATAACTTCTTTTCTCTCGTAGGGGTATTTCCGTTATAGACATAAGTAACCCTCCCTCTTCCCCTGTGGATTGAACAGAGGGGTTGCTTTATTGCATATCTTTGAACATAAGCCTTCAAAAAGAACTGAAGTAACTGCCACCTGCTGTGCATGATGGGATACTGGTGGTGCCTGGATTCTTAAAGGCACAGTGGCTTTTTAGATATATAATAGGGTCCTATGAGGCTACTCTGTCCTGCTCCCATCATCTCTACCATAAAAAAGGGGTTGTGAGGGATATTTATAGTGTTTTGGGATTAAAATTATCGGAAAACTATTTTATTTTGGCCCCTTTTTTCTCTTCAAAATGAAGAATCTGGCCATTGTAGCCTATGCAAATAGGCTGCATAATCCTTTTGTCTTTCTTAATTTCTTTGCAGACCTTCCTGAAGAAAGGCGAAAATCTACACTTAAGAAGATATATATGTATAGAGATATATATAGATATATATATATATACATAACAACTGTTCCAGGCCCCATGTGATCAAGGCCTCTTGCAGACTCAAACGCGTCACGGTGGACTAAACAGGTCGCTAATAAAGAAAGATTTGCACTGATATTGGGTCTGCCTTGTCAGTAAACTGAGGATTGCAGTGGCGAAGGTTTTAGTGTATATATATATATAGATATGTATATACATAACAACTGTTCCGGGCCCCTGCATGTGGGCAGGACTATTCAGCGCTTATGACTATAAATGGAAGTTCCGTGCAAGAGAAGCCTACTTTGTTCTCTTTATCTTGTTATGAATGAGACCATGGTTCTCTTAGAAGAGACAAAATTCGGGCTCGGTTTTGAAATGGAGAAGAGCTGCAGAATGTCTAGTGTTTTGAACTCTCTCTCTCTCTCTCTCTCTCTCTCTCTCTCTCTCTATATATATATATATATATATATATATATATATATATATATATATATATATATATATATATACACAACTGCTCCGGGGTCCCCGCACTCGGGCGGGACTATTCAGCGCTTATGACTATAATGGAAATACCCCTGCTAGAGAAAGGGAGTTACAGAAACAATTCCTTCCTGCATCGTCTTTTATATAAAGAATGATTCTTTGGCAGATATATATGATAGTTTATTTTTCCACGCAGCTCCGAGTCTACGGCCTTCTATTTATTGCCAAAAAGAGAAACCTGATGCTCCTGGATTAGCCTTTTACGCCTAGTCTATTCAGACACGCTTCCCATTAGGTTTGTTCATCTTGTTTTTGTACATTTGCCAGGGGCCAATAGAGAACTTTCAAACCCAGCCATTTTCTAATTTCCACTGCCCTAGTACGATTGGCATTTTGACAATAAACTCCAGGGCTGTAAATTCAAGTTCCATTTGTATTGCCTCAGACACAGGCCCTCTTGGGAGACTAGTGCTTTATAGGCAATAGTTGAAGAATTTAACCGCCTTTAATTTACAGCTGCCCAGTCACCACAAAGATTTGACTTTTTTGTTATAAAACACCAAAACGATTGCCTTTTCATGATTTTTACTCACACAATAGGTATCATTCCACTGAACTGTCTGCAGCCATATAGAACTATAACCTAGGATCTAATGACCTAAGGTTTCCCAGCAACATAAAGTATCTAATAAGATGCTTGTGTCCAACACTTAACCACAGAATGTAATGGTGTTAACCATCAAGTTGCTGTCACACATCCTAATTCCAGGAGGGAATGCATTATCCATAAATTGTCTTTTTTAAGTTTTAAAAGTAAAGTTTATTAAGTAGGATCAATGGAAATAACAAACGGCAGGTTCTCAATAAAATATAATAACAATGTACTGAAAAAAAATTGAATAATAATAAGACAGAACAGGAAAATATTTGCATTTATATGTAGAAAACAGGATAAGGGAGAAAGAAAATATAAATGATAAAAGTAAAAGCAGTGCTCGTGTAATGAATCAAGCATAATTTAAAACAATAGTCGATTTACAAAAAGCATAGAGTACATAAAATCAGGCAAACAAAAAAAGCAAAACATATTTAGAAGGGAAGCCCTAATAGGAAAAATAATGTATTCAATGAGGTTTAGATACTTCATCAGTTAAGGGTTGATGTGTGAAGGTTTTTAAAACTGAGGAATCTAAAAAGAATGGTTACTGAAGACCAAAGAGAATTTTGTTTAATAGTTAGAGACATTGAGACAGTATACGCTCTATCTAGTCTATGATTATAACAAACACCATACCACCATGCATGAAAGGTAATATGTAGAACATTCTTACTTTTTTTGTAATCTGTTGAAATGTAATAGCAATTAATAAGTCTACAATTTGTATATTAAGAGTACAACAATAGCAATCATCAGAAAGATTACCTAAAAATAAATTAGTAAAGGAGAATGGTATATGTGTATGAAAAATAGAGTTAATTTGTTTCCATACTTGTAACCAAAATTGATTGGTGGTGCGACATTGAAATAAAATATGTTTAATATCAGAAATTAATGCAGAACAGGACCAATAAGACAATGGTGTGGCACTATCAAACTTGTGTAAAGAAGCAGGAGGGATTAGAACACAGTTATAAATAAAAAAGAGTGATTGAGTGATGTTGGCAGCACGTGATGTCTTGCAAATTTTAAGTCATAATTTGTTCCATAAGGGAATAGGAAAGGAGGTGTGAATATCTGCTTCTCATTGTAATTCTAGGGTTGATTTTTGTGTGGGAGAGGTAAGGTGAGTATATAAACAAGAAGCAGTAGGGGCTGTTAGCAGTAATGTTGGTATAGGTGAAATAGGAAGAGGGGAAATGTATGTGGTAGAAATAGAAGCGATCAGTGACTGAAATTTGTGTTGAGAAAAGTGAAAAATGTATTGAACCTGCGAAAAAGAGAAAGGTGAGTGGTTATGTATCAGTTGATGAGTCCATATTAGACGTTCATCTCTTCAGACTTTACAAAAGATAGTTTTATTAATAATTATAATCAATTTATTATACCAGATCGAGTATTGAAGGAATTGTTCTAGAGGGGAATGAAAAGAAATATAAAATGGACGTAATATTCTTCAAGCATTTTTGAGAATAGGAAGAGACATGGAATCAGGGCGTGTGTAAAGGAGAACAATTCTGCAAAGGAGAAAGGTTGAATAAAAGATAACTCAATTCTGTCCTTAAGTGAGATGAAATCATGCTTGGGCTATCTTGAAAATGTATTGGCTGTTTTAAAAAGAAAGCATTTTGATACGACAAAATATGAGGAAAATTAAATCCACCTTGTTAGAAATGGGGGGCTCTGGTGGGCAAGAGCTTGCACCTTTGTCCAAATAGGGACCCTTCTTCCTAGTCAGGATAAGGGAGTTACACTCCTAAAATAACCCCTGCTCACCCCCTTGGTAGCTTGGCACGAGCAGTCAGGCTTATCTTAGAGGCAGTGTGTAAAGCATTTGCACATAACCAACAGTAATACAGTGCAAGCACTACAAACGTACACCACACCAGTTTAGAATAATATCCAATATTTTTATATACTTGACTAGACCAAAATGATAAAAATCCACAATACAGTACTTAAAAATCTCCAGTTATCAAAATAACCTTGTAAAACAGTTCCTTGATGTCGAAAGCTCCATCCAGGGCTATCACAGCGTCGTGAGCAAACAAATCCAAACAGTTCTGGCTGACCGCGGCATCGCAGGCCAGCTACGGTGTCGGGAAGACCCACAAACAGTACCTTTCAGAAATGCAGGGCGTCGATGACCTCTCGTTGAGCTTCCGAAAACACGGCGTCCGCAGGCGTCGGTTCCGGAGGTCGGTGCAGAAGTCGTCGGGGCCCTCAAAGTCACACGTGTTGCAAATCGAACTCCTCTTTCTTGAAGTCAGGAGCGTTGGCGTCGGGTGCTGCTGTGCAAAGTGCAGTGGTGCGGCGTGTGGTGCCCTCAGGTCGAGGTGTGAGCAGCGGCTCGGTGGTGGCATCAGATGGCGTCGTCGGTGAGACCAGGGTCGTGGTGTGAGATGAAGGCGGAGCTCGTCACGGTGCTGGCAGGTCACGGTGCAAGCAGCGTCGTCGTCATTGCTGAAGCGCTGTCGTCGGCTGACAAACTGGAGTCGATGACACCGGCATCAGTAGGCCAAGGCTGCGGTGTGGGATGAGGGCGTTGCGTCGTGTAACTTTACGAGCGATGCCCTCGAACCACAGTGCAACTGCGGCGTTGATTCTGGCGTGGAGCGACGTTGGTGATACCAAGGCGTCATCGTGAAGCGAGGCGGTGTGGAGTGCGGTGCCCACAGGTCGCGGTGCGAGCAGCGGCTCGGCGGCGGGGTCAGCAGGCGTCGTTGGTGAGACCAGGGACGCAGTGCGGCGTTGCAGTGGTGCCCTCTGCGGTGCCGTCAGGACACAGAGTGGGCAGCGGCGTCGTAAACGTCGTCGAGTTGCTTTTCTTCTGTTGCAGCACAAAACACACAGTCCCCAGTGCTGAGGGCAGAAGAGCTTGAAGTATTTGCTATTCCTGAGACTTCTTGAACAGGGGGCAAGATCTACCTCAAGCCCTTGGAGAAACTCACAAAAGTAGATTGCAGAAAGTTCAGTCCAGTCCTTTCACTGCCCAAGACAGAAGCAGCCACTGCAGGCCAACACAGCAAATCACACAACAAAATGGTAGATCCTCCTAACTGGCTCTTCTTCTTGGCAGTCTTCTTGGTCCAAAAGAGTTCTAAAGTTCTGGGGTTTGGGCCCCAATATTTATACCACCAAATCATTTGTTCTCTGAAGGCAGAGTCTCCTGTACCTAGTCCAAACCAGTTCTAGGTGCATTCTGCCAGTGTACACCTTCTTCCTTTGTCAGTATAGGCCAGGGTCCTCAGACGCACCACAGGGGGCGGAGCCAGCATTGTGGAAGGCAGGCACAGCCCTATTCAGACCCAGGTGCTACTCCTCCCACCACTCTACATGCAGATAGGTCTATTCATCCCTGTGCTGACTCACCCGTTCTCCTGGAGTCTCCCCAGCCCCTGTCACTCACAAACCAGACAGACAATACACAAGCTAGCAGAGGCAGTCTGGATGGTTAGGTAAGAAAATACCTAATTTCTAAAAGTGGTATTTTCGAACACAGAATATTAAAATAAACTTCACTAAAAGATGTTTGTTATCATTCTGAGTTCAAGCATACTAAACTCGAATTTCGACCATGTTCCCTGGGTCAGTTAGGATTATAAGGTGTTATAATCAAACTGCCCATTCTGGCCTATGGGAACAGGTAGCCTTGCAATAGTGAAAAACGAAATTGGCTGTAATTCACTATCAGGATATGCCACACACACCAGGGCACCCTGCCCATGGGGGTACCTTGGGCCTGCCTTTGGGGTGACTAACATGTAGAAAAGGGAAGGTTTAGGGACTGGTAAGTGGGTGCACTTACCAAGTCGACATGGCAGCCCCAGGCTGCACACAGACTCTGCAATGGCAGGCCAGAGTTACACTTTACGGGCTGTTTGCGTAGGTGGCACAATCCAGTGCTGCAGCCCACCAACAGCATTCGATTTATGGGCCCTGGCACTCGCAGTGCACTTTACTAGGGACTGACACATAAATCAAATAGGCCAATCCATAACACATTTTGCTACAGGAGCACTTGTACTTTACCACTGCTCAGCAGTGAGAAAAGTGCGCAGAATCATTACGCCAGCAAAAACAGAGTCAAAACCGGAAGGTCAGAAAGCAAAAACTCAGGGGAAACACGCCAAAAGATGCCAAGTCTAACACACCTTTCTGCTTCTTCCATTGTAATTTGCACAAGGATATACAATGCTTTTTAGTATTCCATAAGAATTCAGTGAGAATAGAACAAATGTTTTTAAAAGTAGAGGCAGGAAAGTTTATTGGAATTGCAGAAAGATGGAAAAGAATGATGGGGACAGACATCATCCTAATAGATTCTAACCTACTCCACAAGGAGAGAAATAGCGGATTTCATAGTGAAGTATGGTTAGATAAGGTAAACAGTAAAGAAGTAGAGTTGAATGATATAGTGTTCTTTTATAGAAGTAGTGAACCAAAGGGCTAAATATTTAATTTTTGTCAGGCTCCAAAGAAACCCTGAAGGGAGGAAATTGTGTTTGATATACCATTTGTTAAGTGGAAGGATTTCACATTTGTCAGATTTAAGTTTATAACCTGAAAGCGAGCCAAAAGCAGAAACTGCATTTAAAAAGGGTTGTAAAAAAGAACCAGGAAAGGCCATTTATAAAAGAACATCATCAGCTTAGACTGAATTTTTTTTTTGATCATCTCTTTATTTGAAACCTTTTATGGCGTTATTTTGTCGAATTTTAGACCGAAAGGGTTCGAAAGCCATAATAAAAAGAAGAGTTGATAGGGGACAGACTTATCGTACACCTCTGTGTAAAAGGAAAGGAGAGGAGATTAGGTCGTTTACATATATAGATACGGAAGGAAAAGAATATAAAAGAGAGAGTAAATTGATTAACTTTTTCCCTAAACCAAACCATGAAAGTGTAGAGAATAAAAATGTCCAGTTTATTTAATCGAAAGCTCTCTCAACATCCAAGGAAATAGCTGCTAGAGAATGCTTATAAGCTTTGGATTTAATCAGAACATGTAAGAAAAGCCTGGTATTATCAGAGAGTTGCCTACCTTTAACAAAACCAGCTTGTTCACGACCAATTAAATTGGGGAAGAGAGGATCAAGACGCAACGCCAGAATCTTGGCAAAACTCTAATAATCAGATTTAACTAAGGAAATAGGTCTATAATTTGTGCATAACTTATGATCTTTTGGTTTAAGGCATTTTAAGGCTTCTTGAAATATCCTGGTAGCAGAATTGGAAGAAGTAAAGAAAGTACATAATCGATGTCAATTAGAGATAAATTGTTTAGAGAAATGAAAGTAGAATTCAATAGGAAAACCATCAGGCTCAGGAGCTTTACCTTTTTAATAGAGTTAATAGCAGTACGAATATCATAAGTTGTGATATCAGAATCAAGGAAAGAAAAATCCATAGTGAAATCGAAGTTAATATCGGAGTGTATAGGATCTAATTCTGGTGTATGAAGATTTTGATAGAATTTAGTAAATTCATTAAGGATATTATTGTCTCTAAAAAGAGGTATGGAATAATCTCTTAAAATATTTTCTATTTTAGTTTGTTCATTTTAAATTTCAAGATAATTTGCTAGGAGTTTACCTGCTTTATTTTGGCCACCATAGTATCTGGAACTAGTTTTAAGGAGATAAGAATTAGCCTCTTCCGTGAAGAGTTTATTGAAATCAAATTTGGCCTTAATTAAATTATCTAAACCCGTTTTAGATTAGGATATGAAGTAAGATTGTTCTAAGGATTTAATATGTTTCATTCAATCCAGTGCTTTTTTATATTTTTTTTCTTTTTGGTGGAGACATAAGTAATGATAAAATCTCTAGAAGCAGCTTTGAATGTATCCCAAATAATTGGAGATAAGTTGGGAGATTCATTCAAAGCAAAAAATCCCGCTATAAGAGTATCGAAATGTTGTGTGAAAGAGGTATCCAAACTTCCAAAGTATTGAAGCGCCAACGCCTAACTTTGGGGGGAAGTGGAAGGAGTTTTAGATCTAGAATTATCGGTGCGTAATTCAGAAATTAAAATTGTGTCTATCTCAGCTCATAAGATGTGTTGAGATAGGGGTTTAGAAACAAACAAGTGATCAATCCTAGATTGAGAGAAATGTACAGGCGAGAAAAAAAGTATATTCTTGTAAACAAGGGTTTGTTTGATGGCTGTGGTGAATTGTTTGTGAATGTAGGAAGGGACAAAAGACGACTTGGAGGAGCAATAAAAAGGATCCATTACCAGATTGCAATCCCCACCAAAAACTAAGTAGTTGTCAGAAATAGACATTTGTTTGGGTGTAACTGAGGACAAAAATGTTTTATCTGGATATTTCGGTGCATAAATAATAAAAACAGATATTGACATTTTGTTTAATTGTAATCTTACGAGAAGCCACCGACCTTCTTGATCAGATTCTTATAATAAGGTAACAGCCAAAGATTTTTTTACACAGAACTACAACTCCATTACGTTTCCCGTTACCTGGTGAGGAAAATGCATATCCCATCCAATATCTAACAAGTGTTTTGGTCTCCAATTCAGTAACATGAGTTTCCTGTAAAAAAGCAATATCACCATTTAATTTGGCTAAATGAGTAAGATTTCTTTGGTGTTTAATAGGTGAACCTAACCCTTTTACATTCCAAGTAATAACGTGTAAAGTCCTAAATAAAGAATTGCAGTGAAATTAGCGTACTCTATAAGTGAAGAATAACAATGACGTACATTGTTTAATCAAGTAAAAAATGAAACCATGCATTTCTTGGCAGAGAGATATAAAAGAAAATAACACATTGAAAGAGAAGGAGCAAGATTAAGAATGCATAATATAGAAGAGAGAAAACATAGGAGAGAGTATGAAAATAGAAGGAAAGAAAAGGAAATGCAGATAAAGAAAAGGAGAGAGTATGAAAATAGAAGGAAAGAAAATGAAATGCAGATAAAGAAAACATGAAAAGGATAAAACAAATAAGGATCTTGACAGAAACAAAGTAAGTCAAAAGACATACTAAATACCAGGACAAAATAATCGGGAGTGGTGCAACCACAAAAGGGAAGATGATAACAACCGGGTTCCAGAGGCAGCCAGTGGGGAGACATACAGGCCATAGATATAGGTATAAAATAGGAGAATTTGCTGGACCTAACACAAAAGGGGTACCTAAGAAGTTAAGAAAAAGATATACATTATTATCTTATACAAAATATACCTTTAAAAGAGTAATAAAACATGAAGTTAAATAGTAGGTTAACCTAGGTATTAAACAATACAGCAAAACAATGTGAAATATAAAAAGAAAGACATATAAAGGTTTCAAGTGAAAGGATATTTAGAAGTGTCCATTGTTTCCATTTTATAGTTGACAATAATTTTCTATAACATAGAGGGATCTCAGTGCGTCATTGTAAGTTACTTTAAAGAAGCACGGGTAGAAAAGACCAAATCTGGCTCTAAGGGAAAACGTAACGCAGGTCACATGTCTAGAACTTTCTTCCACCTGTCTGCTGTAGCTTTAGCCAGATCTTGAACAAAATATAATCAGTTTCCTGACCAAGTAATACATCATTTGGCTTTTGCTGACTTGATAACTTGCAGAAGGTAGCCTGGTATATGCTGTCCACTAATTAAAGTGGGCACCCTGTACCAGTCCACACGACACTTATGATGTATGAGGTCAAAGATAACCTTTAGAAAGCTATCCTAGTGGTAGTTGTGGCGAACAGCCTTCAGGCTTAATCTTGAAGGAATGTAAAGCAGCTTGTTTTACCAGAGTATCACCTCCTGAATGACTAAATGAAAGAAGAACCACACAGTAGCTATATAAAAATATGTATACTCTCTACTAGTCTCTACACAAGATTAGAACACAAAGCACACAATACTGAATCAATAGAACATTCGTAAGTAGCAAATTACACAGTGGGCTCTAGGGCGAGACCGAACCATATACTGAAAAAATGGTACAACAATCACGACTTGACTAGACACAGTGCCTAGAGCATGTAGAATCGCTGGGACCCCAATGAACCACCCAAGGCAGTGACACAGGGTGCCCACAGAGGACAGGTGCAGTGAGGAAACACGACCGCATGCTCTGTACAACTCTATGGGAAAGTCGCAGTTGCAAAGTTAAAGTTTATGACACTTCTACGAGGACTTCAAGCAAACGCTTTGGAACATAGGAGGTTCTAAAGCCAACCCACCAGTGAGTACTGAGGTACCCATGTTACCTATCCCAGAGTAGCCGGGTGCATAGGAGTCAAGTGGTGTCGGGAACCTTCATCGTTTTCAATGGAGAGCTGCAAAGAAGTACTACTGCCGGTAGGACGAAGAGTGTCCGGTGGTATCCAAGCCTGGGTTCTAGGTGAGAGGAACTTGAAAGTAGAGGGGACAGAGTCTGGGTCACTTTAGGTGACCAGGGGCTCGACAGTCGAATGCCCACCGATGTCGGGTGCTTCAGGTGCGAAGAAGGGTTGCTTGACTCTGCAGCCACAGGGACCAGGAGATGTTGAGGACAACCAGGATCCGGAGGTGAGCTGCCCCACAAAGGATGTCGAGTACTGAGGGGTCTATGTCCGGCTTGAGCACCAACACGCCTTGGCAAATGCAACCCACGCGTGCAGAGCAAACAGATTACGGTGTGGACCAGCAAGATCCAGGAGACTCTCCCTCGCCAGGACCCACAGATCAACAGGCCAGGGATCGCGAGGAGACCTCGAGCAAAATTACAAAGCACCAGCCCACAGAGCACTCAGTGACTGCAGCCGGATATCTTTGGTGTAATTGCTGCTCGGGGTCAGGACTACACAGAGTCCAATGCACAAGCTCTGGAATTGTTAACAAGCATATTAACTTGCAAATGTAAGCGGTGCACAGGGGTTCGTGTTGCACGGTCCCCACGAGGGATACTGGTCTCAGAATCGCTGAGAGGTCAGATCTACCTCAGGGACCTTCGGGAACCCACCTCCTGTGTTGCTGAAATCTTCAGAGTCCTCGGGAGAAGCAAACTGGTCAGATGCGCTTATGTGCCTGCTTCTGCAGGGAAGTAACTCCTTTACTCCAAGGGAGATTCTTCAGTCGTCCAGCGTCATGCAGACAGTCAAAGTACTTGGTTTCTTCTTAGTAGAATCTTGTCCAGGTAAAATCTAAAGTCCTGTAGTCAGGTATTCCACTTTATACCCACGGGAAAGGGTTGGACAGATTCAGGGGACCCTCCTAGGGGAGGGGCAGGACCGAGGGGTGGCTACACCCATGTCCTTTGTCCAGTTTCGCACCAGAGCCAATGTCTCCCAGAACTGGTTTGAGCTGGACTATGAACAGGGACACCAAATTTGTCCCCAGTGCAGACTTTCTGGCACTCTCAGAGTGCACCCACCCAGCCCCAATACACTAAACCCTGTCTGGGAGTTGGTCACACCTCCCTGTGACAGGATGCCTATTGTCATGCCTTCCTCTGCTCGAGCTTGGCTCAGCAGCAGGAGAGCAGAATCATGTCTGTGTTTGACAGCATCCATTTTGTGCTGCCCGGGTCAAGAAAGCTGGTACCGGGTAGAACGGTGACCCACACATGTCACCTTGGGAAGGGTGGAATCATACCTCCCACACCAGTTACTAGTGTGGAGGTATGATTCCAAGATGTTTTTTTTTTTTTTAATGTTTTTATTCCGTTTTTTCTCCAAAAGAAAGAAACAGCCCCCCCCAACCCCTCCCACCACCCTCCCTTGTCAGACAGGAATACATACAATTTAATTATTCATTATGACATTGTCTATCATCTTGTTCCACAATACGATCAATTACACACTTCTATACCTGTTACATACATCAATATCACAGTACTACTGGACATAGCTTCGTAAGGAATGGATAAGAAATTTCCACTGCTTACATGTTATTTTGAAATTGGCACCAATCTAGTAGGGGGGTCCAGATCCTCACCCCTCTTCTGCGCAATTTCCTATCCTTCCGTTTATAGATGGCTGCTTCAATATTGGAAATTGGTAGCAGTCTAGCTAACCATTGCTGAAAAGATGGGGCCTTAGGGTCCAGCCAGGCGGAGGCTTTACACATTCTTAAGACTGCCATGGCAATAAAGATAAGTTCATGACCTACTCCTGCATTACAAGGATCTACCGCCCCTAGTAAGGTAACCTCACTGGACAGTACTATTTCAGTTTGGAGTACTTCGGTCAGAAATTTCCCTATCTCTTTCTTTAATGCTGTTAGCTCGTGACATGTGGAGAAAATATGTATACTGTCAGTGTTAAATAACATACATCTTAGGCAAAGTGTCCCCTTACCACTCCCCCACATGGCTATCTTATCTGGCGTATAATATAAAAAAAAACATGTTTTAAAAAACTGTGCTTGTAATTTCGTGGACATGAGGCTAGATTGTGACATGGAGTAAGCATAATTAAACTCATCATTAGATATTTCTACTTTTTCCTGCCATTTCTGTGATGTTTTCTCCATATCATCAGGAAATACTGCATTGATGAGAGAGTATATTACTCCAATAGTACTTAATTTACTGCGCATTAATTTCTCCACAATTCCGACTTTATCAAATTGTGCCCATCCCCCCACCTTCCGTGACAAAAAATCTCTAATTTGGAGGTATTTATAAAAATCCCGCCATTCCAGCTTGAAATCTTTTCTTAAATCTTCAAAGGATTGTATCCCAGTGGAGGAGTGGAGATAGCCTATCTGAACAATCCCTGCCTCTTTCCATTTATGCATACCCCTACCCCCGAAGATATCAGGAAGGTTCGGATTGTCACATAAGGGGGTATAGAATGAAATATGCCCTATACCAAACATTCTTCTTACTGACTTCCATACCTTAAACCCACTGTATAGTGTTTTGTATATGACTTTTTTATGGTAGCTGTCGTGCAGATGATGCCAAAAGTATCCCTTACTCTCGCTAGCTAGAACCAATTGGAAAATAGATGGTGTGCTGTCCCCTGGTACCTCCTCCTCCACCACATTTTGTATTAACTCTCTGCTATATAATAAAACGGAGGCCCAGTAGTATGCCTTTAAGTTTGGGAGTGCTAACCCTCCCCTGTCCTTAGAAAGGGTGAGGAAATTATAGGCCCGCCGAGGTTGCGAGTACGCCCAAATGAAACTAGAGAACATACGTTCTATAGATTTTAACTATTGAGTTGAAAATTCTAGGCATATTGCTCTGAATAGATATAAAATCTTAGGAAAAAACACCATCTTCACCACGTTGACCCTACCAATAATAGAAAGATGCAAGTCATTTAAACGTTGAAGATCTTTCTGCATTTTGTCCATCATTGGCTTTAGATGAACTTTGACCATATCATCGAGTTTGGATGAAACGCAGACTCCTAGATATGTAGCCTTTTCTACTACACGTATGTCATTCATATTGGCTTTACTATTCAGTACGATCTGGGTTTTCCCTTGGTTCAAAGCATATCCGGAGACTTGTCCGAAATTTTTGGCCTCGTTTTTAATGGCTGTCACAGCTATTTTAGGATCAGCAGTTACCACTGCTATATCGTCCGCATAGGCCAGGGATTTGGTGGAATAATCCTGTGACCATATAGGTGTTAATTCCCCATTTGCATTGGGTTTACGAATGAAAGGGTCGATATATATAGCAAATAGCAGCGTTGAACATGGCAGCCTTGTCGTGTTCCACGGGATATTGTAAATTCCTTAGATAAGGTACCATTCACCATTACTGCCGCTGTTGGTTTAATATACATTTTTTGTACTGCCTGGATATACCCATCCTTGATTCCGACCCTGGACATGGCAGACCACAAATATTGCCAGGAGACCCTATCAAAGGCCTTCTCAGCATCCAGTAAGACCAATGCCATAGGGTCTCCTGCAACAGCCGTACAGTCAAATAAAGTGATCACTCTCTGGATATGGTTTATAGTGGATCTCCCTGGGACAAAACCATGCTGGGATTTGGCGACTACTTTATGGATGATGGGTGCAATTCTATTAGCCAAGACTTTCGAGTAGATGTTTGAGTCACCTTTAATAAGAGTGATGGGTCAATATGAGCCTAGTTGTTCAGGAGGTTTGTTCTTCTTGGGAAAAATGACTATTTTAGCCCTTGACCAAGAGCTTGGTGGCTGACCACCCTTAAAAATATGTATAATGAGGTCTATAAAGATATTTCTGATTAGGTCTAAAAAGGTGACATAAAATTCAGATGGGATGTAATCCACTCCGGTTGCTTTCCCCTTTGCCGAACTTTTTAGGGTCATCAAAATTTCTTCCGCGTTAGGTAAATCCTCTAAGATAACCTGATCTTCAGAAACAAATTTTTCATTTACTACATTATCTAGATACCCTTTGATATCTGATTGGCCGCACCCTGCCTCTCCTGTATATAGGAATCGGTAAAATCCCCAAAATGACTTTCTTATAAGTTCTGGATCGGTTATTTGACTTAACACTGGATCACATATCTCTCGTATCAGATTTGAAGAAGTCTGGTGCCTTGTGCGTACGGCCAACTGGTGGCCGATTTGTTCGTTTACCTCATATACCGTTTCCCTTTGAGATAAAGCTTTTTTAACAGCTTTATCAGTAAAAGTATTGGTAATTGCAGCCTTAGCGATTGCAACCTATTTTTGTATTTTTGACACTTCCTCTGCCCCATCATTTGCTGTTGTCACCTTTGCCAGTTCCTCTTCAGCCAGCCTTAGATTCTCCTGAAGTACCTTCAAAGATTCCCTAGTCAGTTTATTGGCATTTGATGAGAATCTTAATGTTTCTCCGCGGACTCCCGCTTTTAGGGCATCTCAAACTACTTTAATTGATGTACTCCCTAGATTATCTGCTAAAAAGTTCGGGATCCACTCTCTCATGTGTATACAGTATTCATCATCTAAAAGCAGGGACTTCTCGAATTTCCAGGAATTTGTTGGTGCATTACCCAATCCTATTTCTAAAGTGCAAATGAATGGGTTGTGATCCGATAGGACACGAGGCAGCTTCTCCATTCGGCATTTTGATTTCAATGAATTAGAAATAAGTATGTAATCAATTCTTATATGGGTGCGATGTGGGTTGGAAATAAAAATATACCCTAGATCATTAGGTTTTGAAGTCTGCCAGCCGTCCACTAAACTATGTGTATGGCACATATTCTTCAGTGCCCTAAATACTTTAGGTTTACGGCCAACATATTGCCAGCCCTCTTTCATAGACCAGTCATTAGGAAGGTTAATGTTAACATCCCCGCAGATCATTAAGGGTAGCGGCCAATGCGTAAGTTCATTTGAGATCTCATCAAATACCGTCAGATTATCACTGTTGCTGACGTATATTGCACATAGCGTTATCTTTTGCTCACTTCCATATTGGCATTCAGCAACTGCCCAGTGACCGAATTTGTCTGCTCTAGCCCAACTAACCACAAGCCCGCTCCCTTTGGCTAGAATAGCAACCCTGCGAACCCTAGCACCCTGTGTCGTTGCACATATAAACCTAAACCCAAGTGTTTTTAAAATGTGTGTTTGTGAACCTTCTATGTGTATTTCTTGCAAACAGACAATATTAGTCTCTAATGCTTGTAGCCCTACCGCTACTTTTTGCCTCTTTTTTATGTCGTTTAGGCCACAGATATTCATGGACATAACCTTTAACATTCCCATCTGATTGAATCGTGTGTTCCGGATAATCCTCCATACTCAATATTCTGTACATCCCGTTTGTCACCGAATCTCCTGACATTAACATCATACCAGTAAAAGCCGGAAACATTTCTTCTATCCATGTTAAAAGTTTTCTTGACTACCTGTCTGCCACCCTTCGTCCCCCTCCCTTCATCACCCCTCCACCCTTCACCAATCTTAGAGGTTACCTGGCCTAACCAAGGCCAGGGGTTTGACATCTGAAGAAACAGCCCCGCACGCCCGCCTGATCTCCCCCCCGTGTGCTCCCTTCTGTGTCTAACAACGAATATTAACCAATATGACCTAAGAAACCGTTAAGATCCATATCTGTGATAGTGCAGTTATACATTTCATTTAGTTGAGGCCAGGATACAAGATATTATCAGCATTATATTATTGCTACTACTACTTATTTCCACTAACTTCCTCTAGGTATGCTTTGGCCTGGATCTCATAGACAAAACTGCGCGTGGACCCCTTATATACAATCTTTAGTCTAGCAGGGTCTTGAAGGTACACATCGGCTCCAAGTTTTTGAAAAGGAAGGGTCAAAGAGCTGCCTTAGTCTCCATCTGCGTTCAACTGTGGCATGCACAAAATCAGGTATCGTGAAAAAGGTTATGCCATCAAAGGACCATCTGCTTGTAGGTTTAGCTAAATCATAGAGAGTTTGACGGAGGAGAAAATTCCCAAAGAACAGGAGCATGGCGCGGGGATGTTGCTGCGTTGTCGAAGGACGTTTAGCCGGGGACAAAGGGAATCTATGTGCTTGCTGAACTTCTTTATCCCAGTCCCAGGAGTGCAGTTCTGGAAAAGCCCCTTTGAGAAACATGATCATAAAGCCTCTGGGGTCATCCTTTTCCACACCTTCCGGAATCCCTAGGAAGCAGAGATTGTTGCGCCGCTGCCTGTTTTCCTGCTCCTCCATCTTCCACTTAAGATCTTTGACTATGCTCTCATGTTCATCTCGTTGGGTTTTCAGCGTGGCTACATCTTTCTCTAAATGTTTCGTCCTTTCCTCCACAGAAGCCATCCGATCTGCAGTTTTGGCGCAGGTTTTACCGACCCTTCTGACTGCCCCTTGCAGTTTCTTGGCCGCCAAGCGTGATCTGCGGCTGTCTGCTTTAACTTCCTCTTGGAAACTCTTGATAGATTGAAGAACAACTGCCAGAGCCGGTTCACTCTTTGACCCTCCCTGGTCTCCATTTTTGTTATTGTCAGTAATAGTCTGATTGCCGCCTGAGGCGCTCATGGAGTCAGATAGTGTTGTAAGCTGCGTATCAGTATAGTCCCACCTCAGATCTGTAGCACTTCCTTTGTCAGAGATTTCATGTTCATGTTTTTTTTGCCAACCCCCATTTTTCTTTTTTCGCAATTTCTTCAAACCATTTTTCTTTTTCTGAGGGTCCGTATTAGAGCTACTATACCATTTAGAACTATCTTCCCCACTTGACACAGAGATACTTATGTCTGACAACTCTGATTCATCTGTTAATGAGTAGAATTTTCCTTGATTGTCAGGCGTTTTGAATAAGTGCCTTTGGAGCGCATCACTTGCAATTTGTAGTGTTGCTACAGTTTCTACCTTTATTTCAGTGATACTGGCACCATCGCTCGACTTGCTGATAATACTGCTAAGTCTTATTGACTTGCTCACCAGACTACCCTCATCTGTCTGAGTCACAGGTGTAGAATGTGCCCCACCGCTTGTTTAGTCCACCCAATCTGCAGGAAAGGGATTGCCTGGAAGCCCTGATTCATAGGATGTGGCTGGAAGTTTTGAGCATCCGGTGCGCCTTCAATGTGCTCCACCACCTCTACTGCCTCACTCGCAACTTCTTCTAATGACTTGGGCCCAGGTCCAACCCCCCCTGTTGCGCCAAAACTGTTGGTGATCAAGGGTTAAGAGTAGCTGGCTTCTTTATGGGATGTAACTGGACCTTTTTTTGTACCTTCAGCAGATTCTGAGTGATTTTCACTCGTGTTTTCATTGATACTTTCCCCTTTCTTTCCTTTCTCTCCCCCGTTGCCACTTTTATTTTTAATGCCCTGAATGTCCAGCCTTCTCTGCCGGGTGCCTGCTAGCGCTGAACTAGGTTGTGAGGCTACCGGCATTTGAGCGTTAAACAAGGGCGCATTCTTTCCTTTGACAGTTTTCACGCCCTGCCGGTCATCCTTACTAGTTTATTGCAGTGCCAACCGTTGCAACAAAGTATCATTGCAGCGTAGCCAATCTTCGGGAAAATGAATTGTTCCCCAGGACTCTGTGCACTCCAGGATGCTTTCCGTTTAGGAAACACACTGTGGATCGCCAAGCTCCTACGTTTCGGCAGTGCCGGTGAACGATCACACAGGTTAGAGGGGATCCAGGAAGCCAGATCCGTGCAGGCGTCCTCGAGGCTGGGGAGAGAAGAGAGCTTGTATCTCCCAGTGTATACGAGCAAAACTTTCAAACCCCGGGGTAAGTTATTTCGTTGCATGCCTTTAGTTTTGCTGCATTCTCATCTTTATAGGGCATATAGAGCGTGTAAGCGTGCAAGGAAGTCACTGGTGGGCTCCGATCAGCAGAGCATCGCGGCGGAGTTATCACTCAGACGCCATCTTGCCTCCCTGATTCCAAGGTGTATGACACCAAACACGACATGTTTCTAAGCAGCTGTTTTAAAGTTAGCATTTACCGCAAGGTTATAATGCACTTAGACCTATATGTCTGGCTGTATCACAGACAACCCCGGAGAATGGTCTGTAAAGGCTGCAGAGGGGCTCTGCTCATGCAGGGGCACCCTCTCACATAATACCCAGCACCCTGCCTTCAGGATTAATAAGGCCTGCCATAGGGGTGACTGATAGGTTTTTATGTGTAGTGATTTAGATCGATATAGTGGACCTATATCTAAGTAAGTGGTGCAAGCACCAGCTTACACAGGCTGCTGTAGCAGACCTGTTGTGTCATTTTGAATAGCCTCTCATGGGTGGCTTAATACATGCTTCAGCCCAGGGGAGGCCTCTGGGGTACCTATGCCCTGGGTACAAGGTGTACCATATACTAGGGACTGATAAGGGTACTCCAGTATCCAATCCGGAGTGTACCTAAAGTACATACATAGCAATTTAAGGGAGAAAGCAGATAGACGGGGTCCTGGATAGCAGGATCCCAGTCAGACTGGTAAAAAACCAGCAAAACACCAGGAAAAAAAGCGAGGGTAACTATGCAGTCAGATCTTACCTTCCTACAATAACTGTGAGAAGATCCTGATATTCCAGAAAACATATTATGACACCCCAAGGTTTTTGTTATGAAGAGGCATGTTGAGATTGATGACGAAGTCAATGAGCACGTTGTATTTTAGGCTTAGTGGATTCAGACTTGTCCAAAAGTTTTCAGAGAAAATTTTGGAAAAAGGTAATAGGTGGAGAATCCTCCGTTTCCTCCCAAAGACCATAAATGCAAAGATTATTATGCCTATTGCGATTTTCTAAATCTTCAGTAACTTTCCTAAGATATGCCACTTCTGCTTTGATGTATGTAACATGTTGAGTAGTATCCTGATTTGAAAGCATCTGATGTTCTAGGTTTGCAACTCTATTTTCCATCAGAGACCGTTTGTCGTCTAGTCGCTGAAGCTTTGTATTTCTTTCCTCCATATAGGGCTTCAAGGCACAGATCTCATCTAGAAGGAGCTCCATAGAGACAGAGGAAATAGGTTTTACAGGTGAACAAGGAATTTTTGGCCTTTTGTATGCTGTTAGTGGAGCTGTGGTTGGTATTTTAGGAAGTTGCTTAGAAGAAACTGTAGAGGCGCAGGAGGAGGAGGACGAATGAGAATCTTGAAATACCATATCAGGATGTTCCATATTAAATTCCAATAAAGAAAAATAGTTTTTAGTATCCACTATGTACTGAGAGTGTGCCATGCCAGGCGTGTGTAATTCTAAAGTCAGAGATCTAAATTCAGGGATAATAAAGGGAAGCTGTATCATGAATTATCTCCAAATGAGCTGCAGTTAAAATGTGGCTAAAACAGTCTCACACTGCAGTCTATGCAATGCTTCAGAAAATATAAATAATGACTTGAAGAGATGAATTGTTGAAAGTAAAACTTCCCAGAAACATACAATACAGCAGAAATATTTATCAGGGATGCAGGGTCAAAAGGTTATGCCATTATTACAGAGGTACAGTGTGTGAGCAGTTTAAAACTACCTCATGTGATTAGATAAGATGGCGGGCGCAGCTGGAGCTTTGGACCAGAGAGCATTCATTTCAGTAAAGATGATAAAGAGCCCGTTAAGCTGTCACATGTGAATGCGGTCCTGTTCCAGAAGTATTTTGCTTCATGTGGCAGTTGAAAGCAGCAGTCTTATGATGAGATTATAGGTATGTGATGAAAAATACCTCACAGCTGCGACATAGCTCCGATAACCTGCAGCCATCTTCAATGGGTGCTAAGCCACGCTCCGTGTCATTTTGTAATGGTATGTAGGGCAAACAATCTTTATAAATTAGAGTTGTCGGTTAGGATTCATAGTCCCCTTATTGTCTGTAACATCAGAGCAGGATTTCAAAACTGCCTAAAGCAGCAAAGGAACCTTATTGCTAGATTAACATGGCCTTAAATTCTTTTAATTTTATATGTTAATTACACAATTTCAAATGTAGTCATTTTCTATCTTATTTTGTGGACCAGCTCAGATGTCTAGAATACTGGTGTATGAGCTTAATCCTCAGATCAGGTCACTGCAACAGGAGGACAGATAGGTGAGGAATGGAAGAATGTTTTGAGAAAATTAAGCCGAATGGTAGCATGAAGATATCGATTTAACATTAGATGAGAGCAGAGTTTTAATAAAGCAAGGCACAATGAGCGGATTTTAAGTTGGGATAATTGAAGTCCAGATATTCAACCATTTGTTGTACACCAGCATATTTACCGTTTGTAGTTCCTCATCATAGATAGATATGTCTTTTGTGAAGTTAGTTTCTCTTATGTCAAATTTGTCACTATTTACAATATGACACTCAAACAAGCAGCTTTTTTTGTTTTTCCTAAAATTATGTTTTATAATAGTACTTGTTGGATGTTAATCTCGCCATTTATATATTTAATCAATAGATGTTTATCCCAATCTGCCATCACACTTTGCACTTTAGAAAACCAATGAGATGACATGTCCATTATTAGCCATTGAGGGAAAGAGGTGTGAAAAGGAGCATTGTTGTTTTTTATTCCTGTGAAAAGTCGACTCTTTTTCGAATGAATAAATGTCAGTGTATTATTTCATAATAATGACAAGATATCATCATGGCTACTTTAAATTTGAAGGTCACTGCCTAAGTGAAATGTTGGTAATTAGAAATTTTGTCTGGAGAAAAGAATCACATTTTTATAGATAAAACAAGATGGCATTAATAGCTCTTAATCAGGTGATGTTAAAGAGACAATTATCAATGTCCTCAAATAACATTTGTTAGATTACTATTTGCAACTGATTTGGTACCATTGTAAACGGTTAATATTTTTAGTATCCTTAGTCTAACACAGGGGTCTCCAAACTTTTCTGCATTTAGAGCTGCAGGGCGGACCAGGCCAAACTGAGAAATAGAGTAGAATACAATGAATACACCCTGGGGGGCCTGCGTACCTCAATGATGGACATGCAGTCTCAACTGAAGGCCTCCAGGCAAAGGTGACTCAGCTGTGCAGCAGGGCAAATGATGCTGCGGGCAGATCACAGAGCAATAATGTTTGCATTGCGGGGCTACCAGTGGGCCCCAACATGGACCTTTTCCTTTAGAATGGATTGCTCAGCACAGTGCTGGATGGGCGGAGATCAAAGTTGTTCTCTGTGGAGCGCGCACACAGGATACCGGGCAGGCCGCCCCCACCCCGGTCCTCTCCATGTCCTGTGGCTGCATGACTCTTCAATTACCTGTACGAAGACCACATCTTGCAGATTTCAGGTGCAAGGGGCCCCTGGCAGACTGAAAACAGCCCAGTGAACATATACCCGGACTACACAGCAGATGTTCAGCCCCAGCATGTATCCTTTATGCCGATTAAATGTCAGCTCTGCCTGTTGAAACTGAGTCAGTCCTTGAAGTTTTCTGGCCAACCTGGGGGTCCTAGATGCTGGTAACACCAATTTTTTCTCTTCCCCAACAGAAGCGTGGGAATGGCTCGCGATGAAGGGAGTGGCGCCGTTTCGGGAGACCAGCCGGGTTCTGGGGGAAGGAGGCAGAGACAACCCTCCCGCCCCGGAGGTGCAACAGCCAACCAAAGGGCAGACCCCCGTAGGAACCCGCTGCCAGAGAGTGGGCTCATGCGGTGGCTGAACTAGAATCCCATCACAGCCAGGCCACAAACTCTCCTGCCCGGTCAGTATCATCTTTGGAGCGGGAACAATTTTGCACGGAGATGGACACTCCCCCAGAACTCCCAGCTGGACCGCCTCTCAGCCAGTTAGCAGCTGAACTGGTGATCTGAACGATGATGCTATATACTTTAATAGTTTAGTTATGACCATTTGGGGACGGGGGCAGTACTCTATAGGATATGGGGGTATCCCATGGGTTTCATAGGGCAGGCAGACTGGCTGAGCCCTTCATACCTTCTCTACTGCCCCCCACAACCTTGGTGGACTTTGCTTGACTGGTAGGGGTTTCTTCCCCCTTTTTAGGTCTCGCCTTGGCAGCGCATGCGCTGCATGCGCTGTCTCAGCGAGACCTAAAGTAATCTGTATGTTGGCTCAAACTCCATGTAATTTGTTTTTCCTCTTGTGATTGGTTTACCTGTATCATTGCTGTTGTTATCTAGCTTTCGGTTTGCTCTTGATCCTATGCTGACTTCCGTGTAGTCCCGAAGCAGCGGCGCCTAACTACAGTTCTCATCCGCTCTGCTCGCACTTGTTTTAATTGCGTGGAGTGTGCAGCGTTGTTTATTTATTTTGGAGATCACCCCCTGTGTCTGTAACTGGAGACGCTCCTTTGTGGGATCAGCCTCTGTAACTACAGCGGCAGCATTGGATGATAGAATTGTGCCGGGCGGCCGCGCTTTATGTTTGCCATAAATCACCTCATTTCCCCGGGGCATCCCCCACCACCTCCCGCAAGTCGCAGCTGCTCCAACAGAAGAATGCTTAACAAGATTATTTTAGAGGGACGGTGAAAGCATTTACAAATAATTTAAGAAGAGCCCTTTCTTGGCAATTAAAATGCTTACTGAATAAAAAACATTTTTGGCGCATTCGCTCATCGGGTAATATCGGTGCTGGGCCGCTGAACCGTTCACGTAATCAGAAGTGGCGAGGACGGCCACATAGGTGCCAGCGTCCCTTAAAAGCTCACTTCCGAGCCGTTTCAGGAAGACCCTTGCTAAACTCGAGCTAAACGCGGGGTCAGAGTCCTGATGCGGGACTCGGGCTGCAGAGAAAGACTCTCCCCTCTGTGAAATGAGCACGGACAGCGTTGCGGGCTTCAGTGAGCGCGGCCGAGGTCGCTTGGCTCTGCAGCACAACAAGGGCCCTCTCTCAGGATTGTGGCATTTACAAGCGCTTTGGGGCCGTGGGCCGCGGACAGCGCTATACTGATGCCAAATTAAACTATAAAGCTCTGAGAAGAAAGCCTGCGCTGAACGGGAGTCAGGGTGTGCTGCGATGATACCTTCCCCCTGTCACAGGCCAGGCGCTACTGGTGACCCCCGTACTCAGTGCGCTGCTCCCCCCCCCCTACTTCTCACCGACCCTCACAGCCCGCAAACCTGCAGGTATATTTTCTATACAGCACATTCATCGGGTAATATCGGCGCTGGGCCACTGAACCGTTCTAGAACAGGCCCTGGCCCAGAGCCCCTCCGCTTCTGCAGTGCGCACTCCAAAACATTATCACTTTAGTTTTGTAGTGCCTTGTGCTTGCTTCAGCCCGACATAAAGGGAGCTTAGAACGATTCTTATGAACCCACACGCATGCATTGTTGAGAAGGAGTGAATGGATTGATCCAGTAATCTCCTCTGTTCAACACTTTTCCATGCAGCGCAAATGTTTATCACGACTGCCAAGTTGTTGATGTGTTTTCTCTGCTGTATTTATTTTAATTAAGCATTATATTGAGATTTACTTAACGCAAATGTTGGTTTGAGGTAAAAAAAAAAGTGGAGATGTGACGTAACAACCAGAGCTACCGAAGTAGCACAGTGATGAGCATTCACTGCAGCAGTGAGGGAGGCAAGGGATGGGTTCAGTACAGTGCGGGTACCAGTGAGCAGTGCAGTAGCCTCACTGCAGCAGAACGGGAGGCAAGGTGTAGTGCAGTGAGGGACACCGTGTGCGATGCATTCATCTCCACTACAGCAGTGAGGGAGGCGAGGGATGGTGCTGTACAGTGTAAGTTACTTAGTTCTTCATTGCCATCTGTTTGGTAGTTATGGAAAATGTACGTGGCTACCTTATCTCAGGGGTGTCGTGTGTACGACAGAAAGCCACACCTGCAAAACTTTCTGGTTACCCACTGAATATTTAAACTAGTTTTATTTAGATTAAATGTATATACCTTTGTCATGTCTAAATCTAGAAAACCTGTTACAGGGAAGTCTTTCTGGTACTACATTAGCAACCCCTGCCTTATTGGGTTGATACTATGCAGAATGACTGAAAAGCCACCAAATAGCCTGCTCTGAATGGGTACACAATGGATTAAGGGCTCCAAAAAGAGTCTTAACTAGCTTACCCTGCAATAGGTCTCGCATTTATGCAAGTTTGAGCTATTGGTATTGCAAATAGCAATGCCTTTGATTTGTTTTTTTGTTTTTAAAACATAAATAAAAGGCATTGTCATTGACAATGCCAATAGCTTAAACTCACGTTAATGCGAGACCTATTGCATTGCAAATGCTTGTTATTCATTGATGTTTTGTTATTGGTTGGGGCTTGTGCTTTTTTTTTTTACCTGGAGAGGGGAGTTGGGGCTAACGTTTATATGGTTCTTCTTTCAACATGCTGATGTCTGTGAGTGGCTGTGGATGGGCTAAAGGCGGGAGAGAGGGAGCGGGTGGTAGGGGGAGGGGGGCAGCATGGCGGCACTGTAGTGATGGCTACAGGGTGGTACTGACTCTTTGCCTAGTGACAATTTCCTGTCCTGGAATGTAAGGAGGATGGGGGCTCCTAGTCGGGGAAAGCAAATGTATTCAAATCTAAGGAGCAGACACATCCACATGGCCTACCTATAGGAAAGACCCATTACAGTTAAGTTGTTGTGCCTGCAGTGCCGCTTCAGGGTCCAAGTGGTGGAGACTGACTACTTGGCATTTGCCCAAGGGGTATTGATTTGTGTGGTGTCCGCTGTCCCCCCTACAGATTGTGTGTCAGAGTGTGGACCGGGTGGAACAGTATGTGGTGGTTGAGGGACAGCTGGATGGGACGCCCATTGCCTTGGTAGCGGTCCACGCACCTAACTCTGGCAAATCTCACTTTGTAAATTCCCTCCCACCAATGCTAGTTCAGGATCTACAAGCTTTGAGCCTCTGGGGAGAGACTCTAATTGCATACATGATATACACATGGATAGGACCACTTCTCCACTTAATGGCACACAGACAGCCAGGATGTCTCACACTTTAGTGGACTGACTTCAGCACAGTAGGCTCCAGGACATATAACACTCACTGAACCCCGTGGCGTGAGAGTATTTTTATTTCTCACAGGTCCACCAACTTCACACGAGGATAGATCTCTTTGTGGGTATTCCTGAAATGCTCCTCTTTTTTTTCGATCGACCAAATTCCTGGTGGTGAACGACATGACACCAGAGACAGATGGACTCCCTGTGGATTTCTGTTCTGCATACCGTGCAACGCTGTTTCTGCTTTCCCACTGTCACTGTGGGAGGCACTTATTGTGGTACTTCCCAAGCCAGATAGGGATCCGTTGAAGGTGCGTTCGTATCGACCACTTACGCGACTTAACATGGACAAAAAGGTCCTGGGCAAGATCATCGAAAATTAACTATTACCTCATGTGGTTGATTTGCTGAACCCCGACTAGAACGGCTTAATTTTGGCGAGGAACACGTTCCTTCACCTTTGCCGGTTGTTCCACCTCTTGGACGAGGAGTCCCCAACGAAATCCCTCCTGGTGTGACCCTCTAATTAAATATTGAGAAGGCATTTGACTCCGTCAGTTAGCCTCATCTCTGAGAGGTGCTGTGGCATACGGGTCTGGGACCAGATATTTGGCAGTGGATAGACCTTTTATATACAGACATGGTCGCCAGAGTGCACACCAATAGAGACATCTTGGCACCATTTCTGGTATGTCGCGGCACTCACCAGGGGTGCCCGCTTTCCACCCTCTCTTTTGCTTTGGCCATGGAGCTGCTGACAGTTCTCTTCTGGAGACAGGAGCCGCAGTGGGGTATACGGAGTGGTCTTGACTGGAAGGTGATTTCACTTTATGTGGATGATGCGTTGATATTCCTCAAGGACTTCTGTAGGGACCTACCCAGGGTGATGGAGGCACTAGAGGGTTCTGGTGGGGCATTGGGTTTACAGCTGAATGGGTCCAAGTCCTGGCTTTTTCCCTGCTGGGATATTCCAATTGCAGACAGAGGGGGGCCTCACCATGCCAGATTGCCGTGACGTTACAACACTTTGTTATTTCTGGGTTAACATTTATCATGCTAAATGTGACCTGGTGGATGGCAATTTGGGCAGAGCACTGATTGGAGCAAGTATAATGCTGACATTTTGGAACTCCCTACCTCTTTCCCCTATGGGAACAGTGTTCATAGCTAAAATGCTGGTGTCGACTTGTTTGCTATAGCTATACCATTTTCTCAGCCCTGCCCTTGTCTCAGCGCTTCTTTCAAGACCTGACTTCATTCCTTACTGCCTTGGTTTGGAGATCTTGAAGGAAAAGAATGGTGTTACAAAAGTTGCCCCCCTGCAGAAAGGGGACCTAGGTGCACCGCACTGCAAATTGTATTATGCGGCTGCACAGTTGCAATGGCCCAATGTGGTGGCTTAGGCTGAGCCCTACACCGGAGCAGGCCTGGGCAGACAAGACGTCCTCGGATGGTTTATGGACCCGAGAAAGATGGGGCACCTGATTAAGATGACATGGTCTTTTTGGTATTCTTATGTATCCCACATAGCGGCCCAGTCCCGTATGCCTCTTCCTTGCCGTTGTGGGTGTTCCCAGCTTTTCGGGAGATTGCAGAATATCATAATACGAGACGTGGGCGGATGCGGGAATTGTCACTCTGGGGGATCTTTATGAAAATAAGCTGTTTATGTCCTTCCAGGATATCTGGAATTGGTACGAGATCCATGAAGGCCAGTTCCTTACCTACAATTAGAAGCGCTTATTGGCACTGCGTGGGGACTGGACCGATCTGAACCACCAACGCGTTGCGATCACATTACTGTATGGAGAACTGTTAGAGCCTCATATACTCACAATTGTGGTCCAACAGGATAAATGGGTTCACACCACTGGTCAAGAATTGACAGGCAAACAGTGGACCTAGATGTTGGAACAGGTGCGGTGTGTCTCCCGAAACTCCTGCTTGAAATACGCCCAATTTAATTATGTCCACCAGACATACCTGTCCCTGGTGCGCCTTCACTGCATCTTTCCAGGTCTTTCCCCGGGTTGTCTCTATTATTTCCTCTTCTGAGGCTGATTTCTACCAAATGGTCTAGGGCTGCCCGGTGATTGCTCGTTGCTGGAATGAGGCTGCCCAAGCGCTGTCTGAGGTGACCAACCGTCCATAAATTTCATGGACTGCCCGTAGTTTGAGCCTTTTGTCCGTTGTCCGTGAGGGTTTCATCCAGGGACTCCTTTTGTCCGTAATTTCAGGCATTGGAGCGAGCTGCCCACTGCAAGCAGCCTGAAAGTTCTGTACCTCTCACTGCAGGGGCCAGCTCCCGCTTCTCCTGTGATCAGTGGCCTGCAGCAGCCCCGCCTGACCTGGCACAGACTGCTATCAGGCCCTTATCATTCTGTATGTCTGCCTAATTATCACATACAGAATGATAATGGGCCTCTCTGCTGCGCAGTGGCAGCATTTGCTGGGCCTCCTCCTGCCAGAGCCCAGGGCATGGTAAACTGCTTTTGTTTATGGGATCCTGTCATCGCACCAGGGGCAAAGCTCTGGGGAGGTGGAGATTTCATGTTGGCTCGTATTACCCAGGCGTATCCACTGTTAGCCTCTTAAACTGTCACACAAGCAGTGATAATGGCAGGTGCATCCACTGTTAGCCTTTCAAACTGTCACACAAGCAGTGGTAATGGTACAAATACAATTGTCCTTTATTGTTTATTTCTTTTGCTCCTATACTGCAAAGTTTCAGAATTTTTTGTGTGTGCAAAGTTTCTGCATTTGTGCTGTTATTATTTTCATGTTTGCCCTGGCCCTCTTAGCCTCCTTAGCTTTAACATATCACATCCCCTTGGGATGATTGATCCGATCAGGTGTTTTTTTCAGTGGGGAAGAGGGGGCATGTTATCTGAGAAACCTTCAGCTTTGATCTTATTCTTCATTTTTTTTTTTGAATATGCAAACGCAGGTGTTTAAGTTTCACTCGCACACACAACAGCTACAGCGCAAGGTTCTCTCTCTCAACCTAATATAAACTTATTTTGACTTGTGCTTGTGTAGGTTGTCTATTTACTTATGTATTATTGCGCGACCTCCTCTGATGTGTCTGCAAAACGTACCTTTTGCCCCGAATTTTTGTCCTGAATGCTGACCTTCTGTCCTGAATTTTGGTCCTGAATTTTGACCCGTCGTCCTGAATTTTTACACTCACTCTCCTGAATTTGCACCCATGCCAATTGGTCAACCTAGTCTGAGGTGATGGCCGCCATTTACTGTACGATCGCCTTCATTGCCTACTGTGGATCGCTGCCCGGACTTGTAAGATCACGTACAATGTTCGCCTCACGGATCTGGCGTTCGTCCTCCTGAAGCGCCGAATAGCTATGACTTGGATGTCTGCGGTGGTGCCGCCGCTGTCACAGCGCTTGCGGACCTTCAAATGGGCATCCGCTGAGATATCGGCATTTAATTGGATACCAACAACACGGGGGAGCTGCCTGTACTGGATGTCTGGGATACATACTGAAGAACCAGAACCTTTTGGACCTGGCGGCGCAGGGTACGCCTTAATCTCCTGGGTTCTCCTGCTCAGCTACACAGAGACACGGGACACTCTGTTAGGCGTTAGAAGATCAGATTTATTAGCTGCAGCTAGTACAGTTGTCCCAGAAGTACACAAGGTAGGTTCTCAGGAGACTGCCACTTCACTCTGTGGCGCACAAACTTTTATACCATATAGATATCATACATTAACCAAGTAGACACCCAGAACATACAAGAGAGAGCCAATAAGGAAAGTTGAAAAATAGGACAGAACCAATGGGAGAGATTTGAAAACAAAAGTGTCAGATGACTCGAAGAAACCTCTCCTCCAACTGTGTTTGTCACCCCTCCCTCAAACTAATTTATTAACGGATTTGTAACAAACTTGCAGGTGGCGAGATACGTTTTTGTGTGTTGGAGGACAGTTGTGAAACGAGAGAATGCTAGCAGAGGACAGTGAAGGCCAGACGATAAGATAAAGTCGGAGAAGAATAGTGTGAACCAACAGATAGTTGAGACGGGGATTAGGAAAACCAGACAGGGATTAGTGTACTCGGCCAAACCTAACACCAGCTATGCAAATAGAGGCAGAAGGACAATTTTTGACACGAAACTGCAGAAAAAGCAGAATAGACTTTGTTCGCCATGCTGCCTGAGTGAGGGCAACATAAAATGGCGGCGGAGCACAAAATGGCGGGTCGATTCGATCGCGATCAGAAATCGAAGTTCCTCAGACCCTCCTTTTGCCAGAACTCAGGCAAGATAGACTCATGTTAATCTGAGTCAACGTCGATAGACATGAGGTCATCGAGCTGTTGCTGTAACATCATTCTTATGTTTTCTGCTCTTGGCGATTCGGGTTTAGGGATGCACATAGTAGCACATAGGTCACAGATGGCGGGACCACAGTGCATACAAAGGCAGCAGGAGAAAATAATGGTTAAAATTATTCCCAGAAATGTCAATGCTTTCCAACCCCATTTGGACAGTAGGCCCCAAAACCACTCCGAAAAGGACCAATCTCCTTCGTCCTGGTGAATCGACTCAGAGATTATATGCAACTTGGAGATAGCTTGGTATACTGTCGGTGCGTCATTAGGTATGAAAATACAGCAACTTGACCCGATCAATTTGCACACTCCACCACGATCTGCAAGAACAAAATCTAGGGCAACTCGATTTTGTAAGGTCATAAGACGATCCGCCTGTAGTTCTACCGTGATATTACTTAAGGCTCCTACAGTGATGTCTATTGTGGTCTCTACGACACGGACTAGTTGCCTTATATTTCTTCTGTTGGCCATTGGACCCCAAAAAGGAAGAAATCCTTTGAGGAAATCTCCTCCCTCTTGTCCTGCTGTGTCTTTCGAATCAATAATCCCTCTGCCATATCTGTTTCGATGATAGTTTGCAGAAGCGGTGTACGTAGGGGGAAGAAGGAAAGCTATATAGCAGGTACCAGAAAAATCCGTGGGTAACCATGTGTAAGCTCCATTGTGGCAGATAAAATACGTGCCCTGAGATGGCACTAAAGGAGGCGAGTTCTGAGAGGAATAAACGTACGTGTGAGAACAGTTATTTCTTTGTACGGTGTCAGAGGAGCGATCAGAGTGTTCTGATTTTGAAACAATGTTCGTGGATTGGTTGTATCTAATCGACGATGCGATGGTATTGCTTCCTGTAAAATGTCGTCGTCCTCTTTCTCAGACAATGTCCCATTCAGGTGTGCATCACTGAAAGGTATGAATTGTGGAACTTTTTCACTTTCTGCGTCACCAACACCCCTACGAACCCACTGATCAAAGGGTAGAGGCAAAGGCACTTTCTTACAATGGACACCGTGAATCCAATTTTTCTTTCCCTCGAATTTAACTGCTGTTCTCGTGGTGAGTATGACCATTCGGGGCTCCCTCCATCTGGGTTCCAAATTTCTCTTTCTTTGGAAGTTTTTGGTGCAAACCCAGTCACCTGGTCGGATGGAAGGACCTGGGTCTGTGGAAGCCTCTGGAAAAGCACTTTGAAACCTGTTGATGGAGAATACGCAATTTAGTCGTGAGATCATGCAGGTAGTCAATCAACATTGGATATGGCAAGTCTGAGTATTTCTTAGGGCGAGGGACTCCCCATACATTAGCTGGGCGTCCAAAGACTACTTCGTAAGGGCTAAGTCCCAAACGAGAGTGTACTGCAGTTCTGGTGGATAGTAGAGCTAATGGCAAAGCATCTGACCAATTGAGTCCTGTACTAGCCTGAACCTTTGCTAACTTCAACTTCAATGTGCCGTTGTAGCATTCTACTAAACCCGCTGATTGTGGATGATTTGCCGCATGGAACTTTTGTTTGATACCAAGACCCGCACAAACCTTTTGCGTGACTTGGCCAACAAATTCGCTCCCATTGTCACTCCAGACAATGCGCGGCAAACCAAACCTAGGGAAAAATTCTTTTAGTAGAATTTTAGCTGTGGATAAAGCTGTGTTGTCTTTTAAAGGGTATGCTTCAATCCATCTTGAAAAGGCACATACTACCACAAGAACATATTTGAGGTTGTTGCATCGTTCCATATGAATATAATCGATCTGCAACACCTCAAATGGATATGTTGGAGGAGCAAAGTGACCTGCTGGAGTTGGAGTTCCCTTTCCTGGGTTGTACATCAGACAAACAATACAATGTTTCACTACATTGTCTGCACATTTTGGGATTTTGTCATTTTGCCACACTGGAGCCAGAAGTTTGCATATACCTTTCGCACTTAAGTGGGCTGGACCATGCGCCATGGTAACCACTGGAATCACATAGGCATCTGGTAACAGCCAACGTTGGTGTTCAGATAATTCTACCCAACAACCCATCTCATCTAACATTCCTGTACTTTCTCTCCACGTGCTCAATTCTTTCTCTGAAACCTCTTTCTGAATCGCTCGTACACTTTCGGGACCCGCCACATACATTCGACTTGTTGTATCTTTCGCTGTCTTTTTCGCTACTTCGTCTGCAAATGCATTTCCTCGACCAATGTCGTCTGTAATCTTTTTGTGTGCACTACACTTCACAATCGCTATTTGGGTGGGTAAGGCAAGTGATTCAAGGAGATCAGTCACTAAGTGACCATGTTGTATTTTGGTGCCATGGGAAGTGAGAAATCCCCTTTCCTTCCAAAGACGCCCAAAGCTGAACGCTACACCAAAGGCATACTGACTGTCGGTGTACACGTTCACTCTCTTCCCTTTTGACAAGACGCATGCTCTTGTTAAAGCTATCAATTCTGCTGCTTGAGCTGAATTATGCCTAATACGTGCAGTTTCTACAACTGTATGCAAAGTAGTCACAGCATAGGCTGAAACTGTATCTCCATTAGGCATTTTAAAACAAGAACCATCTACCCATAGAGTTCCATCCGGATTCTGTAACGGTGTGTCTTTCAGGTCAATTCTTCCTTTTGTCTCTTCCTCAGTACGAAAGAAACAATCATGTTGCTCCTCAACACTTTTCTCATCTGGAAGGGGCATCAGAGTGGCTGGATTTAGGGTATTACATCGTTTGATATGTACGTGACTAGCCAACAGCGTCAGCTCGTATCCAGTTAGACGAGCGCTCGTAAGATGCTGCGTTTTCGTTCTATTTAGTAAGGTATCCACTGCATGTGGTACCATGACAATGAGAATGTTATCCAACACTATTCCAGCAGACTGTCGGATAGAAATTGCTGCTGCTGCTGTCGCTTTGAGGCAACTGGGCAATGCTTTAGCTACTGGGTCTAACGTAGCCGAAAAATATGCACATGGTCGCTGCTTGTCTCCAAATCGCTGTGTTAAAACTGACAACGCACAACCTTCTCTCTCGTGAACATAGAGCGTAAAAGGCTTACTGTAATCAGGAGTACCCAATACAGGAGCGGAACACAGAGCAGCGCGCAAATCGGCAAAACTCTTTTGGCACTCATCAGTCCACGGAAGGGGGTGAGGCGTATCTTTTAAAGTGAGGGCCAACAAAGGTTTGGCTATCAGAGAGAAGTTAGGGATCCATTGCCTACAAAAGGAGGTGATACCCAGAAAGGCACGTACCTCCCTTTGTGTGGATGGCACAGACATTTGCGTAATCGCCTGAATTCGTTCTGGCTTTAATCGTCGTCCCTCCTATGATAGGAGTTGACCCAAGTACGTAACCTCTCTACGAACATATTGTAGTTTGGAGGGTGAAACCTTATGATTCAGATCAAACAAATGGCGTAACAATGCAACAGTGACACTTTTGCAAATCTCTTCTGAATCAGCAGCTATTAATAAGTTATCCATATACTGGATAAGAGCAGCACCAGACGGCAAATGAAATGTATCAAGATGACTTTTTAAAGCTTGGCTATAAATAGAGTGACTTTCACAATAGCCTTGAGGTGCGCGCTTAAACCGGAAGCTTCGGCCTCCAAGAGAGAAGCCAAAAATGTCCCTACTCACTTCTGCAATGGGAATACTAAAGAAGGCATTCTTTAGATCGATAACAGAAAACCAGGTCGCTGTAGAAGGTATCATTGTCAACAAAGCAGTAATATCCGATACTACGGGAAACTGCGGCACAACAATTTGGTTTACCTCCCGGAGATCAATCACAAAACGATATACAGGTGGCTGAGAAGGATCAGTGCGTTTAAGAACAGGAAGAATAGAACTATTGCATGTGTTACCTCTTGTTTCTTCAACCACATCTTTCTGAATCAAGTCATGAATGATTTCCAAAAGTGCTTTTTCACCTTCAGTAGAAATTCTATACTGTGGGATACGCGGCAATTCAACATTAGGCTTAAGAGTGACAACATAAGGTGGAATCTCAAGACAACCCACATCGTTCGGACCCATGGCCCAAAGCGTTGCTGGAAGAGAAAGCAATTCGGATGGAAACTGATCCTTGGACAAATACATTGGAGAAGTCAGTTTCTGTCCTAAAGTAAGATGTATACCAGAAGGAGAACAATATATCGTAGCATGCATTCTTTTCAATAGATCTAGACCCAACAGATTCTCACCGCAACCATTCGTCAAGAGAAGTGGAGCTTCCAAATCATAAGGGCCGATTGTAATAGGTAAAGGACAAGAAACTGGGTTACGAACAGGGGCGCCAGAGAATCCTACAGAAACATTCGTTAAGCCAGACAAAGATGCCCCAGGGAGTTTAGAATGAATGATAGAACTTCTCATCGCCCCAGTATCTAGAAGAAATGGCTCTGAAACACCCATCGTAGTGACGTTAACATAAGGTCCATTCTGATCTACTAGAATCGACACAACTCCCTTACTTTGTCCATGGCTGTCCTAGTTAGCATGAAGACTCTCATTTTCGTTTTCAACATAATAATCTTCATTATAATATTGCGTAGACCTAACATTTTGCTGATCAAAATAGTTCACAGAATTGGGAGAAGGAAGGGCATGCTGTTCTTGAGTCAACACACCTCGACCTCTACCTCTGTTTGCTGACTGGAGGCCAGCACGACCCCGTGGAGTAGATAATGCTCCATTGCGTTGCAATAAAACCGGACAACTATTCTTAAAATGACCTTCTTCTCTACAATAGGCACATTGATTAGGTCCTAACAAAGGTCGCGGAATATATGACTCAGGTTTTTGATACAATCTCTGAAACTGCGGAGGCTGTTGAAACTGAGGCTGAACATAGCGAGGAGGATAAGCTTGTTGCAAGAGAACCTTCGTTTTTAATTCTTTCGTCTTTTTCTCTTGCTTTTCCTTCTCTTCTTTATCTCTATTTTCGTAATATTGTGCAGTAGCCAATATCTGGGCAGAAGAAGAGACAGCCCATGAACTTTCAGAGTCTTTCAATTTGTGTGACAGCTCGGGAAGCAAATCAAATACGAATTTGTCCACAAATAATCGCCGTCCACCTTCTGTAGCCATATCTTGACCACTGTGATCGATAAATGTCTCCTCAAAACGAGTGAAGAAGTCAGAGACACTCTCATCTTTCTTTTGCTTGCATGCTGCTAATTTATGCCAGTTAACTCTCAAGGCAGGCATCATAGTTTTCATTAATGTAATAATCCTACCAGGGAGTTCCGAAATCAAAGCTTCGGGTTTTGCACCACCCAATTAGTCTCTATCTGTGGTAGTTATAACATCCCAAGTGGCACCTAATTCCTGTACGTGATTCTCTTTACGAATCTTAGCCCATATTGTCTGTGGAACTACATTTCCCATCAACATGTCGATATCAGCTAAATTCATGATGCAAGCATCAACTGTCTGTGATAATTCTTTGTAATAACCTGCAGGGTTCTTACGAGGATCTGGTAAAGTCTGCTTAAGAGCCAAGACTTCAGATCGTTTCCATGGAACATGTACCCATATACGCTGAAAATGAGCAGGAATAAGTGGTACGTTGCCTGCTGCTGGAACCTCTTCCTTCCATACTGGAGGAACCTCTCTCATGGGATAGTTTTTCAATGTCAGTCTAACCGACGGATCAGAATCAAGGAAAGCCTGAGAGAACAATAAGGATCTATAAGAAATAAGTGTCCTTACAGCTTTCTCAACCTTGGAACCCACAACAAGTCCTTTATCAAAATCAGCCTGAACATCTAACAGATCTTGTGGGATCGGATTGAATTCACATCTTCCCATTCTTTGATGAGAGTATCACACATTGCATTAAAAACATATCTTTGCGTAGGCGCATTCCATTGTGAGAAAGTAGGCATAATATCGGACACGCTGTATTGAGGACCCTTCTTGATCCATTTACGTGCGAGAAAGTCTAACCTTTCTTGTTCTTCAAAATCTGGGAACTGACTACGAGATTGTCTTCAAGCAAAAGCCGGAGACACACTTAAAGCTCCAAAGAAAGGAGATAGAATACCAGTGACAGTGTCTGTGAGACGTTTACGCACAGACGGAGAATTAGACATAAGAATTGGAGACAAAGTATTAGGAGAACTGACAGGAGGAGAAACGATAAATACAGAAGGCAAAGGAGATCTAAGATCAGGAGATGAGGGCAAAGAAGTTGAAGTTAATGGTAACACTGGCAGAGGCGGAAATACTGGAGGAGGCAAATGCGGAAGAGCCGGAACTGGCGGAGGTACCGCTGGCGGCTGGACAGGCTGTAATAATTGGGGTGCATTAGCACTTTGTGCATAGGGCGGAGGCAACCTCAATAGATGGGACATTAGGGGATCTTCTTCTATATCTTTCTTGTTTTCAGAGGGGGAAACAGGCAACACCGAAAAGCATTTATCTATCGCCATGCGATGCTGTCTCTCTGAAATTTCAGTTACTTTATCAATTTCATCATCTTTGAATTGTTGAGCAGCCTGTATAATCGTCATACCCTGTGCTTTCCTATCTCGTTTTGCTTGCTTAATTTCTTTCTGTTTGGCTTCCTTACGCCAAAGGCGAAGAGAGTCAAACATTGCCGGCCGGGCTTTTCTTTTGAATAAGGCTGCTTCCAAATTATCTAGCACATCGGGATCAAAGCTACCATTTTCTGGCCATTTTAGAACACCATCTTTCTTCGTGCATCGGGTCCATGCCTTGTTAAAGGAAATGGGGCCAATACCATGTTTCGAATAGAGCCCATATGTGGGAGTTCCAACTGAAGGAATCGGACAAGAGTCCTCAAGTCGGGAATCCCTATTACAACCAAGCAACCAAATTTACCAAACTTAGTCAGACCAGGCATCTCACGATTTTACCTGTCTGTTCACAAACTTCAAGGGAGTAAAACTCAGTTTACGCAGCACAAATGCACTTACCATCGGTTTCGGCTATTGCAATAGTCGAAGACTAAGAACTACAAATACTAAGAAAACAAAGGACAAAAATTGTGGGCGCGACCCACGAAGATACTTAACTAAGGACGTCTTCTTACACCAACAGAGGCCCGTCTATCGTCTCGCCTTACCATACAACATCAAAGAAAGGGCCAAGGCAGGGCGGCAGTCAGGGCAGCGGTTGTTAGTAGCCGTCAGGAAGGAGTAACCGCGCTGCAAAAGACCTTCGGACCACTTTCGACATACAGGGGTCGCTTGATGTGGCTCACGAACCCTCCGGAATTTTCTTGCGGGGTTCCTCACAACCTTCTGGCAGAACCGGTACCACTGAAACCGCCCCACGTTGGGCGCCAGTTGAAGAACCAGAACCTTTTGGACCTAGCGGCGCAGGGTACATCTTAATCTCCTGGGTTCTCCTGCTCAGCTACACACAGACACGGGACACTCTGTTAGGTGTTAGAAGATCAGATTTATTAGCTGCAGCTAGTACAGTTGTCCCAGAAGTACACACGGTAGGTTCTCAGGAGACTGCCATTTCACTCTGTGGCGCACAAACTTTTATACCATATAGATATCATACATTAACCAAGTAGACACCCAGAACATACAAGAAAGAGCCAATAAGGAAAGTTGAAAAATAGGACAGAACCAATGGGAGAGATTTGAAAACAAAAGTGTCAGATGACTCGAAGAAACCTCTCCTCCAACTGTGTTTGTCACCCCTCCCTCAAACTAATTTATTAACGGATTTGTAACAAACTTTCAGGTGGCGAGATACGTTTGTGTGTGTTGGAGGACAGTTGTGAAACGAGAGAATGCTAGCAGAGGACAGTGAAGGCCAGACGATAAGATAAAGTCAGAGAAGAATAGTGTGAACCAACAGATAGTTGAGACGGGGATTAGGAAAACCAGACAGGGATTAGTGTACTCGGCCAAACCTAACACCAGCTTTGCAAATAGAGGCAGAAGGACAATTTTTGACACGAAACTGCAGAAAAAGCAGAATAGACTTTGTTCGCCGTGCTGCCTGAGTGAGGGCAACATAAAATGGCGGCGGAGCACAAAATGGCGGGTCGATTCGATCGCGATCAGAAATCGAAGTTCCTCAATACATGGTTGAGCTGTTGGCCAAAATGAATGTGCGTCCTCCCTGAAAGGAGAAGGTTGTCTTCTCCTCCATACACAGGCGGCGATTATGTGATTGTCTTAGCGCCTCTTGAAATCATTGTGTCCCCTTCCTGCCCCCCCACCCACCCTCCTATGTGTTACATGATTCGGTGATGGTCCTGCCCCTCCCTCCCCTCCTCGTCGGGCCTGTGACACAAGGCGTTGCCTGAGCCCGGCCCCGCATGTGGAGCCCTCTCACACATATCTTTTCTTTTGTTTTCATGGTTATAGTTACAGAAGTATAGCTCTTACCAGTAGACGTGGACTAGCTTATGAGATGTCACTCGGTCCTTCTTCCCTTTCCGGTGGCGTCTGCACTGTGGATGCAACTGATTGATGACACTGGGAATTGGTTGCTGATGATGTCTCTTTGTATGGTTTTTCTTTTGCCTTTATCAGTCTCTATTCTTTTGCTGTATGCTAACTGACACTGACCTGTACTGTATACGTTTGAACAACTATTTACTGTACTATTGTAGTGACACCTTTAACATGTGATGAGATATGTTGCCAACTTGTACTGTTCTGCTGCATAATGTACACACCTATCGATATATTATCAAAACCTGAAAAATAAAAAACTTATTCAGCAAACAAGAGCTGTCTATGCTCAATAAAAATTATCCCCAGCCACTAAAAATATTAGTTTAATACTGACCACATCATACAAGCTTACATTAGTGGCCTTCATATTCAAGATTATATGCAGTGATCACATCAGTACATCATACACAGTTCCCAGCAATAATGTAACAAATGCTTTGTCAATGTGGAATACCTGTACATGGTTGCAATAGCTGCAATGCCACTGGCACAAAGTTAATACTAGTAATAATTTTCCCCAAACATCAGTTTATGAGTTCTGAAAATGTACCATTTTCGACCCGAATACACACTTTTCAATGTTGGTATATATATAAATCCAACTAGGCAAAAGCTTCTAATGTATTAAGCTTGGCTGTATGCAGTAGAGCTACTTAGGGGTACCTCGAGATTCACCAGTAGCTCACAAGCTGCTCGTTTGAGAAGCCTGGTCGAACATTTATCTGGCAAAGACTGTTTCAAGGTACAAGCTTTATCTATTGAAATCAATCTTTCTAGCTACAAGGCATTATGCTTATATTGTCATTTAAGTTAATGAGTTTGAAAGGAACAATTATCTGGATGTTTACTATCTGCAGTTTGAAAGCTTACTGAACAAAGTATGCCCCCATGTGTGTTTTTTATTAGCATCCAGTAGGGATGTTGGCACTAAGGACAGTTTTCCTGTGTTCCGTTCAGGCCTTCAAGTGTGTGAAGTATGAACATAGAGCAGGCAAGGACACATGGCTCCTTTTTCTATTGTGTAGGTGAGATTACACAGGTTGATGGAAATAGTCTTATTACCCATGTGCTGTCAGTAGTTAATAGTGATTATTAGCCTTCGGCTCGTTATTAGTCCTTGCTGAGGGCACTTAACAATGATTAATGTCCTCTACAGTTGAGATTAACCACTATCATCCCTCTGAATAGTGATTTGCGTAGCTTAATAAATACACATCTTAAACATATGGTCAAACGCCAACTAAAATGGTTTCCCACGCTAAGCCCAGACATTTAGCTATTTTCCATTGATATGAACCATCTGATTCCTTAACTTTGGATTCCTATATGGTTTTCTATGGCGAGCACAAGTAAACTTGTTTTTTCATCTGCAGTTTTAAATTAGTTAAAATGAATTTGATCAAGGTGTCTAGAATGTGAGAGTTAGGTTAAATGTTTTAACCTCAACTCTCCAACGCAATTCTCTTAGTCTTTGTTTGGAGCCATGTAATTATGTATCTATGATCATTCTCTTCTTGAGTCTATATCACTGGAACTGATTTGTAATTAACTATTGCATATATTTATGTGTAAATATAAGTAACCCTTTAATTCAAATTAAATTCTGACTTGTACAAAATAATTTGTATTGCATTCCGAGTTCACTTTTTGGTTACATCTATCTGTAGTAACTTCACTCACTTCACTTGTTTGGTTTACCCTTCACTGTCGAAAGTATAGTGTTTAATATAGTGATTACGACCGATCTACATCCTCTAGTCAATACTCTGCTCCTCCTTAAAGGCCACCCCATGTTTGCTCTGTCTGCAGTGCTAGCCTGCACCACCATGGAACAGGACAATAAAGTTATCTATATGATCCTTTGTAGGGAAATGTGGAACAAGGCATACGTTTCTTAAAGATATGTCATTTGTTAATCAGCGCTGACATACTAAACCTTCATTACGTACGCACATTACTGACTATACATTTTGACACTGCTTGTATTGTTATATTTATTGAAAAACAATAAAAAATTTGTATGAAAAAAATGACAAAGTTATTTCTTAGTGTGATACAATTTTGATTAAATGGTGAAGCAAATTTTAGAAATGTTGTCTCCTGCTTCTACAAGCGGCAATTTATCCTCTAGCCCACATCTCTAATCGCCCTGCAACTGCCACAGAATGGTCAACCTGAAATGTCTTGTTACTCACACTGGAAATTGTTTCTTTACACTTATGACCTGTCCAATCCTTCAACTATAAAGGATATAGGCACTGTTTCTTCATTTTCTTTTTTCTTATAACCTTTCAAACTCTTTGTAATGACTTGAAATCAGTCATTGTTCAAATCGCTTTCAAATTGCCCAATTGATTTTTCAAGTTATAAGACTATTGACAATTTACACTACTCACTTTATAGGCCCCCTTTAAAATAAATACCCTGTGATTACTTAACGTGCAATAGTTTCAATGCAGAGCCTGTCATATCCGAAATTGGGGTCTCACAAAATATTGGCAGTGGAATAGTACGTCGGTGTAGAAAATGGGTTCTGTCCATTTAGTCCTCTGCGATTTTTCATACTTTACTACCTGATTTTTGGACTTTTACTGTGAACAAGTCTCTTCACTGTAAATAGACAGGGACTGCTAACTGCCACTGTCTTTTAAGATAAGGACACTACTGCACAGCTGGTTAAAGAGAGGCTAGGCCGTTTACAAGTGAATGCAACAACACAGGCATGTGGGAGACTACCATCTTCCGCAGCCTGGTACCTGCATATAGGTAGCCTGTCGCAGAGGGGACTCTTTAGGGATTGGTACTGACGTAGGGCTTATAATGTGAGAGGGCATTCATAGTGCAGGTCTGTAGTGCTTACTGAAGGTCTGTGGTGCTTACATTGTATTACGCATTATAGACAAAATCTGCCCTGTACTAGTTTCTCCCCAGTTAGGCCTACAGGATCCAGTGAGATACCAAACAAGGGGTAAACATGCATCCCAATTATTGATTTACAGTCCATAACATCATACATACACTATGGCACTTTCAGATTTGTCTTATTTTCCTGTCTCACCTCATAATTAGATTCCAGGCCTTTGTCTCCCTGCTGGGTCACGTTAATTACTCTGATCCAAGCAGGAGGATCAAAGACATCCAAACGCATTAGAGCAATTAACAGTGCTTTGACCTGTTCCTGGGAAAGGAAGTGGTGGGGAGGAAACCTGCATCTGTTAATTAGCTTGTCACACAGGACCTGGACTGGGACAGCCAGGGCACACAGAAACGAAGGAGGAGGGACAGACATCTGAAGTCACCACAGGTGGGGCCTCCCTTAGACGTTTTTGTGGCAAAGGATAAGCTGCTGTGTCAGGTAGAGGCGGAGATGAATCTCTCTAAAAAGCTCCTTTCACAGGCAAATTGAAGTCACCATTTTGTATTGTCCCAGAATGCTGTGCAGCAGGGTTGGGTATAGTGGTGGGGTGATAATGTGGCACCCTATGATTGGCCGTTGGTGCCTGGCTTCTAGAATATTCCACACCCACTTAAAAACCTCTGGGACATCCATGCCGAATCAGAATACATCAGAGAGTTCTTTTTTACGGGAGGAACACAGAATAAAACACCGAATTCGAGAACAGACCTGTCGGGAACAACGTGCATGCCATTGCTGTTGTCAATCAGCATAATAAAAGAGTTCGAATGACAGTTAAGCCCTCCTGTTGCAGTGTCTGGATAAATGCTAAGTAGAGTTGAAACCCGTTCCAAGATGGCCGCTTGTTTCTTCAGACTTTCCCCTTTGCTGATTGGCCTCTGGAGTCTCGTGTGAAACAAGACTACGTGGGTCAGCAAGGCGCGTTCCAATGCGCACTTCAATTTGAGTTCGTTTGAGGGAAGTAGTGTTTTCGCGCGCTCTCTGTGAGAAATATCCAGAGCGTGTTCAATTCCTTCACGCACGTCTACCGACCGTTAGTGAAGAGGTTCTTTGTAATTACAGAGTCAGAGGTTGACTTCCGAGTAACTAATAAGTATTTAGTTTAGCGAGTGGCAAGTACCATTCTACAGAAGCACTATCGACGTCCTGGTGAGCAGTCAACAGAGGAAGACTTTCAGAAGGTATTTCGACCTTCCTTGACAATTCAATCATTTGAGCTTGAGAGGACTCGAACTTTCTGCATATGAAGACAAACAAGTAAGAGAGTTCAATTTAGACTTGGATTTGAACTGCAAACCTAATTGAAGATAAGTCAGTGGACTACGCCTTCTACCCTGTCCTTCCTTGCGTTTTACCTGTTCTCTCCTTCCTTGTTTTCCTATTCTTACCTTTTTGCGCGTATACCCCTCCCCCTTTGAAGTTGGATTCTCCAAAGAACTTCTGCACAAGAAAAGCAAGAAGTCATTAAGGACTTGGGTCAACTATCAGGAGTAACACTGTTCTCTCTCTCTCCTACAATCAGTTACCAAGTAAAAAGCAGAAAGACTAACTACATGGTAAGGAGTGTGGAAGGAAAGGTAGTTTAGTAGAGATACAGTAAGAACAGAATACATAATTAACCCAAGTCGTGTTTTCTTGTGCTATAGGTTGAACATCATTCCACCTGTGGTTAGTCAACTGAATAGAAGAGAGGCCAATACTCCAGCGGACCTGGGTAGGGGAGGTATTTAGATGTATTGAGTAGAGACAGCCAGATAAGTAAAAGTAAGTAGATTGAAATGTTCTCTCCCTCTGTGCATTAGGAGACTCCTGAATAAGATCCATCCAGAATAGAAGAGGGAGTCCAGGAACGCACAAGTGTCTCTTCTTGTCCCATTCCCCTTTCCCCCTGTCCGGAGCCGCTGTTTCCTCACAGTGCGTTCCGGAAGGTGGGCATTGGGAGCTAGCAGCCTTCTGCCTCTGTGGAACATCTGGTGCAACTTTCCTGACAAGACCTAAGAAAAACAGATGGGGATAAAGAGGAGGAAGTACAAGGAGAAAGGAAAGGTATGAAGACCAGATCATGGTAGAGGAAAACTTAGATCACAGCCTCGGGAATGAGGTTACAGTTATGAATTTATCAGATTATTTTTAGACCAATGATGTGATTTCTCTTTAAAGAAAAGGATGTGTTTTTGTCCAGAGAGTGGAGGAGATATATGAAGACTCAAAATTGATCTGTTTGAATTTAAACTAGATGGCTTAAGTTGAAGAAATCTTTCAAACTAAACCCTCAAGACAAGTACTACCCAAAATGCATGTGGTGTCTAGTTCATTATCGATACAGGATATTCGTGACACTATTGTACATTACGGATTTGGAGGGGCACCCCATCACAGTGGCTAAGGTGCTCGATGATTAGGATATACATGCAGACTTGAACACTACAAGTGGTCTAAAAAGTAATTCTCAATGGAAGCCAAACCCGTCGAGCTGCAACAACATATAAGTGTTTCATAAACTTATTGTGGTGTCTATGCATCATTTCTCAGTGCACTTATTTTACATACAAATGTTGGAATGTTGCTTTGTACTTGCCAAAGTATTCCATGTATTACATGTTTAGAATGTTAGGGTTGGAGGCTGGAATTGCTTCTCTAGCAGTTGGAGCAGCCACCTTGAGCCCTCTACACCTGTTTACTTCTGTATCCTGTTGACTGGAATAAACCCTATCAAAGAGTGAAGATTCCTTGTCTACTTGAATTGCTGTACAACATTTCTAAGGAGAACACACTTCAATTTTGGCGACGAGGATTTTTTGTAGGGACTTAGATGAATTTGCTAAAAAACAAAAGTCATATTACGGTAAAATAAAGGAATAATCTAAGCTATGAAGAGCATATGTCCCTTAAGGAGCAGCCAGAGGATACCTTGAGGCCGACAACGGGGGGAATGTCGCAATAATGAATTGTTATGATTATGATCAGGAAATTTACTCACAACTAAGTGATGAGAATTGTTATGAGTAAATTACCTCTAATCCAATGTTTGAATTTACAAGTAGGATTAATAGGGTACTGAAAATGTGGCATGACAACTGCCTACCGGATGTGGATGAATACATGTACTTGTGGGTAGACCATCCAAGATATCCCTGTCTTTAAACTCTCCCTAAGGTTCACAAGAATCATGATGTTTTCTATCAAGATTAATAACAAGGCTTCCTTTTCAGGACTGCTCCTCTACAGGCCTCCAGGGCCTAAGTTACCTTTTATTCAGGGCTTACTTGCCCTCCTGGTGTCCTGCATAGATACTCCTTCTTTCACCATACTTGGTGATTTTACCTTTCACCTAGATCTTCTCACTGGCCCCGCAACTGCGACACTTCTAGACAATCTAGAGAGCCATGGTCTATCTCAGATAGTAGTGGGCCCCACACATAATGCGTTGCACACACTGGATGGTATTTTTACCAATCACACCGCAATCGAGATTGACAGTATACTGCCGCTCACTTGGACAGACCATAGGGCAATATTCTTTATTCTCCCTACGGAGCTCACTCTGACCCCTCCAGAAAGGTGTCCACCCCCCATCCTCATACCGTCGAAATATCTGTCCCGGCGCCCTTAACAACCTGCTGGGCCAAAATGTACCGATGCTAGCATCTAACTCCAACACTGATGCGGAGAAATATGATAACTGGGTCAGATCTGCCATAGATCAACTGGCTCCTTCAAGATCGGCTCCCCGACAGAGACACAAACTCACTGCGCCTTGGTATTCCTTAGAGCTAAAAACATTCAAATCGAAATGTAGGTGCAGTGAACGTGAGTGGAGGATGGACTACAGCGCTGAGGCTAAAAACAATTATTAACTGAATACAATGCTGCTATTATTAGAGCCAAACAGGTATTTTATACAAATAAGATAAAGGAGACTAAGAACTCCATTAGAGAGCCCTTTAAGACTGTCTCAGAGATATCTAAGCTCCAACAGGGAAATTGGTTCTCCCCTTATCAAAACTTGTGTGATCAAATGGCCTCGTTCTTCTAATCAAAAGTCCCACAATATCTACAGGGAACTGGAAAGTTCAGACTCCACTCCCCATGACTCACTTTTATGGGATACGGAGGAGGGTCAGTAGCCCCCAATCTCCTGACCAGCTTCTCGCTACTTACATTAGACTCTGTGAATGATCTCATACTGACCACTAAATCTGGCTTGCCAGAGGACCCATGCCCACCGAATATCATTTACGGGGTCTCCAAATTAATCAGCGCAACACTCACCCCCCTCCTAAACCCTTCCATAAAGTCTGGGACTTTTCCATCACTCTGGAAAAAAGCGTGCGTTAGACCCGTTTGTGAGAAAGTGCCATCTTTCTTGCATGGTATGCCCCTACTTTTTGCTGAATTGCTGAATGTACTTTGACTGAGTGTGCCCTGGACTCCTGCCAATCAGGTGCCCAGGGCCTATGTGCCTTCCCTAAAACAAACCAAACCCAAATTGGCAAACCCTGGCCACATGTCAGCCCCTAGTAAATGGTACCCTAAGTACCCAGGGCTTTGTGACCAAGGAAGGCCTCTAAGAGCTGCAGCACACCTTGTGCCACCCTTAGAGGCCCTGTACCCTTACACACACACACTGCCTTTGCAGGCTGAGTGTTTGGGTGCAAGACAAAAACAAAGTCGACATGGCACACATCCCTGTGTGCCATGCCCATCACCTACACTGCCATGGCATACATCAGTCACCCCTCTAGCTGGGTGCCTTATGCCAATGGTGTGGGCACAGGAGCAGGAGCCCTGTGCCCCTACAGTGCCCAGGTCAATTCCTGAGCCCTGTAAGTGCAGTGCTGCCATTTAAGAGTGCATGGTGTTGAGAGCTCGTCAAACACGAGCTCCACAGCACCATAATGGCAACACTAAAGACTGGGAAGTTTGTTATCAAACTGCTCAGCACATTAAACCCACACTGATACCAGTGTGGGATTTAATGTACCCAGAGGGCATCTTCGAGGTGCCCCCTTAAACCTAACCTACGAATCCACGTCTGCTCTGAGGCTGCCTAGGCTGCCACCCAGCAGACATGTTGCTGGACCCCTGGGTAGGAGAGCCCCTGCTCTCCTGGTCCTGCAACAATGCACATCCTGGGCGAGGTGCTAAATCTCCTCCCCAGGATGGGCAGGGGGAAGCTTCAAAGGCATGCCGCCTCTGTGAGCTTCCCCAGGCCCCTGCAACCCCCCACTCTGGCGGGAAGCTTTGGCCAGAAACCCCAAATAAGGACAGGGGATGTGCCAGCCTGCCAACCCCACCCCTCAGGTGGGGGAGGCGAGGTGAAGCACATCTCCGGGCTCTCGCCATCTTGAAGATGGGGAGCCCTACCCTATCAGGACTAGGCTACTGCCCCCTTCCACAGGAGAGAGGCAGGATAGGGGGTGTACCCACCCCAGGACGGGGACCCATTGGTCCCTGCCCTTCACCTACCAGTAACGCCCCTAAATCTAGTATTTAGGGGCACCCTGAACCTTCCTTCCCCAGATTCCAGATTCGAAACTACAAAGAGCAAGAAGATAGAAGATCTGCCCTGCAGCTGCTGAGAAGAGGAAGACACCAACTGCTTTGGCCCCAGCCCTACCGGCCTGTCGACCCTCGAACCTGCTCCTGCTCCAACCCGGCACCTCTTGTGGCCAGCAACCTCACCAACCCCGGAGGACCTGCCTACCTTTTGGCTCTAAGCCCTGGGACTCCCATAAGTAGAGGCTCTACTTGAAAACCTATCTCTAATCCCTGGCAGCAGCCCGGAACCGCGAACCTAGTACACTCTGCACCAGCCAAGCCTGGCCAGTGCCGGAGTGAACAAAGACCCTGAGGACGACCCCACGGCGACTGTGACCTTGAGTCCGGCACCCAAGGACCTCCCTCGACACTCCTGAAGAAGCCTGCAGCCTCAGAACAAGGTGCCCCCCCAACCGCGATCAACAGAGGGTAAGATTTCCCGACACCTAAAGGCACCCCTGCACGCGGTGCCCCGCGGCCCCCTGTGCCCAATCCCGGGGTACCTACCTATCCTCCAACTACCCAACTTACCTCTCGAAGTGGTGGTGGCACCTGAAGAGTCCTCATCCCCGAGCTTGCAGTCTTTTTCCAAACCGGAGATTTCCCATTGAAATCCATTGAGCGTCCGAAGGCTCAAAAGCCCTCTGCACCCAGCCGCCCGAGTGGCCCTGGCAGTGAAAACTCTACACCTACCTACTTCCCCACTTGCCCTGAGTAAGTGAACAGGAGCCCAGCTCCCACAGCCGCGAGGCTTGCCAGACAGCAGCCACCAAACAAGGCCCCCCTATCCCTCATAGGATAACATTGGGCCTAACTCTCTCTGCACCCGGCCGCCCTAGAGCCGCTGAGGGTGAACCAACTGTACCTACCTGACCCTGGGAGACCCCTGAGTCTGTGCCCAGAACCTCAACTCTGCCAGTCGAGTACTTACCCTTAAACCGCAAACTCTATTTTCCTCATAGGGTAACATTGACTGGCTTTTTCCTGAAATTTCTTCTAAGTGTGGACTTTTCAAATCTTCAAATATTCACCAAAAATCAGCCGAGTGACAAAAACGAATTTACTCACCTGCTCTTAGGTGAGCTCCCAGTGCTGGATCTTGGTGCCCAGCACTGACTCTGAAAAATACCCACAACTGTACTTACCCTTAACTCAATTTTCTTCCGTAGGAAACCATTGACTGTTTCTCTGTGAAATTTCTTCTAAGTGTCGATTTCTGCAATCTTTAAATATTCCTCAAAAATCGTATAATATCTGAAAACGTAATTACTTACCTGTTTTGGATAAAGGTCCCAGTACTGAGTCTAGGCACCCAGTACGGGATTACAAAAGTAACGAGAACATACTGTACCTATAACCTGAATTTTCTTCCATAGGGACTGTTTTCTCTGAAATATTTTCTAAGTGTCAACTTTTAAAATAGCTAAATATTAGTTAAAAATCATTACAGTACTTAAGTCGACTTTCATCACTTGATTCTGAGAACTGACCCAGGACTGAATCTAGGATCCAGTCCTGGAATTACAAAAGTAATCTAAAAAGTAATCTGTTGCAAATAACTTGAATTTACCATTGAGCTCAACGTATTGTTGTGTTTAGAAATAGAGTTGCCTACTGCAACCACTTGAAACTGTTTACTAAAGTCTATTGCATATACAATAGTATTTATATGAAACATCTCCTGTCGAGAAAATATATTTTAAATCCAAGTGTTGGTTCTAAAATAAAACAAGCATATATTTTTTATATATAAACCATTGGCCTAGAGTTCAGTTATTGAGTGTGTGGAACCATTTGCTGACTGAGTGTGTACAACAAATGCTTTACACTGGCCTCTGATACTGCCTTACTGCTCGACCAAGCTGCCACTTTAGAGAGTAAGGTTATATCTAACTTTAACCTCTGTTAAACCCTGGGGGTCTGTGGACTCTGTACACCCTGTACCTATTAAGGAACAGTATATACAGAGCCACTTTCTCACACCGTTTCAAAGAAACCCTCCTTGGACCCATGGGACATCATAAGCTATCGGCCAATCTCCTGCCAGCCGCTCGCGGCTAAGGTGTTGGAGAAAGCTGTAAATCATGAATTGAATCTTTTTTTCTTAAATTCAATAATGTGCTGGATAGCTCACAACATGGCTTCCGCTCAGAGCATTCCACTTATTCTGCACTGATAATAGCCACGGAGAAAGTCTGCTGGCAAATTGACAGGGGTGACAGGGCTGTCCTGATCCTGCTTGACCGATCAGCCGCATTCGACACGGTTAATCACTCAGTTTTAACGCAACGGCTGAAGACCAGTGGGATTTGAGACAGTGCACTGGCCCTCCTCACCTCATACCTGTCAGGCAGAGAACATAAGGTCAGCTGGGAGAATCTTAAATCGGACATATTTAATCTCCTGTGTGGAGTCCCTCAGGGGTCTTCTCTTTCACCCACACTATTCAACATATATGTGACTCCACTGGCCAAACTGGTTTAAGACCACGGCTTCTCGCTTGTGCCTTACGCCGACGACACACAAATCATCATTTCCATTGCTTCCAGGGAAGATGCGCTGTCAGCTAGATTCCATCATACAATGGATGCATTTCAACTACCTTAAACTAAACACGCAGAAGACTGAAGTCATAGAGTTCGGTACTGGCTCGCCCATCTGGAACTCTGCGTGGTGGCCAGCAACAGCAGGAGCCTGTCCTACACCAGTGATTAAAGTAAGAAACTTGGGCGTAGTTTGTGACACACAGCTTAGTTTCTCAGGTCAGATTAACCAGGTCACTTCAGCCTGCTACTTCACACTAAAGATACTGCGAAAGATCCTACCATTTCTTCCGATGGAATTGAGGAAAACTGTTGTGTTAGCACTTGTGTCGTCCCGGATTGACTACTGTAATGCTCTTTACCTTGTGATTGATAAACTGCAGTTAACTAAACTGCAATCTCTGCAGAATGCAGCAGCCCGTACCTTATTGAATATCCCCAAATTTAATAGCATATCGGGGGCCATCAGGAACCATCATAGGCTTCTAGTTAAAGAGCGCATTGAATTCAAGACACTGTGTCTGATTCATAAAACTTTGTATGGAGGCAGTCTAACGGAATACCATAAATTATTCCAATGGTACATCACTAGACACTCTCTAAGATCAGCCAATCAGGCACTGGTAATTGTCCCTAAAATTAAGAAAGCGAATGGAGAGGTAGATGCCTCTCTTATTTAGTGCCCTAACTCTGGAACAAGCTGCCTCTTCACATCAGATCCCAGCCAGTTCGGTCAAAATTCCGGGGCCAACTGAAAACCTGTCTTTTTCACACTCAGTAACGATCTGACTTCCGGTCTTCACGTTTCTCCTTTGCTCTCTCCAGCGCCAAGACGCCTCGGCATTCGAGCACTTAATAAATGTTTACTTACTTACTTACGCTGGCCTCGATGGAGAAACCTGAGATCAAATCAAGGGGCATCGTTGATATTAGAATAAAATCAATGACTGAGCCACTACCACTCCCTACAAAGGATGGGTTAGAAACCTTACTGCATGGTTTTAAAATGCACATAGACAAGGATAAATCAAATTTGTATAATAAATCATTGAGGGAATCACCTTGTACAGTAGGCTCAAAATGAATACCCTTCACATGTGGGCAGCCCAAATCAGTGAGGTTAGTTTTCCTCGGTTCCCCATATAAGTGGATGTTAAAGTCCCCGGCTATCATAAGGTTACCGGAGTCTGCCTTGACCTGATTACTGAAAAAGGAGCCCAACACAGATATATTACAGGCTGCCAGAGGACAGGAGGTTGCAGTGTAAAAGTTCAAAAGTCCTAGTTGACCGGACCCTTTACACAACAACAACGATTGTAAGCAGGGGTTGTCCGTAGGCAATACTGATACTTTACACTCTAATCCAAGGGAAACATAAATAAATTAAAAGGGCACCCTTTGATCTTCTTGAACTCGAGGGAATAGCCAGGACAAAAAAAGACTTAAAACCCTCCAAGTGGAAATCCTTTGTGGTAGCCCACGTTCCCTGTAAGCAGATCTAATATAACTTTCTTATAAAAAGGAACCATGAGGGAGTAAAGGAATGTATTGGCCAGGCCAGCAATGTTCCACGAGATGAAATTACAAACCCTTCTACCCATGATGCTGCAGCCTTGCTGGAAACTGTCCTGCTGGGAATTTGGTATCCATGATTCCACTGGAACAGTCCCACTCAGGCAATCACAGGCATCCAAGGTGCCCAAAGGTGCAAAACTATTGGATAATTCCAGGGGGGGTGGGGTGCAATCATCTGCCCTCCATGTGGGGCCCGGTAAGCATTATTCAAGTTGTTCTGGGGCCCTGTGATGTTAAAATACTTCAGAGGAGGGAGAATAGGCATCTGCATTCCAAAAGGGACCTCTCTGTTGTGTATCGTGTTGTTCCAACCTGGGTACTCGGTTTGTAGAAAAATCCAAGGGGGAGGGCCATGATGGTCGACAAAGGTCCAAGGGTGGTATCGATGTGAAATGAGGATGAAGCCAGGATCCTTTCTGCAACATGTGGTTTGTTGAAATTGATGATAACACAGTCACCATTGTATGACTTTTTGTACCCCCCTATCCAATTGACCCTGTGCACCATGTTAATATGTTTTCCAACCCGTGGGCCCAAAGTGGTGTTATGGGACAACCAGTGCATGACTTTATTCTTCAGTTGGAAAAAGTCTTCCTTGACACCTGGGGAAAGGATTGGCACATTCCCCAAGACCACAACGTACGGCGTTGATTCTGGCGGTAGATGTAGGATAACTAAGTTCTGATTTGGGTTCCTCTCTCCACCATTATGTGTTTCTCGTGTGTTAAAGTTCCTGGGGATCAATTGTTCCAGGGTGGGAGCCCTGCACACAGCTTCTCCGCGTAGGCCCATCTGGTTCTGTGCTGGGGGCAAGGGCTGAGGGTCCTGAGGGCAGGGAGTAGTGGTCCCAGTTGCAGGCTTTTGTAGTGGCGGTACCTGCTCCCTAAGTTTTATATGTAAATCATCTGGATTAGTCCCCTCAATTGCAATATGGCCCATCATTGATATCGGTCCCATATTGATTACCTCCCCCCTGTGTGAAATACAATGTTTTAGGTCAGAAAGTCCCCTCTCTATAAGGTGAGACATTGGAAAAGCGGGTCACATTTCGCATCCAATATAGCTCGTATACATCCCTGAAATGACTCTAATATGGCCACCATGTCTTCTATGGTAAGTGCTTGCCCAAAGGGTGCTTTTTGATGTGTCCTTTCAGCCCTCAGTCTTTTTGCCTTCCCTTCAATAAAAAGACACTTTCTTTTTATGTCTGAGCCTGGTCCAACCGTGGTTGCTCCTCTTGTTCTCCTTTGTAGGGCCGACATATTGGCATCTAGCAGGGCTACTGATAACTAGCTCCTGGGCAAAGGTTAAATTAGCCCCAACTGCGTTGGAGACCTGTATAAAGTGTGAAAGGGGTATGGATTGACAGCTATCAGCACCCCCTGGCTCTGGTGTGAGAGATACATTGTATGGTCCTGAAACAGATTCAGGAATCACCAGTGTCCTCGGGGGCTTGTAAGAAGATGATTAATAGGGGAGCGCGAGAGGCGCAGTGTTACCATCTCTATCTCCTTGTCAAAGACTCCGACCACCCTTAGAAAAAGGAGTCCATGGTGACTACTTTGCTGGTTGTGGCCTTCACAGACTACGTCGCCACCTTGCGTTTCCCAATGACAGTCCAGATAGGAGCGAAGTCCCCTCTACATGCTCCTACACTCTCCTACAAAGCCCAAGGCAGTGACTACGGCTGCTGCTACAATGACTCACATTGAAAAGGTGGACGGAGCCCAACAGAATGTGCTACCAGTACAATCAAGTCAAGTCAGGGGCACCAGGTTACAGAGCAACTCGGGGGGGGGGGCGCGGGGGGGGTAGATGTCAAAGTTGTAACACAAAAATACAACGCCGTTACCTACCTGCACCCCGGGCACCGTACTAAACTGGGTGCAAGACCCCTGCATTTGCCACAATCCTGCCGGTGGTGCTGTGAAACCCAACGATCCCTGGCAGACGAGAAAGTGATGAAAATGGAGGGACCAAGAGGGTGGGCCCAGCCTCATCCGTTCTCTGACGGGTGCTGTCCTCGGCCTCCTTGCCTCCTGCTTGGAATCCTGGGACAGCGAGTCCCCTCCTTGTAGTCCAGCAAAACCTGGTAAACTGCAACCACTTCACTTTACCGCGCCGTGGGAGGTCAGCGGCACTTTTCAGTGCGCACAGCGTGGGAGACTTCGCTTCCCCCCCTCCTGCTTGGAATCCTAGGACAGCGAGTCCCCTCCTCGTAGTCCAGCAAAACCTGGCAAACTGCAACCACTTCACTTTCTTCCGCCACAGGGGGTCAGCTGCTCTTTTCAGCACACACGGCGTGGGAGACTCTGCTGTAATGTTCACAGGCAGGGTAGCGGTACAGTCTACCCGGGCTGTGAACATACGCGTTGGGGTATGACGCCAGCCTGCTGCCATTTGAGAGGGCCCAGCAGTCCCAATCAGAGCCAGAGGTCACACAAGTGATTAGTCCTCAGCACCCCAGCCTGTGACCACACGCTTGTCTGTCACCCCAGCGCCCCCTAGTGGACATCGATGACTGGGGCAGACTAATAAACCACGGTGCGCAGACTCCACATTGGCAGTTGGCCACAGTCAACCTCGGACAGGCGGCTGCCCCTCAGGTCAGACAGAGGGCCGTGCGCATACCGCGAGGTACACCCACAGCTGCATCCTGATGGCGACGATCCCGGCCATTGAGCCCTTCGTCGTGGACAGTGCTCCCTCTTCCCAAAATGAAGTGACTGGACAGACCGTCTCCAATTTTACTTTGAAGGGGCAAGAATAGCCCGTGACAGGCGCAGAGCACTGCTCCTCCACCTAGGAGGCAAAGAAATGCATCGCATCTACAAAACGCTGGTAGAGGCCACCCCCAAGACGTACATGACACTGCTAAACGCTCTTAATGCGCATTTCGAACCGATGGTGAACAGAGACTATGAGCGATTCATTTTTCGCCAAGCCAAACAGGAAGCGGAAGAGTCATTAGACGCGTTCCATGGGCGTTTGAAAGAGCTGGCCAGCACGTACGGTTTCCAGGATGAACAAGAGGAAATCAGGGCCCAGATAATACAAGGCTGCTACTCCTCAGAGGTCAGAGAGAACATCCTCCAAGAATTCGGCAAATCCTTGGCTGACATCCTTTCCATGGGACGGTCAAAAGAACTAGCGAAGGCCAGAGCATCCCACATAGAGGCCGCTCTCCACTATCCCATCAAGACGGAGCAGGTGAACACTGTGAAAGCCAAGTCACGCCAAAGCCAGGGCAAGCGTCCGCAGGACAAGAAGAAGGAATGCAGCTACTGTGGGGAGTGCGTCCCACCGCATGCAGGACTGCCCGGCGAAAGGGAAGAGGTGCACGGCCTGCGGATGGATGAACCATTTCGCAGCAGTGTGCAGGTCATCGAAGCCTCAGAAAGAAAAGGCCCAGACCGTAGTCGAAACACAAGACGGCGAAGACATGGATGACGACACGGGAGACTACCCCGTCCATTATGTATTCGCAGTGGACCAACCGCCGTGGAAAAGACGCCGGCTCCCAAAGTGCCGAATCCAGGTTAACCACCAAGACGTGCGGGCCACCATAAACACAGGGGCCTCAATCGAACTGATGGCCGCCAACGTATATAACCAGTTGAGTCCACGCCCACCTTTGCGCATAGCAAGGATTCGTGTATTTGCCTATGGGCAGAAGACACCCATCCCACTCTTGGGATGTTTCAAAACCGAACTTCAGCATCAGGATCTCAGGATCCCCACCACAGTGTACGTGACCAAAGAAAGGAGTGGAATGCTGGTAAGTGGCCAGACAGCAGAAGAGCTGAGGCTGAACTCCTTTACCTCTCGCTGTCCAGGAAGAGGAACTAGTGGCCATCATGGAGGAGTTTGAAAATATCTTCAAAGGAATTGGATGCCTCAAAGGGAAAGAAGTCTCTCTCCACATCGACCAGTCAATTCAACCGGTGGTGCTGAGGCACAGACGCATAGCGTTCCACCTACGACAAAAAGTCGAAGACGAGCTGGAGGCATTGAAGCGGCAAGGGATCATAGAGCAGGTCAGCGGGCCCACTCCGTGGGTGTCCCCGATCGTGTTGGCGAGAAAAACAAAACAGCCAGGGCAAGTCCGCATCTGCGTCGACATGGGCCTCCCAAACGCAGCGATTAAAAGGGAACGTCACATAACCCCCACCATCGATGACATTCTGGGGGAGCTAAAGAGTACTGTGTGGTTCTCGAAGATGGACCTACGATCAGGGTATCACCAACTGCCCCTACATACGGATTCCCAATATATTACCACATTCTCTACCAACATAGGCCTTAGACGATACAAGCGCCTCAACTTTGGAATATCAAGTGCCGCTGAGGTGTTTCAGAACACCATTAGGGAAGTCCTCAGCAGGCTCCTAGGAGTCCTGAATGTGAGTGAAGACCTGTTGGTATACGCCATGTCTGTGAAGGATCACCACAGAAGACTCCGCAGCGTTCTCCAGCGGATCCGAGAGTCCGGCCTCACCTTGCACAAAGAAAAGTGCCAATTATTGAAAAAGAGAATCAGCTTCTTTGGCTACACGTTCTTGGACAAAGGAGTGGCCCCAGACCCCGACATGGTGCGAGACATTCAGGTAGCCCCGGCACCCTCCAACATCTCGGAAGTGGGGAGTTTCCTTGGGATGGTAAACTTCTGTGGACGTTTAATCCCCGATCTGACCAACATCATGAAGCACCTCAGGGAGCTGACGAAGTCCGCCACCACGTGGCAGCGGGGCCCTACCAAGAACAAGCCTTCAAAGACACTAAAGCAGCACCCTCGGCAGACACCACGCTGTCGTACTTTGACCCGGCCCGGCCTACCAATGTTGCCGTTGATGCCAGCCCCTATGGGCTAGAAGCGGTGCTCACGCAACAACAACGTAATAAAGAATGGGCTCCGATTGCCTAGGCAAGCCGCTCCCTGACGGAAACTGAGCAGCACTACTCTCAGATTGAGAGGGAGGCGATTGCCATCCACTGGGCCTGTCGACATTTCCACATTTACGTGTATGGACACCCATTTACAGTTTCCACTGACCACAAGCTCCTCATACCCCTTTTGCAATAATCCGCGTCAAAGGCCCCCCGAAGATAGAAAAATGGATCCTTCAGCTGCAAGGATATGATTATCGGGTAGAGTACAAACCAGGCTCGTCCAACCCAGCAGACTATCTCTCGAGGCACCCGAGGGCCGCGACCAAAGCGGAGGAAGAGGACGCCGATGACACAGAAAAATACGTCAGTTTCATAGCGGAACGGTCCCAACCGCTTCCGATGAGTCTTGAAGCATTAGTGGAAGCCACCCGGAATGACGAGTGTCTGCAGCTGGCCATCACCGCAATTGGAACGAATGACTGGCGCCCCATTCAGAACACGATGACCAGGCGAACATCACAAGCGAAGGCCACGTTGAAGTCGATCATGAGAATCAAAGAAGAACCTTGTCGACGGCTGTGGGTGCATGCTCAGAGGCCCGTGGCTAGTGATCCCGTCAAGCCTTGCTCAACAGGCGGTAGATCTTGCACACCGAGGGCACCAAGGCGTGGTGAAGATAAAAGGCTGGCTGAGAGCGAAAGTGTGGTTCCCGGGGATGAACACAATGGTAGAGCAGACGGTCAGAACATGCCAATGGTGCCAGGTGTCAGGCCAACCTGATCGTCCTCACCCCGTCATCACCGAAGACAACCCCCGACGACCGTGAGAGTGTGTCAGTATAGACTTTGGGCATCTACCAGATGGGCGCCATGCCCTCGTAGTCCTAGATGACTACACGAAATACCCGGAAATAGAAATCGTCGCAGGCCAAACGGCCACAGAGGTGATCACTAAAGGGGAGAAGATCATTGCTACCCATGGGATCTTTGAGGTGGTGAAGACAGACAACGGCCCGCTCTTTCAGGGACAAGAGTTTACCGACTACCTAAAACCTTGGGGCATCCACCATCAGAAAGTAACACCACATTGGCCCCAAGCAAACTGGGAAGTAGAGAGGTTCATGTGCACTCTCAACAAAGTTATCCGCATCACGCATGCCGAGGAAGCGCCCTTGGAAAGAGCCATGTACAGCTTCCTGCGAGAGTACAGGTTGACACCCCATCTCACAACCGAAAGGGCACCAGGACCTGCAAGCATGGGTCGAATAGTTCGAGACACCATTCCCCGTCACCCGAACTGGGCCCCTTCCCCGATTGACAGTACAAGGGTTCTAGCTAAAAGGACCAGCACCAATGACCAATCCAGTGTCAACCAAAGAGCGAGAGAGTCGCCCATCCAGGAGAGGGACCTGGTCTGCGTCAAAGACAGACATCCAGGGAGCAAATTCCGCCTCCCGTTTGAGCAGCGTCCATGGACAGTGACTCTCTGGACTGGCACAATGGTAACAGCCCGGAGAGGGACGGAAGAACTCACACAGAATATATCATTCTTCAAAAAGGTCCATGCTGGAACTCCCAACTTTCCAATCCTGGACAGTGAGGAGGCTGGCCCAAGTCAGAGAGTGGCCGATGGGGAGGAAGCAAGCCAGAGAGCCATCCCTGTGGATACCTCGGATGTGGCTGACAGAGGACCGCCACACTGCTCGGAGCCCCTGAAGGAGGGCCGTCCAGCTCCCCACTGAGATCTCCGGACGACGGTGTCTCGGGGGAACTTGCCCCGTCCCTATCATCATCCCGGGGAGGGCCTTCCAGGTACTGTCTGTGGAGCAATCTGTCCCCCTCCTTCCGTCTAGCAGGGTTCATTGTGTGAAAAACGTAGGACCTGCAGAGGACTGCAACCCATACCTGTGTCGGTGAGCTGGAAGCAGACGGACTGAATGTTAATGTTTTTGTTCTGTTTAATAAAGGTTAGAAGGAATGTAATGTTCACAGGCGGGGTAGCGGTACAGTCTACCCACGCTGTGAACATACGCGCAGGCGTTGGCGTATGACGCCATGCGCATATATAAAATAAAGAGGCGTGGCCCCGTTGAGGCAGTCGGGATCGCGCCACAGATCTAAACACAAGTGTAGCTCATTATTTCGGCCGCTGCAGCGTGCACATGGCATCCTGCGCTGCAGCTTATTGCATCCGCCTCCTCCCCTCCTGCTTGGAACCCTGGGACAGCAAGTTCCCTCCTCGTAGTCCAGCAAAACCTGGCAAACTACAACCACTTCACTTTCATCCTGTAAGTCTATACTCACATCTAAGATATCGTCAACTGAGGACCAGGACGGGCGTAGACATTGGGATTCCAATCCTTGCAGCTTTGTACCGTCCTGGGTACTAGTGTTATATGTTTTTGCTTTGTAGGGAGGACTCTCCCATGGTTGCGGTAACTGTACAGGGCCATTGGTGACACATTATGGACCTGTTTTACTGGCTATACTGTGCATAGTGTGATACATGCATGATATTCTGGGTCGCATCTCATAACCGGAATGAAAGTAGGTGTTAATTTGTTAATTATTTCTCTTCTGTCACAGGATTGCTTAGAGAGGACTTCTGAGCTGAATAGGTATTTTTCCACTTATACTGGTGATACACACAGAGAAATAGTGACCCTTGGGTTTTTTGTTCACAATATAACACATCCTGCCACACTTGAGTTGTGGGATTTAATGGTAACCAATTAAATATTGCTTTTCCCCACTGCACTAATAGATAATTAAATTGCACATGTAGCTGAGTGTGTGATACTCATTTACAGTGCATGAGATATACAGCAAGTATGGCAAATACAATATCTCGATGAAGTCATAGGGACACTCACCTCAAACTACGAAACTGGTGTTTGCTAAAGCTTAAAGAAGGTCAGAAAGAAGAGGCTTAAGTGCCCAAAAATACATCTACAGCCAAGAAAAGACATCTTCTTTGTTTCAGGGAGCCAGAAAATCAAAGTCCTCACAAGAAGAACGCTTAGGAGGCCTGAAGAAAATGCTCCTGGTGGGTAGTGCTGGTCATCAAGAGCTGAATGAGCCCTAGATCACCAAGACTAGTCCTATGGGGCTGAACAATTAAAGCTTGGTCCCCTGTTTAAAATAAATAGATGGGAAGAAGCTGATAATTAAATATACTGCCAGGCCATGAAGCACCCCATAAGCTCCTGCCGGGGCTGATTTGCATCCTGTTTACTTCTGTAGTTCCCAAGGATGGGCAGGGGCACCATTGTTTTTCAAATTTGTTTTGGGGTTGTTGGACACCCCCTTCAGTATACTCCTGGAACAGTGGATACTACAGAAGAGTGCCCTACTATTTGAGGCCTGTGCCACCTGCTGAGAAGGAAATCTGGAACTGCACCCTTCATCCCAGGCTGAAGTGACTCCAAGGGACAGCTTGGCCTCCTGTTCTGAGCTACAGGGACATAACAAACTCCAGAGGCCTCCCTGCTACTACCCAGCTCATCTGCTGCACATTACCGGCCTGGACCTGCTGGCCTCTGCTGGACTGAGTGCCTGATCTCCAAGAGGTGTCCCCTCAGGTTATGCATGCTTGGTATGGCATCAGTTGAACTCCTCCTTGACGAAAAGGAGAAATCCTGACTTCACGGTTGCAGATGGGCTCATTCGTGCCAAGATCTTGCCACCTGTGCCTACCGCCAATGCGAAGCTCCGGTGAACCCGACTCTTCACACTACAGCAACGACTGGCAACATGAGATCTGCACTTCACGCTACAGCATCGACAGCCCAATGCGACTGCCAATTTGAAACTCCAGCAAAGACTGTCCGTGATGCCCAAAAGGATCTTCATGCTACAGCAATGATGCCCAGCCTTCTCTTTGCGCTACAGCAGTGATCATTTGCAACGTTTTTCCTGCTCCACGCGGCCTTCTCCAACCGCAAACAGAACTCTTTGCTCTGGTCTTTAGAGGATGACTTTTTCAGAGGAATTAACCTGGTCTCTGTATCTGGCCCACGCTCCATCGCAGGCGACCTGAACTTGTGACTTTCACCCGGTCTCACACGACCAGATAGACACAGGTGGCGCTTTGTGCTTTTAGGCGCTCAACTTACCTTAAATCTTTAAAATTGCATATCTCCGGTTATGTTGATTGGATTTTTGTTGCTATGTCTTCAAAGAATTTATTCAAATTTACTTTATTTTTCTAAATTGGTGTGGGACTTTTCTTGTGTTGTGTTGTAACTTTATTACTAATTAAGTGCTACATATAAACTCTAAGTTAAACCTGACTACTTTTGTGCCAAGGTACCAGAGGGTTAAGCACAGGTTAATTTAGTAGTTTGTAGTTCACCGTGACAGAATTTTGTGGCTGTTGCTTGAGAAGGTAAAATACCCCCCTCAATCAACAACCCAATTTCTCACATCTGTGTTCAATTGTCAGATTAAGTACTTCTGTTTGAGGCTTACCAGTTGCTGGCATCAACAGAGGACCACACAGGAGCATATGCAGGGGCATGAGGAGAACCTGGGCATAGGTTGTGAGCTGTAGCTCCTGGAGGAGGGGGGACAGCTCAACCTCAGGAGTGGAGCCCATAGTCAAGGCAGAGAGTAGTATGTCCTTTGGTGATCTGTCACCAGAGGAGCTAGAGGACAGAAAGGCAGAGAGGGAGCTCAAACTGCAACTGCCAAATTAAAATTGGAAGCAGAAGAAAGGCTGAGGCTGAGAGGGCTTTGGGTAAAATGCAACTGGCAAGGGAGACAAAACTGGCCTTAGAGCCGCTGGTTCATGAAAGGAGCCTCAGAGAGTCCAGCAGTAAGAGTGGCAGCAATACTGCAATATCCAGTAGAGACTAAAGGGTCCACATTCCCAGGGATCTGGTGCCTAACGTTGTTGTTGGGGTGACATAGATAAATGGTTTGAGGACTGTGAAGTTGCACTAGAGATGCACAGGGTCCCTGAGGAGCATTGGGAAGGGTAAGGGGCAGTATCTGGAATCACATTCCCAGAGAAGGGAGGGATGCGCTGTTAGTGCTAGCGAAAGGGGACAGGATGAGGTATCCCAATCTTGAAGGACACTCTCACCAGGATATATGGGCTTACCCCAGAGAAGTACAGGCAGAAATTTAGGGACATCCAGAAGTTTCCCCAGAGGTTCTGGGTGGATTTTGTGGATCACTTTTGCAAGGCATTGGATAGTTGGGTTAAGGACAGTGATGGGGAGGTTTACCCAGGGCTGTATAATTTACTTGCCAGGGAGCACATGTTCAGCAATTGATTTCCAGAGCTGTGCCAACACCTAGTGGTGGTAAACTCCATGCCCCCAGGGAGCTTGCTAAGGATGCAGAACCCTGGCTCAGCACTATGGTCCATACAAAGGTATCCAGGAGTGACCCCAAGAAGGCTGGTTCAGGTTTCCCCAGCACAGTGAGGGGGGTCAAGGTAGCTAATGACAGGTCTTAGAAAAAAAGTGGGTTGAAAGAGTTCCATACTCCTCCTGATAAACAGGGATGGTTTTCTGGTGGGCAGGGCCAATGGTGCCCCATTTCCAACCATGCTACATTAAGTATTCTCAGTAAGGGTACAAGCTTGTGGGCTCTGCCTGTCCACCACTGATGGGAGCTCTACCGGAGTGACCCTGTGGCCTTAGGGGTAAGTAGTCACCAGGGACAGGTGGTTGAACATTCCCTAGTGTCAATTAGTTGGGAGATAGACACAGATAGTATGCTTGTGATCCCTGAGGGTTGGAGTCTTCACTTCCATCAGGTCATTGATCCCTGTCACTGTCCCAAGGGACACTGGGGCCAGCCAGACCATGGTAGTGGAAATGTTTGTTTCTCCAGAGCAGTAGAGGGGACATGTGTGTAGGGTAACTCATGCCCAGGGTCAGGACTTTTTCCACCCCATGGCACTAGTATCCTTGGAGTGGGGTGGGGAAGTGATCCAGAGGAGATTCATAGATAGCCCCCAGCTGCTACTTGACAACATCCTGGGAAATTAGTTGCCACCGGTGTTAGAAGAGATGGGAGGAGTGGCCACCCAGGGCACCCAGAAAGCTCAGGTTTCTGGAGTACCATTCCCAAGTGGAGGATACAGAGGCCCAGATAGAAGGGCTGTTGCCCCCTAGTCTGCGAAACCTCAGAGGTCAGAGAACCTTCAGGAGCCCTTAGGGAACTCCTTGCCAACCCCAAGCTTGGAAGTGAGGCCTGCCCAAGGTACCGGCTTAGATATTCCACCTGGCAGTGGCCCAGGGCCTGGCTCTTGACACTGACAGCTACCAGTGTCTGTTGGTTGCTACCCTTATGGGTAGGATTTTCCTTGGGTTGGGGACAAAAGTCTGATCCAAGTGGCAGAATGGGACACATCACTTTGTTAGCAATGGTGGCATTGTCTGCCTACTGGGATGCATCTGTGAGCAAGTTAAGGTTAGGAGCTGCACAGATGGGGTCCGCATATGAGGAGTCAGTCCAGTGGCTCAGGGCAGTGTAGACAGAGGGATCCAACTGAGTTTAGAGTAGCATAGAACTGACAAGTGCACTGCATAAGAGGGACTTCTCTACATCTATCACCTAAGCAGGGAAGTCATTCAAGAAATTGATTAGTCTATCCTGACTTTTGGCTGGAATGGGGATTGTGTTAGATTCAGCACTCTCTGCAGGGTCATCCCCAAACCTTTTGCCTCAACCCTCCCTCCTGTTTTCTGAACTCGTTTTTGTTAGTCTATAGTACTCTGAACACTTAACAACTGCTAACCTGTGCTAACGTACCTGTGTTCTCTCCTTTTCATATGGTACATTTGTTTTTCCCCCAACTGGCACATTTAATTTACTTGTCCCTAGTAGAGTGGTTTTACATGTACTTAGGGACTGTAAATTAAATGCTACTACTGGGTTTGCGGCACTGATTGTGCCACACACATAAGTAGCTTTTTAAATCATATCCCAGGCCTGCCATTACAGCCTGTGTGTGGAGTTGTATACTGCCATTTCAACCAGACAAATAAACTTTTTGCCAAGCCTAAACCTTCCTTTGTAATACTTATTCCCCTAAGGTAGGCCCTAAACAGCCCATAGTGCAGAGTGCATAGTATTAAAAAAATTGGACATGTACTTTTAAGTTTTACATGTTCGGATAGTGAAAAACCCTAATTTGTTTTCACTACTGCGAGGCCTACCTCTCTCATAGGTTAACATTTGGTTACCTTATTACATTTATTAAGTGATACATTTTGATTGGGAGAAGGTAGGAAAGTCATTTGTACTGTCTATGGAATTGCAATTTAACATCCTCTTTAATGGTAAAGCCCAATGTCAAGTCACTCTTCTGAAAATGCAACTTGAAGAGGGTTGGTATTTTCTTGTCCTAACCATTTGGTGTCTGCATGGGACAGCACCTGGTGGCCGACAGCCCTCGGAAGCCCACCTACCCCCTCAGACCACGCCAAGAACCTCGGCATTGTACTCGACTCATCACTCACCATGAACCGACAGATCAACGCCGTCACCTCCAGCTGCTTCAACACCCTCTGCATCCTCCGCAAGACCTTCAAGTGGATCCTCCCTGAGTCAAGGAAGACAGTCACCCACGCACTCATCACCAGCTGACTGGACTATGGAAACGCGCTCTATGTCGGCATCAACAAGTCCCTACTCTGCAAACTCCAGACAATACAGAACACCGCAGCCAGACTCGTGCTCCCCCGACACGAACACATAAGTCAATACCTACGAAGTCTCCACTGGCTCCTCGCGGAGAAAAGAGTCACTTTCAAAATCCTCACTCATGCCTACAAATGCCTACACAACAACGGACCCAAATACCTCAACGACAGAATCAACTTCCACGTACCCAAAAGAAACCTCCAATCTTCCAACCTCGCACTGGCCGAAACCCCGCGCATCCACAGAGCCAGAGCAGGCAGAAAATCCTTCTCTCACATTGCAGCCAAGACCTGGAACGAGCTACCGGCAGACATCAGACGCGCCCCCTCCCTGCACACCTTCAGGAAGACCCTCAAGACCTGGCGCTTCGGCTAAACAGATCTGTGGACCACCCCATCAGCTCCTTGAGACCCTCACGGGTGAGTAGCGTGCTTACAATTTCCTGAGTGATTGATTATGTGGTGTCTTGTGGAATTGTGTATTTAATATATGTGGCTTGGTGTGGAATGATGTGGTGTGTATTGGAAATGTGTGGATTTCAAATGTATGGCGTGCAACTGTGTGGTGTTGAATGAAATTATGCCTATTGGAATTCTCTGTCATGGTGTGAGTCTGACATTGCTGCACTTTCGTTGGGGGGACCACAGCCCCCACCAGGCATCACAGCAGGAGCCGCCCACGCTCTTCCTTTGCACCAGGAGGTGCTGAAAAGCTGCTCGGTGCTCCCGCGGTGTAGAAGTCCGTCATTGCTGCACCTTCGTTGGGGGGGCCACAGCCCCCACCAGGCATCGCGGCAGGAGCCGCCCACTCTCTTCTTTCACACCAGGAGGCGCTGAAAAGCTGCTCAGGGCTCCCTTAGTGCGCAGGGCAAAGCCCGGGCCAAAGGTGGGCCCTTCTGCGCCATTTCCCGGCCGCCAGAGGATGCTAAACACAAACTCCCGAGCCACGGTAAGAGTAAATATAATCGTCGCATAATAGTACAGCCATGTATTTGTTTTCTCCTTAGTGTTTTTTTATGTTTTTGTTTTTTGTTTCAAATCTGTTTATTGAAACTAACAGAGAATAACATACATTTAGAGACAATGCGCTCCATCAACAACGCACAAATGAAAACCATCAGCACTCAATGTGAGTGTCAAGACATTACAGATAGAGGAGGAACAGTAGAACAAGCTTCAGGAGATAATACCTTTTCCCTTGCAGCCATATCATGGAGGACGGGAAGTAATCCCAAGCTAGGAACCAGGTGGCTCACCCTTGAACCTCCTGGAGGATACAGGCTAGTCCCCTCTTCCCCATCTCCTGTAACAGGCAGATCCAATTGGAGGCGGATGGCATCATGAAAGGTTTGCAGAGACTTGTCCAAAGCAATATTACTAAATAGTGCTTATAACACAACATAATATATAACCTGCTCCCCTGGGTCACGTGACAAACAACTTGACACTTCAACTTGAGCGATTGCTGGGACCCAGCTCCTATTTTAAACAAGAAAGAGGGGAGAGATAAAACGAGAAAGATAAAAAAAAGGAAGAAGGGAGGGAACAAAGTTATTTTTGTTTTTAATCACGGGAAAACTTACTCGCAGTCATCTCGTCAGGCAGCAGAAACAAAAATACTAGACTAAGCGCCCCCATAACTAATTATTTAAACACCGCAATGGACTAATTAACAACAAGATTGTTAATGTAGAGGAATGTTTAGCAGCTACAAAGACAGACCTAACTGCAGTTACGGAAGAAACTAGATCGGACGTAGTAGCCCTGGATACAGAATTAAACATAAACTTGCCGCCAAAGGGCACACCAGTCTTAACGCAAAACATTAGTAAAGCACCACGTGTATCAACCATACCATTAGAAATATCAGTTTTAACAGATAACACAGACTTGATAACTCCCCCAGCAAAAAAATTTAAACAACCTTCGAAAGCTACAACAAAAGATCCTTATAAACAGCTACAGCCACTGCCTAAGAAACTGAGTAAGGGCTCAGGGAGTGTATCAAGTCCTGACTATCCTCATAACCTGGAACTCTTATTTAAGAAATTATACGGGAAAATTTACATAATTGAAAGGGAATTATTGTCTGAAATTATAAAGATTAAGAGTGATGTAGCCCAGCTTGTAAAATTAATTACAGAATCAATACTAGCTGAGAAATCCTCCAGTACAATCAATTTGAAGTCCACAACTGGTTGCATAGTTACGGAACACAACCAATGAGCAACGCCTAAAGAAATCTTATCAGGCACATCAGACTCGTCAGGTCTAGTAGTATCGGGTCGAGAAAAAAACACTATGGACACTATGGCCAAGAATAATAGGCATTCTGTGTTGCCAACTTCTTGTGAGACAAAATTGACAACAACTAAAAATAGAAATATGGACAAATTTCCTCCCACCCATCAACCGTTAAGTAACCATCAGAGTCCCCTACATTTACCCACCCATCAACCTTTAAGAAACCATCAGAGACCCTACATTTACCACCTGAGGCAACACCTTATACCATCATTTTGAAAAATGTGGCAGAGTTCATAGACGGGCCAAGGAGGATTGGAGGGGACTTGAAGAACAAGGTCGTGCATTGGTTCACTAAACACTGCTATTACAACTCAAACTCCTTTCCTCAAAATATCATCATGGTAAGAAGAGTAAACTGGGTGGGAAATCTCCAAAATTCTGTGAAGGGGACTGCATTGTCGTAGCTCTTCGATATCCAGAAATGGTTAGAGCATTGATTGAGGAACTATGCACTAGAGGAGCAATGCCAACAAGGCCTCAAAACGGTGGCATTACTGTAGCTCCCTTAGGGTTTTTCTGTTAGCCAGGTATGGAAAATTCTAGCCATCCAGTTAATGGACCAACCCTAGTGGACCGATGTACACCACTCACTTTGACTAATAGATTTTTACCCCTTAGAAGATGCACTCATTTAGACTGACTACATCAGTTTGTGGGACATAATACTTGCTTCACTACTACAATTAACCAAGTATCAGACTCAACTAAAATTGAGCAATTTAAGAACCTGATGTTGGCAACATGGATAATTGCGGGTATTAAAAACAAACTGAATGATGAAGCATGACTTGAATTAATAAGTAATTGCCAAATCATCTGCATGCAAGAAACTTGGCATATGGAACCTTTCCAAATTGACGGATTTTCAACGGTTGATGTACCAGCGAATCCTTCTCGAAATGCAAGGGCCAAAGGAGGACTAGCTGTTTTAGTTTCTGTTACATGCCCATTAACTAGTAAGAAAGTTTATACTGACTTGCACTATTTTCAATTCTTGTTGTTCTTAACCATTGACAATCAGTGTTTTGTAATAATCAACTTTTACAATAATGATTTTGAGAATACCAGAAACCAAGTCATATTGGCACTTGAGAAGGAGCTAGACTTATTTACAAAATACATTAGAAGCGTCTGCTTTTTTTATCCGGGTCGGGGATTTTAATAGCAAGAAATGTGATATCCTAGAAGGGAAATATTGTGGATATGGGAATGAGTCTGGTGAAAATTATTCCCATTTCCCACATAATTTATATGTTGACTCTATTAATGGGGCAATCTATAAATATAATCTAGAATTACTGGGCCAGTCGACTGCAGAAGGACAACCCCAGTTACCAACTTAGAAAGGTCATAGACAGTGCTCAATCTTTGATCATATATTGATTTCTGAATTTGGACGAGGACAGGTAGTAAAAATTGAGGTGATAGAAAGTTGCTTTAGTGACCATCATCTGCTATTCCTAACTGTTAGACCTAATGAGACTTCACAGGAGGGGCCTTGCTTAGCCCCTTCCATATCAACACAAGGAGAGAACAGCATCACTTTAAAATGGTCTGGTGTTAATCCAAACAAATGTTTGGATAGATTAATGCATGATTGTAAATATAATATCAAGATCTGTAATAAGAGGTATTCTTCTGACTGTCAGATCATTGAGCCTTTTGTATTATTACCTCTGTAATCTCTGGGGGACTAAAAATTAAGAATAAAAAGACAGTCCCAAAAATGGAAAAAGTTAGTTGGTTCGACTGCCAATGCACCAAGGTTAATCAATCTTTAAAAAATGCCTTTAAGGTTAGGCCTAGAGATAGCGAACTTATCAAAATGCAGAGGGCAATATATAAACAGACCCTTACTAGAAGGAAAAGGGAGATACAAGATCAGGCATGGGAGAAATTGACTCAGGCCACTAATACAAAGGATTCTGGAAGACAATTAACCACCCTTATTTTAAAGATTATTCCGCAGTTAAAATTTAGAGCTTGGTCAAGCCCTCAGAATGGATAAAGTACTTTGGACAGGTTTTTAACCTAGATAATGAAATCCCCATACTGGTAGATAAAAGTGATCTTAATGGTATTTCAGCACCATTAGACAACAAAGATTTTATTACTTTTGATTCCCCCAATCTGGCCCCTATTACTCTGGATGCGGTTACATTGGCCCCAGATAGATGTGCAAATGGGAAGGCACCAGGTCCAGATGGGGTCCCAGTAGACATTTTTAAAACGGACATGGTTCTCTGGGCCCCAATTTTACAAAAAGTGTTTAATGCTGTAGCAGGTGGTATGTTGCCGAGAACCTGAACCGAAAGTATTATAGTCCCGATTTTTAAGAAGGGCGATAGACCGCCCTATTTCCCTTCTCGACACAACGTCAAAATTGATGGGTAGAATCCTCTTGGAGAGATTGGAAATATGGGCAGCTGAAAACTCAATCCTTACAGAATCACATTACGGATTCAGAAGGGAGATAGGGACAATTGAGCAGGGTATTAACCTGCATCTAATAATCAGTAAATAGACAATGGCAAAAAAGGGCCATTTCCATCCTTGTTTTGTTGACCTCAAAAGTGCATTTGACCTAGTAAATCATGCAAAACTATGGCAAATTTTGGTTCTCATGGGTGCACCAAATTACATTATTGTATACCTGTCACAAATATAGAAACAATTGAACACAAGAGTATGATATGGAACAGAAGGAGAGTGCACTACTAGTTTCCGAGTAACATGGGGTATAAGGCAGGGATGTGATCTTGCTCCACTCCTGTTTTCCCTATATATAAATGGAGTAGACTAAGGTTTGCAAAAGTTAAATGCTGATTTCCCTAGAGTTGGTTGCTCTATGCGGACGACGCAGTTCTTTTATCCAGAACCGCTAATGGGCTTCAGTGCCTAATTGAGAAATTTGCAGATTATCTGCAGACAAAAGGACCTGGTACTTAATTTGAAAAAGACATTTATGATGGTGTGTGGCAAAGGAAAAGCAAAGATTAGGGCTCACCATATAAATAGTGTTCCTATTGCAGCAACACATTCTTTTTTATATCTAGGACTGTTATTTACAGCAAATGGACATTGGGGACCCCACATTGACTACTGTAAATTAAAATTCACTTGGATTACAGAGGCAACCTTTAATTTTTCCCAAAAAATGGGGAATAAACCCATCAGGGAAATTTTGACCCTGTATAAGGGTAAATGCCTTACTGGAACTTGCTATGGTGCTGCGCTTTGGGGAGCAGCTAACCATGCTATCCTTCAGACTCAAGAAACCATTTGTTTAAGAAGATTGCTAGCCTTCCCCAACTCTACTCCTATAAATAGTGTGCACAAAGAGCTGGCTGCATCTTATATATTAATGATTTTAAAAGCGTAGCAGGTCTTACTGTCTAGTATGAGATAGGTAGTAAGGAGGGTACAAAATTTACCCAGGAAATCATTAAGGATTGCCTCTCCCTTGAGTATGGTAAAAAAAAATCCCCTGGCTGACGTATGTTAATAATCTTTTAAAAGAATGCGCTGAGAATATTGATTTTAACAATCCCTTGCAAGTACTTGATTATAGTAAAAAGGATCTAAAAATTAGACTTATAGAATCAAGGGAATGGCTAAGGGATGTTGAGGCTAACTCGAATCAGTTGACGAAGGCATACTGCGATAGGACCATTGGACCAGGGATACCATGTTATTTTATCCTGGTCTCGAATACAAAACATAGATTTTATTTTACAAGATTAAGAATGGGGATTGCCCATTTTTAATAGCTTTTCCAACAATGGGTAAATGGAACCGAAATCTCCCAAAGTGCCCCTGCGATGGAAAATCAGATCAGACAACTTTGCACTTTATTTTATTTTGCCATTTTTATAAAGATATTAGGAAGAGCATTTTAGGTCCATTATTTTTAAAGGAAAGATTGTTTACCTATAAAATTGCCTTTGATTTTATTTGCAATTTCGATAATGACAGAGTTTGCAATGCAGTGGTGGGCTGTATTCAGACGGCAAGTGTAGTGGAATTATCTGGAGTTGAATTGTGTTGTGTGGAGTGTAATGATATGGTTCGGAGTGGCGTGGAATTATGTAGCAGGGTGGTATTATGTGAAATGGTATTTTGTGTCATGGAGCAGAGTTGAATTATGTATAGTTTATTTTATTGGTTTGTAATTATGTGGCAAGGAGTTGAATGATGTGGTGTAAGTAAGTAATAACATGTCATTCGATTTTTCTTCAAAATGTGTGTTGTGAATTGTGGGGGCATGTTGTAATGAGATGTTAAAATATGTTCTCTCCTCTGTGTATATGCTTCCTGAAACCGTGTGTGTGTATGCACTCCCCTTCATTAGTGTGTTTGTGTGTGTATATGCTTCTCTGCATCAGTGTGTGTCTGTGTGTGGATGTGCGTGCTACCCTGTATAATTGTGCTTGTGTCTTGACTTCCCTGTGTGTGCATGTGTGTGTATGAGCCTTGTGCACGAAAGTGCATTTCCTAGTGCCCACCGCTGCTTGCTTCGTGGTACTCTTGAGCAGCAGACACCAGCTTCATGCACACATCATGGCCTCTGTGTGCAACCATTAACAAGCAAATGTGAGTTACAAACAACAAAGCAAGTGGTAAGCAACGGGCAGAATACATTCCCAGGGTAGCTTTCTGAATGTCCCAGGCTTCGACCTAAAAAGTGTGTGGAAGACATTAGTAGAAAAGAAGGCTACGAAGGTGAAAGAAATAGCGATGAAGATGGGAGTGAAGAGAATGCTATGCCGAGAAGCAAAAAGGAAGCCGAAAGTACAAAACTGAAAGTCTAAAGTCATAGTCTAACGTAGGCTCTAAAATAACAAAAATGTCTTCCTAACCTGAAAAAAAAATATGACTAAATTCAGTGCTATATATACCTCGGGATATCCAAGGCTGAATACTTTGACACTGAAATAAAGAACAGCAACACCCCGCAAAAGTAATTTTCTCCCTCCTTAACAGCTTAACTAAACCTGTACTTGTTGTGGAGTCTACAGAAGCTTCCAATGATCACTGTGAGAAGCTGGCAAGGTACTTTATTAATAAAGTAGAAAACATCTATTCCAGCTTCGTCCCTAATATCACTGCTTCCTCTCCAGATGGACTGACAGCACTATCTCGCCACGGCTCCATTTCCTACCCCCACTGTCCCTGTCAGCGCTGCATACCTTATGGAAGAAACTTAAATCTGGCTCACCGGCCGATCCTTTCAGGCCAGACATGTTTCTTAAACTCTTAAGCTTGGGGAGAGGAGTTGGCCTAACTATGGGAAGCCGTTCATGTCAAAATTACAGATCCCCATATAACACATCTTGTGAAATGCATGGAGTGCTGCTAAATGAAATTGACACACACCAGGATGAATGTAACATGTGCCAAAACAAATAAGAAACATGGCAAAATGAATATACTACCTAGTGGACAATTGAAATAACACACACTCTGAATTGGATAAAAGATATACCGAGATGTATAGCAACTGCGTTGAAAGGAATATGGCTGTTGCTGAAAAGAATACAACGAAAATGCAAGTGAATAAAACCCTTATTGAAATTATATAGACTGGTGCTGAAATGAATATGACCCTCATTGGAACGAATATAGCACATATTGAATTGAATTTGACACTCTTTAAAATGACTGTGACACACTGTCAGACTGTTAGCAGATTACCACTAACCTTCAAGCCGGATACAGCAGGAGCGATGAAGGATGATAGGGAACCCTGCCCCCACTGCGGAGCCGCCCGGGAGTATATAAATAGTACCCTCGCCGGACCACTCCCCATCAGGGGAAGGGAAAAAAGGGACAAAGGAAACAAGAAAGGTAAACCAGCAATTCACTTGCAGTGGACAGGTAACAGACTTCAGTCAGGCTCTGGGACTTCCACTGTATACACCCCGTGGTCCCTGCAGTGAGAAATAAGGAGAACACACTCTATGCATTACCAGCAGTCAGAAAGAAGGGGGTCTAAGGTTACTGACAACAACCCCCCCACTTACAAGTGCCGGATACAGGTTTCTCTTAGTCCAGGGCTAATCTAACCACCTCAAGAAGCGTGTCCCTCTTCACATCACATGACAGGCGAACTAGACTCCTTGTGTCGAAGTAGACAGAAACCCAGAAGAGAGAGAGACAGCCGTCTCACCCAATAGCGAATCCCAATGGAGAAGTTCCTGTTACTGTGGCGAGTGAGAGCAAAGTAAATCAAATATGAGCCTAAAGCAAACGGCTCTTGGAGCCCCCCCTGGGGGGTTGGAAAGTAAACAAAAAAAACGGGATCCGAGCCTTTCAAGCGGCTTGCTGGGGAACACCCTGTCGGAGCAGGATGAAACGATACAATGTTGCGCGTCAGCCTTTCAAGCGGCTCGCCGGGGAACACCCTGTCGGAGCAGGATGAAACGATACAATGTTGCGCGTCAGCCTTTCTAGCGGCTCGCCGGGGAACACCCTGTCGGAGCAGGATGAAACGATACAATGTTGCGCGCCTCAGCGCGTGTGGAAATTACTCTGGTACGGGGCTCAGCGGGGCTGCTCCGGGAATAGGACGGGTTTTGCAGGATGTTAGCGGGACACGAGGAGCGTGACTCGAGGACGGCAGGTCAAACGCGGTAGCTCGAAGGAACGGGATTGACAAGCCCCGAGCTGTCCCAGGGCGGAGCTTAAGAAGGAAGTCCGAGGGACGGTAGGAGACGCCCCTCACTTGACTTCTGGGAAATGTAGTCCATCCCACCAATGTCTCGGCATTTACTCGCTCCCGCTCACCTCCTGTGTGGTTCCCGCCCCAAATTGCGCCGGGACGTGACAGGACCCCCTCTCAATGACCGGCGTCCCGACGGGCCACCAGGTTTAGACGGGAACCGCCTGTGAAAGCGTGTGAGCAGGTCTGGACAGTGAAGATTGGTCTTGGGTTCCCAGGACCGATCTTCAGGGCCGTATCCCTTCCAATCAATCAAATAATGAATCCTTCTCCGAATGATCTTAGAGTCAAGGATACGCTTCACTTCGTATTCCTCCTCCCCTTCTATGGTTAGTGGTTGGGGTTTTTGTAACAATCTGGTTTGAGGAAGGCAGGGTCGCAGCAAGGACACATGAAAGACTGGATGGATACGCCAGGAAGAAGGGAGTCGCAATTTAATGGCTACGGGATTTATCACTCTCTCTACCACATAGGGTCCTACGAACTTTGGTCGTAGTCTCGAATTCCCTTTCAGTCTCAAGTGCCGGGTGTTAAGCCATACCTTGTCTCCCACCCCATAGGAAGGTTCTGGGGTGCGTCTTTTGTCAGCATATTGCTTATCTCGGAGTTGGGCCTTACTAAGCTGTGTTTTTGCCTCCTGTAACACGCTACGGAGATGTGCATGGTGCTCGTGTATGGTGGGGTGTTTGGATTGTGCAGGTTTCTCAAAGGGCAACATATTAGGGTGGTACCCATTTAGGCAAAAAAATGGGGAACATCCTAGGGAAGAGTGTTCGGCATTATTGTAAGCGAACTCGGCCATCCACAGAAGCCTAGTCCACTCTTCTTCATGCTGTAATGTGAAACATCTAAGGTATTGCTCGAGTGTTTGGTTCAGCCTCTCTGTTTTTCCGTCTGTCTGCGGGTGGTAGCTAGACGAGAGGCGAGCGTCCACTTTAATGATGTCACATAATGCTTTCCAGAATCTTGAAGTGAACTGGGTCCCTCTGTCCGTTATGAGCACCGCCGGGATGCCATGAGCTCGTACGATGTGTTGCAAAAACACCTGGGCCAGTTCGGCAGAGGAGGGTAATTTAGATAGTGCAATGAAATGTCCCATTTTTGTCAAGTGATCTATCACTACCAGTATAGTGTTATGTCCCATACTGGTAGGCATGTCCACTATGAAGTCCATGGACAGCGTATGCCAGGGTGTTGGGGGTACGGGAATGATTTGTAGCAACCCACTTGGTTTTTGATGTTGTGCTTTCCCTTGTGTACAAATAGCGCACTCAGAGACATAGGTGGTTGTATCTGCGGGCAAGGTTTCCCACCAGAAATATCTTTTCATGGCTTTGATAGTCTTTTGTATGCCTTGATGTCCTCCCAATGTGGAATCATGAATCCAGTGGAGGGCTTGCATTTGCAAAGGGCTATTTGGTATGTACAACTGATCATCATGATACAGAAGGTCGTTACTGCTTTTACGGTGATCGGGGTCTTCTTTGATCCATGCTTTGATATCCATATCTTCTAATTGCTCCTTCACTTTGTCCAAAAACTCGAGGGTGGTGACGGAGGCCAACAGAGAATCAGGGAAAGAGGCTCCTTGCAGGATTGCAGGCGGGTCTCGATCTAGAAGATTGGTTTCAGGTACAGAGACAGGTCTCGATAAGGCATCAGCTTTACCGTTTTGAGGTCCTGGACGGTATTTGATGACGAAGTCAAAATCTGAAAAGAACAACGACCAACGGAGTTGTCTAGGTGTTAGTGCCCTTGCCGTTTTCAGAAATAGTAAATTACGATGGTCTGTAAATATTTCAACGGTATGCTTGGCTCCCAGGAGGTAGTGCCTCCATTCTTCGCATGCTCTTTTTATAGCCAACAGTTCTTTGTCCATGATACTGTAGTTGACCTCGCATGCAGTTAGCTTTTTTGAATAATACGCCACAGGATGCAATTGTCCGGTGCTAGGATGGCGTTGAGAGAGAATACCCCCGATGGCATAATGGGAGGCGTCCGTCTCCAGAACGAAAGGTAGCGATGTGTCGGGATGCCTTAGCACAGGAGCCTGAGTAAAGCTTTTCTTGAGGGTCTGGAATGCTTGTTCTGTTGCTTCGGTCCACAAAAACTTAACTCCTTTCTTCAGTAAGTGAGTTAACGGCTGAATGACACGGGAAAACTCCTTAATGAACCTCCGGTAAAAGTTAGCAAACCCTAGAAAGCTCTGGAGGGCTTTTACGTTAGGCGGAGATTCCCACTGGACTATAGCTTGGATCTTTTTGCTGTCCATACACAACCCGTTGGGGCCTATAATGTATCCTAGAAATTCCACTTCAGTGGCATGAAAGAGGCATTTCTCCAACTTGGCGTATAGGGCGAAGCGTTGTAGACGATTCAACACCTCCGACACGTGGCGTATGTGTTCTTCCATAGATGAGGAGTAAATGAGAATATCATCTATGTAGACGATACAGGAGACGTCCAATAGTCCTCGTAGTACCTCGTCCATGAAGTACTGGAAGGCGGCGGGTGCGTTGCAGAGACCGAAGGGCATGACCTGGTACTCATAAAGTCCAAACTTTGTCCGGAAGGCCGTCTTCCATTCATCCCCGCTACGCACCCGCACAAGATGGTATGCCCCCCTTAGGTCTAGTTTCGTGTAGAATTTGGCTCCTTTCAGTTGATCCAAGAGGACAGGTATCAGGGGTAAGGGGTACCTGTTTTTGATGGTTACTCTGTTGAGGGCTCTATAGTCTATACAAGCCCTTAATCCTCCTTCCTTTTTAGGGATAAAAAAAAGCGGTGATGAAGCTGGGGAGGTAGAAGGGCGAATGAAACCAGAGGCCAACAAGTCGTCAAGATATTGTCGCAAGTACTGGGTTTCTGCTTCTGTCAAGGCATACACTCGACTGCATGGTATAAGGGCTCCTGGTTCGAGGTCTATCACGCAGTCGTAACTTCTGTGCGGGGGAAGCTTCCCTGCCTCTTTCTGGCTGAAGACAGACTGGAATTGTTGGTACTCTTCCGGCAATGTAGAGGCACAGCATACAGTTTTACTGCTCACTCCCTTAATGAGTAACCCCGCAGGAGTTTGGTCTCCCGTTGGTTTAATCAGGTCCTTGGTACAATGCTGTTCGCAGAAAACTGAATTCATGGATACTGTACGAGCCGCCCACCGTACCAAGGGATCATGATAAGTTAGCCATGGCATCCCTAGAATGAGATTGAAGTGAGGGGCGTCAATCAGATCAAATTGGATGAACTCATAGTGATGACTCCCTACTTGCATCAGGACCTTCTGCGTATGGAACCGTATCAACCCAGACGTTAGAGCAGAACCATCCACAGCCTTAACATGTTCCGGATTCTGTTTCTTTTCACACGGTATCCCGATGCTGTGGGCGAACTGCTGGTCAATGAAATTGCCGGTAGCCCCACAATCCAACAAGGCATGTACCATAACCGCGTCTCCAGAGGGCAACTCCAGTGATACGCACAGGTTTATGTGAGCTACCACGGTGAGAGTGGTATTCGCCACAGTCGAAGAGACCGCTTCCTCCCAGGGTCTCAAACAAGGGGTCTCAGTCTTGTTTGAGAGGTTTAGTTTCCCGCATCCCCTGCCGCGTAGTCGACAACCGGTAGGGCTTGGTTCCCTGGAGTGCCTTTGGTCGTGAATCGAGCCCGGGTCTTGCATTCCTTTATGAAATGTCCGGGTTTACCGCAGTACAGGCACAACCGCTGTTTTCTTCGTTTGTCTCGCTCTTCTAGGCTAAGAGGTCCTCTTATTCCCCCCACTTGCATGGGTTCTGGTCCCTCTGGGGCAGACGAGCGGTCTTCTACCAGAGGCTTAGGTCGAGGTAAGTAAGCCCGTGTCTCCGGTCGGTACCGGTCTCCTTTGCGTTCTTGGAGTCGATGGTCTAATTGAACGGTAAGGTCGATTAATTCTTCACAGTTGTCTGGCATGTGCACCACTTGTGCTAGGACGTCTTTAAGTTCTCCCTTGAGTCCTTGGTAAAACATGGAGGTCCTTTTTTCCACTGGCCAATTGGTCTCAACGAGGAGTCTGTTGAAGCTAGTGATATAGGTGAGGAGATCCTGGGATCCTTGCTTAAGAGTGATGAACTCTCGATCCAGAGATAAGTGATGCGCCTTTCTGTCGAACAACTTACTCAGCTCCGAGCAAAATTCATTGTAATTGTACAGGACCGGGTCATCTCTCTCTATCAAAGGCAGAGACCAGCTGGCAGCGTTGCCTCCCAGGTAGGACATTATAAATGCAGTTTTGGCCTGGTCGGAGGGGAACACTGCAGGTTTGCACATAAAGTGCAGCTTACATTGGCCCAGGAAGATGCCGAATTTCTTAGGGTCTCCTGTGAATCGCTCTGGCGGAGCAAGGGGTAGATGGCTTGGTTGAAGAACATGTACGGTAGGGGTATCTGCCCCCAGGACTCCCCTACTCTGGGCTGGGGGGTTAACCCTGGTAGAAGCGTGAGAAGTAGTAGGTGGGGGCAGGGTCCAATCCCTAATATAGGAACCTCCCCCTCTTCCCGCCGTAGGTGGAGCTCTTGAAAGCCCTGTTACCTCCTGTCTTAGGGAACCCAACTCGTTCCGTAACAGAAGGTTCTCGCCCCGGAATGCGTCTACCTCTATACGTAAGGCGGTCATAGTTTCTAAGACTGAAGAAAGGATGGTAGAGGTCTCCATCGCTCAGGCTGTAAGTAACCGTGGGCTTGTCAATCTGTCAGACTGTTAGCAGATTACCACTAACCTTCAAGCCGGATACAGCAGGAGCGATGAAGGATGATAGGGAACCCTGCCCCCACTGCGGAGCCGCCCGGGAGTATATAAATAGTACCCTCGCCGGACCACTCCCCATCAGGGGAAGGGAAAAAAGGGACAAAGGAAACAAGAAAGGTAAACCAGCAATTCACTTGCAGTGGACAGGTAACAGACTTCAGTCAGGCTCTGGGACTTCCACTGTATACACCCCGTGGTCCCTGCAGTGAGAAATAAGGAGAACACACTCTATGCATTACCAGCAGTCAGAAAGAAGGGGGTCTAAGGTTACTGACAACAACCCCCCCACTTACAAGTGCCGGATACAGGTTTCTCTTAGTCCAGGGCTAATCTAACCACCTCAAGAAGCGTGTCCCTCTTCACATCACATGACAGGCGAACTAGACTCCTTGTGTCGAAGTAGACAGAAACCCAGAAGAGAGAGAGACAGCCGTCTCACCCAATAGCGAATCCCAATGGAGAAGTTCCTGTTACTGTGGCGAGTGAGAGCAAAGTAAATCAAATATGAGCCTAAGGCAAACGGCTCTTGGAGCCCCCCCTGGGGGGTTGGAAAGTAAACAAAAAAAACGGGATCCGAGCCTTTCAAGCGGCTCGCCGGGGAACACCCTGTCGGAGCAGGATGAAACGATACAATGTTGCGCGTCAGCCTTTCAAGCGGCTCGCCGGGGAACACCCTGTCGGAGCAGGATGAAACGATACAATGTTGCGCGTCAGCCTTTCTAGCGGCTCGCCGGGGAACACCCTGTCGGAGCAGGATGAAACGATACAATGTTGCGCGCCTCAGCGCGTGTGGAAATTACTCTGGTACGGGGCTCAGCGGGGCTGCTCCGGGAATAGGACGGGTTTTGCAGGATGTCAGCGGGACACGAGGAGCGTGACTCGAGGACGGCAGGTCAAACGCGGTAGCTCGAAGGAACGGGATTGACAAGCCCCGAGCTGTCCCAGGGCGGAGCTTAAGAAGGAAGTCCGAGGGACGGTAGGAGACGCCCCTCACTTGACTTCTGGGAAATGTAGTCCATCCCACCAATGTCCCGGCATTTACTCGCTCCCGCTCACCTCCTGTGTGGTTCCCGCCCCAAATTGCGCCGGGACGTGACACACACATGAAGTAAATGTCAGACATACCTCAATGAATACAAGCCATGTTCAAATGAAATGACACATGTTTAAATGAATATAAGGTATGTTGAAATAAATATGACTAGTGTCAAAATGAATATGACTAACACTGAACTGAATATGAAACATGTTCACATGAATATGATTGCAGGTAAATTAATTTGATGTGCATTATGATGAATATGGCCCACACTTAAATGAATATGAAAAGCTTTGAACTGAATACAACATCCATTGGAATCAATATGATACATATTAAATTGAGTGCAACACTTTTTCATAGGACAGTGGTCCACACGAAATGAATGCCAGATAATCAGCAATGACTACAAGCCATGTTCAAATGAATATGGCACATGTTCAAACACATGTAAGATAAGTTGAAATAAATATGACTAGTGTCAAAATGAACATAACCTACACTGAACTAAATATGACATACGTTCATATGAAGATGATTACAGTTGAAATTAATTTGCCATGCCTTAAAATGAATATGGCCCACTCTTACATTCATATAAGAAGCTTTGAATTAAATACAACATCCATTGAAATGAATATTGCACATCTTGCCGTATGTTAAATGAATGTAATACACAATTGAATAAGTATGGCATGCACTGAAATTAATCTAACTAGTGTTAAAATGATAATGACCTACATTGAACTTAATCTAACATATTTTATATTCATAAAAAGTTGTAGCTACCTGCATTTATGGTTGGTTGGTTGGAGAGAAGGGTGGGAGATCATCGACCAGACCTTGATCTTAGCCCTCAACCGACCTGGATCCTGCACACCCTTCGGGTCATTTACCCTGTGAACTTTTTCTCGACCGCTGAGACCTTGCTACCTGACCGATGCCCGTTGGAGGTACCCTGATAGCTATAGGGGAGATGGACTGTGAATTCCCTCCTAGGCCGTCACCTACCCAGCCGAACATTGGGCAGTTCTCCTTCGTCTCACCTGCCATTATCTTCCCCCTTCCCTCTAGACCCTACACCCTTCCCTCTTACCCCTATCCGACCTGGATCCTGCACACCCTTCATGACATTTACACTGTGAACTTTCCCTCGACCGCTGAGACCGTGCTACTTGACCGTTGCCAGGTGGAGCTACCCTGATAGCTATAGGGGAGATGGGCTGTGAATTCCCTCCTTGGCCATCACCTACCCAGCCGGACATTGCCTTCATCTCTCCTGCCATTATCTCCCCCCTTCCACCTACACCCTTCCCCCTTCCCCCTATCCACCCTATTTATCTTTCCTCCATACTATTTAAATGTGTTTCGTATAACCGATGTAACCTGTAACTGTTTTTAACTGTGTAATAATGTGATTCCTAATGTAAAGCGCTCTGATACCCACGGGTATAGCCAGCGCTTCTAGTAACTTCTAGTAACTGAGGTAACGTGTAACTGATGTCATTTTGTAATTTCTGTGGAACCTTATGTAAAGCGCTCTGATACCTCCGGGTCTAGCCAGCGCTATATAAAACTCTCAAAATAAATAAATAAATAAATAAACATATGTTGATATGAATATGACAGCAGTTGAAATTAATTTTTATGCCTTAAAATGAACATGCAAAAGAAACAATTGAATGCAAACATTCACCCCAGTCACAAGGATATGGGTTAAATACATCATTCTTTTGCTCACCACACCACCCTAGCTTGGACCCAGCCATATGCAAATCAATCTTGACCCTGTTCCTTGTGGGAACAGTCCAGCCCGAACTGCCAAACCAGGTCCTCCCTGGACCGGAAACCAGCATCCTGGGACCTGTTGCAGAGTATGTCACCCTTCATCAGCCATTCTAGCTTGAATCCAGTGGTGCAGTGAGCACAGGACCCACATCTTGGCGTACCCTTCCCACTTAGGGTGACATTTGATGGACGGAATGCTGGATTTAGGTGCAGAACTCTATACTGGGGTGAATGTATGACATTGTTCTGCATTCTGTCCATCAATTGTTGTTTTTGCATTTGTCACCCCGAGTGGGACGGGTATGCCCAGACGTGGGTCCCGTGCTCTCCATGCCACTGGAGTCAAGCTATCGTGGCTGATGAGGGGTGAACCCCTCAAACCGGTCCTAGGATGCTTGTTCCCAGTCCAAGGAGGACCTGGCCTGGCAGTTCGGGCTGGACTGTTCCCATTGGGCACAGAGTCAAGACTGATTTGCATATGGCTGGGTTCAAACTAAAATGGCATGGTGAGGAAAAAAACGATGGATTTAGGCCCAGATCGCTGTACTGGGGTGAATGTATGACATTGTTCTGCATTCTGTCCATCAATTTTTGTTGTTGCATTTAAAATTAATATAGTCAACGTTTAAGTGAATATGAGAAGCTTTCAGCTGAAGTGGTATCCATTGTAATGAATGTGGCATGTTTTGAAATAAATCTGAAACATGATGAAATCCTCATTTTGCTGCAATACAAACTCTTGTTTAAAATAATAAAGTGGGCATGAGGAATTGCTCCTTTTTACATGCTCAACCTCTTTTGTTTGCGGAATTTATTGTTGTTTTAGACTGCACACTATGGCAATGTTGTTAGTGCCCAGTGTATGTGCTCTGAACCCTAAAACCTTTAGACATTGACTAATAATTGAGTGGCATTCTAAGTCCATAGTGTATGATGTAGAAACTACACCCAAGGCATGGTAATGAAAAAATGAAACAAGAACCACAGCACTTATTGTACACTCCACTCAGTACAACAAAGGAAACATGACATCAGGGCTACCATTGTAGCCTGACAGCTGCAGTGTAAAGTTTGCCCAGTGAACTGTTAAAATAAAAAATTGTAATAGCTAAAAACCTCCCTTTTAAATATTAGTAATTCACCCCTATGTAAGGGTTGTAGCCAACAAGCTTGGGTGGATGGTATTTAAAAGTGTCAAATGTTGAAAATTAATATGATAACGTCCATAAAGCAATAAGTCCCTAAAAGCTATTTTCGGTTTGGCAGGTTTTGCTGTCCTATATAAAACCAGAGTGTTTTTCTATTTTTATTAAATAGAAATAATAAATAGAAAACTACCATTAATCTAGTCTAAATGGTATTAGCTTTTGCCAACTCCCAGCCTGTACTCAAGCCTGGTAAAAGGTGTGCAAAATGTGTGAACTGCATCCCAGGAGCAAACAATAGGCTGACCTGAATGGGCAGAGATGACCCCTCAGAATTCTACAGAATATTCAGAGGGGTGGCTGTGGGCATCCTGTTGACACTGTAATGTCCAATCCCGCTTAACAGGTCTGCTGACCCACATCTAACAATTGACAGGGAGAGAACAGGATGCCAAGACAATTCTTGTGTATATAATGCCTTTTACTGAAAGACCGTGCTTGTGACCTACACGGCACCTGTCTCTGGGTTTGTTGTGGGTACAGTGAGTGCTTCAAACTGCATTTTAGGTTTAGATGTGACACGGCACTAGGATTACCATGTTACACTCCCCATTCACACCCCCAGCGTCCAAGTTAAGTGTGGCCAAAGACCTTTGCCATCGTGTATTTGCTCTGACACATTGCATTTTTGGCCTGTTAACAGTAAGGCAAATAGGAACTGCTGCAAAGGTAGGTTGTTCACGGCCTGGGAGCCTTTACTCCATTGGTAATAGAGGAACAAGTAATGTCATAGGATGTCGCTCCCCCACAGGCTGGTGAAGCTTACAAGTCTGGACCCTCATCCAGCCTTTCTCAGAAAAATGCTGGACTTGTGACCAGCAAGAAGGACCCGAGGAGTATTGACCCCCTCCTTCTTGAAACTCAAGGACAGAAAGTTCTCCCAAGATCATGAGGCTGATCCCCTAGGTTGCTCTAGGAACCTAAAAAAGCTGAAGAGGACATTCCTGTGAAAAATGCCAGTTGACCAGTGGCAACTGGACCTGGACTGGACTTTGCTGTTTCCCTCTGCCAGTCACCCTGAGGGGCAGATTTATCATTATTTCATACAGAACAGTGCAGCAAGTCACCTTGCTGTGTGAAAGGGCAGGATTGCACCCTATTTAACATAATATGGCACAACCTAAAAGAAAAACCCGCTGCTGGGTGCATATAATTAAAAGACAGTGCTGCAGAAAGTAGTGCACATTCATTCAGGGTCCTCTAGAGATATTTTCCTTCAGGAGCAACTTAGTGGAAACAATGGCATTCACTTGCAAAGGCCTGTGACACTCCAGTGGTGCCAGGCAGCAGTCTGAGTGGTACTCGTACATCCAGTGTGCCTCCAAAGGATAAACGCCTGATGCTCGGAGGCCAGAAAATTATAGCAAGGTTAGAGAGGGCTAGTAAACAGCTTTGCAGAGAGAGTGTAGGTGGCAGATATGTGCCAACTCTCCGGCCAGCAGTGAAAAAGATTTGGCCCGTATCCAAAGACAGGAGTCATGGTGGCCACACTAGCATAATCCTGTGCTGAGAGATTCCAGCGGATAAGGTGAACAAGCAATGTGGAGTGCATACTATCAAAGCACTCGCATACATACATACCATTATTTTGGAAGAGGAAAGTGGGAAGTTTAAAAAAAATAATCAGGAGAATATTTTGCTCCCATTGACTTCTTTGAGGCCTGATTTGGAATTGTATGTCGGAATTATGCATGCGTTTTGAACGCCTGCCTTTAAAACGCTGTCATTAGTATGAACGTGTTTACTGTTCACCACATTTTAAAAATATTTTATGGTTGGAGTGGAACTATTTATTTCTTTGTTTACTGTCCCGCACCTTCCCAGAATTCATTCATTTAGTGGCGATAGTAATTTTTTTTTTGTGTCCAGCATCTTTGCTGATTTAGGTTATATTGGAGTGGGAAAAGTAAATTTCGTATTTTTAGGGGCCGAATACGATGTGGCTCGTAAAGGCTCAGACCCATGATCAGAGCCTTTACAGCCACATCGTAATCAGCCGCTCGGTTTCCTTTCTGACCGCCTCATTACAATTAAGGTGGTTGGAAAGGAAACTGACCAGTCCTACCGGCTGGCTCTCCTAGCCCGGCTGGCTTCCGACGGCTACGGAAAGCCTGTCTGTCAGTCGGAAGTAGTGTTGTAATCTCAAGGGCGGGCCTTTCTGCCCTTGAGAACACGATGACGGTTTTCAACATGGTTTCCATACTGGCTTGTACGACATGAAAACCATGTCGGAAAGCATCTTTGGGATCCCCCAGCAGGGCCCCCTTGGGTGCATGGCCTCCGGTTAGAGGCAAAGGTGCCCCCCTGTTGATCCCTGCACCGTGTGGCAGGCACCTTGAGGCTGTCACGGGGTGCAGGGATGAACTGCACCTCCCATTTTACTATGGGAGCATGCATTACAGCCAGATTACGGCCAGAATGCATGCTCCCAGTAAAATGTAGGAATGGGACCGAACAGTGTTCTGTTGCATCCTAATGAGGCAGTCGGGACTGCCGACCGGGTATCAGTCGGTCCCATGATGATGCGGTGTCGAGCTGAAGTGATTCCGCCCAACATCGTAATGACCCCCATAGGGTCCAGCGCTTTCCTTAAATTAATTGGCGTGAGAATAGTTTTTTTTTATTTTACTATGCAGCACCCTTCATGATTTTAGTTATATTGGAGTGGGAATAGTAAATTATGTTTGTTTAATGTCCAGCACTTTCTCTGAATTAATTTATGTTTAGAGCAGTATCAATTTTTTTTTTTTGTTTACTGTACACCACCTTCCTGGAATAAAGCCACATTGGAGTGGGAACTATACATTTATTATGTTTAGTGTTAAAGACTTTCCCTGAATTCATTTATATTTGGAGTGGGAATAGTGTATTTTGTATGTTTAGTATTTAATGCAAGTTTTAGAAGTTGTACATTTTTTACTAATGACTAAACATTTATTTCACATTATTATCACATCGGGTATTTCGTCTAAGCAATGGGAAACCCTTTGGTGAGACGCTCCGAAAACTTACCGCAGCTTATACCACAGGTAAATGACTTATAAAATCATGGTTCAATGGTATTCTACACCAGCTTACTTGTCCAGCATATATCCCTCCAAATCTTCCCTCTGCCATCAGTGTGTACTAGTAGTGGGATATACTTATCACATATTGAAAAGCGATCCTGGAACAAGGTCATCATAGGGAAATCACTCCCTGCGTCTTAACTCACAGTTATACTAGGTGTGCAACTCCTTGCCTTGGAAGCAATCAGGGCCGGACTAGCCATAGCGGGCACCGGGCGTTTCTCCGGTGGGCCGCCAGGGTGGGTGATGATTTTGGGCTCCTGGAGGGCCATTTTCGTTACCGGTGGCCAGCAATATCGGCCCCCTGTAACAAAATCGGCCAAAACCAGCCCCTGCAATCAGCTCGGCCGCACCCCCCCTCCCTCCTCAGGGGGGCAGGCTGAGCAGTTTGCCAGGTCCGGTTTCTGGTCCCAGTCCGGCCCTGGTAGCAATGACTCACGCTGACTGGAAGCTTATCAGCCACATACTGGATGCTGCACAATAATGTAGTGGAAAAAGACAACTGCCCCCCAATTTCCTTATGTTTCTCTCGCCCGTGGGATGTGATGGTGATGCAACAACTTTCCCACAACTTACCTCACACAGAAACTAAATTTCATCAGGTTTGGCACCGTCTGATCCGCTATCTTACTCGCTTGGAGTTCACCTGCTTCAACCCAGCAAATCTTGGAGTATTTCAGCTTTTTAATAACTTTTCATCTATGCTTGGCTTCAATAGCAAGCAAATGTCCCCCATCCGCCGTAAGTGTCACCCCTACATGCACTATTGCACGACTTTGCTCATACCGTGGAACTGTAGGTTGACAACATTGACCTGCGAACCTAAGATGCTCCCCCCACTGAAAGGGAACCAGAGACACTGGTAGCTGGTTCTTGCGGCTGCCGGCAATTAGGACTTGTTGGAATGTGTTTGTTAGAAACTGCTCAGCAGACAACAGCTGACACTTGTCAGTTTCCATGCTGGCTTCTGTGTCTCACAGAGCCTCCACCTGTTGCCCATTAATGGTGGCCCACAGTCTGTATCTGGAAGTATTGGAAGGCATGTGGGCTTTTGGCGCTATTTCTCTATCAGCCAGGGAAACTTGGGTCACCTCTGCCTGTCCCCCAAAAGTAACTGGGACTACCTACTTCCCGAGCACTACATTCGACAACCCAGGTGTCTGCCCACAGGTAAAGGGGTGTGTCCTTAAGGGACATTTGCGTTTGCCCTTGTTGTGCACACATTTGCAGCACTCTGTACATTGTGGTGGAACCATCCCTGTCTATGGTTAAGGAACCCATTTTTAGGCTCTGCCTGGGAGTGGTTACCACTACTCCCATGGGAATTATTTTTGGGGCCTTTTGAGTAATCATAACATTTAGGTGTTTCTCCTACCTCTTTCTTTTGTTGGAAACCCTGAGCACCTATGTGGCTGTCACCCCCATATACTTTCTTGGACACTCTGGTGGTAGCTCAGAAGGCCTGCCTCCTCTGCAAGCTTTCTGAGGTCAGTCAATTTACTGTCAACTAGTTGCTGTTGCAACAATGAAAAACTGTTGGAAACTGGGTTTTTGATGCAGTAGCAGTCCCCCCAACCCCCTTTGCCTGGTATTTGATGGAACGTTGACTGAAGTGTACAGTTTTCCTGCTAACTAGGTTCCCAGTACCAGTGTCCTTTCCCTAAAAATGTACAATTGTCTTCCCAATTGGCAAAACCTTTAGCACCCTCTGTAAGTCCCTAGTAAGTGGTACCGGGGGTACCTAGGGCCTGAGGTACTAAAGAGGGCTTCAGCACGCATTGTACCACCCTAAGAAACACTTCACCTAGCAAATGCAAGTCTGCCATTGCAGGCTGCGTGTCTTGGTGTAGACAAAAGTGGAAGTAGGGTTGTATATAAATACTCGGGTTTTAGTTACTGGGCATTGAAAAATATTGAAAATTACTTTTATCATTACACTTAAATAACATTTTAAAAGTACTGTTACACCCACCTTTAGGGACAGGATGCAAGGGATATAGGTGTAATGGGTGGGGTAATGTATTAATGCACTGGTATTAATTGTAATACCTGTGCATAAATTAATTGGCTTTAAAATGTATTTTAATATAAAATTATCATTAAACAAACATTTTTTAAAGTACTGCTACATTCACCTTTAGGGCCTGATTACGATATCGGTTGGAAAGGCTCCGAATGGCATTCGGAAACTCAGTTGGTAGAAGCTGAAACGTGCAGCTCTACAGACCGCGTTTCTGACCGACGTATTACAATATTGGATTCAGACAGCCTTTCCAACATGGACTGTCTGACACGAAAAGGCTGTCGGAAACTGACTATGAGGGTGCCCTTAGCAGGCCCCACTTCATCCTGAGGCCCCCGGATAGGGCCATGGTGGTACCCAACGGAACCCTCTGTGTAATCAAGCACAGTGTGACAGGCACCCTGGGGTGCCGCCACAGGGTGCAAGGTTTTCTGCAACCATCCCTTTTTAGGTCTCGCCTGAGCCAGTGCATGCGTTGCAAGATATTTAGTAAGTGGGTTTTGCCGGTGCGCACTCGCGTGCGCACCCCTGCTTTTACTTTTGCTGTCTTTTTTTTTTTAACTTCTCGCTCTTCAAATGCAAAGCACCTTGAAGAGATCTTGTTATTTTTTATTTTGAGCGCTCACATACACTTGGTTCTAGGAGTAGCTCACCTTCTATCCAACGTGTAGTGCCTAAGAATAGTTCACTTCCCGCTGCTGTGGTATGTAAGTGTTCTCACAGTTGCAAGAGGAGTTGAAAATGCTAATTGCGGCTTCCTCTTTACACAAAAGGGCACCGTTGTTGCAGTGACAGACCCTGGTGGCAGGCAGGGTGAAAACAGTGACCAATGAAATCTGTACCCGTTTCACTCTACCAATGTGAATAACTGAGCACAACCTACGCACACATTTACCACCGGCTTTAGTCTGACAGAGGAGCTCATAACGCACACAAATATTGTGCCTAAAATGGGCACTTATACACTTTGCGCAATATAGACCATGTGTTTTTTTGCCAGACTTAATCGGATACATAAACTCGCCCAACATACCTTGCTCATTTTTTGAGCCAGGATGCTTTGCGTCATTTATCCACCTGCAGATTTAAATGTGACCCTATTCTGTTCTCACCGTCGCGTGATTTTCCTCATCTTCAAGCAGTCTGCAATATTTAACACCACACACACCTTGGAGGGTCCCACTGGAATAGTTGAGTCACTCAGAAGTAGTGGCAAGATTACAACGGTGGACAGTCACAATGTAAAAGTAAAGCACATGCAACAGTAAGAATGATGCAACTGTTTAAACTAACTCCAATGGGAATTAACATTTTAGCTCGTCTTTTGTAGATTAAACCTTTAACCTACTTTTCCCGCTTGAAGGTGCAGTTTAGCTATAACCACTTGTCCACGTGCTCGCTGCAGGAGACAACTAGCAACAAGGAGATGACAAGTTATTCCCCTTTAGGACCTGTGAAAGTCGGATTCGAGAGGTAAAGCTGCTTGGGATATATCACACTCATTAGGCCTTTAAGTCGGGTGAAAAATTGGGGGGTCTCTGAAAGGGGTGTGGCCGATATAATTAAGGGCATGGCTTGAAAACTTGTAAGCTATAAATCTGTGCTTAGCATAGTGTACTGCCCATCTTGTATTTTGCTGTTTCTGTCATTGCATCCAGATATATGATACAACAAGTAACATCATTCCTACAACAAGTTAGGACTATTGGCGTTGTCAATGGTTGTTAGTTGCATAAGATAAATAAGCGGCAACAATGGCTTGTTGTATATGATATTGAAAAAGCTTCCACTTCAAGCCCGGATGACACCACGACAATGTCGCTGCTCCCGAGTTTCAAAAACAGAAGGATATCCAGAGAAAAAATTAGTCTCTTTAAAGGATTTCCCTTCCCCCTACAAGGCTCACCTGGCATGACGTCATGCTGTAACTTTTCCACTAGTGAGACGTGTGAGCAGTGTTAGCACGTGCATATCGATGTGCCTTCTGTCACTGCAGTCTAGGAAAAAACGGACCGCCTGTGCCAGGGCGCAAAACAGAGCCCGATAGAGACCCGTTTCGAGGCCTCCTTTAAACAAGCATTGGCCTAGCCAATAGGTGTCGCTTTTGGGACCTTATAAAGTATTTAGTTATGCAGCAAAATATCCTTGGTGCAACAACATCAACTGTTGCATAGCTAAACACTTATAAGGTCCCAAAGGCGCGACCTGTTGGCTATGCCAATGCTTGCTTCAATGGGAGCCTCTGTTAGTCAGAACACAGGCTCCCATTGAAGTCAATCTGAGACTTTCCGAATGGCGTTCAGAAGCATCATAATCGGTCGGTCGGAACCTCTGACCGCGAGTCTGTTGGAACCGAATTCGACAAGGAGTCAGGAGGTTTAGTTTCCAACCAGCATCGTAATCAGGCCCTTAATTGTGATACCTGTGTATTAATTAATAGGTGTTTTTATATATTATTGAATTTTATAATTTAACTTACATTTCTTTTTTAAAAGTACTGCAACACATTTTTAGGGACGGATGCAAGGGAAATAGGGGTAATGGGTTGGGAAGTGGATTAATAGCCAGGTTTTAATTTAAATACCTGGGTATTAATTACTGGGGGTTAAATATATTATAATGTTATTTTATATATTTAAACATATTTTTTTTAAGTCTTGCAAAACTCACGCTTAGGGAGGGGATTCAAGGGTACTAGGAAATATGAGTGGTGAACTTTATTAATACCAGGGTATTACTTTTACTCCCTGTGCATTAATAGGCTTTAAACTGTATTTTTAAATTTAAATATTTTGTTTTACACTCACCATTTGGGACCAAATCCAAGTAACATATGTGGTAATGCTTGGAGCAGTGTATTACCACCAAGGTATTAATTTAAAAACCAGAGAATAAATATTACTACAGGGCTCATTACGATGTTGGGTGGAAAGCCTCTGTCCGACACAGACTTGGAATCGGGACCGATCGACTTGCGGTCGCTGGTTCCGACCGCCAGAGTCCCATTGTTTCCTATGGAAGCTTGTGCTCTGCCCGACGACCGGCCAGAAGACAGGCTCCAATGGGGAAAGGGGGTGCTTGCGGAAAACCCTGCACCCTTCGCAGGCACCCCATGGTGCCTGCCACACAGTGCAGGGTTTTACAGGTGGGTCCTTAGGTACCTCCTCGGCCATCAACAGTAGGCTGCAGAGACCTAGGGGGCCCTGCCAGGGGCCCCCAAAGTCACTTTCCAACAGCCTTTTCGTGTCGGACAGGCCGATGCAGAAAGGCAGTTGGAAATCAACATCCCAATCCACAGGGCGGAAACACTGTCCATAGGGGTGTACGATGTGGTTCTGACCAACAGGAATTCTCCGCGAGTCACTCGGAACCGACTCGGAATGACAGCATAACAGTTAGAACGTAAACTGAACGAGTCGGTCGGGTGGGCCCCGACATGGTCGAGGAGATTCTGACTGTCAGGAGGAGGCTTTTCTACCGGCATCATAATAAGCCCCTAGGTGTTTAAGTGTATTTAATTAGCTTTTATCATTAAAAAATAATTTTACAAAAGTACTTGTACACTCACCTTTAGGTACCTGATGCAAGGGATACAGGGGTAATGGGTAGGGTAGTGTACTAATACCCGGGCATTAATTTTAATATTGGTGTATTAATTTCTGAAATATATCTAAATTAAATATTATATATAAATATTGCTTGAAACTGCGCCAAAACTCACCTTTTGGGACGGGATGTAAGGTATATAGGAATAATGGACAGTAAAGTGTATTAATACCAAGGTATTCATTTTAATACCAGAGAACATATTAGTAGGAGTTAACATTTACTTAAATTTCATTTTATCTCTAAACTTACATTTTTTTAAAACCAACTGTAGCACTCACATTTAGGCAGGGAATTCATCTCAATGCCCGCGCAATCATTTTTGGAAATTAAAATATATTTAAATACAATATATATATCACGAAAGGCCGTGGTGAAATCGATGCTCGACTTCAAAAATATGAAGAGTCAATTAAGGCGCGAAAAATATTTAAATTCGCCAGGGATAAGAATGACTACGAGTCGGGAAGAATCTTCACTTTCGCACGCAAGTTTGACAATGTTAAGAGGCAGGCTCTAACATCTAAAACAACTACAGCCCCCGCTACTAGTGTGCGTCTCCCTGGTACCATGGACTCTGACTCTGATTTAAGTTCATTGGCGAGTAGTGTTTGCTCTTCTGACAGCGGGCCAACCACGGCATTAGCGCCCATTCCAACTGACATCTCCCCCTCTGAAGAACTTGGTTTTTTAGTGGAAGATCGCCGCCATACGTTGCGGCAAACCACTCAATCAATGAGAGGTCAAAACGAAGAAATGAGAGCAGAAAACAAAGACGGAAAGCCAAAAGGAGGAAACAACAGGGGAAAATGGAGGAACACAAAGAAAAGGAATTAAGCGGTGGTGTACCATCTGACAATACTGTTATTAATCTGACTGAGCTGAACCTCACCCAACCCGAGATTGCGTTACTATCTAAGGGACTGTCATTCTGCCCAAGAAGCAGTTTCAAGTATGTTCAAACTAGAATCGATGTTTTCAAATTCATACGGAAACTCAAACTACTGAAACACTTCAAACTAAACAAAGCTGCTGGCACTGCTGCCAATATAATAAGTACAGACAAAGCTGGATCGCGGTTAACTGCCAGTGATGTAACGCATTTAAAAACCATTCATGCTTTGGTAGGCAACTCAGAGGATGTGATATGTTCAACACAACAACAGTTGTTGGATTTAGGTACAACAGGCAATTCACCAGCTGCTAGCCCATTCCGTCCTAACTCTACATTCATTCCACTTATGCCAAAGGATGCGCTGGATGTATTTAGTGATTGTGTCACTCAAGACCTCAAAATTCTTAATAGAAAGATCAAAAAGTCATCGAAACGTTCGAATTATCAAGAGCGACAATATTCCACCCTAATCAATAAACTGAAAAATAATAAGGAAATTATTATAACCAAAGCTGATAAGGGAGGAAATGTTGTTTTGTGGGCAAAGAGTGATTACTTACAAGAGGCCTATCGTCACCTGAACAACGAGTTATGTTATAGGAAGGCCACTTTCAATGACATCAAAAAGCTAAAAGATCGCATCCATACTGAATTAGGACAATGGAAGAGGGATGGGCTACTTAACAAGAATGAATATAGCTTCTTAAAAATTGAGTTCCCTACTACTGCAGTTCTCTATTTCATTCCAAAAGTGCATAAAAAACAGGAGCCTATTCCTGGTAGACCAATTATTTCAGCCCAGCGGAGTCTATGTGAAAACATCTCTAAATATGTTGACTTTTTTTTGCGTAGTTTTGTGGAAGAACTCCCATCGTACATCAAGGATACAGGGCATTTTCTTTCTCACATATCTGAGACGGTATGGCAGGATGGTTATTGCTTCATTGTCATGGACATTTGTTCTCTTTACACGAGTATTCGTCACTGTGATGGTCTACAAGCAGTCAAATTTTATCTAGAGAAGAGAGACATCATTTTTCATCAACATAACATTATGTTGTTAAACATGATTGAATTATGTCTATGCAATAACTATTTTTTGTTCAACCAAGAAGTGTTTCAGCAACTGCAAGGTGTGGCGATGGGGGCATGTTTCTCCCCCAGCTACGCGTGTTTACACGTGGGCTGGTGGGAGGAACATGTCCTCAGAAGTACACACAACGATTTGTACCAGATTCATGTCGTTCGTTGGTGGAGATTCATCGACGACATCTGTTTAATTTGGAATGGGTCAATTGAATCGGCTAATGAATTTGTAAAGCTGATTAATATTAACAATCTGAATCTTGAGTTTACGGCACATATCAGTGCTGAGCATGTCGATTTTCTTGATGTTGAACTCTATATTCTTGACAGTAAGATACAGACTAGAATACACCGCAAAAGTACCGTAGGCAATTCAGTACTCCACGCACAGAGCTCCCATCCATACCATCTACTTAAAAGTATACCTTATGGAGAGTTTCTGCGCATTAAACGTATTTGTAGTACTGACACAGATTGCATTAAGTACCAAAAAGACTCATATCAGAGGTTTTTGGACCGAGGCTATGCTAGAGTTGATCTGGAGACAGCACTTGAAAAAGCTAATAAAACCAATCGTGATGAGTATTTGAAATCGATAATTGGGACTACCATCAAAAAACCTATCCCAAACTATGAAAATATTAGTGGTGAACCGAGCTGTGTTCGATTCATCACTACATTCAGTAATCAGGACAAGGAGGTGAGAAAACTGATTTACGAAAACTGGTCTATAGTGAAAACAGACCTTACTATGTCCCAACTAGTACCTGATTTACCACAAATCACATTCAGGAGAGCACCCTCTATGAGGGATGCCCTAGTTAGGACAAGCCCAGAGACCACTAATACAAGCACTTGGCTCTCTAATCGCAAAGGTTTTTTAAATGTAGCTCATGCCGAGCATGTAAATTTGGCACAAATACTTATGAGTTTTTGGGCGCATTTGATTTAACCCCTACAGCTCTTAAAGGTTTTTTCACATGTAAAACTGACCATGCAGTTTATGTTCTTGAATGTTCGTGCAATTTAAAGTATGTTGGAAGTACGAAATTACAGGTATCGGTCAGAATTTTACAACATTTAAGGGCCATTGTTAATTCTGACTCCAGTTATCCTGTTGCCCGACATTTTAAATTAGTTCACAAGAACAACCTGAAGGATTTTAAATATTTTGTGATCGACGCAGTACCTAAACAGATTAGAGGAGGCAATAGAGAGAAACGCCTTAGGCAGTTGGAAACTCAATACATTCTTTTATTAGATACTAAGATGCCCAATGGCCTTAACACAGGGGAAGATATGCATACATTTCTCTGAATTCTTTCAGGATGTATCTTCACCTGTGTGTACCCATGTTAAATTCACTCTACTGCTCATTGTATTCTATTCTATTTTATAGAAACATCTACTCCGTCTTACAGAAGATCTTAGTCCTTTTAGTTTATATTCAAAACTGCTGCTGTAAAATCACTCCTGTCATTATACTCACCCTTGGGACACCCCTATGGGGTATAGGTTGAATTTTTCTCCTTGGGCTCACAATTGGTTTGAATGATTATGTACAAGATATGAATGACAATCGGGTTGGTTTTCTAACTTTCGAGGCCCTATATACCTGTGGACTATATTTATTGCATTTTTTCAATCTACCTATTTTAGCTCTATTTTTGGGTTCTTGAGCAAAAGAAATTATTTATGCTGCTACATGATTTTGCTGATTTGCACATATGTTGCGTATTTTGCACTGATGCACTTGCACTTTATTTCCAGTACTGCTGCTCCTAGGAGTAAACATTTACAGTGGGGCCATTGGTTTATTCTAGGATTTTTTCCTTTACAGTGGTCCTATGTGCTTCCTTGCTTTTTTAATCTATGTTGTATATTTGTACATAATATGATTTGTGCCACACAGGCCTGTACGAATCCAAAGGCACAAGCACTTTTTCTAGGCTGCATCAGTATGTCATTGCATTATTCATGACTGTCTATTTGCAATTTTAACTTTCTACTGGTTTTAAGATTTATGTGCAATAATTAAGCAATATTAATATTTTTACATGTATATATGCAGTGATTTTCATATGCAAACTTTTTAGCATTGTGTAGTATGTGGCTCATTTGTTTAAAGGAACTTCAAATATCTTTTTCTATATAGGATTTATCCAGAAGGATTGCATGTAATAATAATCCACTGATTTTACATTATGTATTGTATGGGGCTCCACAAGGTTATTGAACAGATGTATCCGCTGGCACCAATCTGTCTTTTATGGAAGACTTTTTTTTATATATAAGTGTTGTAATTTTGATTCCTCCCCGCCAGTTTTATTTACGGCTAAATTTATGGATTTGCGAGCATATTTTTTACTTCAGGGTATTGCTCTATTGAATAACCACTGTGGTTTAATTCAGCTTGATGTGGCTATTTTGTCATGATGTAGTATTTGTGCTGAGTATACGCAGTATTTCTTCTATTACTATTTTTTTTACCCTTGTTGTAATATGGAGGTTTGCTGTTCTGTATGCCGCATTCCTATTGGCCTATGAAAATGGGAGGAGTCTACAACTTACTATATTTGTTGTGTATGGTCTTAATGGTGTCATGTGATCAAGGCCGTGGTTCCACGGCCGAAACGCGTCATGCCTACTGACTCTATGGAATAAACCTTGTCAACAAAAATATTCAGCGTGCTGTGGTCTGTACCTGTTCCAGCTATCTACTGGAGTTTGGGAACTCTTCTTGTGATATATATATATATATATATATATATATATACACAATATATTTTGAACCGGCTCCAACACTCACCATTAGGGATTTGATGAAAGGTATATATAGGTAATGGGCAGTGTGATGGATTAATACTCGGGTATTAATTGTAATTCCAGCAAATCAATTATCAGCTGTTAACAAGGATTTAAATGTAATTTTAACAATATTATTTTATAACTACTCCTACACTCACCATTAGGGACGGGATGCAAGGCATAGAGGGGTAATGGATGGGGAAGTGGATTAATAACCAGGTATTCATTTTAGTTCCAGTGTATACATTTTTGGAAATAAAATATATTTAAATCTAATATTATATATAAATGTTGATATACTTGAAACCTATTCCAACACTCACTTGATGGGATGTAAGGTATATCTCGGTAATGGGCAGTACAGTGCATTGATACAAAGGTATTTATTTTAATACCCAAGCATTGATTACTAGCTGTTGAAATATATTTAAATATACTTTTATCATTGAACTTAAATAATTTTTAAAAGATCTGCTACACTCACCTTTACGACAGGCTGCAAGGGAAATAGGGGCAATGGGTGGGGGAGAGTATTAATACACAGGTATTATATTTTAAGTACTGTTTATTTTTGGTAATTAAAATATATTTAATTGTAATATTACATATATTAATATTTTTAACCAGCTCTAACACTCACCTTTAGGGGTGGAATGTAAGGCATATGCGGTAATGGATGGGGAAGTGCCGTAATCCCCAGGTATTAATTTTGATACTTGTGTATTAATTTTTGCAATTAAAATATATTTAAATGTAACATTATATATAAATATGTTTGAACTTACGACAAACTTCTCCTTCAGGGATGTGATGTAATTAATAAACATCTGTGTACTAATAGACTTTGAACTGTAGTTTTACATTTTAAATAATTCAAAGTACATTTTTTTAAACCCAACTGTAATATCTCTTGGGACGGAGTCCAAGGAATATAAGGGTAACATGAGGTGGAATTGTATTAATACCCAGGTGTTACTTTTAATACCAGAGTACTAATTACTAGGGGCTCAAGTACGAGGTCGGGTGGACTTGAGCCCGCTCGACACCGTCGAGGTCTCGGGACAGCTATTACGATGCAACCGCACCATGTGCTGTCGCATTCCTCCATTTCTACATGGGAGCTTATATTAAGGCCGTAAACAAGCTGTAACACAAGCTCCCATAGAGAAATGAAAGATTGTGTTAATCCCTGCACCCTGTGGTAGGCACCTCAGGTGCAGACATTAACGGGGGCACCATAGGTGCCCCCTCGACTCCCAAACGAAGACTGCAAGGACAAGGGAGCTCCAATAGGGGGCCCCCAAACTTCCTTTCTGACAGCCTTTCCATGTCGGAAAGCCTGCCGTGGAAGGCCTGTGGGAAACCGAGCATCGTAAATCCTGAAGGCAGAAACGCCTTCCCATGGGATTACGGGCCAGTCTCTGACTGGCCGACGGGCTACTAGAGCCCATCGGAAGCAGGCTGGAATGACAGGCCAGTTTCAATTCCGACCGGCTGTATTGTAATCAGTCGGTCGTAATTGAAACAGACAATTTTGTTCGTAAAGCCTGAGGTCGGAGGCTTTACGACCGAGATCGTAATAGGTCCCTTGGTGTTTAAATAAATTAAATTTTATCATTCAACTTAAATAATGTTGAAAACTACTGCTACTCTCACCTTTAGTGACAGGATGTAAGAGATATAGGGTTAATGAGCGTAGTAGTGTATTAATACCCAGGTAATACTTAGGGCCTGATTACGATGACTGGCGGTATCACTGCCATCCTAAGCATGTTTACCACCCACCATATTACAATGGCGGGCGTATGGTTGGCAGTCGGAAAGCCCGACCGCCATGCATCCGATGGGTTGAAGGCAGCCAAAATATCTACAAGGATTATTATGATGTCCCTCCCCGCCAGCCGTTTCATGGCGCTTTACATGCCATGAAAAGGCTGGCAGAAAGGGACATTGGGGGCCATATCAGGCCCCCTTAGTTTTGGGCGTTTTACATATCCCTGCACCATATGGCAGGCACCCCAAGGTGCCTGCCACGTAGTGCAGGGATATGCGTTCTAATTTTTGTACTGCAGCGCGTGCTGCAGCACCCGCCACCATACAAAACATAGGCATTGCGACCACCCTGGAGGCAGTCGCATTGTAATTTCATTGGCGGGACCTCTGCCAGCAAGTCGAGCCGTCCCGTCTCCGGTATGATGTCTGTCGGACGTAAGTCCAACCGCCATCATAATGAGGCCCCTATTTTAACAAACGAACTGAAATTTATTTTAAATAGAAAAATAAATACAATAGTTAGATATTAGTAGACATTTCAATTTTAAACAACAATTATTATGAATAAATAATAGTTCCAGTGTTGCACTTTATTTTAGAGTAAGCTACAGGAAACAAACACCATGTTTTTTCATTTTACAATTTATTTGCAAAAAGTTAAAAAATTGACAATTTGCAAATATATAATATATATATATATACTTATTTGTTTCGAAAAAGCAAGACTTTATTGCGATTAAAAACATTTTCTAAAAAATATGTTTGAAAGTACTTTCCCATGCCTTTACATTAGTTTCAATGGTGGAAACTGTTCTTTTTCAGTTGGTACGCAATGTCAGGCTCTCTTTCTCAGTGATGACGAGGAAATGGACCTTGGCCTTGCATATACATTATGATACACCCAAGACAGTATTAAGGAAAACCACAATAATTCACTTTACAAATGTTTACTGTAATCTGTTCACTTTTGTACAAAAAGGGTGCTACAATTGGAAGATAAATATGAAATAAAATGTGTACTAATGAAACCAGAAAAATGAGCACCGCAAATATTTATATTATTGTAAACACATTAAGATTCTACCTCCTACGTATCACAATATTCGTATTCGGTCCTCTGAGAGTATAATGGGGTTACACCTCTGCATTTAATACTCAAAAGATTATTAATAACTACATTGACAGCCGTATTGCTCTAGTAAGGCTGCCTCTTCTATTTGAATGCATTGTAAATGTACCCATCTGAAAAATTCATGACATAGTACCTGTTGGAAAATGGAACAAATTAAAAAAAATATGTTAATCAGTTTGCTTAATACGCAGAACAATAGTTTAGCTTTGCTAACTTAGGGCCTGATTACAAGTCTGGCGGTCTTGCGGTGGCACAGGGGTGGTGGTCCACAGTATTGCCGATTACAACTCAGTCATATCGGCAGTGGACCGCCTGCTGTGCCGGGGAACAGTCATTTCTTGGCGGTGACACAAGAGTGCCACAACGCAATACGGTGAGCAGGGACTGGCGCAGTCCCGCTCAGCATATTTTGAGTTTTTGCACCACCAGTATTTTCATGGCGAGGCCCTGCCATGAAGAAGCTGGTGGTGCAAGTACAAAGGGGGCCATGTCATGGGGATATATTCAGGGGAGGCATAACATGTGCCCCCTGCCTTTCTGTATTCCCCCCAGTTCCAGCACGGCATGGATGTCACCGTCCATGACATGCTGGAACTTATTGGCAGTTCCCATTGCGGTGCCTGTTTTCAAGGCACTGCCAATTGACAACATAACCGGGACAACAAAGTGGCCCTTACATCCTTACCTGGCATTAAAGTCAGTGCCCACTCCGTAGTCTGCTGCCTTGCCAGTAGAAGCCTCCTGCCCGCCAACCTGGTGTCAGTGGATCTGGATGGTACTGTGTCTTAAGCCTGTGGACACTGATTAACAAACCCAGCCCCATCACCCACAGACCTTCGTGCTCCTTGCTGTCACCACCTCTGCTATGCCTTATCAATCACATCACTGCCCAAGACCTCACCCTCCTCCAGCCAATCCTCCTCATAGTCTAAGTCCATTGAACCAACCAATTCATCTGCCCCGCCCACTCAGTGCGTGTTGGTACTGTCATCAGATATTGAACATTATACACCACCTCGGGTTAAATGTTTACCTTCTCCTGAGGGTGGCAGTCATCAGCCCTCCCAAGTCCTCTATAGTTGTGGGCTGTTTTGTCCTGTATGTCCTTCCTCCTGAAGATGCTCTGCGCATGTCCTCTGATGGACATGATGAGAGTCCTCAGTGGGCCCTGTGTCAGAATACACCATGTCCCAAAACACCATCCGGCTGTCCCGAAAACTGCAAGAAAGAGAATAGGTCTGGAGTGTATACCCCTTGCTACCCTACATTCTTCCCAACTATTCTGTCTCCACTGACTTCCATCCTTCTGCTATCCCACCTCAGAGCCCTAGACGCCACACCCAAGATGCCTACCAGCCCGCTAGAGGCAAAATATGAATGCTGAACCACTAAACTCCTATACCCTCGCTATGCCCATGCCCTGTCCTCGCTGCGCCTGTGCCCCCCTTGACCTCTGTGAGAATACACCCTTTTGGGTCCCTTACTTTGCTCTTCCTGCTGCCCTAGACTAGTAGGTGCCCACGGTTAATGCTCCATTTCCTCCTGGCCTTCATCCTTTTTCCACTTCAACCTTGCCACCTCTGCACCCAGCATAGGCTCAGCAGATGGGCACCGGGCCAAGGTCTTGCTTCAGGCACCTTGATCTCCCTCTGCTCCCTTTCCCCGCAGCATCTCCCCTCCCCGCCCTCAATCACCTCCACTGGCCATTGTATTTGCAGACCTTGTAGCAGTCTTTCCAGCCATTCTTGCATCCTCAGAGATGTAACCTCCAACCCCTGCTCTTCACCTCCTACTTTCCCTTTTCAGTTATCCCAATACTCTTCGGAAGGCCATTCCACTACCTCACATCTCTCATCTGACATCGCTACAACCGGTGCCTAAAACAAGGATTGCCAGTTCCCCTACTGCTGCTTGCTTCTGAATCACTATAAATCAAAGGGGGAAAAGGGAGCAGATATAATAGGTCCAGCACCTAAGCTCCTAAATGGACAATCCAGCACAAAAGGAAAGTGCAGTTCCTCATGGGGATGGATGATAAGGATGTCAGAAGGAACTGGCTGGTAGAACAGAGGTATTTGGGGGGAGTTGGGGGCCCAAGTGATCGGATCTGAATGCTCTCACACACTCAGAAGGGTGTCATGCTTCATCATTGGGCTGCCCCTCGTTGGGCGGGCGCTGCAATGCCCAATGAGGCTCTTCAGTGGGTGCTTTTTAGCAGAGATCTGTTCATCTTAGGCATATTAATGAATGCAAGTTTGGGGGGGTACAAGTGTAGGGTGGTGTAGGTGACTGTACGTCTGAAAAATGGCATCAATACTTGGTAGACATAGGTTTAGCCTCTCCTGCGTAGTTTGGGGGAAAAGGCTAACCATTTGATCAAGAGTAGGGTGACCCAATTATCTCAGTGTGGGGGTGCGCAAAAGAAAGGGTTTGCTATTCTCCCCCACTGGAAAGATTTGGAAAAGTCTAAGGAAAAAAGTTAAAGAGTCTTCTAAAATCCCACAGAAACCTGTTCAGGAGGGTGGGGCCAGAGGCACTTCACAATCCAAGGGTGGGTACCAGGGTAAGAACTTGGCTACTTGGCTAGTTGCCTACTTCTACTGCCCAAGCAAGTCCCAAAAAGTGAAGGAGTTTGCAACTCCTCTGTTACCTATCAAGTCAGTGGCAAAACAGCTCACCACCAAAATCCCCTTTAATTCCACTTCCAGTGGTGGGGGTTCCCTATGAAAATGTGAAACATCAGGAAACAAATGTATACTGTTGGTAGTGGATAATACCACTAGCTATCCTGAAGCAATTCATCTTAGCGCTGTTACTCCTCCTGCTGGTGTCAGGGCCCCAATCATTATCTTTACTGGAGTGGAATTTCCTAATGAGGTGGTGTCATACAGAGATAGTAACTTCATCACCTGGCTAACTAAAAGCCATGTTGGCTGAGTTTACCACCCCATATCACCCACAAACCAATGGTCTAGTTGAGCGATTCAACAAAACCATGAAAGGTATGATCATGAGACTCCCTGAAGAACTCAGAAGACGGGTTGTCCTTTTGCCATGCCTGATTTTCACCTACAGAGAAGTGCCACAGAAATTAATGGGATTTAGTCCCTTTGAGCTTCTGTTTGGTCATCCTTTGAGGGGACCACTTGGTCTAGCGAAGGCTCGGAGAGACATCTCAAAGAGCCCAAGCTAGATATTGTGGGCTATGGCCTACATCAGATGACCCCCACGTAACCCTTTTTGAAGCTATCTTGGTATAGCATTATCTGTGACAGCTCCCTTTGTTTTACATTGTCATGGGGACCACTTTAATAAAAAGTCTCCTCGGTACTACTTAGGCTATTTTCGATCACCTAGACACCACCCTACACTTACACCCCCTCACTTGCATTCATCAATACGGCTAAGATCAAAAGATCTCCGCCATAGAGCCCCCCACTGAGGGACCAGTCGCGCATTGCAGCATCGGCCCGATGAGGAGCAGCCCAATGATGAAGCATGACACCCTTCTGGGTGTGTGAAGGCATTCAGATCCGATCACTTGGATCCCCCCAAATCCTTCTGGTACACCCGCCTGTTCCTTCTGACAGCCTTATCAACCCCCACTGCCTATTAGTAACTGTACCCTTGTTTTGTGCTGTATTGCCGGTGAATTACCTCAGCCTGCTTTATTCTGCGGCCACACCACTCTGTCTGTCTTTCTTTGTTCACTACCTTGGGCAGGAAGCCTTGGCGCCTGGGCCTTCTCACCATGTATTTTGCCCCACCCCTACGTGCTCTTCATTATGCTAGCTATCTCTGTTCCCCTGCAGGCCGCAAGTCCAAGTGGGGAAGTGTTTTGCGCTACACATGTATTGACAGTTATGCTGCTTATCCTGCCTCATCTTGACCTCACTCTGACATCTCCCCGATTTCAGGGCCCCTCGCTGAACCCACAAGTGGCCCCAGCTGCCTACCTGGGCTTCATAATGTTCACTGGCTCTGCCTTGGGGTGGAGAGCACGCCAATACTGCGGCGGCTACCTCACCTGACACATGCCTTGTCGGACGAACCGGCACAGAGACCGCGCCCCTGTACAGCAGTAAATCAAGGCACCCTGCTTCTCGCTAGAAGAAGAGCAACTCCTGCACTTTTCTTCTGCCATGAAGTCGGAAGAGGTCATGTGACTGAGACTACAGTCAAACAAATGTGTATTAATAATCAACAATAAATAACACCAAGTTCAGTTTTCAATCAATAAATCTTCAAAAAACATAAATGTAAATTGCATTTTCTCAAACTGGAAGGAAAAACACTGGGTGAAGGGAGAGTAAGGGTCTGTCCTTCATTTCAAAAGGTAGCTCTTTTATTCGGAAGGAATCACTGGTCAAAGGAGGCTTGAGCACATCTGTGGAACCCTATGGGACTGAGAAGATCAATGTCACGGGTAACCATTTAAACCACACGTCACTGATGAGAACATCAAGGTGGCCTGTGTTGGGGGCTCTCAAATTTGGAGACTGTCCTTCAGTGATAGATTATTAACTACAGTAAGTGTAATAAGATGTGGGCATTTCCAAGTAGGCCCCCCATTACATGAATCAAAAGCAGAGACACAAAATCCAACACTTTGTTTGGAAAATGTTTATGAAAGAGGAGGCTTGAGACAAACATTTTGTCAAATGAAGCTGATCGTCAGCATGTAAGAACTCAACAAGAGTTCAGCCTGTTGCAATTTGGATTGTGACCCAGAGGGTCGCCCAGTCTCCCATGCTTGCTGAGGAAACATCACCCAAGAGGATCAAGACTTCTCACCTGGAACACAGCCTTCTACCTAACCCAAGACCAGTGAACTCTGTGACGTTCAGAAGAGATCTAGGAGATAGCAAGGTCTAGAAGTCCAGATGCAAGAGTCTGAGAGGCAGAGTATAAGATTAGGGTGCATCGGGACCACTGCACCGATCGTACTACCTGTCCGCGTGAGAGATATGACCCCTGTATTAGAAAAGGGGGGCACTGAAATGTAAGGGCCTTCACGTTATAACAAAGCTTCAGAGACTATAGGGCTGCCTTAAATGAGAGAGGCAACGACTGCATAACAATATTGAGCAACAGGAACTTAAGAACAGTCATGCTGGTGCAACAATGTGGAAATAATAGGGCCGTAACTGAGACCCCCCCAAGCAGGTTGTCTCCTTAGGCGAGTAACAACCCCTGTATACCAGGAAAGGCCCATGGGGATTCAAGGGCCATCGCCTTTGTACACTGTTGCTGGAGAAGACAGGTTTGTCACCCTAGGCAGTAATCTGACCAGAATTCGGACCTCGTATCGAGTGTGTGAAAGCGACCTCAGATTTGCAAGAGGAGGCCCTGAACACCAGCGTGGATACAGACTCACACGGTAAGTGCAACTGCTACATCAACTTTATAAAAACTGACGCACCCAAAATCTGCATCAGAACCCAAAGGAACTTACCGTCAACTCTGAGGAGCAGCGTGAAGATCCAATTCCTGAGATGGTTGCAAATAGGCAGCTATTCCTTGCCACCATCAGTCGCTGCAGATTTGTAAGCCAAACTACCAAATGTTTCTGGGGCTGCCGCTAGGTCTCCCATGGTGTGGGTAAGATCAAACTTTGTGGTGCACAGCCCATGGGTGACAGCTGCTTTAACTTTAGCACTATGGGCACTAGGAAACATTGTCCTTATCCAGGTAACTGTGGGACTTTAAAGCATCAAATTCTTTTTTGATACCCAAGTTCTCAGATTTCGGCATTTCCCACAAACAATGCTACAAGACTCCATAAAAATGCATTGGAGATATAACCATAGTAAATACATCATCTTCAATATCATTACACATTCGACCCATGATGCATCCACCATCCCCTCCATATCTTATCATTCTTTTGGTGGCATGACTGGGCCCCATAGATCAGATTCTCATAGCGGGCACACCAGTCCACCCCCTCCTCCACCCCTCCAATGAGGGGCGATTCCAGTGACTTCCAGTTACGGACGATATCTTGTTGGCCAACAATGTGGCCATGCTGATAAATATTCTCTCCAGTCTCAGTCCCCCAACCTCCTCCAAGAGGCACAACAGGGCTGTCCTCAGGGGATTGAGTGATGCAAGTTTACAATAACATGCAAGTGCAGGAGGCACATCATATTAATTAAGGCTACCCACCTCATAGCGCTTAGGAGGCAGGGGGCCCCTTTTCCAGAGGTCCCTAGTCAAGGTGTTCATAATGGGCTGAAAATTAAGAGTCCAGGCCAGATCTGGGAGGTAGAGAATATAGATTTCTAAATATCTGAAGGAGCGGCAGCATATCGGGATCGCAGGGCACCAAGAATGTACTCCAGTATTTTCCTCAACAGGTACCAACAGCGACTTGTTTATCTGCAGACCAGAGGCTTCTTCATACAGGGGTAGTATTTAGAGGCATCTGGGGCCGGAATGCTGCGGGTCATCCAGAAATAATAGGATGTCATTCACATACAGTGATATGTGTTCTTCAGGATCCTCCTCTTAAAGCCATCCCCGAATTTGGGCTTTACATCCGATGAGACTTGCCAAGAGTTCGATCACTAGGGCAAATAATGGGGACAGGGGACAGCCCTGGTGCCAGCCTCTAAAAACTGGGAAGGGCAGGCATAGGACTCCGTTTACCTGGACATGGGATGCAGGGCATTGTATGGCAGGCTGATGGGTCTGTGGAAGTCCCAAAACCCGCATGCTTCAGCACAGCTTCCAAGAAGGTCCATGCGACAGTGTCAAAGGCCTTTTCAAAGTCAATTGGAAGTAAGGCCAGGGAGACGCTCAACTGGCACTGCTGGGACAGGGTGAATTGCTCCTCACAGGCATGAACCAACATTTGGTCTGGGTGGATTAGTTAACTCAGTGTGTGACTTAATGTATTCACTAGGACCTTCGCAAACAAGTTTATGAGAGGCATAGGCATATAAGAGGCGCAATGTCCTGCAGGCTTGTGGGCCTTGGAAAACACAATAGTGGCAGTGTCTAGGTCTGGGGGGGGGACGGGGATGACGATCCACGCTCTGCCAGCTCAGTGTAGAAGGCCAGTAGGTGAGGGAGCAAATGGGTCAGGTAGCTTTTAAGGAATTCAATGGGGAACCCATCTGTGCCAGGGGTCTTGCCTGAATTGAGATCTGAAATGGGCAAGTTTATCTCCTCAGTGGTGATCGGTTAGTCAAGTCCTCGGGCCACAGAAGGCAGGGATCGAGTGCAGGGGAAATCTCCTTTAGCAGTGGGAATGCACGCTCCTGTGGGGGTACAGGGAGTTGCCACATAGAAGTTTTGATAAGCCGCGAAGACCTGAGCAACCTCGGGCATACTTTCACGAAGGGTTCCATGAGAATCGCGAATGGCCGGTGCTGTCCTAGTCGCAGTGGCATGAGCTGCCAACCAATATAAGAGCTTGCAAGATTTGTCTCTATGTTCATAGACCAGCTGGGTCAATGCTCTCCAGCACTGTCTAGCATCCTCTAGGGAGATCGGTTTCAGGGTGGGCCTCACTAGCCACAGCAATCCAGATCCTCTTCCTGGAGTGATGGACCTGTGGCTGGCTCTCAATGTCGCAGAGGCCCAGCCACAGTTCCACCACTCCAGGGAGAGGTTCTGGGCTTCTAAATCCATTACCTGTACCAGTTGGCGTGTTTCCTTTCCCCTTACATATCCTTTGATCAGACCCCTCAGGGTGTGTTTACTGGACGCCCATAGGGTTTCCAGCAGAGGATACAGCATTACAGTTGAGCTTAAATAAGATCTGGGGTTCCTCCTCTATAACGTCAATGCAGTCTTTGTCTACTAGAAATATCCAGACTGGGGTCCGAGACTGCGTTAAAATCACCCCCCATCAGGTAGTCCCTGGGGAGGGTGGGGGGTCACCACAAGGTTCTGTAGTGCCTGCAGTGTCGAGTGCAACATCGGTTGGGGAACATAGGCCAATATGAAGTTCTGGTGTCTAGTCTCTAGAGGGCCCTCCATCCCTATGTACCTCCCCTGTGGGTCAATGTATGAGGAGGACACCGACATTGGGAAGGCATTGAGCAGCAGTATAGCGGCTCCGTGTGGACCTCTGAAGAAGCCAGCATGAAAAACTGTGTCATAGCCAAACCCAACGAGGAAGGGACAGTGGGAGCCTAAAAGATGCGTTTCTTGAAGCATGACCACATCCAGGCGAAACCGCTTTATATAGAGAAGTACCACCGATTTCTTATCGGTTGAGGAGATAGTTTACAATCAGGGAAATTACCTTAATCAGTTGGAGCGGGAGTGTTAAATGGTGGGCTGGATCCTCTCCCCACGAGAAGCCTCCTGGTCCACAGGGGGATAGACTCAGTGGAGCCGTAGAGCATGATGTTTGTGAGTGCACGCAGTGGATGAAGTTTGTTGTAGGTGCCTGCAAAAGAATGTCAGAACAATAAAGCAAAACAAAACAGTAACCCATACCACCCAACAGCCCCCACCCCATACTTACAACCCTGAAGAATCTCTCGCCCAACATTCAAACATAAAGAAACTAGAAGGTTGTCTCAGGAGCTGTCTGAGGCTCCCGGTTGCCCAATGGAAAGTTGACGCTAGCTGACAGCAATTTCTGATTATCAAAATAAAACCGAAGAACATAATACCGGAAAACACTCCCTTCACCCCACTCCACAGCCAAAAAGATTATATGCAATACAGCAATAGAGAAGTTCACAGCATCTGCAGCAATGGTTGGCTATTCATGACCGAGTCATTCTGCACCTCACTGCCAACCAGGGTTCAAGTGAGTGGCTCAGGATCACCGTCTTGAGTCTGGAAGAGAGTGGGGGTGCCAGAGAGCGATGCATCTGGGTCCAGAGCTCCCAGTGCACTCCTAGCACAAGATGGGCTCAATAACCCTTATCTCCTATGCTGGTTTGGTCAGTCCATCCTTTAGGGGGTTCTCTTTCTCCGGCGTACCTGAGAGGGGGGCTAACGGAGATCCAGTTGTCCTCATGTTTGCTGCCTCCCCAACTCTGGTGGGCCAGAGTGCCTGTTGCGCCATTGCCCACACCCATGCTTGTTGTGGAGCATCAAAGAAATAGGTGGAGGAGTTGAAAAGGAGCATATATTGGATCGGAAGGGCCCGGATTTTCTGTTTAACATCCTCAAACAAGCATCTGCGCTGCTGGATCGCCCGGGTGTAGTCTGGGAAGATCATGAGCTTGGTGTTGAAGTGCAGATATTGCTGATACGAGCCTCCTGGAAGATGACATCCCTATCCTGGTGGGTGAAGATGCAGCCTATCATGAGGCGAGAAAACCCCTGGGGGTGGTCAATTAGCAAGGGCCCGATGCATCCTCTCCTGCACGAAAACCAGATCAATCAATCAAGGGTTTGTAAAGCACAACTACAGAAAGGGTCCCAAGCGCTGGGGGGGGGGGGGGGGGGGGTGTATGCTCGGCTCCAGGATGTTACGGTGCTTCGTCGAAGAGCCAGGCCCTGAATACCATCATGAACTTGGCGAGGGAAGGTGTCTGTCGGAGGTGGAGAGGGAGGGTGTTCCATGGCTTGGGCGCAAGGAAAGAGAAGGATCTTCCTTCTGTTCTGGTCTTCTTGATGTGGGGTTCCTTTGTAAGAGAAAGCTGAGCTGAGCTGAGGGATCTTTGGGGTGCGTGGAACGAGAGGCGCTAGTTCATGTAGGCTGGTCTGGTGTTGGAGGGCTTTGTGGCCGTGGGTGAGGAGCTTGAAGGTGATTATCTTCTCGCCAGGGAGCCGGTGTATTGTCCGTAGGTGTTGGCTGATGTGGCAGTGGCACAGTAGGTTGAGGACTAGTATGGTGGCTGCGTTCTGGAGTTTGTAGGTGAGGTCTTTCGGAGGAGGTGGAGGGAGTGGTAGCAGGAAGAGGTGGCAGCATTGATCTGGTGGTCCATTTTGAGTTTGGAGCCCAGGATGATTCTGTGGTTGCAAGCGTGGTCCGTTGGTGGGTTCCTGAGGGCGAGGGGGGGCACCAGTTGTTGTTCCAGAGGTCAAGGTGCGCGCACATGAGGAGTACTTCGGTTTTGTCTGTGTTTAGTTGTAGGCAGCTGTTCTTCATCCACTTGGCAACTGCTTCCATTCCTTCTTGAAAGTTGTGTTTGGAGATGTTGGGTTCGTTGGATAGGGAGAGGATGAGTTGGTTGTCGTCAGCGTATGATATGATGTTGAGTCCATATGATCTGACAATTAATGCGAGCTGGACTATGTAGACGTTGAACAGGGTAGGGCAGATGGAGGATCCTTGCGGGACTCCGCAGGTGGTTGCTGTGGGTTCTAAGGGGAAAGGAGGGAGTCTGACCAGCTGTGTTCTGCCAGAGAGGAATGAGTGAATCCAGTCGAGGGCCTTGTTCCAGATACCTGCGTCGTGGAGTCTGCGGGCTAGGGTGTGGTGTGAGACTGGCGAAAGCAGTGGAGAGGTCCATGAGAATGAGGGCCACAGTCTCTCCTCTGTCGAAGACGGAGCGGATGTTGTCTGTCGCAGCTATAAGGGTGGTTTCAGTGCTGTGATTCTTTCTGAAGCTTGATTGGGAGGAGTCGAGGCTGCTGTTTTCTTCTATGAAGGAGGCAAGTTGACTGTGGACGGCTTTGTCCATGACTTTTGCCAGGTAAGAGAGTAAGGAGATGGTTCTATAGTTCGTGAGGTCAGTGGTGTCCGCCGAGGGATTTGCCAGGAGAGGGTTGATCTCGGCGTGTTTCCAGTCATTAGGGAACAAGGTCTCGAGGGAGCGGTTGAGGATTCGAAGCTCGGGGGCGATGATGTCTGCAGCCCTGTGGTATATGTGGTGGGGGTCCGTGGCGGGCCCCGGAGTGAGTGGACTTCACAGTCTTCAGGATGTCTTCAATGCTGCGGCCGGTCCAGCTGTCAAGTGTCGGCTGCGTGTTGTAGGGGATGGCGAGTGTGGGTTCCGCGTGGAGGTTGTTGTCTAAGTGGTCATAGATGGCCTGATTTTGAGATGGAAGAAGGCGCAGAGTCTGTCGCAGAGGTCCTGGGAGGTTGGAATGTCAGTAGTCTCACTGTTGGGTGGGGCAAACTCTTTCATGATGCTGAATAGTTCCCTGCTGTTGTGTGCATGGGTGGTGATTCTGTCCTGGAGTTTTTTCTTCATTGAGTATCTGATGAGTTTGTAGCTGTTTTGAAGCTGTCAAAGTCTGCTGTCGTTTTGGAGTTCCTCCATAGCTTTTCGAGGCGTCTGCAGGTTTGTTTAGATTCTCACAGTTTGGTGGAGAACAATCTGACCTTCTTGGCATGAGGGTTGGAAGTTTTCTTGAGGGGGCGATGGTGTTGGTGCAGTCGGTGATCCATTTGTGTAGGGCACAAGCTGCAGTGGTAGGGTCGTCGTCTGTAGTGGTGGGAGTGGAGCTGCTGAGGGAGGCGGTGAGGTGGTTGTCGGAGATCTTGTTCCAGTTCCTGCGCTGGAGAGGACGTTTGCGGGTGATGTTAGTCTTGATGGTGAACTGGACACAGCAATGGCCTGTCCATGGAAGTTCTGAGGTGTGGGTGAAGGTGATGGAGTTTCCTGCTGTGAAGATGGGGTTGAGGGTGTGTCCTGCTGGGTACGATGCATCTGGTATGATCCGAGTGTGTTGTTGTGGAAGTTGTCCAGGAGGGAGGCGGAGTTGGGGTCTTGGAGGTTCTTGAGGTGGAAGTTAGGTCTCCCAGCAGGGTGTAGTCTGTGGAGGTGATGGCTTGCGGGGTGATGATGTTGGTGATTGAGTCGGAGAGAGGTGTGCGGGGACCGGGGGGGTCTGTAGAGGAGGGTGTCTCGGAGAGTGGTGGACAGGTTGGGCTGTACCTTGAAATGGAGGTGTTCCATCAGGTCTGTGGGCCCGTCGGTGTAGGTGCTCAGACGAAGGTTAGACTTGTGGGTGATGGCGATGCCTCCAGCGGGGGGGTCCTTCCACGTGATCTTGTAGCCTTCGGGTATGGCGATCACGATGCCCGGTCCCAAGGCGCCGTTCGTCCAGGTTTCGGTGAGGAAGGCGACGCCAGTGGTGGTTCTGTCGAGGAGGTCCCAGATTTCCGTTGCATGTCTGTGGAGGGAGCGGATGTTGAGCAGGATGCATTGCAGGGTTTGGGGTGTGATGGCATTGTTGCTGGAGGGTGGAGGAGTGTCCAGGGTCCTGGGTCTCGGCGAAGGTGAAGCAGTGGCGGCAGGTGAAATGTCCGTGGGTGTCGAGAGGTGAATAGAGTTACAGTAGTTGTCCTTGCCGATGTTGAGTGCGTAGAGAGCCAAGGAGCTGTAGCACTGGCGGGTCGGAAGACTAGGGTTCCTGGCGCTGGTTGCGGTCAGGCTTGGCTTTGACGTGCAAGCGACGTGCCCGCTGCACGGCCGCACAGGGGCCTCCATTAAGTAGGTGTCGGGGGAGGGTGGGTCAGCTAAGAGGCGGGAGTGGGAAGGAGGCAAGGGATAAAAAAGGAAAAGGAAATAGAGGAGGTCAAAAATGAAGGAAGTAAAAAGGAAAACAGGCAGGAACGGAGAGGGCAAAAAAGGCAGCAGAGAAGCCAGAAGAAGCAGGCTAGATCAGTAGAGGATGCAGTTGGCAGAGGTGGAGCTGCACGCCGGGAGAGCAATAGCCTGACCAGAGGGTCAGGGTTCTTGCTCCCTTGAGACAGCTTATCGGATGGGACAAAAGAATGGGACAATTCCTCCAGAAAGCAGTCTGACCCGGAGGTCTCAACCCCCTCTGGGCACAGATTGTATCCCAGGAAACTGTTTACAGCACCCTCTGCTCATTCTTTCAGGGTAGCCATTGTGGAGAGCAACTTGGGAGACCTGGAGTGTAAGGGTTGTCACTTCATCTTCAACCGTGGAGACCCTGGCCTCAGCCTCAGTCTCCCTGTCTGCTACTTTGCGAATATCTTGGCGCAGGAGGGAGACATCCACCCGGACCTCATCCACTTTTGTCTCTACTGCTCTTTGAATTGCTTTGAGGATGATAGGCATGTCTGTTTATTGTGATCGATGGGGGAGCTGCTCTGCGGTCCACTGGATATCTACAGCAGGTTTGATGTACTGGTCCATTTTGGTTTGGGCCAGCTTTGGCTGTGGGGGCTTGTCACGCCCTATCTCCAACTACAGAGCCACATTCGCCTTGGGGGGGTATAGGCACACTCCAACAGGTCCGCTTGCTCCAGGGATCACAGAGAATTGTTGCCGGGGCGCAAGGCCCCAAGTAGGTAAAGTGCAAGATTCAGGCTTCCGCAGTTCCCCACACTCATCCAGATGCCACAGAGCCACAGAGCGATTGAGTGGGGCGGTCTACGACCTCTTAATCAATTAAGGATATATCAAGTGCAGTATATCACCTGTGAGGGTCTAAAGGCACTGGAGTTGCTTAACTGCTTCATGGTGTTCTGTACATTCAACCAGGCAGGACTTGAGTCCTTTCTTGAATTGCCCGAGCAATGGGGCAGTCGGGAGGTGCAGAGGAAGGTCGTTCCAAGCTTTGGCCACCAGGTTTGAGAAGGAGTATCCCCTGCCGTCAACTCAGCTGATCTGGGGGCGGTGGGGGGGGTTCTGCGAGGATGGGGGAAGCAAATCACAGGTGTTTTGACAGTTGGTGGAAGGGTATACTTTTGTTGATATATGCTGGTCCTTCGTTGTGCAGGGCTTTGTATGAGTGGGTCAGCATCTTGAACTGGAATCTCTTCTGGATCAGGAGCCAATACAGCTTCCTGAGGTGGAGTGTGATGTTGTTCCGTCTGGGGAGATCGAGGATGTACCTTGCCACCGAGTTTGGTATTGTCTGTAGTTTCTTCAGATGTGCAGTGACTTCTATGTAGAATATGCTCCCATCGTCCAGCATGCCGGTGACGAGGGCCTGCATGACGATCCTTCTAGTGTTGACTGGGAGCCAAGTGAAGATCTTGCGGAGCATGTGTATGTTATTGAAGCAAGCGAATGAGACTGTGTTTACCTGATTCTTCGTAGATTATTTGCTGTTCAAGATGACGCAGAGGTTGCGGGAGTGGTCGGTCTGTCAGGGCGGGGATGGGCCAAGTTAAGCAGGCCACCATGCGTCGTTCCATGGTGAGGTGTTGTTCCCAAAGATGAGGACTTCTATCCTGTCCATGCCGAGCTTGGGTCAGTTGTCCTTCATCCAGTTCATCATACATCTGTGGAAGTTGGCTCTGGTAATGGAGGGGTCTTCTAACAGCGAGAGGGTGATCTGGGTCTCGTTGGCATAGGAGATGATTTTGAGTCCATGCGATCAGACGGTGTTGGCCTGGGGGTTATGTGCATCTTGAAGAGGGAGGGGCTGAGGGACAATCCATGTGGAATGCTGCAGATCTTCTCGGATTCGGAGTTGAATGGTGGGAGAAGGGATCTGAGTTCTTCTGTGTGAGGTGATCCATTTGAGGGGGGTCTCAATACGGATGATTCATGGCAGAGCCTTCTTACCTTCCCTGAGCTGACAGTGACAAATGTGTAGTGTCTGAGTTGGCCATCTGTGAGGGGCAGAGATCAGTGACCTCTAGGGGGAGTCCCAACCCCACATCAACCTTCTGGAGTGGAGGGCCATCCGCTTGGTGGATGAACTCAGCAGTCAGCGCCTAGCAGATCACGAGTGGCAATTATACCTGGAGGCAGGGCAGTTTCTCTTACACGAATAGGGAGATCCGTGGCTCGATCTGTTTGCCACCACCAAAAAGGAGCAATGTAAGCACTTCTGCAGACTGGTGTTTCCAAGGCATCTCTCACTCAGGAACGCGGTCCACCTTAAGTGGAATATGGGAATCCTCTAGGTCTTCCTGTCGATACCACTCCTGCCTCATTTTCTCAAGAATATTAGGACCAACTGGGTCCAAGTTATCCAAGAGGATCAAGATTGGGCACAGAGAGTATGGTATCCAGAATTCCTGGGCTTGAGTAGCTACGCTGTGGAAATATGGATTTTTATGATCAGTTATGTCCCCTATCTTGGACCCCAACGGTTTCATGTATAGATCATAAGTACATGTATGTTTCCTCCAGTTCCAGTTATGAAGACGCAAACACATGTGCGTCCACCGTCAACATGTCCTCTTTCAGATCCGCCATGAATGGGCCGGATATTCTATTCCTAAGTATGAAAGGCCACCGGCTTTATATGGTTCACTTATCCCATTTTACAGTTCAGACGAGTAGGCCCTGATTCTGCCATCAAGTTTTTCTGCCTTCTGCCTCTGAAAGCTCCAGTCTGAGCTCGCATCTGTACCCATGAACTTTGTCCTACTCCCTGCGCGGCTAACGGTGCCTGACTCCAGCCTGTTGCCTGCCAAAAAAACTGTATTTCACCTTCAAGATTATCTGCTTTGCTCCGCTCCCTATCCAATACATTCCTGTCTAGTAGTTTAAGTAAACATTCTCCCAGCTACCGAGCAAAGGGCCCGGCTTCTCTGTCTTCATGCAAGTAATTAATAGCCCTATTACTATGGAAGATTTCTGCCCTCGCATCTAGTGTAGACACTTAGACGCTTGTACACGCACTAACGGACAGTATAGTCAGTATAGAATAAGATTCTATCCTAAGAGACCTTTCTTTCTGGATAACACAGTTCTTTAAACATAGGATATTAGATATGATTTGGGATTAGGTTGACATAACCCCAGACTTCTGTCTCCACATGTAGAGCTAAATGTCAAGTCCCCTTCATCCCCTAGTTACACGTCAATCACACGTCATGCTGCTGCGCGCGCATCTCTGCCAAGTATTTCTGCTGACATTGCGAAATTCTTTCATGGAACCACCCATTTATGACATCAGACCTGATGACGTTCTTTAGTTACACCCACTTTAGTTACGCATGTATGTTCTTATCTTTGTTATCAACTGTTACGCCTCCGGCATCTGTTTCACTGTAATGCCTATTGTATATAAATGATTACTTGTCAATAAAGTGGGGTCCTTCACTTCCTGAACCTTCGTGGTGATGGAATATGGAGTCCTCAATTCGAATTGATTTTGGAATAAAGCCCGTTCCGAACCTCTAATACCACGGATTCTGCCTCTTATTTTACTGAGCTATTATTATAGATTTTCCGCATCAAATTAAGTCCCGGTAATTAAATTATTTACCACATATATGGCGCCCGAACAGGGACACTTTCTCATCTCACGCGCCGGAGGTGCGTTGCAGGCCCGGTCTCCTGTCACAGCTGGACGGACAACAACGCGTACCCACAGGATTTCCTGTATCTCCCTCCTGCCGAGCGGGGGTAACTGAGGCTGCGATCAACACCCAGACGAGGCGGTGAGAAGTGCGAAGTATCCCGACCAGAGCCTAGCTGAGAGAGCAAGATCCGAGGTATACAGAGGCCCACCAGTTCCGAAGTTCCGAAGTATCGAGTCGAGTCCAGTCCGGTCCGAGTCCAGTTCAGTTCAGTTCCGAGGCCTTCCGTTCCGAGCTACCCGGTGAGTACCATTGTCGGGGAGGCGTTCTGACGTGCACATAGGTTGTGCCGGTCAAGACGGGTTTGGGTACACAAATCCGGTCTGCACTGTTTCAGCAGTGTATCTGTACTGTTTAGCAGTATATCAAGTATGTCTAGTATATGAAGTCAGAATTATCTAGTTAGTATCGAGTATTATGCTTAGTGAACGGCCATCATTGTGGTTCATTAAATGTTAAATGTTAAATGTTTTAAATACGTTCTGCATATTGTGGTGTGAATGACTGTTCATTATTGTGTTTCGTTGTATTAAACGTGTTCAAAATTAGGTATCAGATCAGATCAGTTCTCAAAATGCCGCTCTTTTCGAAATTAAGACAGATCAAAACTAGAAAAGGGGTACTCGAAGAAGCTGTTCCCATTCCTCCTAGGGACACTCCAGGGTACTTTATGTATCATAAACATGGCCTAGACGCCATATTATTTCTTGATTTATGGGTAGACTACACCAAGGAATTACCAGAAAGTCAGAGGTGGCCCGCAGCTGGGACCTGGGATGCAGATTGCATCGTGAAAGTAGAGGAAGAATTATGGAAAAAGAAAGCTAGACAATCACAGAAAGACGCCATTGAATTATGGCGTAAAGAATCGTATAGACGTACAGAAAAAGCACGTAGACAGGAAGAGAAGAGTAAGGAGAATTTAAATAAAGTTCGAGAAAATATATTAATTGAAGAAGGTACTCGAGTAAAATCAGAACAAGTAGACAGACAACGAAATGCCCTTATGAATGGTATGTATCCTCTCCTGGCCGAAGGATTACCTAAGGCTACTCCGGAAATACCAAAAGACTTGCCACCCCCATTGTTTCCGATAAAAGTACATCCCAAAGGGCATCCCAGAACCGCAGAAGATGTTTTTCTTTCCTCTTATTTAGACGACGCAGCTCCTGAGTATGCTAATGCTGCGCCACAGAGACCGCCTGCAGAGGGGGTTCAACGCCAAGACCCTCTTCCGTCTGTACCTCCGCAACAGCAAACTCCGACACAAGTTCAGGCAAGCACATCTGCTTCGACATCTGTATCCACACCTATAGTTGCTATATCACGTTCGACGAATCCTTTCACATCCAGCACCCCAGGTGGGGCTACCGGAGGTACATCAAACATTTTTTCCACGCCACCCAGAGTAAATAAACTTTCCTTTCAAGAATTAGCCCACCAACGTACGCCCAAACTAGTAACTCCCAACACGCTCAAGGAACTTCTAATAGATTGTAGATATGACCCTGTGCCCGGAAAAGGGGACGAAATGATGCTAGCATCATTACGTATCCGACGAGCTGCTATATATTTAGGGAAGCTACCAGGAATGACTACACACTTAGAAAATATATATCACTTTGTCCAGTCAGGGCGAGATTCTGAGAGTATTAACAGAGCCATGGAGTACCAAAAAGTGGAAATACAGGGGGAACTGTTACGTTTCCTCATAAATTGTGTGATCAGAAATCAAGACCAACCAGGGGTAAATCCGAAAGAAATGCAAATTCTTACCACATGGAGTCAGAATATATCAGAGGGGAGACATGATAAACGATCATGTATAGTAGCTATGTGCCGAAAGATCCGCAAAGAAATAGAACGAATACACGAAGAAAGATTAGCAGTAGACGAACCTGAACAAACCGAAGACGAGGAAGAATTAGAACTGCCCACGGGACAGTTAGAAACCATGGCCTATGTAGGTAGAGGAAGATCTTGCAATAATACTAGATGCTTCACTGATCCGATACGTCCGGTACGTCCAGATAATAGCAGAAATTTCCAAACTCCTATAATAAATATAAGGTCCCCCGAACATTCGTTCCAAGCCGCTGACAACATACTCCGAGAACGAAGGGGTTATCATATACTCGATTCTATGGACGAACAAGAATTAGCCAGGTCAGCCGTTCATTGGGTTGATAGTCCCGGAAAATATAGTGATGATACATTAGCACACACGTTTTTGAACCTCGCCCCAGATGAACAGCGTTTAGCTGGTATCTATATGATTCAACAACTCCTTATATTATATAAAAGCCAACACTCCGACCCTGGTCCCTTACCTGATATATTGACTAAATTACTCACGAATAAATGGAGAGGTTCAGGTACTGAGCTAATTAGAGAAATACTAGAATCCAGAAAGCAGTACATTCTTTTTGTATGTCCCGAACATGTTTCACTGCCCATCAAGGAAAGAACGACGTACTATATGGATAGACAGAATCCCTTACGCGAGGTCCACCCGATAAAAGGTGAGGACAATCAGTTTAAACGTGTGTTTGTATACACACCCATATCTAAAATAGAACTATTGGAAATGAAGAAGGTGGTACCCAGTCATGACAAAGACCCAGCGGGTTTCCACCGAGAAATTAAAGACATGTTGCTCATGGGAGAGTATACCTACCCCGACATTATGACAATATTGAAGGTATTAATGCCTGCGGGCATTTATGAAAAACTCAAGGAAAAGGATTGGGAGGTGGGAGACCAAAAGATAGATTGGACAGCATTAGAAAACGAAGAAAAAGCTCGAGGTCCAGGTGCAGGGCTTGGGGAGAAGACCAAAACACTACCAGGTTTACTAGTACAGGTACTGCCACGTTTATTAACTACGAAAAAGGAAGACTGGGGTGCAATCTCAGCCTGTAAACAAAAACCAGACGAGGACACTAGTGATTTCTACGCCCGATTCGAAAAATGTTTTGGTATAAATAGTGGAATAAAGGCAAGTAGCGAATCGTATCCACATCTGTTTGTGACAAAGTTAGTTGAAAATTCTTTGCCCCAAGTTAAGAATAGAGTATTGAAATTCGAGAGTACCTGGCAAGGTAACACTCCGTCACAAATGTTACAAATGCTACAGTACCATCACAATAGAATTAGAGAGGAACAAGAACATGAACAAAGACGCATGAAAGACACGAAAATGAAAATGCTAGTTTCCCAGACAGTTCCAGCTGACGGTCATAAAAAGGGTATGACACAGTCCAGTGTTTCAACAGGTCCTGTAAAAGGGACATGCAACTATTGTAAACAGCCAGGTCATTATGTACACGATTGTCCAGTTTTAAAACATAATATCGCCATAGGTAATACAAAAGAAAGACCACGGCCACCTAGACAGGATCAGAACCAACAAGGAGCCCCGCAGCATGCACAGTCCATGCCAGCTCCGCAACAGTCTCTGCCGGCTCCACCATCGCAGCCTATTGCTGCCACACAAACAACGACACGACAGATGTACCAGACCGCACAGTATGACTACCCTGATTATCAACGATACTCATGAAACAGCCTAGAGAGGGAAGTTGGCTTACCCCTTATTGAGGTCCCTGTAGATCAAGAAGGACCTTATGTACACAGTGAACTATTAGGCCAAGATAGAAAATTTTTACTTGATACAGGGGCAAGCCGAACAACAATAAAACGTAGTGAAGTTCCAGGGGCACCCCTCTCAGGCTCACAGAATATTTCCCTTGGCTTTTCAGGAAAACCTATCGTTAACGAAGTATCACAGCCTCTTCCCCTTACGATTGGTCCTTTGACACGAACTACAGATTTATTGCTTACTAAATCATGCCCAGAAAACTTGTTAGGTATAAAAACACTGAAAGCTCTAGGAGCTATAATATGTTGTTCTCCGGAAGGAGTAAGATTGTTTTTACGTGATTTCAAAGGGCACTATGTGTCCCGAGACATGGATCACCGACTGCAGACTTTACCCACACATTTATGGGCACAAGGCCCTACAGATGTTGGTTGCATGAACATTACACCATATCGAGTCACACTAAAGGCAGGAGTGGTACTACCACGAATGCGACAATACAAGTTACCACCAGATGCTGTAGTGGCTTTACTGCAAATCATTGACGAACTTATTACCCAAGGAGTGGTTGTGGAAACAGACTCCAATGTATGTAATTCACCGATAATTCCGATTCTTAAACGAACTGATCCAAAGGCCCCGCCAGTATATCGACTGGTCATTGATCTGCGCGAATTAAATAAATGTATTGTACCACAATACCCCGTAGTTCCAGACATTTCTTCATTACTGACAGCTATTGATTCCGAAGCAACATTCTTTACTGTAATTGATCTCAAGAATGCCTTTTTCAGCGTCCCAATAGATCCGGAAAGCCAATACTTGTTCGGATTTAGTTTAAATGGACGAAGCTTTAAATTCACACGCGCACCCCAAGGATTCACAGAAAGCCCCAGCATCTATAGCCAAGCACTGAAACGAGAACTTGACAGTATACACATGCCAGTCAACACTGCCCTGCTTCAATATGTCGATGATCTGCTGATCACCGCTAGAAGCGAACCTGAATGTGAAAAAGCCTCACTGACGGTTTTACATTTTTTGGCCGAAAAGGGGCACAAGGTGTCCCCTTCTAAGCTGCAATTCTGTGCCCAGCGAGTTGTTTACCTTGGTCACTCGCTGTCCAAGGAGGGAAGGCAGCTTACACCAGATCGCATCCAGTTAATTGCTAACATGCCAATACCCAAGACACAAAAGGAGGTGCGGGCTTTTATAGGCCTCACTTCATATTGTAGGCAGTGGATCCCTCAGTATGCATTTCTAGCAAAACCACTCATTCAGTTGACAACACAGGAGGCAGCCACATCGACTGTCCTCCCTTGGACACAGGAACATACATAAGCTTTTGAAAGCCTAAAGAAAGCTTTATGTCAAGCACCCGTTTTAGCAACACCATGTTACTATAAACATTTTACACTCTTTGTTACAGAACGCGAAGGTACTGCTTTGTCAGTACTCACTCAGGAACAAGCAGGATCACACAAACCGTGTGCTTATTTTTCTAGTACATTAGATCCCGTAGCTCAGGCTCTGCCTGCGTGCCTGAAATCAGTGGCAGCAACAGCTTTAGCAATTAGACAAAGCGATGCCATAGTGTTAGGACACCAATTGACAGTACAAGTACCACATGCAGTAGAGGTTCTCTTGAACCGCACACAGACACAACACTTGACTATAGCACGACTCACTGGTTACGAATTAACATTGTTTCAGCCACATATAGAAATCAGACGTTGTAGTACATTGAATCCTGCCACACTGTTACCAGTAAACGGAACAGACCCACTTGCACATGATTGTATTGAAGTTATCACTATCACGACGAAACCTAGACAAGACTTGACAGACGTCCCATTGTCAGATCCAGACCTGACGTTGTATGTAGATGGGTCATGTATGAGAACAAATACAGGAGAGTTAGTGGCCGCGTATGCAGTCACAACAGATACTGAAGTTATTGAAACAAATCGCATAAATACCTTGTCCGCTCAAGTAGCAGAGCTCGTCGCTCTGACACAAGCCTGTATTCAAGCTACGAATAAAAAAGTCAACATATATACTGATTCACGTTATGCATTCGGAGTTGTACATGACTTCGGCGTGCTGTGGCGAGAGAGAGGTTATTTAACTTCTCACGGTACCCACATTCAGCACGGACCCCTTATTCATGCCTTACTAGATGCAATACACCTACCCACTGCAATATCAATTATGAAATGTAAAGCTCATACGAAAGTTACTGATATCATTTCCCAAGGCAATGATTTAGCTGACAGAACAGCTAAACAGACTGCTCAAACTCACACGTCTGACATGACAAAGACAATAGTTCCGACACCAACACATTGCATGACGGTTAAGGATCCCGCTCTTGACGTAATTGACATACAGACACATGCTACACCAGATGAAATAAAGAAATGGACTGAATTAGGAGGGACCCAAACGGATCAAGGATGGATGACGAAGGAAAAATCTGTGTGGTTCCTTCCTGATTCAATGGTCCAAGTTATCATTAACACTGTACATAGTCCAGCGCACCTAGGAGAAAAAGCTATGCTAGACAGCATTCAACACATTTGGTTCAACAAACATTTACGAGCAGCAGCTAAACAAAAAGTCCGTACCTGTATGATCTGTTGTCAGTATAACCCAGGTAAAAGCATTCCCGTAGAACAGGGTGGATTTCAGCCTCCTGATCACTCTTTTGAAGTCCTCCAGATGGATTATATCCAGATGGAACGATGTCGAGGATTCAAATATGTTCTCGTAGTTGTCTGTGCTCTTTCCCGTAGGACAGAGGCATACCCGGTTTCAGATTACACTGCCCCGACTACTGCCAAACAGTTGGTTCGAGAATTCTTCCCACGGTACGGTTTACCACGTGTTGTCTACTCAGATAACGGCCAGCCGTTCTCCTCCGAACTAATGAAACACGTTTCACTTTTGTTAGGCTATCAGTGGAGATTTCACTGTGTCCGACACCCCGAGGCAGCAGGTCTCGTGGAACGACATAATCAAACTCTGAAAATTAGATTGTCCAAAATATGTAGAGAGAAAGGTGTCGACTGGGTAGTAGCCTTACCAGTTGCACTCTTTTACATGAGAATGGTAGCGCACTCTCGAACAGGGCTATCCCCTTATGAGGTGGTCTTTGGTAGACCACCAAATATGTGGGGGACGCCTATACCACGAAAAATAACTGATGTTGACTGTAACATGCTGACAGATTACTTGGCTTCCTTGATGTCTGCACTACAATCTTGTCGTTCACAGGTAGCTGCAGCCTTTCCCGACAACACCGAGGTGAAACCCCATGACGTAATTCCAGGGGATTTGGTGTTAGTGAGGAATTTTGACCGGAAGTCCCAGCTGGATCCTAGGTGGAGATCGCCTCAACTCGTACTGTTAACAACGAGGACAGCCGTGAAGATCGAAGGTCGAAAAGGCTGGATACATTCAAGTCATATCAAGAAATTTCATGGACTACCGTCCGATGTAAATGACACACCTTGCGTGTCTTCACCGATTGACTCAAAGCTTCCTTTGGTTGAACTGAATGACAAAGAACAATACAGACTAAAATTAAGATCTACCAAGTCAGACAATTTGATTGTTTAAGTCCTCTCCAAGGTGAATCGGTCGAATTTGTCCCTGACATGAATCCCCTAGACCTGAATAGAGAAAGACACCGAAGGAAGCGAATGAAACAACATGCGTACTATAAATCACTGCGTAGTCATTGCACAGTGACGTTATTAATTTTGTTTTTCTTATGTCTTTTAATAATAGCTGCAAGTATATTGTTGCACATATATTATCCTATTTCTAAACATGTTCATAATGTTACTGCTGAACATTCCTTTAGTGAACTTCCCCCGCATGAGTTGTCATATAGATTTGCGCTGCGCAACAACACTTTTATTAGTATGTTACATCATTCCCATCAGGTTAGCAATGCTACAAATTGTTGGATATGTGGCCGACTCCCTCCCTATCAGAACTATAAAGGAATTCTGCCTCTCTTCCCATACCCGTTCACACACAATGGCTCCTGTGGAGCATGGTTTAGTGTAATTAATTCCCAAGATTCGAATTCCGCAGTTTATCAAGACAACTGGGTATGGGGAAACCTGCACTTAGTTTTACTTAAGGTCTGCTACCCTGACAAGAAGGGACTTCCCAAAAGAACAGGAACTGATCTAGAAAATGAAGTATATGGATTAGGTAATTTCACGCTTAATCTCATGATCCTGAATGTCGAATCCGAACCTGCACCAATTTTGCCCGCTATGTCAGTATTTCCAGTTAAAGGTGAATTATGTATAAGAAAGAATGGCTCTATACACATGGGCCACAGTAAATGCACCACTGTAATAGAATTCAGTGATCAAGGCAAGTCTACATTTAGAGCTTCTCGCCATTCCTACTTTGTATGTGGTCAGACTGCATATATACGTTTGCCTCTAGATTGGGATGGTACCTGCTACATTGGATTCCTTTTGCCACCTGTTTTTCTAGCTCCTCCTGATTATCATAGAAATACTCATTTAGTACACAATAGAGAACGGAGAGATCTCCCAATAGTCGATTACACTGAGACAGCATGGGAAAAATACACAGATTTCAATAAAGGTCTCTTTCCCTATATAGGTACAGTTACCAATAGTAAGCTGATACGTAGATTAACCAGAACCCTTGAAGCAGTAGTGAACGAAACTATTTCCGCCTTAGGCAATTTAACAGAAGAGCAGTCTGCTATGCGGATTGTTGTGCTTCAAAATCGTCTTGTCCTTGACGTCATCCTGGCCGATAGGGGCGGAGCTTGTAGGGTCATCGGATCAAGCTGTTGCATTTTCATACCAGAAAATTCGCCATCTGTATATAAAGCCATAACTCGCCTTCATAAGATTGTAAGCCAGATACACCAGAATCCAGGCACCTGGACTTGGTCCAGTTGGTTTTGGAGTGTATTATCTACCTTTGGATGGAGGGTCCTATCCTTCCTAGGTATTGGCTTTCTCATACTATTCAGTTGCTGTTTATGCCTACAATGTGGACCAGCGATTTGTGGTCTGTGTGCCACCTCGTGTATCCCACATCCAAGTTTTCATTCAAGATTCCGGAAAAAGAAAGAAGAACAAATGATGCTATATGAACAGATCAACGGATTGATGAAGATTGATATTTCTTAAGGGCAAGTAGGGGACAAGGAGGGAATGTGGAAATATGGATTTTTATGATCAGTTATGTCCCCTATCTTGGACCCCAACGGTTTCATGTATAGATCATAAGTACATGTATGTTTCCTCCAGTTCCAGTTATGAAGACGCAAACACATGTGCGTCCACCGTCAACATGTCCTCTTTCAGATCCGCCATGAATGGGCCGGATATTCTATTCCTAAGTATGAAAGGCCACCGGCTTTATATGGTTCACTTATCCCATTTTACAGTTCAGACGAGTAGGCCCTGATTCTGCCATCAAGTTTTTCTGCCTTCTGCCTCTGAAAGCTCCAGTCTGAGCTCGCATCTGTACCCATGAACTTTGTCCTACTCCCTGCGCGGCTAACGGTGCCTGACTCCAGCCTGTTGCCTGCCAAAAAAACTGTATTTCACCTTCAAGATTATCTGCTTTGCTCCGCTCCCTATCCAATACATTCCTGTCTAGTAGTTTAAGTAAACATTCTCCCAGCTACCGAGCAAAGGGCCCGGCTTCTCTGTCTTCATGCAAGTAATTAATAGCCCTATTACTATGGAAGATTTCTGCCCTCGCATCTAGTGTAGACACTTAGACGCTTGTACACGCACTAACGGACAGTATAGTCAGTATAGAATAAGATTCTATCCTAAGAGACCTTTCTTTCTGGATAACACAGTTCTTTAAACATAGGATATTAGATATGATTTGGGATTAGGTTGACATAACCCCAGACTTCTGTCTCCACATGTAGAGCTAAATGTCAAGTCCCCTTCATCCCCTAGTTACACGTCAATCACACGTCATGCTGCTGCGCGCGCATCTCTGCCAAGTATTTCTGCTGACATTGCGAAATTCTTTCATGGAACCACCCATTTATGACATCAGACCTGATGACGTTCTTTAGTTACACCCACTTTAGTTACGCATGTATGTTCTTATCTTTGTTATCAACTGTTACGCCTCCGGCATCTGTTTCACTGTAATGCCTATTGTATATAAATGATTACTTGTCAATAAAGTGGGGTCCTTCACTTCCTGAACCTTCGTGGTGATGGAATATGGAGTCCTCAATTCGAATTGATTTTGGAATAAAGCCCGTTCCGAACCTCTAATACCACGGATTCTGCCTCTTATTTTACTGAGCTATTATTATAGATTTTCCGCATCAAATTAAGTCCCGGTAATTAAATTATTTACCACAACGCCCTCGTGAGTACATGCTATTACAATAGAAGGGCTGGGCTCTCCGCCCAGGCATTTGCAAAATCCATGTCCATGCATGGAGATTAAGCGGTGACAGCTGAACAAGTTTGATCTTACTCTAAAGGTGGTTGCTATCCTCTCACTGAATTCGGGTGTGGAGGAGTCTGTTGATCAATATGTAATGGGAGACTGTGTTGAAGGCGGCTGATAGGTCCATAAGGATGAGGGCTGCCGTTTTGCAAAGGTCCGGGAGGGTCCTGATTTCGGCGGTTTCGATGAGGGCTGTGTCGGTGCTGTGGTTGATTAGGCAACCAGATTGATAGGAGTCCAGGAGATTGTTGTGTTCTAGGTGTCTGGCGAGTTGCTGGCTGAATGCCTTCTAGTGAATCTTTGCTGGAAAGGGGAGCAGGGAGATGGGCTGGTAGATCTTCAGTTCTGCTCTGCTGGGTCAGCGGATGTTTTTTTCAGTAGGGGCCCCACTTCACCATGTTTCCAGTTTTCAGGGAAGTATGGCGAGATGATGGTGTTCAGGACTTTCTTGAGCTCGTAGCCAATCGTCTTGCTCCCGAGATTGAAGAAGGGGTGGGGACAGTGGTCTATGGGTGAACCAGAGTGCACAGAGTTCATAATGGAGATTGTGGATTGAATTGTGAGAGGCTCCCAATTGGTGAGCAGCTGTTGGGGGTTTGCGTTTGTGGGTGTGAGCAGGCTGATGCTGTAAGTGGCAGGGGGTTAGGGTTTTGAAGTTTTCGTAGTTGACAGATCTTGTCGTAGAAAAAGATAGTCAGGGTGTGTCACAGTTCTAGGGAAGGGGTGGTGTCGTTCTCGGTGGCTGCAGGGTTGGGGGACTCCACAATGGCGAAGAGCTTCTTGCTGTGGTTTGTGCTGGCTTCTATGCCATCTGCTAGAGCATTCTTCTTTCTTTCTTTCAGGAGGGAGTGGTACTTGTTTGTGCTGTCTTAAATGTGGTATGGGTGCCTGTCTCTTTGCTGGTGCGCGACTTCCTTTCTACTTGCAGGCAGTTGCATTTGGTGGATTTCAGCTCCGTGATGAACCAGCTGGCTCTTCTGGCAAGTCATCTGGATTTGGCGGGTTTGGCTGGGGCAAATGTGTCGGCGCATTCTATGCTCCACTTGGAGAAGTTCTTCTTAGTCTGTTCTGTGTCTGAGAGGTGAGAGTTGAGAGCATTGTTTTACTGTTCTTCTTATATCTTTTACCAGTTTCTGCACATGGTGTTGGTGGCATGGTGCCAGTGTTGGTAAGACTTGAGATGGTGAAGTGGATGCTGTAGTGGTTGGGCCAGGTGAGCTGTGAGACGTGGTTATACTGGACTAGGTCTGTGGATGTGAAAATGGGGTAGAGCGAGTGTCCTGCGATGCGGGTAGGGTCGGTGACAAGTTGGTTGAGGCTGATGTTCAGGCTTGCCTTCGGTAGCGGGCCGCTCTGCAGCCACCTTTGAGTAGGTCCTGACAAGGGAGCTGGATGGGAAGAGGAAAAAACAGGGGCATTGGCGGGAAGAAAATGAGAGGGCAAAACAGGAAAGAGGGAGCGAGAGAGAACAAGCAATAATGAGGGAACACGATGTACCACATTTTTTACAATCACAGTCTAACAATAAGCAGTGGAGGGACCATGGCGGAATGAATGGGCCGACAACAGTATTATTGTAGGGGCAGTAGGAAGAACATGGCACACTAGGAGATCTAATAATCAGGCACGAGAGAATGCGGCACACTAATAACAGCAGTGGGGGGGGGGGCACCAAAACCATCCCCAAAGGAGAGTGCTATTGGTGATGGACGATTGGAGGCAGGAGGTCTCTGGCCGCCAGACAGCCTCCCTTCAAAATGGGCATGAAGGGGGGGGGGGGGCTGATCACACCATAAGGCCTGTGCCGGCACCTGCAACACACAGGACACCGCGCTGGGAGACCGTCACACAGGCAGATCGCCCCAAGTGTAATAAAATGTGGCATCCACTCTACCCGGGTCACGACAGCCATGCATGCGGTCCCGCATAGCAGGTCTCGGTGACGGAGATGCCAAACAACAGATGCTTAACTAGGTACCCCAATCAGTATCTCACCTCAATCTCAAGGTCACTCCCGGCATGGGTCTATCCTCACGCAGCGCCAGGGGAATCAAAGGGTGAAGCGGACATTATGCCGCTGCTTCGGTCACTGGTGGGAAGGCGGCAGCTATCTTGTATTCGTCTCTTCCCTGTCCATGTCAGGCTTAACAGGAAACTATATTGCTTTGTCATCAATAATTATGCTGCTCAAAAAAAAAGGACGCAAGTCTGGCGAAGAGTCAGTCACAAAATGTTGAACAGATAACAGCCCAGACCCTTCTAGGCAAACCCATTTCACTGCGTGGTACCTGGCATTTAAAACATACTCTGAAATTCTGTTTTTGCACCTACATAGATAAAACATCACCTGTGTCTCCCCCAACCGTCCTTGGATCCTAACACTAATAACCAAAGTTAAACAGATTTGACACACAAGAGAAAAAAAATGGTGAGAAGGACGACAATGGGATAGTGATTTAAGAGTGGACATTATTTGGAATAAATGGAATTCGGAGTCATATATATCGGGGGGGGTAGTCATGGATGAAGCAATAACATAAGCCTTGAGGCAAGCAATAGAAATAGGTCACCATGCACTGGTTGGGTAGCAGAAGACAGTATTTGATACAATATTACTCATGGTGCACGGTGCCACTCCACCATCTGCTTCTGCTTGTCACGCTCAGATCTCATACACTAAGAACTACAAAGCAGCAACACAATGTAAAACAGGCAAGACACAAATCATCAACTCTTGTATAATGGGCAAGAGAAAATCTAATGTACAAAGTTGAAAATACGCATGTTTAAAAAAATGAAGTTGTGCGAAGAGATACTTCACCTGTTTCATGTGGATTCTGCCAGTCATGCTCAACCCTAAAAAAGGAGCAACCCCATGTATAATGGGTGGGGGAAATCATAAGTAATAAGGTGAAAATCTATCACAAGTTAAAGAAATGCAGAGAGAAATATCAAAAACACTAAATTATTTGCCAAACTCCACGTGGACACAAAGCAGCAACCTTTAATATAAAACAGGAGAAGAAAAATCTGATGAACAAAATACATAATAATACGCATGTTTAAGAAATACGGTTGTGTGAATTTTGAAGACATTTCAATCTGCTTCACGAGGCTTCTGCCAGACACACTCAAGCTTCACAAAGTAGAAACCCTCAATGTAAAACAGGCGACAGAAAATAAAATGTACTAAAATGAAAACATTATGCATGTGAAAGAAATTCAGTTATGTAAATTTTGAAGAGATTTCACCGTCTTCACTGTGGCTTCTGCCTGCCACACAAACCCACACGAGGAGGAGGGAAAACCTGGGGTCATATGTACAAAGAAGTGGCGGAGTGAGGTGTTAGCCATCATGGCTTAACGCCTCACTCCGCCACTTCAGATACGCAAGGCTGCACCATATTTACAAGGATATGGTGCAGCCTTGCGTTTCTCCCTGAGCGGCGCTATAATCAATCGATGAGGGATTCTTTAAGCGTGCTACTCACCCATGAGGGTCTCAAGTCGCTAGCAGTAGGGGGGGCAACTCCGGTCAGTCGGCGAGCTAGGTCTTCAGGGTCTTCCTGAAGATGTGCAGGGCAGGGGTGCGTCTGATGTCGATCAGGAGCTCGTTCCAGGTTTTGGCAGCGATGTAGGAGAAGGTTCTGCCACCTGTTCTTGCTCTGCAGATGCGCGGGGGTTCAGCGACGGTGGCCGATCGGAGGTTCCTCTTGGGTATGTGGAAGGAGATTCTATTGTTGAGCTATTGTGGAGGCATTTGTAGGCATGGGTGAGTATCTTGAAATGTACTCTCTTCTCAATGGGGAGATAGTGGTAGTTGCGCAGGTGTTGGGTGATGTGTTCGTGTCGAGGGATGCCAAGTACGAATCTGGCTGTGGTGTTCAGTATGGTCCGGAGTATGCGGAGCAGAGACTTGTTGATCCCGGTGTAGAGGGGGTTTCCGTAGTCCAATCTGCTGGTTATGAGTGCATGGGTGGCGGTCTTCCTTGATTCAGGGTGGGAGCGTGCATTTGAAGGTCTTTTGGAAGATCCGGAGGGTGTTGAAGCAGGTGGAGGCAACAGCGTGGACCTGTCGAGTCATGCAGATGGAGGAGTCGAGTACCATTCTGAGATTTCTGGCTTGGTCCGTGGGGTTGGGAGGGCTGCTGAGGGCGGTGAGCCACCAGGTGTTGTCTCATGCAAAGGACGAGGGTCCGAGGACGAGGACCTCTGTCTTCTCCGAGTTGAGCTTCAGGCAGCTGCTGCTCATCCAGGATGTGACGTCCTTCATTCCTTCCTGGAAGTGGAGTCTGGTGGTGATGGGGTCTTTGGTGAGGGAGAGGATGAGCTGGCTGCCGTCGGCATAGGATACTATGCTGAGTCTGTGCTGTCTGCCAATGGTGGTGAGGGAGGCCATATAGATGTTGAAGAGTGCTGGGCTGAGCGACGACCCTTGGGGTACTCCGCAGTTGATTTCCGTGTGTTCGGAGAGGAAGGATGGCAGTCTGATTCTTTGGGTTCGGAGAGGAAGGATGGCAGTCTGATTTTTTCGGTTCTGCCGGTGAGGAAGGAGCGGAGACAGTCGAGGACGCCTCCCTGTATGCCGGCGTTGTGGAGTCTGGCGGTGAGTGCTCGGTGGGAGACGGTGTCGAAGGCTGCAGAGAGGTCGAGTAGGATCAGGGCTGCGTTGTGTCCTTGGTCGAGGAGGGTGCGTGCGGATGTCGTGTGTGGCAGCGAGTAGAGTGGTGTCGGTGCTGTGGTTGCTGCGGAATCCATATTGGAAGGGGTCGAGGATTGCGTTTTCTTCGATGAATTTTGTTAGTTGGAAGTTGAAGATCTTCTCAGTGACTTTGGACGGGAAGGGGTGGAGGGAGATGAGTTGGTAGTTCTTGAGGTCGGTGGGATCTGCTGTGGGCTTCTTTAGTAGGGGTCTAACTTCTGCACGTTTCAAGTCATCGGGAAAGATGCCAGTTTTGAAGGTGGTGTTGATGGTGAGTTGTAGTTCCTGAGTGATGGCAGCAGCTCTGTGGAAGATGTGCGGGGGACAGGGGTCCGTGGGGGCTCCTGAGTAAATGCCTTTCATGGTCGATGCGGTGTCTTCGGTGGGGACTGGGGTCCAGGAGGAGATGCTGGGCTGGCTGGCATTGCTGGGTTTCGGAGTCCGGTGTCTAGTCGTTTAAATTGTTGTAGAGGCCCTTGATTTTCAGATGGAAGTAGGAGCTGAGCTTGTTGCAGAGGTCCTGGAAGGGTGTGATGTCCGTGGTTTCGCTGGGGGTTTTGGTGAATTCCTGGAGGACGCTGAAAAGTTCCTTGGAGTTGGTGAGGATCTTGTTGTGGATGAAGGTCATTTTTGTGGATCTGATGTGTTGGTGGTATTCCATCATGGCGTTCCGGTAGGTGGTGCGGTCTTCTAAGGATTTGCTGTTTCTCCAGTTCTTCTCAAGACGTCTGCAGGTGCATCTGGCTTCTTGGAGGTCAGTGGTGAACCAGGTGGCCTTTCTTAGGCGCTGTCTGTCGGGGATACGCAGGGGTGCAAGCTCCTCTGCGCAGTTGGTGATCCATATTTGGAGTTCTTTAGCTGTGAGTTTGGCGTCAGTCGAGGTCGTGGGGGCATCGCGGTTGAGGGTGGAGTTGAGCTGCTCCTCAGTGACCTTGCTCCAGTTTCTTCCATGAGGGCGGGGTGCAGGTTTGGGCGGCGTGGGTTTGTTGATGTGGAAGTGTACGCAGTGGTGGTCTGTCCATGGGGGTTGGGTGGTCTGGCTGAAGTGCATGTTGTTACTTCCCACAAAGATGGGGGTCGAGGGTGTGTCCTGGCTTTTGGGTGGTGGTGGTGACTAGTTGTTTCAGTCCGAGGTTGACAAGGTTGTCCAGGAGGGTGGCAGAGTTGGGGTTGCTGAGGTTGTCCATATGGAAGTTGAGATCTCCGATGAGCATGTAGTCCATGGATGCTATGGCATGGGGCGCAATGAGGACGGCGAATGTAGTGGTGAACGCAGTTCCAGGTTCCGGGAGATCTGTAGGCAAGGGTGCCTCTTAGGGTCATTCTGGGGCTGGTCTGGATCTGGAAATGGAGGTGTCCGGTGGCGGGCGGGCTATCGCCTGAGGTCGTGAGTCGGAGGGAGCGTTTTTGTGCGATTGATAGCCCTCCTCTTGGGCGGTCCTTCCTCTGGATCTTGTATCCGTCGGGGATGGCGGTGGTGATGTCGGGGGCTGAGGTGGAGTTGGTCCAAGTTTTTGTGAAGAAGGCGACATCTGGCGAGTGGGTGTCAAGGTGGTCCCAGATCTCTACAGCGTGCCTGTGCAGGGATCGAACGTTGAGGAGGATGCACCTCAGGGCTTCGGTGGTGTTGGCGTCCAGCGTGGTGCAGAGGGTGGTGAAGGTTTGGCGAAGGTTTGGCGGCAGTGACGGCTGGAAAACTGTCCGTGGGTGGTATTCGGCGTGGACAGTTGGACTTTGTTGTTCCTTCCGGGGAGGAGTGAGAGGAGGGCAGCTGAGTGGTAGCGTTGGGTGGTCGGGGATCCAGGGTTCCTGGCGCTGGTCACGGTCAGCTCGCAAATGGGCTTGCCTTTGGTGCGCACGCTGCGCTCAGCCACAATTAAATAGGGAAGGGTGTAGGAAAGCGCAGCTGGAAGTTGGGAGAGGGAACCAGCAGGGGTGAGGGGTCACTGGGGCAGCAGCGGCCGGAAGGGAAAAGGGCAGAAACAAACAAAACAAAACAGAGAATGACAAAAGAACAAATAACAGATCACAAGTAAAAATACAGAGGCACAATGACAGCAAGATAGAAAAAACAGGCACAATAACAAAGGACAGAAAAACAGGCACACAACAACACAGACAGCAGCGGAACCAGCAGAGGAGCAAGGCTCTCCCACTGGACCACCAGGGATGAGGTGCAGGCAGGAGCCTGCGCGTGGAGGAGGGCCTCGAACACCTACCAGCTCAGAGGTAAGCGGGGTCAGTGGCACAACAGCGGAGCTGCTGGGGGAGAGAGCAGGTCTCTGTCTAGGAGGTCAGAGGCCGTGTGTGGAGAGAAGACATGAGGGGGCATTGATTGGGAGAGATAACGTGCAGGAGCAAGATGAACAGAACACCAAAACAGCATCCATATTAATAAAATAATGTATCTGCTAAAATGTGGCAGACCTAAACTTCATTAATAAGCACACTTCTAAATGTCTAATCAATATTGTTTCAAGTGCAATACCAATAATTCATCAATTACCATATTTATCATAAAAATCATTCAAAATATTTTTTTTCCTATAATTGCACATTTAGAAAGAGCTTTGACCCTATTAAGGGGGCTAATGGGCTGTTATCAATAACTTATGAGGGATGGTGGGCACGACAGCTGCTGGAGCAGAGGGAAGGTTGCTGCCGCTGGAGCACTTTCATAGGCGGGGGCCTCGGGAAGGTGATGGTGATCAGGGCTACTGCACGGAGCGACCGCGCTAGGGGATGGCATTGAATAATGCAGGCCTGTGGGGCTGGGACTGATTGAGCAAGGAGTGGCAGCAGTTGCTGCAGCAAGGACTAAGTGCACTGTTGCAGAGATAAATCGTGTTAATTGCAGTAGGTGGTGGCGGGTGCTGGATATGTTGATGATAACTATTGGGGCAGGCAGAGACTGCTTCTCCAGTCAACACTGGCGACTACTTTGTCAGCAGAGGAGGATAGTGAACGTTCCAATAGTGTGTTGCAGGGAACAAAAAGGGGTTACTACTGGGTACAGGATGTATGCAAAAAGAAGGAGACCCCACTCGCCCGCTACTTACATGGAGCATCTATAAATTCCGCCTTATAGTTGCCTCCGTTGTTGATCTTTTAAAGGCATGTCATTTGTCCGTAATGTGGCCACTTCCAGGTCTCAAATAATTACACAGCAAATATCAAAAATGTCACACACAGCTATCTGAAACCATGGCAGCTATGCGACTGCTAGTGAAGGCAGATACAGGGTGTCTTGCAAACTCATGCACGCAGGCGGTACCTGCACCAGCCTCACCCGTACTCTAGCTTCTAGCCCAGGGCCGGCCTTAGTGCTGGTGGCGCCCTGTGCAACAATGTTTGTTGGCGCCCCCCCAATGACCACCTCCACCACGTATTCTCTCACTAGCACCCTTTAACAGTGACCAAGTCTCCATAACCACACTCTCTCAGATGCATTGAATAAGTTATATAGCGCCACACATACCAGTGTAGGGTGTCCGAGCACTTTGCATCACACACATATTACACAGAGACAATCAATCATACCTGTGTAAATCAGTATATAGGAAATGTTACATAAGCCAAAGGACTAAAAGTGTAGGAGTCACGTCATCTATACTGGTAGGCAGTATAGTTTAAGAGTGCTTGGTGTGGAGAAGCACAAACTCAGAGTCGAAAAAGAAACAGCATAGTTGGGAGTTTTCTTTAATGATAAGAATTGATTTCTAGCCAAATTAACCCATTTTGCAACATTAATCAATGTTCTAATAATGTATACTTTGCAGAGTGTATGCAGCTCAAGATGAAACGTAATAGCTCACTATTCTATATTAGGACTTTAAGTTATAAATTGCAAGTAAAATAAAAAAAGGATGCCTCTTTGAAAGCAGTAACCTGCTGATCTTTTTACATCATACGCATTCTGTAATCTACTTGGTACACGTTCTTTGAAGCAGGCATGGGGGGACCCAGGGGGTGCAGGGCGCGAGCCAGGTCTCCCCCTGGGTGGCTTCGCACAATGGAGCGGCCACCCAGGTGTAGGTTAGGGGATTTAATTAGGTGGGCGCGCGGCGCGGGGAAGCTGATAAGTAGAGGGAGGCAAGGGCGGGAAAATCACTGCGCCCTCGGGAGCGGGGAGGAGGGGCTGGTTTGCACTTTTTGTCCGTTTTGACATACCGTAGGCCTGCGTCGGAAGGATGTCGTCACAGGAGGCGGTGCGGGAGGCGGTCCGGGTGCTCTGCGAAGCAGGCAGAAGCGACCTGCTGAAGCCTGGAGTTGCTGGACAGGCATGGGTGGGCCTCACTCATGCACCGCGGAAGTCCAGCAGTGGGGTCACGAAGGCGGTGGCGGCCTGCTTATCCCCGGGGCCCCAGCAGTTGAGGAGGTCCCGCAGGGTCCGGAGGTGGGACTGGAACCGGCCCGTTTTGAGGGTGAGGAGGCGCAGGCTGGCCCTTCCGACGAGGGGTCCACATTGCTGCAGGTACGTGCGCCCGCCCGCTTTGCTGTGGCCAGGAGGCGCGCTACAGTGAGGGGAAGGCGGGGGCGGTCCCTTGCATCGGCCGGGCTTCGTGGGAGGAGCGCTGGGGGCAGGGCCGGCGTGCAGTCTTTGCGTGCTACACGCGGACGGAGGGCACGGAGTTGTGATGGGCTGGAGTCCCCCGGGCCGGTTCAGGAGCAAGCTACTCCCCCACTGTCAGGGCCTGAGGGGTTGGGGTGGCATAGCACTCCTCAATTGGTACAGTTTAATGGGCAGACTTTTCTGTTGAGCCCAGCACCAGCATTGCCTGTGCTCTTTAATAAGGATATAACTTCTGAGTGCCCCTCTGGGGGGACACCGGGGATGGTGACGCTGCAGGGTGTGGTGGGGGCCCCGGGTGCGGTTGGGACGGGGGCAGGCCAAGCAGGAGGAGGCGCACTGGGGCCGAGGAGTGAACAGGGAGGGGTGGATTACCCGCAGTTGCCTGACAGATCGCCTGCAGTATTAGGCGCATGCCCCCTGGTTTCGCAGGGTGATTTCAGCGGCCAGGTTGCGGAGCGGGGTGCTGTCGGTGTGTCAGGGCACAAGCCAGGCGTTCTCCCTTTGTCGGGGGTTTCCACACCCAGGGTACAGGATTCCCAGGAGGGACAGTGGGTCTGGGTGGGCAGTGGGGGTGCTCCGGGAGTTGGCAGGAGTGGGTTTTTGGGAGATGGAGGGTTTGCAGTGGGCGAGAAGGAACAACAAGGTTTGAGCGGCTTCCAGGAAGATATGCCGGTTTTAGCCACGCGGTTTGCGGCCGGACAGCGCTCCAGACGGATGGAGCACACTGCGGCTCTGTCTGGGGGGCCTACTGCGGGAGGGCGATCTGGAGCGGATTTCCTTTCTCAGTTAGGTCACCCCTCCGCTAGCACGGATGCACAGTGGCATTTGGGTTCTGGAAGTGGGGGCTTTTTGGACAAGATGGGGGACAGTGGGGCACCTTCTGGTGTTTTGGGTGCTTTGGGGAGTATGGAGGTGGACAGTGAGGAATTGGAGGATGGCGAATTGAGAGACGGGGATGGTGACGTGGGGAAAAGAGTGGGGAAAGCTGTGAGGGGTCAGAGGGGTTGTTTGGGGCAACCACATGTGCTTAGTTTTTTGCAGACGTCTAGTGCGGACAATGCAAAGGAACAGGCTCTGGCAGCTACCAGTCGCAAGCAAGTGGACCGGCCAGGCAGCAGCCTTCGATCAGCTCCATTGTCTACAGGTACGACGGGGTGGTGGTCGGTTTGGCAGCCAGGGGGTCAACCGCCGAAAGCAACCAGGTCTATTGGCATTGGGGGGATACTTTGGGGGACAAGGCATCTTCTGAGCAGCGGGGTTCTTCAGGGGGTGAGGGGAGGGGGGGGGCTGCCTCCGTCCCTGGGTCACAGCCTCTTGCGGATCAGGGTAAGGGTGCCCCGGAGGCAGTGGAGGAAGATAAAAATATACACAAAAAGTTGCCTTACATGGGGATTGCTATGCCGTTGGGCTCGCATCTATCAGAAAAGACAAAAAGCAGGATTTGGCGTCATGAATTTGTGGATGTTTTCAAATTGTTGCACCGTGATATTCAGGCAAAGGAGGGCTCCAAGGAGGAGGAGTGGGAGCTGGCGAGGCGTCCTAGGGTACCTAAGACTATTGAGAACTGGTCTTCTGCGTTCCTGATATATGCCAGCGTATATTGTGAAAAATATCCAGATAGGGCGGTAGCGATTTTCAAATACATGAATATTATTCGGAAGGCTCAGAGTTACTTTGGGGGTTTCGCATGGCTGTCATATGATGAGGAGTTTAGAGCTCGTCTAAGTGTGTCTCAGGACAGACCTTGGGGCGATGTGGATTCCGAGCTGTGGCTACAATGGATGGCGTCTTCTCAGCCGCCTGCTACTACGCACACGGCTAGTGGTTTACCTATCTCTTATCGGCCCTTTCCCGCTCGTCCCGCCCAGCCTGGGGCGGTGTTTGGGGGCAGAGGTCAGTCCCCTATTTTTGGAGCCTGTTGGAATTTCAACAGGGGTTTCTGCAATAGGCAGTTTTGCAGATATAAGCATGAGTGTTCCCAGTGTGGTGGACGACATCCCCTCACACAATGCTTCGCTGGCCAGCGGTTCGGTGACAAGGGCAGGGGGCAGAGGGGAAGAGGCAATGCTTTCCAGTTTGCAGGAAAGGGGTCCTACTCCGGTTAAGTTGGAGATTTTGGGGCAATGGTTGCAGGAGTATCCAGATGTTGAGGCCGCCAGCAGACTTTTTTGGGGTTTCAAGGACGGCTTCAAAATAGGTTACCAGGGGCCGAGACTGGGTAGGTGGTCCGATAATTTGAAGTCCTCTAAGGAGTTGCCACAGGTGGTTCAGCTGAAGTTGCAGGGTGAAGTGGAGGCCGAAAGAGTTGTTGGTCCTTTTTCCAGCTGTCCTATGCCCAATTTGATTGTCTCTCCACTGGGGGTGGTCCCCAAAAAGAAAGCAGGGGAGTTTCGTATGATACACCACCTGTCATGGCCTGAGGGCTCCTCCATTAATGATTTCATATCGCCCGACGATGCATGTGTGTCCTACGCTTCCGTGGATGATGCCCTGCGTTTGGTTAGATCGGCAGGGTGGGAGGCTCAATTGGCCAAGAGTGATATCCAATCTGCTTTTAGGCTGTTACCCATTCATCCTTCTGACTTTGAACTTTTGGGACTGCAGATGCAGGGGGCTTTTTATGTAGATCGGATGCTTCCTATGGGCTGCTCTATCTCTTGTGCCCTCTTTGAACTGTTCAGCACGTTTTTGCAGTGGCGTTTCACTCAGGTTACTGGTCATGCCCTCATTTGTCATTATTTGAATGATTTTCTTTTCATTGGCGTTCAGGGCACAGGTCAGTGCCAGGAGGCGTTGTTGGCTTTTCAGAAATTGGCGCAGGAGCTGGGTGTGCCCTTGGCCCCGGATAAGACAGAGGGTTCGAGTACGACGATGGTGTTTTTGGGTATTGAAATAGACACCGTTGCTATGATAGCGAGGTTGCCAGCTGTGAAAGTTCAGGAAATCACTGCATTTTTGTCCTCTGTGATTGAAGAGCGCAAGTTGGAGCTCCGGAAGGTGCAGAAGCTGTTGAGTTATCTTAACTTTGCATGCAGGGTGGTCCGTGCTGGGAGAACGTTTTGCAGGAGATTGGGAATGGCCATGTCTGGGGCTTTTCTTCCTCACCACAGAGTGCGTATTTCAGCGGCTACACGGGCTGATTTGGCTATATGGTTGACTTTTCTAGCAGATTTTAATGGTGTGTCTTTGTTTTTTGCGGACGAAGACATGATTTGGCAAGTGCAGATCTACTCGGATGCATCTGGTGCGCACGGCTTTGGCGTCTTTTGGGACGGCCGTTGGTGCGCGGAGAGTTGGCCACGTCATTGGATGTTGCAAGGTCGCAGTATTGCTTTTCTAGAGTTTTTCCCACTTTTGGTTGCCCTGTATGTTTGGGGCGATGAGTTTCAGAATCGTTCAGTGCTTTTCCACGTTGACAATTTAACGGTGGTACAGTTGATTAACAAACAGAGAGCCAGGGATTTGAGAGTATTACGCTTACTGCGCGCTTTTATGCTAAAATGTTTACAGCTCAATGTTGTGTTTAAGGCGCGGCATATCCCGGGAGTGCATAACAGTATCGCTGACTCTCTGTCTCGTTTACAGTGGGCGAGATTTCGCAGGCTGGCCCCTGGGGCGGAACACACCAAGACTCCAATCCCGCAGTGTGTCTGGGAATGGGGGGATTGAGACTTGTCGCTTTCGTGGAGAACTCCATAGCGGCTTCTACGAGACGGAGCTATCAGCAAGCGTGGAGAGAGTTCTTGAGCTATGGTAAACTGTGTGCCGAGAATAGGGGGAGTTTGACCGATGCTCACATGGTCCTAGGTTTTGTGTTACACTTGATTGACAAAGGTCTCACACATACTACGATTTCTGGCAAGTTGGCGGGGATTTCCTTTTACGAGCAGTTGTGGTGGGGGAGGGATCTGGTTCAGGGGGTTTTGGTGAAAAGGGTCCTCAAGGGTTTAAGCAGGGTGCAGGCAGGGACGAAACAGTTACGCAGGGCGGTGACTTATGATTTGCTGCGAAGAATGCTGCGGCAGCTACCTTTGGTATGTTATGATGAGTCTGAGTGCAGGCTGTTTAGATTATGTTTCTTATGGTTGTTTTTTGGGGCTTTCAGAGCTTCGGAACTGCTTGGGCTGCGACATAGGCCAGGTATCCGCAGTGATGAAGTATTTGTTGAGGGGCACAGGTTGAGCCTTTGGTTGAGAATTTCAAAGACGGATCAGCTGGGCAGGGGTAAATGGGTTTTCTTAAACAGAAGTGAGGATGGTTTATGCTGTCCTGTCGGGGAATGGGAAAGTTTCAAGGCTTCTAGTGGTTTTGCTCTGGGACTTGTATTTTGCCACGCCTCGGGGCAACCTATTTCCGTGGCCCAGTTGCTGGCGGTGATGAGAAAGGTACTTCTCATTTTGGGGGAAAACCCTTTATGTTTTGGAACACACTCTTTTCGGATCGGGGCAGCCACAGAGGCGGCCAGGTTGGGGTGGTCCTGGGCAGACATATGCCGTATTGGGAGATGGAAGTCCAAATGTTGTGAGAAATATGTTCGGAAAGTCTCTGCATAGCTCCTCGTTTTCTTTGGTTAATCATCGTTTTTCTGTCTAGGTATGGCACCGGGGCCCGTACATTCGAAAAAATCAACATGGATAGTAGGACACTCCTTCGTTAAATGGGCTGCAGTCTATGCCGAACAACAGATGTGTGGGCGTTCCCTTGGACTGCGCAGTGCCAGCCACGAGGTGGTATGGAAAGGCAAAGGGGGAATGCGTTGGGAGGGTTTGTTTCCGGTGCTGGCCACGATGTGCTCTGGAAGGGGACCGCCGCATTTGCTAATTATTCATTTGGGTGAAAATGACCTGGTTGATTTGTCAGGGCTGTCGCTAATAAAGTTGATGAAACATGATCTGGAGGTCCTCCAGGCTACCTGGGAGAGCACCCAGTTGATCTGGACAGAGTTCATTACAAGGTTGCACTGGAGAGGAGCACGTCATCATGCAGCTATGGAAAAAGCGAGACGGAAGGTTAACCGTACTATGAGACACTTTTGTGAGGGTCATGGGGTGCGGGTCCTCGCTCATCCCAACATAAAATGCACCGAAGGGTATCTGTTTCGTGAAGATGGGGTACATTTATCTACAATGGGGCAAGCATATTACCTGCTGGAGTTACGGGATTTGATTGCGCAAATTTGGAAGGAACAGATATGGTGCTCTTGAAAAGGGGTTTGTTGCATTACCACCAAGTTGCTGGGTGGGGCAGGAAAACTCTGTTGGTTTTCCTGGGTGGCGGGGTTTTGCTGGGGGGGTGGGCAGCCTTGAGCGGGTTAGCCTATCCTCCAACGGGGGAGGGGGGGAGCAGTCACGTGAACAGGAAATGAGAAGTAGGGGAAAATGCACACAGGGGTCAGTATTCTGTTTAGGGGTGGGGTTTTCTACATTGGGGGTAGGTTTTGGGGAGATTTGAAGACAAACTTTGGAAAGTTATTGCATTGCAGAAAATTATGATTTGGCACCTGTCTTAATAAAGTGGCCTTTTTTGCTAACAAGTAAATGGTGGTTGGTGATTTATTGTGCGAGGGGGGATCCAGGGGGTGCAGGGCGCGAGCCAGGTCTCCCCCTGGGTGGCTTCGCACAATGGAGCGGCCACCCAGGTGTAGGTTAGGGGATTTAATTAGGTGGGCGCGCGGCGCGGGGAAGCTGATAAGTAGAGGGAGGCAAGGGCGGGAAAATCACTGGGCCCTCGGGAGGGGGGAGGAGGGGCTGGTTTGCACTTTTTGGCCCACCCACCCACCCTTTTTTCATAGCCATTGTTTTTCTTCCCCCCCTTTTTTCTTGGTGTTGGCATTAAGCCGATGTTCTTTTCCTTTTGCCACGATAAGACAGGTTTTTTCTTGTGTTGTTTTTTCAGGCCTGATAGTGTCCTGGGTAGGCGGGGTTTTGCTGGGGGGGTGGGCAGCCTTGAGCGGGTTAGCCTATCCTCCAACGGGGGAGGGGGGGAGCAGTCACGTGAACAGGAAATGAGAAGTAGGGGAAAATGCACACAGGGGTCAGTATTCTGTTTAGGGGTGGTGTTTTTACATTGGGGGTAGGTTTTGGGGAGATTTGAAGACAAACTTTGGAAAGTTATTGCATTGCAGAAAATTATGATTTGGCACCTGTCTTAATAAAGTGGCCTTTTTTGCTAACAAGTAAATGGTGGTTGGTGATTTATTGTGCGAATTAACCCTCTGCACTAACTTCACCGAAGTCAAAACCTCAACTATACAAAATGCTGATCTCTCGCCAGGAAGATCATTAGTCACACGAGTTATCTTGACATTTATGTGAGGCCTGGTAATTGCCGGGGAAGGAAACGCTGCAGCAGGTGCTTCAAAAGCATAATTAACTTTCAAACACGACGCCCCCAGGAAGCCAGCACCCGGTGCGGTGGCACCGGTCGCACCGACCTAAAGCCGGCCCTGGTCTCGCCCTTCTGAGACCTACGGTGGCACACTCCTAGTACTCGATCGCCTAACTAACGCTCTCCCAGGACCCCAAGGAAAGGTCGAAAAAGTACTGTTGCCTCGGAGAGCTTCAAAATGAATGAAAAATTGCATAGTACGCTGAGTACACGCATGCGCACTAGATCGGCAGCACACAAGGGAAGCTTAAAATATCTATTCTATGAAAAATTCCATAGTTGGCATGCGAGGGGGAGCGCATACAGACAGGGAGTGGAAAACGACGGAACACCGGAATCTTAGTCACGCCGTATCAGGCTTACTTATCACTGTTCCGACAGGAATTTTCTCCGCCGTAGTTTCAGCCCAGCGTCAGACGGCGCTGCAGGGATCAGGAGTCAGGCTGTACCTCAGCTTGCTGACTGAAGTGGCTGTTTGGCACTGGCAGACAGTCAATCCATGCCAGAGCCACTGCCCACCAGTATTAGCGAATCCTTATGGCTTGATGCACTTCAGCAGGCAAGCACGTGGTGCCCGTGACCGCGGGGGCAGGCCAAATTACAGGGCTGTCATTGGTAGACGTTTGCGCTCTACCAGATTGACGGCCCTGTAAACCAAACTGAACAGCAAAGAGGGGTGTGATGGGACTCTGTGCTGCCTGTTTCTGCACGTTTTACAAGTGCTCCTCTCCACAACCCCTCCTTTTCCTTAGCTGCCCTTTTCAGTGTCCAAAGTGAGCTCTGCAACTTGCATTGAACTCCACTGTGATTGGCTGTCAATGTCATGTGCTTTTCAGTATGTTATACACACAATTCACCATATCCAATTCATTCACATTGTTATACAGTTCATTCAGTATTCTTTGCAACGCAATGTGATTCATATCCAATTTCAGTGATGTCCATATTCATTTCAAGAACAGTGTTATCTGCCTCACTTATTTATATCAATTTCAAGGGTTCTCATATTTAAACGATTCTGTAATGCCATTATTTTAATTAATTTTTAAATTAACTTTTGTATTATATTAACTCTATCCAAAACAGTATAGTTACCTGCAGTAAATGACAGCACCTTAACACACGAGGCAGCTTATTTTTTAATACATTAACAGTCCTGCAGTATCCCTCTTTTCTCAGAATTGTTGTTTCACACATCAGTATGGAACCTCCAAAGCATAGTGGCATTCATCAAAGCTGAAATGGGGCCAAGAGGACTCTTCGGGTACTAATAAATTTGGACCGTTTGTACAGGAATCAGTGTGTATATACATTCCCATCAAGCCTCCATCCTTCCCCTAATTCTATTCTTTGGACTTACACTACTGTTTGGGGACGCCACGTCCCAGATGCCATCGTGCCAGGAGGCACGCACCTGCATCTACGGGCAGGGAGAGGAGCCTTTTAGCGCTTAAAGCGCTCCCTGAACTCCCGCAGCGCAGGTTACTCTTTGAACTTATGACACTTTCTGGGGACTCCACATCCAGCTGGCATCGTGCCAGGAGGTGCACACCTGCATCTACGACAGGGGAAGGAGCCTAGCTAGTGCTTAAAGCATTCCTCCAACTCCCGCAAAGCGGGACATGTGTGGGCCGTGGCTGGGCATGTCCTCCACCGGTCAGAGCCCGGAGGAAACTTAACCTGGGCCCACCCTCTGACATCGTGATCCTGGGGTAAGTGCTCTCTATTTTTGTACTGGAGAGCTGAATAACATCGTGGCTGGGTTAACGTGTTTGGGTATAACTCTAACTTGGTTGCTATTCTGTGGATACTGACTCTCATGATCTTAAGGTTTCTAATCTGCCAAATTACAATTGGCAAACACAAATCCCCAGGAGGTTCAACAAGACGACCTTCTCCCCCTAAGACTACCAGCATCGACAAAATGTTGCAGAGGGCTATGTGGATAATTTCCACAGAAATAGCCCTGACTGAGAGGAGATTATTTCTGGGAGTCCCAAATGATTCAGGCTTGGATGGCTCCTTATCATACAGCCCAACTGGTACAAACAGTGCAGTGGACCATTTGGGGCTGGCTAACAACCAAGCCAGTGATGAGAAGGCAAATTTGGTCCCTAATCTAATGGGGACACACCTGAAAGTTACATCTTGACCTTCTCCACCGCCAAACAGCATAAACAGCGGCTCTCGTCTCAGTCCCCTCTAGCCCCTGCTAGCTTATGTGCTGACTCAAACATTTCTTACCCTTATAATTCCAGCCTTGCGGGGACCATGCATACACCTCATTGGGCTGTGGACCTCATGGAGTCCTATTTTGGAAAAATTAAAGACTATCTGCATAAAGAACTTTCCTCGTTGACATTGGGGTTGGAGGCCGTCCAAAGGGGTCTCGATTGCGTTATATCCCCAGCAAAAGCAAGTTGTATGTTCAATACTGGTAGCAGAGGATAGTGCCCAGGTTATGACCTCAACTGCCAACACAAACAGGTTAAGGACTCTAGCACCCTGCAACATAGTATAACAACCACTCTACCTAGAGATGCTGTAATTAGCCATGGTGAAGGGACAGAGGTTGTGGGTATTTTGCACACATCAAAAGCATTAGGAGTTCTTGAGGCCTCGTTGTCCTTTAACACTGGATCTGCGGGGACACCTCGACCTATGCTAAATAAACAAAGGCAACCAACGATCGATCTCCCCCCAGTATCTTGCCCCTACATGCTTGTTTTAGTAGCAGTCCCTGAGTTGAATGTGAATCAAAAGGAGGGCCAGGACGAGCTGACTAATAAATGTTTAAATTAGCTGGTCCAACAGAGGAAGTTCCCTAATTATATGACTAATGAGATTTTGTTCACACGGAGAGTGTGATGACTGGGGTCAGGCCCAAGGATCGTTGTGGTGATCGTATAATTATAAACTTCAGATCGCCCAGGTAGTGCAAAGGTTATTATTTGGCCCACTTCCCCAACCAAGGAGAGAGTCTAAGGTTGAGTTATTTCCACTGGGGTATTTATATAGACCGTCTTGTTTTAGGGAATGTGATCATTTTGAAAAAAAAAAGCTCATGTCTTCGCATTGGCCCTGTAAGGACTCCCATTGAGCATGTGAGGAGGCCTATTGGTTTTACAGTTCCCAACTCGAATCATTTTGATGCCCTAAATGGGGTGGAGTGACTATCCCCTGACAGGAAAGGTTCTCCCAGGTTGTGCTCTCCATTAGAGAAGGGCAGGGGAACTATCCAAGGTGGTAGGGCACACAACGATGACAAGGGCAAGTCGCGGTTTGACGTCACCGGGTTGGCTCTCAACTAAAGGTCAGTCAAGTTATGGGCATTTTTTACAAAAATGCTCCAAATGCTCTCAAACTTCTGAATCTTTTTCGAGAATGTCCCTTTGGGGCTCAAAGTTCCCATAACAACAATCCAAGGTTGCTAAAGCTCTGGAACCCTGGAGCCTAATCCTTCTTCCCTCACACTCCATTCATTCTTCTTCACCTTTTACTCCTAAACGCTTGTTCTGTATCCCTTGGATTTCACATTTTCTTTACGCTTTGCGTGATAAAGTGAAGTTAACAAACGATTATGTCCTAAAATATTCATCACTCTGTCTATTTTAGGGCAGTCTAATACCTCAGGCCTCATGCCTCCGTTTTTATTCCTCATTCCTTATCACTCATCCCTATCTCCAATTTACTTTGTCTTCGTGACTCAGTGATCACCCCTCACTCATCAAACCTCCCTCTTTAACCCTTATTCTCCACTTATCACTCTTCAATTCTTATTTATCAATTCTAATTCCTCACTCCTAATAATTTATCCCACGCTCTTCTACTTTCACACCTCATACCTCACTCTTTATCTCTCATTCCTCATCTCTCACTCCACATTCTTTTCAATTTCACCTCATTATTGTTTATCTCTTAGTTCAGATTTCCCATCGCCTCAATCATCATTTCCCGTTCCTCATTTCTCATTCTGTCCTCATTGTTCTTCATTCCTTGCTTCCTGTCCCTAACCCCTCATTTCTCATGTTTAACTTCTCATTCTTCATCCCGCAGCATTCAGCTAACTTCTTTCCTTCCCAATACCTCATCGTACAAGCCTCACTGCTTACTTCTCGAGCCAGATTTCTTGTCCCTCACTCTTCACATTTTTCACTGCTCAGGCCTCAACCCTTGGTAATCATCCCTCACCTCTCAACCCTCCCACCTCATTCTTTACCCCTCTTCTCTCACTGCTTGTCCTACAGTTCTCCTGTCTTACTCTTCATTCTTTAATCCTCACTCATTACCCCTTGTCCCTCAATAACCTTTCAAACCTCTGTCTTAATCTCTCACTCACCATTTGTTACTCTTTAACCCTCGCCCCTTACTCCTCATTCCTCTTCCCTCACCCTTCTTCCTTGCTTTTGCATGTTTACTCCTCATTCTTAATTTCTCAGCCTTCACTCTTAATCAGTCATCCCTCACTTCCCATCCTTCACTACTCATCTCTTGCTCCTCATACTTCATGAAACACTCCTCATCTCTAACTACTTACTCTTCATGCCTTATGTTCATGTCCTTATCCCCATCCTTCACCCCTTCATTTCTTATCTCTATCCTCACTGATATATCTTTTACTACTCTTCCCTAACATTTCATCCCCGCACTGTGCCTATAGGTACAGTGATGAAATATTGAGTGTTGTATTCCTTCTAACATTTATTTGATGGTTGTTAGACATTACAATCCATGCAAATAGAACACATGCCTTTATCACGAATATAATACAACGTGCTGATCTTTACAAGCAGGGCATGGTATTACATAATGGACCCCAACCACACATTTTTGTGGCATGTATATCTGTGTGTGTGTATGTATGTATGTGTATATATATATATATATATATTATTCATTCCAGATTGCTCCTTCTGTCTCCCCTCGCCCAAGGCAGGCAGGTCGATCGGTGTCGGCGGAGCGCGCCGACTTTAAGATTCCCAAATATATTAAGTGTAACGACCACCACCGAGCTTTTCATTCACCAGATCTCTTTATTTGGTAACGGGTTTCGCCTGACACAGCAGGCTTGATCACACAAAGAGTAGTGGGATGAATACACGTATATACTTTCAGGGAATCAAAACAAAAAACGGACAGCAAACAAACTAGTATCAACCATGTATGTTAGTTTGGCGGCCATTTTAAGCTAGTCAAAGATAGAAATAAAGCATTTGTTCAGTCTAGTGCTGTATAGGTCCTTATACGTGTTATTCTTAATTTTTGAACTATTGAATTCATAGTTTCAGTCAGACCTATAATTGGTCCTCAGTGTTACACATGTTAATTCATATTCATTATGCATAGTAACAAAAATAATAACCTATATTCAGTCTAGTGCTATGTAGGTCCTAGTACATGTTATTCTCCATATCTAAACTGTTAGATTCATTATTTGTCCTCAATATATACTATACATAATAATTCATTATTCATTAAGCATAGTGCTCATTGATAAGCATACACATGAGGCAATGTGCTATTATGTACATAACACTAGACTGAATATAGGTTACCAAATAAAGAGATCTGGTGAATGAAAAGCTCGGTGGTGGTCGTTACACTTAATATATTTGGGAATCTTAAAGTTGGCGCGCTCCGCCGACACCGAACGACCTGCCTGCCTTGGGCGAGGGGAGACAGAAGGAGCAATCTGGAATGAATGATTAATGGAGTCTCCCGAGGCCGGCGGTGAAAAGCTCAACACTATTAGAATTTTGGGAGATGGAATGTACGTCGACTACTATATTCGTGAGATCGGAGAATCAGAAAATTGGTAATAACGGCTCTAACAGCGGCTGGGTACGAGTACACGGTGAAAACGAGACAGCGATATTCAAATTTGGCGCTTTAAAAACCAGCAACAACACACTGGCATTGGTTTCCAGCTCCGGATTGAAAAACGTAGCAGTGCACCGGATATCGAGGGAAATTGTGGACAGACCAAACGACGTTCCTCCCGAGAGGTGAGTGCTCTGACGCGTGGTGTGGACGGGGGGGTTAGGGGAGTGGAGCGGGTCGGAGGAAACGCGCCTGTCTCCTTTCCTACCGCACACGCTACTGCGGCTCCTTGAGCATATTCATCCGGATGGGAAACGAACTGTCCATATGTCCTGAAAAGAATAAAATGGTATTAGATCGATAACCTTGACAGTGAGTGCACGGGACCGATACTATTCTCTGCACTTCTATTTCCTTTTCCTTATTGAGGATCTCTGTTTAAATTGAATACTCATGAGGTGCTTTCCCCTCCCAAATTCATATGTGGAGCTCCACAATTAAATCGAAGAGATCGTGCCAGTGGATATATATAGGCACGCACAGAGCTTGATCTGCAGCGGGATTTTTTCCAACAGTAATTGGAAAAAACCTGTGCTTTTCGTCTCACCCTAACAATTAATTTCGGTAAACACAAGTTGCTACCTTGTGTACACAAACAGATCATTGGGCTATACGGATGATATCAGAAATGGATGAAGAAACTGAAAGGAGAAGTGCTGCGCAAAATCTATTTGCAAGAGCCCCTAACAAAAATAGAAATGTCAATAAAGAAATAAATGCCAAAGACAGTTCTCTGCAAGATAAACTGAAACGATTTGAGAAATTAAAAAAGTCTGAGACTTCACAATGGTGGGAGGCCATATCATTGGAAGATTACGTAGAAAAAGAGATGGTACCTAGGGGTCTTCGAATATATATTACACCCAGCCATGAATCCCCTAATCCTTCAATGCTCCAGGAATGGGCAGAAAACTCAGCCTCAAGCTCCAAACGCATGTTAATGATCCTAATTAAATATGCCTGGGAAGACAGAGAGGCAATAATGACTGAATTGAAAACTTTAGAAGAAGAAATAATGAAACATAAAGAACAGGAAGCCGTGAGCAAATTCATGACAGATCTCAAAGGAAGATTAAAACGACATGAAGAAGATATCAAGGCAAGAAAACAACGGAAGCTACATCGAGATTGCTGTGACTATGAAAGTGGGAGAATCCTAACATATAGTCACAAATACGACCACATGTACGAAAAACTTGCACAAGGAGTAACAATTGAGGAGGTAGCCAGAGTCCCAAGTGCCGCTAGTTCTATAACTAGCAGTGATCCAGAAGGAGATGCACAGGAAGGAAGTACGAATGAATCAACAACTGTAATAAGACAACAGACTAATTTTTTAGAGGAATATCGCCTCATGAGAACAGGGAGGCAGATTCCGAGAACAGTACAACCACCGAAAACGAGAGGGAGAGGTCGAGGACTCCAAACAAGAGGAAGAGGAAGAAACAAGGAAGAAACTGGCGAAGAAGACAGCGAATCCGACAGAGAATCAAGAAGAGGGCGAGGACGTGGATACAGACCAATGGGAAACAAGAAGAGTGGTCAAACACAACAGAAACAATGAAGGATACAATGGTAAACAAAACTATTGTGAACTTATCTTACAGACCACTTAGCATGGAAGAAAAAAGAACACTATGCCTTGGTCTCTCATTTTGTCCCACAGGTAACTTCAACTACCCAGAAACTAGAATTGACATTTTTAAATTTATACGCAAGCTAAAGCTAAAAAAATGGCACAACAACAGATGGGTAAGACCACCTAATGAAAGTAACAATAGTACTATGGGAATAGATGATATACCTTATACCAACATAGGAGACCTTAACACGTTGACAACGTTAGTGGATCTGTATGATGATCCTGAGTGTATGACAAATGTAGAGGAAGAAATTGTTACTGATTGTCCAGCTAAAACAGGATTTAAACCTAAATCAGTTTTCTATCCCACGACACCTCACGACAACATAGATGCTTTCCACGAAACAGTAATGAAAGATCTAGTTACTTTCCGCATGCAAACTAAGAAACCCTCTTCCAAGCAACCCAAAATGAATTTCACTAAAAACCAATGGGAATTTGTAAAATCACTAGCAGAAGACGACAACATAATAATTCGTCCAGCAGACAAGGGCGGTAATATCGTCTTATGGGATCGCAGTCTGTACATTAAAGAAGCACTCAAGCAATTGAATGATAATAACTATTATGTGACAAGTAATATGGAAGAATATAATGACAGCATAATAAAAATTTGGGCAATGTTAACGGCATGGAAAGACCAAGGCCTCATACAATGGGAAGAATTCTGTTACTTGAAAAAAGATTATCCCAAGTTACCTAGTTTCTACCTATTGCCTAAAATCCATAAAAATGCCACTTTACCGCCAGGGAGACCAATAGTATCATCGATTGGTTGTGTTTCAGAACATATTTCTAAATATGTAGATTATTTTCTACGAGAGTACGTTGTAACTCTTCCTTCATACACTAAAGACACCAAGGATTTTCTTGGCAAAATTAATGATATTGTGTGGGAAGAGGATTATCAACTGATTACAATGGATGTAAATTCACTCTATTCCATAATTGACCATGAATTGGGGTTAAAATGTTGTTTTCACTATTTAAAAAGAAGAAAAATTTGTTTTTTGGACCACACTATGACATTGCTAGAAATGATAAGATTCTGTCTAACACATAACATTTTTATGTTCGACGATCAAATGTTTAAACAAGTCCTCGGTACTGCTATGGGGACTTGTTTTGCCCCAAGCTTTGCTAATCTTTTTCTTGGGGTATGGGAAGAAGAGGTACAGAGAAGTATTACCCAAACAGAGTCAGGAGAGAAAATAATTAAATGGCTTAGGTACATCGACGACCTCTTTATTATATGGAAGGGGGATGAACAATCAGCTATTGCATTCATAAACAACTTGAATGTCAATGATTACAACTTGAGATTGACATATAATATAAGTAAGGTAGCCATTGAATTTCTAGATGTTACTGTGGAAATCCGCCAGAACAAAATCTGCACCAAACTACACAGAAAAGAAACAGCAGGAAACAGTCTTCTTCATGCCCTGAGCAGCCACCCTGAAACCTTGAAATGGAGCATTCCATTTGGAGAACTGCTCAGGGCAAGAAGAAACTGCAGTACCATGGAAGATTTCTGCATAGAACAAAATGTAATGCTTGAAAGATTCAAAGAGAGGGGATATCCCAAATGGGTGCTAGATAGAGCGGTAGAAAAAGTGAAAAACATCTCGAGAGAAACAACTCTGCTAGAAAAACCCGAGGAGGAAAAAGAAGGGGCAAACCAACCTAGGGCTATCCTCACATTTAATGCAGAATCCAAAAACATTGCCAAAATTCTGAATAAGAACTGGAATACACTGAAAACTGAACCCAGCTTGGTAAAGGATTTACCTACACGTCCATTAATCACTTACAGGAAAAGCAGAAATCTGAAAGATATTCTGATGAAAGGTGATATTTCCAAACCCCAAAAAAGCACACGCCTGAATTTAAAAGGATTTTTTCCGTGTGGTCACTGTAGAGCGTGCCGCAGCAGTCACATGCGGAAAAAATACAGTACACCTGTAGGTGAAAGGAATATCGAACAATTCCTTACATGTGGAACCACATTTGTCATTTATGTTCTCGAATGTCCTTGCCACTTAAGATATGTGGGAAGTACCACTCTGGCAGCAAAAAAGAGAGTGTTGGAACATATGCGAGCTATCAAGAACAAAGATCCACACTACCCTGTGGCAAGACATTTTGCAAAGTACCACCTATCCAACAACTCACTCTTATCTTTCTTTGCAATCGAACAGATAGAGTACAATAGAAGGGGTGGTAACAGAGAACTACAATTAAGACAAAGGGAGTCTTGGCATATCATTAACTTACAAAGTAAATATCCAGGAGGATTAAATCAAGACGAAGAATTGAGTGTGCATTTACGAGAATAACATTCATCTGATGGTATATTCTGTATATTTAATTGATCTGTACGTTTGTGTACTAAGAGGTAATTGAGTACAATTTTAATTTGCAAAAGTGTAATCTAATAACTTTGTAATTTGTTTTAATTTTAGGAGGAAAGGAAGGGGCCGACTCCGGAAGGGAATCGTAACATACCCCTACCCTTTTCTTCCAGAACAGAAAATTGAATCACATGACAGATAAGAGAACCTTCATATTCCTAATGATATGTTTTAGTTCTTTTCTGTAATGTATAGACTATATAGGGTAAAGGTAGCACAGGATTTAAATTTTGTTGATTTGGGTGTGGATCTTTTGGTTGAGTAGGGATAAAATCATGTCACCTTTTTTAAGGAGAATGATTCTACAGCGGACAATAATACTGACACTATGTCATGAACTCGTATAGCTTAAACTAACTATTATGTACATAATAGCACATTGCCTCATGTGTATGCTTATCAATGAGCACTATGCTTAATGAATAATGAATTATTATGTATAGTATATATTGAGGACAAATAATGAATCTAACAGTTTAGATACGGAGAATAACATGTACTAGGACCTACATAGCACTAGACTGAATATAGGTTATTATTTTTGTTACTATGCATAATGAATATGAATTAACATGTGTAACACTGAGGACCAATTATAGGTCTGACTGAAACTATGAATTCAATAGTTCAAAAATTAAGAATAACACGTATAAGGACCTATACAGTACTAGACTGAACAAATGATTTATTTCTATCTTTGACTAGCTTAAAATGGCCGCCAAACTAACATACATGGTTGATACTAGTTTGTTTGCTGTCCGTTTTTTGTTTTGATTCCCTGAAAGTATATACGTGAACTCATCCCACTACTCTTTGTGTGATCAAGCCTGCTGTGTCAGGCGAAACGCGTTACCAAATAAAGAGATCTGGTGAATGAAAAGCTCGGTGATGGTCGTTACACTTAATATATTTGGGAATATATATATATATATATATATATATATATATATATATATATATATATATATTACCTACTGGCGGTCGCCAGTAGGTAGTTATAGTTAGGACCCTGTTTCCATAGGAAAACCGCAACATTCTATTTTGAATAACTTTGGCGCCGGTTGACGAATCTTCGCGAATTTTTCAAAATAGGTGGGGCGCTACGCTCCGCTCCTACCCTGAAAGTCTTGGGGGGATTCGTCAAGCGGGGGCTGAGATAAAAGGGGGGTCCCAAAACGCGTTTTTCCCATGCATTTTTCCATAGGACCTTTAGACACAGCTACAGCCCGAACGGCTGAACAGAGTTACTTGAAATTTGGCAGAGAGGTAGTTCTCAGGTCAAGGAAGTGCCTTTTGTAGGTCTGGTGTAAATCTGTTCAGTAGCATTTAAATCAATATATATATCTGTGGCAGCTTACGGTGCGCTTACCGTGCGCTTACGGTGCGCTTACCGTACGCGTACAGTGACGTGCGCGAGCGCGATTCTGATTGGCTGTCAGATCTTAGTAAACATTCGAATCGGTCGAAACCAGGAAGCGGCGGCCGCCATTTTGTGTGTTTCACACAGAAAAAAAAAGGGTGATAACTTGAAAAGGGGGCAAGGAGGAGAGTTACAGACCCCCTAACATTTGAAAGGGGGTCAAAGAAGGACAGAAAAGTAAAAAAAAAACATTTATTAATTTTAAAAAAAATCGCGGGGTACGCGTACGGTAAGCTTACGGTGAGCTTACCGTACGCGTACGGTAGAAAAAAAAATAAAAAAAGAAATAAAATTCAGATTTAAGTGTTTAGATATTAGGGGGCTCTAAAAAGAGCCGTTGTGTTTATGAAGTGATTTTTTAGTGGTACCTACAAGTAAGTACCGATGCAGAGTCTAAGGTTCAAGAGGAAGACTCTGTTCCCTTCACCAGTGAAGTGTACACCATCTCCTCTATAAATGTCTTGCATGTCGTAACGCAAGTTGTTGTGGTAAATGGAACCCATACCATAGTCTCGGAGGAAAGCAGAAACAGATTTGTTGACGTGCTTTCTTGCTTTGTCAATCTGTGGACAGAAATGATTGGACCAGTTCCATTTTTGCCTTTGGCATATGTTAGAAAACACAAAGGCAGTTTTAGGGAAAAGTGAAAACAGTTGTGCAAAGGTCTCCTTCATAAACATTTCCAGACCTACCCCAGTCAAAGTGCCTAGGTCATTGCCACCACAGTGCACTATTATGAGGTCAGGGTGTTGGATTTGCATGAAGGATTTCACCAATGGCATCAATTGGTGCCACTTTAACCCTCTCTGACCAATCCATTTAATGTCTACATTTGGTAAAGCAAGGTCTCTCACCATATCTGTTTTCTCTGCATACTTTTCACTCCAGAAGACATAGCTGTGCCCTACAATCCACACTGTGAACATCTTCAAAGAAGAACTGGATGCACTCAGGAGGTGTAATTCAGTAGAATGGTAAAAAGAAATGAAAGACAGTTTGGAAATGGAGGCATACATATATATTTTTTTTTTTTAAACTGATTGGCTGTTTCATACCATTCTAGAATAAAAACTAGGCTGTATGTGTAAATTTATAGAAGCATGTTTTGTATTGGTACAGAAAAATGTGTTACCAAAGAACAGTACTATGGATTTGCTGTTAGGTTTGAAAAGTCAAGCACTCCTGCTCTTTGGAAATGAAACATTGTTTGGTGAACTTCTGACCTGACTCTACACAGCAGTGTTTCAAGAGCTGTTGCTATGGTAGCAGGCAGAAGTCAAGTTGGGGGAAGGGTACTAGGCAGAAGTCAAGTTGGGGGAAGGGTACTTTTGGAAAAGGGTTGGTTTTCAACCAATAGAAATGTGTGATTACATTTGAAAAAAAGGGGGAAGCACTGAGATTTGAAATTAACATGTATATGTGTGGAAAAAGAGAGGGAAAGTTTGCCATTATGTGGTTCTGCTTAGAGGAGAGAGGTGTACAGAAGAGAGATCCTGGCTCTGATAATCTGCTGTTTGAGTGCCACATTTCTTTCACAACTAACTAATTTTAAAGGTGAGTTTAGAGTTTGAGAGGGGATGTATATGGTAAATTAAGAAATGAATAATAGAATTGGAATTCCTTTTGTTGAAGTTGTGTTTATTATTTTCTGTTTTGGGAGAAATTTAAATGTGAGTAACATGTAAAATAATATGGACTAAGTTTTCACGAAAATTTAAGGTGTACTGGTAAAAATAAGGAATACTTTAAGGGTTTGAGGTTGCACTCAGTAATGCAAATACATTCAGCATCAGTGAGGCTGGTTGCCCTTGCTGGAGTGTAGTGAGTCACCCAGGTTACACATGTTGCTGGTCTCAGAAAGCTGTTTGGTATTGCTCTGGTGATTTTACATTTGCATTAGATGGAAAGGGGGAGGTTTTTTTTTATGCAGAAGCAGACTCTTAGCACACAGCCAGCTGGTTATCCTGTGGAATCATGCATAGTATTCACAACCGAGTGGGGTTTGAGGTTTCAGTCAGTAATGCAAATACATTCAGCATCACTAAGGCTGGTTGCCCTTGCTGGAGTGTAGTCAGTCACCCAGGTTACACATGGTGCTGGTCTGAAAAAGCAGTTTGGACATGTGCTTTTATCAGAATCTGAAAAGTGGATTCATAATGTGTCAGTCTGTAAAAGTGTTTATCACTTGCCAAAAAAAAGAGTAGTAAGTGTGCTTTCAAATTGGCAAAGAAATTTCGTTTTGTGACTATTGTGAAAACATGACTCTGTGTGCAAAGAGGAATTACAGGCAGAGATTTATTGCGTATTGCTCTGGTGATTTTACATTTGCATTAGATGGAAAGGGGGAGTTTTTTTTTTATGCAGAAGCAGACTCTTAGCACACAGCCAGCTGGTTATCCTGTGGAATCATGCATAGTATTCACAACCGAGTGGGGTTTGAGGTTTCAGTCAGTAATGCAAATACATTCAGCATCACTAAGGCTGGTTGCCCTTGCTGGAGTGTAGTCAGTCACCCAGGTTACACATGGTGCTGGTCTGAAAAAAGCAGTTTGGACATGTGCTTTTATCAGAATCTGAAAAGTGGATTCATAATGTGTCAGTCTGTAAAAGTGTTTATCACTTGCCAAAAAAAAGAGTAGTAAGTGTGCTTTCAAATTGGCAAAGAAATTTCGTTTTGTGACTAATGTGAAAACATGACTCTGTGTGCAAATAGGAATTACAGGCAGAGATTTATTGCGTATTGCTCTGGTGATTTTACATTTGCATTAGATGTAAAGGGGGAGCCATATTTTGTATGCAGAAGCAGACTCTTAGCACACACCCAGCTGCTTATCCTGTGGAATCATGCACAGTATTCACAACCGAGTGGGGTTTGAGGTTTCAGTCAGTAATGCAAATACATTCAGCAACACTAAGGCTGGTTGCCCTTGCTGGAGTGTAGTCAGTCACCCAGGTTACACATGGTGCTTGTCTGAAAAAAGCAGTTTGGACATGTGCTTTTATCAGAATCTGAAAAGTGGATTCATAATGTGTCAGTCTGTAAAAGTGTTTATCACTTGCCAAAAAAAAGAGTAGTAAGTGTGCTTTCAAATTGGCAAAGAAATTTCGTTTTGTGACTAATGTGAAAACATGACTCTGTGTGCAAATAGGAATTACAGGCAGAGATTTATTGCGTATTGCTCTGGTGATTTTACATTTGCATTAGATGGAAAGGGGGAGCCATTTTTTTTTATGCAGAAGCAGACTCTTAGCACACACCCAGCTGCTTATCCTGTGGAATCATGCACAGTATTCACAACCGAGTGGGGTTTGAGGTTTCAGTCAGTAATGCAAATACATTCAGCATCACTAAGGCTGGTTGCCCTTGCTGGAGTGTAGTCAGTCACCCAGGTTACACATGGTGCTGGTCTGAAAAAAGCAGTTTGGACATGTGCTTTTATCAGAATCTGAAAAGTTAATTCATAATGTGTCAGTCTGTAAAAGTGTTTATCACTTGCCAAAAAAAAGAGTAGTAAGTGTGCTTTCAAATTGGCAAAGAAATTTCGTTTTGTGACTAATGTGAAAACATGACTCTGTGTGCAAATAGGAATTGCAGGCAGAGATTTATTGCGTATTGCTCTGGTGATTTTACATTTGCATTAGATGGAAAGGGGGAGCCATTTTTTTGTATGCAGAAGCAGACTCTTAGCACACACCCAGCTGCTTATCCTGTGGAATCATGCACAGTATTCACAACCGAGTGGGGTTTGAGGTTTCAGTCAGTAATGCAAATACATTCAGCATCAGTAAGGCTGGTTGCCCTTGCTGGAGTGTAGTCAGTCACCCAGGTTACACATGGTGCTGGTCTGAAAAAAGCAGTTTGGACATGTGCTTTTATCAGAATCTGAAAAGTGGATTCATAATGTGTCAGTCTGTAAAAGTGTTTATCACTTGCCAAAAAAAAGAGTAGTAAGTGTGCTTTCAAATTGGCAAAGAAATTTCGTTTTGTGACTAATGTGAAAACATGACTCTGTGTGCAAATAGGAATTACAGGCAGAGATTTATTGCGTATTGCTCTGGTGATTTTACATTTGCATTAGATGGAAAGGGGGAGCCATTTTTTTGTATGCAGAAGCAGACTCTTAGCACACACCCAGCTGCTTATCCTGTGGAATCATGCACAGTATTCACAACCGAGTGGGGTTTGAGGTTTCAGTCAGTAATGCAAATACATTCAGCAACACTAAGGCTGGTTGCCCTTGCTGGAGTGTAGTCAGTCACCCAGGTTACACATGGTGCTGGTCTGAAAAAGCAGTTTGGACATGTGATGTTTTCAGAATCTGAAAAGTGGATTTAAAATGTGTCAGACTGTAAAAGTACTTATCACTTGCCAAAAAAGTAGTAGAAAGTATGCTTTGCAATTGGCAAAGAAATTTCGTTTTCTGCCTAATTTCAAACCATGACTCTGTGTGCACACAGGAATTGTTTTTAGATATTTAATTTGTGATGGTGTTATTGTGATTTTCACTTGTAGGAAAGGGGTACATAGTATTTTAAGATTTGAAAAGATCATAAAAAATGTAGTAATATATTTAAATAAAATAAAGGAATTTTTTTTTAGTTTTTTTCAGGTATTGCTGAAGAGCAGTGAACAAAATTTAAGATGCCTACAAAATCCAGACTAAAGAAAGACCACAAAAAAAACCTATATTTGAAGACAACTGGAGGACCTAAGTTAGTTGGAGATGCTCATGTTGGGAAAAAGAACAAGTCTTCTGGTAAGCAGACAAAAGATTTTTTAAAGAACATCTTCAAAAAAAGGAAAAATGTACAAAATGTCTGTACTGGAAAGAATGTTTTCAATAGAAAAAAACAGGAAAAAATTGAGAATTGAGTTAATGCAAATATACCTTCTGCAACAACAAAGATTAACTTAAACAGAAAAACAGCGTTTAAAGAGATACGTAGAAAAATGTTTCAGAGAAGAGTTATGTCCAATTTGATAAAGGATGTGAAGAAATATAAGCAAAAGGCAAAATATTACAAGAGAAAAAAAGAAATTGAAGCCATTGCAGCAAAGGCATTAGAATTAAAAAGGAAACTATTAATTTTAATTTTGAATAGGATGCGTACATTAGATAAAATGGTTAATGTACTGAAATCACAAAGCAAAAGGAAAAGAGTCGTGAACAGAACAAACTTTTGTAAAGTGTTTTTAGGAAAATGGATGCATGGTTCAAGTAGTGAACCTTTTTTTAATGAAGAGAGTTATTTTCAAAGTAATAGTTTGCTGCATGCAGTTGACACCAGAGGTCGTGCTTATGAAGTGAAAAATGGTTGCATAATGGAGAAGGAGATAATGGTTCCAAGAGATGAGGTACAAGTGGTGGCGGATGAGGCTATGGGGAGACGTCCTAAAGCCCCAGTGTACACTTGGAATTGTAGTAGTATTTGCACTGTGCGTCAGGAATCTATTGATAAATTTCGTGAGTTTCTAAGAGAATATAGTAAAAAAAGTGTAAAACAGAAGATTAAGGTGCTTCAAAGTCTAGATCCATGCAGAGTGAGAGAGAATACTGGTTGGCAGGGTCATTCTCTGGCTTGTCTATCTAGAAAAGTGTGTAATAGTGTTTTCCATCATTTTAGGATGCTGGCTGTTCATCATACTGAAATGAGAAAGTTTGTGAGACGGTTGTATTTTGCTAAAAGTCCAGCAATAAAGTTAGATGAATTGAATAGGGCTCTGTTCCGTGGATCGGTATCAGATGTAGAGAAGGTTGTTGATGAAATTCAGTTTTGTTACTTTGGTCCTGAACAAAACAGTGCAGAAAAGGACACAGTAAATGAGGAAGAAGTGGAAGAGAATGTAGAACCCTCTGTAAGTAAGACATTTAATGATCACATAACAAAATTTGAAAAAATCTCTAATGAAAGACCAAATATTACTTGTATTTGTTGCCGCAGAACTCATTATAGAAAACAAACTAGGAATGTTGATCTCTACAGAAAGAGTGAAAATGAAGATAATTATAAGTGGAAAGATTTTGTCACATATATATTTCTAGAAAATTGTTTTGAATTGGGTGAAGATCAGCGTATTTGTAAATACTGTTACAACAAGTTAGAGGAAAATAGAATGCCGACCAGAGCTGTACATAATAATTTAGAATTGGATGTTATTCCTGCCGAACTTTCTGAATTAAATACATATGAGTCTATACTTCTTCAATGTGTTCATCCGTTCCAGACCATAGTACGTATGGAGCCCAAAGCTGGTAAATTACCTCCTTCAGATTTACTGAGAGGTTTAAAAGGTAGAGTGGTGTATTTGCCCTTGGATTTGAAAAAAAATATGGAAACTATTGATGCAGATACTTTGGAAACTGAACCATTAGTTATTCTGGTTAATGGTGTACCTACAAAGAATAAGAAGATTTGGCAGGAGCTGGTAGATGTACGGAAAGTACAAAGAGCAAATTTGTATTTGAAAAGGAATAACAAATGGTATGAATCAATTTATATAGAAGAAGAAGAAGAAGATTTACAAGAAGAAACAGAAACACCAACTGGACAAATTGAAAAAGTGGACAAGTCAAAGGAAGAAGAAATTTATGAACATTTTAGCATACATCCTCTACATTCAAAAGAAGCTATGGGAGACAATATTGATCTGTTTCAGATGAAGAAAGCAAAAGGAACTCCCGTGAGTGTATGGGAGGAGAGCTTGGAAGCTCGATGTTTTCCCCAGCTGTTTCCTAAAGGAAAAGGAGGACGATACGATGAACGTCCAGAACAGATTCCAGCTTCTGAGTATCGGACTACAAGACTATATGCAGAAGATCCCAGATTTCGTCAAAGTATTCCTTATTTGTTCCATCTTTTATTTGAAAGCGACTTGTCTGCATTATCATATGCAGTAAATCACATTTTAAAAAGTGGAGTACATTTACAAAATGTGTCTGCTAAGGATTTTATGGAGAAAGTGCAGCACCAAGATGATCATTTGGAAACACAACTGATCAATCTGATGGCTTGTCAGCGTGGGACAAATGAATATTGGTACCGACGCCATGGTGAATTAAAATGCATGTTACGGAATTTAGGAACACCAACATGGTTCCTTACCCTAAGCTGTGCCGAGTACGCTTGGGATGATTTACTGGATTTTCTACGAGAGGCAAATTCAAACATTAAAAACATTGAATACAAGACAGCAGGAGAACTGTGCTCATTGGATCCGGTTAATGTTTGCAGATATTTCAATCATAGATTTGAGGCTATGATGTCCTTCATCTGCAATAAAAAAAATCCACCTCTTGGAGAAGTAGTGGATTTCTTTTGGAGAAAAGAGTACCAGGCAAGAGGTGCTCCTCATATTCATATGCTGTTGTGGATCAAGGATGCCCCAAAGTTTGGAACAGATACTGATGAAGCAGTGTTATCTTACATTGAAGAATATGCAACATGTGCTATACCAAAAAGCACAGAAGAGAAAAAGTTAAAGGAGCAAGTTTTACGTTTCCAAAGTCATCGGTGTGGAAAATACTGTCGACGGAAATACAAGAGCAAAGAAAAATACTACACTAAATGTCGATTTGGATTTCCTAGACCTGTTCTTTCAAATGGAAGAGTAAACAGTTTTATGTCATCTGTGAGACATACTATTACAAGAAAATCACCTAAGAATACCTACAACCTAAAAAGAAAAGAAGAATCAAAAAATATAAATGACTACAACCCAGTCATTTTATCCATGTGGAATGCTAACATGGATATACAGTATGTAGCTGACAATTCCATTGCTGTTGCTCGATATGTAACGTCTTACATTACTAAATCTGAAAAAACTGAATTGAAAGAAATGTGGGAAGAGATTTCTCACGAGAAGACTGTCAGTAAGAAGCTGTACAGTTTCAGTTTAAAGATGTTATCGCATCGAGAAATTGGATCCTACGAATGTTCAGATAGGTTATCTTCTGCAAGTCTCTTCTCGAAATCAAGAAGAATAATTTGGGCAAGTTTAGGCCTTACAGCAATGAGAAATCGGGTACTGAAATCTGTTGGAGAAATTGAATATTTGGCCGAGAATGACCCAGAAAGTACAGATATTTTGAAATCAAACATGTTGGACACATATTATCCAAAAAGAAGTCATCATCTGGAGAACATGTGTCTCTATGAAGTGCTGCAGAACTACATTTATTCACGGAAAGCCGCAGAAGACATCAACAATGGAAAATATAAAGTCATTGGTGAGGAAGGATGTTTGGTGAAGCAAACAAAAGGAAGTTTGATAAATCACAGGAAGCTGAGTTGCGACACTACTGACAAAAAGTAATTTTACTACTTGGCTCTTTTACAGCTTTTTAAACCATGGCGTTCAGAGGAGGAACTACTGGGAGAATTTCAAAGCTATGAAGATTCCTTTAATGCTTGCAAAGACAGCATAGAATGCAGTACTTTCACAACTTATGTTCAAATGTTAAATGAAGAAATTGAACAGGAAACTACAATTGCAGCTGAAGTAGCTAGAGACAGTTCTCAAGACAGTCAAAGTTCAGGAACACTCAGTCAAGATCCCCTAGGACAACCAATCGTTGAAAATAAAGCATCAATAGCCATGAATGAAGTTGAAACGGCTATGAATCAAGCTCAAGAAGAATTTATAGACTTACAAAATTTGGAAAGACAACTGAATGAAGAGCAGCAACAAATTTATGAAGAGATCAGAAACAAAATTGATCACGGATTTCTACATGAAAAAAAAGAGTGCTCATGCACATCATTTCATCCAATCAGGATGTATGTAAGCGGACAAGCTGGAACTGGAAAAAGTTTCCTAATAAAAGTCATCAGAAGCTACCTACAGCAAAAAACGGATTCTACTTTGTCTTGTGTGGTTACTGCTCCAACTGGGTTAGCAGCCTATAACATAAAAGGAATTACCTTACATCGCTTGCTAATGTTACCAGTGGAGCATGAGAACAAAATACAATACAACAAGCTAACTGGAGAAGCATGCTTGGAAGTTTCAAGAGTATTGAAGAAGATGCAAGTTCTCATTATTGATGAGGTGAGCATGGTATCTAACTTAATGCTTGCCTTTGTGCATTTAAGAATGCAGCAAATTCTAAGGACAGACTATGACGTGTTACTTGGTGGAAAACATGTCATAGTTTTTGGGGATCTTCTACAACTTACTCCAGTTAAAGGACAACCAGTGTTTAATACTGTGACACATGAAGACACAAAGAAGTCATTGGGAAGCATCGGTAATGCAAACATTTGGTCCTTCTTTGAGTACAAGGAATTAACTACTAATATGAGGCAAGCAAACGATGAAGAATATGGAAGTATTCTGAAAGATATCAGAATTGGACTACTCACAGAAGTTGGCAAAAAAGCATTACAGAGTCGGCTGCTACATAATTTATTTCCAAAGGAAGAAATAGTTGCAGAGAAGATATACAAGAACATTGCAGATAAGAAAAGTGTCATCTGCTTAATGCCAACTCTACGTGAATGCTCAATATTCAATGAGGAGCTTTTAAAATTGGAAAAGGAAGATATCAGGAAATTGGAAGCAGTGGACAAAATTGAGGATGGAAGAATTACTATCACATTAACAGGCACACTGAAAAATAAATTGGATTCACTAGAGAAGAACATTTCCAAAACAGCTGGATTAGAAAAAAATCTATATGTTTGCATGAACTGTAGAGTATTTTTAAGGAGAAATTTGGATGTTGAAAAAGGTTTAGTTAATGGAGCTATGGGAAGAGTTGTGGGTTTTATTAATTATCAGAAAAAAGATGGAATTGAATGTTTAAAAATAAAATTTGATCAGATAGAAGAAGTTAAAGATATTTGTCGTTGTTCAGTTCGTTTCATGCTTGTGAAAGACTTATATGTACGTAGGAAGCAGTTTCCGTTTTCGCTAGCATATGCTGTAACTATTCACAAGTCTCAAGGATTGACTGTAGATTGTGCTTTTGTGAACATTGGTTCAACTGTGTTCAAAGAAGGTATGGCTTATGTAGCTTTGTCACGAGTGAAAACATTATCTGGTTTATTCATGATAGACTTTGATGACTCAAAAGTTAGTGCTGATACAAATTGTGTAAAGGAGTATAATAGATTAAGAAGAACCTATGCTCCTCATTTAGGTCAGTATCCTGTGTTGGAGAAACGTGTAGTTTCTCGTAAAAGGAGAAATGAGAATATCTGTAATGAAGATGTAGAGAGGAGGAAAAAAAAGAGGAGTGATGTAATTGCAAGCAAAAAGAAAAAGGAAAATGAAGAACAGGGTGTAGGATGTCATTTTGAAAATAGCTCTGGTGTCAACTGCTACGCTAATGTAGTGCTGAATGTTGCATTTTATCTGGAAAGTGTGCAAGAGCAGATAATAGTAAATCAGGGAAAAAGATTCTGTTCTGAGTTGAGTCTCCTTTTTCAAAAGCTGAGTAATGATAAAACTCAAATAGAAAGTGCTACTGAAATTAGAAAACTTTTAGATGTATGTTCAGGACGAACACAGTTTTCTCAAAATGTACAGCAAGACGCACAGGAATTCTTGATGTTTTTTCTTCAGGTACTGGAAGAAGAAGGGGTTCCTATTGAAAATGTATTTGGTCTCTCTTATAAATGGGAACATAGTTGTGAAAACTGTTACAATATATGTGGCTCTAATGTTGATTCTGAAAGGTTTATTTATTTAACATTGCCAGAAAGTAAAACAGTCACTTTTGCTAAATTAGTTAAAGATGCTAATCATAGCATGGAATGCAGTGAGTGTAAATCTGAAATGTTTTCAACGTTAATTTTAAAGGAATACGGACAATATGTAATTTTAATGATGCAACGATGTAAAGCTGATGGTTCAAAATTAGATACTTTAATAAAGAAGTTTACAGGACAGCAATTATCAATTTCAGGAAAAACTTTTGTAACAGTTGCAATAATTTTCCATGAAGGACCTACTGTTACTTCTGGACATTACACAGTTTATCTTAAATGTGAAAAAGGCTGGACACTGTGTAATGATTCCCAATTGATTTTCAAGCAACGTTTGCCTTTTGATTTAGCAAATTCCTATCTAATCTTCCTGAAACCTAAATTTTAGAGAGACTTGGCAAGATGTGTACAAAACAATTTTACCATTTTATTGGATTACCATTGGAATTTAAAAAAAAAATGATTTTTCAAATTATCATTTGGCCTAATGGAAAGGTAACCAATTGTAATGTGGACTTTTTAAATTTTTAATGAAACTTTGGAAAACCAAAAATTTAGACAAAATCGGTAACATCTGCACAATTTAAATTTTGGAATGTTATTGGATTGCCATTGGAAATTTATTCAAAAAAGATTTTTAAAATTACTATTTGGCCATGAGGAAAAGTAAACAATTGTATTGTGAACTTATTTAATTATTATTTAATCTTTCGGAAACCAAAATGTTAAAGAGAATCGGTGAGATCTGTACAATTTAAACTTTTGAATTTTATTGGATTACCATTGGAAATTTAATCAAAAAAGAATTTTAAAATTACTATTTGGCCTAAAGGAAATGGAACCAGATGTATTGTGGAGTTATTTGAGATATATTTTTGTGATTATACTTCTGAAACAAAAATGTCAGACGGTATTTTAAAGAAATAAGTATTGATATTAGTTGATATTTTTTTAGAATATTATGCATTTCTATAATGTTATGTTTATGTTAAAAGAGATTCTGGGCTTTTTTTATACAATCTTTGAGATTGTTATTTTTTTTTTGCCCGCTGTTAAATGATGAATGCAATTGCTTTCACAATTTATAGTGAAATGCAATATATTCTGAAAACAGCAAAAAAAAGGCAAAACATTTTTGGGGAAAAATATGTAAATACGTGTACTGTGTAATATATTGATTTATTAAATATTAATACTTTTTTCTTTTTTTTCAGATTGTGAAAGAAAATTTTCAAAAAAAACCAACCATTTTTTCAAGTAATTTCAATTACATTTTAATTAAAAATTAAATTGTGGGGTGGGACAGGTAACTGAGAAATTAGAAGGTCTCTTTCTTCCACTTTATCTCAAAAAGATTTTTAGTATTTAGTTATTAATTCCTCAAGGATCTTGAGATGTGGTAATTGATTTTTAGTGTTTTTAAAAAAAAAAAAAAAAAATACGCTTACCGTACGCGTACGGTAAAAAAAAAAAAAAAAAGTTTTAAAGAAAAAATAAAAAAAAGTTGAGAGGTAAGGTTGGCTCTTAAAAGAGCCGTTGTGTTCATGCAGGGACAGAGGAAAGGAAGTATGGGAACATTAGCTGGTTGGACATTTGTGCTGATCTATTCTGTTGTTAATGAGGGAAACACTGGTCTCCCTATGAACAATTAGATCATGGCAAAATGAACACCGCATAGTAACCCTACCAAACCGAGGGTTCATTTCCAGAGGATCAGAAAAAGGTGATTGTGCCCCCACAGATGAAGGGCTCTGCTGAGCTTCCGAAGAAGGACTCGGCTGAGCTGCTGTGGATGTGCTTGCTCGACTTACTGAAGGGTTGCCTCTAGTATGTCGTGCATGTGTCCTAGGATGCACATCCTCAAGGTGTCTCAACATAGTGTGATTCCCAAAGGAATACTTCTTGTTGGGATTACCTCGCGAAAGTACACGCTGGCACAGCTTGCAAGTCACCAAGGCAGCATTGACTTTTTTCTCACCCTCTGGAAAACTGAAATACTCCCATATGAAAGAGCTCTTCTGTTTCCTCTTTCTCTGCCTGATGGTGGTGCTGCTAGCCTCACTCTCAGCAGAAGAGTGCTGTTCTGCCATCGTATCACAAAGACAAGTCAGCTCCTTCTCCTAAGGAGAAAAAAAAAGAGAAAACTTGATATATTGCATTTTTTTTTTAAAAAAAACATAGTGTTTTAAGAGAATAAAAAGTAAAAAAAAACCTTGTTTTTTAAAAAAAAAAAACACATTTAAGATAAGAATTTATAATAAAAAAATCATACAAAATCAATAAAAAAAAATATGGGAATCACATATGTTATAGGTAAGAATTAGCATTTAAAAAACCATACAAATTCACTGAAAAAACCATGGGTTTCACACACGTTATAATTAGAAATTAGCATTTAAAAAACCTTGCAAATTCACTGAAAAAACCATAGGTTTCACACATGTTATAGTTAGGGATTAGCATTTAAAAAACCTTGCAAATTCACTGAAAAAACCATAGGTTTCACACATGTTATAGTTAGGAATTAGCATTTAAAAAACCTTGCAAATTCAGTGAAAAAACCATAGGTTTCACACACGTTATAGTTAGCTGGACATTTCACTCGTAAAAAACCAATGAAATTTCCCCGTTATAGTTAGTTCAGCTAACTATAACTCGCGCGCCCGCAATGCACTACTGATGACGTCACATATTACATCACTCATGACATGGTCACTGACATCACTCATGACATCACTGATGACATCACTGATGACATCATCCTTGTGACAGAGTGGCAGACCTCCTCTCACCCTAATATAACCTTTGATACACACATTCAAAAATAGAGACTAAAATTTTCAAAACAATGGACATACCAATACCAGTTACAACAACCTCTTCAGTAATTCTAAGATCCACATACACATCCACTCATTCACCAACAGTCCTATACAGTCACTCATACATGTACTCACTCATCATATGTACTCATACACCTATACATCCTGTTACACAATGCCACTCATCCATAGAGTTACTCACACACATAGTCACTCATGCTAATAAAGAATCAAACATACATTTACTTTCATATACAGTTATACACACACCACCACACTTACTTCTACAGAAACTTACACATACTTAGTCTTTAAAACAATCACTTATAGAAACACATACTTATTCATACAGGAACTCTTTCAATCTCTCACTCTCACATATACTCACTTATATACACCAATAGTCACATATACTAGTTTAATAGATATGTAGTTACTCATAAAGACACTATTGAGACAGTCATTCACTCACTAACACACCCATACACACACTCATCCACCCATACAGTCCTGCACACATGCTGTCTTCAACACATAGAAAGAGTGAATCACTCATTCATGCACCTATGCACTATGTAATACCCCCCACCGAACCATACAGACACTCAGACTGATACTCAAAAAAACAACTAATAACCTATATAGACACCCATGAAGCTAATCACCAACCCATGCAGCCACTTATACACAAAGTGAGAGACTGATACAGATATTTTCATATTTAAACATTACTCAGTAAGCCATGTATTCACTATGAAACACTTAATCAGTCAGTAACACAATACATTTTTCAAAAACAAAGCATCCATTTAGACACTTATATACCCATTTATTCTTCCATTGACCTTGAGATACACATATATAAAACATATTTAATTTTGAGAAAAACACACATTCACTGGATGATGTCATCAGTGATGTCATCAGTGATGTCATTTGAGATGTCATCAGTGATGTCATGAGTGATGTCAGTGACCATGTCATGAGTGATGTAATATGTGACGTCATCAGTAGTGCATTGCGGGCGCGCGAGTTATAGTTAGCTGAACTAACTATAACGGGGAAATTTCATTGGTTTTTACGAGTGAAATGTCCAGCTAACTATAACGTGTGTGAAACCTATGGTTTTTTTCACTGAATTTGCAAGGTTTTTTAAATGCTAATTCCTAACTATAACATGTGTGAAACCTATGGTTTTTTCAGTGAATTTGCAAGGTTTTTTAAATGCTAATCCCTAACTATAACATGTGTGAAACCTATGGTTTTTTCAGTGAATATATATATACATAAAGATATATACATATGTGTGCACACACTCATATATGTATATATTTATTTATATTTGCATATATGTGTGTGTGTGTGAGTTTGTGTGTGAGAGAGAGAGTGTGAGAGAGACCTGTACTGGGTGCTTCCTTGTGTCTGGACAGTTATGCCTCTCTGGAGAGCTCTAATAACAGCTAAATATGTGTCAAGGGTTGCTTTTACTCAATTCAAAGCTGTGATGCAGTGCCTGGAGTGGTAAAACGCTTCTGTTATTTTTTAGCTCTGCATAAATGGCACTAGCTAATCCTATATCTAAAGACTTTGCTGTAAAAATGGCAAAAGACTAAGGGCCTGATTATGAGTTTGGCTAGTGGATGTACCACCAAACCTGCGGTGGCGGTGCAGCTACCGGCGGTCCGACTGCCGTATTACAATATTGGCATAGGATCACCATAGGACCGCTGCTACTGCCAGGAGTCCGTGATCCCTGGTGGTCTTGCAGCAGTAGGAGGCCTGCAATATGCTGGTGCCACTGAGGCACCGCCAAGCATATTACAAGTTTCCTCACCACTACAGTTTTGATGGCAGCTAGCCCACTGTGAAAAGTGTGGTGGTGAGGAAATTGAGGAGGATCTACAGTGCCCCATGTTGCCTCTGGGCCAGGTGATACATGCAGGGGGGGCACATAGTGTGCCTCCACTGTCTGTATGCATCCCCTGTTCCAGCACCGCATGGACTTCACAGTACATGCCATGCTGGAACACGCTGTGGCGGTCCCACAGCGCTGGTTTTCTAAGAGCCTTTGAAAAGCACTGCTGTGGGCCAGCCGCCGCAGGACCGCCCAACCTGTATTCCAATCGGAATACGGCAGGTGGCCAGACTACGGGTTTGGCAATCTTGGATGGGGGCACTGGCATGGCGGTCCACTACAAAATGCCAAATTTGTAACGGATCCTTAGTCACTCTCTAGCTTGGAGTGGATGGAACTGTACAAATCCTATGCTTAAAAACTTTGCTAGAAAAATGGACATTTAAGGTGAGCAGATTTGGTGGTGTTGTAGAGTGCTCCATAGAAGGGAGCTGCTCTCCACGTAAACTTGGGAACTACCCAGAGTTCCTTGCTTTCTTCTTCGCATAATTTAGATGACACTCTAATCCTGAAACGATAAATATATATATATACATACGTGCACACATACACACACATATATATATATATTCTCCACGAGCCTTTCCACAATGAAAAAAGCGTTCTTGAGCCCAGTTCCTTAGCGTGCTTATTTATTTAGAAATAGCAAACAAACGCCCGACGCGTTTCGGTGCCACTGCAAGTGCAGTGGCACCGAAACGCGTCGGGCGTTTGTTTGCTATTTCTAAATAAATAAGCACGCTAAGGAACTGGGCTCAAGAACGCTTTTTTCATTGTGGAAAGGCTCGTGGAGAATTGAAGGAGGATCGCTACCTCGCTTGAGCCCGCCACCGCAAAAGTGGCAGGGAAACCAGCGAACTGTTTTAAAAAAAAAATATATATATATATATACATATAAATATATATGTTTGTGAGTTTTTATTTTGTAATTGAGAACACCCTTTCTTTATTCCTTACCTCCCTTTACCTCTACCCACTTCCTAAACCCTGAAATCACCCTTACCTCTCTTTACCTCTACCCACCTCTAATCAAAAATAATTCTTACCTCAACCCACCTTTAAACACTAAAATCATCCTTACCTCCCTGTATCTCTACGTGCACATAAACAATTATCTTATTTACAAAAATTATTTCCTGTTTGATAAAGTACTGTGTGACAAATGTAGAAATTCTTGCCTGCATTGCAAATGGATGCGTGGTAAAGCCTGGTTCCTTGTTTTATATTCTGTTAAATGTGTGTTATATTATTTTAGTTAATTGATTTTAGTCCATATCATATCCTTTCAGAATATGTAATATTCATTTCAATATGTAATATTAATTTTAAAGCAAATCAACATATGTTCGATGCAAGCAATATTCATTTAAACAGGGGTCATATTCATTTAAAACATGGCTTGTGTTCATTTCGATATGTGCTTTATTAATTTCAAAGCATGCTACATTTTTCTCACATAGTTTCATATTCATTTAAAAAAGTGCCATATTCATTTTAATGAATATCATATTAATTTTGATGTAGCTATATTAATTTCAACAGGTGTCATATTCATTTCAAAGTGGTTCATATTTATCTAAACATGCACCATATTCCTTTCAATGAATGTCATATTCATTTCAATAGATGTCATAATCACCTTAACACCTGTCATAATAATTTTTACATGCGTCGTATCTATTTCAGCATAGGTCATATTCATTACAATACATGCAGTTCTCATTTTGATGTATATTATATTGATTTCAAAGCATAACAAATTCATTTTGACAAGCTTCATTTTAATTTCAGTATTGGTCATATTCGTTTTAAGGCATGCAGGATCAATTTCAATGGGGTTCATAGTCATTTCAATGCATGTCATATTTATCTTAGCATATGTCATATTCCTTTCAATGGATGTCTCATTCATATTAACACATCTTATATTAATTTTAACATGAATCATATCCATTTCAACAGGTATCATAATCATGTCAATGTGTATCAAATTACTTTCAAACAAAGTTGTATTCATTTTGATAAATGTCATGTTCTTTTTAGCGTTACTTGTATTAATTTTAAAACATGTCAAATTCTTTTCAATGAAGCTCATATTCATTTAAACTCTTTTCAATCAATGTTATATTCATTTCAATGGATGTCATATTCATATTAACACTTGCCATATTCATTTTATGATGTAACATATTCATTTTAACATATATCATATTGATTTCAATGCATGCCATATTCATTTTGACAAATGTCATGAGAATTTCAGCTTTGTTCATACCCATTTTAAGGCATGTCAAATTCATTTCAATGGAGCTTATATTCATTTCAACATAAGCCATATTCATTTAAAATCATCTCCTACTCATTTCTGTATATCTCATATTCATTGCAATCTAGGTAATATTAATTTCAACGCTATTTATATTCATTGCACCATGTGTAAGCTTCATTTAATTGTATTATATATTATTTTCAATGTGCATTATATTCTTTTCAGAATATAATATAATTATTTCAGTAACTTATATTCATTTCAATCTGTCATATTAATTTCAATGTATGTCATATTCCTCTTGGCATATGTCAGTCATTTCAAGGAATTTCCCATTCTTTTTGAAACATATTGTATTTGTTTCACTGATTGCTATATTTTTTATAGTGAGTGCCATATTCATTTCGGTATCTTTGATAAATATTTCAGTATTTCTCTTATTTAATTCGGAGTGTGTGTTATTCATATTAATCACTAAGTAGTATAGTCAATCTGCCAGGTTTCATATTTGTTTTGGTTCAAGGCAGATTCACTCTGTCAGGTATCATATCTATCTTGACACACATTATATTCATTTTTGTGTGTGTCAAATTCATTTAGCAGCACTCCATGCATTTCAAAAGGTGTCCTATATGGGGATCTGTAATTTTGACATGAACGGCTTCCCATACCTAACAGCTAGGGCGTTCGACCTCGAATCTGGGGAACTACGTTCGAGTCTCGGCAAGGACGCTGAACATCCTGTGATTCTGGGCAAATCACTTAATCTCCCTGTGCCTACCAAAAATAAATGTGTCCCCCCATGTAACGTAAGGGTTGCTATGTAAAGCGCTCGGATACCAGATTCGTGTCAAGTTCGCACTATATAAAACTCTGCAAAAAAACAAAACAAAAAACTTCAGGACTGCCTCGCTCCACTTTGTCTTGATTTGATTAATCTCTCATTTGCATTAGTAACTGCTCTGTGCTCGTAGAAGCATGCCAAAGTTATTCCCCTCCTGGAAAAAAACCTGCTTTGGATGCTTTTAAACCTGAAACCTTTCGCCCTATTTCTCTTCTGCCATTTTTCACAAAGGTAACAGTCTCAAGTCAATGCTATTTTAACCAATTTTATTTAGAAGAAAATCACATCTGTGATAGCTCCCTGAATGGTTTAAGGTCACTGCACAGCACTGATTCAGCTCTCCTTCCTGTCACGTAGCAATTTCGCTGCACCCTAGATGACGGCAGTTCCTCTGTGCTGATTCTGCTTGACCTAAGTGCCCCTTTCAACACTGTATGTCACAATATTTTGCTCAAACATTGACGAGAGATCAGGATAGGTGGCATTGCTCTAACTTGGTTTGCCTCTTTTCTTGCAGATCATTCCTACCAGGTTGTGTTTCCTCCTTTTAGCTCCAACTGGCACTCTCTTCACCATGGTGTTCGCCAGGGCTCCTCCCTGAGCCCTACTTTGTTGAGTTTCTACTTCCAGTCATTGACTCATGTTGTGAAAGCTCTGGGGTTCGTGCTAGTGTCCTATGCCGATGACAGCCAGCTTGTGTTTTCCTTTTCCGGCAATCTCCCATCGGATCTGGTCAATTTCCAAAAAGGTATGCCTGTGATCACTGAATGGATGGAGGCCAATTGTTTGCAGCTGAACACAAATAAGTCTGAAATCCTGCCTCTAGGTAAGGACGTCCATGCCAGGAGTAACCGCTGGTAGCCCTCTTCCCTTGGGCCTCCTCCCTGTCCCTAGTTGGTGGTCAAGAATCTAGGTGTCTGGGTGGATAGTGCCTTAACCTTTGAAGCATAGGCGAAAGCGGTGGTAGGCACCTGCTTTGGTCTTCTACATGGCTCAAACCTTTTCTTGGCTTCTTTGATCCCCCCCATTCATCAAGTTATCGTTCATAATGCCATCCTCTCTAGGATGGATTATTGCAGCATCCTATACCTGAGAGCTAAGAAGGCTGTGATTAGAAGACTCCAGATGGTGCAAAATGCTGTGGCAAGGCTGCTGTTTTCTCTTCTGAATTGCTGCCCGGCTGTAGGCGCTATTCGAAGTTTTCATTGGCTCCAGGTGGACAAGTGTGTTCAGTGTAAGACTTTGTGCATAGCCCATAAAACGTTTTTTTCACAGGGTGCCCCCATTCTGTCCAATTTGCTATTGACGTTCCTCCCCTCACTGTCCCTCCGCTCAGCCGATCTTTACTGGCCTGCGTGCCATGCGTTAGAAGAGTAAGGGCGGGTGGCCAGTCCTCCTGTGCTAAAGCTCCTGCCCTCTGGAACACTCCTATTCTATCTTTGAGGCACATTCAGAACCATTGGTCCTTTAGGAAATCCCGGAAAACCTGGTTGTTCTCCATCTAAGCACTCTCTGGGGTTCTTTTTACTTCTGGGCATTTCTTCACAGTTGGTTCTCCTCTGAGTCTATCACTAGGACTCCCCTTTGCTGGGGCATCCATGCGCTTTATAAATTCTGTAACATAACATAACATACCTTATTACAAATTGGACAGCACATTATAGAGGGTTTCAAGTTCATGGCCGTGATCCAGTTAAAAAAGTCATACTTCTAGGAAGCTTGCCATCATCACGCAGCCTGAAAGCAAATGGAAGGAGGAGTAACGTGAGCATATTCCAGAAGAGAGAAAATACAAGTCCCCCAAACCCTCCTTCCTATTGCCTGTGGTCTTTGGCACATAATAGCGCTCAAAGCTTAACATGAGGCAAGATAAGGGGTTTTTCCTCAAAAAGCTTATTTGCTTTTGACCCTAAATAACTTGTACTATACGCATATTTATCATCCCTTAAAAACAAGTAGTAATATGGCTTCCAAAAGGGTTTGGGCACAATAGAGCAGGGCCTAAACTTACACATTTTTATAGATAAATATATAAAGGCCAAAAAGGAAAATTGATATCTAACATTTGTCGACTTAACAGCGGCATTCGATTGTGTCAAAAATGAGAAGCTTTGGTCAGTTTTAGAGGAAATGGGAGCAGACGTGCAAATAGTTACTTTTTTAAGGCAGTTATACCTAGGGGCGAGGGCCAGGGTTCGGTACGGAAGGGAGGGCGAGTGCTCCCAGCACTTTAAAGTGATGAGCGGTGTAAGACAAGGGTGCATTTTAGCCCTGTTTCTCTTCGCATTATATATAAACAACCTAGAAACCGTTTTGGTCAAAGAGTGCAAGGATCTACCAAACGCATCGACCCGACCTATCCCAGCATTCATGTACGCGGACGATGCAGTCCTTATGGCCCGCACTCCAATTGCACTGCAGAATGTGGTCAATACGTTTGTTAAGTATATGTCAGGATTGGGGCTTACTGTTAATTGTTCGAAAACTATTACAATGAACTGTGGAGCAGGATTAAAAAAGAAGACTAAAACCCTTTTTATACAATCCATGCCAATAGATAGTGCAATAGCCTTTTCCTATTTAGGAATTGTATTCGACCATTCAGGTTCATGGGTTCAGGCGATTAAGGCCAGAAGATTATTATTTATTAAATCATTGATGGCTCTTCAAAACTTTAGTAGAAAACTAGGTAGACGCTCCCCTTTTGAAATGCTATAGATTTACAGAGCTAAAAGTGCGGCTATTGCCACTTATGGAGCAGGAATATCGGGCTATGCAGGGGTAAACATATTGCAATCTGCCGAAAACAAGTTTCTCAGGTCGCTCCTGGCTGTCACAAGCAGTACATCAAATTATATATGCCATCAAGAACTGGGCATGCCCTACCTGGAGGACCTAATTAAGATCCAACCAATCCTCCTGTGGCACAAAGTTTGGACCTCAGAGGAGACAGCTTTTAACCGCCATATATTAATAGATGCCTTGGCTTTGGACAGAGTAAGTTGGGTAAGATGGCTAGAATACGTAAGAATATTCCTGATCAAATTAGGCCGCCCGAATACTATAAAGATCCACAAACATTGTGTACTGTGTCCAGGAAAGATCTTAAAACGAGTTGTATACATTACCTGGGTGAAATTAGAAAAACTCTAGAACTAAAGAAGCCTACGGTTCAAACATATTATATGACCCAAACAACTACTGTTATACAACGTATATTACTTTGATAACTAATGATTTTGAAATATTTCTGTTAACCAGGTTTAGATTGAATATTTTATACAGAACTGTGAGCTTTCCTGTACCAAATGATTGGTCAAGAGCCTTAAGCAAATGTCCATGTGATGATGTCTCGACTCAATCGACAATACATATAATGTTTTTCTGCAATTGTATTCAAACCCAAGAAGAACGTGGATTATTCCAGTTTTAAAAAGATCAGGCCTGAGACAATGTCAATTAGCATTTCGTTTTCTGCAATCGCTAGAGAATGAATTCACCATCGCTTCTGTAATTGTATTTTTAAAACATGTTTTTAAATATCGTAAATCTATTTTGTAATGGCTTTTATAATATTCTTATGATACCAGGAACTGGATTTTTTTAAATTGTATTGATTTATGTATTTGAACTTTTATGGGCAACTTTATCAGTTACCGAATAAAGGAATTTGAATTTAAAGTAGTGGAATAACGTGTAAAATTTACAGAGCAGTTGTAGTGAGACTGCAATTAACGTATACTCGTGATAACCCTAACACTACCCTACTCGAATCGGTGACAGAGATCATTCTTTCACCGCTACAACACATGCAGTTCAATCTTAAACAGGCCTGAAGCCCGAAGCCTATAGTACAAAGATTAGTGAGAGGAGATTTGAGTTATTCCTGCTATTACATTTAAAAGATAAATAAATACCCACTGTTCACTGCCATGCAGACATTTAATAAAACAAAACTGTTCCAATGAGGCAAGCCATTAGTAGAAACACGTGAAAGGTTCAGAGGCCAGCAGCGGACTTTACCAAACAATCAACTGAAAATACGTATGAATTGTGCATGCAGAGGGTTAACTGGATCTTTGCATTTAAAACGTTGGTGTATGTATTCATTTTATGCACCTGGTAATAAATTGATTTACTGATAAAACATGGTGTTCAGGAAGAAGCCGTTTTGTTCTGTGTTAAACTCTAGGCCCATTTACACAATTTCTCTGGAGGTGACAGGTTTTTTTTAGAAGAGTGAGTGGTGAATGGAAAATCACTGGTTATCATCCCAATACAGTGCAAACAATGTGGCTACACATTAATCCACTCAACTCTGTGATCCGAATTTAGTAAGTTTTAATTATAAGTTTAGAAACAAATCAATGTAGCCCGGTCTCAGCCTAATCGTATAAAGGTTCAAAAAGATCAGAATAAGCCCAAATGTCCTTAAGAGAGGTATCTTGTATAATACAAAGCAAATAACTAACTTTAAGATGATGACACAGACAATCAGGAAAAAGAAACAAGGGTTAAATTACATCAGATGATTCTCTTTAGCGAGCTTGAGCAAACTAACTTTCCCTACACTACCTTATCAAAGGAAACCTAACTAGATCATTTGGGTAAGGTCATATTCCAGAGAGAAAGAAAGAAAGGTGTCAGCCGTCCGAGTCGTCAGTAAACGCACTCTGACAATGGTCCAAGAGCATAAAGCCACACAAGCAGAAGCCTAGGTCTGCACTCTGAGGAACCCTAAGATGGAATCTCCCCCCCACTAAACACATCACATAATATCAACCATAGTCGAAATGACACTCCCACGTGACTTCTCCTTGGGAAATTTCCATAACTCTGGCACAACTGGATAATTTTAGCACCTTTCTCACCTAGATAATGCACAATCTCTTGTCCTCCTTGATCATTCCTCTGATTCCTACTCCGTGCAAAATCATACAAATACAATAATATTTCATGGCACAGATGTCTATTTGCAATTGTCAATAGAAATGAATAAAACATTGCAAATGTAAAAGAACATGCATTCTTATATAATCCACAAAACATAGTGGGTTCATTGATAGAATCTATAAATGGATCGGAAAACACATTGAGATAAGACACAAACGTTTTTAGTGATGTCTGCTGCACAAATTCTGATCAATCTATTCTGGTACAAATATTCTAATGTCTAATAAGTGCCCACGGTTCTTCTTGTTCATTGAGGCCCCTTTCAAGAGTGTGGTATTTAGTGATTAATTTGGCATCAGTTTGGAGCAACATTGATTCAATTGTCTCGCCACATTTGTCTAAAGAAGCTACAAAAGGAACTGACCATTTCAAATCATCTTCAGAATGTTGTCTCCCGGAAAAAGTTCCACTACGGGAGCCCCCACTGTTTTGCTTCGAATCCTTGATCTGTGTTGTAGGATGCAAATTTTTAATGGGCTGTATGGTTTGACCTATGCAACATTTGTCACCAAATTCAATACACCACATTCTTGGTGTGGCAATTGGAGAATACCTGTTGTTTATGTACTATTCCTGAACTGTAACCTCTTTTGAATTTGAGGTGAAATTGCATGCTGGACATTGGCTGCATTTGTAATATCCAGTTGTTGGAGGTAATTTCGGGAGTCTCATAAGATCTCCTGGTTCAGTTCTCCTGGCTGCCCTTACAAGGTGTTGTCTCAAGTTCTTACGCCGTTTAATCAAAAATAGTAGTTTCGGGATTTTGTAAGAAGTTATCATTTTCATGTTGTTTGAGATGATCTTTTTGATCTTGTAAGACGGATTAAAATAAGTGAGTACACAAGTTAAAGGAATCTTGGTGTCTTTAACCTTAGGGGCCAAGCACTCTCTTGGTGTGAACCACGCTCTCTTCAAGGAGCGTTTAACAAGTTTTCTGGGATGTTTCCTCATTCAATTATCTTTTGGCAAAGGAACATCCCATTTTTTAAGTACTTTTCCTTGTGGCTGCAATTCCTGCAGATACACAGAAATTGCCCGTAAGGTAAATTGCCTTTAAGAGTCTTTGGATGGCTGCTGGTATAATGGAGCAATGTATTACGGTCTGTTGGCATGGTATAAAGACTCGTGTAAATACATCCTTCGTGTGTTGAAACCAATAAGTCAAGGAAGTTGAGATTTTCATTACTATATGCCATTGTGAAGTTTAAATCTAGAGATTGATGATTAAGCCACTCAAGAAACTCATTCAGGATGTTTATTGATCCTTCCCACACACAGAAGATATCATCAATACACCTATACCAAGATTGAATATTTGTCAATATATGTTACTGGTGCCCTATAACAATTTTTCTTCAAAGTAGGCCACACTCAGGCACATTTCAGTGTGCACTCTCAGCCAGTACACGCTAACAGACACACACCCAGTGAGTGCATGTCTCATAGACACACCTTATGCAGAGGGCTAGAGTAGGTGTTAACTCTTAACTCACAAACACAAATCTAATTTGTGCCAGTGTCGGGACTGTATGCATTCTCAGGTGTGCACAACCAATGCATGCAGGTAACCTGAATGTGTGCTAATCAGGCGCGCAGCGTGCACCAGCAATGGCAGGTACACACACTGTGTGCGCATGTCTCATGCTGTACACCCAGTTATACACACAGTATGCACAGAGGGCTCGAGAGGTGTTAACTCACAAGCACAAAGCTGGTTTGTGCAAGAGTCATGATTGTTTGCACCCACCTTTTCGCACACCCAGTGCTTGCAGGTATCCTGACTGTGCAAGTCAGACACCCACTGTGCAATGGCAGGTACACCCATAGTGCCTGCATTTTTCCTGGCAGTGTGAACACTCCTGCAGCAGGAAAGCATTTCCAGCCACAGAGAAATTGTACACACACAAAGGTACTTTGCGAAAGCTGCTTCCCTTAATACTCTGCAAATCAGTGTATTTGTATGTATGTATGTATGTATTTAATGCTTATTAAGCGCAATTGTCACCCGAAAGGGTATCCTGGCGCTGAGACCGTATCTAACCATCGGTGAGGTGTATTACATTGCTCTTGGGAACTGGTAGGTCTTAAGATCCCTTTTGAAAGAGGGCAGATCTTGGCTACTCCTCAATGCCAGAGGTAAAGCATTCCATAATGTGGCGGCCGTGAAACTGAAAGCGCGGCCGCCCATCCTCACTCTATTAATCCTGGGAATCCTCACCAGGAACGCCGAGGAGGATCTCAGAGGTCTGGCAGCTTGATACCAAGAAAAAAGATTTTGGAGTGGTATTGGTCCTAGTCCATGCAGAGCTCTGAATACAAGGCATGAAGCCTTGAAGGCAATCCTCTGCTGGACCGGTAGCCAGTGCAGATCGGCTAGTGCTGCGGATGAAGAAGCAGAACGTGGCCGAGATAGAGCCAATTTAGCAGCCATGTTTTGGATCCTCTGCAACTTTAGGATCAGGATCTTAGGAGCTCCCAGAAGTAGTGCGTTGCAGTAGTCTAACCTACTGAGGATAGAACTTCGCACTACCTCTGCTCTGGCTCCCCGGGGGAGTATTGGTAGGATTTTACGTAGGGCACGAAGCAGGCCCATACAGGTCGCTGCAGTCCTATTTACAGAGGCATCCAGCTGTAAATTGGGTTCAAACAAAACTCCTAAATTACGAGCCGATTCTGCGGCTTCCACCGAGCCCGGAATAGAGGTTGGCCAAAAGTCATCCGGTAGCACGCGAGGGAGACGGTCTAGGGAGCAATGGAGTACTTCCGTTTTCGACCCATTAAATTGGAGTGAGTTAGCTCGCAGCCATTCTGCTGTAGCCGACATACAGCGGTGAAAGGTGTCCCTCGAAACTATCTCAGTGCCCTCAAATGAAAAAATCAATTGAGTGTCATCGGCATAATTGATGACTGATATGCCAAATGACTTGATCAGGTCTACCAGGGGTCAGAGATATAAGTTAAAAAGGATCGGGCTGACCGCCGACCCTTGGGGGACACCATGGTTCACCTGTCGTGTGGCTGATCGAAATGGTGGTAACGCCACAGCTTGCTGTCTGTTGCAGAGATAAGATGTTAACCAACTTAGAGCCAGACCGTTTACTCCCACGCTTTGAAGACGGCCCAGAAGAACCTCATGGTCCACCGTGTCGAACGCGGCCGACATGTCAAGCAGCACTAAGAATGCTGACTTACCCCTGTCGACACGCGTTCGTAGATCGTCCAACACGGTAACCAGTGCAGTCTCAGTGCCGTGGGCCGGTCTGAAGCCAAATTGGGCTGCATCCAGACAGGAATTTGTTTCCAGGAAGTTGGACAAGGCTCTCGTGACCCACCTCTCGAGAATTTTTATCGCAAATGGTAAAAGCGAGATGGGTCTATAGTTGGCCGAGCATAGAGGGTCTAGAGAAGCCTTTTTTAGCAGTGGAGTTACTATTGCCAACTTCCAACTGTCTGGGACTAGCGCTGTAGTCAATGACTGGCAGCAGATGGAATAGAGTGGAGGAAACAACTCATCTTGGAATGCCTTCCAGATCTTATGAGGCATTGGATCAAGTGGTGAACCTGAGGATACGCCATTGGCCAAGACACAGAATTCCTCTAGCGAGGGAATAGGAAAACAAGACATCTGAGAGGAGTCTACCTTGTTGTTATCCCATGCGGGTACCGAATGGCAGGGGGATTCCAAGGGGAGGGATAAAGACGGCACAGACTGTCCGGGTACTGAAAGTCCATTCAGAATGGTCCTAATTTTCTCCTCGAACGCGAGGGCCAAAGAATCACAAAGTTCCTGGGAAGCCGGAATGGCTGGTACTGTACAAGACGGGTTAGATAGGTTGTTAACCAGCTTGAATAGAGTCTGCGATTTATTAGAGGCCTTCGCCAAGGTATCTTCAAAGAACTTTGCTTTAGCGCTTCTTAGCTGGGTCTTATATACCTGCAGGGCCGCTTTATATGCTTCCCTATCCAGCTCCTTATACCCTCTCCTCTAGGTACGCTCCGCCTGTTTGCAACGGAGCTTGTGCTGTCCAAGATCATCAGTGAACCAAGCATTGGCTCCTCTAGGTCTGTCCCTCACCCTTCGCAAAGGGGCCAACTCGTCCAGAGATGTCAAAATTTGCTGGCAAAGGACAGCATAGCTCTTGTCCACACTATCCTCCACCAGAAAAGTCCTAGACAATTGAGTGGGTCGAATCGGCTCCCTAAAAAGGCGAGACCATTGTCGATTAAACTTAGTGCCGCCCGGGTTACTTGATTTTAGCGGAGCAGGCAAAACAATAGACATATTGATCAGTGAATGATCGGTCCAACACTGATCCACGACCTCTTTCGCTACAACCAATTCCTTCTCGGCAAATACCAGGTCTAAAGTGGTCCCCTTGACATGAGTGGGTGACAAGACCAGCTGTGCAAGTTGAATATTGCTACACGCTTGGCACAGTTCCCTATCGGCCAGATCTTGAGGGCCAAAGGGCCAGAGATTAAAATCACCCAGTAATAAGAATTTAGCATGGGAGTTTGAGAGGTCATAGATCAAATCGACCAATGACTGAAGGGCTGTTGTGGTCGAAGAGGGAGGTCTGTAGCATAAAAGGCCTGCTATCAAGGTACCGCCCTGGGCCGTAATAGCGAAGCCCATGAGCTCGAACCCTAACACCTCTTTTACCACCAGCTCTGAAAGGGAGATTGAGTCTCTGAAAATGTAACCTACTCCACCCCCCCTACCAGATGCTCGGGGAGTGTGTCTTATGAGGTAGCCCGGTGGGCAAGCCCAACCGAGTTCCATCCCACAGTCTGTCGAAGCCCAAGTTTCGGTCACGAATAATATGTCCAGATGTAAAGATTCTATTAGAAGAGCAATCTCAGCATAATGCTTAACGAGAGAGCGAACATTCAGCAGGCCACAGGAAAGAGTCCTATGAGAAGATGGGATAGACAAACATTGAATACCAGCCGCAGTAAGGCACGATGAATCGTAAGAATCCTCACGAGTATCTGCCAAATGAGAGGTAGCAAGCACGCCGGGAGCACCCGGGACGCGAACGGGAGCAAACGGGCTTACCTCTGGCACACCTCCGGCGCGTCTACGGCGCGTCCGCTGCGCGCATCCGCTGCGCGCCTGCTCGCCCATATCTATTTATAGTATAACGCCGCGCGGGCTTCCGGCTGCTAGAGCCTCTAGACCCGACCAATATGGCGCCTGAGAGTGGCCCAAGCGTCAACACCCACCCAAGATGGCGGACGGAGCACCACGACCCTACTACCTAAGTCCCGCAAAATGCGAGTGAGGACACAATTATTATGCAGGTAAGCCTAACTATGCCCCTAGTTGCTGCACTGACAAGCGCCTGATGATTAGGCAAGGAAAACAACAGCGCGATTACAAGCAGTGCAATTTAAAAGTAATATGCCCAGGAATATACAAATAGAATTAAAATCTGTCCAGCAATGCGCGCGATGAAAGAAAGGTCATAATGATTTGCATATAGCTTGCATTTATAATTACACTGAACATGCTTATTATTGCAGCCGATAGAGCGGGCAGGAGGCGAAGCTTCTGTTTGTGACAAGTCCACCCAGCTGAGAGAAGGGGGCACAGTGTTTAGGCAAATCTGCGTTTTATTTCGGGGGCGGATGGGGCGCGACTAACCCTGCAAAGTCACCGTACTCTTCGACACATATACTCACACACTCGTATACAACACTGTGTATATTCAAGAGTGCAAATAATCTTCATCAAAGGGATATTTCACTGCATTCTGTGTGCACAAACCCTGCAAGCACACTTCCAGATTACCAGACACTAACGCAGACAACGAAAAACCGAAATGCACTTAACAGCACCAAAGACGCCTAGCACACGTACACATGCAGTCTGTGATCATATACCTATCTCTGTACGTCATTGTTCATGTGTCTATTTTGCACCTGTGCAAAACACAGGCATGGAAAACACTCACCCACAAAAGCGCAGCCTCGTGGCTTTGAAAGATCCGACTGGGGTAAAGGAGGGTATGTAAGGCTGTATCAGAGTTGTGTCGGGAGCAGCATCACAGTGGAGGCAGACTAGTCACGCTCCTTTGTTTCTTCTGAGGTATTGTAAGACCTCAGTCACACAGGTTCATACGGTCTGCATTTAGGAATTACTTGATGAGTTTACAACACTTTTTCTTTGAAGCCTCTGGATCACCTTGCTGTCATGGAAACTTTTTAAAAAAATCCACACGATTGTGTTCTGTTTTAAAGAATGACCTTGTGTTGGGATTGTTTAGTCAATATTTTAAAAAGAAGCGTTGTGCACCTACAAATACGTGTCCATCTGCTGATGTAAGTGTTTACAAACCACTGAAGTCCCAAAAGTCGGCAGGCGGCTCTTAGAAGCTCGGTGACAGCTATCGTTTTTTGAGAAAACAATGTCGCTTGCAATAGCCATGGTTTGGAACTGTTGTTCTGCATAGTGAAAGGTTACTTCCCCAACGCCAAGCCCAGCGGTTTAATAGAGTGAGCATGACCCCAACACACTGAGCTAACTGTGCATACATAATCAGTGCATGGATAGAGTGTTCTAGAAGAATTATCACGCGCCGCTTGCACTAAAAACAAGCAATACACGCACGTCCATGTGTGTACACGTCCTCAACCCACTATGTGCTACACTAAGTACGGTGAAGGTCCACGTCGGACTGCCAAGGAACTGGCGGGGTAGAGTTGCGATGTCAGCTGCACACTGTGCACAAACCCTCAAGTGTGTTCACAGCCAAACAGTGAAGCTGTCTTAGCCCACTCCAAGAGCCGCCAAAGCCACAGGTCTAAATGGTTCCACTGCACTGACACTGCCTGCCTCCCCAATGCTGGCTTCCAAAGCCCAAACGTCCTCCACCGAAAACCACTTCCTCCTTCTCTGATGTAGCGCTGATGCGTGGCAAAGTGTGCCACTGCTCAGCTGATTGGTTGAGTAAGTACTAGCATCAGGGAAAATGTGACGTGAGTTGCATACGCCTTGCGCTGTTGACCAAGGCTCGCCAAAGCAGAAAAGAAAAAGAAAAACAAACAAACAGCGGTGATGCGGGGGCAGGTGGGGGTGGGCATGCAGTGGCAAGGGGGGAGGAGGTTGGAGGGACAGATGCCCCATTAAGATGCAAGGACCTATGAGCGCCAAAGCTCAACAAAGGCAAACAGTAACAGAGCAGGAAACACAGAAAAAAATAGCCCCCCGAAGAACAGTAAAACAACCATAGTGTAATGATACAGTACTTAATCCCTGCTCCGTGGGAGGAACGGAAGAGAAAAAGGAGGGACAAAGAGGCAGGACTGACTACTAGCAAGCAAGGATTTTTAAAATACGCTGACAAGGACAAATGAAAAGTGATGGGCGGAGTTTAACTCCTCAAACCATATACAACAGGTCACAAAGTGACATTACAAGCACTGTCTAGGCTCGACCTAAAAAGGGGATCCTCTGACCCACTCCTCAGTACACTATCGGACCTGTGGATACTACAGAAAAAGGACAACCTGCTGCTGATGGCTGCCCTGCTTTCTGACAAGGAAGACTGGGCCTGCCCCCGTCATGCCAGGCTGAAGTGACTCCAAGGGTCTGCTAACTGAACTCCTGTTCTGACCTACAGGAACATAACAAGCTACAGAGGGCTCCCTGCACCTGCCCAGCTGACTTGCTGCAGTGGACCAGCAACTAGAGCTGCCTGGGCCTTGCTGGCCTCTGCTAGAGTGTGTTCCCGATCCCCAAGAGGTGCCCTTCAGGTCCTGGACTCTTGGTGTAGCTGAACTCCATCTTGAAGAAAAATAGAAATACTAAAATTCTGGGCTCTTCACGAATGGGCCCATTCACACCAGGTTTTTGCCATCCATCAACGCGAAGGTCCAGTGAACCCGACTCTTCGCATGAGATCTGCAATTCTTGCTACAGCATCGCCAGACCCGTGGTGACCACTAACGCGAAACTCCAGCAACGACTGTCCACGATGCCTGACAGGATCTTCACGTTACAGTGTTGACTGTCCGCAACGTCGGGCCAGCTCTTCGCGCTACTGTGACAAACATCTGCAACGCTTTCCATGCTCCTTGCGGACTCCTCTACCAGTGAATGGAACATTTCGTGCTGGACTTAAGAAGGTAACTAACCTGATCCCTGTATCTGACCTGCATTCTATTGTGGTCAGCCATAACTTGTGACTTTCACCTGGTCCCACATGACCAGATAGCTCGGAGTGTCGCTTTGTGTTTTTATGCCCTATACTTAAATCATAAGCATAAATCTTTAAACTTGCATATTTCCGGCTGTACGGATTGGATTTTTGTCATTTTGGTCTCAAATAGTATATTAAAATTTGCTCTATTTTCCTAAATTAGAATGGGATTTTTCTTGTGTTGTATTTTCCCTTTGTCACTGTTTAAGTGCTGCATAATTACTTTACACATTGTTTCTAAGTAAAGCGTGACTGCTTTTGTGCCAAGCGACCAGGCGGTTAGGCACAGGTTAATTTAGTGACTGTTTGTTGTTCACCCTGACAACAATTGTCGCTGTTGCTTGAGAAGGGTTCACATCCCCCTCAACTAACAACCCAATTTCTCACAGGGGGGCTGCAGGAGGTACAACAGCCCCCAGGAATGTATATATTTTTTAACTAGCCCTAAGTCTCCCAGGGGTATGACCCTAGGAGACGTTTTGTGGGCTTTTAAAGTTTTCTCTGAGCCTTAACTTTTGTACATGGACTTGAGAGTGTAGGGACTGCTGTTGGCTTGTCCTGTGACTACTGTAGCAGTCTAATGAAAAGGCTCTGAGAAACATTGTTTGATGTTTAATGCTGTATTAAAAATATTAATATTGACAGGGCAATATTTTCTCTTGTAAATAATGCTTTTGGATATCAGTGCCCACCCTGTACACTTATGTGTTGGGGTATCACATGTAATGCATATTGGTACTGTCACCGTTAATTTCAATTGTTTCACATGTGACTGCTTTTATTAATGTGGTGACACTCTCCCAAAGCCAGTAGACCTGCCTTATTGATAATGGGGACCCCTTAAATTGTGGTATCTCATCTAGTATAGCTGTGGAGTACTGTTATTATAGGGTTCAGTACCCACTAGGGGTGTAATGTGATATGAGCATGTAGGAAGCTGGTCCTGTATATAGTGTATCAAAATGAGGTGCACTGTGCAGAGAGTCCAAGTATTCCTTACTTGTTTACAGGGGATTGCTTTAACAATCTCAAGGTGCTCTATTTGTGGTAGTGTGGTTGTGCAGCCTTAGGCTTATCAGAGGGAGGTGTTAGGCATTTGTTGCACACATAGAGTTAATAAATGAGTCACACACTCAAAAAGGCATGAGCCTCGAACACGGTAATGGTGTCCTATGGGAGAAACATACACTGCATAGGGTCACCTGCAAATGACTTACAGGATTGTTCTTCTGGAATTAAGGCAAGTAGGGTCAAGGTACATGAAAGCACCTAGGGCCAGATGTACGACCATTCATTTTTGAAAGTTGCAAATTACGTCAAATTGCGACTCCCAATGGGGTCGCACATTGCATGCCTCATTAATATTCATGAGGGTATCGCAAAATGCTACCCCATTGGGAATGGCTCGCACTCACAGGGATGGTGTCCTGCTGGGGTCAGCAGACCACCATGTCTGTAACTGCTTTTTCAATAAAGCAGTTAAAAAAAAAAAAAATGCAGCTTATTTTCCTTAAAGGAAAATGGGATGCATTTAAAAAAAAATAGAAATGAAACTTTTCAGTTTCATTTTTTAAGGGCAGTAAGTGGTCCCTGGGTCCACTGTCTGCTCTTAAAAAATATTTTCACACCCATTCACAAAGGGGAAGGAGTCCCCTGGGGACCCCGTCCTGTTTGCTAATAGTTTACCACCCTTTTGAAAAGGGTGGTAAACTAGGAGTGTTTTGTGACCGCAAATGCGGTCGCAAAACAATGATACATGCCATTTGCAATTCTGTGTCTCTAGTGTAATGGTGTCCTGGTTGTGGGTTTTCTGAGAACCTCTGATATTGGGAGCTCAGCAAACATATTGGTGTCAGTGCTGGGCGTGACAGCTTTGCAGATGATGCAACTGTTTTTTAAAATGGTGCGGGCTAGCAAGGGGAGCCAATGTAGATCCATCAGGATGAGGGTGAAGAGGTCATATTTCTTCATGCCATGGATAAAACATGCTATGGTGTGCAAGATGCTCTTGAGTGGGCCAGTGTGGAATCTAGGAGACTACAGAGCAGGAAATTGTCACCATCTAGATGTGAGAATACAAGGGCTTGAACAGCAATTCTGTTGTTACTTTCTATAAAGAACTGTTTCACGTTCTAGTACCGTGCGTCTGTCCTTGAGTAAAAAGTAGAATGCAGACACCCTTCAATCAAAAGCACTGAATACTCTTAGAAAATGCAAGGAATACATTGATCAATACGATTCTTTCTTCTGATACTTGAGATGGGCTTTACTGCACAAACTTCCTCTTGAATTTCAGAAAAGTACTGTGATCAGCCAACACGTTAGGCCCCTAATGTTTTTTAGGCCAAGGGCTTTTTCAGGGCTGTGAATTATAGAGATGAGATTTAAAAGTGAGTAGAAACAATTGTTTATTGTTATTACATAAAATGTAATTGCCTACAATATAGGCTTTCTTTTCATGACAGTGTATTCCTTGATTGACAGTGAGTTCTTGCAATCCATGTGGTAAATGACCATTTTTGAAATAGATCTGGTGTGTTATGCTTTGTAATTGATGTTTTGTGAGTTATGCCAGGATCACGCAACACATGCAGCTTCACTGTTGCACCATTAGCGTTTGGAACTGTGGCGGTCTTTGTTCTTGTGGGTACCATAATATTATTAGAATTTCACATATTTTTCTCAATATGAGAGAAACTGCCACTGCTGCATGATACATTGTTTTTACAAGAGATCCTACCCTGTGATGCAGTACTAAGAGCCGCAATGGAGAGAGTGGAGGACTGGAGTGGTTGTTGCATGACCCTGTAACAATGACTGGGCTCTCTGCCATAGTTGTGCCTTGTATGAAGCTGTATTTCACAATCTTTCATATCAGCCTGTGTCCTAGAGCTGTACTCCCTCTGCGGGTAACTGCTGTAACAGCTTGCCAGAAGTCCCAGTCCCGCAGTGCCCGGCCGGTCCAACGAAGATGCTGGCCAGTTTATTTAGTGATCCAAATCCCAGAAACTAAGGTTAGCTTGCAGGCAGCAGCTCTTGGCCTGTTAGCAGCTTCTGTTCTGTATGTACATAACTACAATCATGTGGAAGGGGGATACCTGAAAGGGAAAAACAGCAAGACATGCTTTACTATGTATGGCAGAGAAGGTCTGCAAGATTGACTCATGAGAGGAGGGTGGTACTGTATGCAGATAACACCTGTGAATGATAAAAGTCGAGGCAAGTCCTAGCTGCATACAAGATGCGCTCACGTCCTTAGTCAATGACGTCAAGGCATGGTAATGCCAAAGCAGACAGTAGATCAACAAGACTAAACCGAGTATATCTGGATTGGCTCAAAGTTAATAAATAACCTGTAGCGATCTGCGAATGTAGCTCTACTACGAGTATCTGACAAGGAAGATCACAGGAAAGAGCCTACCTTGGTCATTTTCTATCAGTGAAAGGCCAAGTAGCTATTATAGTGAAATCCATGATATTCAACTTTTCAAATCTGAGACAAACTATGGATCTGATTCCAATTACGCCCAGGGCATTTGATTGGAACAATTGTAGTTTCCAGGATTGGTTATGGGAATGCTGTTTATGTGGGAATCACAAAACAGGATATTACCCAATTCCAACGAGCGTGAGACAAGCTGTTAACAAGTCTAGAACTCCAGATTGGAGGCGGGGGAGGGGGGCTCTGACACAATCTTGATGTGGTCCGTACTAGCGTACGGAAAGGAGAATTCAGTCCTGTAGTTTGTACATTATTTTGAATCGTAAAGTAGCAATGGCCCCAGTATAATGTCAAGAAACTTACAGTCCCAACTCCCATAGCAATGTGTGAAAGGGGAAGATGCCCGAGACCACTAGGATCAAATGGTGAAATAACTTTCCTTTAGAGATGACCAGTTCAGGTGTAAACTTAAAACGCCCTTTTCTTAGGTCCTTCCCTCGAACGCCCAAGCACCTACTTATGTTTCGCCAGCGTCTAGAGACAACATTTGCAATCTTGCAAGCACTCATAAACCTGAGAGGTGACATTTGTCCACTCAATGAGACAAATGTACTGGTCAAACACACTAGGACGGTACGTGCAAGACCTTTCCCCATCCCTTACTTTGCAAAAATATGACAGAAAGGGCCTCCCTAACTGACTCCTCTACAGATAGGGCAGATGGCCCTTTCTGAATGGCACTTATGGGACAGAGTATGCTCAAATGTCAGTCAAGAACCATTTGTTAGAACCACATCCCAGCAATGACTCTCCGTAGCTTCTGGACCATAGTGATAGGAGGGGAACTGACGTTAGTAGTGCTCTGAGACCGGGTGGGGGGGAGAATGGGACAAAAGTACTGCAGAAGAAAGCGCCTGTTTTTCCCCTGCAAATGGTATTAACAAAAGGTCTGTCGTGCTGAAATCATCATATTCAGAGCTTTCAGGGACTGACTTTTGTTAGAAAACCTACTTTTTTACACAGTTTTGGCATTTTACTGGGACATAGCCTATTTTTGCTGTTTTTTGTGCTTTCAACCTCCTTCCAGTTAATGGTAGAATTGGGTATGAAAGCAATAAGGGATCCTGTAAAGCTATACATTTCAGAATAGATGTTCTAGCATCTGCATGGATCTACAAAATTCCACCCGCACTGCATTCCCGATAGTCTTCCAATAAAACTGGTACCTTCCTTGTGTGGGTAGACCTAGTGCCCGCGACAGGAAATGGCCCAAAGCGCAACGTGGACACACCAAATTTTTACAGTGAAAATTGACCCCTTTTTTGCAAAGGGCCTAGCTGTAGATTTTGAACCCTAGCTCTGCTGGCACCTAGGGAAACCTAGCACACCTATACAGTTTTGAAAACTAGACACCCAGGGGAATCCAGGATGGGGTGACTTGTGTGGCTCTTACCAGGTTCTGTTACCCAGAATCCCTTGCAAACCTCGAACTTTGTAAACAAAAACACATTTTCCTCACGTTTCTGTGATGGAAAGTTCTAGAATCTGTGCAGATCCACAAACTTCCACCCATCCGCATTCCCCAAAGTCTTCCAATAAAAATGGTACCTGAATTGTGTTTGTAGGCCTAGTGCCCGCGACAGGAAACGGCCCAAAACGCAACGTGAACACACCACATTTTAACAGTAAAAACTGACTCTTTTTTTGCAAAGTGCCTAGCTGTAGAGGGCAGAAAGACTGCCATTCTGGGCAGCCCCATCCCGAACTTTGGAAACAAATCCCTGGTGCCTAGTGGGCTTGCTGCCCCATCTGCCTCCCGGGGGACAGAAAGACTGTAGCATTTTTTTTAGGGTGGGTGCTTTGGCATGCCCATTCCGAGCAGCCCCCACCCCTACGTATATAAAGAAAAAAAATCACTGGTGCCTAGAGGGCTTTCTGTCTATTGCCCCCATCTGCCTCGGGGGGGGGGCAGAAAGTCTTTTGCCTTCTTTGGGGGGTTAGGGGGTTACATTGGCATGCCCATTCTGGGCAGCCCCCACCCCTCGCCTCTAAAAAAATAATCCCTGGCGTCTAGGGTGCTTTCTGCCCCCCCGGGGGTCAGAAAGACTGTCTGTGTCAAAAAATTTAGGGGGGAGCAAAGGCCCTTGCACTATGGTCCGCTCCCACCTCCCTGGTGGCTAGGGGGTTGATCCCTGCTTGGGGATCACCCTCCTGGAGCGATCACCAAGCAGGGATCCACTAGGAAATGGGACCATTGGAAAGGGGATATTCTCCTCTTTTAAACGATATCACGAGCACCGAAACATTGAAACTGAAACTAAGTTTCAGTTTCGTTTTCAAAGCAATAATGTGAGCACGTCATGCGTGTGATCGTCATTGCATTGAAAATTAAAATACGGCCTCTTCCCCACCTCCCAAGGCCAACAAAAAAAAGGAAATCCCTCTTCTGTCTGCAGCAAAGGGATTTAGTGCCCCTGTACTCATGATGGAATGGTTCCATCATGAGCACAGGAGCACTGGTGCTCATGACGGAACCATTCTGTCATGAGCACTGAAAGGGTTAAAAGAACCCGGTATGAAGGTAGCTGTGGTGCAGCAACTAGCAAAATTCCCCCACTTTCACAATATGAAGGGTCAAAATATAGAAGTGACCTGGGATGCCTTTGAGGCAGTCATAAGTGTCTGCCTAATTGCTGAAAGGGCGTTGATCAAGAAAATGAGGGAGATGGTGAGGGCTAGATTCAAGCAAGAGTTGGCAGCAGCTCAGTAAAAGCATAAGAAAAGCCAATTACAATGGTGTTGGTGTAAAGTCCCAAACTTTGGAGGCAAGTTTAGATTACTCGACCTTCATAGTGCAGAATACTCACTTGCAGAGGTGGGACAGGACAGAAATTTTATGAAAGGAGTAACAAGCCTGGGAACCGCGCAGGATAAAGAGTGAAGACAAAGTGATCGCACTGGTATATCGATGCTGTCAAAGATCAGGCGGGATCGAGGTTACCAGGAGAGGTGGATAGATTCTGCTAGTCTATCATTAGCCATAAGATGCTCAACAAGACAACACTGTGCACACGTTATAATCTGTGTGGTATGCGTAATAGCATTCAGTTTCAAGCAAATTCGTATAGTTTAAAGCAGATTTAATTATGCAGTAGAAGACAATGAAGGACCACAATGTTCTGATTTTCTGTTTTATCCTTCTGTTTATGACGAGTTTGGATTTACAGCCAGCCAACACGTGTTTCGTCACGGGGCAAAGTCGCCCCTGACTTCTTCAGGGCTGGAGAAAAAAACATATGTGTGGTACGTATCACAGATAAGTACAACCTTGTTGATCTCTAAACATATGCATTCTTTAGTAACAACAATGAGCGATGGGACATGCAACCATCATTAAAACGTAGTTGCAACGATTATTCACCGTGTAAGGATAGGTTGTGTATAAAAAGGCCCAATAGTTAACTTAGTGTAAAAACACTCGCTGTGTTTTTTGAAAAATCTTGACAAAGGGAACAAAGTGTCATTCGAAAAGCATGCGCAGATTCTAGATCCCCCGTGTTGACTTTGACAGTAATCAGATAACATAGCAGTGTTTTATCCAAATGTCTTCATGCATAGTTCAAAGTGGTTTTGCGTAAACGAAAAGACAATGTGTTGGTGTGCCTCTGAGAAGGATTTTAACCTATAACTATAACACACCACTTGAACAAACACGCGTGAAAGTGGACGTAAGAGAGGTTTGTGAAAACCCCTACCTTCTCTATGTAAATCCGTCACATCAGACCTGTAAGAAACACAACTGAACCATAAGGGGTCTGTATTATAGTATTAGATAGATAAATCTCTCATTGATGCTAAGTTATTATAAATATGTCAAGGAGAGTGCATAACATACAACCGGGCTCACCTTAAACCTGGTTATACTTCCGACCCAGCGGGTCCTAAAAGTCGATCGATTCTGAGGTGAACGGTGAAACGCAGTGTAGGAGGAAATGTATGCTGACCTAGTAAATCGGTCGGAGTCGGACTGATTCGAATCTGTGAAAAACATGTATTTATATATTAATGTAGGCGCTAGTAGGGGAGCCATTGAAGAAATAAATCCCCAAAAATATAGCTCTTGGGATTGATTAATAATGTCCTACCTCATGACGAGTGCATCGATGAGTAACAGAATGTATTTCCCCGTGTGTGGTTCCGTCTGTGAGAGGTGCGCATGCCCGGAAGTGAAATATTTATAGCGAGTTCCGGGTGTGTTGGAGAAAAACCACTGGACCGTGTTCATTCGAACTCAAGTTAAAGCGCGCATGCCTGAGGTGTAGTATATCGGTTTCCGGTATTTGTCAAGATGTATCAAAAACGAAGGGATAAACTTAATAAGACAATTTAAAAGTGAACCAAATGATGGTAAACAGGAAACTGATAAACCAAAGAACAAATTTAGGACCATATAAGGGAAAAGCGAAACAAAAAGGCAAAGCACAACAAGCAAATCCACCACACATATATGTGAGCGAAATCTTCGAAAAATCAAAACACTTACAGTTTACCCAAATCCCCTTATCCTAATGGGTACACAGTTGAGGAGTAGGTGGTTATACATATTAAGAAATAAATTAAAACTACTCCCATGATCAATTCACACATTTTTGGAGGCAAAATGTTTGAAAGCAAAACATATTTTGATATGTCATTGTCGCTCTCTTATGTTACATTCATAAATTGGTAGTCTCGCATGTTTAAATCAATTCCATAATGTAGTATCTCAGTTAAGGCATAAGACACATTATAATTGCGTGCCTTGTAAGTATATACCTCCATTTCACACATATTTACATTTCTGATACTATGAGGTGGTTAGAACACTCTTTCAATTCATGAAGCATCAGATGAAATTACTGGAGCCATGCATACGTGTAGTTATTAATCCCCCAGAAAATAGTGCATCTCATTATCACTATTGAAACCTAGGACATGTGTGCGCAAGCGCATGATCCAAAACGCTTCGAGCTTCCTCAGATTGAGCTCCCTGTTCCCCCCCCTGGGGTTTTGTTTGCAGGTGTCTATACCATAGAATTTAAACCTTTTGTTAAGATCTTGTGTGGGACACTCCCAAATGTGTGTTGCCATGGGGTATCTCGGATCCTTTTGTTTCAAAGCCCGTACATGTTCACCAATTCTCTCTTTGAGGCATCTTATAGTACTTCCTACGTATTTGCCACCACACGTACATTCTAATACATAGACCACATATTTGGTGTTGCAATTAATATTGACTCTGATGTCAAAGGATTTAATAGGGCCTTTGAACCCCTTCTTTTTATCATCTGCCCATCTACATGTTCCACAGCACCCACATTTATAAAACCCCTTAGACCGTGTTGTCAACCATGTGTTTGAGGTTTCATTATGTGTGTAGCTGGGGCTGAGGCGGGTTCGGAGTGTTTTGCCCCTTCGGTAAGTGATCTGTGGTGTTCTACAAACAAATTTGTCTAAAGAAGAGTTGTTGGTTAGAATGTGCCAGTGTTTATGCATACTCTTAGACAGGGCCTTGCTGAAATCATCGTAGTTTGTAATCAATCTGACCACTGTATCATTTGGTTTCTTCTCCTTGTCTATGATGGTACTTCTTCTGTCTGTATTTCTAATTCTATTCTCTGCTCTCTGAATAGTGGATCTAGTATAGCCCCTTTGAGTAAATCTGGTTTTCATGTCGTGTAGGCATGATTCGAAATCTGTATCTACACTGCAGTTGCGTCTAGCCCTCGTGAATTCCCCGAAGGGAATAGCATTGATTTGGTGCGGTGGATGTTCACTGGTTGCGTGTAAAATTGCGTTGCACGCTGTGTCTTTCCTGTATAACTTGGTATGTAGCTTGCTATTTTTGATTAGGATCTCAAAGTCCAGGAATGTGATACCTGTATAACTCCACTCATGTGTGAACTGCATATGTGAAGTGTTTGAATCCAGATATGTGAAGAATTCCGTCAAACTGTCAGAGGTGCCCGTCCATATCATCAAACAATCGTCAATGTAATGCCCCCAGTATAGTATAGAGTCATGGAACCTGCCCCCTCCGGGTCCCCATATCCAATCCTCTTCCAATTTGCCCATGAACAAATTAGCGAAGCTTGGGGAAAATTTGGATCCCATTGCTACTCCCTTCTTTTGTCTGTACCATTGAGAATTAAAAAGAAATACATTGTTACTGAGGATGATGCACATCATGTCAATCAGCATCTCCGTGTGCTTCCAACGATGTAAGCACACGGAGATGCTGATTGACATGATGCGCATCATCCTCAGTAACAATGTCTTTCTTTTTAATTCTCAATGGTACAGACAAAAGAAGGGAGTAGCAATGGGATCCAAATTTTCCCCAAGCTTCGCTAATTTGTTCATGGGCAAATTGGAAGAGGATTGGATATGGGGACCCGGAGGAGGCAGGTTCCATGACTCTATACTATAATGGGGGCGTTACATCGACGATTGTTTGATGATATGGACGGGCACCCCTGACAGTTTGACGGAATTCTTCACATATCTGAATTCAAACTCTTCACATATGCAGTTCACACATGAGTGGAGTTATACAGGTATCACATTCCTGGACATTGAGATCCTAATCAAAAATAGCAAGCTACATACCAAGTTATACAGGAAAGACACAGCGTGCAACGCAATTTTACACGCAACCAGTGCACATCCACCGCACCAAATCAATGCTATTCCCTTCGGGGAATTCACGAGGGCTAGACGCAACTGCAGTGTAGATACAGATTTCGAATCATGCCTACACGACATGAAAACCAGATTTACTCAAAGGGGCTATACTAGATCCACTATTCAGAGAGCAGAGAATAGAATTAGAAATACAGACAGAAGAAGTACCATCATAGACAAGGAGAAGAAACCAAATGATACAGTGGTCAGATTGATTACAAACTACGATGATTTCAGCAAGGCCCTGTCTAAGAGTATGCATAAACACTGGCACATTCTAACCAACAACTCTTCTTTAGACAAATTTGTTTGTAGAACACCACAGATCACTTACCGAAGGGGCAAAACACTCCGAACCCGCCTCAGCCCCAGCTACACACATAATGAAACTTCAAACACATGGTTGACAACACGGTCTAAGGGGTTTTATAAATGTGGGTGCTGTGGAACATGTAGATGGGCAGATGATAAATAGAAGGGGTTCAAAGGCCCTATTAAATCCTTTGACATCAGAGTCAATATTAATTGCAACACCAAATATGTGGTCTATGTATTAGAATGTACGTGTGGTGGCAAATACGTAGGAAGTACTATAAGATGCCTCAAAGAGAGAATTGGTGAACATGTACGGGCTTTGAAACAAAAGGATCCGAGATACCCCATGGCAACACACATTTGGGAGTGTCCCACACAAGATCTTAACAAAAGGTTTAAATTCTATGGTATAGACACCTGCAAACAAAACCCCAGGGGGGGAACAGGGAGCTCAATCTGAGGAAGCTCGAAGCGTTTTGGATCATGCGCTTGCGCACACATGTCCTAGGTTTCAATAGTGATAATGAGATGCACTATTTTCTGGGGGATTAATAACTACACGTATGCATGGCTCCAGTAATTTCATCTGATGCTTCATGAATTGAAAGAGTGTTCTAACCACCTCATAGTATCAGAAATGTAAATATGTGTGAAATGGAGGTATATACTTACAAGGCACGCAATTATAATGTGTCTTATGCCTTAACTGAGATACCACATTATGGAATTGATTTAAACATGCGAGGCTACCAATTTATGAATGTAACATAAGAGAGCGACAATGATATATCAAAATATGTTTTGCTTTCAAACATTTTGCCTCCAAAAATGTGTGAATTGATCATGGGAGTAGTTTTAATTTATTTCTTAATATGTATAACCACCTACTCCTCAACTGTGTACCCATTAGGATAAGGGGATTTGGGTAAACTGTAAGTGTTTTGATTTTTCGAAGATTTCGCTCACATATATGTGTGGTGGATTTGCTTGTTGTGCTTTGCCTTTTTGTTTCGCTTTTCCCTTATATGGTCCTAAATTTGTTCTTTGGTTGATCAGTTTCCTGTTTACCATCATTTGGTTCACTTTTAAATTGTCTTATTAAGTTTATCCCTTCGTTTTTGATACATCTTGACAAATACCGGAAACCGATATACTACACCTCAGGCACGCGCGCTTTAACTTGAGTTCGAATGAACACGGTCTAGTGGTTTTTCTCCAACACACCCGGAACTCGCTATAAATATTTCACTTCCGGGCATGCGCACCTCTCACAGACGGAACCACACACGGGGAAATACATTCTGTTACTCATCGATGCACTCGTCATGAGGTAGGATATTATTAATCAATCCCAAGAGCTATATTTTTTGGGATTTATTTCTTCAATGGCTCCCCTACTAGCGCCAACATTAATGTATAAATACATGTTTTTCACAGATTCGAATCAGTCCGACTCCGACCGATTTACTAGGTCAGCATACATTTCCTCCTACACTGCGTTTCACCGTTCACCTCAGAATCGATCGACTTTTAGGACCCGCTGGGTCGGAAGTATAACCAGGTTTAAGGTGAGCCCGGTTGTATGTTATGCACTCTCCTTAACATATTTCTAATAACTTAGCATCAATGAGAGATTTATCTATCTAATACTATAATACAGACCCCCTATGGTTCCGTTGTGTTTCTTACAGGTCTGATGTGACGGATTTACATAGAGAAGGTAGGGATTTTCACAAACCTCTCTTACGTCCACTTTCACGCGTGTTTGTTCAAGTGGTGTGTTATAGTTATAGGTTAAAATCCTTCTCAGAGGCACACCAACACATTGTCTTTTCGTTTACGCAAAACCACTTTGAACTATGCATGAAGACATTTGGATAAAACACTGCTATGTTATCTGATTACTGTCAAAGTCAACACGGGGATCTAGAATCTGCGCATGCTTTTCGAATGACACTTTGTTCCCTTTGTCAAGATTTTTCAAAAAACACAGTGTGTGTTTTTACACTAAGTTAACTATTGGGCCTTTCTATACACAACCTATCCTCACACGGTGAATAATCGTTGCAACTACGTTTTAATGATGGTTGCATGTCCCATCGCTCATTGTTGTTACCAAAGAATGCATATGTTTAGAGATCAACAATGTTGTACTTATCTGTGATACGTACCCCACATATGTTTTTTTCTCCAGCCCTGAAGAAGTCAGGGGCGACTTTGCCCCGTGACGAAACACGTGTTGGCTGGCTGTCAATCCAAACTCGTCATAAACAGAAGGATAAAACAGAAAATCAGAACATTGTGGTCCTTCATTGTCTTCTACTGCGTAATTGAATCTGCTTTAAACTATACGAATTTGCTTGAAACTGAATGCTATTACGCCTTACCACACAGATTATAACGTGTGCACAGTGTTGTCTTGTTTGTACAGTGAGCCGTGGCCCACTAGTAGAGGGTTTAGGGGTTTTATCCCTCTCCTGTAGCACCGTTTTGATATATACATAGCTAATATAAGATTCTATTAACGTATTATAAAGAGAGCGCCCGGATACAACCTGGCAGAATAAATAAACCCCCCCCCCTTTTTTTTATTTGACCCATAAGATGCTGAACCTGCCAAAACTAGTGGGAGAATGTATTGGGCAGGCTAAGCTGGATAAATCACCCCCCCAAGCAAACAGAAACACTAGACCAAGCCATTGGTCCAGAGAAGATTATTCCACATTCTACAAGATCCTCTGGCCCTCTATGTTGGACCTGTTGACCAAACTGTTCAGGCGAGAGTGGCTCCTCTGTGACAGAGGTTAGAATTACTCAAACCTGGGAGAGAGCAAAGGGACTGCGGATTATACTGACCCATCTCATTGTTGAACACAAACTTCAAAACATTTATGTAGGTGTAATCCGCCAGTCTAAGCAAAATCCCCCCAAATTGATTCATTCTGGGCAGTCTAGGGCTTCATAGGAGGAAACTGGGTTAGCACAACACTAAGAAAGTAGTCTATTTAATAGACATGGCTACTAGGCTCAAGATGGGAGTGATAATAATAATAATAATGATAATAATAATAATAATAATAATAATAGTAATGATACTTCTCTCTCAATGCCATTGATAGGGTAGAGTTGTTTTTCTCCGGTTTGAGGGGTTCAGATGAGTATTTTATGACTATGGAACATGCTGGGCCCGCATCAACAATGGCTTAGATTAGACTTAACAATGTAGATTGTGAGCAGGTGTTGATTGGGAGGGGAACAAGGCAGAGCTGCCCGCTCCCCCCCCATCCCGTTTCTATTATACTGGGAATTTCTGGCACAGAGAATCTAAGACAATTCTGCAATAGGAGTCTTCCCTGGCTGGTTGCGTTTAAACGAATAATGTTTGCAAACGTCCTAAACCCAGATTCTCGTATCTGTCAGGCAGTGCAGCGCAGCTTCCAAAAAAGGTGCGTGACTGGGAGAGAGAAGGAGAGCGCCATTTTCACAGAAATATGGCACTCTCCTCCCCTCTACTTAGCGCCAGCGCTGTTTCGAGCTGCTGTGCGCAAGGCGCACACCTTAGTGCCATACTGCTAGTCTGACACTAGAATACATTTTGTACAGAAAGGCTACCTTTTCTGTACAAAATACTATGCCTGGAAAAGTTTAAAATCTGTTCCTACATTGTATTTGTACTGTACAGTGCAGCACACATGCAAAGTCGGAAAAGCACAGAAAAATGAAAACATTTCTCTGTTTAATGCCTGCTTTTCGGTGGCGTTAGTTTTTGGCGCTAAACTCTTTTTACCAATGTTAGCGAATATGGTTAAGCATCAAAAAGGATGGGTGATTGCATGGGAACGCTCATGTATCACCCATGGCACACCCCCTTGATGCAAAATAATGCAAAGCAGCATTTTGTGCTGCTTTGCATTACTTTCCCCTACAAACCAACACTAATACCAATTAGAGTTGGTTTGTAAATCCCAATATATGTTTAGCGTCGGGTTTGCATTGAAAAAGTAGTGCTAATCCGGGGGGGGGGGGGTGCTAGAGGGCTCCAAGCAAGATGGCTGCACTTGTCTATCCGACGATCATCCTCCTCATCTCTCAAGCAACTAAACAATTCTATCTGCTTGCCAAAACAACGGAGCACCCGGAGTATCGCCCTGTTGCTGGCGCGGATGCTTTGAATTCAACTGGCGGCCCACGTAAGATGGCGACTGCGGCCTCCCCTTGAACGGATCGGAGTGATGTCCTGCTGAGCGGCGCGGACCTACCGCTCTCCAACTGGTGGCCGCCGTTCCCGCCGTTGGCCCTGTGCTGCTGCCCTGTTGATCCACCTGCTTCTCTGATCCAGATAAAGACCGCGACCCCCGGCGGTGCTGCTGCGCCCGCCGTGCCTGACAGAGGAGGCCGGGCTGGTGTGGGCGTTGGGCCACTGTAGATCCCGAGGATAAACGGCAGGCGGAGGTGGTGAGTGCGCTGCGCAGCTCTTGGGACCCCCTGTGATCTCTGCGGTGCTTGATTCGCCGCTGGATCTGAACTGTCTGCCTCCATGTTGTGCCCCGGCGCCATATCTTGCTCTCTGGGTGGGGCGGCTACGGCTTGGCTGGGCTTTCAGAGCAGCCTGACCAACTACGGGGATTGTCCTGCTGCGACCCGAGGAGTCTCTGCTGTTCCTTGCGGGGCCCCGACTCATCCCACCTGTGGCTTGGGGCTGTCTTGGAACTGCCGCGGTGGACCCCGGCGGTCTTTCTCCCTGCTGGGCCTGCCTTGAGTGGGGTGATTGTTGACGCTGCAGGGGCCTGGACTGCGCTATTGCTCTGTAGCCACCATCGCATGCCACCGACGCTGGCAGAGTGATCGAGGGCCTGCCGGGTCTTTCCTCGGGGCTTCTTGGACCCCCCTGGGACTGTAGACTGTGTTGAGAGGGTTTCACGGTGTCCTCTGTTCTGGCTGCATTTGCTGGGGGTTTGCAAGGACGTCTTCACTGTTGCCCCTTGCCGCAGTCCCGAACCCAGGCCCACAGCTTATTACGCCTGGGAATCCCCGCTTCGGGCCCTTGTGATGTATTAGGAGGGGAACCGATAAGGCTGCTCCTTGCAGGATATAACCCAGCGCACGGACGCGCGTTCCTGCCAACGGCCTTGCCCTGGGGGTTTTGGGGCCTGCCGTTTAGACCCACACGCTTTTTGTCATACCCTGACCACTTTGACACTTGTGGAACTCAACTGTGGCCAGGACCCGCATGCGTGGATCTGACGTTCTATTGTTGATTACTGACCGGCACAAGATCGGACGCCCTCTGGGGAAAGTCATTCTTGAACACGAATTGTGTCCTTTGCTGCCAGCCCATCCCGCATTGTCCTTGCGATTGTGACCAGGACCCTCCCCGACCACTATTGCATCGCTGCGCCTCCTGCCCCGTCGCCATGGGGAAACCAGATGGTCGACAGTCGAAGCTGAACTTCGACACGCATTAGACTCCTCAATCTCAGACGGATCCTGAAGACGACCAGGACAAAGCTCTGGCCACTTCCTTTTTTTTTTTTAAACATTTTTATTGATTTTTCATTTTATAACGACAAAGTTACCCCTCCTCCCTCCCCCCTCCCCACCATTTCGGACAAAGTACAAAATTCAGAGTTTCCCAAAACACAAAAAGCAAATAAGACTGTGGAGAGAGTTAATACATACATTTGGTAAAAAAGAACAAAGAAAAACCATAGCTCCAATTTGTTTGACCTTTCCCTTTGGAAGAGAAAAAATAAATATATATATATATATAATCCTAAATAAACTTGGACAACCATTGTATCAATGGATCCCATATCAACATACCTTTTTTGCACTTATTACGCCCTTTTCTTTTGTATATGGCTACCTCTAGATTGTATGTTGCTAGTAGGCGAGCCCTCCATTGCTGAAACGTCGGGGGGGTTAGGATCCAGCCAAGCTGAGGCTATACAAAGCCTAAGAATAGCCATAGCTACAAAGATCAACCCGCAGACGCTTTTAGGACGAGCACAATCTGCTATACCCAGTATTATTTCCTCTGTAGATATAAAGATATCTGTTCCAGATACTTCTGAAAAAAACTCGGAAATCTCCCTTATTAGATTTGACAGGACATTGCAGGAGGCAAACATATGGACACTATCAGCCTCAAACAGTGAACAGCGTGGACATGAAGTACCTTTCCCAGTCCCCCACTTGGCAATTTTCTTCGGAGTGTAATACAGTGAAAAGAATGTTTTATAATACTGAGCTTGTAGTTTAGCTGACATAAAGCTGGATTGTGACATTTCAAAGGATCGAGCAGGGGTTTGGGGTGAAACAGTTAGTTTTGTCTGCCATGTCTCGAGCTGTTTCTCCATATCGTCTGGACCCAAGGAGTTCAGAGATTCGTAAATCTCACCTATAGTTAAAGAAGATCTTTTACAAATCCGGTCGATAATTTGCGTAGGGTGAAATTTCTCCCTAGCCCCCCCCTTTCTTAACAAAAAATCTCTAACCTGCAGGTATTTAAAAAAATCTCTATGACAAAGGTCATAGTCTCTGCGTAAATCTTCAAAGGTCTTCAAACCTGCTTTATTAAAGAAACAGCCAAGCTGTAGTATCCCAATTTGAATCCACCGATTCATACACCTGTCGTCAAATATCTTGGGAAGATCATTATTTTTGGAGATAGGGGTGTAGAATGAGAATCGTCCTAAGCCTAACAATTTGCGCGAACAGCCCCATGCCTTATAAATACCATAAATACTCTTGAATTTTATTTTCTTGAAGTAATTATCATTCATATGACGCCACAAGCATCCTTCAGAGCCTCTACCTAATATAAGTGTTTGTGGACTAGGTATACTATCGCCTATGGGCTCTACGGAAATAAGAGCAGAACAGTATCTCAAAACCGTGGCCCAATAGTACAATTTAAAGTTAGGCATTGCCATCCCCCCTCTATCCTTTGGGAGAGTGATGTATTTTAAAGCCCGGCGTGGATTTTTATAACCCCACAGGAATTTGGAAAATAAAGAATCAATAGACCGGAACAGTTGGGGTGGAAATTCTAAACAAATGGCCCTAAAAAAATATAAAAATCTGGGGAGATACAACATTTTAATCACATTAGATCTTCCTCCTAGCGTTAAATGAAGGTTATTAAGACGTAACAGATCTTTCTTTGTACGTTGGATCAGAGGCTCTACGTTGTCCTTAACTATATTATCCACATCAGCCGATATGCTAACGCCAAGATATATAGCTTTATTAATAACTCTAACATCGCTCATCGTAATCTTGTCATTAAGAATAATCTGCGTTTTGGACTGATTTAATTTATAGCCAGAGACTGATCCAAAAAATAGGGCCTCTTTCTCTATCTCAGCAATTGCTTTACTTGGATTGCTAGTGACTATGGCAATGTCGTCTGCGAAGGCTAGGGTTTTAGTCTCAAATTCATGTACGCATATTGAAGGGATTAATAAATTTTCCTCTAGCCTCCGAATAAACGGATCAATATATATCGCAAACAGAAGGGGAGAGCATGGACACCCCTGCCTTGTCCCCCGTGTGATGATTACTTTGTCTGATAACATCCCATTTATTGCCACCCTAGCAATAGGTTCAACATAAAGCATTTGTGTTGCCTTAATGAATCGTTGACCAATCCCATAGTGTAACATTGCGTGCCAGAGATATTCCCAGGAGACCCTATCAAAGGCTTTTTCGGCGTCAAGTAATATGAGGGCCATAGGGTCTCCTGTCACCTGGGTAGAGTCAAAGAGAGATATTACCCTTTGGACGTGGTCAATTGTGGATTTCCCGGGAATAAACCCATGTTGACGTTCCGATACAATGTTATATATGATGGGTGCTAGTCGGTTAGCTAAAAGTTTAGAATATATTTTCGAATCGCCGTTTATCAATGTAATGGGACGATAGGACCCAGGTTCTAAAGAATTTTTTTTTTTTTTTTAAAAACAATGATTTTAGCGGAGGACCATGAAGCTGGTGGTTTTCCACCCTCGAAAATATGGCTAAAGAGTTCCTGCATAATATCTTTCAATTGTAGTGAGAATTTGACATAGAATTCTGTTGGAATACCATCCATGCCAGCGGCTTTCCCTGCGGTGAGGCTTGTCATAGATAAGAAAATGTCCTCCCAGGATGGACTACTATCCAAGCTATCCTGATCCTCTTTTTCCAAACCTGTTGATGCATTTAAGTTTAGATATGTATCCGCGCTATTTGTTTGAATCCCTGTGGTTTCATAGAGATTCTGATAAAATTTTTGAAAAACCTTTCTAATCTCGGAGGATTCAGTTTTAAGGCCAAATTCTGGATCTAAGATCTCTTTAACAAGATTAGCGGTATATTCTTCTCTAGTGCGTATCGCCAGCTGATGGCCAACCTGTTCGCTCCACTCATAAATTTTCTCTTTGTGGGCTGAGGCTTTAGCAACTGCCTTGTCTGTCAAAACATCGATAATCTGGTTTTTAACGGCAGCAACCTGTTTTAATTTATTCTCAGATGAACCCCCATCTTGGATAGCCTTGGTCAGCTCCTCTTCCGCTCTAGCCAGCTTACCCAGGAGTGATGTCATTTTTATTCTAGCCTCCTTATTGGAACGGAGAGAGAACTGCATTGTCTCTCCTCTAATTCCAGCTTTTAGGGCATCCCAGACCACATCGATTGTAGTACTACCAACATTAACCTCAAGAAAGCCTGCTATCCATTCTGTCATGTGTTGGTAAAATTTCTCATTCCCTAAGAACGCTCTCTCGAAAGTCCATGTCTTCGGCTTGTTTAACCCCTTAATCAAGCTTAATACAAGAGGATTGTGATCCGATAAAATTCTAGGTGTTTTGACAATTGTACTACCAGACCACAAAGTACTAGACATAAGTATATAATCTAGCGGGACAAGTTGAGAGTGTGGGTATGAATAGTATGTAAATCCCGGGTCCCCAGGGTAGCCGTTAGGCCAACAATCGACTAAGCCATGCAAGGCACACAAATTTTTTAAGGCCTGGTAAACTTTTGGTTTCCGCCCTGTATATCTAAAATCTGGGTCTGACAACCACTCCCCTGGTAGATGTATATTAAGATCACCACAGACGATTAGGGGAAGAGGCCACTGAGATAGTTCATTAGTCAACAGAAGCAACACATCAGGATCGTCACTAACGCTTCCGTAGATAGTACATAGTGTCACTTTACTTCTTCCAGAATCGTAATGACACTCTGTGATAGCCCACCGACCAAATTTGTCCGCCAATGACCGTATAAATTGGAGATCCCCCCCTTTAGCCAAGATTGCCACCCCCCTTGTTCGTGCCCCTTGTGATGAGGCTGTAATCAGTTGGTACCCTAGAGTTTTAAGCAAATAATGTTGTGATCCTTCTACATGTGTCTCTTGAAGGCATAGGATATTAGCGCCAATCCCCTGTAGCCCTACCGTTACTCTCTGCCTTTTCTTGATATCGTTGAGGCCACAAATATTTATAGTGGCAATTTTTAATTTAGCCATATGATTAATTGATCAAATGATTCTGTACAGAAAGGAAACAATACTCTCCCCACAAACATGCCTCATAAAAAAAAAAACATTGTGTTTGGAACCCCCCCTCTCCCCCGCTCCCTCCCCGTACTGATACCCCCATCCAAGCCCCCCCCCACCCTCCCACCAAAATTTAGGCAACCAGGCTCAATCCTGAGCCTGTGTGATAGCGTCTGAACAGACCTCACCCACCATCCACACACCCCCCCATCACCAGACCATCCTATATCAATAGCAAACTCTTATCTCTTCCCTACACCACCGCTGCCCCCCTTACCCTCTTTATCGCTCTCTGCACAACATCCTCATCATCCTCATCCCATCCCATCCCTCACCTTATCACTAGTATAAGGAGAAAAAAGAAATACTAGAAGGATGGACAAGCATAGAGAAATTGATCATCAATAGAACTATGGATCTAGACGAAGCATCAGATCAAAGACAAATTTAAGTCCCCCCCGAGGGAGCTTTGCCAGATGTTATCTCCTTAAGTAATTGTTCAGCTTGAATCTCCGAGGTAAAAAACCAGGTCCGACCTTGCGAAATAACCTTCAATTTGGCAGGATTTTGGAGGAAAACAGCAGCACCCACTTTTTGGAATGGTGTAATCAGTTGCCTGAGTCTCCAACGTCTTTCTACAGTTGCATGAGCAAAGTCTGGCTTGGCAAAGAACGAGAAATTCTCCCATGTCCGCTTTTTATTAGGTCTGGCCAGATCATAAATCGCCTGACGAAGCAAGAAATTTCCAAAATAAATTAGAATGACTCTGGAAAAGGACTGGTTGTTCTGTGGGCGTTTAGGTACGGACATTGGGAACCTATGCACCCTCTGGATCTCCTTTTCCCAGACCCAGTGTGCTAGTTCCGGAAACGCATTTTTAAACAAGTTGATAACAAATGTACGAATATCACTTCCCTCGCAGTTTTCTGGGATCCCTAGGATCCTAAGGTTGTTCCGTCGTTGGCGATTTTCCGCCTCCTCAAGTTTCCACATAAAGTCTTTTATCGCCTCTTCTTGAGATGTTACCTGAGTTTTCAGCAAATCGACGGTAGACTCCAGTACCTCCGTTCGATTTTCTACCAGAGACATTCTTTCGGCTATATCAGTACAGGTTTTCCCGATTTTGCGAACTGACCCCTGTAAGCTCTGGCCACTTCCAATGCAGATTTGAAAGACCTGCTACTAGTGATGCAGTCGGGCCTGACATCCATCGAATCAAAAATGGATTCCATGAACGCTAGGCTGGATGGCCTGACTCACAGAGTGGACAAGCACAACGATTAGGTAAATGAGGCGGAACGGAGCATATCTGACTTAGAGAACTCCTCCAACACTACCACGAGCCGCATACTTGACATGTAAAAGATCATGAAAGTGATAGCTGCTAAAAACGAGGATTTAGAATCCTGCTCGAGGAGGAACATTCTACGTATTCTTGGAGTGGCTGAGTCGACCGCCACTGGCAGGATGGAAGAGTACATCGAGCGCCTCCTCATAACGCTCTTTGTGAGAGAGGCTTTTTCGCCTGTCCTCGTTGTTGAACGAGCGCACCGGTCCTTGGCAAACCGTCTGGCTCCAGGTACCCCTCCCCGTCCCATAAAAGCTAAAATACTGAACTATCGGGACCGTGATACTGTCCTCCGTCTTTCCAGGGAAAAGGGACAACTCCGGTACGAAGGGATGGAGATCTCGATCTACCCCGATTTTACCATGGCCGTCCAGGAGCAAAGACGTAAGTTCCTCCAGGTCAAAAAGACACTGCAACAACTCAATCTGCCCTATGCCATGCTGTTCCCTGCCCGTCTCAAAGTAACATACCAAAATAAACAGCCCTTCTTTGCTAACCCACAACATACCCAAGACTTCCTTAAGGCCCTGTCCAAACAGGCTACAGGCCGGTCCTCCCCATGCATCAGCTGGAGGGGACTGGTGGTGCATCCGATATAGAATAAATCTTTGGAGGAGCATCCCCGGCGTGTGGGGGAGGTACACTACATCCCTGTAAACAAGCCTACACTTTTAAGTGACTCTACGGACATGGAACTGCCATACATAACTCAGCCCATACTGGGAGGTCTGGGGTGCATACAGTGTCCGGGACTTGTCCGTCGCGTGAGGGGCTGAATAGACACAACAGCTTATGCCTATCGCGATGGAGGGGAATATGCCCTGGGAACTCTCACAGCATTGCTGACCAACAGAGACTGTCTGTCTCTCCCCAAGGTTGTCCTGCACAGAATGCGGATTAATATTCAAACTTCGCATTAGCCTCCACACTCAATGACCTGACCTTCACTCCTAATACCCGTGGTACAAAGGCCGTTCCACCGTAACCTACTGGACAGAATCCTCCAGATGAAGAATCGTACCTGACACTATGAAGAGATGAACTCGTACAATAATATCCGAGCAACCTTGCTCACGCGAGGAGAGACTGGTCGCCCTCAAGATTCCACCCGACAGGTGAACCCTACGTATTGTATCTCATGATTATGTTTATGGTTAAGCCACCTTCCCCAGTTGGGAATCTGGCGCAAAGGGTAAATAGGGAGGGGGGTTGGGGACTGGGCCACAGCGGGATTGGGCTGCTGATGTGGGTGGGGGCAGGGGGAACCCTGTCCCGTGCTCCAGCAGGAATAAAGGGTTTTTCTTTTATGCCACTATCCAATGTGCTCCTATGTAGAACTATGACTCAAAAGCGAAGCCTAGTCAGTCGATGTCGATGCCCTAGAATTTTTACTGTATGTCAACAATATGGCAGACCGCCCTAGAACCCCTTCATACAACTTCCTAACTTGGAATGTTCGTGGCTTGGGAAACCCCTGTAAACGCCGACCTATACTGTCGTATTTGGACCGCCACAACATCCATTGTGCGATTCTCCAGGAAACCCATTTCCGTCCCACTGGCTCTGTCTCATTTGCATCCCGATGGGCATCTCATTCCTATTTCTCCTCATACTCTTCCTATGCCAGGGGCACAGCTATGCTGTTAAAACAATCCCTTCCTTATACCCCCATAGGCTCGCTCGTAGACCCCCAAGGCCGCTACACTATCATCTGGGGCCGCCTGGCAACCCAGTCCATAACTGTTGTCTCCTGCTATGGTCCCAACACTGATAACCCAGAGTTCTTCTGGGTGCTCTGGGGCAAAATCTCGGACATAGGATCCACACACTTGCTATGGGGCGGAGACTTCAATGCGACCTTAGATCCCGCCATAGACCGTTCGCACTCACAACCGCATCATTACACCAACACACATTACACTCTTAAAGCGATTGTTGAAGAACACGAACTGCTTGATGCTTGGCGCCATTTGCACCCACAGCTTCGGGAGGGCTCTTGCTAAAAGACCGCCCGATCCTCTTGGTCACGAATAGATGGATGGCTCATTACCAAGTGCCTCACCTCCTGGCTGATGCAGGCTTCATATCTGCCCCGCACATACTTTGATCATTTCCCAGCACTGTCACCCTGGCTCCTCCTCAGATTGCCTCGCCCTTTCTGTCCTGGCGCCTCAACCCACAAAATTTACTAGATCCAGTATTCCAACAGGAACTGGAACAAGAAATAACTGATTTCTTTTCCCGAAATATAGACTCGGTTGAACAATATTTCACTATATGGGAGGCTTTTAAAGTTACCATCCGAGGAATATGCATTGCAAAAAGTGGCGGAATCTTGAAAGATCTCTGTTCTAGACTTCATAAACTAGAAACTGAACTCAAACAAATGGAGAATGTGATACAAACCACCCCCTCCCAGAATTGCAGGCCCGGCTGAGAAGCTTAATCGCTGAATATCAAGAAACAGCCGCGACAGAATGTAAAGTTAGGGGGAAATATCACCAGGCGTGCCGATACGGGGATGGCAACAGACCGGGGAAAGCACTCGCATCCCTAATTCGCCCTCCTCGATTCTCTAATGTCGTCCTGGAGATTGAAGAAGCGAACGGGCAAATACACAAGAATACTTCTGATATCGTAGAAGCTTTTTACAGCTTTTATACAACTCTAAATAGGAGAAATAAAACCCACCCGGTAGATTTTGACCCCTTTTTCGAGGACACTGCAATAGCGTGGCTGGGTGATAGACAACGGGAATTTCTTCTAGCTCACCATGAGGATGAAGAAATCATCTCCGCCATCATGCAACTGAAATCAGGTAAGGCCCCGTGGCCGGATGACCTCCCAGCCGAATTTTATAAGATGTTCCGCCACTTACTTATTCCTGTGCTTCGACATGTCTTTGAAGAGGCACGGGAAACAGGCATCTTACCCCCAACGATGCACGAAGCATGCATAATCTCCCTGCCCAAACCAGGCAAACTGTCCTCCCACTGCGACTCATACAGACCGCTCTCATTAATTAATGTCGATGCTAAAATCTTGGCAAAATTGATTGCCAACCGCATTAGCCCTCTCATGACTGCTCTGGTACTCCCGTATCAATCGGGTTTCGTACCCAGCAGAGGCACGTCTTGAACCGGATTTGAACGCCGCGGCCATATTTCTCTACGCTACTAAGGCGTTCGATTCATTAGAATGGGACTACCTCGCTTTTGTCCTATAGCGCATGGGGTTCCCTGCACCATTCCTGGCCTGGATAGATTTATTATATACTGATCTACAGGCTAGAGCCATGATCAATGGTGTCCAGTCCTCTCCTTTTAAGATCACCCGAGGCACCCGCCAGAGGTGTCCCCTATCGCCCCTCCTTTTTGCTGTAGCGATAGAACCCTTGGCTGCCAAGGTCCGACAACATTTCTGGGAACATGCTCTGATTTATCCAGAGAGGCAGATCTTAATTTCACTCTACCCTGATGATCTTACATTATACTTGCGAAATCCAGACGAAAGCCTCAACCCCATTCTGAGACTGCTTATCCTTTTTGGCCACCTCTCTGGAGTTAATATCAACTGGGGGAAATCCCAGATTTTCCCCCTTACGGACGCCACCACACGATCCGAGCCGGATTATTCACTCACATGGTGTGCAGATACACTGACATACCTTGGAATAGTCATCTCTCGGAATCGTGATGATCTGACTTTGGAACTATGGAAGAGCGCTTGACCTCCTCACAGAAAAAAATTACCAGATGGATAGCATTACCCCTCTATATCAAAAAAAGAGAGGGGGGGACCAGGAGCTTGATACGGGTCCAGTGCCTATGCTCCAAAAGAATCGATCAGGTATTTACAAAAGGAGGCACTGTTCCCGAGCGAATCAAGTCAAGGAGTGACCCAGATTCACGTAAGAAAAAAGAAAGGGTAGAGGCAATTTAGGTCAGGGATAAAGTGTTCTGGGTTGCGGGGGAGACACAATATTGTCTCTTGTTGCCCTCACACACCCCGAAGGATGTCATGCTTCATCATCGGGCTATGCTCCTCGTCGGGCCGGCGGTGCAATGCCCTACGGGTCCCCCGAAGGGTCTCTTTGGCGGAGATCTTTAAGAGAGCAGCCGATGGGTGCATGCGGGTGTGTGGAAGTCCCAGAGTGGTCGGTGCTAGGTAATGTGAGTGAAGTGTGTTAAAATATACCTAAGGAGTACCGGACATGTGATGATTTAATAAAAAGGTACTCTTGGTATGGTTAAAAAAGCCCGTAGGCAGGTCGTTATCAATAGAGTCGTAATGTGTCTAGATAACTTTTAAAAAAAGAGGTCGACATGTTTCACGCCTTAGGTGGTCGTAATGATCCTTGGCGTTTCTTCAGGACCAGGGGTGAAGGTGAAGTGAAAGTGGTGCACAGACAGAAATATAGCGGAGGGTAAAAATTATCCCATTCGCTATTAGAAGGGGCGAGAAATTTTGTATCTATCTCCTTTATAAGTAGTGAGTGAGTGAAGGAGTAAGTTAAGCCCCCTTTGTAGCTGACCTAAAATGGAGAGAAGCACAGTGAGGAAAAAACAGAAGTTAAAACAAAGCCATCTCTTTCGGTTGCGACAGCGGAGCGGAATTATCTCCGTATCAAGCAACAGTTGGCCAAAAGAGCAGGCAGTTCACACATTTATTTATGTGGCGTATGTCGTTCACACTCCGGTATCAACATGCTGGCGGTCAGGATGTGTGCCAGTAGAAGGTAAGAGCTCCTAGACCCAAGCTGGGGTGGCTATGCAGCAAAGTCCAACCAACCCCTCTCCAGGTTCCAACACCGCAGTTGCAGCGGTGTCTGCTCTAGTGATTGTGACCGCGGAGCATAATAGTCTCCATTGCTAGCACCAATTATTGAAATAGCCAGCGATTCACAGATTCTAGGGGCGTCTAGAGTTTGCATTCATACCCCAATACGGCGGCTGTTAGAGGGTATGCCCGGGTGAGGCGGGGGCTTTGAGACCCAAGCCAGGATGGCTTTGTACCAGAGATCGCTCATACACACCACAGTCATACACACAGTCACTCCAACACTGGCTTGAGAGGACACTCGTCAGTGCGCGGGTCTGCAAGCATCAGAAGGAACCGTTCAAGCAAACAATTGAGCCTATCGGACAAGTTATAAGTGCGTGCTTACCTAGCAATGGAGTCTGTATTACTCCATGCGGCTAATGGCGTTGGATGCCCACACCTTCTAGGGCTAGAGGTGGACAAGTAAAGGGTCCCAGAGCAGCGGAGCCCACGTGATGGAGGAACCAGATTAAAAATATAGCATTAGTCAATGTTCCAACATGCCAGCACTCGTAGTCTCGCAACTTACTTTTGATGACGGTTGCGGGTGGTGAACCTGAAGAATACTCACGGGTTGCTCAGGTGACGGCACTGGAAACCTGCCCGGTCCAGACGCCTGCTCGTAGGTGGATTGAAGCATCCACACTCATTGTATATAAGGGGGCAGGGCCTGAAGGAGGGGAGGTGCCTGCTTCCGGTGGAGGCGCGGGGTGCAGCGTCACAGATGAGCGATTAGCCCATGCGTCGTGAGTGGGCCAAGCCCCTTTTGGGCCCGCGCATGCGTGAGAGTGAGTGGACTGGATCTGCGCATGCGTGGAGAGCCGAAGTTGGGTGTTAGTAGTTTGGACACAGAGCGGTGTCACCACTCCTACGTGAAAAAATACAGACTATCGAGGTACATGCACTGCAGTGCGAATGTGCAGGGAAAAATGGGGACACAGTGTCTGTCGAGTGCGGTATAACTAACGAAGTTAGTAATTGGTGACAGATTGTTCTATAGCCCAAAACGGTTGTAGAGTGAGGCTCGTAGTAGTGGAGGTGTAGGGAGGTGGGATCGCATAGTTAATTCCCCCCCGAAGCAACAATAGGGTCTCGATTGGTATGTAGGTGTTCCATACAAATGGTTTGTTAGGAGAGATGCGGGTAGCCACTTGAACAGACAGCGGCAAGAGCAAATGGGACTGGTCCTACATAGGCTGCAAGTCCCCTGGACCACCCCTATAGTTCTATCCAAGGGATGTCATCGTTGAGGCCAAGTGTGTTGGTATGTAGGCGATGGACCCAGCGTTGTTCTCGTCTGAAGAGGGAGTCGTTACTCCAGTGGGGGTTAGCTTCCAGGATGGTCCATTGAATTGTTTGACATGTATGGCCTTTTTCCAAAAAGTGATTGGTCAACTTTGTGGCTGAACGTGCTCGTCTGATCGTACTTTTATGCTCACTAATCCTTACCTTGACTGCTCTGGTCGTCATCCCTACATAGTAGTGGGTACATGGGCATGAGATCAAATATACACAGTTCGAGGTGTTACAATTGGTGTGCTTGCGTTGTTCCCATCTAATATCGCCCAGTTGTAACGCTTTGGTGTGTTGGGTGGAGGCGCATGCGCTACATGAACCACAAGGATAGTGGCCTCTAACAGCTGGAAGATTCCAGAGGGTGTTTTCCCTGGTCATCTTTGTGGGTCGGGGTCTTGTGTTGACAAGTTGGTCCCTCAAGTTCTCCGTCCTTTTGAAGGCAAAACGAGGTGCTGGGATATTTAAGGTATCAGTGTTCAAAATCCGCCAGTTGCGATTGATGATTTTCTTCAGTTGGTTCGAGATCGGAGTGAAGGTGGTTACACATGTGATTAGATCGTTGGTTTTAGGCTCCCTTGTTTCCAGAAGACCGTCGCGGGTATTATTTCTGGCCCGTTTCTTGGCCTGCTTGATCACGTGTTGAGGGTAGTGTCTCTCTTTCAGATTTTCCGCCAAGGAGTTGGCTTGCAGTTCAAAGTCTTGTGTCTTGCTGCAGTTACGCCTAATCCTTAAAAACTGTCCATAGGGTAGATTTTCCCTAAGGGCTTTGGGGTGATGGCTTTTGAAGCTCAGGAGGCTATTGCAATCCGTCTCCTTTTTGTAGGTGTTGGTGTGTAATACTCCATCCTCAAGGTTAATGGATAAATCCAAGAAGGCGATCCTTTCCTGGCTGGTTGTCATGGTGAAGCGGAGGTGAGGATCTTGGTTGTTAATCCATTCGTGAAAGTCCTTTGTCAACGTTACGGGACCCCTCCATAAGACTAGAATGTCATCAATGTACCTTTTTCAGGTCACCAGGTGTTGGTGGAAGGGGTTAGTATCCGTGAAGATGTGAGTTGCTTCAAAATGGGACATGTAAAGTCCCGCCAGGCTCGGCGCGAAGGTGCTGCCCATGCTGGTACCTTGTACCTGATGGTAAATGGTCGTCTTATACATAAAGAAGTTATTGGTAAGTGCTAGTGCAATCAGGCCTGAAATGAAGGCCGCCGGGGTGTTGGTGGGTAAGTCAGATTCTTGTAGGAGATTGCTAATCACCTCGATGGTTGCATCCTGTGGTATATTAGTATACAGTGCTTCGACATCGAGTGTGAGCAGTAGGTCTATGTTCTCGGTATTCTCCTCATTGATGGCCTGAACCAGGTTTAGAACATCCCGGGTGTCCTTCAGGTACGCGGGTGTTGCTTGAACCAGAGGGCGGAGAAAGAAATCGCAAAATTGGCTGAGGGGCTCCAGCAGTGACCCGATCCCCGAAACGATGGGGCGACCTGGACAGGGGGAGACCCCTTTGTGGATCTTTGGTAGGATGTAAAAGTAGGGCATCCTGGGTGTCAGATTCACCAGGAAAGCCGCTTCTTTTGGTGTAATCCATCCTTCTGCGAAGGCATCATTGACCATCACACGGATCTGTCCCAGTAACGCCGCCGTGGGGTCGGTTTCTAGGGTTTCGTAATACTCCGTGTTGCTCAGTTGGCGACAGCATTCATGGTCGTAGTCCTGTGCATTGAGGATGACCGTTGCACCCCCCTTGTCTGCTGGTTTAATCACAATGGTGTCGTCGTTCTTAAGGGATCTCACCGCGTCTCGTAGTTTGTTAGAGAGGTTATTGAAAGGGGTGGGCGATTCCAGAAGATTAATTTCCTTCAGGACTGCCTTTTCAAAGGTAAGGACCTCGGATGGAACCATCCCGATGGTAGGAGTGAACCTCGAGGGGGGTCTCAGCCCTGTGTCATCCTGTACTGGTGTTTCGGTGTCCTTAAAGAATGCCCTCAGTCTCACTTTGCGAAAGAGTTGGTGGATCTCTTCATTGAGTCTGAAGTTGTCCTCTTTTGGGGTTGGGACAAAACCTAGTCCAAGTTCCAAGGCCGCAGTCTCATCCGGATTGAGTGTTCTGGATGATAAGTTGACAATCAGTTTTTTTGCTGTGCCATGCTCCTGGTTGTCCTCTGTTGGTTTTCCGGGTCTCGCCATTGCACTTGCTTGTTGCCTCTTCTTCTTCCTCTGCCTCTGCCCCTGCCTCTGTTCTGAAAAGGAGGTGGAGGGGTATGGAAGAAGGGTTGTTGGAATCCCGGTTGGGGTAGGCCGTAGGGGGGATACCACATTGGTCCTGGTTGTGGAAAAGGCTGGGCTTGGAACCCATAGAATGGTGGCATCCCTGGTGGAGGTAATAGACCTTGTTGGTTAGAGCGTCGGCCCCAGCTCTGGTTGCTCGAATTGCTACCCGAGGACCGGCCCGATTGGTTAGATGTAGATGAACCATCGTCAGAGATTGTGTCACTTTCTGTAGGTACATAGTCCTCTTTAGTGTATGGGTAGATCTTTTCCCTGTCAAATCTTTTGAGATCCTTTTGTAGTTTAGTTATCTTCTGGTTGAGAAGATAGTCACGATGGTCCGAGATTTCAGAGTTAACTTCTGCCAGGCGGGTCTTGTATGCCGAGAGACTAATACCAGTTTTTAGGCCATTCTCTGCAATGTTAATCTTAATCACCAGAGCCTCGGAGAGGCGTTTAGCGGTACTGATGATCAGGACGATCCAATCGCGGGTGCACTTCCACGCTATTTGGCTCCATTCCCGTCTGAAGACAAGGTCTTCCAAGAAAATTCTTGGTGCCGTCCGTACCAGTAGTCCGTTAGGCGCTGCATTGGCCCTCAGATATTCGGTCATGACCGATCCATGGAGGGCGATTTTGACCTGTAGTTTTTTAAGGGATGCTAGTGAGTTCCAATCTCCCTGTGCACTCGTGCTGGCCGTGTTGCCGTCACCATCTAAAAGTGACGGGGTTCTGAGGATCTCTGCCACTAGATCCTCACCAAAACTCAGGCCTAGGTTGTCCCCCATCGTGGATAGTGACATGTTGGGGGAAAGGAGGGGTAGGAGTCACGAAAGAAAGAGAGAAGAAAGAAGAGAAGGGGAAAATAGGAGACAGAGGGTCCCTCGGCTGAGCCGCTGTGCTTACTACTATATCAAAAAAAGAGAGGGGGGGACCAGGAGCTTGATACGGGTCCAGTGCCTATGCTCCAAAAGAATCGATCAGGTATTTACAAAAGGAGGCACTGTTCCCGAGCGAATCAAGTCAAGGAGTGACCCAGATTCACGTAAGAAAAAAGAAAGGGTAGAGGCAATTTAGGTCAGGGATAAAGTGTTCTGGGTTGCGGGGGAGACACAATATTGTCTCTTGTTGCCCTCACACACCCCGAAGGATGTCATGCTTCATCATCGGGCTATGCTCCTCGTCGGGCCGGCGGTGCAATGCCCTACGGGTCCCCCGAAGGGTCTCTTTGGCGGAGATCTTTAAGAGAGCAGCCGATGGGTGCATGCGGGTGTGTGGAAGTCCCAGAGTGGTCGGTGCTAGGTAATGTGAGTGAAGTGTGTTAAAATATACCTAAGGAGTACCGGACATGTGATGATTTAATAAAAAGGTACTCTTGGTATGGTTAAAAAAGCCCGTAGGCAGGTCGTTATCAATAGAGTCGTAATGTGTCTAGATAACTTTTAAAAAAAGAGGTCGACATGTTTCACGCCTTAGGTGGTCGTAATGATCCTTGGCGTTTCTTCAGGACCAGGGGTGAAGGTGAAGTGAAAGTGGTGCACAGACAGAAATATAGCGGAGGGTAAAAATTATCCCATTCGCTATTAGAAGGGGCGAGAAATTTTGTATCTATCTCCTTTATAAGTAGTGAGTGAGTGAAGGAGTAAGTTAAGCCCCCTTTGTAGCTGACCTAAAATGGAGAGAAGCACAGTGAGGAAAAAACAGAAGTTAAAACAAAGCCAGAAGGATGGATTACACCAAAAGAAGCGGCTTTCCTGGTGAATCTGACACCCAGGATGCCCTACTTTTACATCCTACCAAAGATACACAAAGGGGTCTCCCCCTGTCCAGGTCGCCCCATCGTTTCGGGGATCGGGTCACTGCTGGAGCCCCTCAGCCAATTTTGCGATTTCTTTCTCCGCCCTCTGGTTCAAGCAACACCCGCGTACCTGAAGGACACCCGGGATGTTCTAAACCTGGTTCAGGCCATCAATGAGGAGAATACCGAGAACATAGACCTACTGCTCACACTCGATGTCGAAGCACTGTATACTAATATACCACAGGATGCAACCATCGAGGTGATTAGCAATCTCCTACAAGAATCTGACTTACCCACCAACACCCCGGCGGCCTTAATTTCAGGCCTGATTGCACTAGCACTTACCAATAACTTCTTTATGTATAAGACGACCATTTACCATCAGGTACAAGGTACCAGCATGGGCAGCACCTTCGCGCCGAGCCTGGCGGGACTTTACATGTCCCATTTTGAAGCAACTCACATCTTCACGGATACTAACCCCTTCCACCAACACCTGGTGACCTGGAAAAGGTACATTGATGACATTCTAGTCTTATGGAGGGGTCCCGTAACGTTGACAAAGGACTTTCACGAATGGATTAACAACCAAGATCCTCACCTCCGCTTCACCTTGACAACCAGCCAGGAAAGGATCGCCTTCTTGGATTTATCCATTAACCTTGAGGATGGAGTATTACACACCAACACCTACAAAAAGGAGACGGATTGCAATAGCCTCCTGAGCTTCAAAAGCCATCACCCCAAAGCCCTTAGGGAAAATCTACCCTATGGACAGTTTTTAAGGATTAGGCGTAACTGCAGCAAGACACAAGACTTTGAACTGCAAGCCAACTCCTTGGCGGAAAATCTGAAAGAGAGACACTACCCTCAACACGTGATCAAGCAGGCCAAGAAACGGGCCAGAAATAATACCCGCGACGGTCTTCTGGAAACAAGGGAGCCTAAAACCAACGATCTAATCACATGTGTAACCACCTTCACTCCGCTCTCGAACCAACTGAAGAAAATCATCAATCGCAACTGGCGGATTTTGAACACTGATACCTTGAATATCCCAGCACCTCGTTTTGCCTTCAAAAGGACGGAGAACTTGAGGGACCAACTTGTCAACACAAGACCCCGACCCACAAAGATGACCAGGGAAAACACCCTCTGGAATCTTCCAGCTGTTAGAGGCCACTATCCTTGTGGTTCATGTAGCGCATGCGCCTCCACCCAACACACCAAAGCGTTACAACTGGGCGATATTAGATGGGAACAACGCAAGCACACCAATTGTAACACCTCGAACTGTGTATATTTGATCTCATGCCCATGTACCCTCTACTATGTAGAAATGACGACCAGAGCAGTCAAGGTAAGGATTAGTGAGCATAAAAGTACGATCAGACGAGCACGTTCAGCCACAAAGTTGACCAATCACTTTTTGGAAAAAGGCCATACATGTCAAACAATTCAATGGACCATCCTGGAAGCTAACCCCCACTGGAGTAACGACTCCCTCTTCAGACGAGAACAACGCTGGGTCCATCGCCTACATACCAACACACTTGGCCTCAACGATGACATCCCTTGGATAGAACTATAGGGGTGGTCCAGGGGACTTGCAGCCTATGTAGGACCAGTCCCATTTGCTCTTGCCGCTGTCTGTTCAAGTGGCTACCCGCATCTCTCCTAACAAACCATTTGTATGGAACACCTACATACCAATCGAGACCCTATTGTTGCTTCGGGGGGGAATTAACTATGCGATCCCACCTCCCTACACCTCCACTACTACGAGCCTCACTCTACAACCGTTTTGGGCTATAGAACAATCTGTCACCAATTACTAACTTCGTTAGTTATACCGCACTCGACAGACACTGTGTCCCCATTTTTCCCTGCACATTCGCACTGCAGTGCATGTACCTCGATAGTCTGTATTTTTTCACGTAGGAGTGGTGACACCGCTCTGTGTCCAAACTACTAACACCCAACTTCGGCTCTCCACGCATGCGCAGATCCAGTCCACTCACTCTCACGCATGCGCGGGCCCAAAAGTGGCTTGGCCCACTCACGACGCATGGGCTAATCGCTCATCTGTGACGCTGCACCCCGCGCCTCCACCGGAAGCAGGCACCTCCCCTCCTTCAGGCCCTGCCCCCTTATATACAATGAGTGTGGATGCTTCAATCCACCTACGAGCAGGCGTCTGGACCGGGCAGGTTTCCAGTGCCGTCACCTGAGCAACCCGTGAGTATTCTTCAGGTTCACCACCCGCAACCGTCATCAAAAGTAAGTTGCGAGACTACGAGTGCTGGCATGTTGGAACATTGACTAATGCTATATTTTTAATCTGCTTCCTCCATCACGTGGGCTCCGCTGCTCTGGGACCCTTTACTTGTCCACCTCTAGCCCTAGAAGGTGTGGGCATCCAACGCCATTAGCCGCATGGAGTAATACAGACTCCATTGCTAGGTAAGCACGCACTTATAACTTGTCCGATAGGCTCCATTGTTTGCTTGAACGGTTCCTTCTGATGCTTGCAGACCCGCGCACTGACGAGTGTCCTCTCAAGCCAGTGTTGGAGTGACTGTGTGTATGACTGTGGTGTGTATGAGCGATCTCTGGTACAAAGCCATCCTGGCTTGGGTCTCAAAGCCCCCGCCTCACCCGGGCATACCCTCTAACAGCCGCCGTATTGGGGTATGAATGCAAACTCTAGACACCCCTAGAATCTGTGAATCGCTGGCTATTTCGATAATTGGTGCTAGCAATGGAGACTATTATGCTCCGCGGTCACAATCACTAGAGCAGACACCGCTGCAACTGCGGTGTTGGAACCTGGAGAGGGGTTGGTTGGACTTTGCTGCATAGCCACCCCAGCTTGGGTCTAGGAGCTCTTACCTTCTACTGGCACACATCCTGACCGCCAGCATGTTGATACCGGAGTGTGAACGACATACGCCACATAAATAAATGTGTGAACTGCCTGCTCTTTTGGCCAACTGTTGCTTGATACGGAGGTAATTCCGCTCCGCTGTTGCAACCGAAAGAGATGGCTTTGTTTTAACTTCTGTTTTTTCCTCACTGTGCTTCTCTCCATTTTAGGTCAGCTACAAAGGGGGCTTAACTTACTCCTTCACGCACTCACTACTTATAAAGGAGATAGATACAAAATTTCTCGCCCCTTCTAATGGCGAATGGGATAATTTTTACCCTCCGCTATATTTCTGTCTGTGCACCACTTTCACTTCACCTTCACCCCTGGTCCTGAAGAAACGCCAAGGATCATTACGACCACCTAAGGCGTGAAACATGTCGACCTCTTTTTTAAAAGTTATCTAGACACATTACGACTCTATTGATAACGACCTGCCTACGGGCTTTTTTAACCATACCAAGAGTACCTTTTTATTAAATCATCACATGTCCGGTACTCCTTAGGTATATTTTAACACACTTCACTCACATTACCTAGCACCGACCACTCTGGGACTTCCACACACCCGCATGCACCCATCGGCTGCTCTCTTAAAGATCTCCGCCAAAGAGACCCTTCGGGGGACCCGTAGGGCATTGCACCGCCGGCCCGACGAGGAGCATAGCCCGATGATGAAGCATGACATCCTTCGGGGTGTGTGAGGGCAACAAGAGACAATATTGTGTCTCCCCCGCAACCCAGAACACTTTATCCTTGACCTAAATTGCCTCTACCCTTTCTTTTTTCTTACGTGAATCTGGGTCACTCCTTGACTTGATTCGCTCGGGAACAGTGCCTCCTTTTGTAAATACCTAGCATTACCCCTCTCCATGGCTGGCAGAGCTTCCCTGATCAAAATAGTGATACTGCCTAAACTGTTTTACCTTTTAACGAACATCCCCTATGCCCCTAGTCGCAATTTTTTTAAAGCCATCAGGGCCCAGTTGATCCGCCTCGTGTGGGGTGGACATCAGGCTAGACTAAATTGGGACACCCTTACGCGACCCTTTGAGGGAGCTCTATTTCATCTGTGCCCAGGCCCACTTTGAGGCTTACTGGAAAAATCCCCCCCTATACATGCCTCACCTAGCAGTGGAGGATGGCTACATGGCTCCCACACCATTTTCAGCCTATTTGAGCACCCCGGCGTTTCCAAGGAGACAGGGTTCTACTACTGTTCATTGCACGACTAGTGCCTGGAAAGACCTAGCCTGCCAAACTCACTGTCCCCTACTATATTCACCCTTACTTCCATTACAGGGGAAGCATGATCTCCCGGTCACACAGGAAGGTGGATGCCGCCGTCTGTTACACAAGCTATTTATTCACACCTGGGGGCAACTTTATGTGAAAGGGAAATTCTGTTCTAGCACTGAATTCTTCGGAACCTCATCCCCCACCGCTTTAGACCGGTTCTATTGCATTAGGCTCCTGCAAGATGTGAGGACCCTCACCGCAAGCTTTTCCACACAAACCTATTATTATCCCCCCCTGCACACCCTTCTGAATCAAACCACCTCTACGCATGTGGTGTCACTCCTATACCGCACCACCCAAAAAGATAGCGCCTACATTCCCCCCCCAGCAAAGGACAAATGGGAAGGTGAACTAGGGCACCCTCTAACGGAAGACCAATGGTCCCTTTGTTGCAGCCAAACCGGGGAAGTCTCCGCCAGTAGTAGACTGCGCATCATACACTACAAATATTTACATCGGTCGTACTATTCACCTGCGCGTCTACATCGCCTTCACTTGAGAAATAACGATCATTGCGATCGTTGCGGGGAGGCGGATGCTGACTTCAAGCACCTGGCTTGGGACTGCACCCCGATTTGCCAATATTGGGGGGATGTCTTTTTATCTTTAGATCGCATGACAGGGTCACACATCCCAGAAGATCCCCTCACTGCACTCTTGGGCTACACGGCGCCGATACCTGCTAAGATACGGCGATATGTCTCCTTGGCACTCCCCCTTGCTAAGCGACGAATCACTTGTAAATGGGGCAGGGGTTGAGCTCCTAAGTTCAAGGACTGGCTCCAAGATCTCTTTTAATTTTCAAATTTTTTATTTGGGTACAGGCTGAAGGATATAGCATACATTAATACATGTATTTATTTTAACAATCAATAAATTAAAAAAAAGAAAGCAAACAAGAAAAAAAAAAGAAAAGAGAATAAAAAGCAATCCAAAACAGAGGGAAAAGATCTCACTATTCCATTAACGTACCCCAATTCTTTTTATATTTCAACAGGGAGCGTGTCCCCCTAAGATTAGCTAATGCTAGCTCCATCGAGTGAGTCTCAGTTACCAGCGCCCACCAATCCCACACAGTTGGTGGGTCAGGGCGGATCCAGGCTCTGGCCAGAGTTAGTTTAGCACAGGACATAAGAATTGAGGCCAGAGCAGGCTGAGGGAGAGAAACGGGATATATATCTAATAGGACCGAAGCAGCAGAAAATGGAGGCAACTGAATATGTTTAATTTCAAGAACCTTCTGAATATCCCTCCAGTAATCTACAAAAGTGGGGCAGGAAAACAGCATATGATCCAAGTCTACTGCGTGGGCAGAACATTTAGGGCATTTTGTACGGTCATTTAAAGAATTATTAGAGGACCACCTGGAAATTAGTTTGGGAGTGTAATATAGCATACAGCTCGTTCTGAGTTGTTGTAACCTTGAGCTTGAGGATCGTACATTTTCATTAATATTTGAAAAAGATCGTTCTATATCCTTTAATGTAATATTAGAGCCTAATAACCTGCTCCATTTGTCAGCTAGTTTGGAGCAGTCGTTTGATTTAAAATTAACTAAAAGGCTGTAGGTGTTACTAATTACAGATTTAGTTTCTGTGGAATATAAGTGGTTCCATATATCGCTATCAGAGTTTTCCACGAGATGTTTTTTATTGATCAGATAGTCATGCATCTGTCGATGTTTATATCGCATAGTTTCAGGGAGACCATAGAGCCGTTTTAAGGCGTTAAAATCTAGAAACCCTTGCGTGCCGTATAGGTCCCCTAATGTTCTGATGCCCAGCCTAGCCCAGCTGTTGTCGATTTGTTCGTAGAAAATTGCTGGAAGCCCAGGGTTACCCCATAGAGGTAATTTTGAGTGAAATAAACTGGTTTTACAGTAGGTTAGTATATTGTCTCTTGCGGTCTTAAATTTGACTCTTTTAAAATAGTTGGGGTCATTAGCTCGTAGTAGAAACATATTTGAATCTTGTTTTAGCATAAAGGAATGAAAAAAAAGAGCCCCTCCTCTGTTTAGTAGAGAGCGTATGCGTAAAACAAATGTGGACCAAAAATATAACTTGAAATCAGGAAAATTAAGTCCACCGGTGTTCGTGCTATTTTTTAAAAGATTCACCGACCTTATAGGATTTTTGTAACCCCAGATGAAACTGCTGAATACCCCATCGAGTCTTTTAAAGAAGGCGTTGTTTAGGATTAGTGGAATAGAACGAAATAAGTATACAAATTTAGGCAGAACCTTCATTTTAATTAAATTAATTCTGCCGGCTCCAAGATCTCATATACTGCCAAGAACAGTTGCACACATACGCTGAATTGCTCCCACTCTCCTCCCGCCCCTGGGATATTTGGGGTCCCCTCCAGATCTACCTTCTGGAGCATAACGCAACTGTAGACATTAAAACTGATTCCCGCACTGGTGGGGAAGACATACGGGGTGGGGCTGGGACAAGAGACACGGGGGAACAAGCACGAGAAGAGCCTAGCGTACCAATAGGAAGCTCTGGGGATTAGGGCAATCCGGATAGGAATACACTTGAAAGGCAGGTATCGACGACTGGATACCTCTTCTTCTGCTATACTTTGTGGATAGTGGCACTGTTCTTTTGTTCTTAGATCTTTTGATCATAAATGTTTGAGACCTTTTCTGTGGCCATGCTATCCTTAGTGCCCCCCTGACGCGGCCGGCCCGTTGTGGTTGTAGGCGGCTTGCTGTGTATCCTCTCGCCAGCCCCCACTGCCTTACCATATGCCATCTTGCATTGTCGGCCCGCTTGGGATGTAGGCATCGTGCTGTGTATGAACCATCTGGCACCAATAAAGGTCTTTGGGGGGAAAAAAAAAGCGCTAATCCTTTGAGAATCTGGGTCTTAGTTTCCTAACATACCTGGGGGACAATTTACTAAGATATAACGCCGTGTTTGTGTCATAAAAGTGACACAAAACAAAGCTAAAACCTTTTTTTACTAATCTACTTAGCGCTGGAAAACACTCAAAAGTAGTGAAAATCCGAGCACAATGCTGCTTTGCATTACTCAGCGCAAAGGAGGTGGACCGTTGGTGTTGCATGGACATTTTTATGCAACCACCCAAGGTTTCTGACGTTAAAACCTATTTACTCAAAAAAGTAGACAGGGTTTAGCGTGACAAAATAGCGTGCATTTCAAATTGGCGCTATGAAGGAGAACTTTCATTTCTCCTTTCTTTTCCCGACTTTGTATGTGTGCTGCACTGTACAGCACACGTAAAAAGTGGGAAAAGGTTTCAAGTTAGTCTAAGCATGGTATTTTGTACTGGAAGAGTTCCCTTACAGTACACAACCTATGCTAGATGCATGGAGACACACTTGCACTACGATGTAAAGCAGAGTTGGACTGGGAACTCAAAGCAGCCCTGGCAATTTTGTTGGACCAGCCTCTGGGGGAAGGGGGGTGGACGTGAAGCACTGCTGCTTTTGTTACTAGGGGTCGATATTGCAGCACTGCTGCAAAACCAACACCCAGTACCAAAACCGGTCCCCACTGCTGCAAAACCGGCCCGCCCTTCCAGCCTCCCGGGGAAACGCTTGATGCCTGGTAGGGCCAGTCCGGCACTGGTGCAATGGTGTTTCCATGGGGCATGACAGCATATATCTATGCCAGCGCTAGGGAGCGGGGAGGAAAGTGGCATATTTCTGTAAATTTGTTGCTCTGCTGCTCTCTCCTTCTCGCGCTGCGCAGCTTTTGCGGCTGCTGCACTGTGCTGCGTGAAAAACAAGTAAATCTTCCCTGCGGTCTCTTCTCTTCCTGCTTTATTGCAGGAACTGGAAAGGTTTCAGAATGTATGGTGGTACAAATAGACATGTGCAAGTGGGAGACACTTGGCATCACGATCTCTTAAGACACACTTCATCTTTTGCAACGGTTGTCTTCCTTCAAATTGAATTCAAACTCCATAAACTATTTCTGGATCGAGCTCCCTGCCAGCAATCAAAGTTTATGCATCGCTAACTATCTGCTCATGTTGTGATCAGCAGAGATGCAGAACGTGCAGGAGCCATGGCAGCATATACATCAGTCAGGATGGCCATCTTGCCGACTCGTCTCTTCCTTTTCCAGGCCCTACTAGCCCATGTGCTTTTCATCATAGTGGAAAAACTCCAGAGCATGCATATTAGCTTTTTAGGGGGAGGCAAATGGTTGAGGCTAGGGCTTAAAGCTATTTACCCTCTAAGTAGTGGGGTCTGGGAATCCTGGGCTTAACTTCCCAGTACAGGGCGTCCCATTTGCGACCTGTATTTAGAAGTGACGAATGGACAAATCAGAACAACAGTGGTATTTTTTACACCACATGATGGCAGCGGAGACACTCTTGGTGCGCCATGAATAAGGCACCATGATATAGCAGAGAAGCTTATGGGATCCGCAGTCCTGGATCCAGTCTTGAACGTCTGGGATGCGATCACTATTAAGAGAGGTCTGACAAGTTATCCAGCTTCCCTTGATCCATCTCTTTGAAAACTCAGAATTTTCAGCCACAGATGGACAGGGAGGCATTCCAGCAGTGGGAAGCAAATAGCTGCATGGAATTGGAATCTCTTCAGCAAGGGGGTTATAAAGGCTTTCAAGTAGGTCAAGCAGCACTTTGGCTTAATGGAGAACAAAAGGTATTGCTACACACAAATACGGAACTGAGCTCTGCACCACAGATATGACCCGATTCAAATAACTTCTATAAACAGTGGACACAGACCTACACTTGGTCTCAATATTATATCAGGAAAGGAGTGCCACAAAGCAAGTCCTCAAATGACGCGTGTAGAGCTCCTGGTGAAAGGAACTAACCATTACATTGACTAAGGACCCTAAACAGAGGGAGCAACTAATGTGGATTGACTTGAATCTAGTCTGAAATTGTTCCTCTTGTGACACTACATCCTTGTAAGGCCACATTCATTTGTCTTTCCAAGGCCAGACACTTGAGAGGTTGTGGAGAATAGAGTGGTACACTAACTCACATCCTGTGGCAGTGCATATAAGAGGGCTCTAGGTTGAGATTTCAAAAATCATGTACCAAATCAGAAGCTTCAGTGTCCCATGGTCTTCCCCATACCATCTGTTGGGATGAATGCCTGGATCAGTCTGGGTTTCAAGGAATGTGACCAGGGAAGTAGTTTTAATACTTAATGAGGCAAGGTGGGCCCGCTCACTGGAGTGGATTGGATCTCATAGCGCCAGAGGCACTTTGGTGAACAGTGAAGCCCATTGCTGATGTGTATGGGGCTTTAAATCACTTACCTGTCCAATAACTTTAAGGGCGCCCCAGGTCACCCATCAGTGGTATGACAGATGAGTGATCAGGAGGAGGCCCTTTGGATGTGCTGATATTGACCACTGATTGGGCTGTGTACCAACCTCCCTAACTTGAGGTCCCTTTTTAGTGGATCTCACAGGGTGGGGATGTGGATGGTAAAAGGAGGAGAAGGGAATTAGCAGCCAATTAGTACATTTTGTATTCTACCTGTAACTGAATAAAAACAAGCATTTACATGGCAATAGGTCTCGCATTTACGCAAGTTTAAGCTATTGGCATTGTAAATGACAAAGCCTTTTATTTATGTTTTAAAAACCAAAAAATAATTAAAAGGCATTGTCATTTTCAATGCCAATAGCTCCAACTTGCATACATGCGAGAGGGTGAAAAATATCTTAACTCTGCAGCAGTACCACCCATCGCTGCCTTTAATATAACTTCAAAGAGACTCCTTATAGTTCTTTCACAGTCTCATCATTTCAGAACGGAAATATTTTCAATGTTACGTACAACAAAGCCGTAGTTGTTTCAAATTTATCTTATGCAACCAACAACCATTGGCAAAGCCAATAGTCCTGGCTTGTTGTAAGTGTAATGTTACTTGTTGTATTATATATCTGGATGTAATCACAGATATTCCAGTTGGGCAGCGCACTATGCTAAGCACACATTTTTAGTTTATGTGTTTTTAAGCCACGCTCTGAATTACATCAGTCACGTCCATTCGAGAGACCCCTTACCCCTTAGTTTTTTCATCCCACTTAAATCACTGACCAATCCTGTACAAAAATGGATGGGTAGTGCCCTTCATTGTGTTCAACAAAGAGAAGGAGAGTAAGGGGTGGGCTATTTTTATTGAGGTCCTGCACATAGGCCCTAAGTAATGACAACAACGAGAGACGTGCAGTTCCAGATGAGGTTTTTATAATAGGATTTGGTGAGTCCACACTTAACCACAGCATCACATTACAACTGTCTAAACTTAGCTGTTTTTACCAGTTCTTCGCTATGCTGCCTGAGACAATCAATTTTAATTCCCGTTTTTTCATAAATCTTCAATATTGATATATTGATATTGGGATAGTGATCTAATACAGTCATTGTCTAGAATGTGTAAAACTGCAATACTGGTCGAATATGAACTGGTGTTAATCTGTTGTCACAGATCCCAAGGTTTTGGGTGTTTTTCACTATGTCCCTTTTTCATTTCTTCTCTTTTCTCTAGGTGACCCCTTTGAGATATTAAAAATACAAAAAGGTAGGGGAACCAACTAAGGGTTGATAATCAAGCTATATCCACCCTTTCACACTACACTGTAGATAGTTTTTTAGCACACACCACCATAGTATCACCGGTCCTGACGAAGCGCCACGGGATCCTCCTGACCCACTGGGCGCGAAACATGTTGACCAGAAGAGTAGAGCGTAGCTAGCCACTCCTCCCTTTGTGAGCAAATATAGCTTTAACGCCACTCAACCTTTTTAACGAGGTGGTTGACTGAGTCAATAAAGTCATATTTCAGATTAACCCCTTCGCTGCTAGGCCTTTTCCCCTCCTGTGCTAAGCCTTTTTTGGGCTATTTGGGGTAGTGCGCGCTTAGGCCCCTGTAACTTTTTGACCACATTAGGTATCCACGCCAAATTTGCGTCCTTTTCTTCCAACATCTTGGGGATTCTAAAGGTACCCAGGGTTTGTGGATTCTCCTATAGGGTTCTCAGAAATTAGTCAAAATACAGCAAAATGTTGTTTTTTTTGTGAAAAATGGGAAAAACGGGCTGCAAATTAAAGCTTCTGGGTTTTTCTCTGCAAATGGTATCAAAAAAGGGTTTGTGGGGCTGAAATCACCATTTCGCCAGCTTTTAGGGAATGACAGAATTTTGTCAGAAAACCAACAGTTTTTACACAGTTTTGGCATTTTTCTGGGACATACCCTATTTTTGCTATTTTTTGTGCTTTCAACCTCCTTCCAGTTAATGGTAGAAATGGGTACGAAAACAATAATGGATCCTGGAAAGCTATACATTTTTAAAAAGTAGACTAAATTCTGAATTCAGCAAGGGGTCATTTGTATAGATCCATCAAGGTTTCTTTATAGAAACTACCAGTTAAATATAGGAAAAATTAAAAATTAGTTGAAAAAAGCAGCCTTTTGAGTCAACGTTTTCACCTGTAACTTCTTCTAATTATGACATCTCTTAAAAAGCAATGTACCGTTACATCCACTGCACCTTCCTGGTTGTGGGGATATATAGGACTTGTAGGTTCACCAAGAGCCCAACGAACCCAGAGTAAAAAACTGAGCAGCATTTTGTAATGGTTTTTTTTTTAGTTCTGGGTATATAGCAAATATAGTGTGAAAATGTATACATGGAAAAATTGGTATGAAAGACACCTTTGTATTTCTGAAATGGGAACAAATTACAGAGTTTAGAAACAGTGTATATTTGCACTTTTTCGAAATTGGGAATACTCATACTTGCATGACAATTATTGGTCATTTTTCAAAATGACTTTTTTTTTACACAATGTCTTTCATTTGGAAGGGAGAAATGCATCAAAAATCAATAGGTAATATCAGTTGCTTTACAAATCTGAACTACCCTAAGTCTCCCGATAAAAACGGTACCTCACTTGTGTGGGTAGGCATAGTGCCCACGACAGGAAGTGGCTCAAAACCTAAGGTGAACACACCACATTTTCACACTGAAAATGTACACATTTTTTGCGAAGAGTCTAGCTGTAGTTTTTGAACCCTAGCCCTGCCGGCACCTAGGGAAACCTAGCAAACCTATACATTTTTGAAAACTAGACACCCAGGGGAATCCAGGATGGGGTGACTTGAGTGCCTCCCACCATGGTCTGTTACCCAGAATCCCTTGCAAACGTAAAAAATTGACCAAAAAAACACATTTTCCCCACATTTCTGTGGTGGAAAGTTCTGGAATCTGCGTGGATCCACAAATTTCCACCCACCCCGCGTTCCCCAAAGTCCTACGAGAAAAATGGTACCTCACTTGTGCGGGTCGGCCTAGTGCCCGCGACAGGAAACGGCGCAAAACGCAACGTGGTCACACCTCAATTTTGCAGTGAAAAATGACCCTTTTTTGGCAAAGTGACTAGCTGTAGTTTTTGAACCCTAGCCCTGCCAGCACCTAGGGAAACCTAGCAAACCTATACATTTTTGAAAACTAGACACCCAGGGGAATCCAGGATGGGGTGACTTGAGTGCCTCCCACCATGGTCTGTTACCCAGAATCCCTTGCAAACGTAAAAAAGTGACATAAAAACACATTTTCCCCACATTTCTGTGGTGGAAAGTTCTGGAATCTGCGTGGATCCACAAATTTCCACCCACCCCGCGTTCCCCAAAGTCCTACGAGAAAAATGGTACCTCACTTGTGCGGGTCGGCCTAGTGCCCGCGACAGGAAACGGCGCAAAACGCAACGTGGTCACACCTCAATTTTGCAGTGAAAAATGACCCTTTTTTGGCAAAGTGACTAGCTGTAGTTTTTGAACCCTAGCCCTGCCGGCACCTAGGGAAACCTAGCAAACCTATACATTTTTGAAAACTAGACACCCAGGGGAATCCAGGATGGGGTGACTTGAGTGCCTCCCACCATGGTCTGTTACCCAGAATCCTTTGCAAACATAAAAAATTGACCAAAAAAAACACATTTTCCCCACATTTCAGTGGTGGAATGTTCTGGAATCTGCGTAGATCCACAAATTTCCACCCACCCCGCGTTCCCCAAAGTCCTACGAGAAAAATGGTACCTCACTTGTGCGGGTCGGGCTAGTGCCTGCGACAGGAAACGGCGCAAAACGCAACGTGGTCACACCTCAATTTTGCAGTGAAAAATGACCCTTTTTTGGCAAAGTGACTAGCTGTAGTTTTTTAACCCTAGCCCTGCCGGCACCTAGGGAAACCTAGCAAACCTATACATTTTTGAAAACTAGTCACCCAGGGGAATCCAGGATGGGGTGACTTGAGTGCCTCCCACCATGGTCTGTTACCCAGAATCCCTTGCAAACATAAAAAATTGACAAAAAAAACACATTTTCCCCACATTTCTGTGGTGGAAAGTTCTGGAATCTGCGTGGATCCACAAATTTCCACCCACCCCGCGTTCCCCAAAGTCCTACGAGAAAAATGGTACCTCACTTGTGTGGGTCGGCCTAGTGCCCGCGACAGGAAACGGCGCAAAACTCAACGTGGTCACACCTCAATTTTGCAGTGAAAAATGACCCTTTTTTGGCAAAGTGACTAGCTGTAGTTTTTGAACCCTAGCCCTGCCGGCACCTAGGGAAACCTAGCAAACCTATACATTTTTGAAAACTAGACACCCAGGGGAATCCAGGATGGGGTGACTTGAGTGCCTCCCACCATGGTCTGTTACCCAGAATCCCTTGCAAACGTAAAAAATTGACAAAAAAAACCACATTTTCCCCACATTTCTGTGGTGGAAAGTTCTGGAATCTGCGTGGATCCACAAATTTCCACCAACCCCGCATTCCCCAAAGTCCTACGAGAAAAATGGTACCTCACTTGTGTGGGTCGGCCTAGTGCCAGCGACAGGAAACGGCGCAAAACGCAACGTGGTCACACCTCAATTTTGCAGTGAAAAATGACCCTTTTTTGGCAAAGTGACTAGCTGTAGTTTTTGAACCCTAGCCCTGCCGGCACCTAGGGAAACCTAGCAAACCTATACATTTTTGAAAACTAGACACCCAGGGAAATCTGGGATGGGGTGACTTGAGTGCCTCCCACCATGGTCTGTTACCCAGAATCCCTTGCAAACGTAAAAAATTGACAAAAAAAACACATTTTCCCCACATTTCTGTGGTGGAAAGTTCTGGAATCTGCGTGGATCCACAAATTTCCACCCACCCCGCGTTCCCCAAAGTCCTACGAGAAAAATGGTACCTCACTTGTGTGGGTCGGCCTAGTGCTAGCGACAGGAAACGGCGCAAAACGCAACGTGGTCACACCTCAATTTTGCAGTGAAAAATGACCCTTTTTTGGCAAAGTGACTAGCTGTAGTTTTTGAACCCTAGCCCTGCCGGCACCTAGGGAAACCTAGCAAACCTATACATTTTTGAAAACTAGACACCCAGGGGAATCCAGGATGGGGTGACTTGAGTGCCTCCCACCATGGTCTGTTACCCAGAATCCATTGCAAACGTAAACAATTGACAAAAAAAACACATTTTCCCCACATTTCTGTGGTGGAAAGTTCTGGAATCTGCGTGGATCCACAAATTTCCACCCACCCCGCGTTCCCCAAAGTCCTACGAGAAAAATGGTACCTCACTTGTGTGGGGCGGCCTAGTGCCCGCGACAGGAAACGGCGCAAAACGCAACGTGGTCACACCTCAATTTTGCAGTGAAAAATGACCCTTTTTTGGCAAAGTGACTAGCTGTAGTTTTTGAACCCTAGTTCTGCCGGCACATAGGGAAACCTACCAAACCCACACATTTCTGAAAACTAGACACCCGGTGGCTTCCAGGGAGGTATGGCTTGCGTGGATCCCCCAACGTTTCCTTACCCAGAATCCCCTGCAAACCTCAATTTTTGCTGAAAAAATAACTTTTTTCACACATTTTGGGGTGGGAAAGTTGTGGCATCACCGGGCTCACACAAATTTACCACCACCCAGCGTTCCCCCAGGTCTCCCGGTAAAAATGGTGCCTCACTTGTGTGGGAGGCTCAAGTACCCGCAGCAGGCAAGGGCCTAAAACGTAGTGAGGCGACATCAAAATGGCCTATCGCAAAACCACCTGGTTTTGCAAGGGGGGTCACTTGGGTTTTTGGCCAGGTGCTCGGTGGCCATCTAGGGAAACCTACCAAACCCACGCATTTCTGAAAACTAGACACCCGGCGGCTTCCAGGGAGGTATGGCTTGCATGGATCCCCCAACGTTTCCTTACCCAGAATCCCCTGCAAACCTCAATTTTTGCTGAAAAAATCACTTTTTTCACACATTTTGGGGTGGGAAAGTTGTGGCATCACCGGGCTCACACAAATTTACCACCACCTAGCGTTCCCCCAGGTCTCCCGGTAAAAATGGTGCCTCACTTCTGTGGGAGGCCCAAGTACCCGCGGCAGGCAAGGGCCCAAAACGTAGTGAGGCGACATCAAAATGGCCTATCGCAAAACCACCTGGTTTTGCAAGGGGGGTCACTTTGGTTTTTGACCCGGTACTCGGCGGCCATCTAGGGAAACCTACCAAACCCACGCATTTCTGAAAACTAGACACCCGGCGGCTTCCAGGGAGGTATGGCTTGCGTGGATCCCCCTATGTTTCCTTACCCAGAATCCCCTGCAAACCTCAATTTTTGCTGAAAAAATCACTTTTTTCACACATTTTGGGGTGGGAAAGTTGTGGCATCACCGGGCTCACACAAATTTACCACCACCCAGCGTTCCCCCAGGTCTCCCGGTAAAAATGGTGCCTCACTTGTGTGGGAGGCCCAAGTACCCGCGGCAGGCAAGGGCCCAAAACGTAGTGAGGCGACATCAAAATGGCCTATCGCAAAACCACCTGGTTTTGCAAGGGGGGTCACTTTGGTTTTTGACCCGGTGCTCGGCGGCCATCTAGGGAAACCTACCAAACCCATGCATTTCTGAACACTAGACACCCGGCGGCTTCCAGGGAGGTATGGCTTGCGTGGATCCCCCAACGTTTCCTTACCCAGAATCCCCTGCAAACCTAAATTTTTGCTGGAAAAATCAATGTTTTCACACATTTTGGGGTGGGAAAGTTGTGGCATCACCGGGCTCACACAAATTTACCACCACCCAGCGTTCCCCCAGGTCTCCTGGTAAAAATGGTGCCTCACTTGTGTGGGAGGCCCAAGTACCCGCGGCAGGCAAGGGCCCAAAACGTAGTGAGGCGACATCAAAATGGCCTATCGCAAAACCACCTGGTTTTGCAAGGGAGGTCACTTTGGTTTTTGACCCGGTGCTCGGCGGCCATCCAGGGAAACCTACCAAACCCATGCATTTCTGAAAACTAGACACCCGGCGGGTTCCAGGGAGGTATGGCTTGCGTGGATCCCCCAAAGTTTCCTTACCCAGAATCCCCTGCAAACCTCAATTTTTGCTGAAAAAATCACTTTTTTCACACATTTTCGGGTGGGAAAGTTGTGGCATCACCGGGCTCACACAAATTTACCACCACCCAGCGTTCCCCCCGGTCTCCCGGTAAAAATGGTGCCTCACTTGTGTGGGAGGCCCAAGTACCCGTGGCAGGCAAGGGCCCAAAACGTAGTGAGGCGACATTTGGGGTAGGCAATGTTGATGTCGCATCCCTACGTTTTGGGCCCTTGCCTGCTGCGGGTACTTGGGCCTCCCACACAAGTGAGGCACCATTTTTACCGGGAGACCTGGGGGAACGCTGGGTGGTGGTAAATTTGTGTGAGCCCGGTGATGCCACAACTTTCCCACCCCAAAATGTGTGAAAAAAGTGATTTTTTCAGCAAAAATTGAGGTTTGCAGGGGATTCTGGGTAAGGAAATGTTGGGGGATCCACGCAAGCCATACCTCCCTGGAAGCCGACGGGTGTCTAGTTTTCAGAAATGCATAGGTTTGGTAGGTTTCCCTAGATGGCCGCCGAGCACCGGGTCAAAAACCAAAGTGACCCCCCTTGCAAAACCAGGTGGTTTTGCGATAGGCCATTTTGATGTCGCCTCACTACGTTCTGGGCCCCTGCCTGCCGCGGGTACTTGGGCCTCCCACACAAGTGAGGCACCATTTTTACCGGGAGACCTGGGGGAACGCTGGGTGGTGGTAAATTTGTGTGAGCCCGGTGATGCCACAACTTTCCCACCCCAAAATGTGTGAAAAAAGTGATTTTTTTCAGCAAAAATTGAGGTTTGCAGGGGATTCTGGGTAAGGAAACGTTGGGGGATCCACGCAAGCCATACCTCCCTGGAAGCCGCCGGGTGTCTAGTTTTCAGAAACGCATGGGTTTGGTACGTTTCCCTAGATGGCTGCCGAGCACCGGGTCAAAAACCAAAGTGACCCCCCTTGCAAAACCAGGTGGTTTTGCAAAAGGCCATTTTGATGTCGCCTCACTACGTTTTGGGCCCTTGCCTGCCGCGGTTACTTGGGCCTCCCACACAAGTGAGGCACCATTTTTACCGGGAGACCTGGGGGAACGCTGGGTGGTGGTAAATTTGTGTGAGCCCGGTGATGCCACAACTTTCCCACCCCAAAATGTGTGAAAAAAGTGATTTTTTCAGTAAAAATTGAGGTTTGCAGGGGATTCTGGGTAAGGAAACGTTGGGGGATCCACGCAAGCCATACCTCCCTGGAAGCCGCCGGGTGTCTAGTTTTCAGAAACGCGTGGGTTTGGTAGGTTTCCCTAGATGGCCGCCGAGCACCGGGTCAAAAACCAAAGTGACCCCCCTTGCAAAACCAGGTGGTTTTGCGATAGGCCATTTTGATGTCGCCTCACTATGTTTTGGGCCCTTGCCTGCCGCGGGTACTTGGGCCTCCCACACAAGTGAGGCACCATTTTTACCGGGAGACCTGGGGGAACGCTGGGTGGTGGTAAATTTGTGTGAGCCCGGTGGTGCCACAACTTTCCCACCCCAAAATGTGTGAAAAAAGTGATTTTGTCAGCAAAAATTGAGGTTTGCAGGGGATTCTGGGTAAGGAAACGTTGGGGGATCCACGCAAGCCATACCTCCCTGGAAGCCGCCGGGTGTCTAGTTTTCAGAAATGCATAGGTTTTGTAGGTATCCCTAGATGGCCGCCGAGCACCGGGTCAAAAACCAAAGTGACCCCCCTTGCAAAACCAGGTGGTTTTGCGATACGCCATTTTGATGTCGCCTCACTACGTTTTGGGCCCTTGTCTGCCGCGGGTACTTGGGCCTCCCACACAAGTGAGGCACCATTTTTACCGGGAGACCTGGGGGAACGCTGGGTGGTGGTAAATTTGTGTGAGCCCGGTGATGCCACAACTTTCCCACCCCAAAATGTGTGAAAAAAGTGATTTTTTCAGCAAAAAATGAGGTTTGCAGGGGATTCTGGGTAAGGAAACGTTGGGGGATCCACGCAAGCCATACCTCCCTGGAAGCCGCCGGGTGTCTAGTTTTCAGAAATGCATGGGTTTGGTAGGTTTCCCTGGATGGCCGCCGAGCACCGGGTCAAAAACCAAAGTGACCCCCCTTGCAAAACCAGGTGGTTTTGCGATAGGCCATTTTGATGTCGCTTCACTACGTTTTGGGCCCTTGCCTGCCGCGGGTACTTGGGCCTCCCACACAAGTGAGGCACCATTTTTACCGGGAGACCTGGGGGAACGCTGGGTGGTGGTAAATTTGTATGAGCCCGGTGATGCCACAACTTTCCCACCCCAAAATGTGTGAAAAAAGTGATTTTTTCAGCAAAAATTGAGGTTTGCAGGGGATTCTGGGTAAGGAAACGTTGGGGGATCCACGCAAGCCATACCTCCCTGGAAGCCCCCGGGTGTCTAGTTTTCAGAAATGTGTGGGTTTGGTAGGTTTCCCTATGTGCCGGCTGCGCTAGGGCCCAAAATCCACAGGTAGCCATATTGCTAAAAACAACTCTGTGCCCAGTTGGCTTTCTGCCACCCGGGGGGGCATCGGGGGGGAGGGGGTTGCCCCGATATGCCCCCAAGGGGGGCAGAAACACTGTGGCTATTTTTTGGGGGGTGTGGGCATTGGTATGCCCATTCTGGGCAGCCCCCACCCCCACACATAAAAAAGCCAGCTTAATCGTTGGCGTCTAGTGGGCTTTTTGCCCCCCAAGGTGGGCAGATTGAGGACTACTGCCCCATCAGCCCCCCCCGGGGGGCAGAAGGTCCACTAGATGCCAGGGATTTTCTTGGGCAAATTTTAATTAGGGTGAGGGCTGTTCAAAACGGGCATGCCAATGCCCCCACCCTAATTAAAATTTGCCTAAAGAAATCCCTGGTGTCTATTGGGCTTTTTGCCCCCGGAGGGGCAGACAGGGGACTACTGCCCCATCTGTCACCCGGGGGGGCAGGAAGGCTGTAATTTTTTCGGGGAGGGGGTGGGGGCATGGGCATGCCAGTTTTGGGCAACCCCCACCCCAATTCAAATTTTCTTCAAAACACTCCCAGGCGTCTAGTGGGCTTTTTGCCCCCCCGGTGGGGCAGATTGGGGGCTAATGCCCCCATCTGCCCCCCAGGGGAGGCAGAAAGTCCACTAGGCGCCAGAGAGTTTTTTTGGGTAAATTTTAATTAGGGTGGGGGTTGCCCAAAACGGGCATGCCAATGCCCCCACCCTAATTAAAATTTGCCCTGAAAAATCCCTGCCATCTAGTGGGCTTTTTGCCCCCCAGGGGGGCAGATTGGGGGCTACTGCCCCATCTGTCCCCCATGGGGGGCAGAAAGGCTGTAATTTTTGCCGGGAGGGGGTGGGGGCCTGAGCATGTCCGTTTTAGGCAACCCCCAACCCAATTCAAATTTGCCCCAAAATAATCCCTGGTGTCTAGTGGGCTTTTTACCCCCCCCCCAACAGGGCAGATTGGGGGCTGATGCCCCAATCTGCCCCCCAGGGGAGGTAGAAAGTCCACTAGACGCCAGGGAGTTTTTGGGGCAAATTTTAATTAGGGTGGGGGCTGCCAAAAACGGGCATGCCAATGCCCCCACCCTAATTAAATTTTGCCCAAAAAAATCCCTGGCATCTAGTGGGCTTTTTGCCACCCGGGGGGGCAGATTGGGGGCTACTGCCCCATCTGTCCCCCACGGGGGGCAGAAAGGCTGTAATTTTTGCAGGGAGGGGGTGGGGGCCTGAGCATGTCCGTTTTAGGCAACCCCCAACCTAATTCAAATTTGCCCCAAAATAATCCCTGGCATCTACTGGGATTTTGCCCACCTGGCAGGGCAGATTGGGGGCTGACACCCCCATCTGCCCCCCAGGGGAGGCAGAAAGTCCACTAGACGCCAGGGAGTTTTTGGGGCAAATTTTAATTAGGGTGGGGGCTGCCCGAAACGGGTATGCCAATGCCCCCACCCTAATTAAAATTTGCCCCAAAAAATCCCTGGTGTCTACTGGGCTTTTTGCCCCCCCGGGGGGTGCAGATTTGGGGCTAATGCCCCCATCTGCCCCCCGGGGGGGCAGAAAGGCTGTCATTTTTGGGGGGGGGGGTTGGGTCATGGGCATGCCCATATTGGGCAGCCCCCACCTCAATTTACAAAAAAAAAAACAATCCCTGGCGTATAGTGGGCTTTCTGCCCCCTGGGGGGGCAGATTTGGGGCTAATGCCCCCATCTGCCCTCCAGGGGGGGCAGAAAGGCTGTCATTTTTGCGGAGGGTGGGTGGGGGCATGGGCATGCCCATATTGGGCAGCCCCCACCCCAATTTACATGAAAAAATAAATCCCTGGTGCCTAGTGGGCTTTTTGCCCCCCCGGGGGGGCAGATTTGGGGCTAATGCCCCCATCTGCCCCCCAGGGGGGGCAGAAAGGCTGTCATTTTTGCAGAGGGTGGGTGGGGGCATGGGCATGCCCATATTGGGCAGCCCCCACCCCAATTTACAAAAAAATAAAAAATCCCTGGCATATAGTGGGCTTTCTGCCCCCCGGGGGGGGCAGATTTTGGGCTAATGCCCCCATATGCCCTCCAGGGGGGGCAGAAAGGCTGTCATTTTTGCGGAGGGTGGGTGGGGGCATGGGCATGCCCATATTGGGCAGCCCCCACCCCAATTAACATGAAGAAATACATCCCTGGTGTCTAGTGGGCTTTTTGCCCCCCCGGGGGGCAGATTTGGGGCTACTGCCCCCATCTGCCCCCCAGGGAGGACAAAAAGACTAAATGGCACAAAAAATATTTTGGGGGAGCAAAAGCCCTTGCCTAAGGGGCTGCTCCCCCCTCCCTGGTGTCTAGTGGGTGGATCACTGCTTGGGGATCGCCCTCCTGGGGCGATCCCCAAGCAGGGATCCACTGGGGACGGGTACCATTGGAAAGGGGAGATTCTCCCCTTTCCAATGATACCTCTCCCGTCTTTCTATGTGCCCGGGGGGCTGAGATAGCCCCCTGAGCACATACAAAGTGAAACTGAAATGAGCCTAAAGGCTCATTTCAGTTTCGGTTTCTATGCAATGAAGACAGCGCGACGTGCGCGCTGATCTTCATTGCACAGAAACCAGGGAGGGGGCCTCGGGAGCTGGGGAAGCTCTTCCCCGGCTCCCAAGGTCAAAGCCATGAAAAAGAAATCCCTCTGCTGTCTGCAGCAGAGGGATTTCGTGCCCCTGGCCTCATGACGGAATGGTTCCGTCATGAGCACAGGGGCACCAATGCTCATGACGGAACCATTCCGTCATGAGCATCGAAGGGGTTAACCAACCTTTTTTATTTATACACATCTACACACAGGGGCCCTCACACGCACGCACCATACGGCAGGGAACAAAAGATCTCCGGTAAAGAGCCCCTGTATGAGTGCCCGTCGGGTATTGCACCGCCGACCCGACGAGGAGCAAAACCCAGATGATGAAGCATGACACCTAGCTTGCTGGGTGTGTGATGGTTTCAGTTCCACCCTGAAGGGACCCTGTCCCTTGTGCACTCACATTCTCTAGGTGAAAGTCTGGCTTCGGATAACTCCTTTCCCCCAGACCTTCCACTCTGTAGGAACTGCACATCTCTTGTTGTTGTCATTACTTAGGGCCTATGTGCAGGACCTCAATAAAAATAGCCCACCCCTTACTCTCCTTCTCTTTGTTTTTTTTTTTTTTTTTTATTTTTTTTTTATTAAATTTTATTGCACATAAAAACTCAATACAAACATGGGCCTACAACCACCAGGGCCGGCCGCTAATATATACATGTTCGACATCATCAAGGAAGAAATAGGCCCCCTGGGGCTCAGCCGAATTAACAAATTACCGAGTGCACCTCAGAGGTTGTCAGGATACATAACTTTTAGAAATACAAACATAAAAAGAAAAACAAAAGAACACCAAAAAGCAAGGCGGAAACCATCGAAAAAAAGGGCGTCTAACCACGGCCGGGGGATAACACAGTACCTACTCCACCCTCGGGTGGTCAATGAGGATGATCAAGGGGGGAGGTGGGGGCGACGGGAGAGCCACAACCATCTACAGGTGAAATGCAATAGTCCGGGAACCTCAGGAGCAGGGGGACAAGGCAGCATCAGATGTGTCCACGAGGAGGGTGTGCAGATGTTCCCTCGGTACGCGTTCCACTGGCCCCAAATTCTACCCCACGCCCCCGGCTTACCCCGAGCCACATACACAGTCTTCTCTCTGCACATGCACCAATCCATGTTCTCCTTCCATACTGACACGGTGGGAGGCCGCCGGGAACCCCAAAGCTGTGCAATGTCCCTCTTAGCAACCATGTTCCCAAGGGCCGCCCACCGAGTCTGAGCCGCATTATAGTCATTAGGCTCCCACACGTTCAGCAAACATCGGCGAACCTCAGGCAACAGAGCGACCCCAGTGACACATTCCATGACAGCATGCACCCGGCGCCAATACTCCGCCACCTCACCGCACTCCCAAAGAACATGGAGAAAAGTGGCGCTGAGCCCACAGCCGCGCCTACAGAGCCCGTCTTCAGAAAAACCCATCAGAACTAAACGAGGGCCCGTCACGTAAACACGATGGAGAATTTTAAGCTGGACAAGACGGAGACGCGCGGGTATGGCCACCTCCTTAGGGGAGGACAGCGCAGACTGCCAATCCTCATCGTCCAGTTCCACCCCATCCCGGATCCACGCCTCCCGAAGATGCACGAGGAGATCCGCCCGAACGTTTATTAGTTTTTTTATAGATAAGGGAAATAGTACTGTCGGGCAAGTGACCGTCGAGTATGCGGTCCTCGAGTGGCGAAGACACAGGGACTGCAGTCTCAGCCCCGACGGCCGAGAGCAAAGCGTGCCGAACCTGAACGTACCGAAAGAACTCCCTCTCACTCAATTCGTACTCACTCTGCAGCGCAGCGAAGGATTTGACCGCACCCTTCACCCAAAGGTCACCTACTCTGCTGATGCCAATCGTGTCCCAACGCTCGAATCCCTTCGTCGTCCAAAGGCTTCCCAATCTTTCAGACGCAAACAAGGGGGTCGCACCCGTCAAACTATCATTCCAGCCCATGGCCACATTCGCGGTCTCCCACAGGCGTACTGCAATCTTAGTGGGACCGGTTAAGTTCCTCCCAGCCGATCGAGAGTAAAGCGCTCTGTTAAAGTTGCCGCCAGGCAACAAAAATCTATCCATTTCGAAAGCCGGATTAGGACCAGGTGCGTACGTTGCATGGTTAATAGCAGATAGCTGGGAAGCCCAATAGTACCTCCTGATGTCCGGGAGCGCGATGCCCCCGTCGTACCAGGGGAGAGTCAGTTTTGCAAGAGCAATACGTGCACGACCGTCCCAAACAAGTCTCCTTTGTAAGCTCTCCACTTCCCGGAAGTAGGCTGCCGGAATAATATCAAAGGAGTTCTGAAGTGCGTAAAGGAATCGGGGAAGAGACATCATTTTAAAAAGTGCCGCACGACCGAGGGGAGACAAGGGAAGCTGACGCCAACGGGCCGCGTCTAACCTCAATCTCCGAAGTGGAGAGAGGAGATTACGCTCGTAGCGGACCGCTGGGTCCAATGAGACGTACACCCCCAGGTACGTAAAGCCGGAGTGGGACGCCTTAATGGGAAAACGAGAAGGCAAGAGTGGAAAGCCACCGGATATAGCATAGACACAAGATTTGGACCAGTTAATGATCAAACCAGAGTTCTTGCCGAAGGAAGTGAGGATGTCAAAGAGCACATTGAGGGACTTACGTGGTGAGGTGAGGTACAAGAGAATGTCGTCCGCGTACAACAAAACACGATCCTCGAAGCCAGGGGCCCACTGGATCCCTCTTATCGACGGTTCCCAACGAAGCCAAGCAGCGAGCGGTTCCAAAGCCAACGTGAAGAGCAGGGGAGACAACGGACACCCCTGCCTAGTGCCCCTCCCAAGAACGAAAGGCCGGGAAACCCTCCCATTAACGACAACCTGTGCCAGCGGAGCAGCGTATAAGAGTTTAACCCAATTAATAAATCCCGCCCCGAAGCCAAACTTTGCCAGGGTGGCCCAAAGATACGGCCATTCTATCGTATCAAAGGCCATCGTGGCGTCCAAGGAAACCAAGATGGCCGGCTCTGAAAGATATTCCGCCCTTGCAAGTACGCCATGTGGGCGCCGCAAGTTAAGGGCCGTATTCCGGTGCGGGATAAAACCGGATTGGTCCGGATGCACCAGATCGCAAATAACAGTAAGCAGGCGGTTCGCAAGAACCTTGGCAAGGATTTTCGGCTCTGCGTTCAACAGAGAAATAGGCCTGTACGAGGCGCAACGGTCCCGAGGCTTACCGTCCTTGGGAATCACGACTATAGTGGCCAGACGTTGGTCATCAGGGAGAGAACCAAGTTCAAGCGACTCCGAGAACATACGACGGAGAAATGGCGCAATTTTATCCAGTTGCAGTTTATAGAGTTCAATCGGAAGTCCGTTGGGGCCCATAGCCTTGCCTGAGCGAAGGGAGCGAATCGCGGTAGCAATCTCGTCGACCGATAGTGGGGCATCCATCTGCTCACGCTCATACACCGACAGGCAGGGCAAAGCAATATCCTTCAACAAGTGACGAGAGTCAGCCTCATCTCTAGCCGACACCGGGGAGTACACAGCACAGAAGTAGTCTGCAAAACACTCCACAATCTCACCAGGGTCAGTCACACTCACTCCCTCCGACGTCTGAAGCACGGGGACCACTCGATTCACTCTCTCCTTCTTATCAAGCCAAGCAATCAATTTACCCGCCTTATCCCCAGCATCATACAGTCTACCCTGCTGTTCCCTATACATTGTCCGAGCAGCATCTGTAACAAGGGACTTATATTCGAACTGCTTCAGCCCGTCCTGAGTGACACCCATCTCCAAGGCAGCCTCCAACCCCGATATCTCAGCCTCCAACGCAACCACCTCCCCGTTCTTAGCTTTCTTGGCCTCCACGATCAGGGATAGGGCGTGTCCGCGAAGAACCGTTTTGAAAGCCTCCCACAGGGACACTGAGGACAAGACGGACCCCTCATTCTCAAGAAAATACTGATCAAGCGACTTAATGAGACCCTTGCGAATCTTGGGGTCACGCAAGTACCATGGGTTAATGGGGGCGATCCGCCCAGCGGATCGCATCCCGGTATCGAAGAGGAGCCACAATGGGGAATGATCGGAAATGCCCCGGGCCAGGTGCTTAACCTCCCGGACCCGGGTGGTCTGGGCCGCGGGCATAAGAAAATAATCTAGTCTGGAGAGACCCCCGTGGGCCCCGGAGTGGAATGTGTACTGACTCTGTATCGGATGCATCAACCTCCAGCAGTCCACTAGACCGAAAGTGTCCAAGAACCCGCCGAGCCACGCCTGGGCGGCAGAGAGGGCTCTGGGAGGGTAACGATCCAACTCGCCAGAAATCACGGAATTAAAATCCCCACCCACAAGCAAGAGACTATCAGGAAGGTCAAGTAACATACGACCCACATCAGAGAAAGTGGAGGTCTGGAGGCCCGGGGGAACATAGACCGAAACCAATGAAAGAGTCTGCCCCTCCCACCGTCCAGTCAAGGACGCATAGCGCCCTCTATCATCAAGAGTGACTTTGTCGATCTCAAGCGGAGGGAAGATCGCAGCAAGATGCCCACCCCTCTGGAGCCAGTGGTGAAGCCAGAGTGTGCAACCAGTCGGTAGCCCCCCCTGTTCATAGCATGACATACATTGCCCACCAAGTGCGTCTCTTGAAGAAATACCACATCAGGGGCCAATCGACGCAAATATTGCAACACAACCCCACGTTTGATACGGTCCCCCAATCCGTTGACATTCCAAGACATCAGTTTCAACCCGTCCCCCCCCATCCCAACACAAGAAGCTGGAGTCCCCGGGCACGCGGCCAGACACCTGAAACTAAATGGAAACAAACACACCGCCTTGAAAAGAAAAAACACACCACCCAACAACCACTGCCACCCTCCCACCCCCATACCATTGCAACTCCCTCCACCCTGCACCCCTGCGGACTATACAGCCCCCCCAACTTGCAGTGTGCCTGTCGCCCTAACAATCCCATGCTACAAAAAGACCCTAGAGGAGGAAAGGGACCCGTCCCCGCCCGCACCCAGACAAAACATTAATAGACAAAATATACAATTGAAGTAGAACCTGGCTGAGCGCAGAAGGAAATGTCAAAGTGGAGGACCAAGAATCATTCCTGCAGAGGCCCACCGCCCTCGGCACCGCCAGTACGCCCGGGTCGTTCGCCCCGGTCCGGCAGGGAATCCAACCAGTCACTCACGGTGTCAGGGCGTTCAAAAAAGATAGTCCGATCTTCATATTCCACACGAAGCCTGGCAGGGAAAAGCATAGAGTATTTGATTTCCAGATCTCGAAGACGGCGCTTCACCCCCTGAAAGCCCATTCTCTGTTTCTGAACGAGTTGGGTGAAGTCCGGGAAGAAGTTAACGGAGGAATTCTCATATTTAACTGGGCCGTGCACCCTCGAGGCCTGCAGGATCGCATCCCGATCTCTGTAATGAAAAAGTTTTGCAATGATAGGCCTCGGGGGAGCTCCTGGTCGAGGCCTACCGCCCGGGACACGATGGGCACGCTCCACGGCGAAGAACTTGCTCAGGCCTGAAGGAGCAAGATGATTGAGGATGTGATCTTCGACCATGAGGTCCACCGGACGATTGTCGGAAGTCTCCGGTACACCTATGACACGGATATTGTTGCGTCGTGCCCGACCTTCGAAATCCTCCAGCCGCCGGGACATCGTGTCGTTTGCAGACTTTAGATCGCCAAGAGTTGCCTGGAGGTCTGATACATCCGTAACAAGAGTGGATGTCCTCAAGTCCAGCGATTGAACCCTCTCGGTAGTCTTAGAGAGATCCGCCTGAATTAATGTGACATCAATGGCAACCGTGTCGATTTTACGGGCCAGAGCCTCGTACTGTTGGGCGATGGTCTCCCTTATGCCGTTGATGGCGCCCATAACGTCCTGCAGCGACAATTCCGTGGGGACGGACGGGCCCCCACCGGAGTCCTCCGTGACAGCAGTTGCTGGCCCAGGGGATCCTTTACCCTGGGTATAACGATCCATGATGTTACTCTGGACTGGTCCCCCACGCTGGGATGTCTTGGTCCTCCGTTTCTCGGGATCCCCCTTGCCCGCCATCTTGAGCGAAGCTCACCGGTGGGGTCCGCCCGGACCGATAGCAAAGGGGTGCCAGCAGATCAGACACAGACTGTCCGAGAGCCAACTCGGAAGAGTTCGAGAAAAAGGCAAAAATCAGTCCAGAGCAAAGGCCGGAGGACGCCCCAGCCGAGCGAAGTAGCTCCTCGATCAGGCCATGCAAAAGTGCAAAAGCGAAACTGAAAGTGGGGGCACGGTCATTGGCAAGGCTCCAATGCCGTTGTTGTTCAACTACTCCCCGGCCCCACAGTTCACCAAAGCACCGGGCACAGCTTCCAGGTGGGCCTCCAAAGTGCAAGACGCTGTATTTCAGGGCTCCCAGGTCCGATTTACGGTTTGAAAAGAGTTATGGATTCAGCCAAGGTTCATCTTCCAGAATCCGTCCAAAAAACCAGGATAATGTCAGGATAAGTTGCGAGGAGCGGCAAGGGTCCGGGGAGCCCTGTGCTCACGCGACCATCTTGGATGCGCGCGAAGCTCCTCCCCCCTCCTTCTCTTTGTTGAACATATTTAGCGCGGGAGACCCCCGCAGGAGATAATATTCAGGGTTACCTATAGTGCCACTTGGCTCTATTAGGTCCTTTTTCCCTCCAATAACAATGGAAGGGGAACTAGGTATCAGCTACGGTGAAGACGCTGTGTCTGATATTTAAAGAACACCGTCGCTCTTAGTTACCGATGGCAGCATAGCTTCTGGTTCCCAGTCGGATGACTGGACGAATTTAACAGCTTTGAAGAAGGAATGGTTAAAAATAACCATACATAGATCAATGATGACTGAGTACCTAAGGGCTAACATCGCCCCTAATGGACTTATTGTCAATCTAGTACCTCGATTGTTTCTTGATGATCCTTTATTTAAGAAGAAATGGTCCCTGGTGTCATGGAAATGCACCAGGGATTTGTTGGTACTTATCATAGGGACAGCCAAGAGATTGGCTGATTCCATCCTTGCACGTATTCAAGATCTTGAAAGTACCATGAAACCCGTTACTCAATCGGCAATTTTCAAAACCAAATTAGCAGAGATTAATCAGGAGATCTCTGAAAGCAGGGAGTTTTTGCTAAAACAAAAAATAGCGAAACTACAGAAAGATATCTCCAGATTCGACAAAGAAAGAGTCTTTCCTTATCTCAAGGCAGACTACGTCTCCAACAGGACAGACTATTCAAGTGATGAGGACTCCAATCAGAGTAGGAGGGGTTCATCTAGTGACTCCAGCACAGGGAGTTGGAATAATAGGAATCAGAGAAAGACCAATACACTGCTGTAACACAACCAAGGTGGACCTATGTTTCCTGTCTCCCCTCAGCCTCCGTTTTGGCAATACCCTATGTTTCCTCAATACCCGCCACAATTCTACCCTGGTAACAACCCGAAACCTTTTTTAGGCAGAGGCTGGGGCAGAGGAAGAGGGCGAAGGCGAGGACAACAGCAAACCACACCACATGTCCAATGGCAAGATCAACCACAGCCACAAATGGAAACTCGGAGCAGAAGGAGGGGACAGAGGGATTAGTCATCAACCTTTCCAACAGATCCTTAAGTGACACAGAGGAAGATGTCATAAGGAAGGGACTGGGCTTTGTACCTACTCCCAGAGTGGATAGATTTGAGTTGTTTTGCGAGGTTCAGAATTTCTTCCGGAAAATACACCTCAAAGCATACTTTCAGGACGAACCCATAGCCGAGTCCATTGACACTGGCTTACATAAGGCTTCCACCTTTACCCCTACTAACAGCATGATTCCATCGGAGGTACTCACCTTTGAGAAGGCGGTACTAAAAGAACTGGACAGCGTTCAGAATAAGAGTGTAACGTATAATAACCTTACTCGCAGAGAAAGGGAAGCGGCTAGAATGTTGGCAGCTGACACCACAATCACCATCAAACAGGCTGATAAGGGAGGTGCCACAGTAATCCAGTCTACCAAGGACTATGAAACAGAATGTTTATGACAACTTGGTGACAGAAAATACTATACTCCCATCAACCTTGATCCCACGACGAGATTGCATTTAGCAATAACAAGCAAGGTGATGGAGGCGGAAGCAAATGGGTGGATTACGAAGAAAGAAGCAGATTTTCTCACTACTTCCAACCCTGTCGTACCTTATTTCTATACACTACCTAAGGTACATAAGGGAACCATTCCCATCCCTGGGAGACCTATTGTCTCAGGCATTGGCTCCCTTTTGGAACCCTTATCAAAATTCTGCGATCACTTCCTACAGCCCCTGGTAAAAGAGACCCCGTCCTATGTCAGGGACACGACTGATATCTTGAATACGATTGAGGGGATACAGGATACCGAGAATATCGATCTACTAGTGACCTTGGATGTAGAGGCCCTCTATACCAACATCCCGCAACAGGCTACCCTGGCTGTGATAGAGGCAGCCCTACATAAAAGAGAATGGACATCTCCTACTCCTATAGCATTCATTATGGACATGGCCACATTAGCCCTCACAGAGAACTATTTTGCATTTAAAGAGAATCTCTACCATCAATCCCAAGGTACTTCTATGGGGAGTACATTTGCCCCTAGTGTGGCCTGTCTGTATATGGCGGCTTTTGAAGATGCAGTGATAATGAATGTGGAAAACCCCTACGGCTCAAACCTGACTTTATGGAAACGTTACATCGACGATGTCATCATCTTATGGAAAGGGGATGTATCCACCTGTAACGAATTCTGTAACTGGATTAACACTAAAGACCAGTTTCTGAAATTCACACGCCACATCTCTGACTCCGAGATCCCCTTCCTGGATTTGAATATCAGACTGACATCCACAGGGTTGAGTTCGAGTTTGTACAGAAAACCAACTGATAAAAACAGTTTACTCCTTCACAGCAGTCAACACCCTAAGGCCCTACGTGACAACTTACCGTTTGGCCAGTTCCTTCGACTCAGGAGGAACTGCAGTTCCATTAACGACTACAAAACTGAAGCTAAGACCCACAAAGAGGCTATCCTCCTCGAGTGATACACAGTTCAATGAAGAGGGCCAGAAATAACAATCGCGAGGCCCTGCTCGAAGTAAGAACAAAAGAAAATACAGAGACCATCACCTGTGTCACATCTTTTACACCAGAGTCCAATAACCTTAAGAAAGTTATAAAAAAACATTGGGGAATACTGTCCACAGGTACACTCATGATTCCCCCACCACGTTTTGCTTTCAAAAGGACCAGCAACCTCAAGGACACCTTGGTGCACACTAGACCCAAGAAAAACATGACTCCTGTATATAACATCTTATGGAACCTTCCCCCAGTACAGGGCCATTACACCTGTGTGGGCTGCACCTGCTGTGGACAAACTATTGTGGCTAAATCCATCTGCCTCTCTGCCAATTTCGAGTGGGCTCTAAAGAGACACACAAACTGCAATTCTACTAACTGCATTTACCTATTGATTTGCCCATGCGACCTCTATTACATAGGGATGACGACACGAACAGTGAAAACACGCATTATTGAACATAAAAGCAATATAAGATGTGGCAAATCTAACACAAAACTCTACAGCCATTGCCTCGAGCATAAACATAGCCCCAGCGATTTACATTGGATTGTCCTTGAAAGCCAGCCTGGTATGTCTCAACATTCTTTGTTCAGGCTAGAACAACGATGGATACACCGCCTTTCATCAGACAGACTTGGCCTTAATGATGACATACCCTGGGCGGCAATATCACACTAATAGAGCATCTGACCTTTGTTAATGACTAGTAAGTGACACAGTGGCAGTCTTAATAGACCTTGATCAAACTCAATTATACATACACTTAGAGATCTCGTTTGATCTCATCATTGAGCTTTTGACATACATCGCACCACTTTTTGGTCCAACTGAGCCAAATTCTCCACTCCTGAAACTAAATTTGCCTATACCCGCACCACTCAATCATGGCGCCCGGGCTGTGTCACCACACTAATAAGGCTTTATACAAATCATTAACAAGACAACAATAGTAGGCTTTCAGACTCGGGTGGGATCAGAAGCCATCAAAATACCTCTTTTTCTCTTTTGTGAGCCTTACTATCACACCACCCCTCAGCTCATTTGAGTTATAATTGTGGCCATCCTTTTAGTGATGTTTTAACTCACACTGAGCCACTCCATCATGGCGCCTAGGATAAGCCTCTACACACACTAAGATAGACGCGCCCTTGCGAGTTTCAGCCGCTACGGGCGTGACCTCGCTACACGTGACCAGCTTCTAGCCAATTAACTACCGAATATAATTCAGCGCCGCCGGATCTTAGTTTATCTTCCCGTTTCGGCGACGTGGGCAGGTTAACAGACCTCCAGGGGAACTACGATTTGTGAGTAAACTCCTTGCTACCTCGGTGGCGTTTGTTGTTGTTTTTGAATCAGACAATGGGTCAGCGACTATACTTGTTTAAGGGTGTCTACTAACTCCGTTACCAAGAAATACCCCCAACTGTCCCCTCCGCACACACTTCCACTCCCGGACTGGGATGTTTAACAGAGGGTAATACTGTTAGTTATTGGTGCCGACGAACACACGTAAGTGGCCCCGGTCCTTGACACGGGCTAACTTACTTCCCGGGTGTACTATTTTTAATGCACACACCCCCTCTCCCGTACTGTGGCATTCCACTGAGGACCACACTGATAAAAACGGGTGTTTACTAACACACGCAAATAGACCCGATCCTAGACACGGGCTCACTCACACTCCAGATCCGTTCGGAATCGGATCAACAGCTGAGCGCGACGGTTTGACTGGGACAAACACCTCTGTGCCGTCACCAACCTTTACTAGCTTTCACATGGTTGGTCACGCATGAGACTACCTTATTGCTCCATACATTTTGGCATTTGCAATAACACACTTCAGCTTTACCTCAAGAGGCTCCGCATGAAATGACTAATTTTTTCCTTCTTTACACTGACATTTGGAGAAATACTCTTCGGCTATTCTTTATAAGAGACACGCAGGATTGAAACAATGACTACTCTTGATTTTCCACCTCTATCCTTGCATTTGCCATCGCCTCTTTTACATTACTGTCTTATAGGAAACGAATGTGTTTCTCCACCTGATGAAGCGCCATTTACCTGATGATGAGGTTTTTATAATAGGATTTGGTGAGTCCACACTTAACCACAGCATCACATTACAACTGTCTAAACTTAGCTGTTTTTACCAGTTCTTCGCTATGCTGCCTGAGACAATCAATTTTAATTCCCGTTTTTTTATAAATCTTCAATATTGATATATTGATATTGGGATAGTGATCTAATACAGTCATTGTCTAGAATGTGTAAAACTGCAATACTGGTCGAATATGAACTGGTGTTAATCTGTTGTCACAGATCCCAAGGTTTGGGGTGTTTTTCACTATGTCCCTTTTTCATTTCTTCTCTTTTCTCTAGGTGACCCCGTTGAGATATTAAAAATACAAAAAGGTAGGGGAACCAACTAAGGGTTGATAATCAAGCTATATCCAAACTTTCACACTACACTGTAGATAGTTTTTTAGCACACACCACCATAGTATCACCGGTCCTGACGAAGCGCCACGGGATCCTCCTGACCCACTGGGCGCAAAACATGTTGACCAGAAGAGTAGAGCGTAGCTAGCCACTCCTCCCTTTGTGAGCAAATATAGCTTTAACGCCACTCAACCTTTTTAACGAGGTGGTTGACTGAGTCAATAAAGTCATATTTCAGATTAACCAACCTTTTTTATTTATACACATCTACACACACGGGCCCTCACACGCACGCACCATACGGCAGGGAACAAAAGATCTCCGGTAAAGAGCCCCTGTATGGGTGCCTGCTCAGCCCCATCACAGTGATACCCAGGCTCCAAGCCAGCTAGAACCCCAATGTTCTCGGAGGAGCCTTAGAGCAACTCCTTGCACTCAAGACGCCCGTCGCAACAAGCCACCGCCCCTTCTCCCCTCTCGCTTCGGTCTTGGAAAAGGTAATTCAGTTTCCCCTTACTGATTTAACTAGCAGCTCATAAACTGGTGCCTGTGAGCTAACCGTGAACTCGCCCACGAGTTCCTGTACCACTCGGAAGTGTCTGTACTTTTATGCGTCCCATAAAACTATGGGTGGAGGCACGTAAATTGTTGAAGATATTCGTCAGCCCCTGCTGTGTTCCCATTTCTTATCGTTACATTGTGACCCTTGCGGAACTACTGTTGTCTTTTTTCCGGAACACCAAACTCCCTTTCTAGGCTTCCAGCGTGAGTCTGGCTTGACCTCCTCTGTTCTCCATAGGCAGATGAACGATTCATACAATGCACACGTAGTCTGGACTCCCGGCCCTCAGGCGGCTAAAGCTTGTTCCGGAGCATCGTGGCGGTGCAGATGCTGAAGCGGTTTCTTAGGTGATGGGTGGTTCGTGCTTTGAAGAGTTCCAATCTCTGTAGCTAATCACAGTGTTTACTGTGGGAGTTTCCACCTAACAGCCCCTCCCAGGACCGCCCTCCGGCTGTCAATCCCAGTTGAACCAGCTTTCTAAACAAGCACCTTTACACGTTTGAGTTGGTTTGATTAGAGTGGAGAGTGAGGAGGACGGTCTGTCTGGAGAAGGGAGGTAAGGTCCTACCTAGCTTGGGAGAGCTGGCATGTAGATGAAATGGCAATATTGGAATAGGAGAGCGGTTTTAGTAAAACATAGTGGCGGAGTTTCACAGGATTCTGGGTGGAAAAAGGAAGGATATACTGGCATTTTGAGCAATGGCATGCAGGGGAACTGAAGGCATGTCTTTGCCGGTGGGACGTGGCAGGTTGCGACTCCTCCGTTCATTCATATGTTAAAGTGAAGTTTGCAGAGCTTTAGGTCTACAATCGATTTCAACGTACGCGCATATTGTACTTCTCATAATTTATTTAAAACCTCTTTTGAGCGGTTACCGTCCTTGTAAATCACCAACCGAAAAGTCACTTCTTGCTGGGTGATGCTTTCTACTGACATGGCTGAGCTTCATATGTTTGTACTATATAGTTTCTCATCCGCCACGTGAGCATACATGTTAACATTTGAGAAACAAGCGGCAGTGAAAGCGATCGCAAAAAGCGATCGCTATTGAAAAACAAACAAGTGGTGCGCGCGCCACAGCGAGACATGTGTTTTCAATTATCGTGCCCGTGTCTGGGCACGTTAATTGAAAACACATGTCAGCAATGCGCGTAATAGACACCGATAGGCCATGGGCGGAGGAATGCGCCCGCCTTTGGCCAATTGCGTGCTGTCTTTTATAAAAAGACGCACGCAAAGGCCAATAGCGTGGGCCAAAAGGAAAAGCACATGCACGAGCGTGTGCGATTCCTAGGTCCATTTCCAAACCCCCTACAAAAAGTCTCTCGCTGTGCGAGCAGTGGCACGCACTGCACCGCTAGGCACCAGACCTAATGAATTGAATCCTAAAAAACACCTTTTGAAAGGAGAGCTCTCCCATCCTTCATCTCTGACAGTTATATTGAATATGCATGCTTAGGCTGGGGTGCTTAGTTTGGGTGTCTTATTGTCTGTGGACTTTCCAGGACTAAGATCTGCCCATCAACCAACTTCTGCTCAAGGCAATTTTTCTGTAATCCCTGGACAACACCATTGTGGTGATTTATTTAAACAAGTAGGGTCTGATCTCGCTTTTCTCCTCTATGGCCTTCCCAGTGGAGCTCAGACAGCCTGTTCCAATTCCTTACCTACCTTCTAACATATCATAAATGTTATCTGGACTAGCTACGGTGCCGGTGGAGATCTGAAACCGCATCCTAAAGGAAGGCACTCTCTTAATGTGGGCCACAGTAGGTGAGCCACCGAGAGTGTGGTCCCCGAATGCTATTGTAGATTACAATACATCTTTATTGATTTTCTATGGGAACAATGTACAGTAAAATACAATTTTACTCATTACACACTCCCTCCTCTCCCGGGCCGATGACCGCCCTTCATTCAGTCTCTCTATTGCACTCCTGTCAGGTTCACAACTTAGCAATATATACGTTTTAGGGTTATATAGACCCCCCCATATAAATACAATTTGCAGTGCTCTTACAATCCTCAAGAATGACTGTGCAATGTAGTTTACTGAGATATAATCCAAAAGCATATCATACAGTTGGCATAAGTCACCTCCCCTGCAGAGAATATGTGATATTTTCTATACTGAATATATAGCAGCGTTTGGAGTACCACTGCTGACTTCGTTGAGGTATCTGCGCCCCCATTTGGCCCAAAGAGGTTGTTTGGCTGAGGGCAACAGAGAGTAACCAGCGAGGCTGTCTTTTTCCTCATACCCCACTTGACCTCTTCCATACATCCCAACAGTATACAGCGGGATTATCGGGGAGTCTAGGCCTGAAACTATGTCCATCCAGACTTCCCACATATATGCGCATTCCAATTAAATGTTTTTTATCATGTTTACCGGCCAATATCCTGTCCAGCAAACTCCAAAGTGCGCAATTGCGCTGGCACCGCTGTGCCAGGTGCCAGTTTGCTGCATTGGCAGCTGAGCCCTGACTTTGCCGGACATAGGGCATTGGAGCCCTAGAGGAGGCCAGTTGGCCTGGGGGTCAGTTTTATGTGGTAGGGCGCAGAGCTCTAATATGGCGCATAATGTGTTTATGCTTATGAGGATGCCTAAGGTGGTTTCACCACGTGATTTAATCCTAATGTGATGCCTACAATGATTATTGCGTAATGTGTTTATGCTAATGAAGATTTGAGCCTAATGTGATTTATGGCCTAATGTCATGTCAGGATAATTCAGGATGGTGTCTAATGCTAATGTGATAATACTTAGGTCTTTATGGGACCAGTAGTTACTGGTTGTGTTTTACATTACTTACCGGTTCTGACCGTGGCCCGATTGGCCTTGTCCTGTATATAATCCCCTGTGAATATTGCCTAGTGCCAGTGTATATGTGTGATTATGATTCTAATGTGTTTATGAGAATAAAAAGGCTATTTTTGATATAACCTTGAGTGGAGTTTCTTTTGTAGTGTGCCTAGTGTGTTGCTGCTGTGAGTGCGTGTTGCGCAATCGCTTTACACATTGCATCTGAGATAAGCCTGACTGCTCGTGCCAAGCTACCAAGGGGGTGAGCAGGGGTTATCATCAGTGTGTAACTCCCTTGCCCTGACTAGAGTGGTGGTTTCTGCCTGGCTTAGGCGCAAGCCCTAGCCAATCAGAAATCCCATTTCTAACATTGGTTGGCAACGGTGAGGATAGGACTTGCGTTTGCGCAGTACCACAGCGACAACTGGTTGCACTACAAACTCTGCATTTAGATAATCACATGTTTGGGGCTTATTTTTCCTGAGTTATTTTTCTCCTGAAAAGTTTCATTTTTAAATTGTGTACTCTTGCTTCAGCTCAGAAACCTAGGTCTCTTGTGTTGCTACTGTTTATTAAGTGCCTTGCCAAAATGGAATCTACTTTTATCTTCCATGATATGTTGAACTACAGTCTAGAGGAGCTGTGATGAGAGAGGCTTAGAAGTAAGTGGAGAGGGCACTCGGGGAAACCTTGGGTGTGCCCTGATACGCTGGCAACAGAATAGGTGGAGACAGAGGGACAGGGACTAGGCTGCTTTCCAAGAGGGTGGTAGGTCTGAGGGCGGCCCTGAAGAGTCTGAAGAAGAGGAAGAAAATGACAGGGCAGGGATGCCAGTAGATAATGAGGACCCCATAGATAGGGAGTCCCTTGCTGGGCCCAGTGTCGGGGGCAGTGCCCCATCCCTTTCCCTGTCTCCAGAGGAGTGGGTTGATAGGAAGGAAGAAAGGGAGCATCAGCTGGCTTTGGATAAGCTCCAGTCGGAGTATGCCACAGAGATAGCGCGGCTGGGTTGGGAGGAGAAAAAGACCTTGTTGGCCCAGGAGCTGAGGCTCAACGAGTTGGCCCATGAGTTAAGTCTCAAGACATTGGGCCTTGAGGAGCAAAAGCTAGAGACCGAAAGGGTCTTAGCTCAGGAGAGGATGGCTGAGGCAGAGAGGGCCATCGCCATGGATTAACTAGCTCTGGAGAGTAGATCGTCCCATGAGAGTAGTTTTAGTTGTCTGGATTCACCAGTGAGAGTGGGGTCCAGTGGTGGCAGCAATATGGAGTCCAGTGCAGGAAGTCCCACTCCCAGATCCCAGAGCTTGTTACCTAGTTCCCAGGAGGAGGATGTCACACCTGAAGGGTATAGGTCGAGGTTCAGGGGCAGTAAGAAACTGTCTCACCAGTCTTGGGGGGAGTTTGTGGATGAATGTTGTGATGCACTGGAAGGATGGGTGATGAGTAGCACGGCAAATGATTTTCAAGGGCTGTTCAATCTGGTTGTCAGAGAGCACATGTTCAGTAATTGTTTTCCGGAGCTACGCCAACACCTGTTGGAGTGTAAGTTCTCTGATCCCAGGGAGCTTGCACGGGAGGCAGACCTCGGGCTGTGTGGCGGAGGGTCTGAAGAGGCATTGGGGAATGATCCCAAAAGAAGTGGCTAAGGTATCTTCCAGACCTGTGTGGGGGAAGAGGTTCAGAGTAGCCCAGCTAGGTCCCAGTGTAGTGGGAGGGTGTAGGGGCTCACGTCCTGCCTCAGTGGAGAAGGAGTGAGTGTGGGACTGTGTGTCCCAAGGTGCCCGAAACCCAGTCTCAGGGCCTGGAGAGTTCCCTAAGGGAGCACCAGGTTTGGGGCCTAGGCCGTACTGGTAGACCATTTGAGGGGGATCTCCTAGTGTCAGGAGAACCTGGAGTGTCTGTAAGTGGAGCTCCAGTGGTTCTGGTGTCTGGCGGTGCCGCACCAGTTGGGAGGGTGCAGAAGTCCAGATTGAGGGGTGAGAGTGGGATGTGTTCCCCAGTGGGAGAACCAGTGGGTCAGGGACCAGCCAAAAGGGCTGAGTCTCCTAGTAGTGACCATGGTGACACCACTTCTGTCCTGGGGGATCTTCGCGCACTGTCAGATGGACAGGAGTCGGGAGATCTGCGCCAGGCAGACTGTCACACGACACATGAGTCATGTGTTACCCTCTGGGGTATACTGTGTGAGTCCCCAGAAGTCCTGGCTTGCCAGGCAAGTGTTCAATCGCAGGGGTTGGTCCCTGGGTTGGGAGGCCAGGTTCAGGTTTTGCCTGACCTGGAGGGAAGGGCATTGGTAGGTGGTGTCCTGACCGGGCGGATACTGTGTGAGTCCCCAGAAGTCCTGGCGTGCCAGGCAAGTGCTCAGCTGTGGGGTTCAGCCCAAGGTTGGGAGGGCGGGTTCAGGTTCTGCCTGACCTGGAGGGAGGGACATCTGTAACCAGTGTCCTGACCGATTTGGCTTCCAGGCATACCGCTCCAGTTGGGGGGTGCAGAACTCTGGAAGGGGGTGCAGAGGGAGCGAGTCCTCGCCTCTGACCCCGGTGCAACCTGAGGGTTTAGAACCTAGGTTGGGAGACCAGTTGTTGGAGAGAGGTCCTGAACTGTTGGGAGAGTTGTGTTCTGAGAGTGCCTCTCAAAGGAGGAGAGTGTGGAACCCTAGAACAAGAGGTAGGGGGAGGAGAGCCACGTCCGTGACTTCTGGTCAGCCTGAGGGTGCGGACCCTAGCCTGGAGAATCAGTGGCAGTTTAGAACTGCCCCGATGAGGGGTAGAGTGGAGAATGGTCACTATGTGCCAGGGGTTACTGCCCCCCCACTCTGTGAGGTGGCAAGGACCAGGTACATCTGGATGGCCTAAGGTCTGGTCCTGGCCGAGGACAACTAGGGAGTACCAGTGGGGTAGCTTAGTTGGTCCTGGGAGCTTTGATAGAGGGAACCACATGGGTTCAGGATGGCGTAGAACTGGAGGGTGTCCCTGCAGTTGCGGGCCCGCGTCCGTGTTCTATTGCCCAAGGCAGGGAAGCCCATCAAGGTGGTGATTGGTCTACCCTGCGTTTTGGCTGGAAGGGGGTTGTGTTGGACTTGGCCCTCTTTGCAGGGTCATCCCTAAACTTTTGGTGTTTCTCCTAGTTTTTTTCTGACATGGTGTTGGTGGTTTTAGGCCTCTGGGCACTTTACCACTGCTGTCCAGTGTAAAGTGCGTGCGCTCTCTGTGTTAAATATGGTAAGATTGGTCTACACCTGTTTGGCCTATTTAATTTACCTGTCAGTCCCTTGTAAAGTGGTATCTCAGATACCCAGGGCTGGCAAATTAAATGCTACTAGTGGGCTTGCAGCGCTGATTGCGCCACCCACCAAAGTAGCCTTTCAAACCTATCTCAGGCCTCTGCCATTGCCGGGCCTGTGCGCGTGGTGTTACTGCCACTGTGACTTGGCACCTAAAGTGTGTGCCATGTCCGTGACCCCCCTTTTACTACATGTCAGTCACCCCTAAGGTAGGCCCTAGCTAGCCCTATGGGCAGGGTGCATTGTAGGTAAGAGATAGGACATGTACCTTAAGTGGGTGACATGTCCTGGTAGTGACAAACAGCGATTTTTGGTTTCTCACTACTGTGGGGCTGCCCTCCCATAGGAATGCATTAGAGATTCCCTGATAAGTGTTTCAGTGGAAATTCCTGATATGAGAGGCACAGCATGGTCAAGTTTGGTATGTTTGGAATGGTGATAATGAAAGCAGATTTATTATAACTTTTTTTGAAATGCAACCTTTAGAAGTTGGCATTTCTCTGTGCTATGTTTCTGCCTGCCTGACGCGAACTGCATGTCTGGCTTTTGAGTGTCAGAAGCTGGTGAGGTGTGTGTGGCTCCGGGAGGGGCAGGGTGAGTCAGCACTAAGCTGAATGGGACATCTGTATTTTGAATAGTGGGAGGGGAAGTCCCTGGCCCCTGAATAGGATTGTGCCTGCCCTAGTGAAGGCTGGCTTCGCCCCTCTGTGGTGTGTCTGATGGCAGCTTCAGAGTGCTCCAAAAAAAAACAGAACCAGTTGCATCTGCACCATGCCCTGCACTACAGACAAAGGAAAACTAAGTATAAATGTAGGGGCTGTGTCCCCATGATGTTGAGCTGTTCCTGACTTGGGGGGGCCTGTTGCTGCTGCTGGGCTTCAGGAGGAACCGCCACGAGGGACTGCCTCCCTGCTGGAGGGCCCTGTGTGCTGGCCTGCCTGGGCCCAGCTTTGTCCCCTGAACTCTAAGGACCTTTCAGGACTCCGTGGCGCCTTGTGAGCGCTACATTTAATTTGCCAGGTGGAAGGACCGTGGATCCTGCAGCACTGAGGCTTTGACCTGCTTCGAGGGAATCCCGGAGAGGGGGATTCCCCCCTGCGCTCCTAAGATCAGCGGGTGCCCATCCCGCTTTATGCTTTAACGAAACGGGTGCCTACCCCGTATTGCCATCCTCTGCGGGTGCCCACACCGCATAATTGCACTTTAAACAAACTCAAGCCCGCCGGTCCGTGCCCCCGCAGAAGAACCCTGAGAGCTGCCGAGCTGCCCGCGGCGACCCGGAAGGCAGGCAAGTTGCCTGGATGTGGGTGGGCCCGAATCCGGAAGTGCTGCTGCCAGCGGGGCTCCCTTGAGCGGTGAGAGCCCCGCACGGGTAGGAGAGACGCCGGCACATCGGCCGTCAGGCGGGAGCCCACCCCGCCGTCTGGCTCCCAGCAGAAGCCGACCTGCAGGCAGGAGCCTTACCCGCATTGAGGAGCCTGCAGCCCGGAGAAGGAGGCGCCGAGGGAGAAGATGGGAGCCTCGCAGAGTCCCGGTGACTGCAACCCGAAGAGTCCCGGTGAGTGGGGGGCTCTTGGAGGTATCGAGGGTGCCGGGAGTGGCACCAGAAGTGCCCGGGTGTATCTATTTCCACATCGGCGCCGCAGATGTGGGCCGCTGCAATGTTTGGGGCATTTCTAATTCCAGAGTCCCGGAGAGGGGCTCGAACTTGACCAGTGCTCCGTTGGCCTTATTCACACAGCTACACCGTAGAAGCGGGCAGCTGCAACGTTGGGCATCTTTTTACTGCAGAGCTCCAGAGTGGGGGTCCTAAGTGTACAGTAGTGCCAGTGCCCAAATTTTTCCTTAAAGCTGCACCGCCATTAGCGGAAGCTGCATCGTTTAGGCCGGATCCCTTTGGAGGAGTCCCAGTGGGGACCCAGGAGGCACAGTGGTGCCAACGCAATTGCTTACTTTGGAGTTCGCTGCAGTGGCAGTTGAGCCCTGACTTTGCTGGACATATGGCATTGCAACCCCAGAGGAGGCCAGTTGGCCTGGGGGTCAGTTTTATATGGTAGGGTGCAGAGCTCTAATATGGCGCATAATGTGTTTATGCTTATGAGGATGCCTAAGGTGGTTTCACCACGTGATTTATGCCTGATGTGATGCCTACAATGATTATTGCGTAATGTGTTTATGCTAATGAAGGTTTGGGCCTAATGTGATTTATGGCCTAATGTCATTTCAGGATAATTCAGGATGGTGTCTAGTGCTAATGTGATAATGCTTAGGTCATTATAGGACCATTAGTTACTGGTTGTGTTTTACGTATCACTAACATAATACCGAAAGTCACATTATCGAACTGCAAATATTTAGACGCAAAAATATCGATATCAAAAATATCGTTGTTGAATACTTAATTATAAAAATGCACAATTATCGATACCACAATATCGTAATGCAACTATATCGACAACACAAATATCGCACACATAAATATCGCAATTCAAAATATCGACGTTTATAAATAAATATAGCACGTCTAAAATATTGACTACAAAAACATAGACATCAATATTATCGTTTTTTTCAATATATCGACAACATTAAAACAATTACTTTAAACACCATAAATACAGTAAATTGCATAAACATACATATCACATTAAATTGAACCAAAACCATAACTATCAAAATTATAACAACATAAATAAATAATAACATAATAAACACACTAATAATAATATTTTAAAATATATACTTGCAACATATTCAAACATTTTAATACATATCATATATATTTTATTAAAATATAATTATTTCAATGTCTCCTTCCTCACCCAAAAAAAACCATTACTTTTAATTAGCGTTTTCCATATAAGGAAAACAATTAACAAACCAAGAAACAAAGTAAAAGTTAACCAAAAGGAATACAGAAGATCGAAATAAAACAATCAAATTCAACAAACAATTAAAAAGACTATATAAACCAAGAAAAATCTGTCTTATTTTACACCTTAAACCAAAATAATTAAGAAACGGGAAACTCTGACGGATTTTGACCACAATCAAAGGCTGCATCAAAATCAAGCCTACCACCCTAGTAAAAAGTAAGTAAATTACCATTTCTAAATAAGCAGTTAAATTAAAATGTAACACAGATTTCAATTGCTAACTAAAATTACTAACTTATATATTTTATCTCTTTATATTTGTACTACAGATATTACTCCAAAGAACGAGATAAAATAATTTACCTTGCAAAAACAGCTCACTAACAAAGTAAGTATACTTTAAAAAGCCTTTGTAAAATCTCACTAAAATGCAACTAAACACCTAATATATCCTAGACCCCCAAATCACCCCATTTAAACTTTTAAACCTTTAAAGACTTTGTAAATGCTAACAAAAACGTTAATAAAACTATAGTCTATCCTAAACACCAATACCACCCCATGTAAAATTGTAAAACCTCAAATAAAATATGCTTTTTTTCCGTTCACAGAAAACTTTGACCAAACAGCATTTATTGAACAAAGAAAATCTCCAGTTAAAGACAACTAAATAACACTTGGTAAGTATATGTAAAAAATGTTTTCTTTTTAACCATATAAACATGTATAATATACTTTTTCACATATGTTCATATACATATTTTATCGAATTTTCCACATCACAATGACTGAAGGTGCCCAATTTATACCATCTCAAAAAGGGAAATTCTTATTGTGTTACATGGGGTACGTCTAAACCCAAGAGAAGCAAACGGGCCTTAAAGTGAACTGGAAATGTTCAAAATATTACTCAAATAAATGTTATGGTCGCGCTACCACCAGGGAAACAACTGTATTATACACTAGAGAACATAACCCTCCGCCAAATGTTTCTGAAATTGAAGTGAGAGCAACCCTTGAAAATATAAAAGAATTAAGTACTAGCTCACAAACTCCTACAAGTGTTATACTTATTTTACCTAAAGTACCCAAAGAAGCAACCGGTCAATTACCATCCATTGCTTCAATTAAAAGAACCATAGCTATGACCAAAAAGCAACAACAACCACAATACCTACGCCTAAACATTTTGAAGATGTCATAATTCCCCCAGAACTAAGTATAACACACAGTGATGAACCTTTTATTTTGTTTGACAATAAAAATAAAGATAAAATAATTATTATGTTTGCTACAGCAAACAATATAACTAAACTTCAACAATGCCAAACATGGATGATGGATGGCACCTTCACAATCTGCCCTAAGCCATTCTACCAATTTTACAGTATCCATGGGCAATATTATAACAGTTGTATCCCCTTTATATATGCATTGTTACCAAATAAACAGAATGCAACATATACTGAAATGTTAGGTAAAATAAAGCAGGAAACAAACAATTTTTTTCCTCAAAGAATAATAATAGACTTTGAGCAAGCCATGATTAATTCTATCCTTAAATTGTATCCCCACACATCTATAAAAGGATGTTACTTCCATTTCAACCAATGTTTATGGAGACATTTACAGAATTCTGCACTTAGGGGTCTATTAAGATAGCGGACGGACTATGTCCGCCCGCCACCGTAACGGAGTGAGGGACCGCCCACCGATGCTGCGGCGGTCCCGCCATACAAATTAGGATGCGCCCGCCACACTGGCCGGCGCATCCTGTGCCTTTTCCATTGCAGGTGGATCTGCTAGCTGCAGACCCACCTGCAATGGAAAAGGACTGTGCACGGCACTGCCATGCACTACATGGCAGGCACCACGTGGTGCCTGCCACGTAGTGCATGGCAATGATGGTACCCCCATGTGCACCCCCCCTTCACCCTGGGGGCCCGCAATGGGCCCCCAAGAGCAAGGACAGTATGCCTTTCCATGGCGGCAACGCCGCCGTGGAAAGGCCATTGACTGCCAGCATCGTAATAAGGATGGCGGTGTCTCGCAGACATCACTACCATATGCAGGCACTTTTTCCACCAGTCGACGGGTCGACCGGCGGAAAAGCGGCAGACGGTCTTCCCATCCGCCGCGGACCCCCCAGCCATCCTGATGTGACGGGGGGGTCATTCTGGTGAGGACGGCGGGCGATCGCCCCCGCCAGGCCGGCAATGGCTACCGCCGGCCCGGCGGGGGCGATCCGCCCGCAATCCTAATGGGCCCCTTAGTGTGGAATATGCAACAAATATTACCTTTGCATACCAAATCTAATAGCCCTGGCCTATGTGCCAGTGACAGATGTGGCTGAGCATTATAACATTTTAATTGAAAATCCATTTTACCATCAAATTGAACAAAAATTATCTTCCCTCCTAGATTATTTTGAGGCTACCTGGGTGGAGAGATTACACAGATCAGGCCATAGGCGTCAACCTAAATTTCAAATTCTTTGGTGGAATGTGTATCTAACTACACTTAACCAAAAAGCTAAAACAAACAATGCAGTTGAGGGTTGGCATAATGCCTTCCTATCTTCTACAGGACGAAGCACTCCTACCCTACATAAACTATTACTTGCCATACAAAAAGAACAAAGCTTCCAAGAACTCAGAATGCAACAATCTGCCATCCAATTAAAACCCAAACTATCTAGACAAACTAATCAAATAGATCAATATCTCCAACTGCAAGTTCAACTATACCCTTTCACAGGAGGGCTTGAGTACTTAAATATGATAGCTAAAACTCTAATCTAAAACATATAAACAATGTAAATATACTATTCAGAATAAAACAAAATTAGAATAAAAACAGTGCATTCTTTTAAATCAGGAAAATAATTAATTTGTCTAATATGCGTTATAAATCTATCTATACATATATATAGACAAATTAACTAAACAACTAACGTAATTAAATTAAAATCATTTCCCTCCCACAATTAAAGTATTTAAAAACACTTACCTTTCCCGTTGCTCTAATACGAAAATGCCACATCTTCCAAAGTAATCCAGGTAGCGCACAATCCATAGATATTAAAAATAAACCCCAATAAAATGTAAAAATACAACTGTACCAAAAACTTAATCCTCCAGGTAAAAATCGACAATACAGTAACCATGAAAAACCCGAAAAACTGTATAAAATTAAGAACCGCTCCATGAAAACCGAATAATGAAGGAAGTATAAAATAATTATTAGTTAATATAACTAATGCACACTTCCTTAAAAAAAAAAAAAAAATTAGCAATGTTCCGTAATTCCAAACTTCTTTGTCGTAAAACCTATAAAACAAAAACAAACATTTCCACCCACACAAATGTACACATAATACACTTAAAAACATGACTACAAACATTATTCATACAGTAATAACGTAAAAATGACATAAATAGAAAAAATCAAACTAGGACGCAAATACGGAACACAACTTTAACAGTTATTAACTAATAAAACACTAAGCACTCCATTACTTCTAAAACAATACTACCTTCAAAATACACTAAAAATTTCTTAATATTAAAGAAAATTACTCTTACCTTCTCAAACGCAAAGCAGCTCCCAAACGCGAGCTTCTTTCTTTCCAAATGACCCAAAACAACAGCGAGCGGTTACTAAATTAAAGCCCCAAACAAAGGGGCCTATTAGGATGGCGGGCGGTTATATGTCTGCCTGCCTGCCACCCTAGCGGGGCTGGGAACGGCCACCAGTGGTGCAGCGGTCCAGCACCGGCAATTAGGATGCCACCGCCACGGTGGTGGTGGCATTCCCATCCACATCATTGTGGCGGGTGGTGCACACAGCACCTCCCTCCACAATGCTGTGGCTGCACCTTGTGCATTTGCCTGCACAACGTGGCAGGCACCGCGCGGTGCCTCCCACGTTGTGCATGCAAATGAATGTGCACCCAACACCCTGGTGGCCCGCAACGGGCCCCCACAGTCATGCACCGCCTGCTTTCCATAGCGGCAACGCCACCATGGAAAGGCACTAATCCGCCTGTACGCTAATATGGATGGCGGTGTCTTTTCCGCCCGGTCGACTGGTCAACCGTCGGAAAACCAGTGGACGGTCTTTCCGGCCGCCGGTGTCCCCCCGCCATAGTAATATGGTGGGGGAAATGGGTGGCGGGCGGTGTATAATGTCGGGGGGATTGCCACCACCATACGGGCGGTGGAGATCCTCCCGACATTATAATAGACCCCTAAGATGGCAACTATAAACATATTAAATACATGGCTAAACTATTTATTTAATATGATACAATGGTTTAAAAATTCTAATAAAATAATTAAAAACGAACCTGATTTGTTTATATTTATTATCTGTTATTATGTAAAATTATAATAATTAATATTATGAATTAATAATATTTAATATTATAAATATAAAAATGTATATATGTAAAACAACAATTACTAAAACTTTTTATTAATGTTTTTTTTGTTAAAAAAAATCTGTTGTAAATAAAATGAACAACTATTATTAAATGTAATAATAATTAATATTAATATTGTATTCTTAAATATTAATAATTACAATATATTTTGTTTGTATTACAAAATTAAACTGTTACTTTTATCTGAAATGTATTGTACAAATATTTTCAGTATATAATGTTAATAAATACTTCCCAAAATGTATAACAGTTGTAAAAATGTAAAAAATGGCAAACAATATTTAGCATGAATTATAAATATATACTAATGTATAAAATGTTCATTAAAACAATTCATATGTTTCATGCTATATTTCTAACATATAAGCAATCGTGAAGTACAATTTCTTTTATTGTTAAAACACCTTTTATATTATTTACTTCTTAAAATATACATATTGTGAAACTGTATTTTTCTGTAATAAATACACTCTCTTATATATATATATATATATATATATATATATATATATATATATATATATATATATATATATATATATATATATATATATATATATATGTATATATATATATATACATATATTATGATTATTTTTCTACTGTTTAATATAAAAATCACATTTTGGATTTACCTGTCATTTTTATGTTTTATATAATGACAATTATTAATAAAAATGAGATTTCTATTTTTTTAACTACCTTTTAATTGAAGCAATGGATGGTAATTGACCGGTTGCTTCTTTGGGTACTTTAGGTAAAATAAGTATAACACTTGTAGGAGTTTGTGAGCTAGTACTTAATTCTTTTATATTTTCAAGGGTTGCTCTCACTTCAATTTCAGAAACATTTGGCGGATGGTTATGTTCTCTAGTGTATAATACAGTTGTTTCCCTGGTGGTAGAGCAGCCATATCATTTATTTGACATAATAAGTTCATTAGTCATGGCAGTCATTGCGCAAACATAACCAAACCTGAATAAATTATATTCGGTATGGTACATCATGTAATAAGTATAAATCAAAATTGAAAAAGAGCGCTACAATAAACGGAGCATGAACAAATAAGTGGCAAAGTGCTCATATCTACGCAACCGCTTATATCATGCAAAAAGATTTAACATAGCAAGATCATTTGTTATGGTAGTCATTGCGCAAACATGAAAAGAACCAAACTTGGATAAATTATTCTCGGTACAGTACATCATGTAAGTGAGTATAGATCAAAATTGAAAGAGCGCTACACATAAACGGAGCATAGACAAATGAGTGGCAAAGTGCTCCTATCTGCGTACCCGCATGTGTCATGCAATTACTGATCAACCCAAACATTATCAGGAGCGCTGCATTTCTACGGGGCAAAGATAAATAAATGGCAATGTGCTCTTATCTATACACCCGCTTATAACATAATCATAAAATCAAATACTGAATTATTACAGAATGATTAAAGAAAAACCAGAAAGTGCCTATAGGAATAGCACACAAAATAGATAAACATCATAGTGATAAATGCAGTATCTACACTATGCATAAGCTAAGTGCTAGTCAATGTCCAGCGTACAGTGCGCTTATGTATTATTCCTCTCACTGCTGTGCTGTACCATTGAGATACCTAAATAAGTAATGCTTTACCTAATGCACAAATAGTTATATCTATAGTACCTCGTATTCATAGACATACACCAAAATTATTACAAGAGACTATAGAATACCATCTCATCCAACAGGTTAGGGTCTTCAAAAGAAAAAACCAACCAGTTTCATCATGGTGTCCTCTATTCATGTTGCCATTGATATCAGTCCGCGATATAAAGGTGCACACAAGTGTCTAAAGTGATCTCAAAGTGATGTCGAACAAAAGGTTAGGCAACCCGTGTAGTGAGTAGGTACCTTCCTTCTCTCCTACAAAAGAAACAAAATAAACAGAATTTAAAAAGGTTAAAAGGATTAGAAAACAGTTTCTAATGCACTTATTTCACTAGGGAGGAGGCTCCTCAAGATAAAAACATACATAAGGTCAGATGTCACATACAGGAAATCTGCAAATCATAAGAGAAACAATCAAAAGAAAATACTGAACTGACTATAATTAAACTACTCCTTGTAAGATGTATCGAAAGTTCTACATCCTGGTTCATACCTCCAGGAGCCCTAGTCTGTAAGTCCACAATGTACTTTGACTCTTTTTGCCTAAGTCGAAGTGTCCTGTTTCCTCCTCTGTGATCCATCCGGATCTGTTCGAAAATAAAATATTTAAGTAGAGAGGAGTTGGAAAAGTGTTTCTCCTGATAGTGTCGTGCTACCGGATATTTGGGATCTTTATTTGTAATAGCACGTTTATGTTCTAGTATTCTCTTTTTTGCCATAAGAGTGGTACTCCCTATGTAGTATAGCCCACAGGGACACTCTATGACATATATCACAAATGTAGTGCTACATGTCAAAAATTGAGTAATTTCTCTGTGACTCGAACCACATGTATATTCCTTACGAAAAGTACTGGCAGAGCATGCTTTGCAATGTCCACAAGGAAAGAATCTTTTGAGATTCTGCATACCCCTATCCTGCATTTGAGTGATGTCACTATGAACAAGTAAATCTCTCAGGTTATTGCCCCGCCTGTAGGTAATGTTGGGTCTCTCCCTGATGGTATGGCCTATGCTGCTATCATTTTTGAGTGAGTTCCAATTTTGAGACAGAATGCGTCTGATGCTGTCTGATTCAGAATTAAATGTCATGATCACCCTAGTGACATCATCTGTAGTTTCTTCTGTGTTGGGTGCTTTCTCCTTAAGAGTGTCCTTCATATCAATACTCTCTGCTCTATTGATAGCTTTCTTAAGGACCCAAATGGGATATCCCCTGAGCTTAAATCTCTCGATCATCTCAGCACTCTCTTTGTCATATGCATCCACACTACTGCAGTTCTTTTTTGCCCTCAGCAGTTCCCCATAAGGGATACTCCATTTAAGGGTATCTGGTTGACTTCTGAGGGCATGTAGGATTCTGTTACCTGCAGTGGTCTTGCGAAACAAGGAAGTATATATTTTATTTTGTCTGATCTCCACTTTGACATCCAAATATTCAACTTTGCTGTCGCTAATGTCGCCTGTGAGATGTATATTGCGATCATTCTTGTTCAATTCTTCTATAAGTTCGAAGGCCTCTGCAGAGCTACCTTTCCATTTGATGAACAAGTCATCAATGTACCTGAGCCACAACTCTATCTTGCTCAGGTTCTTGATGGTAATTTTACCGGAGAATATCTCTTCTTCCCAGAGGCCCATGAACAGATTTGCAAAATTTGGGGCAAGACAAGAACCCATCGCGGTTCCGACCAACTGTTTATAAAGAGTGCCATCAAAAACAAAGATATTATTAGTAATGCAGAATTTTGTCATCTCTATAATCATATGGTTATGTTCCAAATATTTGATATGTCTGTGTTTAAGAAAATGTGTACAGGCGGCTAAGCCTTGTCGATGATCAATAATAGTGTACAAAGAATGTACATCTAACATAATCAAGAGAAAACCACTTTCCCATTTGAAAGTTTCAAGTTTACTTAGGAAATCTTTGGTATCACTAACATAACTAGGGAGTTTGGTGACATATTCTCTGAGGAAATGGTCCACATATTTAGATATGTGCTCAGCCACACTGCCTATAGATGACACAATAGGACGGCCAGGTGGTATCTCTGGATCTTTATGAACCTTAGGTAAAAGCTATAGTACCGGTATCTTCGGGAAATCCCTCTAAAGATAGCAGTACTCCTCCCATTCCAGGACACCCTTGTCCATCCAAGTGGTGAGTTTATCCCATATGGTGATAACACTGTCGTTGTATGTTTCTCTGGTAATTTGCGTGTAGAATGTGGTGTCCCCTAACTGTCTTTGAGCCTCAGTGATGTATTGGTTCCTGTCTTGGATGACTATATTCCCACCCTTGTCCGCGGGCCGTATGACTATGTCATTATCCTCTGATAGTGACTTTAAAATCTGTCTTTGTTTGTATGATTCACAGCCTACGTGTCGGTCGTGTTTTTGGCACTTATGCGCATCGTACTTACTCTACAGGACAGACCGGCTCTGGGTACATGTCGGTCGCACGGTAAGGCTACGGACAGCTGTCCGACCGGCCATCGGAATAGGCTCCTGAGTGGAGTGGGAATAGTATTTAAATTAGGTTCAGTGTCCAGAACCTACCCCAATTAAATAAAGACTGGGGTGGGAATAGTAATTAAATTAGGTTCAGTGTCCAGCACCTACCCCTATTAAATACTGACTGGAGTGGGAATAGTAAATTAATTAAGTTTAGTGTCCATCACCTACCCAATTAAATACTTACTGGAGTGGGAATAGTAATTTAATTAGGTCTAGTGTCCAGCACCTATCCCAATTAAATACTGACTGGAGTAGGAATAGTAAATTAATTAAGTTAAGTGTCCAGCACCTATTCCAATTAAATACCGACTGGAGTGGGAATAGTAATTTAATTAGGTCTAGTGTCCAGCACCTATCCCAATTAAATACTGACTGGAGTAGGAATAGTAAATTAATTAAGTTAAGTGTCCAGCACCTATTCCAAGTAAATACCGACTGGAGTGGGAATAGTAAATTAATTAAGTTTAGTGCCCAGCACCTACCCCAATTAAATACAGAGTGCAGTATGAATAGTAAAATAAGTTTTTTAATGAAAACTATTATTCGGTATTTATGTTGAGTGGAGTAATAAGCATAATTTAGGTGAGTGTTTTTAAAATATATGAGAATAATATTATTAGAGTTAAAATGAGTTAAATCATATTAGTTATATTTATAACAAGAACAGCTATATGATATATATATTCAATCACAAAAGATAACGCACTCTCAGAGGTCAACTCTTTATTTCTTCGACAATCGCTACGCGTTTCGACACCAAATGTGTCTTGCTCACACGATGTTTGAAACTTTACTGAACGTGCATTTATACAGACATGTAAAAATGGAAGAAGTACTTCATCGTTTCATAACACAAGATACCTATATGGCAGCCATATTGGAACAGGTACCGGCCTCGTATTGTCACACATTGTATCGCAATTAAATGGGCGTTTCGTAAATAATATACGAGTAGATATGGCTGTTGAGTGCCAGAGACATATTACTTGAATAAAACTAATAAAATACAGTTTATGCACTGAGTCTGGCACCAGGTGTATGATACATGTAGTAAACCCGAATTCAAGTTACCAAAACTTTATGATTGTCGCTGTGCCTCACATTAGTATATATGAACAAAAACCTTCAAATTTGAAACGGACTAGTGCCATTTGCAAGTATGTACACATTAATATATATACAGTATCAACCGTATACCTATTGAAATACATGATACATTCGTTCAAAGTTCTGTTCACATCATTAACTCGTAATTGACTGATCCTAGGGCCGTCATTCCTGAATAAAAGGCTGAAAAATAGGATTGTATATATCTGGACTAGTGCCCATACATCACCATTGCCATGTATTAGTGAAGGAAACTACTTCTAAATACCAGCTGGTAAAATTGATTACAAATTATACTTCTCACGTGACACCACAACATGGTTGTACTACAAATGATTCTAAGTGTAGTGAGTCTCTATTCCATAATACTAAAAAATAATTATGGAAGACAAATTAAACAGAAAAAGTTGTTGTGAAAATTATATATATAATCAAGGAGTGAAGTTCTTATCTTATTGGACGTGCAGTGGCAATCCTGGTGAAGAAAAGGGTAGGGAGCCCGTGCCGTGTCTTGAAAAGTGAAGGGTCCCTTCCTTTCCTCCTAGACAATAAGAAAAATAAGAAAAACAGTTAAAATCAAAGACAGCTCAAAATAGTAATCCATATTACAGTAATCTTAAACAGTCTAGGTCAACATAAAAACAACATGAAGGAGAAATGACTGATAAAGGACACGGCTTTAGTCATCATATAGATGAGTTGCCAATTCCTCGTCAAGGTTGTGCCCCCCTGGAAATCTAGTTTCCAATTCCATTATCCATTTGGATTCCCTCTTTCTAAGGGATAATTCCCTGTTACCTCCTCTTTTTCCTACATTAACCTGTTCTATGGCAAAGTATTTGAGGAGGGAGTTGTTGGAATGATGTTTTTCATGAAAGTGTCGTGCAATGGGATAATTATGGTCTAAATTTGTAATGGCTCTCAGATGTTCCTGAATTCGTTTCTTAACCATGCAGGTTGTACTCCCTACATACCTGAGTTTGCATGGACATTCAAGTACATAAATTACAAAACTGGTGTTACAAGTCAAAAACTATGTTATGATCTTATTTTGTCCTGACCTCCCAATTTCAAAATCTTTGACCATGTGGCTAGATTTAAATGCTCTGCAATGCCCGCATGGGTAGAAGCCTTTAAGATTAAATAGGTTTCTATTTGGGGTTTCTGTAATATCCCCTTTCATCAGCATGTCTTTCAAATTTTTCCCTTTTCTGTATGTAACTAAGGGTCTGTCACTGATACTGCCACCTATGATGGAATCTGATTTTAAGATTTTCCAATTGTCAGCCAGGATCTTCTGAATCTGTTTCGATTTGTGGTTGAATGTCGTTATTACTCTCGTTTGAACTTCATCATTGTTGTCCCTTTCTGTATACTCAAGAGACTTAGATCTACTGATCTCCTTGATCTTATCAGTAGCCTTTTTTAAAACCCATTCCGGGTAACCACGCTCCTTGAATCTAACTAGCATGGTACTTTGTTCTTGTAGAAAGTACTCTTCCGTACTGCAGTTCCTTCGTGCCCTCAGTAGCTCGCCGAATGGAATACTCCATTTCAATGACTCTGGATGAGCACTGAGGGCATGTAATAAGCTATTGCCGGCAGTTTCCTTCCGGTGTAAGCTTGATACCATGATACCATTCTGTATCATGATAAGGGTGTCGAGGAATTCTATTCTGTTTCTGCTCATACTTGATGTTAGCTGTATATTGTAAGTATTGTTGTTAAGTTTTTTGATGAACTCCCTAGCTTCTTTTTCACTGCCTTTCCAAATAACGAAAAGGCCATCGATATACCTCAACCATACTTGGACTTTGTTAAAGTCAGAGTCAAGATCTTTGTCTTTCCGAAGTTCCTCCTCCCACTTCCCTAGGAAGAGGTTCGCAAACCTCTGTGCGAAGCACGTCCCCATAGCAGTGCCCCGCACCTGTTTGTAAAGCTCCCCATTAAACAAAAAGATTTTATTAGTGAGGCATACCTTCATCATATCAGCTAACATCTTCGTATGTTCAAGATAGCAGATGTTTCTTGCCTTTAAAAAGTGTACACAGGCTTCTATACCCTGGTTGTGATCAATGATAGTATAAAGTGAATTCACATCCAGGGTAATCAATATGAATTCCTCATCCCATGTGATGTATGCAATTTTGTTAAGGAAATCCTTCGTATCCCTAATATGTGATGGTAATTGGACAACATATTCCCTTAAGAAAAAATCCACATATTTCGACATGTTCTCATTGACATTACCCAATGATGAAACTATGGGTCTCCCTGGTGGTATCTCCGAATTCTTATGTATTTTTGGGAGTAAATACAAAATGGGTAGTTTCGGAAAATCTTTTTTGAGAAAACAGTATTCCTGCCAAGTGATGAGCCCTTCCACCTGCCAATAAGATAGTTTTTCCCATGTAGTGGTTATGCTACAGTTATAAACATTGGTGGTGCATTTGCAATAAAAGTTAGCATCACTCAATTGCTTATGAGCTTCATTAATATACATTTGTTTGTCCCACAGAACAATATTACCCCCTTTATCCGATGGTCTTATCACAATCTTTTTGTCTTGTGCCAATGAAAGAATAAAGGCTCTTTGTTGTTTGGACAAATTCAAATATACATTGTTATGTGTACCTATCTTGTGTTTATATTTGATCAATTCCTTTGTAACAACTTCATGAAAAGTATCGATAGAATCATGAGGGAGAGTAGGAAAAAAGTTGGACTTAGGTTTGAATGCTGTGCAAGCAGCTCTATTAGTGGTAACACAATTTTGATCTTCCAATGATGTACTGCTTTCAATATCAGGAGTGTAGTCTCTTAATGCACACATTGTTTCAAGTACATTAGCATCATCTACAGTCAGATTTGGTTGGGACAACGTGTCCACTTGCCCAGTAGAGTAGTCAGGGGCTTTATCATTCCTCAGAGTGTGCCATTTCTTTAATTTAAGTTTTCTTATGAACTTAAAAATGTCCACTCTAGTATTGGCATAGTTATATAGTTCGGTCGGACAAAAGGTCAATCCTAAGCATAGTGTAGTTTTTTCCATGGGCGTTAGGAATCTTGAAGACAAGTTAATGATAGTTCTATTTACCATTGCTTCATCCATGATTAGTACATTTTCTTTTGTCCCCCTCTTTTGGTTCCCACGGGTACTTTGCTTGTTACTCCTTTGTCTGAGCTTGAGTCGTTTCTGTTTTGACCGCCCCTGCCTCTTCCTCTTCCTCGTCCTTGTCCCCGGCCCCGACCCCGTCCTCTCCGGGGTGTGGTCGGTTGAGCTTCTTCTTTTTGACGTCTTGTCCTCATGACCCGGAATTCGTCTAAAAAAGACGCCGGTTTGGTTGTTATTTCGACTTCAGAGGAAGTGCTGGCTGTATTCACTGATATATCTGTGTCTGAGTCATCTGTTGGTATTATTTCTTGTGCTGTTTCTACAATATCAGATTTGCCTAGTTCATTTTGGCTGTCTTGTTGTTTGTAGAGAGAGTCATATTTCTGACTATAGGTTAGAATGCGTCCACTCTCATAATCCGCACAGTCCCTATGTAATTTCCTTTGTTTTCACAACTTAATATCCTCTTCATATCTCTTAAGTCTATCTTTCAGATCTTCTTTAAACCTTTTGATATTCTCCTGATCAGTACTATTCTTGAATTCTTCTTCAATTGTCTCTAGTTCCTTGATTATTTCATCTCTGTCCTCCCATGCATACTTGATCAGTATGTTCAGCATGTTCTTGGAGCTTAGGGCCGAATTAGCTGCCCATTCCTCTAACATCCGTGGATTTCGTGCCTCATGTGAAGGAGTAATATATATTCTTAATCCACGTGGTATCATATCTTTATCAACATAGTCCTGAAGGGAGATCGCCTCCCACCACCTAGATGACTCCTGCTTTTTCAGTTTCTCATATCTCCTCATTTTGATATTGAGCGAGTTCAAATCAGGTTTGTTGGATGTAGCCCCTACATGCGTCCCTTTGCCTGGGGCCCTTGCAAAGAGTGCCTGCGCCTCCCTTCGCCTCTCACTTTCATTCTCCATATTGTTTTTCCAATCCTTGTGTTAGTAAAGCACGTTGTGTACACTTGCTAGCGTGCGCGTTCTGGTAAAGAAGGGAAATAGTTCAGTGATGGTGAACTGCTTTCCCTAATACTTGTAGATTATGCCAAGAGACCTCCCCGCCTATTTGTAGGCAGTTCCTGATGCCTTACTATTTGTTGCGCTGAAATCGTTAAGGAGTGTAGACCAGTACACCTGTATTTGCGTGTAGTACATGCCGCTACTAGGTATAGTACTGAAGTGTTGGTCTTTCCCGTTTTTCGTGTTCCGCCCCTTCACCGAGAAGCAAGTACCAGACCTCCCAACTACAGCGCCGAGAGGGTAACCGCCCGCGCACAGTGTGCACGCTCGCCCCCCTCCCCGGCAATAAATCAGGGGCCCGGCTTACCTCCGTTTTCACAGGCTCACGTTCGCCTAGCGATTCCTTTGCCCGGATAGATTCCGTGTTCTACTCAGGCCGGCATACGATCCCTCCGTAATATTAGTAAACAAAGTCGGGTCCTTCCGGGATCAATCCCTCGTCAGGTGGTGCGTTTACCGGCGAACCCAAAGCCGGTTGCGTTAATGTCCAATCACAAAAGATAATGCACTCTCAGAGGTCAACTCTTTATTTCTTCGACAATCGCTACGCGTTTCGACACCAAATGTGTCTTGCTCACACGATGTTTGAAACTTTACTGAACGTGCATTTATACAGACATGTAAAAATGGAAGAAGTACTTCATCATTTCCTAACACAAGATACCTATATGGCAGCCATATTGGAACAGGTACCGGCCTCGTATTGTCACACATTGTATCGCTATTAAATAGGCGTTTCGTAAATAATATACGAGTAGATATTGCTGTTGAGTGCCAGAGACATATTACTTGAATAAAACTAATAAAATACAGTTTATGCACTGAGTCTGGCACCAGGTGTATGATACATGTAGTAAACCCGAATTCAAGTTACCAAAACTTTATGAGTTACTGACACAGATTGTCGCTGTGTGTCCCAACCAAATCTGACTGTAGATGATGCTAATGTACTTGAAACAATGTGTGCATTAAGAGACTACACTTCTGATATTGAGAGCAGTACATCATTGGAAGATCAAAATTGTGTTACCACTAATAGAGCTGCTTGTACAGCATTCAAACCTAAGTCCATCTTTTTTCCTACTCTCCCTCATGATTCTATGGATACTTTTCATGAAGTGGTTACAAAGGAATTGATCAAATATAAACACAAGATAGGTACACATAACAATGTATATTTGAATTTGTCCAAACAACAAAGAGCCTTTATTCTTTCATTGGCACAAGACAAAAAGATTGTGATAAGACCATCGGATAAAGGGGTTAATATTGTTCTGTGGGACAAACAAATGTATATTAATGAAGCTCATAAGCAATTGAGTGATGCTAACTTTTATTGCAAATGCACCACCAATGTTTATAACTGTAGCATAACCACTACATGGGAAAAACTATCTAATTGGCAGGTGGAAGGGCTCATCACTTGGTAGGAATACTGTTTTCTCAAAAAAGATTTTCCGAAACTACCCATTTTGTATTTACTCCCAAAAATACATAAGAATTCTGAGATACCACCAGGGAGACCCATAGTTTCATCATTGGGTAATGTCAATGAGAACATGTCGAAATATGTGGATTTTTTCTTAAGGGAATATGTTGTCCAATTACCATCACATATTAGGGATACGAAGGATTTCCTTAACAAAATTGCATACATCACATGGGATGAGGAATTCATATTGATTACCCTGGATGTGAATTCACTTTGTACTATCATTGATCACAACCAGGGTATAGAAGCCTGTGTACACTTTTTAAAGGCAAGAAACATCTGCTATCTTGAACATACGAAGATGTTAGCTGATATGATGAAGGTATGCCTCACTAATAACATCTTTTTGTTTAATGGGGAGCTTTACAAACAGGTGCGGGGCACTGCTATGGGGACGTGCTTCGCACCGAGTTTTGCGAACCTCTTCCTAGGGAAGTGGGAGGAGGAACTTCGGAAAGACAAAGATCTTGAGTCTGACTTTAACAAAGTCCAAGTATGGTTGAGGTATATCGATGACCTTTTCGTTATTTGGAAAGGCAGTGAAAAAGAAGCTAGGGAGTTCATCAAAAAACTTAACAACAATACATACAATAGACAGCTAACATCAAGTATGAGCAGAAACAGAATAGAATTCCTCGACACCCTTATCATGATACAGAATGGTATCATGTTATCAAGCTTACACCGGAAGGAAACTGCCGGCAATAGCTTATTACATGCCCTCAGTGCTCATCTAAAGTCATTGAAATGGAGTATTCCATTCGGAGAGCTACTGAGGGCACGAAGGAACTGCAGTACCGCAGAGTACTTTCTACAAGAACAAAGTACCATGCTAGTTAGATTCAAGGAGCGTGGTTACCCGGAATGGGTTTTAAAAAAGGCTACTGATAAGATCAAGGAGTTCAGTAGATCTAAGGCTCTTGAGTATACAGAAAGGGACAACAATGATGAAGTTCAAACGAGAGTAATAACGACATTCAACCACAAATCGAAACAGATTCAGAAGATCCTGGCTGACAATTGGAAAATCTTAAAATCAGATTCCTTCATAGGTGGCAGTATCAGTGACAGACCCTTAGTTACATACAGAAAAGGGAAAAATTTGAAAGACATGCTGATGAAAGGGGATATTACAGAAACCCCAAATAGAAACCTATTTAATCTTAAAGGCTTCAACCCATGCGGGCATTGCAGAGCATGTAAATCTAGCCACATGGTCAAAGATTTTGAAATTGGGAGGTCAGGACAAAATAAGATCATAACACAGTTTTTGACTTGTGACACCAGTTTTGTAATTTATGTACTGGAATGTCCATGCAAACTCAGGTATGTAGGGAGTACAACCTGCATGGTTAAGAAACGAATTCAGGAACATCTGAGAGCCATTACAAATTTAGACCATAATTATCCCATTGCACGACACTTTCATGAAAAACATCATTCCAACAACTCCCTCCTCAAATACTTTGCCATAAAACAGGTTAATGTAGGAAAAAGAGGAGGTAACAGGGAATTATCCCTTAGAAAGAGGGAATCCAAATGGATAATGGAATTGGAAACTAAATTTCCAGGGGGACACAACCTTGACGAGGAATTGGCAACTCATCTATATGATGACTAAAGCCGTGTCCTTTATCAGTCATTTCTCCTTCATGTTGTTTTTATGTTGACCTAGACTGTTTAAGATTACTGTAATATGGATTACTATTTTGAGCTGTCTTTGATTTTAACTGTTGTTCTTATTTTTCTTATTGTCTAGGAGGAAAGGAAGGGACCCTTCACTTTTCAAGACATGGCACGGGCTCCCTACCCTTTTCTTCACCAGGATTGCCACTGCACGTCCAATAAGATAAGAACTTCACTCCTTGATTATATATATAATTTTCACAACAACTTTTTCTGTTTAATTTGTCTTCCATAATTATTTTTTAGTATTATGGAATAGAGACTCACTACACTTAGAATCCTTTCTAGTACAACCATGGTGTGGTGTCACGTGATAAGTATAATTTGGAATCAATTTTACCAGCTGGTATTTAGAAGTAGTTTCCTTCACTAATACATGGCAATGGTGATGTATGGGCACTAGTCCAGATATATACAATCCTATTTTTCAGCCTTTTATTCAGGAATGACGGCCCTAGGATCAGTCAATTATGAGTTAATGATGTGAACAGAACTTTGAACGAATGTATCATGTATTTCAATAGGTATACGGTTGATACTGTATATATATTAATGTGTACATACTTGCAAATGGCACTAGTCTGTTTCAAATTTGAAGGTTTTTATTCATATATACTAATGTGAGGCACAGCGACAATCTGTGTCAGTAACTCATAAAGTTTTGGTAACTTGAATTCGGGTTTACTACATGTATCATACACCTGGTGCCAGACTCGGGGAACAACCTTTACAACGCAACTTTTACAACGCACTACCTTTACAACGCATTTTTTACAACGCATAATCCATTACAACGCATGACATTACAACGCATACCATTACAACGCATTTTTAAAAACGACCTTTACAACGCATTCCATTACAACGCATACTACCATTACAACGCATACCATTACAACGCATAATATTACACTACACTATCCAACACTTACCCTACTGTTGCACCCCCTGGAGTTAGAATAGTAATTTTTACCCCTATACTATCCAACACTTACCCTACTGATGCACCCCCTGGAGTTAGAATAGTAATTTTTACCCCTATACTATCCAACACTTACCCTACTGATGCACCCCCTGGAGTTAGAATAGTAATTTTTACCCCTATACTATCCAACACTTACCCTACTGATGCACCCCCTGGAGTTAGAATAGTAATTTTTACCCCTATACTATCCAACACTTACCCTACTGATGCACCCCCTGGAGTTAGAATAGTAATTTTTACCCCTATACTATCCAACACTTACCCTACTGTTGCACCCCCTAGAGTTAGAATAGTAATTGTTACCCCTATACTATCCAACACTTACCCTACTGATGCACCCCCTGGAGTTAGAATAGTAATTTTTACCCCTATACTATCCAACACTTACCCTACTGATGCACCCCCTGGAGTTAGAATAGTAATTTTTACTCCTATACTATCCAACACTTACCCTACTGATGCACCCCCTGGAGTTAGAATAGTAATTTTTACCCCTATACTATCCAACACTTACCCTACTGATGCACCCCCTGGAGTTAGAATAGTAATTTTTACCCCTATACTATCCAACACTTACCCTACTGATGCACCCCCTGGAGTTAGAATAGTAATTTTTACCCCTATACTATCCAACACTTACCCTACTGATGCACCCCCTGGAGTTAGAATAGTAATTTTAACCCCTATACTATCCAACACTTACCCTACTGATGCACCCCCTGGAGTTAGAATAGTAATTTTTACCCCTATACTATCCAACACTTACCCTACTGTTGCACCCCCTAGAGTTAGAATAGTAATTGTTACCCCTATACTATCTAATACTTACCTTAAATGTAATTTAATATAATGCGTTGTAATGGTATGCGTTGTAAAGGTAGTATGCGTTGTAATGGCAATGCGTTGTAAAGGTATTTTTTAAAAATGCGTTGTAGTGTCATGCGTTGTAATGTCATGCGTTGTAATGGATTATGCGTTGTAAAAAATGCGTTGTAAGTGCATGCGTTGTAAAAGTGTGCGTTGTAACGTCATACATCCGCCAGACTCAGTGCATAAACTGTATTTTATTAGTTTTATTCAAGTAATATGTCTCTGGCACTCAACAGCAATATCTACTCGTATATTATTTACGAAATGCCTATTTAATAGCGATACAATGTGTGACAATACGAGGCCGGTACCTGTTCCAATATGGCTGCCATATAGGTATCTTGTGTTAGGAAACGATGAAGTACTTCTTCCATTTTTACATGTCTGTATAAATGCACATTCAGTAAAGTTTCAAACATCGTGTGAGCAAGACACATTTGGTGTCGAAACGCGTAGCGATTGTCGAAGAAATAAAGAGTTGACCTCTGAGAGTGCGTTTTCTTTTGTGATTGAATATATATATCATATAGCTGTTCTTGTTATAAATATAACTAATATGATTTAACTAATTTTTAACTTTAATAATATTATTCTCATATATTTTAAAAACACTCACCTAAATTATGCTTATTACTCCACTCAACATAAATACCCAATAATAGTTTTCATTAAAAAACTTATTTTACTATTCATACTGCACTCTGTATTTAATTGGGGTAGGTGCTGGACACTAAACTTAATTAATTTACTATTCCCACTCCAGTCGGTATTTAATTGGAATAGGTGCTGGACACTTAACTTAATTAATTTACTATTCCTACTCCAGTCAGTATTTAATTGGGATAGGTGGTGGACACTAGACCTAATTAAATTACTATTCCCACTCCAGTAAGTATTTAATTGGGTAGGTGCTGGACACTAAACTTAATTAATTTACTATTCCCACTCCAGTTAGTATTTAATAGGGGTAGGTGCTGGACACTGAACCTAATTTAATTACTATTCCCACCCCAGTCTTTATTTAATTGGGGTAGGTTCTGGACACTGAACCTAATTTAAATACTATTCCCACTCCACTCAGGGGCCTATTCCGATGGTCGGTCGGACAGCTGTCCGTAGCCTTACCGTGCGACCGACATGTACCCGGAGCCGGTCTGTCCTGTAGAGTAAGTACGATGCGCATAAGTGCCAAAAACACGACCGACACGTAGGCTGTGAATCATACAAAGAAAGACAGATTTTAAAGTCACTATCAGAGGATAATGACATAGTCATACGGCCCGCGGACAAGGGTGGGAATATAGTCATCCAAGACAGGAACCAATACATCACTGAGGCTCAAAGACAGTTAGGGGACACCACATTCTACACGCAAATTACCAGAGAAACATACAACGACAGTGTTATCACCATATGGGATAAACTCACCACTTGGATGGACAAGGGTGTCCTGGAATGGGAGGAGTACTGCTATCTTTAGAGGGATTTCCCGAAGATACCGGTACTATACCTTTTACCTAAGGTGACATAAAGATCCAGAGATACCACCTGGCCGTCCTATTGTGTCATCTATAGGCAGTGTGGCTGAGCACATATCTAAATATGTGGACCATTTCCTCAGAGAATATGTCACCAAACTCCCTAGTTATGTTAGTGATACCAAAGATTTCCTAAGTAAACTTGAAACTATCAAATGGGAAAGTGTTTTTTTCTTGATTACGTTAGATGTACATTCTTTGTACAGTATTATTGATCATCGACAAGGCTTAGCCGCCTGTACACATTTTCTTAAACACAGACATATCAAATATTTGGAACATAACCATATGATTATAGAGATGACAGAATTCTGCATTACTAATAATATCTTTGTTTTTGATGGCACTCTTTATAAACAGTTGGTCGGAACCGCGATGGGTTCTTGTCTTGCCCCAAGTTTTGCGAATCTGTTCATGGGCCTCTGGGAAGAAGAGATATTCTCCGGTAAAATTACCATCAAGAACCTGAGCAAGATAGAGTTGTGGCTCAGGTACATTGATGACTTGTTCATCATATGGAAAGGTAGCTCTACAGAGGCCCGTGAACTTATAGAAGAATTGAACAAGAATGATCGCAATATACATCTCACAGGCCACATTAGCGACAGCAAGGTTGAATATTTGGATGTCAAAGTGGAGATCAGACAAAATAAAATATATACTTCCTTGTTTCGCAAGACCACTGCAGGTAACAGCATCCTACATGCCCTCAGCAGTCAACCAGATACCCTTAAATGGAGTATCCCTTATGGGGAACTGCTGAGGGCAAAAAGGAACTGCAGTAGTGCGGATGCCTATGACAAAGAGAGTGCTGAGATGATCGAGAGATTTAAGCTCAGGGGATATCCCATTTGGGTCCTTAAGAAAGCTATCAATAGAGCAGAGGGTATTGATAGGAAGGACACTCTTAAGAAGAAAGCACCCAACACAGAAGAAACTACAGATGATGTCACTAGGGTGATCATGACATTTAATTCTGAATCAGACAGCATCAGACGCATTCTGTCTCAAAATTGGAACTCACTCAAAAATGATAGCAGCATAGGCCATACCATCAGGGAGAGACCCAACATTACCTACAGGCGGGGCAATAACCTGAGAGATTTACTTGTTCATAGTGACATCACTCAAATGCAGGATAGGGGTATGCAGAATCTCAAAAGATTCTTTCCTTGTGGACATTGCAAAGCATGCTCTGCCAGTACTTTTCGTAAGGAATATACATGTGGTTCGAGTCACAGAGAAATTACTCAATTTTTGACATGTAGCACTACATTTGTGATATATGTCATAGAGTGTCCCTGTGGGCTATACTACATAGGGAGTACCACTCTTATGGCAAAAAAGAGAATACTAGAACATAAACGTGCTATTACAAATAAAGATCCCAAATATCCGGTAGCACGACACTATCAGGAGAAACACTTTTCCAACACCTCTCTACTTAAATATTTTATTTGGAACAGATCCGGATGGATCACAGAGGAGGAAACAGGACACTTCGACTTAGGCAAAAAGAGTCAAAGTACAATGTGGACTTACAGACTAGGGCTCCTGGAGGTATGAACCAGGATGAAGAACTTTCGATACATCTTAAAAAGGAGTAGTTTAATTATAGTCAGTTCAGTATTTTCTTTTGATTGTTTCTCTTATGATTTGCAGATTTCCTGTATGTGACATCTGACCTTATGTATGTTTTTATCTTGAGGAGCCTCATTCCTAGTGAAATAAGTGCATTAGAAACTGTTTTCTAATCCTTTTAACCTTTTTAAATTCTGTTTATTTTGTTTCTTTTGTAGGAGAGAAGGAAGGTACCTACTCACTACACGGGTTGCCTAACCTTTTGTTCGACATCACTTTGAGATCACTTTAGACACTTGTGTGCACCTTTATATCGCGGACTGATATCAATGGCAACATGAATAGAGGACACCATGATGAAACTGGTTGGTTTTTTCCTTTGAAGACCCTAACCTGTTGGATGAGATGGTATTCTATAGTCTCTTGTAATAATTTTGGAGTATGTCTATGAATACGAGGTACTATAGATATAACTATTTGTGCATTAGGTAAAGCATTACTTATTTAGGTATCTCAATAGTACAGCACAGCAGTGAGAGGATTAATACATAAGCGCACTGTACGCTGGACGTTGACAAGCACTTAGCTTATGCATAGTGTAGATACTGCATTTATCACTATGATGTTTATCTATTTTGTGTGCTATTCCTATAGGCACTTTCTGGTTTTTCTTTAATCATTCTGTAATAATTCAGTATTTGATTTTATGATTATGTTATAAGCGGGTGTATAGATAAGAGCACATTGCCATTTATTTATCTTTGCCCCATAGAAATGCAGCGCTCCTGATAATGTTTAGGTTGATCAGTAATTGCATGACACAGGCGGGTACGCAGATAGGAGCACTTTGTCACTCATTTGTCTATGCTCCGTTTATGTGTAGCGCTCTTTCAATTTTGATCTATACTCACTTACATGATGTACTGTACCGAGAATAATTTATCCAAGTTTGGTTCTTTTCATGTTTGCGTAATGACTACCATAACAAATGATCTTGCTATGTTAAATCTTTTTGCATGATATAAGCGGTTGCGTAGATATGAGCACTTTGCTACTTATTTGTTCATGCTCCGTTTATTGTAGCGCTCTTTTTCAATTTTGATTTATATTTATTACATGATGTACCATACCGAATATAATTTATTCAGGTTTGGTTATGTTTGCGCAATGACTGCCATGACTAATGAACTTATTATGTCAAATAAATGTTATGGCTGCTCTACCACCAGGGAAACAACTGTATTATACACTAGAGAACATAACCATCCGCCAAATGTTTCTGAAATTGAAGTGAGAGCAACCCTTGAAAATATAAAAGAATTAAGTGCTAGCTCACAAACTCCTACAAGTGTTTATTTATTTATTTCGCGATTTTTATTGCGCAAACAGATACCCGAAGGTGTCTCGGCGCATGTGACAAAAACGAGAGACCAAACCGCAGGATTACTGATTGAACAGCCATGTCTTTAAGAGCCTACGAAAGCTTATCAAATTGGGGGCAGTTTTTATGGTGAGTGGCAAAAGGTTCCAGAGTTTAGGTGTGGCAACCAGGAAGTGCCTGTCTCCCCAGGTTTGCTGTTCTCGTGCGAGGTAACGGAAGCAGGCAGGAGTTGGCAGATCTCAGCTGTCTCTTGGGGTTGTACAACTGGAATGCTTCAATCAGAAACTTTGGACCGACGCCATGCACTGCCTTATAGGCAATGCAGAGGGCCTTGAATTTAATGCGGCCCTCTACTCTTAGCCAATGCAGGTGACGAATGGCTGGAGTAGTTGGCTGGCGGCGGGGGATGTCAAGAAGAATTCTTGCAGCAGCATTTTGTATGGACTGCAACTTAGATAGAACGAGTTTCTGAGTATTAAGGAAGAGGGCGTTCCCTTAATCGATTTTGGAAAACACTAGGGTAGAGACCAGGGTCTTCCCAGCTGAGGTGGGAAGGTAAGGCAGTATTTTCCTAATTTTCTTTAAAATAAAGAACGCAGATGACACAACCTTGTTGACATGAAGGTTGAATGACAGCTTGCTGTCAAAAATAACTCCCAGGTTTCATGCCTTATCAACTGGGACAGGAGGAGAGCCCAGCTGGTCAGGCCACCAGGCAGAAGACCAAACCGGGGAGAGATTACCAAAGGTCATGACCTCGGTTTTGTCCGAGTTAAGCCTCAGACAGTTGGAGGACATCCAGGTACTGACAGCAAGCATGGCGCTTTGGAAATTAGCTGCCACCGCTGGGCCGTCCTTGTGTATTGGGTGTCATCTGCGTAGGATGTAAGTCGCAGCCCATGGGCCTTTATTACCCTCGCTAAGTCTGCTACATAGATATTAAATAGCGTTGGACTTAGCGAGGAGCCCTGTGGGACTCCACAGGGGAGTGCAGAGACAGGAGAATAGAAGTTACCCAACTTCACTGTCTGGGTACGGTAGGCAAGAAAAGATGAGATGAGATTTCTAGCCATACCGTTTATCCCCAGGGCTGTGACACGGTCGACCAGAATATCATGGTCGACCGTGTCAAAGGCTGCTGACAAATCCAGCAGAATCAGGACAGCCGCACCTCCCTGGTCCATAATGGCTCTAATCTCATCTGAAGCTTTTATTAAAGCGGTCTCAGTTCCATGACCTTTCCTAAAGCCAAACTGCGTTTCGTCGAGAAGTTGGTGAGTATCGATGAACTCTGAGAGTTGTTTATTCATCAGAGATTCGCATATTTTGGCAGGAAAGGGGAGACACGCTATTGGTCTATAGCTGGCCAGAGCTGTGGGGTCCAGGGAGGGTTTCTTCAGGAGAGGTTTGATCACGGCCTTCTTCCAAAGATCTGGATAGTGACCAGTTTGAAATGCGGTGTCACAGATTTTCATAAGTGGATAAGAGATCACCTCGCTAAGGTTAGCCATCACTGAAGGAGGGCAGGGGTCTAAGGGGGAACCAGACTTGGTAGTAAAGATAAGTCTGCTGATTTGATCTTGCGTAATGGCAGCAAAGGAAGAGAAGGGATCATGATCGGTGGCAGGTTCTACACCACTGCAGACTCTGGATCTTGTCTCTGCGTTCCCTGCAAAGGATGAGTATATATCTGCTACCTTAGTGGTGAAAAAGCTGGACAGAGCATTACAGAGAGACTGAGAGGGTTCGACCCCAGGTCCCGTAGAGGGGGTGGACAGAGTGGTGACCACTGAAAACAGTTCTCTAGCAGAGTTGCTGGCATTCTCGATTTGAGCCGAGAAAAATGCACTTTTTCGGGCAATGATAGCCTTTTTGTATATTGTCAGGGCGTCTTTGTAGGAATGCTTGGCTATGGGGCAGTAAAATTTCCTCCAGCGCCTTTCTAAGTTCCTGCAATGTTGTCGGTGGAGCCTAAGCTCTTCGGTATACCAAACCGCCGAAGGGGATAATCTGTTAGGTCGCGTAAACTTCTCCGGCGCCACCTGATCAGCAGCATTCCGAATCCAGTCTTGGAAGTCGGAGGCTGAGAAGACAGGATTGGCTATCCCCATAGGAAAGGATAGTGTCAGGATATCTGCCATCTGATGGATATCCGCATTTTTCCAAGCACGGGTCCCTAACCTAGTTCGTGGCCTGGAATGGGGAGGGTTAGCGTGCCGTGTATCGATCCCAAAGATAATGGCCCTGTGATCTGACCAGGTGAGAGGAAGAATATCCTGTACAAAGATGTCTGAGTTATTGGTAAACAGACCATCTAGTATGTGCCCCGCCTGGTGTGTAGTTCCCTTCACCAATTGTTGAAGTCCTAAGGTTAGGAGATCATCAGTGAGTTGAGTGGTTTCGTGGTTGCCCTGTTCTTCCAGAGGGAAGTTAAAATCTCCTAAGATCATGTATTCCGGCGAACTTATGATAAGGTCATCAAAATCAGAGAGTGTGTCAAGGAAAGAATTTCGGGGCCCAGGAGGTCGGTATAGCAAAATTCCCTTGAGGGCTTGTTTATGATTAATATTAATAGCAAAGGTGGCTGCTTCACAGTTAATGGACTGTATGGGGTCGAGTGTAGTGCGATAGAGATTCTTGTAAATGATAGCAAGTCCGCCACCTCTTCCTATATGTCTATCATGCCTAGCGACACTATAGCCCTCAGGGGTTGCCAAACAAAAGTCCGGTCCTGAACCAGCATCTCCCCAGGTTTCGGTGGCAAAAAGGAAGTCAAGATCATGGGCGAGAATAAACTCGCTGATCTGTAAGCTGTGACAGGGAAGGGAGCGCGTATTAATGAGTGCTGCTCGATAACCATGGGGCTGAGTGATATGCAATTCATGAAAAGGTATATTGCTAGGGGGGTCTAAGGCTGAGGAGCCAGGAAGACGAGGTTGCGGAAGTTGGTATTGACACCCAGGGCATGGGGTGGGGGTAACGCCCACTGCAGTGGAGAGAAGCCGAGTAATGCAATGTTGATCGGAATGGCCAGGGTTCAACTGTCTTAGTTGCAGGGAAGAATAGCATAGTGGAGGGCCAGAAGTTATGGCCCTGGGCCGAGTCCTGTCGCGGACGGCGCAGACGGGCTTGCCTCTATACTTATTTTACCTAAAGTACCCAAAGAAGCAACCGGTCAATTACCATCCATTGCTTCAATTAAAAGAACCATAGCTATGACCAAAAAGCAACAACAACCACAATACCTACGCCTAAACATTTTGAAGATGTCATAATTCTCCCAGAACTAAGTATAACACACAGTGATGAACCTTTTATTTTCTTTGACAATAAAAATAAAGATAAAAGAATTATTATGTTTGCTACAGCAAACAATATAACTAAACTTCAACAATGCCAAACATGGATGATGGATGGCACCTTCACAATCTGCCCTAAGCCATTCTACCAATTTTACAGTATCCATGGGCAATATTATAACAGTTGCATCCCCTTTATATATGCATTGTTACCAAATAAACAGAATGCAACATATACTGAAATGTTAGGTAAAATAAAGCAGGAAACAAACAATTTTTTTCCTCAAAGAATAATAATAGACTTTGAGCAAGCCATGATTAATTCTATCCTTAAATTGTATCCCCACACATCTATACAAGGATGTTACTTCCATTTCAACCAATGTTTATGGAGACATTTACAGAAATCTGCACTTATGGGCCTATTAAGATAGCGGACGGACTATGTCCGCCCGCCACCATAACAGAGTGCGGGACCGCCCACCGATGCTGCGGCGGTCCCGCCATGCAAATTAGGATGCGCCCGCACACTGGCCGGCGCATCCTGTGCCTTTTTCATTGCAGGTGGATCTGCTGGCTGCAGACCCACCTGCAATGGAAAAGAACTGTGCAGGGCCCTGCCATGCACTATATGGCAGGCACCACGTGGTGCCTGCCACGTAGTGCATGGCAATGATGGTACCCCCCATGTGCACCCCCCCTTCACCCTGGGGGCCTGCAATGGGCCCCCAAGAGCAAGGACAGTATGCCTTTCCATGGCGGCAACACCGCCGTGGAAAGGCCATTGACTGCCAGCATCGTAATAAGGATGGCGGTGTCTCGCAGACACCGCCACCATATGCAGGCACTTTTTCCACCAGTCGACGGGTCGACCGGCGGAAAAGCGGCAGACGGTCTTCCCATCCGCTTCGGACCACCCAGCCATTCTGATGTGGCGGGGGGGTCATTCTGGTGAGGACGGCGGGCGATCGCCCCCGCCAGGCCGGCAGTGGCTACCGCCGGCCCGGCGGGGGCGATCCGCCCGCAATCCTAATGGGCCCCTTAGTGTGGAATATGCAACAAATATTACCTTTGCATACCAAATCTAATAGCCCTGGCTTATGTGCCAGTGACAGATGTGGCTGAGCATTATAACATTTTAATTGAAAATCCATTTTACCATCAAAATGAACAAAAATTATCTTCCCTTCTAGATTATTTTGAGGATACCTGGGTGGGGAGATTACACAGATCAGGCCATAGGCGTCAACCTAAATTTCAAATTCTTTGGTGGAATGTGTATCTAACTACACTTAACCAAAAAGCTAAAACAAACAATGCAGTTGAGGGTTGGCATAATGCCTTCCTATCTTCTACAGGACGAAGCACTCCTACCCTTCATAAACTATTACTTGCCATACAAAAAGAACAAAGCTTCCAAGAACTCAGAATGCAACAATCTGTCATCCAATTAAAACTCAAACTATCTAGACAAACTAATCAAATGGATCAATATCTCCAACTGCAAGTTAGACTATACCCATTCACAGGAGGGCTTGAGTACTTAAATATGATAGCTAAAATAAACATATAAACAATGTAAATATACTATTCTGAATAAAACAAAATTAGAATAAAAACAGTGCATTCTTTTAAATCAGAAAAATAATTAATTTGTCTAATATGTTATAAATCTATCTATACATATATATAGACAAATTAACGAAACAATTAGGTGCCGATTACGATCCGGTAAAAATTTTCCCCGTATGACTCGTATCCGGTCTTTTTACCGTACGAATCGTACAAGTGCCGTACAAACTGCCAATTACGATTCGCATGGGAAAAAGACCATACGAATCGCATTGGGAATTATTCCGCACACGTCCTCGGGTCGGAAAATGTGTCCGACACGTCCTCGGACGAATCACCGTACAAATGTGAAAAGTGAAGTCCGACCGCGGAATCACGATCCATCCCGTGCGTCCGATGTTACAACCGTATGGAAAAAACACCGTCCGCACCGAACTCCCATAGCAACCATGGAGACATGTGCCCGCATACGCGCCCAACACTCCCCCCAGCCCCCGTACGTTCGAGTCGTACCCCCCGTGTATGTACACCCCCACCCGTGTATGTACACCCGTGTACGTGTCGTACTCCCCGTGTACGTTCGTGTCGTACCCCCCCGTATTTACACCCGTGTACGTTCGTGTCGTACCCCCGGGTATGTACAGCCGTGTACATGTCGTACCCCCAGTGCATGTACACCCGTGTACGTTAGAGTAGTACCCCCCCGGGTATGTACACCCGTGTACGTTAGAGTCGTACCCCCCGTGTATGTACACCCCCACCCGTGTATGTACACCCGTGTACGTGTCGTACCCCCTGTGTATGTACACCCGTGTACGTTTCGTACCCCCGTGTATGTACACCCGTGTACGTGTCGTACCCCCCCCTGTATATACACCTGTGTATGTGTCGTACCCCCCCTGTGTACGTTCGTGTCGTACCCCCGGGTATGTACAGCCGTGTACGTGTCGTACCCCCCTGTGTATGTACACCCGTGTACGTGTCGTACCCCCCGTGTATGTACACCCGTGTACGTGTCGTACCCCCCTGTATGTACACCCGTGTACGTGTCGTACCCCCCCCTGTATGTACACCCGTGTACGTGTCGTACCCCCCCTGTATGTACACCCGTGTACGTGTCGTACCCCCCGTGTATGTGCACCCGTGTACGTGTCGTACCCCCCCTGTATGTACACCCGTGTACGTGTCGTACCCCCGTGTACGTTCGTGTCATACCCCCAGTATTTACACCCGTGTACGTTCGTGTCGTACCCCCCCGTGTATGTACACCTGTGTACGTGTCGTACCCCCCCCCCGTGTATGTACACCCGTGTACGTGTCATACCCCCCCTGTACGTTCGTGTCGTACCCCCCCGTGTATGTACACCCGTGTACGTGTCGTACCCCCGTGTATGTACACCCGTTTACGTTAGTCGTACCCCCCCTGTATGTACACCCGTGTACGTGTCATACCCCCGTGTATGTACACCCGTGTACGTTAGAGTCGTACCCCCACCCGCGTATGCATGGAGCGTACCCCCACCCCAACATTCCAAGTACGGAGCGCACCCCAGGGCCCAACATCACCACCTTCACACAACATCGCGCATGTACGAGTCGTACCAAGCCACACACAAGGACAGCACTGTACAACAAAATGGCCCATGAACACACCGTACACATGCAAAAAACGCACGTACACAACCAGGACAAACCAAAACGACACAAGAATACACCATTCGAATGGCACAAAGCCACAAAACATGTCCAACAACCACTAAAACAACACATTCACTGACCTGCAACTGCCAAAAACCAAAACAGAGGCCCAAAACACAACCACTCCTTATAACACACCCACCCAAAGTTCAAACACAGCCACACCCACCAATGGACCAATAAAAAGGGCCCACACACACAAACCATGAGCCTTTGCAACAGACTCACTGTTGCCAGACCCCACAGACAACCTACAGCACCATACTAGAAGCTTTACCACACCTTACACTTGCACACCTTCACACACACACCTTCACAAACACCCCCTCATCACATTCACACACATACCTGCACAACCACACACCCACACCCACAACCATCCACACTCCCCCCCCCCACACCATCCACACCCCTCACCATGCCCACTAACAAGAATCCAAAGTTCACTAGCCGAGAGTTGGAGGTCCTTGTCGATGAAATCCTCAGAGTCGAGCCACACCTCTTTGGAACATTGGTCAGACAGACCAGCACTTCAGCAAAAACAGCCATGTGGCAGACCATCGTCGATGCTGTGAATGCTGTTGCGGACACCAGAAGGAACAAGCAGGAATGCCAAGCCAGGTGGTACGATCTGCGGAGGAGGGTCCGAGCCAAGATGACCGATGAACACAACCAGGCCAACGTCACTGGAGGAGGGCCGGCCCGCAGACCCGTACACTACCATCCCTGGGAGGAGAGGGTGATGGCCATACTGCCGGTGGTGGCAGTGGACGGAGCAGATGGACTCCGAGAGCCGGGTGAGTACACAAACAACTCACCTCACATGGGGGGAACGTCATCCACAACCAAACTCACAAACAGGCACGCAACCACCCCAAGCTATCGCATGACTCAACCACACTCCATGAACACGCACATGCCACTGGCGCCACCATGCCCCATGCACCCAGCTGGACAATGTCAAGTCACAGGCCACAGAAGACACCAACACATGACACGGTAAGCCGGATGGCGGGAGGGTGGGCCCAAAAAATCACATAGTGCAACTCAGAAGCAGACAACAATGCCCCCTGCCCATATGGCCTAGGTCACAGCCAGACAAACAGTGTGTCCCAACACAGGAATGACTTGCCAGCAAATGGCGGAAGCCTTGCATCAACACATGGGGGTGACGGCACGTTCTTGCACATGACAGCAGCCAATGAACAGCCAACACTGTGAAAGAGTGGCAGCACACACCACCACAGCAGCAGGGCAGACACACACACTACACCCAATGGGTGCCTGGAGATCAGAAACAAACTCACATCAACAATCCAAGGGCCATTCAAAGATCTGCTAACAGTGTGTACACAGTAAGCTGGGCTGAGGTGACAGAGGGTGACACACAGAGGGAGGGAGAGGGGGACAGAGAGGGAGGGAGACACAGGGAGACGGACAGAGGGAGGAGGCTGACACACAGAGGGCTGGAGAGGGGGACAGAGAGGGAGGGAGACACAGGGAGACGGACAGAGGGAGGAGGCCGACACACAGAGGGAGGGAGAGGGGGACAGAGAGGGAGGGAGACACAGGGAGACGGACAGAGGGAGGAGGCTGACACACAGAGGGAGGGAGAGGGGGACAGAGAGGGAGGGAGACACAGGGAGACGGACAGAGGGAGGAGGCCGACACACAGAGGGAGGGAGAGGGGGACAGAGAGGGAGGGAGACACAGGGAGACGGACAGAGGGAGGAGGCTGACACACAGAGGGAGGGAGAGGGGGACAGAGAGGGAGGGAGACACAGGGAGACGGACAGAGGGCGGAGGCTGACACACAGAGGGAGGGAGAGGGGGACAGAGAGGGAGGGAGACACAGGGAGAGCAAATCAGCCTTGTGGTGTGTGGGAATGTCTGCTCGTCAGCAGGTGGACTGCGTGCATGTAGACAAGGGTGGCCAGTGCCAGCACCCCCCCTCTCCCCCATGGCAAAACACAGGGCCATGTCACAACCTGTGCACGAGCACAACGACAGCTACCTGCATCATATAAGTGTGTGGAACAACTTCATGTGCCCACGTACAGTGCTACACAGAAGGCGCCAATGCACGGCTCGCCACACCTGCCCACTCCACTGCTGACTGCAGTCACACTTGACGCAGCAAGTAAGACTGTGCCACACATAGGTAAAGTCGCCAAAGCTGTGGCCAAGGGACATACCCATGCACAAGTACACTGTGAGTGGAATGCAAGACATAACCAAATTCCCAGAGGAAATGTTCCAACTTTGAAACGAATGAAACATGGATGTTGCATGGAACAAAATTAACATTGTCTCTCTCACACACAGGTCAACGTCGTGGAACACCCCCCAACACTGGGGGGGAAGACTCACAGGACCCGGCTCGGCGGGATGAAGGAGCCACCGGCAGCGACGACTCTCACCACTCTGTGGACGAACCCGACCCCGACCAACCTTGCCCCTCTGGTGTCCAACGACCTGCAGCACCTGCGTCAGGTACAACCGGGCCAACCACCACCCCCACTCCTGCCACATCCCAGGAGACACCCAGGATCCCTGCCCCACCACCACAAAGCAGCCAGGCTGGCCAGGAGGGACACGGTGTCCCGGGCACCCAGGAGGAGGCAGGCGACAACGTCAATGCCACCCCTCAGGGGTCCCGGAGACCCGATGTGCCCACAAGGGCATGCCAGGTGCAAGTGGGCAGGGGTGGTGGGAGTGGAGGACGGCGGAGGCGCCAGCCTGACCAGTTGGCTGGGGAACCGGTATATTCCCATGTCCGAAACATCCTGGACACATACCGGCAGGACATCACGGGCATGGCCCAGGTTGTGTCCATCCTCGAGGAGATCAAGACCCAGCAGGCCCAGCAACATGCGGAGCAACATGCCTGTCTACAGCAACACCAACTGCGGATGGAGGACAGACAGGCTGAGCTCGTGACGGTGTTCACGGGAATTCACAGTACACTCCGTCGGATGGCCGACAACATGGGCAACCCTCCCTGTGCCAGCAGGCGTAGAACATCACCACCCACAGGGAGGGATCAGGAGGAGGAGGAGGAAACATCCGATGGAGCATCCCAAACATCGTCACGGCCTGCTTCTGAGGGTCCCCGCATGAGGGCGGGTCGTCCACGTAAAAGACCGTGAGGGTCGGCGCTACAGCACCATCTCCCAGGACACCTGGCCTGGCACCTGGCCCACTGGACCAACAGCAGCACAGCATCAAAAGACATTCTCTGCCACATGGCCTTGCTGGTCACTGTCTGACCAATGTTGACAAAGACTGTGGCATGGACTCTGAGGATTTCAAATGGCAAGGACACCAACTCCCCTAGTGAACTTTGGATTCCACACACCCGGAAAGCCCCTCATGTCAAAACCCCCCACTAAAATAAAAAGTCACACCATGAAGAGAAGATGCCTACTGGTTGCATTATTACCTTACATGTGTCTTGTAAAGTCTAACCATGCCTGAGTTCTCATTTGACTTCAACCATCCACACCCTGGGGCCTGAGTCTGGCACAGGACACACGGGTCACAGTGTATTAGGCAAGACAGACAGACATGGAGCACCATACACACCCGTGATGGGCCCAACCAGCTGAGGGGGTGGCCGCACAACCGTGCCGACAGACATAGTGAGTACAGCGACAGCCATGCGCAGAGGTCAGGGATCATGTGGAGTGTCCTGGGGGGCACCCAGGTATGTGTGGACAGGTGGCAGAACCATGTCCTGCAAGCTTGAGTCAGGTGGATGCAGAGAATGGTGGCCTGGCCAACGTTGGATGCATGGGGATGGCACATGTCACAATACCCACACAGTCATGGACATCATGCACAATACACAGTCTAATCACACACAAACAGCTTGCATCTTGCTACTCTACACATAGACACATAGCCACTATCACGGTAAACCATGCCAGACATGCCGTATGCCCCATGGCAACACACCAGCATTGACTGAGAAGAGGCACCTTGGAGGCATAGAGACACCTTTATTAGTCATGTATTCGGGATTGCAGAGGCAACTCGGAGTACACATGAACAGGTCATGTGGAGTAACATGTGGGTCCAACACTGGCACCCCCCTTCTGCACCACAAATGCGTGATATCCATGGAACTGGCACACAAGTGTCGGCTAACAGCTAAACACCCCCTGCTGCTCACGGAGAGCCTGCCATACACCAGAGAACCGCTGATGTGGAAGTCCCACACCATGTCAAGCCAATGCAAACCGTATGTGTCCGAGGGCAGTGTAACACACATTGATGCCATCATCACATTCCACAATCCCATCACTGATGACTGTCAACAAGTCTGACCATCTATTCAGGTGTACCCAGCTGCATGTCATGTGTACCATGGTGAATGCGACATGTCTGCAGAGGAACCAAACATCGACAGGGGCAGTGTGCATACATCGTGAACAACTGCCACACCCAATAAACCCTGATGCATCCCTTACCCTAAGGAGACTTCCAAACTTGTCCGTGCGTGTAACGCTGAGTCAGCACACGATGACGTGTCCATGAGGAATAGCAGTGCCACAACAATGCAAGCAGCAGACGGCATGCGCAAGTACCTGGGGAAGAGAGACACACAAGAAGTCAGCCACAAAAAGCACAGCCACTTGCATGTGCATGTACTCGACACATGTATGGATGGCAACATGCTAGGTCACAATTATGACTGGGGAAATACACTCATCACTGGCACCATCACTCCAGTGACACATCCACACACACCTCTGACTCACGTGCCATACATGCAGATGGACACACACATCGTAACACATGCCACACGGGGACCAATGCGTGCACACTCAGACACTGGTACTCACCACTAAGCAAAGAAGTTGCGTATGAGCCGAGTCCGGATGTCCTCTTGTGGCTCCACATCCTCCACATCACTAGCCCCATTGCCAAGCCCTTCGTCCTCCACGGGTGGATGGTCCTGATCATCTTGATCCAGGATGAGTGGCACAGCTTTCTCAACTGCCATGTTGTGCAGCATGCAGCAGACCATGAAGATTTTGCAGACCTTCGCCGGGGCATATGGGAGGGCGCCGCCGGTCTTGTGGAGGCATCGGAATCGGCTCTTCAGGAGGCCAAATGTCCTCTCTATCACTCGCCTTATCCGGCCATGGGCGGTGTTGTAGCGGAGCTGGGCTGGCGTGATGGGGTTGCGGAGAGGTGTGATCAGCCATGGCATGTTTGGATAGCCAGCGTCCCCTACATGGAAAGCACATGGACATAAGTAGGACAGGAGAAGTGGTCGTGCTGGAAGTCTACGCAAAATACAGGACAGACAGAGTGTACCCACCAACAACACATGCTCGTTCGTTGCGCAGCTGCGTCATCATTTCAGGCACCCTGCTACGCCTCATGATGTAGGCATCGTGTGCTGATCCTGGAAAACGAGCACAGACATGTGAAATCACCATGTTGGATAGACACACCACAAGGGCATTGATGGAGTGGTAGTGCTTGCGATTCCTGTACGCTACCTCCTGTGCCTGTGGTGGTACCAAAGCCACATGTGTCCCATCTATGGACCCAATGACATGGGGCATCCCTCCCAGGGCATAGAATCCACGCTTGACCCCAGTCAACATTTCAGGGGTTGGGAAATGGATGAAGTCATCCAGGTGAAGCAACATGGCCTCTAAGAAATCATGCAGCACACGGCAGAACATGCTCTGGGACATGCCACCAACATGAGCTATGGTATTTTGAAAGGTACCCGTAGCAAGAAAATGTAGGGCTGCCATTACCTTCAGCTTGGGTGTCAGTGCCGTAGGATACCTGTGCCGCGGTTGCAGGTGTGGTGCCAGTCTCGCCGTCAAATCCAGAATCAACCGTTGGGGGAAGCGGTAGCACCGGATACAGTCATTCTCCCGCATGGCAGCCAAGTCCGGAATTGGTCGGGGAAGAGGCGGCGCTCTGCAGTAATTTGGAAGTGACAAGGAAGAGTGAGTGCACCACAACAACAATTTATTTGTACTGAGCACATGTTAATCTGGCAATACACATATGCTACATACGGAGTCAGGTATGTGCCACATGCCCTGGATACGTATGGCTGCCAGGTGACACTCCTACCAAGACCCAGCTACACACGGAGATTGTGAACCTCCACATGCCATTGCATGGGATTAGCTGTGTCCCAGTGTAAGTGAACAGCCAGACGCAAGACAGGAGTGACATACATCAACACATCAGCAGAAGTAGGATGTCGATTGCAGAAACTGGTAGCGGAACACTAGAGCCACAGGTCACATGACATTACACTAGGACAGCCCACACACCTTGCCATGAAGGTGTACATGTGATGACTCACCACACATTCATAGAGAGGATGCAGACATGTCCTTGTTACGCTACTCCGTGTCCCATGCATACATACGCACCTCACATCCGATACCACATGTGGCATGGTGTGCGGAACAGTGTGCCATGTCAATCTACACACAGACACATGTTGGTTGCTGCAACAGCTGCTGCTTTTGAGGGAGCTCCAACATCAAGCTAATGGGAATCCCCCACACATACATGACATAGTCACATCGTGCACCGTGGATAGTGACATGTCAGGTGTGGTAACCCCTGTACCGGGCCTCAGGGGACACTTCCGTGTGTTGTTTTCCGTGCCATGCCAGTGAAGCTCATCCCAAGTGTGCAGTACGACATGCACACATGTCAAAGGAGTCAAGGGCATGCCTGGCACACATTGCACCGTCACACATTACATGTGTACACATCTCATCATACATCTGGTGCCTTCTCGACTCAGGAGTAATGTGCCACATCACAGCCTTTCACACCTGTGCCCCACACATGTAGTACTGCCCAGACAATGCCTTGATGTCCATCCATGGACAAGTAGGTCAGCCCTATTCCTTCCTGTGTGCTGCCTGTCACCACTGTGATGTGTGAAAACCAGCGTACTTTCGCAAAGAGGGCCTGTGTACGTTCCCGTATCACTATGGGAGTGCTGCCGTATGTGTACCCATAGTGATGGTGAGCGTAAAGGCGTGTGTACGGTCCGTACCACCATGAGTACGCATACGCAAGAACACCCATAGTGGTACGGACCGTACACGCGTGCGTACGTTCACTATCACTATGGGTGTTCTCGCGTATGCGTACTCATAGTGATAGTGAGCGTACAGGCGTGGGTACGCTCCGTACCACCATGAGTACGCATACGCGAGAACACCCATAGTGGTGCGGAGCGTACACATGCCTGTACGGGCCGTTGATATGCATTTGGGGTGCCCTAGGGCCCCGGAACGCACCGTACCTGTGTGTGAAGCTCCAAATTACATAGGGGACACATGAGGGACAAGTATAAAGGCCTACATGCATGCTGTTAGTCATGGAGACCAAGTTTAAAGTTAGAATTTGTTCTGGAAGGTGCACAGCAGAAGTCAGTTGGAATGAATCTACTTTGTTGCAATGTGTTTGTGGGGTTGACAAAAACACAATAAGAACCCACTGACTGTGCTAGGTTTGAAGGGATTGGAGGAAACATAGGATGCAAATGTGAGTGACCAATCACTCTGTACTCCTGTGCATGAAACAGGCCAGCAAGGCAGATATAAGGCAGCCAGGTCCCATGAGGGAGCACTTGCCTGCACATCTTTGTATTCCACGACCCAGCTACTGCTACTGATTCCCTGGAACCATGTCAAGGTCTGCGGAGAGGTCACAGCCCTTCACCCTGGAGGAGAATCTGGCTTTGCTGGATGTGATCCTCCCACAGTACCCCATGCTGTATGGGCGACCAGGGTATCAGGTGAGTGCAGAGTCCACCAGCACAGACTGTGTCCCTTTTTTGTGAGTGTGACTTCTGGCATTGTGTCCAGGTGTGGCACACATGCTATGTACTGTAGGGGGGGGCCCGGGGGGGAATGCCTGATGTCTCCCAGCCAGTGCATGCTGTGGTGCATGTCTGCCGTCCTCACTTGCATTGTGTTTACTGTGACAATCACTGCATGGTGCATGCCACATTCTGCCTGTCTTGTCCTCCTGGGAATGTAGCCTCTACAGTCCTCATGTGATTCTGTGCTCACACCAGTGTGACAGGTGACTGTACCCACAGATGTGTGTTAGTTCTGTGTACCTGTGCTGAGAGTGTCCACATGATGTGTTCGTACCCTGGACATCGGTGTGTGTGTAAGTCCCCTGTCATGTGGGTGGGTGCATATGTGGAGTGTAGCACCCCAGCTGCATGAGGGATGGATATACCCTGGCCATGTGATGTGAGCAGGGAGCAGTGCTGTGTGTCTGACGTGCAGAGCCAGCCCCACACCTGTGAGCCCCCCCCCCCCAGTCTAGTGGCACATGTGCAGAGTGAGGTATGTCGCTGCATTTGGCAATGGCAGGTGAATGTCCTGAGCCTGTGTGTGTCTGTGTACTCTGCTGCGGCAGCGTCAGTGGCCTGTGGCATGTGACTGCTTAGAGGTGCTGCACATTATCCTGGTGTAGCTTGTGATGCACAGTGTGAGCCTGGATCATTGATTGTGTAGTTGCCCTCATTCCACCTGTGTCCTTTCAATGGCACGTACTGCTTTTGCCCTTCCCCAGAGGATCATGTCCCTATGACAAAGGTGCAATGCGTTGGATGCATACTATGCCTTGTTGTAAACAGCAAATGTGTTCTAATATGTGTCCCTGTGACATGTGCCAGGTGTATTGATGTAGTGTCACTTGTTCATCCTCACAGGTAGGCGCCTCTGCCAAGGAGCAGATATGGCTGACCGCCGTCAGCGCCGTGAGGAGTGCGGATGGTCGGAAGCGGCGCCTGTCCCAGGTGAGGAAACGCTGGCAGGATATCCGGTGCTGGACGCGGAGGATCGCACGGGTCCTGCTGGGGTACTCACCTGAGAGCCATAAGAACCGCGGGCGCCGCTGACTGACCCACATCCACAAGCGTGTGCTGCCGGTGGTATTTCCAGACTTGGAGAGGCGCTTACAGGAGAAGCAGCAGCAGGAAGGGGGTAGGTACATGTGTGCTTGTTGTGTTTCACCAGCATTTGAAAGTGCACAGTTGCATGGATACACTGCCAGGGTTTAAAGGTGCTGTGCAGATCCAGTTACCCACAGTATAGCTGTGCTCTCCTGCCTCCCTTCCCCTCCTTGCAATGTGTTCCCTGGTCTGTGTGTAGTCACTCCTTCCCAAGGTAATGTAGGCTGGCGCTTTCTCCACGTGAACTATGCCTGTAGCATCATGTGTGGGGGTGGTGTGTAACAGGTTTGGGGACCTTGCCTGTGCCCTGTCCAGTTCAGTACATGTGGGTTCCATGTCAGTTGGCACTGATGCAGAGTCCAGACATGGGAGTTAGTCTCACAAGTGTCATGCCTTACAGCGCGCATGTCCTATGTTGTGGCCTGTGACATGATGTGCATGAGTGTGCAATACGCATAGTGCAGGGATGGTGGCGTGTGTTGCAGTCATTCCCATTCAGGACCATGGAGTTGTGTTGCCACTACTGTCCCCTGGGGCATATTTTCATAGGTGTCATGTGTGTCATCACAAAACGTGGACACTCTCAGTGTCTACAGCATAGATTGTTCTCTGTGCCATTGTCCCCTGGCACCATGTATATTGACGTGAAATGTAGTACAAGTGTCCACTGTACAGCCTGACCTGATTTTCCTTGTTCATAGTCACAGTGGCCAGTGCCTGTGTGTCTTGTTACAATCATCTGATGATGGCCATTTGTACATGATTATTTGGACAGGCGCACCTCGGGTATTTGGCGTCCAATCTTGCATTTATGTATCCCCTGTGTATTTCACCCAGACTAAGAGATGTAAGTGCCACCTGTGTCCCAACAAATTGTCTCATGTAGGGGGTGGTTGGTGCGGGCCAAGCCTACATGTCAAAACCAGAATTCTCCTTGCTAGGTCTGGCCAGTGTGTGATGTTTGTCTGGACATACACTCAAGGTGCAGTGAGCCAGTCATGTTGGGCATGTTTTCAGTATTACCTATGCAGCATGTGCCTCAAGCTCATGGATTTGGTCCTTCCTCATCCCTATTGTTGGCAACGCTGTGTGGTGCAGATGCAGTGCTGGATTGTCCCCAGGGCCTGGCTCCTATGTCAAACTCCATTTCATGTCATTTGCTATTGTGTCATGCTCTCCATGGATTTTCTGTGGCATGGTGGGTCAACCAACTGTGTGTTGCATGCCCTACATCTGTACCTTGTTTTGTATATGTTACTTAACTTTCTTTGCAGGCTATGCACTGTAACCTAGGTAGATTGGACTCATGTGACATATGTATACAGGTGTGTGATTAATTGCTGTCTCTTCACCTTGCCCACAGCATCGTCGGGGGACACGGAGGGAGACATTAGCACAGACGGAGCAGAGGGACCGAGCACCAGTGCCAGCGTTGACATCGTGGCTGGCACATTGAGTGGTACAGAGGCGGAGGAGAGTGAGGCCGAGGACCTGTCCACTGGCACCACCGAATATGAAGCCGACGGGTCCGAGGATGATCTCTCCGAGTGGGCGGAGGCTGCACCAGCAGTTGACAGCGGAACAACATCGCACCCCGCCCCCTCCATTGCCATCAGCCGCCTCCCACTTGCTCGTGTCCCTTCCCAACGTCCACGGTCACCACATGTCTCCTTCCTGCCAGGCACCGCACCCCCTGCCCCTGTCTCCACTGCTGCCGCCAATGCCGAGTCTGTGGACATCCAGCGGCAGTTGCAGGTTGGTCAGGCTGCGATCCTTAATGTCCTCCATGGCCACAGCCAAGTGCTGCACAACATGGAGGCATACTTGGAGGGCATTTTTTCGTCGCAGGCTGACCAACGCCAGTTGCTGAGGTCCATAGACTCGACACTGACTGCAGCAGTGGGTCTCCTGCAGCGCTACGTCCCACCCCCTACCCCTGCCCCATCCACACTTCCCACTCCCATGCCTGTCCCACGTACACCCAGACGTCAGCATGCACCCACCACAACAGACACAGGCACCACACCAGCAGGGAAGCTCATACGCACACCTCCTGGCACGCACACACAGGGTGAGGTAGGCACACCCACTGGGTCGGGGGGCAAACGTAAGACACGCAGCCAGAGTGGGAGTCCGCATTCCACCCAATCCACTCCCTCCAAATCCCCTCCCCTCAGCTCTCCTGGCCACATATCCGGCAAGGACTCCTTCATGGCCGTTCTGTCCCTGAGCCCCACTGTGACACCACCCCGCAAGCGGTCAAGGGAGTCCCCGGTCAGGGTGGTTGAGTCCCCTCCCTGTCCACACCCTCCCCCAGTGGCGCTGCGACTCATCCCTCCGCCCCCCCCCCTCCTTGGGGCCTGTGGTTCCTTCGGGTGCAGGGGAGACGCTGGAGGACCTTGCTAAGGTGTGCAGCGAGATCCTGGCCTCCGCCTTTGGCCCTGCCCCACCCCCTGTGGTGGAGTCCTCCATCCCTGCACCCACGACGCCTACCCTTCGCCCTCCTGTCCCTGCGGTGCCTGGTCCTTCCCCCCAACATGATGCCCTCCCCGCTGTGGAAGACGAACTGTGTCCCCGTCCAGCTGTGACTCATGGACTGCCCTATGGGCTTTGTAAATATTGAACTTTCTACGAACACACTATTTAAGATCATGCTGATTAAAGCAATTTTTGTTTCCTTTGAACACTACTGCTTTTCTGATGTTGCTGTTGGTGGGGCTGCTACATGATTTTGGGTGGTAATCATGTGTTGGGTGTGTGGGAAATGTAGTAGTGTGCTGGTCATAGGGGGGACCATGGTATCTGTGTGCCATCACACGGTGTTAGCTAGGTTTCTCTGTTCATGTAAGCAGTTACTGCATGGTGAAATTGTCCCAAGGTGTATTCCTTCCTCTGTGTACCCTGACATCTTCCCTGCAGGGTGTTCCCAATATTTAGCGCTGAGCTGTGTGTACATTAGCTGGGTGTGTGACGGACTCCATCAACTTTGCACATGCATGCTGAGCGATGTCTCCACCTGCATCATTCGTGGCATCCTTGGTAGTCATTGTACTTGTGTATGTGGACTATTGACATGACTTCATGTGGACATGTTTTCTTTTCGGCGCTATGCATGCGTATACTCCCAGCCTCGCACACATGTGGTACATGTACTGCAGAGTCTTTGTGCACCTGACTGACATTTGTGGGCATGGTATCTGTGGCTACTCCACCCTTTGCATTCCATGGGCACTGCTGGGAGTGTTAGGCACCCACCCCTCCTGTGTCTGGGCACTGCTGTCGTAAATAAAATATTACGCTCTATGTATTTCAGAATATCAATAGGATCATGCATAAAGCAAGAGTCTGAGTCTGTGGTATCAGGTTCAAAAGGGCTTTATTCCAATAACTCGAGTCAAAGGGAGAATATTACCATCACCACAAGGGATCTGGAAGGGACTCAAAAGTATTCTCAAAACATTATTCACAGAGTACAGTATATATACATCGGAAACGAAAAGAGCAAAAGAGAGTGAGATAAGAGCATGTGGGCGTGTAAGTAGGTGTGAAGGTGGGCGTCCATGTGGGCGTCCACTTGATGCTAATGGGTAATTTGTCATAGGTGGGTGGATACCTGGAGGGGGTTGCGTGATCTGCTGGAATTGTACTGGAACTTTGCCTTACTTGTGCTCAACTCGAGCATGACGTGTAACTGACGTGGGGAAGGGTTGCTATGCAACCGGAAAGTCTGGAAGTGAGGCCTTCAGTGAGTGAGGCCTTCAGTGTCAGGACGACCAGCACATCTTGTTTTATCTGATATCTGATGTCTGGAGCAGGGACTGATTTGTGACATAGGTTGCTCATCACCAAGAGCCGATGTGGCATCTTATTTCTTCATTTACTTCATTTACTGCAGAGGCCTTACATGGGGGCTGTGGGCTTTTTACTGACGTGAGCTTTGCAATATCACAAACAGAGACAGAAAGGCTGTGCTTTCTACTGTGCTGATGGGCTATGTTGATCCCTCCTTCTCCAGGCAGGAATGCGGCTCTGTAGGAGTAAGCAGATAACCGTGCTCAATACTGTCTCGGCACCTTGTGACAGGGCCCCATTGGCTGAGGCCCAAGTGTGTAAGGCCAAGGATATGCAGCTACAGCTTTCTGAACGTCTGAGGCCTGAAACCTCTGTTCGGGTCTAGCTGAGCCACAAACACGGGTTTTTATGTGGTGCAGGAAAACATGATGCAAAACGTGTAGGCCTCAATACAGATTTGTCGTTTCTCTCATGGGGGACTGGAGGATGGCAGGCCACGTTATAGCATAAGTCTCATGATAGGAAAGGCCATGGAGGGGAAATGCATAGGTTACATGCATGTGCACATAAGCCTTGGGGGGGGCACATGGGGACATATAGGCCTCATAGATTTTTATTTTCTTCATTCCCTCCTTGTACCCTAGTGAACCCCCTATGTAACGTCTATTCTCATGAGACAGTCGATCTGTTCTTGCAGCATTATTTTTCCATTTTCAATGCTCTGTAAATGGGGATGTGAAACACATGCAGTAGCACACAGGCCACAAATGGCCGGGCCACACTGCAGACATAGGCAACAAGTGAATATCATTAATAGTATCAAACCACAGGCGGTCAACACTTTCCATCCCCAAGCTGATATTAATCCCCAGAGCCAACCGGACCATGTCCACGTGCCTGGGTCTTGATGTATGCTATGGGCAATCTTGTGGAGCCTTGTTATTGCTTTGTATACAGACGGTGCGCTATTAGGTATGAAAACGCAACAGCTAGAACCGATGACCCTACAAGCCCCGCCCCTATCCGCCAGGATGACGTCAAGAACAAGACGATTCTGAAGAACGACCAGTCTCATAGCATACTGTTCCTGGGTCAGATTCCCCAGGGCCGATGCAGTCACATTAGCAACTGTTTCTAGAATCCTTGTTAGCCTTCGGATAAGTTTACTATTCTGGACGGGACCTATGAAGAAAAAAAATCCTTTATTGAAATCTGTATATTGCTCCCAAGCTGTCTCAGTCTGGTCAATGCCAGAGGCATCGAGCCCTCGTCTGTGTCTGACAAGTGTGAGCCGAAGATCTTGATGATAGCTCGATGGGGCCAAGAAAACGGGTGGTAGGAGAAATGATATGTAGCACGTCCCACCCCAGTCCAAGGGCAGCTGTACATAGGCTGTCTGGTCACAAATAAAGTAGGTGTGTCGTGATGCTCTGAAATAGGACTTTCCTTTGTCTTTGAATACTATTATAGTATCACACTCACTGTGCCCCAAATGTACTGAGCCTTCTTTTCTGACACACAAGTTCCCTTTCACTGGCAGAACAGTAATTGAAGGCGGACCTGACATGTGTTGAGGCTTTACGTTCAATACTATGAAATCGAGGGTCGCATTTCCTTGCAGATACTCTTCATTTTCTAGATCGGTACCTTTCATTTGGGGAAGACCCTCTTCATCTGGGAAACATGCTTTGTTCATGACTTTATTCAAGTTACCCCATACCCACTCGCCCCTACAATCCTCCTCTTGACATTCTTTGGCATCACCGTTGATGGATGTCATTAAGGCAAACCATGCTCCGCAAGAACCATTATGGGAGAACGGAAAAGGGAAAAGAGGCAACACTCCCTTCACCTTCTGATACGGGGGAAGTCGGCCACAGACCCAGCAGTCTGTAGCATTGCTAGTCTGATGTGAATGGTGCAGCATCTGAATAAAGGTATTGTTGCGCAGAGCAAATCGATACGATAACTCATGGGATGGTAGATCACTAAATGTGTGTTTTGTGGTATCATTGGTGGAGGAGTGTAAAGGTGAAGCAATAGGAGGAAAAATAGCATGTAGTATTAAGCTGATACATATTATCGTGATACATAGGAGAGATAGAAAAATCAAAGTAACTATACATCTCCCACGTAATAGTTTACAGTATTTGCTTTTCATCCTGCTCTTTCTCTCGTTCGCTTTGTTCGAGATCTCATGCAAGCCCGAATACATGTTCAACCGCTTCACCACCTAGTGGACTTAATCGATCAAACGGGTTCTGACTTATGAGATCTAAGTTTCGCTTTATATTTCTGCTGCGGAGTCTCCTCTAGTAAAGGGGGCTCAAAGTCCGAGCAGTCAGTGTTCTTTTTAAAAGTACAGTCATTTCCGAAGTAGCGTTTACAGTGGTGAAGGTGTATCCAACCTTTCCGTCCCTCGACTTTCACGGCGGTCCTTGTTGTTAGCAACACCAGCTTCGGCGTTTTCCACCTCGGCTCAAGGTTCCGGATTAGGACATAGTCGCCGGGAGCGATTGAGTATTCTTTGACCTGGGTGTTGTCAGGGAAAGCGGCGGCAACCTGCGAACGACAAGAGAGTAGTGCAGACATCAAGGAAGCCAGGTAATCTGTCAGCATGTTACTATCAATATCAGTAATCTTTTTCGGTATTGGAGTGCCCCACATATTCGGTGGTCTACCGAAGACCACTTCATAGGGAGATTAGCCTGTTCTAGAATGGGCTACCATTCGCATGTAGAAGAGGGCAACTGGTAGTGCTACCATCCAATCCACGCCTTTGTCTGCGCAAATCTTTGCTAGTTTTATTGTTAATGTCTGATTATGTCTTTCTACAAGGCCTGCTGCTTCAGGATGTCGCACACAATGGAACTTCCAGGTATACCCTAACAGAAGGGACACTTGTTTCATGAGTTCAGAGGAGAAAGGCTGACCGTTGTCGGAATATACGACACGCGGTAATCCATAACGTGGGAAAAACTCTCGCACCAGTTGTCTGGCGGTAGTTACAGCAGTATAATCAGGGACTGGATAGGCTTCGGTCCACCTGGATAATGAACATACTACTACTAGGACATATTTGTAACCTCTGCATCTGTCCATTTGGATATAATCCATTTGGAGGACCTCAAATGTATGGTCAGGGGGATGCAATCCACCTTGTTCCATCGGAATGCCTTTACCTGGATTGAATTGGCAACAGATCATACATGTTCTAACCTTTTGTTTCGCTGCTGCACGCAGGTGCTTGTTGAACCATATATTCTGTAAGCTGTCTAGCATTGCTTTCTCTCCTAAGTGTGCAGGACTATGTGCGGTATTTATGATTACTTGTACCATCGAATGAGGAAGAAACCATGTGGATTTGCCCTTAGTCATCCAACCCTGATCAGTCAGTACCCCTCCTTGTTCCGACCATTTCTTCAATTCGTCTATAGTAGCATGTGTCTGTATGTCTTGTACATCCTTGGAAGGATCCCTAACTGTCATGGCTTTGGACACTGATGGTACCTGTGACTTTATCATGTCTAGTGGGGTCTGAGCTGTCTGTTTAGCAGTTCGGTCTGCCAGATCATTGCCTTGGGAAATGGTATCTGTGGCTCTGGTATGTGCTTTGCATTTTAGGATAGCTATGGCTGTTGGTAAATGTATTGCTTCCAGTAGGGCGTGAATAAGGGGGCCATGCTGTATCTTGGCCCCATGAGAGGTCAAGAAACCTCTTTCTCGCCAGAGCACCCCGAAATCATGAACTACCCCATATGCATATTGGGAGTCGGTGTAAATATTTACTTTCAGGTGCTCAGCTCTTATGCATGCTTGTGTTAGGGCGATGAGCTCTGCTGCTTGTGCTGACAATATGTCTATTCTTTTAGTCTCTATTATTTCAGTATCAGTAGTCACTGCATATGCTGCCACTAATTCTCCCGCCCCTGTCCTCATGCATGAGCCGTCAACATATAGTGTTAGGTCGGAGTCTGGAAGTGCAACATCTGTCAAGTCTTGTCTTGGTTTAGTCACGGTATGTATTACTTCAACACAGTCGTGTAGTGAAAGGCTTTCTGTATTGGAGGGCAATAGGGTGGCGGGATTTAGTATGTTGCATCGTCTGATCTCTATGTGTGGTTGAAATAACGTCAGCTCATAACCTGTCAGTCTAGCTACAGTCAGGTGTTGGGTTTGTGTCCGGTTCAAGAGAACCTCTACTGCATGCGGTACTTGTACTGTCAGAGGGTGGCCCGGCACTATCGAGTCACTTTGTCTTATGGCTAAAGCCGTTGCTGCAACAGATTTTAGGCACGCAGGCAAAGCCTGTGCTACTGGGTCCAATGTACTAGAAAAATAAGCACAGGGCTTGTGTTTTCCTGCATGATCTTGTGTGAGGACAGATAGTGCTGTTCCATCCCGCTCTGTCACAAAAAGCATAAACGATTTGTTGTAATCAGGGATTGCTAAAACTGGTGCTTGACATAAAGCTCTCTTTAATTCTTCAAATGCCACAGTGTGTTCTTGTGTCCAAGGGAGGACTTTAGTAGAGGCTGCCTCCTGTGTCGTCAACTGTATTAGGGGCTTGGCTATGTAAGCATACTGGGGAATCCACTGCCTGCAATATGAAGTGAGGCCAATGAATGCACGTACCTCCTTTTGTGTCGTGGGCTGTGAAAGACCTGAAATTAATTGTATACGCTCAGGTGTCAGTCTCCTACCCTCCTTGGATAGCAAGTGCCCAAGGTACGCCACTTGCTGTTCACAGAATTGCAACTTCGAAGGGGACACTTTGTGCCCCTTGTCAGCCAGGAAATGTAAAACCATCAGGGAAGCATCTTCACAATCATGGTCCGATCGTGCAGTGATGAGAATGTCATCGACATACTGTATCAGTGCTGTAGAGCTAGGCATATGAATACTATCAAGTTGTCGTTTCAGAGCCTGACTATAAATGCTAGGACTTTCCGTGAAGCCCTGTGGTGCTCTTGTGAATCTGAAGCTGCGACCTTTTAAACTGAAACCGAAAAGATATTGGCTGTCCGGATGTATTGGAATACTGAAAAATGCGTTCTTCAGATCTATTACTGTAAAGAACGTAGCATTCGCATCAATGGCAGTCAATATCGAAGAGATGTCCGGGACCACAGGGTACTGTGGTACCACACATTTGTTTAATTCTCGCAGGTCCACAACTAATCTATATACAGGTGGTATATTGGGGTCAGTTCGTTTAAGAATAGGAAGGACCGGTGAATTACATATGTTTGAATCAGTCTCAATCACCACCCCTTGTGCAATCAGGTCGTCTATTATCTTTAGTAAACCTACTTCAGCCTCAGGTGGTATTTTGTATTGTCTGATCCGTGGTAGCACTACACCTTCCTTGAGGGTGACCTGGTGTGGCGTAATGTTCATGTAACCTACGTCAGTTGGGCCTTGTGCCCATAGGTGCTGTGGTACATCTCGGAGCCTGATGTCAATTTCTTTCATTACAAAATGTCCTTTGAAATCACGTAAATACAGTCGCACTCCTTCTGGTGAGCAACAGATTACTGCTCCTAGTTCTTTCAATGTCTTTATACCGAGCAAGTTTTCCGGACATGATTTAGTAAGTAGTAAGTCCGTAGTATGTATCAGTGGACCAACTCCTAAGGAGACTGGTTCTGAAACCTCATTAACGATAGGTCTACCTGAAAATCCCAGGGATACACTCTTTGAGCCCGAGAGGGGTGCCCCGGGCACCTCGGAATGACTAATGGTAGTTCTACTAGCCCCAGTGTCAATCAAAAACCTTTTATTTTGTCCCAGTAACCGTGCATGCACATAGGGACCCGCTTGGTCCACTGGAACTGGAATGAGGGGCAGGTCGAATTCCCTCTCTGGGCAGCTTCATGAATATGCCTGGTATTCTGGAAAGTTATTTTGAGCATGTTCATACATTTGTGTTGTAGCACGGGCTGGTGCAGGTGCATGGACAGGCGGTGGCGGCGGTGGAAACGTATCTGATGTCTGATGTGTGTTACTGTCCTTGGGAGGATATTGACGAGGCTTTGTTTTACCTAGCGCTATATTGTTTTTCAGCACTGCACACTCATTTACGAAGTGGCCTGGCTTCTTGCAATAATTACAAGTCCCACCATTTTGTTTTGTGCTATTCTTGTTCGTGTTGGTATTTGTGTTTGCCGGTGTCGATTGGGCAACCAGCATCTTCATCTTTGTGTCTTTCATGCGTCTCTTTTCTTGGTCATGTTCCTCTCTAATTCTGTTCTGGTGGTACTGTAACATCTGTAACATTTGGGAAGGGCTGTTTGCTTGCCAAGTACTCTCAACCTTCAGTACTCTATACTTTACCTCTGGTATGGAATTTTCCACTAATTTGCTCACAAATAGATGGGGATATGAATCACTACCGGGCTTAAGGCCACTGTTGATAGTAAAACATTTCTCAAACCTAGAATAAAAATCACTAGTGTCCTCGTCTGGCTTCTGTTTACAAGCTGAAATAGCATCCCAGTCTTCTTTCTTGGTAATTAATAATCTTGGCAAAACTTGTACAAGGAGTTCAGGTAATTCCTTAGCTCGGGGACCCAGACCAACCCCCGGGCCTCTTGCATTTTCTTCTCTTTGTAACACATCCCAGCTAATCTTGCTCTCTCCCACCTCCCAGTCTTTTTCTTTAAGTTTCTCGTAAATACCAGCAGGCAATAGTACTTTTAATAACTTTAGAACGTCCGCATATGTATATTCCCCTAAGCGGAGAATGTCTTTTAATTCCCTGTGAAAACCCCCCGGGTCTTTGTCATGGGAGGGCAACATTTTTTTCATTTCCAGTATCTCTAATTTGGACAGAGGGGTGTAGACATACACCCGTTGTAGTTCATTGTTTGCATCCTTTACAGGATGTACCTCACGTAGGGGGTTCAGTTTGTCGTATGTCCGCCCTTTAACCTGCGGTGGAACGGGAAGCAGGGATCTAGTTACATATACTATATATTTGTGTCGCTGATCCAAGATGACATTAATCAGTTCAGTACCCAAGTTCATCCATCTGTCTAGTATTATGTCGTCCAGCAACCTATACAATATACCAGGACCAGAGTACTGACTTTCATACAACGTTATTAAATGTTGGACCATGTAAACACCAGCTAAGCGCTGTTCATTCGGTGGAAGGCTCAAAAACGTCTGTGCTACGACATCGTTATTATATAAATCGTATTGGGATACCCACAGGGTGGCTGATCGTGCTAATTCGAGTTCGGTCGGGGTTAAGGGCTGTTCATTACCTAACCATTCGTTCACCGCTTTGTCGGTGATTTGGAACAAATTTTCAAGGGAAAATCTCTTTTTTATAGCCGTACCCTGTTTACGGTAATTCAGGCCTTTGGGTTTCTCGAATCGTCGGGCATGGCCCACGTATTGTATTTTATCTTGGTCCCCTGCTTCATCATCAGACGATAAAGCAGCTTTATCGTGCGGTCCTGCTTCGTGTGATGCTATTATTGCTTTTCGGATTTTGGTCAACATGTGGTCTGTCTGTCCTGATTTATCATGCTGACCGGCATCTATGCGATCACTCCAACCAGTATAACGATGGTCTACATCCCCGTTTCCTTCGTCTTTTTCTCTGATCAGACAATTAATTAGGAAGCGAAGGATGTAATTCTTAACAACCACTTTTCTATTTTGTATAGCATCTGCTATGCTCTCAGGACCTTCCCCTGTTCTTCTGAATGTGTACATTTTCTTTAGATGTTTATCCATATCTGGTAGTTTTTCCAGATCTGTGACTGCTCTTCTAAGCCGTAGTGAAAACACAAGCATCCTGCCCTTTCCTGGGTCTGGATCATATATACATTCGGGGATGTCTACTTTTACTGTCGACACCCCTCCTGACGCTGTCCCGGATCCCCCCTCCTCGCCGTCATCGAGCTCCTGGAGCTGTTCTGGTGTTGGTGGTGCAGGGAAAGATCCGTCCACGTAGGCTGGTGGGGATTCCTCTAGATAGGTGTCAATAAACCTGTCGGATGCTGTTTTTGATTTTCGGGGTACTGGCGGAGGCACTCTAATGGGTCTTTCTACTGGAGTCACTTTTGCTAGTTCCTCTGAAAGGACGGGGTAAATACCAGCAACGACAGTATTCATTTTTCTTTCTATCTGCTCTCTTTTTACTCATTCCCCTTCCTCTCGTAAGTTCTGTTCTTTGGCTTTTTCTGATTCTTGCTTACTTCTCTCTATTTTGTGGAACTCTTTTTCTGTTCTTCTATGTGACTCCTTGCGCCACAACTCAATGGCATCTTTCTGAGCGGGTCTAGATTTTCTCTTCCATATTTCTTCCTCTACTTTCATAATGCTTTCCGCATCCCACGTTCCCGTGATAGGCCATCTATATTTTGTCTCTAAATCCTTCGTGTAATCTACCCATAGTTCCAAGAACAACACGGCATCTAAACCATGCTTACAGTACATGAAATGTCCAGGTGTGTCCCTAGGAGGAATGTTAACTGGTTCCACTAGTACACCTTTTCTGGTACATATTTTACGTAGTTTCGAAAATAACGGCATGTTGGAATGTAGCCAAAATCAAAAATCACAATAGCGCTGTAAAAACAAAACTATAATAAAACAAACTTACATAAAACCTGACACATTCAAACCTAACTGAACCTGACTAGGACAATAACATTCATACAGGTATATCGGTGCACCTTGAATACTTTGAGATCTCTGTTTCCTATAACTCTGACTGCATGCACTTGATTGCAACCCCCATGAGAGAACTCACCGGGAAGCGGAACTTGAACTTGAACTTGAACTTGAACTTGAACTTGAAGTCGAAGGCCTCCGAAACTTGACGCTGCGCGGGGAATGGCGTAACCTAGGTGGATCTCCAGAAACCTCGGACACAGCTCTCTCGCAGGTGGGCTCTGGGTAGGACAATCTGCGTTCCTCACCGCCTCGTATGGATGCCTGGTCGCAGTCCGTCTCCTTCGCTGGCCTGAGGGAGTTGGCGGGGAAACCCGCGACGTGCGCACTTGAAGTCCGTCACGGCTGTGGAAGGGGGCAAAACTGGACCCTCATCTCCGGCATGTGGGGAAAGAGAATAGTCCCTATTCGGGCGCCATTATGTCGTAAATAAAATATTACGCTCTATGTATTTCAGAATATCAATAGGATCATGCATAAAGCAAGAGGCTGAGTCTGTGGTATCAGGTTCAAAAGGGCTTTATTCCAATAACTCGAGTCAAAGGGAGAATATTACCATCACCACAAGGGATCTGGAAGGGACTCAAAAGTATTCTCAAAACATTATTCACAGAGTACAGTATATATACATCGGAAACGAAAAGAGCAAAAGAGAGTGAGATAAGAGCATGTGGGCGTGTAAGTAGGTGTGAAGGTGGGCGTCCATGTGGGCGTCCACTTGATGCTAATGGGTAATTTGTCATAGGTGGGTGGATACCTGGAGGGGGTTGCGTGATCTGCTGGAATTGTACTGGAACTTTGCCTTACTTGTGCTCAACTCGAGCATGACGTGTAACTGACGTGGGGAAGGGTTGCTATGCAACCGGAAAGTCTGGAAGTGAGGCCTTCAGTGAGTGAGGCCTTCAGTGTCAGGACGACCAGCACATCTTGTTTTATCTGATATCTGATGTCTGGAGCAGGGACTGATTTGTGACATAGGTTGCTCATCACCAAGAGCCGATGTGGCATCTTATTTCTTCATTTACTTCATTTACTGCAGAGGCCTTACATGGGGGCTGTGGGCTTTTTACTGACGTGAGCTTTGCAATATCACAAACAGAGACAGAAAGGCTGTGCTTTCTACTGTGCTGATGGGCTATGTTGATCCCTCCTTCTCCAGGCAGGAATGCGGCTCTGTAGGAGTAAGCAGATAACCGTGCTCAATACTGTCTCGGCACCTTGTGACCGGGCCCCATTGGCTGAGGCCCAAGTGTGTAAGGCCAAGGATACGCAGCTACAGCTTTCTGAACGTCTGAGGCCTGAAACCTCTGTTCGGGTCTAGCTGAGCCACAAACACGGGTTTTTATGTGGTGCAGGAAAACATGATGCAAAACGTGTAGGCCTCAATACAGATTTGTCGTTTCTCTCATGGGGGACTGGAGGATGGCAGGCCACGTTATAGCATAAGTCTCATGATAGGAAAGGCCATGGAGGGGAAATGCATAGGTTACATGCATGTGCACATAAGCGTTGGGGGGGGCACATGGGGACATATAGGCCTCATAGATTTTTATTTTCTTCACTGCTGGGAGGACTCTGCACACACCCCTCCTGTCTCTGGGCACTGCTGGGAGGACGCTGCACCCACCCCTCCTGTCTCTGGGCACTGCTGGTAGTGTTAGGCACCCACCCCTCCTGTGTCTGGGCACTGCTGGGAGGATTCTGCACACACCCCTCCTGTGTCTGGGCACTGCTGGGAGGACTCTGCACACACCCCTCCTGTGTCTGGGCACTGCTGGGAGGACTCTGCACACACCCCTCCTGTCTCTGGGCACTGCTGGGAGTGATAGGCACACACCCCTCCTGTCTCTGGGCACTGCTGGGAGGACTCTGCACCCACCCCTCCTGTCTCTGGGCACTGCTGGTAGTGTTAGGCACCCACCCCTCCTGTGTCTGGGCACTGCTGGGAGGACTCTGCACACACCCCTCCTGTGTCTGGGCACTGCTGGGAGGACTCTGCACACACCCCTCCTGTCTCTGGGCACTGCTGGGAGGACTCTGCACCCACCCCTCCTGTCTCTGGGCACTGCTGGTAGTGTTAGGCACCCACCCCTCCTGTCTCTGGGCACTGCTGGGAGGACTCTGCACACACCCCTCCTGTGTCTGGGCACTGCTGGGAGGACTCTGCACCCACCCCTCCTGTGTCTGGGCACTGCTGGGAGTGATAGACACACACCCCTCCTGTGTCTGGGCACTGCTGGGAGTGATAGGCACACATCCCTCCTGTCTCTGGGCACTGCTGGGAGTGATAGGCACACACCCCTCCTGTCTCTGGGCACTGCTGGGAGAACTCTGCACCCACCCCTCCTGTCTCTGGGCACTGCTGGGAGGACTCTGCACACACCCCTCCTATTTAACAATATGTACGCTTAGAACATACACGTGTGTGGGTTCGCTCCATGCATACGAGGTGGGGGTACGTGTCGTACATACACGGTTGGGGTGGGGGTACGCTCCATGCATACGCGGGTGGGGTTACGGGTCTTACTTACACTGTTGGGGTGGGGGCTACACTCCATGCATACGCGGGTGGGGTTACGGGTCTTACTTACACTATTGGCATGGGGGGTACGCTCCATACGTACGCGGGTGAGGGTACGGGTCGTACTTACACTGTTGGGGTGGAGGGTACGCTCCATGCATACGGGGTGGGGGTACGGTTCGTACGTACACTATTGGCATGGGGGGTACGCTCCATACGTCCGTGGGTGAGGGTACGGGTCGTACTTACACTGTTGGGGTGGGGGGTACGCTCCATGCATACGTGGCTGAGGGTACGGGTCGTACATACACGGTTGGGGTGGGGGTACGCTCCATGCATACGCGGGTGAGGGTACGGGTCGTACTTACACTGTTGGGGTGGGGGGTACGCTCCATACATACGCGGGTGAGGGTACGGGTCGTACTTACACTGTTGGGGTGGGGGGTACGCTCCATACGTACGCGGGTGAGGGTACGGGTCGTACTTACACTGTTGGGGTGGGGGGTACGCTCCATACGTACGCGGGTGAGGGTACGGGTCGTACTTACACTGTTGGGGTGGGGGGTACGCTCCATACGTACGCGGGTGAGGGTACGGGTCGTACTTACACTGTTGGGGTGGGGGTACGCTCCAAACGTACGCAGGTGAGGGTACGGGTCGTACTTACACTGTTGGGGTTGGAGGTATGCTCCATACGTACGCGGGTGAGGGTACGGGTCGTACTTACACTGTTGGGGTGGGGGTACGCTCCATACGTACGCGGGTGAGGGTACGGGTCGTACTTACACTGTTGGGGTGGGGGGGTACGCTCCATGCATATGGGGGTGGGGGTACGGTCCGTACATATCCGTACCCACCCTATGGAATGCTTGTGCAGGCCGTACCCAGGCCTTTGCCACGTGGGTACAGCCGTCCCGCCATTGTTGGGGTGACGTAGGTGTGGGCGGGGTACGACTCGTACCCACGCTCTTAAGGCGTGGGTACGGGACGTACCTGTATTGTTGTGTTGCCGGTTCGCGTCGTCAAGCACTTCCGTTGTGGCGGACGCTGGCTTTGCTGGACACGCCCCCACCCCCTCGTAGTGACCAGGGCCTGGGGGTCAGGTATGTCCAGGGCATGTGTGCTGTGTGACTTTGGTGGGGGTTTTGTGGCCTGCCCCTGCCCCCCCCCTTTCCCCCCTCCCTTTGTTGTTCTGACCTTCTGCGGCATCTGCGTCCGAACCTGTAGAGGAGGTCGACTGCTATGAGGGACGGGATGACACGTATGTTCGGGTCCATGTCTGTCCGTCGCGTGCAGGTACTCCTTGTTCGCGTCGTCCTGATTTCCCGGCAGTTTTTGGCAGCCGGAAAATATTCACCGTGCGGGATGACGTCGGTGCGAATCGTAATTCCTGGTTCGTGAATGGCAGGCTGCGTGCGTCCCGACGTCACGTCGGCGCTTTCCCGGATCGCATTTGTATGTTTATTTTCGTCGGTCGGGGTTTTGTACGAATCGTACGGAAATGGAGTTTCCGTGCGATTCGTAATTCCATGTTTGTAAGTTTTTTTTTTTTTTTTTTGTTGAAAAACCTTTATTGACATTTCAATCATTAACAAGTATGGGCCTACAACCCCCCGGGGCCGGCCGCTAAGCAATCAGAGCAATAAGATCAAATGTAAACACAGGCGGCACCTCGGAGAGCAGAATCGTCATGCTAATATAGTCCGGCCAGTAAGCCGCGCAGGTAGGACACCAGGAGAAAAAGGGTTTTTCATTTTATAATGGAACAAGACAGTAGGATCAGGTGCCAATCAATTTCCCAACAGCGATAAGGGGCAGGCAGAATAATAGACGTAAGCAATAAACAGCAATCTATTGGATCAATGGCGCAGACACAGGAAATTCCGGATGGGGAAGAATATCAAAAACAGTTGCGCCTGCAGGCCCCCGTACCTAACGCCCAGAGAACACCCCGGAAACTGTGGCACACATGAAGAAGCGACGATTCACAACAAAGGAGGTGTACCGCGCTGATCCCAGAAAAGAAAAAACAAGAAGAAGCAGAGAAGAAAAAGGAGGCCATGGAAAAGGAGATAAAGACTAAAGAATCCCCTCCCCCAACCCCCCACCCTGCACCTCTGCAAATGAGTATGCCCCCCCCCCCCCAGCAGTGTGCCTGTCGCCCTGGAACTAGACCCGAAATATAGAAGAAACAGGGAAAAAGGAGTAAGAAAGAACCCCACCAGACGGGGGGGTGGAGAAAGTATAATAAAACTGGAGGAGGGCCTTCAAAACATACCCCCGGCTTCTCCCTCCCGCACGGTGAGGTCTCCCCACAGCAAACAATAAGCAGCACCAAATCGATCATATCAAAAAGGGGATGGGGAGCATTATGCACCAAATATGCTAATAGCTATGTACTGAGAGTACGCAACCATGAGTCCGCCCGTCTACTAGATGACCACCCCCGAAGGATCAGCCTCATCCTTGACCACTCTTTGCAATTCTGCCCATGCCTACCCCTCGACCCAGCACCATGTCCGATGTTCCAAGGTAAAGGAGTATCCAAAAACAACCGGGAAGCGACGCACACAGGTGGGGTGGAAGTCTCTGAGTACCAATACAGTCCGCATCATGGAGGGACGTCTTTCCCAGTTCTGCCCCAGGATCCGCACTGCACACAAGGTCCAGGAAGGCTGAATCAGCCAAAGTAGACAAATGTTGCTGGAGTTGTCCCTGGGTCGCCGGAGGCCGTGCACGGGACGAGGCCACCACCTTCCACTCAGGTCCAATACCTCCGGAACAGATCAAACCCTCAGTTAGCCGATCACACGGTAGCATACTGTCCGGAGTGTCCGGCTGTGCACTAATCGCAGGGGTGGCCGCGACATTATCCTCCTGTGTGCAGTGTGGGGAGTCCCTGTGTACCTGTGGACCAGCATGCCGCCACTGTCCCAACGCTGATGCCACACCATCGAGCTTACTCCCCAAGACCCCGACGCCACGAGCCAAGGAGAAATGAAGGGCACCAAGGGCCTCTAGGAGGTCGCCGTACCCCAGCACAGCTCTCTGTGATCGCTCCGCCACACTCCCAAAAGTTACACACTCCCAATCCTGCTGCGACCCAGTGGACAGGATGGTAGGCTGCATCGCAACAAGATGGCCGCCGGGAAGGCCCGACTCGTATTGGGGCCGGGACCCAGGGACAAGCGCCTCGAGGTCCACGTCGCTGGAGACAGGGGTCCGGGGGCAGGCACAAAGTCAGCCGTTGCGTGGACACGGGCAACAGTCGTCCCCACCACGGACCAGCTCCCGCGGAAATCCGGGAGCAGCCCGCAAGGATCAGGGCGAGCTAGGGGCGGCGTCCGGGCAGCTCACCGTCAAAGGCAGGGGCAAGCACCGAAGAATCTGAGAGCTGCACCCCCGGGCATGCCCTCGGTCCGCTACGCTTAGCAGCGGGAGCGACCACGGCGAAATGCAGGCCGAGGGTAGCACCGCTCCAGTGGACCGACTCCACCCAGTCACCACAGGCCGCTGTTGTTGAACTGCCACCCGGCCAAGGCGTCCACTCGAGGTCCCGGCTCCGGGGCAGCACGGGCCGCAAAGTTCAACTGCAGATTTCTTCGGCGGTACAGCAGCCAGAAACCTCGGAGTCACACGATCGGTTGCCACTCTCATTCACAAACACGCTCTCATAGCGCAGACTGAGGATCTCGTGCAGGATATCCGTGCGGGATGCGGAGGTTCACGGAGCCGGGAATCTACACTGCCGTCCCGGTCGCCATCTTGGCTCCTCCCCCCTGTTTGTAAGTTTTGACGACCGGGTACGCGTCGGACGGAGAATATGCTCCGTCCGACGGTCCGTACCCGGTTTTTACAGGATCGTGATCGGCACCTTAATGTAATTAAATTAAAATCATTTCCCTCCCACAATTAAAATATTTAAAAACACTTACCTTTCCCGTTGCTCTAATACGAAAATGCCACATCTTCCAAAGTAATCCAGGTAGTTCACAATCCATAGATATTAAAAATAAACCCCAATAAAATGTAAAAATACAACTTTACCAAAAACGTAATCCTCCAGGTAAAAATAGACAATACAGTAACCATGAGAAACCCGAAAAACTGTATAAAATTAAGAACCGCTCCATGAAAACCTAATAATGAAGGAAGTATAAAATAAGTATTAGTTAATATAACTAATACACACTTCCTTAAAAAAAAAAAAAATTAGCAATGTTCCGTAATTCCAAACTTTTTTGTCGTAAAACCTATAAAACAAAAACAAACATTTCCACCCACACAAATGTACACATAATACACTTAAAAACATGACTACAAACATTATTCATACAGTAATAACGTAAAAACGACATAAATGGAAAAAATCAAACTAGGCCGCAAATACGGAACACAACTTTAACAGTTAATAACTAATAAAACACTAAGCACACCATTACTTCTAAAACAATACTACCTTCAAAATACACTAAAAATTTCTTAATATTAAAGAAAATTACTTCTACCTTCTCCAACGCAAAGCAGCTCCCAACCGCAAGCTTCTTTCTTTCCAAATGACCCAAAACAACAGCGAGCGGTTACTAAATTAAAGCCCCAAACAAAGGGGCCTATTAGGATGGCGGGCGGTTATACGCCTGCCTGCCTGCCACCCTAGCGGGGCTGGGAACGGCCACCAGTGGTGCAGCGGTCCAGCACCGGCAATTAGGATGCCACCGCCACTCCGGCATTTCCATCTATATCATTGTGGCGGGTGGTGCACACCTTGTGCATTAGCCTGCACAATGTGGCAGGCACCGCGCGGTGCCTCCCACGTTGTGCATGCAAATGCATGTGCACCCAACACCCTGGTGGCCGGCAACGGGCCCCCACAGTTATGCACCGCCTGCTTGCTAATATGGATGGCGGTGTCTTTTCCGCCCGGTCGACTGGTCAACTGTCGGAAAACCAGCGGACGGTCTTTCCGTCCACCGGTGTCCCCCCGCCATAGTAATATGGTGGGGAGAAATGGGTGGCTGGCGGTGTATAATGTCGGGGGGATTGCCACCACCATACGGGCGGTGGAGATCCTCCCGACATTATAATAGACCCCTAAGATGGCAACTATAAACATATTAAATACATGGCTAAACTATTTATTTAATATGATATAATGGTTTAAAAATTCTAATATAATAATTAAAAATGAACCTGAGTTTTTTATATTTATTATCTGTTATTATGTCAAATTATAATAATAAATATTATGAATTAATAATATTCAATATTATAAATATAAAAATGTATATATGTAAAACAACAATTACTAAAACTTTTTATTAATGTTTTTTTTGTTAAAAAAATATCTGAGTTGTAAATAAAATGAACAACTATTATTAAATGTAATAATAATTAATATTAATATTGTATTCTTAAATATTCATAATTAAAATATATTTTGTTTGTATTACAAAATTAAACTGTTACTTTTATCTGAAATGTATTGTACAAATATTTTCAGTATATAATGTTAATAAATACTTACCTAAATGTATAACAGTTGTCAAAATGTACAGAATGGCAAACAATATTTAGCATGTATTATAAATATATACTAATGTATAAAATGTTCATTAAAACAATTCATATGTTTCATGATATATTTCTAACATATAAGCAATTGTGAAGTACAATTTCTTTTATTGTTAAAACATGTTCTATATTAATTACTTCTTAAAATATACATATTGTGAAACTGTATTTTTCTGTAATAATTACACTCATATATATATATATATATATATATATATATATATATATATATATATATATATATATATATATATATATATATATTCCACACGCACACCTTCGCAATTCCGAAAGGAATTCCAGGACTCTCAGGATTCGTTAGAAAAGGATTTATTGGACACAGCCCAATAAATCCTTTTCTAACGAATCCTGAGAGTCCTGGAATTTCTTTCGGAATTGCGAAGGTGTGCGTGTGGAATATATGGGTAACGGAGCCCATCCGGGACCGCCACGTGAGAAGCTCCAGACTTCCGTATATTAGCGTTTGGATATATATATATATATATATATATATATATATATATATATATATATATATATATATATATATATATATATATATATATGTATATATATATTATGATTATTTTTCTACTGTTTAATAAAAAAATCACATTTTGCATTTACCTGTCAATTTTATGTTTTATATAATGACAATTATTAATAAAAAAGAGACTTCTATTTTTTTGACTACCTTTTCATTGCTATCACATTTAGGGGTCGATTCCGATCCTGGATTTTTTTTTCCCGTACGACTCGTATCCGTATTTTTTTACGTACGAATCGTACAAGCCGTATGGTGTTTTTTACGATTCGGACGGAAATGGTATTTCTGTACGAATCGTACTTGCTGGTTTGTACGGTGGAATTCCCGGGTACGAGTCGTACGGAGAAAACGCTCCGTACGACCATTTGTACCCGGGTTTTACAGGATCGGAATCGGCACCTTAATGTACATAATTAAATATTTTGTGATACATTATTTATTATAAAATGTATAATTTACATTGTATAATATATATATCATATAGCTGTTCTTGATATAAATATAACTAATATGATTTAACTAATTTTAACTCTAATAATATTATTCTCATATATTTTAAAAACACTCACCTAAATTATGCTTACTACTCCACTCAACATAAATACCCAATAATAGTTTTCATTAAAAAACTTATTTTACTATTCATACTGCACTCTGTGGGGTAGGTGCTGGACACTAAACTTAATTAATTTACTATTCCCACTCCAGTCAGTATTTAATTGGAATAGGTGCTGGACACTAAACTTAATTAATTTACTATTCCTACTCCAGTCAGTATTTAATTGGGATAGGTGCTGGACACTAAACCTAATTAAATTACTATTCCCACTCCAGTAAGTATTTAATTGGGTAGGTGCTGGACACTAAACTTAATTAATTTACTATTCCCACTCCAGTCAGTATTTAATAGGGGTAGGTGCTGGACACTGAACCTAATTTAATTACTATTCCCACTCCAGTCTTTATTTAATTGGGGTAGGTTCTGGACACTGAACCTAATTTAAATACTAATCCCACTCCACTCAGGGGCCGATTCCGATGGCCGGTCGGACAGCTGTCCGTAGCCTTACCGTGCGACCGACACGTACCCGGAGCCGGTCTGTCCTGTAGAGTAAGTACGATGAGCATAAGTGCCAAAAACACGACCCACACGTAGGCTGTGAATCAAGCCCCATTCTCCGTCCGAGCCGTAACTCCTAAAGAGGAACCGAGTCGCCCGGAAGCAGTAACCATAGCAGTTTCCGGCATGACAAGTACAATGCGTACTTCCTACGCACCGGACTGGTCATCACGTACGGCACGTCACAGCATCCGGAAAACAAGCATGTCAGCTACGATTCGCGCCACAAATCAATAAACGGCTACGAGACGGACCAGCTTGCAGTGGATACGAGACGGAGCAACAAGCAGCGTGTACGACACGAACACATCATGAATCCCATCGCACAGGTCATACCAGTACTCTACATCTATGACCGGATCAGGGACCGACGCCGACGGCGCAGACGGTAAGTCAGACACCTACAACACAAACAAACGACACGTACACGCAAAATGGCACACACACACAGGGGATCCACATCCTGGCCACTAACAACAACCCACCATAGGGGTTGCATGGCCAGCACCACTAACACCCCCACCCATAGGGGACCTGTTTCCCATCACTACTGCCACCCCCACCCATAGGGACTATGTTGCCCATCACCCCTGCCACCCACACCCATAGTGCTTATGTTGCCCATCACCCCTGCCGCCCCCACTCACAGAGGACCTGTTGCCCATCACCCCTGCCACCCCCACTCACAGGGCTTATGTTGCCTATCACCCCTGCCACCCACACCCATAGGGGACCTGTTGCCCATCACCCCTGCCACCCCCACTCACAGGGCTTATGTTGCCCATCACCCCTGCCACCCCCACCCATAGTGCTTATGTTGCCCATCACCCCTGCCACCCTCACTCACAGGGGACCTGTTGCATATTCTTCATCAAAGCGCCGGGATGCTCCTCGGAGTAGCCGAGCGCTATAGAAGAAATAAATTAACATAACATAACATATCACCCCTGCCACCGCCACTCACAGGGGACCTGTTGCCCATCACTACTGCCACCCCCACCCATAGGAACTATGTTGCCCATCACCCCTGCCACCCCCACTCACAGGGGACCTGTTGCCCATCATCCCTGCCACCCCCACTCACAGGGCTCATGTTGCCCATCACCCCTGCCACCCACACCCATAGGGGATCTTTTGCCCATCACCCCTGCCACCCCCACTCACAAGGGACCTGTTGCCCATTACTACTGCCACCCCACCCATAGGGACTATGTTGCCCATCACCCCTGCCACCCCCACTCACAGGGGACCTGTTGCCCATCACCCCTGCCACCCCTACTCATAGGGGACCTGTTGCCCATCACCCCTGCCACCCCCACTCACAGGGAACCTGTTGCCCATCACTACTGCCACCCCCACCCATAGGGACTATGTTGCCCATCACCCCTGCCACCCCCACTCACAGGGGACCTGTTGCCCATCACTACTGCCACCCCCACCCATAGGGACTATGTTGCCCATCACCCCTGCCACCCCCACTCACAGGGGACCTGTTGCCCATCACCCCTGCCACCCCCACTCATGGGGGACCTGTTGCCCATCACCCCTGCCACCCCCACTCACAGGGCTTATGTTGCCCATCACCCTTGCCACCCACACGGAACCTGTTGCCCATCACCCCTGCCACCCACACCCATAGGAGGGGTGATGCGCAACACATCCAGCATACGCAAACATCAGGTATGTCCGCAAAATACATCTCCCATGACATCATGACAACAGTGTGTAGTCTGTGACAAATGCCCACAACAGTGATTATGGCTACGAGCATACAATGTAAGTAACAGCACATGTGTGACCAACACATGAGTGTGACATACACAAGGCAAGCATCACCATAGCACTGTGACAATGTAAAAAGAACACCCCCTCACTGTGTAGAGCAGAAGTTAAGTGGGGGCTCACAAAATGCCCTGGATGCGGAGCATTGTGGTGATGGGGACCAAACCCCCCTCATCACAGTGACCAAAAGGTAAGTGTCATCATGGTCAAAGCTGCAAATAACAAACAGCATGTATGATCCCTTCTCCCAACACATCAAACACTTCTGGGGCAAACTAGTGGTTGTGTCCCATACACACAGAGATGTGGTGCGGCTAACAGTGCTGTGAAAACATAACACTCTCGGCCATGTGCAGACAAGCACCACACATGGGTGCTGACAATGCACACAGCGTACAATGACACAACAGCAGAAGTGAGCATCACCAAGCATGCACACATCTCGAAAATAGACACACCAATCAAAACAACATGTGTAGACTGTAGGTGTCAGCTCACAAACTCACATTCCATGCCAGCAATGGCACCCAACAACCAGGATGAATGTGCACAATGATTTGAAATGACTCACAGGGACAGCATGCAAAATCACAGAAACAACATCCAGACCAAGTCCCACAACAGCAATACCAATGCACTGGTGCAGATGCACAAACAGGCAAACTCACACTGCACATCGGACACAACATGTGTGTGTGTGTGTGTCACAGTATCCCCAGGCAACTACACAACACATAAGGCGGCTGAACCACAGTGACACAGATATGTACACAGTGCCATACAAAAGTAAACCATCATTGGGACACCCTCAGTGGGCAATCAGGCGTTGGGAGATGAGAGGAAGCACAACAGACACATGTGACACAAGCTGGAATGAACACCAACTAACACAGCAAGAGACTGACACACAACACCACTACCCCCAGGGACCAGACAGTGGAGTGACACAAGCATTCATGACACCTCCACTGTGATGACAAAGGCAGATGTCGTACAAACTGGGAAACCCAGACATGTGTCCTGTGCCACAAACGTACATCACACATACACAAACACAAATCACTCAGCATGGCCCCTCATCCATGGACAAACAGGAGCTAGGGGACCATCCATGCAAACATTCACATCAGTCCACCCTCAACACCACACACCTGAACTGCAACAATGTGTATCTGTGAAGTCCACATGGACAGGTGACATTGCACATGCACCCATGACAAACACAGGAATGTTGGCAGGAACTAAGGTGCACACACACATCACACAAGGAATTTTTACAACCCTGGGGAATGACAGACACACTGCACGGTATGCAGTACATGGCCATGGCCTCAAAGGTCATGTAACCTTCAGAATCCCTGCCACAGTCCCAGGACTATGCAGATGTCAAGGAGAAAAACAAGGCACACATGCTGACACCTGCCAGCATCGCAGCCGTGAACCCGACAAGTGGGAGCAGTCACACACACATACAAATGTCTCAATCACTGAAAACCACCACCTAGGGACAACTACATGATATGGCGAACAAACAAGTGCCTTGAGGAACCCTGACTGTGTCCCATCTGTGTCTGACAACATCATCACCACTCAGAACTGACAAATCCCAATGATGATACACCAATTAACAGTATTGTGTCATGCACCCACACATCTGGTAACCCATTGGAAAAGTAGTGGGATGAACCCAGTACCACTCAGCAAGCATCAACAACAGGAACATATCAAGGGAACACTGTCTCTGTATGAACAGGGATGTGGACACACACACATGCACATACAACACACACCGTGGTTCCATGCCATGTCACTGGACAACACACTAACTTGAGGGGACACGACTCCTGTGGGAGCCCAGCTGTGCCAAACATATTCACCGCAAGTCCCACTCATGTCTGCAGAACACTTGGTCAGTCAGCCATCAGTTACCACACAATGAAGGCTCTGGTCACAACAGCCTGGGTACAGGAGTCTCCCCTAAGTCATCTGCACATACCCAAAACATATGTCTAGCAAGTTGCATAGAGGACCCAGTTGATCCTATTACAATGATGCCCACACCTGTAGGGCCAGTAGTGATGAGCACAAAGTATGTCGAAGTGACAATTTGGACAATGGGAAGCACATCATATGTACACAAATAGTTGATCCAGACACACCCAGGTAGCTGCAAATGATGACATGGATACCCACCAGAATAGGATACATATCTCATGGACCACAGGGAGTACCTCACATCAACACATCAGTATGCAACATTGTAAACCAAGCATTACAGGTGCAAGGGCATGTAAAACAACATCAACATGATGTACAGCTAAATCAAGTTCACAGGGACAAAGAAAAAAGCTTTATTTAGCATATGAAAAGTGAAACGTCTGTTCCAACAAAAGGCAAATGGCCAGTCCATGTCCAAATGCCAAGGAGTGAACTAGAGTGACAAATTCAGTATATGAAATTCGAAACGTCTGTGCAACCAAAAGGCCAATGGCCAGTCCATGTCAAAATGCCAAGGAGTGAACTAGAGTGACAACTGTCACACCTTGCTTGCCTGCACTGCTAAGGACCGGGGTCATCCCCTTGGAGGGGCATACATGGGGGCAGGCCAGGCACTGCAGGGACAGGATCAGGGTGCAGCAGAAGGAGGCAGTGAAGAGGTGGGGGATGCAGGCGAGACACTTGCAACTGCAGTGGAGCTGACTGAAGTGGTGGGTGCTGTCACAACTGTGGGGCACAAGTCAGATGGGGTGGGTGCCGGCACAACTCCAGTGGGCAGGTCCGATGGAGTGGATTGGCTCACCACTGCAGCGCCCAAGTCAGACAGGGTGGTCGTGGACTCCAAAGCAGTGCCTACATCCATGGGAGCGGAATGGGGGACAGGTGAGGTCGGCAGGGCAGGGGGGGGACACGGTCCCCACATCAGTGGCACCAACTGTCTGACCAGGTGTGGAGGAGCAAGTGCTAGGGGGGGATGGCCTTAGCATTTTGGGGATGGTGTATCTGTGTGTGGGTGAACCCGGGGCAGGGAGTGGTGGGGGAACCTCTGGAGTGGTGGCCTGGGGGATGGAGGACGGAGACTTTTCCTTGGAGATGCGTGGTGGCGGGGGGTTCTTGCTCTTCTTGCACCGGGGGGACTTGCGGGTGGGCGTCTTGGTCTGACTGCACCTGGGGGAGGGTGTCCGGGTGTGAGGGGCACTCCCTTCTGTGTGTGGGGACCTCCTCTTCCCCTTGTAATCAGGATCTGCTGGGTTGGTGGGGAAGAGGCAAGGTCACAGAGGAAGAGCTTCTGGGGGGATGGGGTTGCAGGTGAGGCAAGGGAAGGGGGCTGGGAGGGAGAGGTCTCGGAGGACTGTGGAGAGGTTGTGGATGACTGTGTGTGTGTCAGCAAACCAGCCCCTGTGAGTGTGGAATCAGTCCCCTGCGCTTGCTTGTGTGCACGTCTAGACCTTAGTTTGGGGGTTTCTGTGCTTGGGACAGGTAGGGTACTAGGAATCGTGGGTGGTGCAGGGGTAGGAGGGGTGCAGGACTGTTGGAGGAGGGACACTGCTGCCGTCAGGGAGGAGGCCACGGACTGGTTGGTCCTCTGTAGGGCAGACATGCCCGAGGAAATGCCCTCCATGAATGACACCAGTTGTGTCAACAGACCTGTGTGTGCATGGAGGACCTTCAGCATCGACGTCTGCCCTACATGGATCTGTTAAAGTAAGTCCACAGACTCCTCACTCAGGGCAGCAGGGGACACAGGAGCAGGGGGTGCGGTGCCTGGCACAAAGGAGACATGCTCACGAACACGGGAGCCCACAGGGACCTCTGGGATGGGAGCCGATGGGAGGGGGGTGATGGTAGTGGTGGTGGTGGTGGCGATGGCGGAGACAGCCTCACTAGCTGGTGTTTGGTGGTTGCTGACACCCGCCTCCACAGGGGAGTCATCCTCATATCTGCTGACACCTTCATCTGGGGGGATGGTGGTGAAGACTCCTCTGTGTGGCTCAACTCGCCCTCCGTGCCACTGGGTCCACCTGACTCCTCTCCTTCTGTTCCTGTAAGGCTCTGTGGCTCCTCCTGGTCCGTGGAGCTGTCCCCTCCTGTGGCCTTGGATGTATCTGGATAGGAATAGGAAGTAAGAGAACAACATCAGTCACCTGCACCGACTGCACACACCACAGTGAGTACATCACATCACAGGGCAAGCCCTGGCACCATCAGCTGAACACAGCTCAAAGTGCCAACACTGTTTAGGATAAGACAATTGTCATTCTCAACATCAACCATGGCACACATATCCCTCCTTGACTTTCACACATATGTCCATTGTGAAGTACTGGGAATTTTAAGCCCAGCGGTGCAGGGGAACACACCCTATGACTTCGGGTTCTTCCTGTTTCAGAACTACAGAAACACAGAGTCTTCTGGGTGAAGTCAAAGATCAGTTTATTGGCTGCAGACCAATTACAGGTATCCTAGAAGTACAACAGCGTGTATGTTCTCAGGAGACTGCTAAAAATCACAGAAACGGGCTTCTCCTTAAATACAAAATATCATGCTTCAGGCATACATTCCTTGGTTTACGATATGGCCATATACATGTATACATTTCAAACGAAAAGGCAGAGTCATGATGACCATCCCACATTCCAGTTAAGCCAGCCCGCAATTATTTACCCAGCAAGGCTCAGATCCCACATCAGATATCGATAGGCCCCAATAAACATGAGCATCTCCTGTTTGGAAAACAAGCCATAAAGCAGGAACAGTCAGGTGCGAAAGAGATTAGCTGGAGGCTCGTGTTTAATGTAAAGGCTTTATGGTGTGTCAAGCCCTGATGCTAATCACAGGTGGCCAGAGGACGGGGAACTCATGAGACCGGACTGACCTGGGGCAGCGGAGCCAAGCTGCCCAGGTCACAGAAAAGTCAAAGGAAAGCACATGTGCTCTAAAAGGCCCGTATTTACTTCATGCTATGTAGCCTATGTGAGGGCAACCATAAGATGGCCACCGCTCTAAGATGGAACCCACGTAGTGATGTATAATAACGTATACACAGTGCATTCATAGCTAAAACGTTACACAAAGCACTTGTACATACCGCATTAACCATTCGCGGTTCACTAATACCGGGATAGACAGGGGTAGGGCCCTGCCTCCTACGCGGTCCCATATTCTAACTAACGACAGACCCTCCTTTTGCACTTACATAGGCAATAACTATACTCATTTCAATCCGACTCTAGGTCAATATTCACGAAGTCATGGAGATGTTGCAGTAGCATCATCCTATTACTTAGCTCGTCCCTCGATACAGGTTTCCTTACACATAATGTAGCACAGATGCCACATATCGCAGGAGCACACTGTATGCACAGACAGAACAGGAAAAGGATGGCTAAGATCAATCCAATGACCATCAGAACTTTCCAACCCCAGGCAGATATCAGTTCCCAGAACCACCCCACCAGTGACCAATCTCCTTTATCCACGTGTATGGACTCAGATATTTTATGTAGTTTGGAGATGGCTTGATAAACTGTTGGAGCGTTGTCTGGTATGAAAATGCAACAACTAGATTGGATAACCTTACATACCCCACCGCGGTCTGCAAGTATGACGTCTAGAACCATGCGGTTCTGCAAAGTCATGAGGCGATCCGCCTGGAGCTCAGCTGTCAAATTACCAAGGGCACCAGCCGTAACATTAACAGTGGATTCAACCACACGAGTCAGTTGTCTCAGGTTCCTACTATTAACCATAGGTCCCCAAAACGGCAGGAAATCCAAAAAGAAATCTCCCGCTTCCTGACCGGCAGTATCCTCCTTACTAATTACGCCTCTCACAACTCTGGTCTTGTGATAGTCAGAGGCGGCAGTAAATGTTGGCGGTAGCAGATTTGCAATATAACATGTGCCCGAGAAATTAGGGGGCAACCATGTATATGCTCGGTCATTGCAGATAAAATATGTACCCTTGGCAGCCAAAAACGCAGGGGAAAACTGTGACGGAAAAGTGTACGTTTCAGTACAGTCACTTCTTCCCAGTTGAGCTCTAGGATTCTGACCATTACCTTGTAAGCAGAACCGACCTATGTGGGGTACGACCCAGATTGGGGATGAGATTTTTCGCTGTCTTTCACCCAGACTAATACTATACCCCGTCGCGTTCCACCCTACATAAGCTCTCAACTCTTCTTTGGGAATAGATGAGTATGCGTCGATATCTCTGCTCATATCGGCAACTCCTTTCATTAAAGCTTTGTTATTGGTGCTAGGTCTGATGGAACGTGGTTGTCGCGGGGAGTAGGCATCTAGTGCAAAGAGAAACATGGTCTGGAATGCCCATGACGATCCATTGTAACTAAACGGCAGCACTAGATAAGGAATACCCTTATTAATGGTATGTGGCATTAAACCACACACCCAGCAATTGGTTGTATTCATGACTAGTTGGTGCTGGTGCAGGAGCTGAATAAACGAGTTATTCACAAACTCTGATCGTCTAGCTTGTTCATGTTCAGGCAGAGGGTGAAAAGAGTGTGAGGAGATAGTAGGAGGAGGTATAGGCTGTACAGTGGGTGAAATGGGCTCTTGAGAGGAGAAGAATACAAATCCTACAGTAAACACTACCATACTACATAATACAAACAGGCATAAAAATACAAAACGTTTGCTCTTCATTATTTTACACATTTTTGCTTTAAAGTTCATTTCCTCAGCGAGTCTCTCGATCTTAAAAAACTCCATCCTCTAATCGTGCCGCTCGCGGCGGGTGAGTATCTTCTGCTAAGGAGTACGCCTGTCAGTCCAGGGAACGCCCTAGACCAACCAGAACCGTCGACCTAACGTCTTCGGCCTGTACCCCAAAGTCTTGGCACCATGACCCTGCGGCTGAACCCGGATGGTGGTTCGAAAAACAAAAATCAAGAAAAGTCCTTCAGATGGGAGAGCTCTGGTATCAAAAAATAAAAAGGGTAAGGAAAAAGAATATTTATTTGTCCATAGGCCTTGGTCTTAGATTATAGTGGAGACGGCCAGGTACTGTTTGATCTTGAAACAAGAGTTCAGGCTCTGTATTGTCCAATCGAATTGACGGTGGCACAGCTTCTTGCAAAATATCGTCACTCTGTTGTGCTGAAGTTGTGCCCTTTATGCGTGCATCACTGAACGGCACAAAACAAGGTACAGTGTCTGTTTCAGAGTCTGCGATACCCTCCTGGACCCACTGGTCATACGGCAGAGGCAAAGGGATCCTTCCCCTTTACTCGAACAGCTGATCTTGTAGACAGAAGTACGAGATGAGGGCCGATCCAACGAGGCTCATCGTTGCTTTTGCGCTGGAAATTTTTTACCAAGACCCACGTGCCTGGGTCGATAGGGTGTCCTGGAGCCTCAGAGGCCTGGGGAAGAGTATCATGCACCTGTTGGTGTAAAACACGTAATTTAGCCGTCAATTCATACAAGTAATCAAGCAGTACTGGATGTTCGATTTCACTGAATTTTGTCAGTCTTGGCACACCCCATACATTAGCCGGGCGGCCAAAAACGACCTCGTAGGGACTAAGTCCCACTCGTGAATGCACAGTCATTCTGGTGGACAGGAGTGCTAGAGGCAGAGCGTCAGGCCATTTAAGACCTGAGCTCGCTTGGATTTTGGCCAGCTTGAGTTTTAGAGCGCCATTGTAGCGCTCTACTAATCCAGCTGATTGGGGGTGATTTGCAGCGTGGAATTTCTTCTTCATCCCTACTCCCTCACACACATTCTTCATCACTTGGCCCACAAACTCACTCCCATTATCACTCCACACCATTCTTGGCATTCCAAACCTAGGGAAAAATTCCTTCACAAGGGCTTTGGCTGTGGATAGAGCAGTGTTGTCTTTTAGGGGATAGGCCTCTATCCATTTTGAGAAAGCGCAAACAACCACCAATACATATTTCAGGTTGTTGCACCTTTCCATGTGGATAAAATCTAGCTGCAAAACTTCAAATGGATATGATGGAGGCGCAAAATGACCAGCTGGAGTTGGGGTTCCCCTACCAGGGTTGTACTTCAAGCATACCATACAATTCTTGACCACATTCTCTGCACACTTAGGAATTCCAGCATTCTGCCATACTGGAGCCAACAACTTACAGAATCCTTTCATACTGATATGTGCCATCCCATGTGCCATAGTAACCACTGGAAGCACATATACATCAGGTAACAACCATCGCCTATGTTCTGACAAATCAATCCAACAACCATTCTCATCCAACTTACCCATACTTTCTCTCCACTTACTCAACTCTTTCTCTGTGGCTTCAGCTTGAAGGGACTTTACACTTTCTATTGTGTTTTCACACATTCCAACATCACCAACCCATCTGGCAGGGCCTACAACATACATTCGAGTCTTTACATCTTTTGCTGTTTCTTTCGCGGTTTCATCAGCAAACGCATTACCACGACCAACATCATCAGTGATTTTCTTGTGCGCACTGCATTTCATAATCGCAACTTGTAACGGTAGGGTCAGTGACTCAAGGAGATCATTCACCAACTTGCCATTCTGAATCTTAGCTCCATGCGAAGTCAGGAACCCACGTTCTTTCCACAATCGCCCAAAACTATGAGCCACGCCAAAGGCGTACTGGCTATCCGTATATATGTTCACTTTCATTTCTTCAGACAACACGCATGCTCTCGTAAGGGCAATCAATTCTGCTGCTTGAGCCGAATTTTGTGGCACACGCGCAGTTTCCACAATCGTGTGCAAAGTCGTGATAGCATATGCAGCAGTCGTATCACCATTTGGAAGTTTGAAACACGAACCATCCACCCATAAAGTACCATCACACTCAGTCAGGGGAGTATCTTTAAGATCTACTCTCCCTTTCGTCTCTTCTTCGGTTCTGAACAGACAATCATGTTGCTCAATCTCATCTAGGTCTGCTGGAATTGGTAATAGTGTAGCTGGATTCAACGTGTTGCATCTCTTTATGTGTATATGATTTGCTAACAGTGTCAGCTCATAACCAGATAATCGCGCACTAGTTAAGTGTTGTGTCTTGGTCCTGTTTAACAATGTGTCCACAGCATGTGGAACCATAACAATCAATGTATGATCCATTACTAGGCCAGCAGACTGTCGAATAGACATAGCTGCGGCGGCTGTGGCTCACAGACAACTTGGCAATGCCCTCGCTACCGGGTCCAAGGTTGACGAAAAATATGCGCATGGACGCGGTCTATCGCCAAAAGGCTGTGTTAACACTGATAATGCGCAACCATCTTTTTCATGAACATACGATGTAAAAGGCTTGCTGTAGTCAGGGGTACCCAACACAGGAGCTGAACATAATGCATTACGCAATTCCCAAAAACTTTTCTGACACTCTTCAGACCATGGGATAGGATTCGGTGTGTCTTTACATGTTAATGCTAACAAAGGTTTTGCCAACAAGGAAAAATTTGGAATCCAATGCCTACAGTATGAAGTAATGCCCAAGAAAGCACGCACTTCTCTCTGTGTTCTTGGCACACTCAACTGTGCAATGGCTTGAATTCTTTCTGGGGTCAGTTTCCTTCCCTCCTTCGATAAGAGATGACCTAAGTAGGTCACTTCTTGTCGACAATATTGCAGCTTTGAGAGAGACACTTTGTGATGGAATGCAGACAAATGACGCAACAATGACAAGGTAGCGTTTTTGCAAATCTTTTCAGTATCCGCGGCGATTAGTAAATCGTCAACATACTGAATAAGGACAGCGCCACTAGGTAAAACAAGTGCATCAAGCTGCGCTTTTAAAGCCTGACTGTATATTGATGGACTCTCACAGTAGCCCTGGGGAGCACGTTTAAAGCGGAAGCTGCGACCTCCTAAACTAAAGCCAAAAATGTCTCTGCTCTCCTCTGCAATTGGGATGCTAAAGAAAGCATTCTTTAGATCGATCACTGAGAACCATGCAGCGGAGGCTGGAATCATGGTTAACAAGGCGCAACTGGAAACTGTGGCACAACAATCTTATTAACCTCTCTAAGATCAATCACAAATCTGTAAACAGGTGGCTGTGAAGGGTCCGTTCGTTTTAAGACAGGTAAAACAGGACTATTGCAAACGTTGCCCCTTGTCTCTTCAATTACACCCTTTTTAATCAAATCACTGACAATTGCTAACAATGCTTTCTGACCTTCATTGGAGATCTTGTACTGGGGAATACGTGGCAATCTGACATTGGCTTTTAAAGTGACCACATATGGCGGTATTTCCAAAAGACCCACATCATTGGGACCAGTAGCCCAAAGGACATCCGGAAGGGATGACAATTCAGGTGGCATTGCATTTTTAGACAAATACATCGGGGAAATCACTTTCTTGCCTAATGTAAGTTGTACTCCTGAGGGGGAACAATATAGTGTTGCATGCAATCTTTTTAGCAAATCAGTCAAAAAGCTTTATTTCGATAAGAATTATCATAAAAGCATATACAAGAAAAGCATGATAAAAATAGAAGTTCATTAGGAAACAAATTTTACAGCAGATCATGATAATAGCTTAATGGCTGGTTTAAAAAAGACGTATTAAAAATACAGATTTAAAACTGCGAATTAAAAAGACATATAAAAGAGACAATTCATTGTATCAACTAGTGCAGTTATTAAATTTGTTTCTGATAATCCAGGACCAGCCCAGAAATTTTGCCACAGCACAAACTAACACCAAACTTGTGTCAGAACGAATAATACGTAGGGCAACTCGATAGTTCGAAATGCCCAGGAGACGGCAGGCAGGGGCTAGCCATCTTTTTCTTGGATTGTTATACACTGGGCATTCAAACATAATGTGCGCTGTACTTTCTACTTTTTCAGGGCATATCGGGCAAGTAGCGGGGGTCTGATAGGGAGGTTTCCATTTGCTAGTAAATTCGCGAGTAGGGAGGATCTCAAGTCTGAATTGAAAGTACAGTGCTCTGTCCCTAGGTTTTGATATGAACTCAAGGAAGGGCTCAAAGTTAACTGTCTGCTTGAAAGTATAGTATGCTTCAGTTAATCTTCCAAGACTTGAGCTACCAAGATCACGATTATCAATCCAGGCCCAATAAGCTTTTTTGAGATCGACCTTACTCACAGGGGCTCCGTGTTCCCAGAGGTCGTTAAGACCAAGCTGGATAAGAGATTTTTTGATGTTACGAAGCCAGCTTATTTTTTGGGAGCCGGCTGCGTTCATTATATCTCTCAAGCCCTCGGTATATTTTGCTTGCTCCGGGGTACGCCATAAGCGAGCCCAAAATAACAGGGGGCGTAGCCTAGCAATGTCTTTAAATGAATGCCTACCCAGATCACTAAAGAAAGGTTTCAAAGGAGTACCCCTAGGGATTGATACTAGTTCTCTTAGAAATTTGTTCTCGGACAAAGTAAGTTCATCTGTGTTTTCGAACCCCCAAAGTTCGGCTCCATACATAGCCGAACCTACTGCTTTGGCCTGGTAGATCATTAGTGCGGGAGTAATTGGCTTGCTCCTCGAGGAGCGATGTTCTTTAGCAATTACCCCCACGGCCCGCTTATGGTTAAGCAGCATTTTATGAATGTGGGGCTTCCAACTCATATTGTCAGAGATCCTGATACCTAGGTAGTCAAATAATTTGACATATTCTAGGGGGACTCCATCAGAAAAAATAGATACACTAGATGATTTACGAGATTTAAAAGAGAGGAGCTTAGTTTTTGAAGTATTAATGACCAGACCTCTCATTGAGCAAAACAGGTAAAATCTATCTAAAAGCTTCTGTAACCCTGCCGGTGTTTTGGACAACAGCAGGGTATCGTCAGCAAATAAAAGAGTGGGGACTTTTTCCCCCGCCAAAACAGGTGCGTCCGCCGGGACTTCTAGCAAAACTTTCACCACTCCGTTCACAAAAAGGGAAAAAAGAGTGAGTGCTAGTACACAGCCCTGGCGGACTCCTCTGCTGACTGGGATCTTATCAGTACGCTGTGCCTGACTACCCCATCTCACCCTGGCAAAATTCCCCTCGTGGAGGCGTACCAGGAGGTCGAGGATATAAGGCGGAAGACCCAAATCATGGAGGACAGACCATAGACGGTCACGAGGGACCAGGTCGAAGGCCGACTTCAGATCGATAAAGGCTAGGTGGAGATTGCCCCTACCAATCTGGACAGTTTTCCAGTATATCAATAGGAGCCTAAAGACCTGGTCGATCGTGCCCGTGAACGGCCTGAACCCAGCCTGATAGTGTGATAGAATGTCGTTGTCAGTGACCCACAATAGAATTCGCTCCAGCAGGACCCTGCCAACCACCTTCTGACTAACGTCAATAAGGCTTATTGGGCGGTAGTTAGCAGGGTCCTTCCTGGAGCCCTTCTTAAATATTGGTATGACCTCCGCCCCCCTCCAGGACTCAGGGATGGGTAGCCCCTTAAGAAAGGCATTAAGTAAGATGGTAAAATACACAGCCCAAGATTTGGGGTCGGAGCGAAACAAGTCTCCAGGCAGGCCGTCTGGGCCTGCAGCTTTAGCTGGGACCAATCTATTAATAGCAGACATAACTTCTGTTTCAGTAAAGGGATCAATGTTAGGCGGGGTTAGGTCTGTGGGAGCAATGGTAGAAAGAACACTGGTGCTTTGCGCACTGTCATCCGAGTAAAGTGTCGAAAAATGGGTAAACCACTCGTGGTTGGTAATATGATTAGGAATTATATCAGGATCTTGACCTTGGGAAAATCTGCAAAGGTTCCAAAATGTGGTCCCATCCCTTGCTAGGCTAGCATTTTTTAGAGCCAGCCAGTGAGATTCTTCCCATGTACGCTTTGCGTTGGCTACAGCCTTCCTGTAAGTAGACCTAGCATTTTTAATTAAAATGCAATCCTTAGTTTTAATAGTGGATGCGAGCGTTTTTCTGCTGGATCTGCACTCAGAATTGAACCAGGAACCGGGTGTTTTGTGTTTGTGGGAGTTGTTAGAGGAAGAGGATGTAAAAAGAGAACCAATTGACTCAATGGTGTCAGCATGAATAGACACGGCCCTTGATTTCTCGATGGCGTCTTCGCATGCTTGCCTAAGTTCGTCTGTTTTTAGTAGCAGTATTTCTTTAATAGTAGACAGTTTTTGAATGTCAACTGCAATTTTAGGCCATTTGAGATTTCTTTTACAATTAGATGGAATGACATCTCTTGTGAGCAATGTCGGACGATAATCGGAAGCTGATTGATCAGGGGTCCATAGGCTCTTTAGAGTCAGGCAAAGGGGATTATGGTCACTGTCAATGGTAGGGACAATAACCATATCCACTGCATGGTGCCAGAGTCTTCGGTCAATTAGGATGTAGTCAATTCTTGATGGGCTAGAGATTCTATTGAAGGTGGATGCTGCATGGAGGTCGGAAGGGAGTCGACCATTAGCAGCTCTCAGCCCATATTCCATAACCAGAGCATTCATTTGAATTACCACTGGTGACCATCTCGTTACTGGGGGGACAGAAAGGGAGGGTATACCCCACCTAGTGTCTTCCTCTGCAACATCCAAGATGTCTTCAGAAGCAAGAGGTTCAAAGGTACAATTCAGGTCTCCGGCAGCCAGTATGAATGAATTCGGAGGGCAAGAGGAAAATTCCTCTTCTAGGATAGTAACAGTAGGGGACTTAGATCCTCCTTGAGTACCCCTAATGTAGATGTTAAAAAGCTCAATAGTTGGCCCCCCTTTCTGCCCGCTCAGGGTTAGGTGCAGCACGTCCGGAGACGGACTTCGTACATGTCTAACTCTACAGGAGAGGGCTACATTAATCCATATTATAAGGCCCCCCGAGGGGCGTCCACGGCCGGTGGAGACCGCAGGGACGCAATGGCATGAAAAACCAGATTTAAACGAGGGTATGACACTCCAGGTCTCTTGAAATATACAGAGATCAAAAGTGGCAATAAACCTGTTCCAATCTGGAAGTGGGAGTTTAGCTTTCAGGCCCGCAATGTTCCACGAGATAAATTTAAGGGTCGTATTTGGTGCTGGGGAAGGGGAAGTGGCAGGGTCCAATGAGATCAATGTTAGAACAGCCCTTGATAGTACACCTTCCCCCCCATCCCCGTTGAGGATAGTAGAGGGCGGTGTTTCAGGGGTCAGTCTGTGATTGGGGATAAGAGCAACTTGAGTTGCTTCGGTAGGAAGTGGTGACGTGTAGTGCACAGTTGTTAGTCAGTCAATTTGTCCGAGTATGGATGTTCCCTCGAGCCTTTGATAAGGCAGCCCGCTTCTCCACCCGACAGGGGCATGGCTCAGTGTAGAAGGATGTCTGAACTGGATGGAAGACGAGTCAGGGGAGGAAGATCTATACTCTAATGCAGTAAGGCCCTCAGCTAAATAATGATTAGCTAGAGTCAATTCAATCGTGTCCGTTGGAAAATTGTTGGATCTTAATCTGCGAGCCCTCAGGAGGTCATCTCTAATAAGAGATCGACAACCTCTGGTGTGGCGAATCCAATGCGTAACTTTATTCTTTAAGGATTCTTCGCTCTCATACCTATCACTCTTGGGGACTCCCACCATATGGACAATGGGCTGGGAATTAGCCCTATGATTTTGCACTACAGAGGATTGGCAGAGCGAATCGGGGGCTGCAGATTTTGAAGAAAGATGACACTGATTAGTTGTAACATTACCATGCAACATTGGGTGCGTTCTTTTATTAAGAATGGGTAAGCCAGTCCCAGCTCTGGTAGGTGGTATAGGGTTTGATCTAACTTGCAAAGATGGGACTGGCGGTTGAATAATTGTGGGTATACTAGAGTCAATAATAGTGAGGGAAGAAGTTATTGGTACGTGAGGGTAATGAGCAGTACTAGTTGGAACAATTGATAGTTGCGAGGACTGTATGAGGGGTCTTTTCACTATTGATAGTAATTCCTTAACCAGCACTTTTAAGTCACTAATTTCAAGTTTCAGTGCGTTAATGGTTTCCATAAGTTGGCCCGGCGCTGGGTCTGCCACTGCCTCCCGCTGATGGCTATCCATATGCGAAGATGGACCAGGAACAAAAACTCCATCGCCGGGAAGGTCTAAAACAGCAGGTATAGGTAAACTAGGAGTAATGTCACAACATTCTGCAGAGTCATTACCCAAATCAGATAGGACCTCAAAGCGGTTTTTACACAGAATGACAGTGGGTTCGAAAGGTACCATGTTATCCACTTAGGCACAAGGGCTTAAAACTTCAATAGTTGCTCCAAGAATAGTGGAGTGGCTCTGGGTGTTATCCAGAGCTGTTGGTGTTGGTAAGATAGAGGAAGTAGAGGCAGTTTTCTTACTAAACATTTGGGGGATGGTAACAAGGCCTGGGCGAAGATTACTTGCAGGCATCGGAGACGGAGGCAAAGACATAGTAGTTGAATCAGAATCCAGGAGCGTAGTACAATCATCGACTAAGGATTCAATACGTTGTAAGGTAGTGGATGGAATTAGTTTCTTAGTGGATTTACGGGCCTTGTTTCTTTTGGCCACACTGCCATTGGCATCCGTCATTTTCCTTTTGCCCATTATGGCTCTAGACCTGTCCCGCTAGATGGTGTATGAACAAAGTACACTACAAGCGTGGCAAAAAGCCCCCCAAACACAGCACAGAATAGTACCTTCGAAAGATGTAACACCCGATGTTGTGGAGGAAATACACTGGCCTCGTGACTCAGATGACAGAGACGTGGCCCTGCCCTGCCTCCTCCTGCCCCGGACGGCCACAGACGGCCCGCCCTCTGCCCGGGCTCTGCCCGGGCTCAGCCCGGCGCCGCCCGCGCGCGTCCCGCGACGCGGTGGAAGCCTCGCGTTTTTCAGCGCCTCCGGGCGCGATGTTGGGCGGAAGTGCCCGCTCGGGACCCTGGGAGCTGTAGTCCTCTGCGGCCGTCGATGTCAGGGCGGCGGCAGGGCACACAGGGCGAAGACAGCACTGGAGCAGCCCCCAAGCGCCTCTCGAGCCTCTTGCTTGCTTGGTAAGTTTGTAAATAATGCCCCCGCTCCTCCATGGGAGCCTCGCGTTTTTCAGCGCCTCCGGGCGCGATGTTGGGCGGAAGTGCCCGCTCGGGACCCTGGGAGCTGTAGTCCTCTGCGGCCGTCGATGTCAGGGCGGCGGCAGGGCACACAGGGCGAAGACAGCACTGGAGCAGCCCACAAGCGCCTCTCGAGCCTCTTGCTTGCTTGGTAAGTTTGGAAATAATGCCCCGCTCCTCCGTGGGAGCCTCGCGTTTTTCAGCGCCTCCGGGCGCGATGTTGGGCGGAAGTGCCCGCTCGGGACCCTGGGAGCTGTAGTCCTCTGCGGCCGTCGATGTCAGGGCGGCGGCAGGGCACACAGGGCGAAGACAGCGCTGGAGCAGCCCACAAGCGCCTCTCGAGCCTCTTGCTTGCTTGGTAAGTTTGGAAATAATGCCCCCGCTCCTCCGTGGGAGCCTCGCGTTTTTCAGCGCCTCCGGGCGCGATGTTGGGCGGAAGTGCCCGCTCGGGACCCTGGGAGCTGTAGTCCTCTGCGGCCGTCGATGTCAGGGTGGCGGCAGGGCACACAGGGCGAAGACAGCGCTGGAGCAGCCCACAAGCGCCTCTCGAGCCTCTTGCTTGCTTGGTAAGTTTGGAAATAATGCCCCCGCTCCTCCGTGGGAGCCTCGCGTTTTTCAGCAGATTTTCACCACAACCTGTCGTTAGGCTGAGGGGTGCTTTTAGCTCACAAGGTCCAACAGAAAGTGACATAGGACTAGAAATCGGGTTCCTAACTGGGGCGCCAGAAAAACCTACTGAGTCATTCATTTCGCCAGACAAAGGCGCGCCAGGGAGTTTTGAATGCATAATTGAACTCTTTGCAGCACCAGTATCCAGCAAAAAGGGCTCCGTTACATTTGCTGTAGTTACTTTAACATAAGGTCCGCTCTGATCCACTGGCACTGAAACAACTCCCTCTCTCTGTCTATGGCTGTCCTAGTAATCATTATCTTCTACATTGTCATCTTCTGCCTAATAATCATTATTGTAGTACTGAGCTGTATTACCAGACGCATTGGCTTGCTGATCAAAGCTATTTATGGTATTTTGAGGCGGAAGAGGACGCGCGTTCTGGGGAACATTTCCACGCCCTCTGCCTCTAGGAGCTTGCTGACCACCTCTACCTCTTGCGCCATACGCATTACTGTTACGCTGCATTAATTTAGGGCAACTATATTTAAAATGACCTTCCTCTTTGCAATATGAACATTGGTTGGGACCTACAGGGATTCGTGGTTGATAATACCCATTCATTTGCAGATTATTCTGAAATTGTTGGGGCTGCTGATAGATACCTTGTGTTTGCCTATAATTATTCTGTCCTCCACGTGGTGGATAAGCCTGCTGCAAGAGGACCTTTGTTTTTAGTTCTTTCGTTTTCTTATCTGTTCTATCCTTCTCATCTTTGTCTCTGTTTTCATAATACTGTGCAGTAACCAGTATTTGTGCTGAAGAGGAAACAGCCCAAGAACTTTCTGAGTCTTTTAATTTTTTACACAACTCGGGAAGTAGATTCAGCACAAATTTATCAACAAATAACCGTTGGCCACCTTCAGTGCTCATGTCTTGACCACTGTGGTCGATAAACGTTTCTTCAAACCTGGTGAAGAAATCAGACACTGTCTCATCTTTCTTCTGCTTACATGCGGATAGTTTATCCCAATTTACGCGCATCGCAGGCATTATAGTTTTCATGTAGGTAATAATTCGACCAGGGAGTTCTGCTACCAAAGGATCAGGTTTCGCGCCACCAACTTGGCCAGCATCTGCAGCAATGATATTAGCCCATGTGTTACCCAATTCTGCAGCGTGATCTACATTACGAATGGATCCCCATAAAGGCTGTGGAACAACATTCCCAAACAACATGTCTATGTCAGCCAAATTCATTACACATGATTCTGCAGTTTGTGATAACTCCTTGTAATAACCGGTAGGGTTTTTATGGGGGTCAGGCAATGTCTGTTTAAGCGCTAAGACCTCAGATCGCTTCCAAGGGACATGCACCCAAACACGCTGAAAATGAGCTGGGACAGCTGGATTAGCATTTAAATCAGCAGGTCTCCACACTGGAGGAACCTCACGCATTGGATATTGGCCCGCTTTTACCTTTTTCCCCACAGGGAGTTCCTGTTCGAAAAATGATTGCTGACAATCGCCATTTCTAAAGGACAGTAAAGTCGCAACTGCTTTATCTACATTGGGACCCACAATTGTACCTTTTTCAAAATCAAATCGCACTCGACACAATTCCTGTGGGTTTGGGTTTGCACCATTATCCTCCAATTCCTCACAGAGGAATTCACACATTTTGTCAAAGACATACCTCTGTGTTGGGGCATCCCATTGGTGAAAAACGGTAACAACTGATTCCACATTATAGAGTAAAGGGAAACCAATCCACCTACGCGCCAGATGATCTAACACCTCTTTCTCGTCAGGACCAGGCAGCTGACTGCGCAATTGCTTACGCTGTAAGGCAGGAGTCGCACTCGATGACCCAAAGAGAGGCGACATTAAACTAGTAACTACATTAGCTAGTCGTTGTCGTGCTGAAGGAGAAGTTGAGGCGAAAACGGGGGGATAGACAGAGGGAAGAAAAACAGATTCAGATACAGGTACCTGGGTAGTGTAAGAAGGAGCGTCAGGGGAAGCCGCTGGTGTGCTAGGCAAAGTCGCAGGAAGCGCGGGGGTAACAGGTAACAAGACTGGCGGCCCTTGAGAGGGCTGCACTACAGGGATAGGAGCCAGCTGAGGAGGAGCTGGCGGCTGTGGGAAGGCTTGCGGCATATTTACTGGAGGTTGCACATTTACAAGCTGTGGAGGTGCTGTGGCATTTTGCGCATACGGGGGTGGCGAACTTAGCAAATGGGACATTAGGGAGTCTTTCTCTTTCTCTTTTGTCTCATCTTGCACAAGGGGTGACAAAACAGGATAACATTTATCAATCCCTAGTTTGCGCTGTCTATGTGATTGCTCATTCATTTGTTCCTCCTCATTATCTTTAAATTGCACAGCTGCTTGCATAACTGACATACCTCTTTATCTCTTATTTCTTTTCGCTAGCTTAATTTCCTTCTGTTTGGCTTCCTTTCGCCATAGGCGGAAAGAATCAAACATCGCCGGCCGGGCTTTCTTTTTAAACAATTTCACTTCCAAATTATCTAAGATATCTGTATCGAAACTACCATTTTGGGGCCATTTTAAAACACCGTCCTTTCTAGTATATCGGATCCATACTTCATTATATGCGATGGGGCCCACGCCATGTTTTACATAAAGCTCATAAGTTGGAGTTCCAATTGGAGGAACCGGACATGAATCCTCTAACTGGAAATCCCTTCCACAACTCAAACAAAACAATCTTCCAAATACACTAGCACCAGGCATCTTTGCTCACTAGTCTAGTTCCAAACTTCAAAGGATTATCGATTACGATAGTCTCGTGAATACACGAGTCCTCTGGCTTTGGGGTTTGCAAACTCCAAATCAAAATTATCCCGAAGGATACCAAACAAATTGGGAGACGCTCCACTTATACTTAACTGAATATCGATGATCAATGGCGTCACCAGAAGACTCTCTCGATTGATTCGCTCTACCAAAATCGTCAAGGGTCCAAAACAGGGCGATTAATCAGGGCAGCAGTCCTTCTTAGCCGTCGGGACGCGGAGAACCTCACAGAAAAGACTTTCGGACCACGTCGACATGCAGGGGTCGATGAAGTGGCGGCCTTCCTCCAGAATTTCCACACGAAGCTCCTCACGAACCTCTGGCTTGGACCGGTACCGCTGAAATCGCGCCGAGTTGGGCGCCAAGTGAAGTACTGGGAATTTTAAGCCCAGCGGTGCAGGGGAACAAACCCTATGACTTCGGGTTCTTCCTGTTTCAGACCTACAGAAACACAGAGTCTTCTGGGTGAAGTCAAAGATCAGTTTATTGGCTGCAGACCAATTACAGGTATCCTAGAAGTAGAACAGCGTGTATGTTCTCAGGAGACTGCTAAAAATCACAGAAACGGGCTTCTCCTTAAATACAAAATATCATGCTTCAGGCATACATTCCTTGGTTTACGATATGGCCATATACATGTATACATTTCAAACGAAAAGGCAGAGTCATGATGACCATCCCACATTCCAGTTAAGCCAGCCCGCAATTATTTACCCAGCAAGGCTCAGATCCCACATCAGATATCGATAGGCCCCAATAAACATGAGCATCTCCTGTTTGGAAAACAAGCCATAAAGCAGGAACAGTCAGGTGCGAAAGAGATTAGCTGGAGGCTCGTGTTTAATGTAAAGGCTTTATGGTGTGTCAAGCCCTGATGCTAATCACAGGTGGCCAGAGGACGGGGAACTCGTGAGACCGGACTGACCTGGGGCAGCGGAGCCAAGCTGCCCAGGTCACAGAAAAGTCAAAGGAAAGCACATGTGCTCTAAAAGGCCTGTATTTACTTCATGCTATGTAGCCTATGTGAGGGCAACCATAAGATGGCCACCGCTCTAAGATGGAACCCACGTAGTGATGTATAATAACGTATACACAGTGCATTCATAGCTAAAACGTTACACAAAGCACTTGTACATACCGCATTAACCATTCGCGGTTCACTAATACCGGGATAGACAGGGGTAGGGCCCTGCCTCCTACGCGGTCCCAAATTCTAAAGTATGACAATTGCATGTTGGATGCTAACACACCAATGTGCCAACATGCACCACTCACACATTAGTTGTACATGCAAGTGAACATGTAGGAGTATGTCACTATACAGACAGCACATCTCTTGTGACTGACTCAGTACAGGTGTCCGGATGAAGGGATGGGCAGAGACTCATTTCACATGCTTGGGATGCATGCCAGCAACACACGCTATGATGTACTCATGTCCTGATGGGCAAGGCCACAATGGGGTGCATGGTGCACACTTGAACACAACGCAGGCTCACTCATAGCAAGTTCAATGCCATGGCACTGGGATGCCCTGAAAGTCAGTCAACACTGTCTCCTGTCACAGGGGCAGGGCATCCAGACAACAACAATATGCACTGACTCACAATCCTAGCTCAGGGGTAAAGCTGACTCTGCAGATGACCGGCGCACTTGCCCATCCCATGCAAACAACATATCCAGGACCCAGAAGACCCCACATCATGCAAATCATTCATATGAGTCTCAGCAAACACATATCCATGTACATTAACACATCACAGTCTGCCATGCATGTAAGCCAGCTGCATGAGGGACACAGTTGCATACACCATTGTGCGCTGTCAGATGATCACACACCTATATGTCACACAGGTCTTGTCTCCCACAGTCACATTGCAGATATCATGCTGACCCTCTGAATCATGGACACCCCAGTTGTACGTAGCAACAAGCCACACCCTAATGACACAGAGGCAGACACCTGAGGGCACATGTCACTAAGCACAACCTGCAATTTCATACACTGGATTGGGATTACAGAGTGTTTCTGAATGCCCTTGAGGGGGCATGACTGGGCAGAACTCAGTGAAACAGTGTTTTGCCCCGGACAGTAGTCAGGTGGCTAAGCAATTGTGACATACTTGATATACATACTCCTGATGCCCAAATATTGGAGTCCCCTGCTGCATGGTTTTGTTTGGAATACCCCAGAAACATGTTGCGAGTCAGACCAGCAATTGGTACACATCTTAAGGGCACACACGGTTCACATGTCAGATCTCAGGCATTGTGTAAACAATTGACCCACCCATGAAACACACAACAGAGTCACGGGAACTGATACTGACTGGTACCTGAAGCATAGCTGACTGCAGGGACACAGTGCCCTAGTGACACAAGCAACAGACTGTAGGGGCCACACCTGTGGTAGAGATGAGGAGGGTGCATCACACAAATGAGGGACCTGATTTTGGGACTACGTAATGTGGAAGTGTGACCAGGACAAAAGACTGCTATTTGCATGTCAGACATAGTACACAGATCAGGCATGGACTTACCCCCTTCCTGCTGCTGTCTGGCCTTCAGCAGCCTATCCAGGTCCGGTAAGACCACCGCCAGTATCCGGAGCATGTGGGGAGTCAGGGTCCGGTGTCTGCCCCTCCTGCGTGGAGGTGACAGCTTCAGCTGGACTCTAGCTATCCTCCGGGTCCAGCCCCGAAGGTCCTGCCACCTCTTCTGGCAGTTGCGGATGCGGCGCTTGTAGACCCCCACAGAACGAACAGCCCGGACGATGGTGAGCCAGATCTCCTGCTTCTGGTGGGCATCAACCTGTGAGGATGACAAATTGAAAAGTACATTAACACACATGCCCCAGATTTGTGCAGCACACAATTCGATATACATGTCATCATCACAAAGGGAAATAAATTACGCAGGTAGTGCAACCATGGGGAATGAAAACTCACATGCATGTCTGACATGTTAACAATGCCTGGATAGTTTAAGCTTGCAATAATGCACTTTGGCAGCAGGAAAACTATTCATTATATGTACCTACACACTTTGGTGGATGAAAGTAGTCAGTGAGAATGCTTGCCACTGGTGTACACACTGCTAGTCCTGCTAGTCAGACAACATGTATAATTAGGAAGGCAATGGACAGCACACTCACCTGCTCCCCTGGTGTCCCATAGAGCTTTCTGTACTCTGGAAGTAGCCCGTCCAGCAGGGCCCTCTCCAGAGTACGTGCCATAGCAGGAGCCAGAGGATTCATAGACAGCAGCAGTGGTAGCAGGGATGTGGTCCAGTAGCATGTAGTGCAGGCAAGTGAGCTCCCTGGGGGCAAGCCAGCCTTATATCTGTGCTGCAGAGGCAGACTCTGTGCCATGTGTCCCAAGTGATAGGTCCAACACAGTTGCATTCTATGAATCTGGCCAATCCATTCAAAAGTACGACTCGTACACGCCTTCCGCATCGTTCAAATCTTCACCTTCATGGAACACTTGAAATTGCAACATTGTTGTAGGCATCCAACTGAATTTGCAGTGCACAACTTGTACAAGTTTTGAATCCGCATCCGTCTCCATGACAGTCCTGAGCCAATGGGTGCGCCCGGCTCGTTCAACTGACTGTACAATGCGTATTTTGAACATACACATGCACCCGTCTCCGTACGATTCAATGGCCAAGGCGTACGCCTGTCTCGGACCATGCCTGATGCATGATAGTCACACGCGTCGGACCTCATTGGATTCAATGACAAAGCGTACGCACAACTCGGTCATGAACCTTGCAATGCGTACGCATTGTCACCCGCGTCGGACCTCATTGGATTCAATGACAAAGCGTACGCACGGCTCGGTCATGAACTGTGCAATGCGTACGCATTGTCACCCGCGTCGGACCTCATTGGATTCAATGACAAAGCGTATGCATGGCTCGGTCATGAACCGTGCAATGCGTACGCATTGTCACCCTCGTCGGACCTCATTAGTGTGACTATTAGACGGATGCAACACACATATACTGGCCATGGACACCTGCGCACACCTGCCACACTATAGCATTGGCCACACAGTATCCCATGGCATGTAAGGCTGCATTCCCTGGGTGTTTGAGGGGGCCACTGCTGTTTTTTTGTCTGGCACTTTGTGCAGCCACTCCCAGGCTGTTATCTTGTACAATGGGGCAGAGTCCTTTGTGTGTTGTGCACATTACCACTGTGATGTGCAATTGGACAGTAATGGGCATGAGTGAAGGCCACAGTGTCAGGTTGGATATGTTTAAGACATGTCGCATACACTTTGAGTCCTGGGGGTGATGGCATGTACCTCACAGTGAGACCTGTAGCCCCAATACTGATGTGCACCCACAGTCTGTGTGCATGTTGTGTCTCAGATGTGTCTGATCACATGTTACCAATGGGTGACAGTCTCCACATCCATGTGGTATATGCATCAACCTTGATGGGGTGTGTGTCTAAGAGACGTACATGTAGGGCCGGCAGGAACAACAGTAGTCACTACCTGTGGGACTTACGCTTGCCTTGTGGTGTGTACGTGCTACGCCATGTCCATTGCTGTGTTGATGTGGCAATGCAGGGAGCCTGGGTTTCTGCATGGCAAAAATCTGTGATGCCTGGGAGACATGAGTCCTCATTTGTCACTGGGGTGGGTTTTTTTAATGTTGCAGCAGCACATTGGTTGGGTGACACAGCCAGATGATTAGCCCATTGCACTACATGGCACTCATGTGGACATGTGGAATTGAGATGTGAGGTGGTGGTCTCGTAGGTGACATATGTGTCCATGACCAACAGCACACACCTCAGTACATTGTGTAATGTCATGAACTAGCATGTGATAGTGATCGTGGTCATGGCCACATGGGTGGATGTACTGACAATCTTCCTTTGTGCATCTCTGTACTGCAGGGCACCAGCTGTCCATCGTCCGTTCCCAGACCTTGCAACCATGCAGGAACGCGACAGCATCAGACGGTACCGCTTCACCAGGCCACTGATTGAGGAGTTGGCGCCACATCTGCTACCTGGCCGGACATACCCTACAGCACTGACCCCAGAGGTGAAGGTGATGGCAGCCCTGCACTTCTTTGCTACCGGTACCTTCCAGTACACTGTGGCTACTGCTGGTGGTATGTCGCAAACGATGTTTAGTCGGGTGCTACGCGATGTTTTGGAGGGGATGTTGCAATTCATCGACCTTTCTATCAAGTTCCCGAGCCAAGATGAACTCCCTGAAATTAAGGATGCCTTTTATACACTTGGGAGGATGCCAAACGTCATTGGATCCATTGACGGGACACATGTTGCCCTTATACCACCACAGGCACATGAGGAGGCACACCGGAACAGGAAGCACTACCATTCGATCAATGCTCTGGTGGTCTATCTTGCTGACATGTTGATCACACATGTGTGTGCACGGTTCCCTGGTTCGGCGCACGATGCCTACATTATGAAGAGTAGTCGCATTGCAACGCTGATGTCACAGATGCCAGCTCAGCATGCCTGGCTTGTCGGTGTGTACTGACTGTTTCTCATTGTGTGTGTTTTGTCAGTGTAGTATTCCGCACTCCTACAAAACTCAGCTACTTGTTCATTTTTTTGTATGTAGGTGACTCTGGATACCCAAACATGCCGTGGTTGCTGACACACCTCAGGAACCCTGTGACACCAGCCGAGATGCGCTACAATGAGGCACATGGTCGGAGCAGGAGGGTGATTGAGCGGACATTCGGCCTCCTGAAAAGCCGCTTTCGCTGCCTGCACAAGACCGGAGGGGCCCTCCCATATGAGCCTGCAAAGGTGTGCAAAATAATACTGGTCTGCGGCATGCTACACAACATGGCGGTGCGGAAGGAGGTGCCTCTCATCCAGGATGACGATGACGACGACCAACGTCCGGCACCTGTGGAGGATCCCGGCCTGGGCCAAGATGCCAGTGATGATGAAGATGATGGTGACGTCCGCTCCCAGCTCATCAACAACTTCTTCACCTGAATGTGAGTTTCCAGTGTTGTTATGTGAATGTATGGAGGTAGCCTGGAATGTGTTGAGCCAGCTCTGTTGCTGTCTGAGTGTGTCTGTGTGCCACTTGACTGGATGCGTGCTGTGATGTGTCCATTCAGGTTGTGTGAACTTCACAATAGGGTAGTACTGCTAACTAGTGTTTGTGTAGGTGTTTTGCAACATGTTTTGTGGATGTGTATTGCATTTCTCTCCTGTTCTACTGTGCTTTTGACTGTATCTTGTCTGTCCTTCCCAGGGTTCTTTGCCTGTTGTGTGGTCAACACTGACCCCCAACACCCAGAAGCCAACACAAGTGTGGAAGTTGACAATTCCCATCAACTGATGTACCACACATCCCTGGACTTCCATTCTCCAACACATTGTGAGCGTGTGTCCACTGTTACGTAGAATTACAGTGCAACTAGTGTGGAATAAACATGTTGCTGATGTGTAATGAACCTGTGCTACGCTTTGTTATGTGCGTTGTCTGTCTTCTCACATCTGAGTGACATCTGCTTACCTCACCTGTGGACTTGTTAACACTGACTGTGCTTGGTGTTGTGTCTGTGCATGCCAATGTGTTTCAGGTCAACATCATTGTGTGTAATGAGTAACATGGCCATGGTGAGTATGTTTTGTGTTGCCATAGTGGTGTGTCTCCCTCACATGTGTCACATCCCCATGACTCACCTTACGTTGGTCACATTGTTGCAGTATTTGGCATGCACTGTGTTGTGTAGCAGATCGACATCTCCCTGAACATGACAATTTGGAATCACAACAGAGGCAAGTATGGTGTACTGGTGAGTTTATTTACAAACATGTGTGAGTGAAGTGCACAGCATGGTGGGTGCTGTACAGTGGTTTGGGAATCCAAAGTTCACATTGGAGTTGGAAGTGCTGGTAGATGAAATGTCCAGAGTAAAGTCCACAGTCGTCTGTTACATTGGCCCAACATGAACCCTCCATGTAATGTGGGCGAGTTGCGTGCGATTGGACAAGGTGAACGGGTTGTGCACAAAGAACATTGTCCAGAACAGGTTTGGTGGCTCTGGGGGATGTGCTGGGACATCTGCCTCTCACATGTCCTTCTTCTGACGACCCCTCTTCTTGCGGGGGGAAATCCTCATGTGCAGGCCTCTGCGGTGCAGGGGACTCTCCGCCAGAGTCCTCCGCCCTCCCTGTGGCGCTGGCAGATGGTGTTGAGACAGATGTTGTGGGTACACAGGGGGTGTGGACAGGTTGGTGTTGATCTGGCGGAGGCATTGTAGTATGTCCCGATGCACCGCAGTGATGTCATCCCACTTCACCTCTATGCGGGCATGGTGGGCGACCTGCTCGTGTTGCATGTCCTTGAGGATCCCCACTACCTGGCCAAATCCTCCGGTGCTATCCTGGTACGCATCTAAGATGCGTGCCAGTTGGGGGTCATAATGCAGGCGTGCCCTGTGCCTCCCACCCCTCCCAGCACCCCTCTCCACACGGGCAGGACCAGCGGCGGTACGCACAGGTGACACTGGGACCCCTTGGGTGGTGTTGCTGGTGGTGTGGGCTGTAGGTTCCGGGGGGTCCTGTGTCCCTGTGCTGTGGGTGTTGATTGTCCTTGGTCTGTCCGTGTTGGCGGGGGTGCCCTGTCGGTCTCCAGATGCTGGAGGCGTGGGTACAGGGGGGGCAGATGTTGCTGCTGCTGGTGCTGCATGATGGCTCACACCGGAGGGTCCAGGTTGGTTGTCGTCATCCGAAGAGAACAGTGAGAGAGTCAGACCAGAGAGCTCAGTGTCCACCAGAGTCTGGGACTGGGTATCCTCGTCATTTGGTGCTGGGTGCCCAGCACGACCTGTGTTTGGAAGAGACACACAATGTGATTTATGTTTCTACATGCATCGTTGGTTCACAAACATGAAATTTTCTACTTTTCAAACAGATGCCTGCCTGTACACTGCTTTTTCCCAGCTTGTCACAGACAGAGTTTGATATTGTTGTTGACCATTTGCCAGCATGGCCTTGTACTCCCCACAACAGAGCCCAGTGTCAGACATCTTGTCAGTCCCTTCCCACTTCCTGTGAGGCGAGTATGTTTCAGTTTGATCTTGCTGGGCCATGTGGGTGGGTGTAGGTTGTCTGTGACTGCGACTCCCATCATACTCTTGGCTACACCCCCTTCCCAGCATGCCCATGCTTCCTCCCTCTTGACTCTGCTTCCCTGTGAGGGCATGTGACAGCAATGGCAAGTTGGCTGACTGTGAAATCCTGGTGTTTGTTTGGCTACAAGTCCCAGCATGGCCTTGTGCTCCCCACAACAGAGCCCAGTGTCAGACATCTTGTCAGTCCCTTTCCACTCCATGTGAGGCGAGTATGGTTCAGTTTGATCTTGCTGGGCCATGTGGGTGGGTGTAGGTTGTCTGTGACTGCGACTCCCATCATACTCTTGGCTACACCCCCCTTCCCAGCATGCCCATGCTTCCTCCCTCTTGACTCTGCTTCCCTGTGAGGGGGTGTGACAGCAATGGCAAGATGGCTGACTGTGTAGTCCTGATGTATGATGTTGGCCATTTGCCAGCATGGCCTTGTGCTCCCCACAACAGAGCCCAGTGTCAGACATCTTGTCAGTCCCTTCCCACTCCCTGTGAGGTGAGTATGTTTCAGTTTGATCTTGCTGGGCCATGTGGGTGTGTGTAGGTTGTCTGTGACTGCGACTCCCATCATACTCTTGGCTACACCCACCTTCCCAGCATGCCCATGCTTCCTCTCTCTTGACTCTGCTTCCCTGTGAGGGGGTGTGACATCAATGGCAAGATGGCTGACTGTGAAATCCTGGTGTTTGTTTGGCTACAAGTCCCAAGTGAGCCCCTGTGCTTCACACAGCAGCACCCACTACGGGGTATCTTTTGCTGATATTTCAATGAGGTGTGTGTCAATGCATTGTACCCGGTGAGTTGTGTGGAGTTTGTGTTGGGGGGAGTGTCTCCCCATGCTGAGTAGTATGGTCAGGGCTGTCAGTCCTCCTTCCCATCATGAAACGTGCTTCCATTGTAGGGCATGCAAGTTGTCTTTCAGGATGTCAGTCAGTGGTGTCCTGCTTCTGATTTGCACAAAAGCCCTAGCATTGCCTTGTGCTCCCCACAGCAGGACGCAGTGTCAGCCATCTTGTCAGTCATTTTCCACTGCCTGTGATGTGGGCATGTTTCAGAGGGGTCTTAATGGGCCAATCAGGAGGGGGGGCATTATCTGTGACTACAGGCCCCATCATGCTTTTGGCTACACTCACTTCACCTGCATCCCCACTATTCCTTCCTGACAGTCAGCTGCACTGTGAGGTGGTGTGTTTGTGGTGACAAACTGTCTGGCTGGGTGTATTTGGCTTAGTGCCACTGGCTTGCTCTATTTGTTTGTAGGTTGGTGCATGTCATGAAACAGTCCCCAGTCACTATCAGATGGCAGGTATTGTGTTTGAGTGACTGGCATACACATCTTGGGTTGATTATCTATTGGTTAGTGTAGCTTTGCTTGCGGTGCATGGTTTCACTGTCCCCTTGCCACACAATCTTGGGTATGTTGTTTGTGTACTCACCAGGCTCTGGGATGTCTGTTAGGCCATGGACGCTCTCTGGTGGTAGGATGTCCCGCACCTTCTCCTCCCAGGTCCTGAAGTAGACTGGTTTGGCAGGAGGGCCACCGCCGGTGCGCTGACTCAAGGCGTGATCTTTCTCGATGAGTTTCTTGACCCTCCTGCACACGTCATACCATCGGTTCTGGATATCGACCTTTGTGCGCAACGTTGGTGCTTGTGCGTTCACCTTGTCCACAATCCTCACCCACATCTTGGTTTTCTGTGAGATGGGGGTACTTTGAACCAATGTACCAAACAAATGTGGCTCTACTCTGATGATCTCTTCTACCAGCACTTCTAACTCACTATCTGTGAACTTTGGATTCTTCTTTGGAGGCATGGAGATGGGTGGTGGTGGTGGGCGATGTGTGTGTGAGGGTGCAAGTGATGTTGGTTTGGTGTTGGTTGTGCTGTGTGTATGTGTGTGTGCTTTTGTAGGAGGTGCTGATGGTGTGTGAGTTGTGTGATGGGTGAGTTGTGAGTGTGTCTATGGTTGCTGTGTACTGGTGTTTGCTGCTGGCTGTGTCTCCTGTTTGCAAGGGATGATGGTAGTTATTGTAGTCCTTTATATAGTTGGAGTTGTGGGTGTGTCTTTGTCCAATTTATTTTTTGGGGTATTTATTGGCTTAGTCATTGCTTGTTTGGTCCTTTTTTTGTCTTTTTTCCTTTGTGTTTTGTAGGCATGAAGGAGACGTTCATGTGACGGAAACGGACGCTGCTGTTGTCTCATGCGGGCTTCTCCTCCTTGTTCACGCTGCCTGTCTTCTGTGTTTGGTACGGGTCGTTCGCAGCGGTCTCTATTGCTTGTGTGCCAGGTTGTCTGTGCGTGTCGGTCGTGCGGCTTGGTCTCCGTGCGAGTCGGTCTGGTTTTACACACATTGCATCGTACTGCGCTAATCGTACATCGCGGGTACGGGTCGGTCGGGTTCATTCCGGGTTCGTGTTGGTCGGTGAAAATCGCGTCGGTTTTCCGGCCGGATCACTATTTTCCCTCCGGCTCGGTCGTACGGCTTGTATTCCGTACGTGTCGGTTGTAATTCATTTGCGTTGCATCGTACTGCACGGGTCGTACGGCGCTGGTCCGTGTCGGTCGGTTCGTTTTGCGGACTGAATCGGAATCGGCCCCTCAGTATTTAATTGGGGTAGGTGCTGGACACTAAATCTAAATACATTACTATTCCCACTCCAGTAAGTATCTAGGGGTCTATTACAATAGTGGGCAGATTGCCACCTCCCCTATGGCGGTGGCGATCCGCCAGCCATTCCTCCCCACCCATCTACCATTTCCCCCCACCATATTATGATGGCGGGGGGGACCCTGGCGAACGGAAAGACCGTCCACCGGTTTTCCGCCCATTGACGAGTCTACTGGGCGGAAAAGGGATATAATATGGTGGTGGTGTCTGCAAGACACCGTCATCCATATTATAATGCAGGCGGGGATGTGCCTTTCCATGGCGGCGTTGCTGCCATGGAAAGGCATGTGGTGTCTGCATGTGGGGGCCCGTTGCGGGCCCCCAGGGTGTTGAGGGTGGGGGTGCACATGGGAGGTACCTATGGTACCCCCCTACATTTGCATGCACAACGTGGCAGGCGCCGCGCGGTGCCTGCCACGTTGTGTATGCATATGCCTTTTTCACATTGCGGCGGGTGCTGCAGAAAGCATTACCGAAAATGCTGGATGCGCCCGCCTTTGTGGCGGGCGCATTCTAATCTGCATCACGGAACCGCCACACATATGGTGGGCGGTGGTGGGCGGTCCCTTTTGCCATTAAGAAAGTCCGCCCGCCATCATAATGGACCCCTTAATTGGGGTAGGTGCTGGACACTGAACCTAATTTCATTACTATTCCAACTCCAGTAAGTATTTATTTTGGGTAGGTGCTGGACACTAAACTTATTTAATTTACTATTCCCACTCCAGTCAGTATTTAATAGGGGTAGGTGCTGGACACTAAACCTCATTTAATTACTATTCCCACTACAATCAGTATTTAATTGGGGGTAGGTGCAGGACACTAAACTTAATTAATTTACTATTCCCACTCCAGTCTGTATTTAATTGGGGAAGTTGTTGGAAACTAAACGTAATTAATTTACTATTCCCACTTTTGTCAGTATTTAATAGGGGTAGGTGCTGGACACAAAACTTAATTAATTTACTGTTCCCACTCCAGTCAGTATTTAATTGTGGTAGGTGCTGGACACTAAACTTAATTAATTTACTATTCCCACTATAGTCACTATTCAATTAAAACATGTTCACACGTCTACATATATTTATAACATTATAAAAAAAAAAAAAAATAACATTTTATATTTGTATATTTTTAATTTCACATTTTTTTAAAAATTTCCCTAAATTCTTTTTTTTTTAAATTTTGTTTATACTATACATAATTATTTTTTTGTTTTCAAAAGTTAAATGTGTTGTATTTTCTGAAATAACCACCCTTATCTCCTATAAATCCAACATACCGCTCATAGATTTTACTTTGAAAATCGAAATTAATTTTAAAATAGTTTTTTTTTTACAATTTATATAAATTCAAATAATATTTTTTAAAACACTCTCCATCCTTATCCCCAATAAACCCAACATCCCACTCCTAAATTTTAATTTGAAATTCGAAATTAAATTTTAAATTCATAATTACATTTTTTAAATTTTAGCAAATGTCTTTTTAAAACACTCCCCACCCTTAGCCCCTATAAACCAACATCCCACTCCTAACATTTAATTAGAAATGTGAAATTAAATTAACAATTAATTCTTTAATTTTTCAATTTTATACAAATTAAATTCATTTTTTTTAAAACAAACACTCCCCACCCTTATTCCCTATAAACCCAACATCCCGCTACTAAATTTTAATTTGAAATTAAATTATAAATTCATACTTACATTTTTCAAATAAAAATAAATTATATATTTTTTAAAACACTCCCCACCCTTATCCCCTATAAACCCAACATCCCGCCCCTAAAATTTTATTTGAAATTCAAAATATAATTATAAATTCATACTTAAAATGTTCTAATTCATACAAATTAATTACATTTTTTTAAAACACTCCCCACCCTTATCCCCTACAAACCCAACTATAAACCCAAATATAAACCCCTATAAACCCAGCTCCTAAATTTTAATTTCAAATTTGAAATTTGATTATAAATTCATACTTAAAATTCAAAAATGTAAACAAATGAATCTTTTTTTTTAAACACTCCCCACCCTTATCCCCTATAATCCTGAAACAATATAAAAAAACATTTTTATTTTATAAATTGTAAAAAAAATGTACTACTTAACATTAACTATAAAATATTTGAAGAAACATACAAAAACGATATTTTGACATGTCGATATTTTTACTATCGGTATTACTAACATCGATATTCACCAAAACACCTCAAAACGATATTAACTACATCGATATACAGAACATCGATATTTCATACTCTAGATATTATGAACTCGATATTTCTGTACATCGATATAAAAAATGTGATATTGTGACTGTGCATCGTGTTTTACATTACTTACCTGTTATGATGGTTCTGACCGTGGCCCGATTGGCCTGGTCCTGTATATAATCCCCTGTGAATATTGCCTAGTGCCAGTTGGCACCGTGTAAATGTGTGATTATGATTCTAATGTGTTTATGAGACTACAAAGGCTATTTTTGATATAACCTTGTGTGGATTTTTTTTTGTAGTGTGCCTAGTGTGGTGCTGCTGTGAGTGTGTGTTGTGCAAACGCTTTACACATTGCCTCTGAGATAAGCCTGACTGCTCGTGCCAAGCTACCAAGGGGGTGAGCAGGGGTTATCATCAGTGTGCAACTCCCTTGCCCTGACTAGAGTGGTGGTTTCTGCCTGGCTTAGGCGCAAGCCCTAGCCAACCAGAAATCCAATTTCTAACACTTTACCTAAGCTATTTTGCGACATACACTGATTTTGACCTTTGAAGTTTTGGGCTAAGTAGAAGCCGAGCTCAATTCTAATTTCAAGCCAGGGTGAAAGAAACTAACACGTGAAGAACACGAGAAGAAAGTAAAAGGAAACTGAGTGGAAACAGAGGGGAAGGCCAACTGAAGTGATGAACTGCCGAGAAGAATTAAAATTAAAATTAAAATTAAATAAAAACGCGGTATGCACTAAATCTATGCGTCCTGAGGTACGTCTTATGCCCTACCTTAGGCTGGGTGTTGCTGGGGTGTGCAGTGAAAGCGGTCTGTGTAGCATGGATGCGGTTTGCGGCCACCTCACCTAACCCACTACTGGATTCGCCATAATTATTGTAACTAGAGCGCTCTTTGCAACCAATTAAGCGTATTTCAAGGGATTCCTCCATGAAAACATGATCTGCTCGACCTAACCAGACACAAGATAAGACTGATAAAATTGCCACACCAGACAGCCATGTGGTAGCACATCAGACACGTAGGAAACAGCCTCTTGTGTCAGAAAAGCAGTCTCGTCAACAGGTAGAGCCTTGGTACAATATGTCTCATCAGCACAAGGTTTATATTTCCTCCTTTGTCGTGCGTTTTTGTTAATTTGTCAGTATAATATGATGTTTTACTGTTTGGAGCCTAGTCTGCTGTAAGTCTGCTGTAAGTCTGCTGTAAGTCTGCTTGATCTCTCGGCAGCCTTTGACACGGTCGATCACAACATCTTGATCGACCGTGTCACAGCCATGGGCATAAAGGGCAAGGCTGCGGAGCTTCTGGCTTCTTTCCTGGCTAACAGAGAACAGTCAGTAAAGATGGGGAATTTCTATTCACCAACGTTTGTGCTGCCTTGCGGAGTCCCCCAGGGATCCTCGCTGAGTCCGACACTTTTTAACATCTATGTGTCGGACTTGGCGAGGGTCATTAAAACCCACGGAATGGGAGTGACTTCGTACGCCGACGATACCCAGTTGGTGTTGGCAGTGCATAAAAACGGGACCGAAGTGGCAGCCAACTTTCAGACGGGCATGAGAGCCATCAGTCATTGGATGGACAGTAATTGTCTAAAGCTGAACACCGATAAGACCGAGGTAATGGTGTTTGGAGACCTAAAACCATCTTGGTCTCCGATCTGGTGGCCACCGGAAATGGGCAACCCACCCATCCCAGTCTCAAAGGTCAGAAACCTAGGAGTGTTGTTTGACAACAAACTAAGTTTCACTAATCATGCCAATGCAGTAGTCTCCTCTTCCTTTTTTACGCTACGGAAAGTGAAAAAGTTACTACCTTACCTTCCCCTGTCTGCAGGGAAAACCCTGATGTCCTCCTTGGTGCTATCCAAGGTGGGCTACTGTAATGGGCTTCTGCTGAATGCTCAGGAGCAGGTCTTCAAAAAGTTACAAATGGTGCAGAACGCCGCTGCACGAATCTTGACCAAAACTCCCAAGTTCGCGCCTATTTCATCCGTCGTCTACCAACTGCACTGGCTCCCTGTAAAAAAAAGAACAAAATTCAAGGCTTTGTGTATTATATACAAGGCACTGAATAGCCAAGGACCCGACTTTTTTAGGGAATCACTGCAGCTGTATGTTCCCAAGAGAGCGTTAAGATCTGCCTCATCCGCATCCCTATGCATTCAACGAGTGAGAACAGTCACTTGGGGAGACAGACGTTTCTTGGTAGCTGCCTCGAGGCTCTGGAACTCCTTGCCCCATCACATAAAAAACAGCTCTTCACTGCTGCTCTTCAGAAAGCAAGTGAAGACTTGGTTATTCACTCAATAATGCACAGGAAGTGCCTCTCTGTCTGCCCAGCGCCGAGACACCATTCGTGGTATTTGTTCGCGCTCTAAAAGTTTAGAAAATAAATAAATAAATAAATAAATAAGTCTTGGATGTATTTTATTAGTGCATTTTTCACATTTTCATTTTCTCTGTGCTAGAAATTTTCTTTATTATTTTAGGGGTTTGTAAATGTGGTTATTTTTTTGGCTGCATGTGCCTGTTGGTGGCTAATGTTAGGTGGCTCCAGTAGTCCAGACTCATGTGGCCAGCCATTGTCCTTCGTTCTCATTTATGTTCTTCCCCATGCCTGCCATTTTGTGTGTTCATGTGAGATGGTTGATTAATTGTTCTTTTTAAAAGTATTTTGCAGGGGTAATTCTTACCCAGTACCGTAAATGTAGTAAATGTAGTTTGTGTTTGCTGCTTTTTAAAATGTACTTTAAAGCTTCACTGTCTCTATGTTGCTGTACTGTTTTTCTTGGTTGAATTATTTTCATTACTTTATTGGTTCTGCTTTATTGGTGGTATGTAAGGGACAACAAATGGTCCGAGTGATATTTTGGGCTGTTATGTGTGCAATACCTTTGCTGCATTGCTTAAAGTGTGTATTGGCTGAGGGGAAGGAGGGGGAATGAGGGGCTCATGCCTCTTTCTTTGTTGGCCATGTGGGTGACCCCCATTTTGTGAAGCGAGTGTATGTGTGTGTCTCATAGGCAGCCATTGTGTCTTTATTCTCCATGTTTCTTTTTTTGCTTGTCACGTGGTGACTGCTATTTTTTAGAGCCAGTGTGTATGTTTTCTTTATAGGTAGCCGTTTTGTCTTTGTTTTCCATGCTTCCTCCGTTGCTGGTGATGTATGGCTACCACCATTTTGTGAAGCCACTGTGTGTGGTATAGGCAGTCATTTTATATTTGTTCGCCATGCTTCCTCATTTGCTGACCATGTAGTTACCACCATTTTGTGGATCCTTATGTGTTTCTAATTATTAATCATTTATTCTACGATTAAAAGCCTTTTGCTAGGAGCATTGACTGTTATGGTCCTTTGAAAGCCCGTATTATTTTTCTTCATTTTTTGTCCTTTCTCGTTTTTCCTGTTATATGGATTGGTGTTTCTGGCTAAATGTAGTAGTCTGCAGTACACACTTGTTTTTAATCAATGTAATCGGTTTCTGCCAGCCTTCCCTGCCTCCCATATGGGTTCCATTGGCAATGGAGCAACACCAGGTATTTAATTATGAATCTATTTGAATTTTGCCTGGCTCATCCCAAGCCTCCATAAGGTCTGCATGGGCCCTAGAGGGATACCAGTTTTTTAAATTAATGTATTCACTTTTGGTCTCCCCCATCTGGCGTTGGTAGGGGCCCCATGGGCCCTGGAGGGACGCCAGGTATTTTCTTTATTAGTTGTTTTGATTTATGGAGAGAAGTCCATAAATTAGCTGTCACCACAATTTAGAAACCTCTCTGCTAAGAACTTTCTATTCATGCTGTGGACCAAACATAGAAGAAATAAAGAAAATGGGCCCAAAGAAGCAGGATTCTTCCAGGAAAGTAAAGAGTGAGGAGAAGAAATCTGTTGCCACCACAGCATCAAGCCCTCATTCTTTGTTCAGCAACACAGTATACCTGGTGCACCCTCTCATGAGCAGGAAGATGCTGGGAGGAAGATTACCCCTGGATTAATAAATGTATCAACACCATTTAAACCTAAGATGTCTGTCAATGCTACAGTGCCTGCAGTCACGGCTGAGAGCAGTAAAGCCAAAGTCAAATTGTTCTAGCAGCAAATCAAATCTTCACTGGAAACTCAATGGCAACTACAGTTAGCTACACCCTATCTTCCAGAGGTAGGAACAGAGCAGCTTGCTGCAGGTCAGGATGTTTTGACTGCTCTTCCTTTAGACGCATTATCTTTACTATCTTCCCCGAGAAAAACAAAGGGAGCACTCTCCCATCTTTTCCAAGCCCCCATCAGGTGATTATGACATGGATTCGATTCCTGTCCCCTGCCATGGGACACAAGGGAAAAGGAAGGTTACTGAAAGCCTTGGAAGTGAGGAAGATGAACCAGTGATTGTTTATGTGTATGGTGGCACAGGTAAGTGAAGATGACACATATTAAACCTGCTCTCGCTCACAAAAAATCCCGAAGACACTAGATGCTGTTTCCAGGAAGGCATGAAGAACGTGGCAGCCTGAATGAAGGATAGCTGCTTGAAGCTAAAGTCAGAGAAGGCCGAGGTCCTCATCCTCGGCCCCTGCACCTCTGCCTGGGACAACACCTGGTGGCCCTCTGCCCTCGGGAGCCCACCCACCCCTACTGACCACGCTCGGAACCTCGCCATCATCCTTGACTCCTCCCTCTCCATGAACCGCCAGATCAACGCCGTGACCTCCACCAGTTTCAACTGCCTCCACATCCTCTGTAAGAACTTCAAGTGCATCCCCCCCGACCGTAGCCCACGCACTCATTACCAGCAGACTGGACTACGGCTACGCCCTCTATGCCGGAATCAACAAATCTCTCCTGCACAGACTCCAGACCATCCAGAACGCCACAGCCAGACTTGTCCTCGGGACACCGCGCCATGAGCACATGACCCAAAACCTACGAGGCCTCCACTGGCTCCCCATCGAGAAGAGGGTTACCTTCAAACTCCTCAACCCCGCTTACAAATCCCTCCACAACATCGGACTCAAATACCTCAACGAGAGAGTATCCTTCCACTTACCCAAGAGGAACCTCCGCTCCGCCGACCTCGCCCTGGCAGAAGTCCCCCGCATCCGCAGAAGCAGAACCGGCAGGAGAGCTTTCTCCTACATCGCAGCCAAAATCTGGAATGAGCTCCCAGTGAACATCAGACGCTCCCTGTCCCTGCACACGTTCAGGAAGGACCTCAAGACCTGGCTTTTCGACTGACCCAGAGCCGCCACCCCCTCCCCCCAGCACCTGAGACCCTCACGGGTGAGTAGCGCGCTATATTAACCCCTGATTGATTGCTCTTAGTCATGTAGTACCACCAACACCACCAGCTTCCACTTTTTCATGAACACCAAGACCTGGTGCGACCACGGTCCCTACCTCAGCTCACCCTAGGGAAAGGCAACACAATCACCTAGCTTTACCCCAACAATTTCTACTGGTTTTGTCTCTATAAGGAAGCCCTCCACCTCAGTTTGGGACTTTTTTAAACATAGGCCAAAAGAGGACCACATTGTGTATTGCACAGTTTACGGCAAACCAGTGTGTCATGGGAAGCCAGGTGGGCATTATGGTACCAGAGGGACCAACTGGCCCATCTGAAAAACTAACATGCAATTGTGCGGGAGAAAGACCTCAAAATAATAGTTGCTGCTGAGAGAAAAGAAGTCTTCTTGAGTGGCAGATCCTAAGTGGCTGTTGTGGACATGTTGATGGCAAACTTAAGCTTTTTTTTATTGTTTGGGCAACCGAACATTCTGATTACTTTCAGTTAATAGCCTTGTATTGGTGGTACTAGATTTGCCCAAAATAAAAAGTACTCCGGTTATGTTTCGCAGTCTGACTCCTTGCACATGATGTTTGCCTTGACTCTCAAATATTGGAATTTTCTTTTCTCATTCAACAGGCCTTATTTTTGGAAAGGAAGTGGAGCCCCCATGGCACTCCTCCTTCCGAGACTGACAATGCCACAAAAATGCTGTCATGCCGTTTGTATCCAATATAATTTTTCTTAGCGTTTAAGAAATGTTTTGGAACTGTGCGTATTTAGAAATGTTTTGGAACTGTGCATATTGTTGACATTTTGGATTCCAGCCAAGATGACCATAATTAACTTGGGAGTCTTTTGGCTGCTAATAATTGTTTGAGTAGGTTAACTTAATTGGTGTCTTCCTTTCATGACACATTGGTCATGCTCATGGACTTGCTGAATGCTGCTTCCTTACATATAGGTGCAGATTCCGATCCTGTACAACCCGGGTACAAATGGTCGTACGGAGCGTTTGCTCCGTACGACTCGTACCCGGGAATTCCACCGTACAAACCAGCAAGTACGATTCGTACAGAAATACCTTTCCGTCCGAATCGTAGAAAACACTGTGCGGCTAAAAAATACATACAATTCCGATCCTGGACAGTGCGTACGCGACGTCCGCATGGAGTCAGGCAGCGTTTTACGGACCAGCAAGTACGATTCTTACCCACAGCACTCCGCACGGTTATATTTTTACGGGAGCCAAAAAGTGCCGGAAAAGCTAAGTACGCTGCGATGCACGAGGAAAAGGGGGCCCGGTACGCGCCGTACCCCCACCCCCGTATGTACGTGCCATACCCCAAGCCCCCCCGTATGTACGCGCCGTACCCCCAGCCCCCCCGTATGTACGTGCCGTACCCCCAGCCCCCCGTATGTACGTGCCGTACCCCCAGCCCCCTGTATGTACGCGCCGTACCCCCAGCCCCCCGTATGTACGTGCCATACCCCCAGCCCCACGTATGTATGTGCCGTACCCCAGCCCCCGTATGAACGCGCCGTACCCCCAGCCCCCGTATGTACGTGCCGTACCCCCAGCCCCCCTGTATGTACGCGCTGTACCCCCACCCCCATATGTACGTGCCGTACCCAGGTAGCGCTGGGGGTACGGCGCGTACATACGGGGGTGGGGGTACGGTGCGTACATACGGGGGGGCTGGGGGTATGGCATGTACATATGGGGGGCTGAGGGTACAGCGCGTACATAAGGGGGGCTGGGGGTACGGCACGTACATACGGGGGGGCTGGGGGTACAGCACATACAGACGGGGGGCTGGGGGTATGGCGCGTACATATGGGGGGCTGGGGGTACGGCGCGTACAGACGGGGGGGCTGGGGGTACGGCGCGTACAGACGGGGGGGCTGGGGGTACTGCACGTGCATACAGGGGTGGGGGTACCGCGCGTACATACGGGGGCTGGGGGTACGGCGCATACATACGGGGGCTGGGGGTACGGCGCGTACATACGGGGGGCTGGGGGTACGGTGCAGATGTACGCGGGAGGGGTGGGAGGCTGGGGGGGCGTACGACTCGTACCCTGGGCACAAGTATACCCGGGGTAGGGGTCGTGCAAAGTTCGCTCCGTATGGGACGTTTTCCATACGCTTGTGTATTCGGGACGCCGGTACGGATCGGACTTGTGCGCTCGGACTTCAGTTTTACGACTCGTACGTAAAACTGTCCGGGGACGTCTCGTAGACTTTTCCCGAGGTCATTCGTATGTATTTTTCATGTACGAATCGTACTTCGCCGTTTGTACGGGACTTGTACGATTCGTACGTAAAAAAATACGGATACGAGTCGGACGGTAAATTTTTTTAACGGATCGGAATCGGCACCTTAATGTTTTCCACAATTCCTATAACACATCCAATCATCGATTCCTTAACTCTTTCCCCCCAAGTTATGAGATCTGTTATGCTGTTATCTATTTTTACTATCAATAGATCTCACACCTGGGGGGAAGGAGGCCTATGTGGTGTAAATAGCACCAAACAGTTACAGAGTGAGGTTGCAAAAATTGCTAATTTGCCCACTCCAGTCCCATGTCCTTGCCAGAAAGGGACATCATAATTCACAGAATAAATTACAACAATTGTAGGCCAAAGAGAGGCAGTGTACACCTTTCCCCAATGTAGTCCCCACATATAATCAATCTATATGTTATTTCTATTGAAGATAACACCCACCTGAGACTTAATGGTTATTAAATTACTTTACCAAATAACTCTGTGCCCTATGTTGAATTATGCTGTTCTCTGTCTCTAATGTTTAGTTCCATTTTGCAGAAAGAGAACCCTTTGGCTGGTTCACCTGCTTCATTCAGAGTAAAAAGAACCTTGTTTTCTGTGATGTCTTCCCTGTTTGGGCCTGTTAGAGCCACCAGCAGTAAGGCCCTTTGGCAACCCACCTGCATCAAGGTATTGGGCTTCTTGTGGGAGTTAGCAGACAACAGAGACGGAGGGAATGGTTGGGCTCAGAGTTGGTAATTTGACACCTCTATTTTATGGGTTGTAACTTGAGGATGTTTTCTTTAGTGGTGAATGCAGAGAGTTGGGTAGTTAGTAAATAGATATTGCTGATACGTAGGTGGGTGTTTCTTAAGTAGTATTGACCCAATAAGGGGGTGGAAGGGTTGGAAGTAGTCAGTTTTTCAACACTGGTTGCAGGAGGGTGGACCAGAGGAGGAAGCATGGTAAGGGAACTCATGTAGAGAGGGACTAGGGGGCCTACAATGGGGATAGACAGTAGTACAATTTGTTTGTGTTGGGACAGGTGCAGCGCTCAGCCTCTGTTGGAAAGTGCTATGTAGGTTGAACTTTGTATTTTAATTAACAAGGATGCCTCATGTTTTCTAGATTGTTCTAGAAACACAGAGTTCAGTTTTATAGACCGAATGGCCCCAAGTTCTCAGTCAAGTCAAGTAAAAAGTTACTTTATTCGCTTTATTACACTATATCATAAAACGTCATAAAAAATAAACAGTTCAGGGGAGCCTCTTTTACCTTCCTGCCTTGCCGCACCAGCTGATCCTTTCCTTGCCGGCCCAGAGGGGCCGCAATGGGCCTTGATGGATGGGCCATATTGCCATAAGGGCTCGCGGGGTATCCAGCAGTGCGGGACGCGCGAAGGGCGTTCCTGTACTCTATACGGGCCCGTCTTACCCTGTCATAGTTCGGATGAGGCTGGGTTGGACCACCCTCCTAAATTCTGCCGTTGGGGATCAGCAAGGACATTTGAGGTACTGTCCATCATCTGTTTGGTGTAAAGTTTTTATTTTGAGGCCTAAGGACTACTGTTATTATTACCACTACTATCGCTGATCAGACCCACTGCAATACATGAGCATGGGCAACAGGAAGGGGATACCTGGTGTCCCGAGCGTGCCACCACCGCCAGTGCTCGCTCAACTATCGATAACTATTGAAACTGGGCTGTGGATATGGACTCAAACGACATAAGATTGGTGGTGCGACGCCTTTCTTTCAGCACAGTGGATCGTGCTCTACCCTTGCCCCAGCCTAAAAATCAAAGTCATCTAGAGCCCCCACAGTTGAGTACATCCGGCCTAAACGAATATGCTCACACAGGGGAGATGGCCCATGTTACCAATGTCACTAATGTAACGATGGCCTGTCCGGGTGGTGTGTCACACTTACCAGCAATAGTAAGGGAGTTGACCATAGAGACCAACATTGTGGCCTGGATTCAGAGAGCAGTCCTAAACCCAAATGCAGGAGAAAAATCGCTAAACCTAAAGCAAATATTGCCAAGGGTAAACCGGCAATTTGAAATAGGCATAGCTATGAGGAAGTGCCAGTGCCAGCATCTTCCATTGCTGAAGATACTTGGAATCAACTAAGTAGCCATATAGGCGACCTATTGGATTCTAAAGTACGACCTATTATTGATCACCTAGCACTAATTGAAGACAAACTAGTGAAGTCAATTGCCCCTAGGGCAATTACTTGCTCCCAGGAGAGCCAGTACACCTTATCCCACCCCAAATCAGATCCTCAACCACGGAGATGGAGCAGTTAATCAAGCCTCTGTACCAGACTTTAGTTTGTCTCCAAATATATCTGCTCGGGGTAACGAGGTGTTTCCCACAGATAAACAAGTTGCCAAACAAGCGAAAATATGTAATTCCAGCTCAGATTCCCTTCCTGTGATTGATCTACCCCCCCCCGCATCTGCTCCCTTTGTCATTGTCTTGGCGTATGTTCCTAGACTTCCAGCTGGCAGCACGGAATTCACAAGGGGACTCATGAATAAAACTATACACTGGCTGAATGCTAATGTAACTGGTCACTGGAATATATCTAATGAGTTATTGTTGGCTAGACTTGTGGAAAATTGGTGGGAGGGTAAAGGTTACAATGGTGATGATATTTTGGTTAATTTACATAACCCTATGGTTGTTCAGGATATATTGTGTCAAGCTATTGTAGGAATGGTCAAGACCAGCACAGTCAAGATATTGCATTTTGCCACTCCATTCTGTAACATTGATGGGTCAAGTGATTTAAAGAGTGTATCCTGTAGACCTTTCCTTCAACCAACAGTACCCCTGAAAAATAGATTTACTGTTCTATTTGGGTTGAAGGATAACGATTAACAGTGCAGTAAGGAGCGTGACTGCTCCAGTGTTCTGGAAATGGGTGGGGATGCCTATAGGACAACTTCTGTTGCCCAAGCGACTACCAACCCAGCACAGAATCATCCCCCTAAAGGGATAGTAGCGAGTAGCTCGATGGCAGAAGGTGGTGTAGAAGGTGGTGCAGACTTTGCATGTATTAACGTTTTAAGCTGGAATAATGCAGGTCTAGCTTCCAAAATACTGATTGAAGGCTGGCAATCTTTTATTTTAAATTATGAAATCGATTTTATGCAGGAAACTTGGTACCAGAAGGAGATAGCCTTTGATGGAGTTACGTGCTTCAGTCTGCCAGCAGTACCGTCGCCTGCGGGTAGAGCCAAAGGGGGTAGACCGCTTTGTTCAAAGTCAATATTGGCTGTTCTGTTTCTCCTCTTTTCTTGGATCAGGGTGAGGCACAGGTCTTTCGTCTTAGCTGGCATTGTGGTTCCGTGAATTCTGAACCCGTTCAAATAAAGGTTGTCGTATCATGACGATTTTGGTATCAGCGAACCGCAAATGACGAGTGCGGTATGCATGAGTGTTTTCGTCATGTTACACCGATGGATTCATTATGTATTTGAAGATTTCGTTCTGAACCATGGGTTCCATTTTGTGCATAGCAGCCATTTTGTGGTTGCCCTCACATAGGCTGATGACTTTAGCTGACTTTTGAATGACCTGAGTGAACTGACCCTGTTGCCTGAAGCTGACCTCGTTGAGCCAGTTCCTTGTTAGGCAGCTGGTCAGATAGAGATCAAAGAACAGGAGATTGTAAAGTTTGGTATGCACATACACACCCCTTATCCTACCTCTCATCTGTTTCTGTTCCTGCTTTTATGGTCTATTTACGATGGGGAGGTGACCATTTTTATTATGGGTTTGTCCAGCTTGTCTAAAGAAGAATATTGGTTTTGTCCGGTTTTTTACCTTTGTCAACTGTAACCTTTATGAAACCCTGTAATTATAATGTTTCGCCCATATCCTGCTAAAACCCCAAAGGCTACTCACCTGTTGCCTCTCTAGCTTTTTCATTTGTTTAGGAATGTGACTGGTACAACTCCCTTGCATGCCTAGGGCATAATAAATGGTATAAAAGGTCTGAGCTAAGACCATTCTGGAGACTGCCTCTTTCAGTTGCTATAGGTCAGCTTCTGGGAGACGTAGTCTCACTCATTTGAGTTTAATAAAGATGTCTTTTCATATTTCAGCTTCTTTGCCAAGTTCTTTGTTATATTACCCTGAGAATGAAAATTTTTAAATACCACAGATGGCGCAGCCAACGCGGGGCTCATCAGAGAAGTGACTTTCTGTGGGAGTGATCTTGTCAGGAGACTAAAATCTACTGAGGAGGACAGAACAGGATTCTACCAAGAAGGTACTCTGTGCGCAGGGATGCTGGAGATTCTTTGATTATGCAGCCCAGTATATTTCTGATCTTCCTGATTTTGATCCTCCACATGATGTCACTCCTGACTGAGAACCTTTTTGGCGAGAGTATTATAAAAGACCGTTAGGTCATGTAGAACTTGACAGTTAGAATTTGGATAACCTTTTGATTAGTAAAAAGTAAGAGTTAAGTATAAGTGGGCTGCTCCCAGTCCTTTGGTTCTTTGATTTGGTTATCGCAATTACCAAAGCCGAGGGGTTGGTTTCTTGGTTTTTTATTTGGTCATTGCAATTACCATAGCTAGGGTCTCGTATATTTGCGAGTGTATTGGTAGAGATAACCCCTTGAAGTTTGAAGCTAGATTAGTGAGCTATAAGATGCCTGTTCTTAGCAAATTTGGAAATGTAGCTTTGGAACTTTGGAATTTGCGTTGGCCAACTTTTGGTTTGTATAGGTTTGGATATGCGAATTGCAATTTGTGTAGGCAGGTAATGAGGAGATATTTCTCCATTTGGTTTAGTTGAACGGTGCACGTACGAAAAGTACCTTAAGCACCACTTTGATTATAATACTTGCGTTTTCCGCAGTATTTTTGGCATGCCTGTTTGTAAGCTCACATGGGAAAATGTGTTGCTTTTTTGGAAGGTACCATAGTGTGATATGAAGTAAATTAGCCGCCCCTTCCCCCCCCTAGCGGGAAATATCTAAATAGGTTAGATTTAAAAACATATTTCTTCCTTGGTGATTTTGTATCCCCAGGGAATTAAAATATGACATAATACAAAACAAGGATCTGTGAGGCTGTTTTTTGCAGCTTTTTTAGAAAACTATTAAAAAAAAAAAAGTTTTTTTCTTGTAAATATGACTTACAACTAGTAACAAATGGTTTGGTTTAAGCACAGTCTGTGGGCTGTCCCTTGTTTCTGTCCTAAGTGTTGGCTTATGGGTTAAAATGTGTGTTTAAATGTCTATTTGGTTTGTGGGTTTTTTCCCATTTGTGTAACTTCTGTAAGTAAATTGCGACGGCGCTATTTATGAAAAATGGCTAAAGCGCGCTGTAGTTTGTGTCCTGAGTGTTTGACCCCTTTCTGTTTATGTCTGAAATGAGCTCAATGTTTGTTTGTGGGTCTTCTTGATGTTTTCAGTCTGCTAAGTAAAATGTTGGTTAATTAATATTAAGTAGAAACTTAGAAAAAAATCCAGAAATGAACCATGTGATGTGCTAAAATAGCTATATGTTGCTCTTTAATTTATAGAATGAGCAATTGTGCACATATACAAAACTGCCGTTAAATGCTTAAAGGATGAAATTAGAAACACATTCAATAGATATAAATAAGGCCCCAAAAACGAAATTATCTATTTTTGCAAAAGTAAATAAATTTACAGCATTTTCCTTAGATGCATTGTATTAGATGTTCACAGGCAAATTTTCAGCTGCAGTATATTTGATAGGAATGTTCATTCAGCCAGCACTTTCCCAGTTAAACACGGGTGGAATTTTGCATATAACCGTCCTTTTAAATGAAAGTGGCGCAAAAATGTGACGCGTTTCAAGTTGGGCTTATGCGCTTAGGCTTGTGAGTTAATGTGTCCAAAATGATAGGCAAGGGATGCAGCTTGCTTTTTATATGCGGAATTATCACAAAAACGAATAATTGGTTTTTTTTAAAGAAAATTATTTTTGTTTTTAAAGAAAATTATTAATCATGGAAAAATTATTTAAAAAAAAAATAAGTGGTTTTTAAAATCGTTTTTTGATATTTATAAAGCTTAATACTCATACTATGACCTCCTAGCATTAAAATTTGATTTAAGTTGTGTTGCATCACTAAAATGACAAGCATTCGTGTGTACAATTTTCCCTTGGCGCAGGCGCAAACAAGCTCATTTTTATAAAGTATAAGTTATTATTTCCAATGCCTGACTCATGGGTTATGTAATAGACATTCTGGTAATGCATATTATGCAAGAAAATTGTAGGATATTCGTTTTTTAATGCCTAAAATATCAAAGTCGAATTTGGGTAAAAGCACTGTTTAAACTGCATTTTCTTTCATTCAGAGTACTTTTTAAAGTGTCTCAGGCTTCAGTAAATGCATACATTTAGGTTTGATATATATTTACAGGTTGTGCCTTCTTATGATTCAATGAGTCAATGTGCCAGTACAAAGGCTTGTTTTAATATCAGGGTTGAAGGTTCTAACTTCAGCTGGGCCCACTGAGACGTTCATTCATTTGAGGTTGATGAAATGTGTACCATTGCATAGGATTGCAACAAGCATTTATTCTAAAAACTGGTATGTGTGTTATTAAGTTTTGTGAATTATTCACAGTAAATGTAGTTTAATAATCTGGGAATAGAGATAATTTTTTTTTAGCGCCTAAAAAGGAGAAATAATTTTTCAAAATAGAGTGAATTATTGCAAGTTAGGAGGAATTAGGAAGGCCTTCTGGCTTTGACAAATTCAGAGTGGCAGAAGCTGGGGGCTAGGAGAGCTGCAGAGGCTGGCTCAAGTCGCGCTGCTGAGATGCTATCTTTAGTTTTCCTGTAAACAATGGAGGAGGCTGTCATGTTGACACTTGTGACCTTTTAAATTAGGGCCTTGTCTCTGTGAAATGCAGAATGACCTTACGGGCCTCTAAAAAGTGGGGTTTCTGGTTATTCCATAAGAACATCAATAAAATTAAAGAACTTAATTCCAAAGGGAAAATATAGAAAAAGGGTGTCTTTGAAAGTCCAAACATCATGTTAAATGCTTTGCAGAACTGATACATTTGTGTCTCCGCTCTAAAAAAATAAAATGATGCCTGCTAGTTGCTTTTATTTGACAGAAAACGAAGTGTTGCATTAAGTCTTAGACAGAAAATAAGATGCAGCCCTTTTCTAAAATTTTGAAGGCTACATGCCTAAGTGAGAACGATTTGCCAATTAAGAATTATTTTTCACAGTGGAAATTGTAGGTGCCAAATTAATATGGAGTGTCAGTGTAACAATTTTTACTTTTAGAAAGGTAAAACTACGGTGGCTTGATGTTGCAAGGTGACTGACAAGAGGGTAACAGTTAAGTAATGGAAATTTATTTTTGTGTATTTGGGCCTATCATGAATTGTTCTTGCTGGTCCTGTATGTTAGAAGAGAAACAGTAAAGTTATATTTAACAGCAGATTTCCATTGCCTGGTGATCTACTGTCAAAAGGAGGGTAAGGATTTTAAACCTGACAAATTAAACAGGCCCAAATATTGGGTGTTGGGCTGCAGGTTTACAGTGCATAAAGTACACGACATGGTGTTGTGTGTCACCGCGTATTCACATATGCTATTGTTTTGTCTACGCTTTTTGTGCTTGATATACAGCAAGTATATCTGATGGCTTGACGTTTTGTGCGTTTATTATTATTTTTTTTTTATGCATGTTTTTTTTTTTTTTTGTTGCTGCTTTTGATACTATTACAAGTTTACCTGTGTTGTGAAGGGATATACATGACGATGTGTATCGCTACGCAACAGTTGGTTGAACTTGTTCTGGTTACTAAATTCCACAGATAATGATATTTCATGCTGTGAATATAAGAGACAACACTTCACCAGTGCATGTCTATTTGGCTATAATGGTATTGAAGGAAAATAAAAAGAGATATACAGGATCAAAATGTGTCACTTGCTCCCTCTTCCCTTAAAGGAACAGGCAGCCCTAAAATTATGTATCCTGATTGGACGTAAGGATAAAATTATAGATCTGTGACTCTTGTACATGGTGACCTAAATTCTATATTACATTACTCAGTTTTGTTCTGCTTCCTAAGTAGTGTATGGCTTTCTACCATAAAGGAAACCCGGTTTCATTTTTCCCTGAAGAAGGAACTGGAACATTACCTAGGATTATCGTATATGGTGTAGTCGCCAGCGGTAGAGTTAAAATTTGTGTAACTTTGGCCTTTTGTGTATCACCCGTACTCTTGGTGTTGTGTCATATGCCTGACTATCACCCAAGTAAATTCTTGTTCTTCCTATAGATTTTTTTTCTTTTGTTGCTTCTCCCCTGACCGATGTCGCATTATGCTTAGTTATTGGGGATTTTAGTTGTGTCCTAGTTCCAATTCCCTTTTCCGTATTCCTTTCACCAGTCAGCCCATTTATTATTGTAGGTGTATTGTTCAGGTACACACTTCCAGACTGCAGTGATGCACCAGGGACCCCCATATTATGTATAATTCCCTTTTGTATGACCAGACTGGTTTTCAAGAATTTTCCTTAGGCCTGCTTCAATGTTTTCCAGCCTGACTGTCAGGGTAGCGATAGACTGGTTAACTGACTCAATATTATAGTAAGACAAGTTTTCCACCTCAATAGGAGATATCTTACGTTTACCTTTTTGAACATGACGAATTTTCAATGTCTATTTTTAATGTGTTTTTTTTACCCTTTTGTTCCTGCTGCTTTAATTTTTGGTGGGATCAGATGTGTTCTAATCATGCAAATACAAGGACTCTCTAGTTCTTGTCTTTTGCATGAGGAATTGAGAAACACCTATATGTAATTATTGAGAAAAAAAATGTGTTTGCCCCATTAGACAATGCCACCATATGTGAAGACATCCATTTAGATAGAATTCTCGTGTAGTTATCTACCCTTAGATGATGTAGGCTCTCACACGGAAACCCAATTGAAAAGCTTAGAGGCACTGTTTTGCCAACTGCCTTTATATTTGTATTGCTTTTTGAGAATGACAGTGTATTCTAGACAAAAATTGTCCCATGGCGTGTGGCCACTCCTTTGAAGATCGCAGGCCACCTGTTTGCAGTCCCCTTGTTATACAGTGAACTGTTTAAAGCATCGCACTTGCTTCATCAGACGGCGTTCAACATCAGAAAAGAAGGAGGAGCTGGTTTTGCCACAGAACCAGAATTTCAGTGCAAAAGAGCGCCTGTCATGTGCTGGTAACCTCTGACAGTGTGCAGTCCCTTGAGCCCCTTGGCCTGAGTTTTTGGCCACACACCCCCCTTTTTCCTTTGCTCCAATGGAAGTGCAGTGCACCGGCGGATCCAAGTTTGACAAAAGGCACTACATTCTGGTGCCCATGAAAGAGCAGCCTGAGCGTCCTCTGACACTGAATGATGAATGTTGGAGCCTGAGAATGGTCCCGGGTCTGCACGAGATGACCTGTGCCCTTGATCAATGGAGAGCACACTACCTGTAGTGCCTGCCGCAAAGGAGAGATACTGGTGCACTGCCTTGAGACATTGAGACTTTTGAATGAGCTATGAGTGTTTGCCAGGAGGGCACTCCAACGGATCATGAAAGGCTTGAATGAAGAGGCCCATGCGAAAGAAGACAACAAAAGAAGATTTGATGGACAATAGAAGCCTGCCAGAGAGGCTTTTTGAACGGACTCTGGGCATAGTTAGTTTCACAAGAGGTTTCCGTGTGATTGTATAGACTAGGTGTTAGGAGACTGATTGTTTTGCTGGCATTGTTTTAAAGTACTATTCTGTTTAGTAAAAGCAGAATAAAGTCCATTTTCTGTGGAAAGAGTACCCCCTTTTCACCTCAGAGCATTGATGAGGGTCACCACTGTTTCACCTGAACATACAAAAATTACTGAAATGCATAGGAGCCCTAAAAATGTTACTAGATAATTTTAGGATTTGCTTTTTGCTTAGGGTTGTGAAAAATTACTATTTCATTTGTAATAGTGGTCACTACTTTCTCCCGTTGTCTATATGTTCTTAATAACGTGTTTTTTAGTGTCTTTTTAAACATGACGTTGTCATTTATGGGTGGGATTGTTTTTCTCTACTCAATTGACTTCTGCACCCACTTCCCAACCTATGTCTTTTCCTACTACTACTTCTTTGCACTCTTTTCACCCTTTTCCTGAACATGAGCAGGTTAGAAGATCAGAATTCGTAAGCAATTCTTTTGTACAGCTTCTGCATCAACACCAGTTAGTAGTGAACATCACTAATTGTTGGGTGTGTGATCTTATGCCACCTACTACAGATAGAGGTATTCCTTATTTAGTCCTGCCATATGTGGCCTTTGTGCTACTACATGTGTAAGGAGATGTGTCCCGAGAGAGTTGCTAAGTAATAGGATTATGCTCCAGCAACATCTTGATGATCTGATGAATATAGACCTGGATTCAGATTGACATGAGTTTAGGTTATTGCCTATGTAAGGGCAAAAGGAGGGTCTGTGGTTCCGTGAATTCTGAACCCGTTCAATAAAGGTTGTCGTATCATGACGATTTTGGTATCAGCGAACCGCAAATGACGAGTGCGGTATGCATGAGTGTTTTCGTCATGTTACACCGATGGATTCATTATGTATTTGAAGATTTTGTTCTGAACCATGGGTTCCATTTTGTGCATAGCAGCCATTTTGTGGTTGCCCTCACATAGGCTGATGACTTTAGCTGACTTTTGATTGACCTGAGTGAACTGACCCTGTTGCCAAAAGCTGACCTCGTTGAGCCAGTTCCTTGTTAGGCAGCTAGTCAGATAGAGATCAAAGAACAGGAGATTGTAAAGTTTGGTATGCACATACACACCCCTTATCCTACCTCTCATCTGTTTCTGTTCCTGCTTTTATGGTCTATTTACGATGGGGAGGTGACCATTTTTATTATGGGTTTGTCCAGCTTGTCTAAAGAAGAATATTGGTTTTGTCTGGTTTTTTACCTTTGTCAACTGTAACCTTTATGAAACCCTGTAATTATAATGTTTCGCCCATATCCTGCTAAAACCCCAAAGGCTACTCACCTGTTGCCTCTCTAGCTTTTTCATTTGTTTAGGAATGTGACTGGTACAACTCCCTTGCATGCCTAGGGCATAATAAATGGTATAAAAGGTCTGAGCTAAGACCATTCTGGAGACTGCCTCTTTCAGTTGCTATAGGTCAGCTTCTGGGAGACGTAGTCTCACTCATTTGAGTTTAATAAAGATGTTTTTTCATATTTCAGCTTCTTTGCCAAGTTCTTTGTTATATTACCCTAGAATGAAAATTTTTAAATACCACAGCATGATAATTTTAGGATTTATATGGTGAGTTTTTATAATAACAACTTCTCCAGTAAATGTGACTGTAATTTTCAGGGTCTTTTTGCAGTACTTGATATGCTTGTGGAAAATAAGGATCCGGTTGAACGCCGACTTAAATTGCTTGTGGCAGGCGACTTTAATGCAAAATTGGGGCACTCAATGTCCCTATCATCAAATACTTTTGAACCACCTGATTGTAAAGCTGATAGCAATGTAAAGGATAGCTGGGGGTGGGTACCATTTTCCCTGTTGACCAAACGGGGTTTATCTAACAAGGTTTTTAACCATGATGGCTGTGACATTCCTACTTTAATAGGGAGGGGTGCTGGGAGCACTATAGATTATATCTTTATCTCCTGGATCATTCCCCAATTATAAAAAACAGCGAGGTCATTACTCAGATCTATAGCGACCATACCCCCATTTTTGCACAATTAATGCTCGCTTCTGCACTACATAAGCTTAAGCCAATGCCTCCACAGATTTTATTTAGCAAGGATGCTGGGCGCAGAGAGGCGTGGCCTTCTGTAAACCTGTCCTACATTATGTCACTGGCAATTTGCAATATTACGGTATTGGTGACTAGCTGCAACCCTTTTACTTGTAATCTAGCTCTTACTGTGATTTATTTTACAGACCTTTTATTGTGGATAAAAGAGACTCTAAACCGGTTGTCCAGCCACGCCCCAAGGTCAAATCATGGTTTGACAAAGAATGTAGAGCAGCAAATAAATCTCTAAGTAGGGCCATAAAGCAATTTCCTGGAGATCAAAGTGTTATTTCAGCTTGCAGAAAGACCTAACATTAGCTGTAAATAGTAGAAAATTAAAAATGGAGGAGGAGAAATGGGAGTCTATAACTAGAGCTTGTGAACTAAAAGACCCACAAACCTTTTGGAAACCTGTGCGGTCTGTTTTATCACCTTTAATATCTCAAGACAAAGTAACAGTCCATATTTCGGCTGAGGCTTGGTTGGCGTACTTTTCTGAGATGTATTCTGCCGACAATAAGGCTTATGATGCATTACAGCTGTTGGTCCCACTGTGTCCAAACCTTGAGATCAGGGAGGAAGAGGTCCTTAAAGTGGTTCTAGATAGCAGGTGTATGAAGGCTCCAGGGCCGGATGGAGTTCAGCTTGATTTATTTTGGGAGAATCCATGGTTCTGGACTATGATTCTACATCAGTATTTAATGCAGTCTTTAGCCTGGGTGTGCCCCGGTTGTGCGCACTTCACTTTTAGATTCCACAGTTAAAATCAATGGGAGAGTAGTCCTGGACCATTTACTTGATGGGATTAATTTAAAAAGTATACTTTAAAAAAAAAAAAATTTTTATTGTTTTTTTCGTTAACATGAGATAACACAGTTACAGCGCTTATCATGCAGAAGCTCACACAGATTAATCAGTATTCAGATGTCTGTTGTCCCTCACAAGTTCAGTCCATGGCATAATAGGGTGCTTCAAGAGTCCATAATGTCTTTGCAATTTGTCTTCCTTACTCATTAAAAAATAATAAAACATAGCCTACAACATTACTTTGTCATTGTAACGAGGTGCCCCGACCTGACAAGGATGAGAGTCTAACACGAATGACTGCTTGTGTGAACAATCCCCTCTCCCCTCTTTACCTCCAGCAGCCTGAAGCCTGGAACCCGGAAAAGTCCACAAGACCCGCGGGCGAAAAAGAAGACCCGTGTTTCTTTAACTGGGCCGAATTTGCCACATGCCCTGCCCACATCAATGACGCAGGGGATGGGAGGACTTCAAATCGCGGAAGTATAGAGCAGGAAGGGGTAGCGAGAGCAGACAGAGAGGAGAATGAGACGAGAGCGATTACAGAGGAAATTCGAGAGAAAGAAGCAGACGAAGGAAGCGGTGCCCCGAGACCGAAGATAAGGACACCGGAGCCAGGAGGCCAACGACCCTGTGACTCGCCCCGCCACGTTTCAGGAGAAACGTGGCACCAACAGGTACGAGCTCGTATCTCGGGTTGGGCGGGACGGCAGGGGCTATCCAAGCCATAGAAGTCGTACTCCCCTATACCCCTACCCTCACACACCCGACACCTAAGAAAGGAGAAAGAGCACCGTGTGAATCCTCACCCCCGTTCCCTCATGTAAAGACACTATTGAACACCCGACTGAAACCAGTCTCCCTTTTCTTTTCTCACCCACGCCTTGGACCGGAGAGTAATTCCACGGTGACGAAGTCAACCTGGACCGGACTAGGAGAGGAACGAAGAGTCCAAGAAGACGAGGGTCACCGAAACAAGAGGCGGACACCCCCCTACCCTATTACCGAGCGGTCACGTATCGGAAAAAAGTGTTACGACCAATAAATTCTTCCTCACTATCCTCCGCTGTCTCTGTGTTTCCTGCGGTCCTGCCACAAGTAGTGGAGAATGCGGGCATAGGACGAGCCATCTGTAAAACCAAGATGGCCGAGTTAATCCAACACCTCGTAAAAGGACAAGAACAGCTGGGATGGATGGTGGAACAACAGCTCACTTCCGCCCAAGCAGACAGAGACACCTTCAAAACCACAATCTCTGCCCAACTAGAAGGTCTACAGACCATGATAAGGGAACCAGCCGCCAGACCAACTCAAGGAGTCCGACCGCCGCCTCCAGGCCCATCTGGGATATCGCTACAGAAATACATTGCAGGCGAGGATCCCGACGCCATTTTACTCAATTTCGAAAGAGCCGCCCTGGCTTGTGGGTGGCCACTGGAGAAATGGCCTTTTTTTTGGGCTCCGCTGCTAACCGGCGAGGCCCAGGTGGCCTATCAGGTCGCCAACGCTACCGGCAACGTCCCCTATGCCACCATCAAAACCGTAATTCTGGACTGGACGCGGAGGCGTATCGAGTACGGTTTCGAAAGGAAAGGGGAGCACCAGGTGAGAATCCAAAGACCCTATTCTTTCGCCTTAAAATGGCTGCGGACAAATGGCTAGTTCCTGCCTCCAGTTCCAAGCAAGAAATAATGGACAAGATCTATTTGGAGCAGTATCTGGAGGCTTTGCCATTTAACACTCAAAAGTGGCTTCGGCAGCACTCCCAGTTGACTACCGTCCAAGCCATCGAAATGGCCTCTTCATATGCACGGGAACAACCACGCTCATCCCCTTGGGAAACGGAAAAGCCCTCGCGACCTTTCCCCGCTAAGGTTGAAAGAAAAGCCCGCCCGTACGTAGAGACAAACCCGCAGAATCCCTTTAGGCCGGAGGCCCTCTCATTCAAAGGACCTCAATGTTTTGAGTGTGGGACATGGGGACACATTGCGCGTTTATGTCCCCACCGGAGGACCATGGAAGAACCAATGGAGGTGGGGTACGTCCCCAAGTCAGTCCTGTACACAGCGGAGCTGGGAAGTTCTTTCCATGTGAGTGTAAGGGTGAATGGGAAAACGATCCGGGCTCTCCTAGATTCCGGTTGCCGACAGTCAGTAATACGTTGGGTGTTTGTAGAACCTAGACAAGTGGTCCCCAAGGCCCTAATATGCATTAAATGTGTACATGGGGACGTAAAGCCCTATCCAGTGGCTGTTATCCTCCTTGAGATCCCTGGGGGCAATCAGCACCTAGTGAAACTGGGGGTCCTAGACACACTACCTGAAGAATTGATAATAGGGACAGATAACCCCCACTTTCTGGAGCTGTTCTCTCAGTCCACGAACATCCAGACTCCAAGCGACAAAGCAGGTAAAGATGGGGGTCAATCACGCCCTGCATATATCAACCCAGAACCTTGGGTAGGGGATAGGAACTTTAAGTTCGCCCAAGCTAACGATAGCACCCTCTACAACGGGTGGGAACAGGCACACTATTCTCAGGGAGACCTCAATCCCAAGTTTCCCCGATTCCTTATACAAAGTGGGCTGTTGTACAGACAAGGGACCGAGAAAGACCCCTACAGCTATTAGTACCCACCACATTTAGGGAACAAATCATGTTTTATTCACATTCCCATCTGCTCGCCGGACACATCGGCTGTGAAAAAACAACCCAAAATCTATTAAGGCACTTTTACTGGCCCGGAATATATAAAGACATAAAACAGCATTGTATGTCCTGCGAGGTGTGTCAGAAGAAGAACATGCATCGCCCCCCTGCCGTACCCTTGCAACCCCTCCCCATTATAGGGACTCCCTTCGAGAGGGTTGGATTAGATTTGATAGGACCCTTACCCAAAACCAGACGAGGGAACAAATACGCGCTAGTCATAGTGGACTATGCCACCCGTTTTCCCGAAGCCTTTCCCTTGAGAGTCCCTACCTCTCGGGCAATAGCCGAGAAGATAATAGAGCTGTTCTCCCGGGTTGGTTTCCCGAAGGAGATTCTAACAGATCAGGGTACTCCCTTTGTGTCCCGACTCATGAAGGAGGTATGTAACCTGGTGGACCTCCGACAAATTAGAACATCCGTATACCACCCCCAAACGGATGGTCTCGTTGAGCGTTACAACAGGACCCTCAAGACCACGATAAAGAAGATGCTTTCTGTGAGTGGGAAGGAGTGGGATAACCTATTACCTTTGGCACTGTACGTGATATGAGGACAGACGCAGAGCAGCCTCGGCTGTTCAGCATTCGAGATGTTATACGGGCGCCAACCCAGAACCCTTTTCGAGATGACCAAGGAAGCCTGGGAAAAAGATGCGGGAGAAAACCAAGGCATACTGGATTACACCCAAGACCTGAAAAGTAAACTGGGGAAGTTAAGAGAACTGGCCTACGTCAACCTGGAACAAAGTCAACGACGACAGAAGACCTGCTATGACAAAGGAAAGAAATGGAGGAAATTGGAAGTGGATGACTGGGCGTTGGTATTGTTGCCTTCCGCTACCCGAAGATTCCAAACGGAGTGGATGGGTCCCTATAGAGTGCTCGCAACCATAGGGAAGACCAGCTACAAGTTACAAGTGTCACCTCGAAAGACGCAGGTATACCACATTAACTTGCTGAAGAAGTGGATCGGTCCACCACCACAGAACGTTCATCTTTCTGCACCTACGGACCTCCCGTCCTCCTCTACTTTAGGGGACCTAGTCGTGAATGACGACCTCAGGCAACAAGAGAAAAAGAGCCTACACAAGACCCTGGCCCCGTTCTCCCCATTATTTTTGGACATCCCAGGGAAACCGTCTTTGATCGAACACCGAATTGATACCCCAGCGGGAGCCGTCGTTACGAAGCGACCTTATCGGATACCCGCCGCCAAACGACCAGCAATACAGAAGGAGGTCCACGAAATACTGCGTCTTGGGATAATCAGGCCATCTCGGAGTGAATGGTCTTCACCGATAGTGATGGTCCCGAAGCCAGACGGCAGTACGAGGTTCTGCATGGACTTTCGGGCCTTAAACCAACTGTCTTCGTTTGATGCATACCCGATTCCTCGGATTGACGAACTCATCGAACAACTCGGAGAGGCCAAATACATCAGCACACTGGACTTGACCAAAGGATATTGGCAAGTACCGTTACGAGAAGAAGACTGCAAGAAAACGGCATTTGCAACCCCAGATGGGTTATTCGAGTTTAACGTATTACCGTTTGGGCTACATGGAGCTCCCGCGACGTTCCAGCGTTTAATGAACGAAGTGTTAAGAGAATACCACTCCTTCACCTCAGCCTATCTCGACGATATCATAATCTTCAGTCCCACCTGGGAAAGTCACCTCTTACATCTGTCCTTGGTGCTTCAGGCCCTGCAAAAAGCAGGTTTACACGTAAACTCAAAGAAATCTAGAGTAGGATACCACAAAGTGAAGTATTTGGGGTATGTCTTGGGCCATGGGGTCATTGAACCCCAAATAGAGAAGGTTAGAGCCATTTCCGAAACCCCGTTTCCCTCCAATAAAAATGAGATGAGAGCTTTTTTAGGTCTCATAGGATACTATTGGCGATTCATTCCCTTGTTTTCTGATATCGCCGCTCCCCTCACCGATACACTAAAAAAGGAGTCCAACGCACAGACATTCCAGAATCCCACCCCAGCTATGTGGCAAGCCTTTAAAACGCTAAAAGGGATAATCACCACCAACCCTGTACTAGCCTCCCCCGATTATACTAGACCTTTTATCCTACACACCGACGCTTCCGACTATGGGGTGGGGGCGGTGTTGTCTCAACTGTCAGCAGAAGGGATGGAGCACCCCATACTATACATTAGTAGGAAACTATTCCCCAGGGAGGTGAAATACCCCACGATAGAGAAGGAGTGCCTGGCTATTAAATGGGCCGTTGATAAGTTACGCTATTATCTTGAGGGTCACCCATTCACCCTGTACACGGACCATGCCCCGCTGCAATGGATGAGCCGGAACATGTCCCACAATCCCCGGGTTTTGCGGTGGTATTTGGCACTCCAACCTTTCTCGTTTACAGTACACCATCAGAAAGGTATTGAGAACGGTAGTGCGGACTTCCTCTCCCGGCATCCTCTCCCCGATCGGGAGAATCCAGGGGGGGTGGTGTGTAACGAGGTGCCCCGACCTGACGAGGATGAGAGTCTACCACGAATGACTGCTTGTGTGAACAATCCCCTCTCCCCTCTTTACCTCCAGCAGCCTGAAGCCTGGAACCCGGAAAAGTCCACAAGACCCGCGGGCGAAAAAGAAGACCCGTGTTTCTTTAACTGGGCCGAATTTGCCACATGCCCCGCCCACATCAATGACGCAGAGGATGGGAGGACTTCAAATCGCGGAAGTATAGAGCGGGAAGGGGTAGCGAGAGCAGACGGAGAAGAGAACGAGACGAGAACGATTACAGAGGAAATTTGAGAGAAAGAAGCAGACGAAGGAAGCGGTGCCCCGAGACCGAAGATAAGGACACCGGAGCCAGGAGGCCAACGACCCTGTGACTCGCCCCGCCACGTTTCAGGAGAAGCGTGGCACCAACAGGTACGAGCTCGTATCTCGGGTTGGGTGGGACGGCAGGGGCTAGCCAAGCCATAGAAGTCGTACTCCCCTATACCCCTACCCTCACACACCCGACACCTAAGAAAGGAGAAAGAGCACCGAGTGAATCCTCACCCCCGTTCCCTCACGTAAAGACACTATTGAACACCCGACTGAAACCAGTCTCCCTTTTCTTTTCTCACCCACGCCTTGGACCGGAGAGTAATTCCATGGTGACGAAGTCAACCTGGACCGGACTAGGAGAGGAACGAAGAGTCCGAGAAGACGAGGGTCACCGAAACAAGAGGCGGACATCCCCCTACCCTATTACCGAGCGGTCACGTATCGGAAAAAAGTGTTACGACCAATAAATTCTTCCTCACTATCCTCCGCTGTCTCTGTTTCCTGCGGTCCTGCCACAGTCATGTAATTATTTTTTGTTACACATGTGGCAAGAGGGTTGACTGCAGCATTTGTTAGAGCAGAGGCACCGGAATCGCTAAAGCAAGACCTGTGGGGTACGACTCACAGAATAGCGAAGTAAAAAAAGGGAAGAGGAGAGGGAATGGGGATGTAGGATGCATGAAGTGTGGTGCACATAAACGTTGCATGGTAAGGTCCCTAAACTTCCAGTGTCTCTGGGGCGGTCGCAGGGGCGGCCACTGGGTGTGCGAGGAGATAAGTTCTGAGAGGGTCCCAAATGTCCCAGCGTCGTGAAGCCAGTTGGAGCAGTTCAGCATAGTCAGTCAATTGCTCTTGGCAGTAAAGTAAGTCAGTGAGCTAGTCCTTAAACTTCGGCGCTCGTCCCCTGCTCCATCTACAGGCAACACGGCGTTTAGTCATTAACAAGGCAGAGGCAGTGTAACGGTGGTACGGCTTGGCAATGAGTGCAGTGTATCCCATTAAGGCGACCAGCGGAGTGCGCTCCAGTGATAACAGTGTCATCTGCTCTAAGGCAGTAAAAACCTGTTCCCAGTAGTCGCGTATCCCCGGGAACCCCCAGGCCAAGTGAAGGAAATCCACCTCCGGGGTGTTGCACCTATCGCAGTGGTCTGTGTCTTTCAGTTTATACTTATGCATTTTTACTGGGGTGTAATAGAGATGGTGCAAGAATTTAAAATGAGGAATGCGCAATCTGCTACTCGCAGAGATTTGTTTCGTTTGCAGGCAGCAGTATGTCCATTGTCCATCGGTGAGCTTGTGTCCTAGCTCTAAGTCCCAGTGCGCACGAGATGGGCAAGGTGGTACATTCTGCAGTGTGTGAATGGTGTGATATAGTATGGATACCATGTGACTCGGAGATGTTGCGCGGAGCATTAAGTGCAGCGGGGTCAGCGGAGGAGGCTCTTGGGGGAAGTCCAGGGTAATGGATTGTATGCCTTGGCGAAGCCTAACGAAGAGGAATACGTCCAGGGGGGAGGGTGGGGCGGCAGAGAACATTTTATCTAGTGTCCAGAATTGTCCCTTACAATAAAGATCACCCCATGTTTTGATATTAGTCCGCTCTAAGAGCCTGTGAAATCCCACCTCCTGGAGAAGTTGCATACGGGGATGATATCTAAGGGGGAGCAGTGGCGAGTAAAGGATGGGGCACTGCAGCAGGGCCGAGATTCGATTCCAGGCTGCAATTGTGCAGGAGACCGTAGTGGGCGTCTCATCCAGTGGCTGGGGGGTTATGTATAGTGCACCTTCTAGAGGCACGGGATCGGCCAACCAGTGTTCCGCGGCGACCTGCGGCATATAGCCGGGGGGTGAACCCAGTAGTAGGCGTAGTGTGCTTGAGGGCATATGTAATATAGTTCAACATTCAGGATGTCAAATCCCCCTAGAGAGTAGGGTCTAGTAAGAATGTTCCACTGCATCCGTGGTTGTTTGCCTCCCCATACCAACCTGATAATTTCTGATTGTAGCGCCCTAAAAGAATATTCCCCAGGGTGATATGGGAAATACTACAGTTGTGGGAGAACCACCATTTTAAACAAGGAAGCCTGACCCGCTAGAGAGAGAGGCAGGGCAATCCAGCTCGTAACGCTGTCTGTGATGCGATCCAAGGCAGTACCATAATTGAGGCGCTTCAATTCCTCCCTGTCTCTGGTTCCGCGGATTCCGAGATACCGCACATCATTTATGAGGACTTTGGCTGTAGGGATTTGATATAGTAGTCTGATCCAGGAGAGAAACAGTGGAGGGAAGCCCACCCATTGCAAGATGCCCAAAGGTAGTCCCATTCAACTGAATCAAACCCCTTTGTGGCGTCTAGGAAGACCGCCGCCAAAGGTACATCAGGATCAACGTTATGGAGGATAGAAAAGAAGGTGCCAAGGTTGTGCGATGCCGCCCGCCCAGGAATAAAACCCGCTTGGTCTGGAAGAACCAGCTTCTCCATTAGCAGGTTTAAGCGGTTGGCTATGACTTTGGCTAAAAGTTTGGTGTCGCAGTTGATTAGAGACAACGGCCTGTAGGAATCGCAGTGTGTGGCAGGTTTTCCAGGTTTGAGAAGGGAAATGAGAGCTTCCCTCATGGAAGGGGGGAGTGTGCCTGCTTCGAGGTCGTCTTCGTACACTTCTTTAAGGATGGGGGCTAAGAGATCTATATATGTTTTATAGAACTCGATGGGGAGTCCATCTAAGCCAGGGGCTTTGTCTGATTTAATTTACATTATGGCTTCCCTTATTTCGTCTATCTCGAAGGGGGCACAAAGGAACTCCCGTTGGGAATCACCCAACCAGGCCAGTGCAACGTCGTCCAGATAATTGTCCAGGTCGAGGGTGTCATGTCTATTGGACGTGTACAATGAGGAGTAATGTGAGGAGAATGTTTGAAGAATATCAGTGGTATCCCTGTAAAGTACATCTCCTGGACCAGCTATTTCTAGGATGTAATTGGAGAAACAGGGTTTCCTTATTGTTTCGGCCAGGGTCCGTCCCCGGCGTTCCCCCTCACCATATCTACGGGTCACCCAATGTTTGCCCCTGAATCTTGCCTCGCGGTCTGCGGTGTCAGTGTACTTTGTGAGCTTGTCTTGGAACAGTCGCTGCGTCGGCCCATCTGGGCCCACCGCAAGATCAATCTCCAACGCTTTAAGCTCAGCGTCTAGCCTTTTGAGTGTTCCCTGTATGTCCCGTAGAACGCCCAAATTCTTTGAAATGCAAAAACCACTGATCGTGACCTTGAATGCCTCCCAAACTGTTTCAACACTATCCACAGACCCTTTGTTGTTCCGTAAAAACTCCTGAATGTCTTGCCCCAACTCGGTCTGAAACACCGTATCTAGCAACGTTAAGGGAGGTAGCCTCTAGTTGCTACACGGGAGGCCATGGCAGGGAGTGTGAGCCCTATTCTGACAGGGGCATGGTCTAAATATGTGCACACCAAGTGCGTCTCAGCATTAAGCTGGGGGCCTAACCCTCATGTGAGTAGTAAGTAGTCTAGTCGTGCCCATGACGCATACTGAGTGGTGAAGTCTGTGCCTTCTGTAACGTGCGGGTGTAGATGGTGCCATGCATCCAGTAGGCCATTCTCTGTCATTATGCCACGCACAACTTTGTGTGAGCTGTTGTAGTGGTGCGACGAGGGGTCGGATCTATCTACTGTTGGTTTAAGGGCAATGTTAAAGTCTCCACCCCATATTACGTGTGTAGAACTATCGTCATGATCTTACCCCAAAGGGGTGTGAAGAAATCAGGGGAGTCAGTGTTGGGGCCGTAACAGCAGTCCAGGGTGACCGATTCTGTGCTGAGCCTGCCCCATACGAGACAGCATCGGCTATGGGGATCACGCTCTGACCCGATCAGGGCGAAGGGAGTGCACTTTTTGATAAGTATAGCAGTCCCCCTGGAATAGGAGGAGTAGGGGGAGAAAATCCTATGATCAGCCCAGTTATGCGCGAAGGTGTTATTATGCTGAGGATGGATGTGGGTCTCTTGGAGCGGCGCAATGTGGGTCTGGTGCCTATCAAGGTATGCCAATATTTGGCAGCGCTTCCTAGGGTCTCCCAGCCCCCTGACGTTCCATGTGAGGATCTGTAAGGTGTGGGGCGTTGTCAGGCTAGGCATTGTTTAAACCGGGTTGCGAAGGACAAAGGTGTGAATACGCCATATACACGAAGTAGGTAGGAAGGACATCAGCAATTATACTTTTGTTTGTCATGTGTGTTTTGTGCACTGTGTGAAAATGTCAAGAACAATCCCAAACCCACACCCCCTCACTGAAGCATCCCAAACATGCCAGTAAAGTACAACCTACCCCCTCCCTAATCCCCAACATCATAAACATACTGCGTACAACTATGCAGTGTGTATAACGTACTTAAGAGGGAGCACCCTCGAGGTGGACTCCCAGGTGCATGCACTGTTTCACCCCACCCTCTGAGAGCAGAAGCGATGTCGTGAACAAAAGCTCAGAGAGGGTCGGGGTGCTCGGTGTTGAATGGCTTATAGGTCCAGTGTTTCACTTAGCTGTCCAACGGCAACAGAGGAGCAGGCTTGGGAGAGGTCCGCTCCCAGCCGCCGAGGGTGTGTCATCACTGCTCCAGCCCAAAACGTCCGAAGGGTGCTCGTGATGTAGTGTCGGTAGCGGTCATTCAGGGCTCGGATAGCGCGATCTTGGTGAGGTAGCAGGAGAGGCAGATGATCTGTTACTTCATTTAAGGCGTTTCAGGAATTCATCTACTTGATGCGGTTTAGTAAAAAAGGTCTGTTTGTCTCGGTGCGTGACTTATAAGCGCACCGGATAGAGTAGAGCATAATAAATTTGAGCCTCTCGTAGTTTTTTCTTGACAGGCATGAACTTACACCTTTTCTCCTGGACAGTTGCGGTGAAGTCAGGGTAGATGGTAAAGTTATTCCCTTCGAAAGTGAGTTGCCATTTTTCACGGGCCTCTTTAAGGGCGACATCTCGATCCCGGTAGTTGAGAAGCCGGGCTATGATGGGGCGTGGTGCGCTACCCGGGGGATGTCTGGAGCCGAGAGATCTGTGCCCCCTTTTGACGATAAATTGAGCCGAGAAGGATTCCGCACCAATCGTATCACGTAGCAATCGCTCTATGTACTCCTCCATCTTGCCAGTATTGGTACTCTCAGGAATACCAAGGACGCGGATGTTATTCCGTCTGCTGCGCGTCTCAAGATCCTAATTTTTTGCTGCAATGATTTTTAGCAACTTGTCCATTTGCGCCATGTTGGTCTGGAGATGAGCAGTGGAGTCCTCGGTGTCAGAGATGCGACTTTCCGCTTCCTGGATGCGCTCTTCGTGCCCTTCTAACTTGTGCACAATGGCGTCCAGCCGATTATGCACGGTATCCATTTTGTCTGCAAGAGATGTGAGACTTTGGCGCATCTCCAGGAGTAAGGCTTTCATGTCATCTTCAGGTGTAGCTGACGGCCGACTTGTAGGTTCGGCTCTGGCCTGGTCTACGTCTTCCTGCAGTGTACGGCTGCCCTTCTTGGCCTCGAAAGTCAACCTAGGTTGCCGAGTGTCAGGCTTCCCCATGCTCAATAGGATAATGGCTCCCGGACGGGAAACAACCTTTACAACGCAACTATTACATCGCACTACACTTACAACGCAGGCATTACAACGGAACATCCTTTACAACGCATGACTCTACAACGCATACCATTACAACGCATACACTACATCGCATGTCAGTACAACGCAGGCATTACAACGCATACCATTACAATGCATACCATTGGAGTTAGAATATTAATTTTTAACCCCTACACTATCCAACACTTACCCTACTGTTGCACCCCCTGGAGTTAGAATAGTAATTTTTACCCCTATACTATCCAACACTTACCCTACTGTTGCACCCCCTGGAGTTAGAATAGTAATTTTTACCCCTATACTATCCAACACTTACCCTACGGTTGCACCCCCTGGAGTTAGAATAGTAATTTTTACCCCTATACTATCCAACACTTACCCTACTGTTGCACCCCCTGGAGTTAGAATAGTAATTTTTACCCCTATACTATCCAACACTTACCCTACTGTTGCACCCCCTGGAGTTAGAATAGTAATTTTTACCCCTATACTATCCAATACTTACCTTAAATGCAATGTAACATTATGCGTTGTAATGGTATGCATTGTAAAGGTAGTATGCGATGTAATGGAATGCGTTGTAGTGGATGTTGCGTTGTAAAAATTGCGTTGTAAGTGCATGCGTTGTAAAAGTATGCGTTGTAACGTCATACATCCATCTGTACCCGGTGGTGACAAGCAGGCCGGTAGGAATGGCGGCGCCAATTGTCTCTTCAAGTTGAGGTGTCAGAGGGAAGGTTGATGTATGGCAGAGTGCCGCAGGAGAGATCAGCTTATCGCTCAGTGTCTGCAGCACCCTACGCCAAGTGAGGTTAACGTAACAGTGGCGCAGTAGCGAGGGGTGACCTGGTCAACAGGATGTTGCCACTAGGAGAATGAGACTACCGGGTACTCACAACACCAGTCCCTGTGTCTGTGCAGCAGGCTCTGGTGTGACTAACCACCAACATGGGGCTGTCAGTGGGCGGGCCTGCACTGTTGCTTTCATGGCTGGCATTCTTGTGTCAGTTGGTCCTCAGCGGACTCCGCAGTGGTGGGGTGCATGTGCTGGTACCGGCTATCCTGAGGCGTCCCAAGTCCCTGGACGTCAGGAATGTCTCAGAGGATCACTTTGCGACGGGAGAGAGGTGATATCAGTTTTGATGCTGCAGGCGCGCGTGACCCCCCCGCCTCTATGATGAACACCAAGGCAGTCTAGTGGTGAGATGAGGGGCACACTCACCATAGCTGTCGATGGCAGTGGGTGCGGGGCACAATCATCCCATGGACATTGTAGTGCTCACAGGATCGCAGCCGCCGGCGCACAGCGCTGGAGAGCCTCAGCTAACGCAATGCGGGGAACCAGGCAGCCCTCCAGCAGCGGATCGCAGTACGCCTCCAGCTCTGGCACGCCGTGTGACCGCATCAAAGGGAAAGCACCGCAATGAAGTTGCTACGGCAGGCCTCTGAGCAGAGTCCTTGGGCTAGACAGTAGAGAATCGCAGCAGGAATAGTAGCAGGGGGTTTGCGCCATGAGGGATCAACACCAGGAGCACTTTACGGTCTCCGAGAGCAGCCGCACCGTTGATGAAGCGTTGGGCTCCAGGGGGTAAGTCTTAGTTGCGCACAGATGTCAGCAAGCTGCAGAGTCTGCCCCAGGCGCGGTCCATCAGCCCCTCACGGACTTTGCTGCGATGCTGTGACTGCTGGGGCCAGATATCTCTCGGCGTCCACCCTCCCCCAGGCAGCGCAGCGTCAGAGGCCGGTATGCACGACAGTCCCCAGGCCACAGGTAGGTGAGAGCGGCCCTGCGCCTGTAGAGGCAGGATCTTGGGGCCCCTCTGTAGAGGTGCAGGCCTGGGGGTCGCAGTTACTGGGAGTGATAGTAAAGGACACCACACACATATACGTTACTGGGCTACACCATAGAGACCACGTGCGGTCTCGCCCACCTTTATTTATCCCCTCGGGGCGAGCCCGCCCCCAGGGGTGCGTGGATGCGTGAGTTAGCGCAACAATGTAGTGGAGAGCCCGAGTGGCTCTCTACATCCCTCCTTTGTTTTAGCTGTACAGTTCACGCACGATCCACACTTTGGGTCAAGTCTATACATAGTCTCTCAGTCTCTGACTCGGTGCCGGGTTGGGGCGCAACCCGTACCGTGGGCATCTGGCGTATGATTCACGTGCACAGTCCCGCACCAGAATCCCAGCATCATTCTCCCCACTCTCTTGACCCCCAGACCCCAGTCAGGCCTCCTCACCTGACTCAGATGCTTGGCCCTCGGCCAGAGGGGGGGCCGTCCGGATGGGGGACATTGGGGCCCCGGCCACGGCCTCACCACTGGCCAGATCTGGATCTTCAGCTTCCAGGCCCACTTCTGGCACCACCTTAAAACTGGACACATTCCTCGTGATGGCCTGCTGGCCTCGACGGGCCGTGATCATGGTCCCCTGCACCCCGGTCACTGTCCATTTTTCTGGTTCGTAAGGGGTCCAAAACTTCCAGCTGGGGTGTCGGTCTTTGATGACCACACTGTCTCCAACCTTGAGCTCAGAGTCCTGGGCATGGCGTGCTTCACTCGCCTTCCTGTTCGTCACCTCTCTCCGGGCCTGAATGGCTGCTCCATCTCGCTCCGCGGGGGTCCAACCAGGGTCCGTTGGGATGCTATCCCTCGGGGCTCATTTGAACAGGAGGTGCACGGGCGCGCATTTCGTGGTGCTGTGGGGGGTCTGGCGATATACTCCCAAGAACTGACTTAGGGCTGCCTCTGGGTTCTCCCCGGCCTCCACGGCGATCCGCAGAGCACGGTTAAGTGTCCTCATCATCCGTTCCACCTCGCCATTTGCTTGCGGCCACAAAGGTGTGATTCTCCGGTGTCGGATGGCTTTGCTCGTCAGGTATTCCTGAAAATCCCGCCCCTGGAACGGGGGCCCGTTGTCTGACTTCACCTCTTCGGGCAGTCCCAGTGTTGCAAACACCCGATCCAGGGCTTTCTTGACGTGAGGGAATGCAGTGGATGCAATGACTTCCACTATCGGGAACTTTGAGAACGAATCAATGAGGACCATCATTTGCCTTCCATCCGGAAAACTGCCGAAGTCTATGCTGAGATGCGTCCATGGCGTGGTGCTCGCTTCTTCGGTGATCACCCGGGCGGGTGCGGGATCTCCCCCGGTGATGGTGCAGGCATGGCACTGTTGAACCAACTCGTCGACCTTAGCATCCATCGCGGGGAACCACACTTTGTCTCGGAGTCGTGCTTTTGTCTTAGCTGAGCCCTGGTGACCCACGTGCGCAAGGGCCAGAACCTTTGGCTGGAGGCTCTCTGGGATCACGATCAGCCGCCCTCTCAGGATGACGTCTTTGTCCCCTACGCTGAGCTCACTTCGGATGTGCCACAGCTGCTGCCGAGCATGACTGATCTCTGGCCGGAGAGCTCTTGCCCCGTCCAGGAAGTGTGTCCATCCCTCGCGGTCCAGCCCCTCTCGGACTCGGGTGAGAGTGGAGTCTTCCTTTGTTGCTATGCCGATTTCATCCAGAGTCATCGCTTTCGGACAAGCCCCTTGGGACACCATTCTCACAAACACCTCTGTACTGCATGTGTCTTCTGGCACCCCTGCCTCGAGGATGAGCTTAGGATGTCTGGACAGGTAATCTGCCGGGTTGTGGGCTCCTGGCCTGTACACCACTTTGAACTGGTACCCTTGCAGTTGGACAGCCCACCGTTCAATTCTGGGCGGGGCGAGCCTTGCCGACCCCGCGAACAGGGAGAGTAGCGGTTTGTGGTCGGTGACCACGGTGAAGTCTTGTCCACAGAGGTACAGATGGAAGTGCTGGCACGCCCATTTGATCACCAGCGCCTCCCTCTCGATTTGGGCGTACCTCGTTTCCGTGTCCGTCAGTGCCTTACTGGCATATGCCACCGGTTTCCACACCCCGGAACTGTGTTCCTGCAGAAGGACGGCTCCCAGGCCCACCGGGCTGGCGTCCACTTTCCAGTTCTGTCTTCCTTCGCGGGTGAAAGTAAGCCATGATGGTCTTATCAAGGAGCCCTTCCTTGATGTCCTGGAACGCTTTGTGAGCCTCCGGGGTCCATTCCCATGGGCGATCTTGGCGCGTGAGGGTGCGCAGTGGTTCAGACATCGCGGCCAGCTGTGGAATGAATCGCCCGCAGTAGGTCGCCATTCCCAGGAAGCTCCGAACTTCCGTCGGGCTCCGGGGAGTGGGAGCAGCTCTAATGGCTTCTGCTTTCTTCGGATCTACCAGCAGTCCGTCGCGTGTGAAGGTGTACCCAAAGAAGTCTACCCGGTCTTGATAGAACGAACATTTGGCCTTGTGCAGGGTCAATCCGCACTCCTCAAGCCGGCGGAGCGTGGCCCTCAGGTGAGCATGGTGTTCCTCCAAGGTGGTGGAGTAGACCAGGATGTCGTCACTGAGGTTGATCACCCCTTGCAGGCCCGACAGTGACTCTCGAATCGCGTTCTGGAATACTTCTGCCGCCGATGAGACGCCGAAACTTAACCTTTTGTATCTGCGAAGACCCACGTGCGTCGAGAATGTTGTTATATAGCGGCTTGAGGTATTCAAGGCACTACGATATGATTAGCGCAGTATATCTAATGATAGTTTGACTAGTTATGGTGTATTAAACGGTTCGAAATCCCCGATTATGTTTAGCACGACGAAAAGGGCCGAGAAACCGAACCGCCTCCATCTTGGATTGCGGCTCTCTCTCACTTGGGAATCACGTGGTCTTTTCCGCACACCCTCTGCTTCCCCCCTTTCCTTGCATTTAATTAGGAGACAGGCTGAGTTGCTGAGAAGCAAGGTCACATCTGCTAAAAAGGAGTATCAGGCAAATTCCTCTAGACCTGGGACGAGAAGGGAGTCACCCTTTCGACCTTCTCTGTAAAGATAGTAACCCTTTGTATGTGTAACCGAAACTAGAAATAGGCATGAGCTCATTAGGGGCGCCAGGACTAACTGGTACTTTTCCACATATAAGGTTTTGTATGCTGTACTGATAATGTATAAAAGTGTGTTACTGTCAAGGAGCCAGCAGTCTTCCTCGGCGCACCTGATGGGTGAGGATCGACGAGGCTCCTCTATATAGAGTTCTGTGGTGGCTAATAAACGTTTGAACCTTCCACGTTGCCAACTGCTCCTTATTTTGCATAATATTGCGGGCCAGTGGTAAGTGTGGCCCTTGGAATAATTATTTGGACACAACAGTTGGCGACCACGAAGGGACCCCGTGAAAGGGTCTTCCCCCCCCCCGTATTCGGTTGGTGGTGGGATTGGGGGCGTCCTGACCGGTTGGCGGGAGAGGAGCCTGAGGATTTCTCCCACCCTGCGCGACTTTTCGGTACGCCCCCTGCTGCTAGTGACCCTTCGCCGGGGTCCTACGGGCTTAACCCAGAAACTGGACTGATTTGGTCGGGAGGAGTTGGCAGCGGAGAATGAACATTCGTATCTGGGTGCACCCGGTGAGTATTGATTTGATTTGACGCACGCGTTATAAACGGTGCATTATTGGTTAAGGCACGCGTTGAAGACGGTGTGCTATTTGATTGATTTGAGAGCATTCGTTGAGAACGATGCATTTTTGATTTTGAACACGGATTGCATTTGTTTGAAGCTCGCGCTGGACAGCGGTGCATTGATTTGAAGGCACGCACCGGAGGGTGGTGTCTTGCTTGATCGGGTTAGCATTACCGTGGTTTGACTCGAAGTACGCACAGGTTGTATTTGATTTGAGTAAAAAACGGCGCGCCGAAGGATTATAAACGGATTGCACGTGGAAGGACCCGCGACCTAGACTGGGTAGCCACGGGGCATACTCCTGACGGGGCAAGTCCTCGTTGGGGGCTGGTCTTAGTGGTGAGCCAGGAGGGTGGCCGGAATCCCGCGTGCAGTCTGGTGTTTGGACTGTGAACCAGAGTCGACGGGCTTGGTTCTCTGATACTGATTGTATGTTGTATATGATTCGTGTTGATTGTTGTTTGTGTATACATGTCTGAAAACTAACCAAAATGTCCTGTTTTAGTAAATTGAATTGTTTTGGCTGCTGCTGTCGAACAAGTGACTCCAGACTAGCTGAGAGCCATGGGAGCTCTCCGTTGTTGTTCTGCACTCTGTGGCATAAGTATACCAAGGGCAATGAGGAGTTACGATGGCCCAAAACGGGTTTGTTTGATGAGAAGAAAATTGCGTTCCTACAGGAACAGCTGTTTTCTAGGCGAAGTAGGCAGGCCATGTTTGATGCTTTAATTGCATGGCAGAAGGAGGCCAAGCAACGGCGAATAAGGGAAGAGAAAGTAGCCAGAGCCAAGGCAGGACAGAATGTTACTCAGAAAGCTATGGCCTATGACCGAGAAAGAGTAGAAAAGGGATTGGATTGCATGAATCGCGAATTTAGATTAAAGGTTGATAAGAGCTATGTGACCCGCCCGAATGCAGAAGATGAAATAGAGGATTTATTGGACACCAGGCCACCACCCCCTTATGTACCGCAGAGGATATATCCGGAGGTATCAGGGGCCTCGGCCCCGGCCCCAAATATGTCCCTGGGGGCCTCGGCTTCGGCTCCCCCGGCCACTACTACCCCTCCCCCCCTGCTGAACCTCTCCCGGTTACCGACATCTGTGTCTGAAGTTATGGCCATGCTGCCTAATTTATTGACGGCAGCTGCAGCCGGGACCCCTCAGCTGTTGCCGGGGTCAATGCCTTCCCCTTCTGTTCTGCCCTCCTCCTCCGCCAGTACCACGCCGGTAACAGCTGTGACTACTCCAATACGTCCGGCCAGTCTAATAGAGGGTAGGAAGTTGTTCACTCGTTCGGCCTTGGGAACGGAAGAAAGGGAACTATTGCTACACAAGCATCCCAGTGGATGCGACATCCCATTTATACTCTTGCTGATATTTGGAGTACCATGAGAGACTATGAACCGGTGATGCAACAGTATGCCCTGGAGCATATGGCCAACCGTCTTATTTCTGTGTGGGAACAGGTACACCAGGAAGGGAAGGCTCCGGCTATATTATATGATATTCTTGATCAGGTCCACAAATCTCAGATGACACCGGAAGAGGTATATGGGAAGGTGCAGACTTTGGTCTCTTATAGAACTCGTTTGCAGTCTGCCACTCCCACCGGATTCTCCCAGTTCCCTATGCGAGAAGTGCACCCTATCTTCCATCCAGAAGTTGCTGCAGTAGTGGATGCCCACGGTGTCGTTACCCACCCGGGAATAGACGCCCAGTTCCAGGAACAATGGGTCTATACCCCCTGGAAGCGGAGTGAGGTACTATCCCTAAAAAGCCAGTTGCCAGATCCTAGAAAAAACCCCACCGCATATTACAAGGAACTGACCGAGGCCGCCTCGTCAGCAGTAATGACGTTGGCAGATATTGAATTATACTTTGCCTTATTAGTACCGGTGGACATTTGGCGCCAGGTACATGACCAGGACCATGTCACGGAATTTGGTGGGACATGGGACCAACTGAGAAACTGGGATAGAGATCGTAAACCAGGGAACAAGCCCCGACCTGAGATCCTGACCTTGCCTGAGAAAATAATAACTTATATGCATTCGTTGATCCCACCCAGGAAAGTAGATTGGGACAAGCTGACGGCCTGTAAGCAAAAGAAGGACGAGAGTGTATCTGATTTTTTCACGAGGTTTGAGGGAGTGTTCATTGACTTCAGCGGACAGGACTTGGCAACGGAGGGGGGTGTACGTTTATTTGTTAATAGATTTGTAACCAATTTGCTACCTGAGGTATCGGCCCGGTTACAGGCAGCTGAGAGTACCTGGACGACCACCACGCCCTCCACGATACTAAGCATGGCTCAGTATTATGAGCATCGGGAGAATGAGAGCAAGGATAAGACAGAAAGAAAATTGAAAGAGTTGAAAACACGAGTGTTACTGCAGCAAGTGGAGAGGGGTAGAGGAAGAGGACGAGGGTTGCAGAATTTCGCTCCAAGAGGGGCGGGACCGACGCAAACAGCTGGGCGAACAGATCTAGGCATAAATCAATGTGCTTTTTGTAAAGAGGAGGGGCATTGGAGAGCACAGTGCCGGTTGCTGTATGAGCAGAATACTGCTTCAAGGGGTCGTGGACGGGGAAGGATGAGTGGGCATCGAGGTGGACACACGAGACAAGAACAGGCAGCCCGAGGTGAGACCAGTCAGAATTATTTCGACCAAAGCCAAGGTAGACAGTACTACAATGACGGACGTGTAACGGACGAAGACGCCGGGTATACTCAAGCATAGGACAGCCAAGGGCAGAGTAAGGGGCATGTGTCAATCCCGATAGATCAAGCTGGACCTTATGTCCATGCACGATTGTTGGATGCATCAGGTACGTTTTTGGTTGACACAGGGGCTATGAACAGTTCTGTTTCACGTGCCCTGGTCCCGGGGGCCGCTCTGTCTGGCCAGACTAATGTGTCCGTGGGGTTCTCTGGAACTCCGGTGGTGAGCCCCATTTCTAAGCCTCTTTCCCTTACTCTGGGCCCGGTTACGGTAGAATCGCCTTTCCTCCTCACCTCCCAGTGTGGGGAAAATCTCCTGGGTATGGATATATTAAAAAGATTGCATGCCCGCATCTATTGCTCCCCCGATGGAGTTTTTCTGACCATTCCGAATGCCTCTATCCCCTCCATCCAATGTTTTTTTTAAAACGGACTTGCGAAACTCCCGAGGGATCTTTGGGCCCTGGGGGACACTGACGTAGGGTTCCTACAAATTCCCCCGGTGTCCATCACCCTGAAACAGAATGCCAAATTGCCGAGGATCCCACAGTACAAAATAGCCCCTGCGGGAGAGCGTGCTTTACTGGCCATTATTTCTGATTTGATTAGAACAGGGGTGGTGGAGGAAACGACTTCCAATATCTGCAACAGCCCAATTCTTCCGATTCTTAAACGAGCCCCCGTACCCCAGTCCCCTGATTATGCTGATACCTACCGATTTGTGATTGATTTGCGAGAGATTAACAAGATTGTGGTACCCCAATATCCGGTGGTACCAGACATTAATTCCATTCTGACCATGATTCCTCCCACTGCAACGTTTTTCTCGGTGATTGATTTGAAGAATGCCTTCTTTAGTATTCCCATACATCCAGATAGCAGACATTTGTTCGGTTTCTCATTGGGGGGCCGCAGTTTTAGATTCTGTCGCGCCCCCCAGGGGTATACCGAAAGCCCTTGTATCTACAGCCAAGCCCTAAAAAGAGTATTGGATTCTTTACAATTGCCGCCAGGTAATGTCCTATTGCAGTATGTTGACGACCTCCTTGTGGCCTCTGATACAGAACATGGTTGCCGCGATGCCACGGTTACCCTGCTACGGCATTTGGCCACTCATGGTAACAAGGTGTCGCTCTCTAAATTTCAATATTGTCGACCGGAGGTGACCTATCTCGGTCATCTCCCGTCGAAGGAGGGAAGACGGTTGACTTCTGAGCGCATCGCAACCATAACTAACATGCCTGTTCCTCGCACGCAACGTGATGTCCGCGCTTTGCTTGGTATAACCTCCTACTGTCGCCAATGGATTGCTAACTATTCTCTCTTGACTAAACCTTTCCTGTATCTAACTACGAAGGATGTGCATGAACCTTTACCTTGGACTGATGAATGCCAAACTGCCTTTTCCGCTCTGAAAACTGCTCTTTGCTCTGCTCCTGTGCTTGGCACCCCTGACTACCGGAAACCTTTTGTGCTCTACGTGCATGAGGTGGACGGTTGTTCTCTTTCAGTGTTGACACAGGACTTTGGTGGTAAGCAAAGGCCTTGTGCATATTTCTCGGCGGTTTTGGACAATGTCGCCAGAGCACTTCCCAGTTGTCTGAGGGCTGCAGCGGCAGTGGCTGTAGCAATCAGACAATCGGAAGGGCTAGTCCTGAATACGGATCTGACAGTGATGGTGCCTCATGCTGTGGACGTATTATTAAACAGGACGCAGACGCAGCACTTAACTAGTGCGCGTCTTACAGGGTACGAATTGACCCTGTTTGCACCTCATATAACGATCAAACGATGTGTTAATTTGAACCCTGCCACGTTGTTACCCCTCCCTTCGGGAGATGGTGGACAAGACATGCATGATTGTATCTTTCGAACTGAAGAAGAGACCAAGGGCCGGATAGATCTAACTGACACCCCACTATCTGATGCCCAAGGAGAATTGTATGTTGATGGGTCTTGTTTTAGATTACCGGATGGCACGACAGCTGCGGCTTATGCGATCACTACCCTGCAAACGGTAGTCGAGGCAGCAAAGATACCATACCGGTCGGCCCAGGCGGCCGAATTGATTGCATTATTCAGGGCCTGCGAGTTGGGGAAAGGTTTAAGGCTAAATGTCTACACCGATAGCCAGTATGCGTTCGGTGTAGCACATAGCTTCGGGAGGTTATGGGCGGAAAGAGGATTCTTGACATCTCATGGCGAAAAGATAAAGAATGGACCATTAGTGGACCGACTACTGGCTGCATTAACATTGCCTAAAACCTTGGCCATAGTCAAATGCAGTGCACACAAGGTTATAGTTGATGATGTAGGGAGGGGAAATTTCTTTGCGGATAGAATCGCCAAAGAAACAGCCCAGTCTGACACCACTTCCATGTTTGTAGTGACAAGAATGATAGAAGCAGGGGTTTTTAACAACACCATAGACAGTGTGAGAGAGCTACAAAAGGAGGTGACCCCGGAAGAACTGACATACTGGCAAGAACAGGTGGGGAGGCTTGATGAGAATGGATGTTGGACTGACTTGTCAGAGAAGTGTAGATGGTTACTGCCAAACGCATTTGTAAATGCGGTAGTAACTATGGCACACGGACCTTCACATGTAGGGGTTCAGGGCATCTGTGCCACATTGGATCCTGTCTGGTATAATGTTAATATCCATAAGACAGCTAGGAACTTGGTTCAGCATTGCATGATTTGTCTCCAGCATAATCCGGGGGTTAGCATTCCTGTCCTGGCGGGTAATTTTGCGCCTCCCACCCTGCCTTTTGAAGTACTCCAAATGGATTACATACAGCTAGAGCGAGTTAACAATCTGAAATACATGCTGGTGGTGATTTGTACTTTTAGTAAATGGGTGGAGGCGTATCCCACAAAGGAAAATACTGCCCTGGCAACCGCGAAAGCTCTGGTAAAAGAGTTTTTCCCTCGATATGGGTTGCCACGGGTGATTTGGAGTGACAACGGGACACATTTCAATGCTGACTTAGTTAAGTATGTATGCAAGGGTCTGTCCATCCAGCAGACGTTTCACGCAGCCCGACATCCTCAGTCAGCGGGTCTGGTTGAGAAATATAATGGGATTCTTAAATTGAAACTGGCTAAACTTCAGGACACGACGGGATTAAAATGGCCTGATCTCCTGCCCCTGGCCCTGTTGTCCGCGAGAACTACTCCCCATTCCCGGAGCGGTATCTCCCCTTATGAAGTAATTTTTGGCAGACCTGCCAACGTGTGGGGAGTACCCCGGCCCAAATCCTTCAGGGACATCGACCATCCTATGTTGACTGATTATTTGTATGCTTTGACTAAAGATCTCCATTCCATTCATCAACAGATATCTGCCGTACTGCAGCCCCTGCCGGAGGGTCCTGGACACAGCGTGGAACCTGGACAGTGGGTCTTGGTTCGAAACTACCAACGAAAGTCGAGTTTGGATCCGCGCTGGTCCCGGCCGTACCAGGTGCTCCTGGCTACGCGAACGGCGGTGAAAGTCGAAGGGAAGCAGCACTGGATCCATATCTCCCATCTTAAGCGAGTTCCCCTCCCATTGCCAAGGGAGCAGCTTGACCAGGAGGAAGGTCTGCCAACTCAGGGCGAACCCAGCACTGAAGAGTCACTTTCCCTGGACACCCGCAGAGAGGTTGACGGGCGAGGGGAGAGTGCTGTGAGCTTGGAAACCCCTCTTTGTGGCCACCCAATTGCCCAAAGCGAAGCATCTGGTCGGGAGCCCAGCTCCTCGTCTGACCCCACTGTGCCCGTTTTGTTTGTCAATCCTGAAACCCCTGGTCGGGATCGATATCACCTGCGGCCCCGGAAATAGGGAATCCCAGGTCTAGCCTTGGCGAGTGAAGCCGGAGGCTTCGGCAAAAGACCTGAGGATTGGTAGAACACTGGACTGAACTCGTTGAGAGCATGGAACTTTCAGTAAAGCTCTGTTCAGAACGGAGATAGAGACATTGGTCGGTTGGTGGGGGCCCAGGTGGAGTTTCCTTTCAACAAGGGTTGCGTCAAGTGCGACCCCAACGCGAGAAGTTTTTATCTTTTACCTTTTTTTGGTCTCTCTGAACAATAGGAGTCTGCCTGTGAGGCTCTATACGGACACAGGAAAGAAGCACCCTCCGGCAGGTCGAACTGCTAGTAGCCTTTTCTCCCGAGATTATATTGGACTTTTAGTGAGAAAATGTACCCTTTTGGTCGTTTTGTCCCTGAAGAAGGGCGCCCCATAGTACCCCGTACCACTCCCCCGCACTTGCCAATGTTCTCCTCATGGAGCTTGCGTGTTAAAATTGTTTTTATTTCTATATTGATTGTATCATTTGTACTATGCTTAGGTTTGTTTATATACCTAGAGTTCCGCCACCCTGTACACACCTTGATAGTGTCTACCCCAGCCCCTAAGGAACATCATTTCCAGACTTTTGCCCCTCATAAGGAAAGACACCGACAGACATATGTACATAATGCCTTCATTGAGATGCTACATCAGACTCATAGTTCCACAAATGTTACCGATTGTTGGGTCTGTGGTCTTCTCCCGTCAGTGATGCATAAGCAAGATTTGTTCATATCAATGCCCTTGTCTTATCTAGGTAGTTGCGAAGCCTGGTTCAAAATGTTATCCATGCTATATGAACACTACACTATAGATGAACGTCGATTCTCAGAGAAGGATTATGCTTTGATTCTAGCCTATATAGAGAAACACCAAGGTTTTACTCCTAATGCTGAGGGGACGGATGGTACCCTTGATCCTACCGCCTGTATGAACGTATACACTGATCACGAAAATGATACCTGGTTGAGGGATGAAGTATTGGATTTCATGACTTTTAACTTTACTGAGTATTTCAAGTATTTCCAGGAGCGAAATGTCTCAGATGAGAAAATCATTCCGGTCCCGGTACTGAATACGTCCTCCTCCTTCTGCGTGCAGGGTACTGGACATTTATCCGTCGGTTATAGTAGATGTAATTACACTTATAAACTGCAGACTTTCAGTAGTCCCCCAACACTCACCCCTCCCAATGTTTATTTTGTGTGCGGTGAAAACGCATACACTTGGTTACCCAGAGGATGGGCAGGTCGATGTTACTTATCCTTTCTTTACCCACCTGTCTACATAGCTCCTTCTGATTATCACAAATCTCATTCCTTAAATCGGCGGAGCCTAAAGGCTGAAGCTGCCAGTAATGATGCCACTGACCAGACTGACACTCCAGCCCAACACTTCGTTGATATCATAAAAGGGGCGTTGCCCATATGGGGACCCATCCTCAATAGTAAAGAAGTTAGGAGACTATCTAGAGTGGTGGAGGGGGTGGTTAATACTACTGCAGGAATATTAACTAATATTACAGTGGAGCTCCAGGCGCCCCAGCTTGTGACCCTTCAAAACCGTCTTGTTTTAGACGTTATCCTAGCTGATCGCGGAGGAGCTTGTAGAGTCATCGGCAGTTCCTGTTGTGTATATATACCTGACTCCGCCCCTTCTGTCCATTTAGCCATTCAGAAACTGCATCGGCTAGCCTCTGAAATTCACACCGAGACTGGTACTTGGTCTTTGTCCGGGTGGTTTTGGGATTTGGTGACCACCTGGGGATGGAAGTTATTTATGATTTTTCTGGGAATAGTGGGGTTCATTTTCACCTGCTGTCTTTGTCTACAGTGCGGGCCTACTTGCTGTGCATATTGTGCTACTCAAGTTCGCCGATCCATCCCTAGGCCCAAGCCCGTCCCAACCAGAATAGATACCCAGCGGGCTCAGAAGGAGACGCATGACTTAATGCAGATCGATGAGGGTATTTTCGAAGACTGACCCCGTTATTAGCTATGCTGCGCTAAAAGGGCCGTTCTGAGGTATTCAAGGCACTACGATATGATTAGCGCAGTATATCTAATGATAGTTTGACTAGTTATGGTGTATTAAACGGTTCGAAATCCCCGATTATGTTTAGCACGACGAAAAGGGCCGAGAAACCGAACCGCCTCCATCTTGGATTGCGGCTCTCTCTCACTTGGGAATCACGTGGTCTTTTCCGCACACCCTCTGCTTCCCCCCTTTCCTTGCATTTAATTAGGAGACAGGCTGAGTTGCTGAGAAGCAAGGTCACATCTGCTAAAAAGGAGTATCAGGCAAATTCCTCTAGACCTGGGACGAGAAGGGAGTCACCCTTTGTATGTGTAACCGAAACTAGAAATAGGCATGAGCTCATTAGGAGCGCCAGGACTAACTGGTACTTTTCCACATATAAGGTTTTGTATGCTGTACTGATAATGTATAAAAGTGTGTTACTGTCAAGGAGCCAGCAGTCTTCCTCGGCGCACCTGATGGGTGAGGATCGACGAGGCTCCTCTATATAGAGTTCTGTGGTGGCTAATAAACGTTTGAACCTTCCACGTTGCCAACTGCTCCTTATTTTGCATAATATTGCGGGCCAGTGGTAAGTGTGGCCCTTGGAATAATTATTTGGACACAACAGGCTGCTGGGATCCAGTTCCAGCTGGTGGTATCCTGCATTAAGATCCAGCTTCGAGAACCACTTGGCCCGTTGAGATCTGCCACTATGTCGTCCATCGTGGGGGTGATGTGTCTTTCCCTTTTCACCGCGGTGTTAGGCAGTCGCATGTCGACACACAGCCGAATGGCTCCGGGCTGCTTGGGCTTGGGGGCGCCACGACCAGCGGGGATACCCAGGGTGTGGGGCCGGATACCTTCTCGATCACATCCAACTCCTCGAGTTTCCTCAGTTCGGCTTCCACCTGCGGGCGTAGGTTGAACGGTACCCTCCGATGTCTCAATGCTACTGGCTTCACGGTGGGGTCGATATGCAGTTTGAATCGTTTGCCCTTCAGTTTGCCCAGGCCGGTGAAGAGGGCTGGGAACTCTCGAAGTATGTCCTCCGCGTGGGAGTCGTGAACTTGGTGTGCAAAGAAGACCAGGCCCAGGTCCTCGGCGGTGTGGCAGCTGAGCAGCGTGCCCTTCTTGCCCTCTGTGACATAGAACTGCGTCCGCGTGGAGCATCCTCCGCTGGTGACGGTGGTGGTGATGACGCCACGGAGCGGGAGGGGATCCGTCCCTCCATATGTATAGATGCGTGCCGTAGATGACGCCAGCGGGGGCCTCGGGGATAGGCGGTCATACTGGTCCGAGTCCATGACATTGACGGATGCCCCGGTGTCGATGAGGGCCTGGATCTCTGCACTCCCCACGGAGACGGAGCACATGGGCGGCGGCCTCCGCCGGGAGCCGGTCCTGCTGACGAACGAGACTACGAAGACTTCGTCGTCTTCATCCTCGTACACCGGGACGGGTGTCTGGACGTGGGGACTGCCGCTCGGCAGAGGCTCCTCATGTTCGATCTGACGCACCCGGTGTTGTCCGAACTTCGACCTCGCGGACTGTTGCCTGAAGCGTCCGCCGCGGCACACCTTGGCATAGTGGTTCATCCTTCCGCAACGAGAGCACGTCTTGCCCTTTGCCCCGCAGACGGCCGTCACCGGGTGGTCTTCCCCACAGTATCCGCATGGGCCTGCCGTCGCGGACTTGGGTGGCACGCGAGACGCGGGTGGGCGCCTTTGTATTGCCTCTACCCTCTCCTCCTTGATAGGGACGCTCGGGGGTCCTGATCCTGCCACAACTGGAGTGTGAAGGGCGGCTTCCATTTCTTCCGCCCGTGCATCAGAAAGTTCATGGGAGCGGGCTAGGATGAGGATGTCATCGAGCGAGATCCCTGGCTGCCGAAGAATCAGCTTCCTGAGGAGCTTCGAGCGACATCCCAGGATGATTTGATCCCGTATCTCCGCCCTCTGGTCGAGGAACGGGCACGTGCTGGCCAGCCGGCGCAGCCGCGCATAGAACATGTCCACAGATTCAGCATCCATCTGACACGCCCTCCTGAACTTGAATTTTTCGAAGTCCGGGTTCAATTGGGGATCAAAATGCTTATTTAGCGCCGCGACCGCGGCGTCGTAGTCGTCGTCATTCCCAGTGTTGGGGAGGGTTTCGAACAAATCATAGATTTCCGCCCCCCCATAGTAGATCAGCAGTGACCTCTTCACCGCCCCATCCGTCTCCCGGGTCCCTCGGAAGTAGTGATTCAGGCGACCCACCCATGCTTTCCAGCGTGGGGACGCGGTAGCTGGGTCCGATGCTTCACTGAAAGGGGGTAAGGGTGCCACCGCTGTGTGTGAAACCACTGAAGGCGGCGGCGGCGGAGCGTTGGCCACAGCCACGGCCGGGCCACCCCCTTGCGAAGTGCTTGCGTTGGATGCTTGCTGTGTGGTCATGCTGGGGCGCGGGGCAGCCTGTGATGCACTCTTGGAGAGGTGCGCGTGTTTTCCTGGCGTTCCAGCTATGTAGCTTGTGGGTCAGAGCGAAGGTGGTATGCACTGTGTAGTGGAGCCAGTCCTTTGAGGTACACCGACAACTTTGTATATTGGTTATGCAGGTGTGTTCCTGTGGTTGGACAGTTAGTGATTAGGTATCATTTGCAGAGTGTGTTATCCAGTGCCTTTTCCTCCAGCCAGGAGTTGCAGGTGCCAATGGTTGATGGGAGACTGGGCAGTGGAGGAGCCAAGGCTTGTTTGCAGCGAGCACGGCCTCCGAATGCACGCGCTGCCTCCCCCAGGCAGGCTCGAGCCTCACAGCCAGCAGCCAGGAGCAGCGCTCACGGGCGAAATTCCAACAGGCAGTACAGCGGGCAGCCGGCCGAGGACCCCTCACCGGAGGCGAAGAGCGCCGAGCACGAGAGGCGCGCGGTGCTTGTGACTCACCCGGCCAGACGCAGAGGAACACCAGCGGCACCAGCGAGTGTCTCAGCATGCGGGTGGGCACCGCCAACAGCAGGCTCCGGACGGAGGCAGGCCGCCTCTCCCACCACGCGGGTAGGCACCGCAGACGGTGGCTGAGGGAGACGCGAGGGGGAAGGGGGGGCGCGATCAGCGCGGGTAGGCCCCTTCGGTCTGGTAGTAGCGTCGCACACACGGGCACGACCGGCCTCGTCGCCAATGTAGAGGTGCAGGCCTGGGGGTCGCAGTTCCTGGGAGTGATAGTAAAGGACACCACACACATATACGTTACTGGGCTACACCATAGAGACCACGTGCGGTCTCGCCCACCTTTATTTATCCCCTCGGGGCGAGCCCGCCCCCAGGGGTGCGTGGATGCGTGAGTTAGCGCAACAATGTAGTGGAGGGCCCGAGTGGCACTCTACACCCTCTATCTGTACTGGCAGATGGGAAGGCAGTCCGATTGTCGGCATTTAGGGATGGAGAGTCTGCGCACTCACCGCCACCTTCGTTAATGCTGAGCTCACGGTACCCACCAAACGTGAGGCCCAGGCACCTCGTGGGCGAGTGGCACTCGCGTGAGTCAGCCGGCCAGGTCGCAGCTCCAGACGGGCGAGTCCAGTACAGCGCCGTCCCGTCAGCGATGATAGAGCAGCGGTCAGCGACGTGCTGCTAGCGTTAAACATTGCAGTATCTCTTCCCCGGTGTGTGGACACTTCATTACCGCAGCCACTTGACCTTAACGAGCATCTGGACAGGAGTTTTGAGCGGATTAATGCACCGAGCAGCAGGAGCCTCACTCAAGTGCGGCCATCTTGCTATTGCGCCACCTAGCGCCCCCTAAAAAAAGTATACTTACCCAAAGTAAGTATGGGTTTAGAAAGGGGCTTGGGACTATTGAACAGTGCATCAACCTCTATCTTATTGGGGCAAATTACAATTATGCCAAGGGAGTTTGTACTAATTTGGTGTTTATGGATCTGTCAAGTGCTTTTGACTATGCATCTAGATTAAAACTGTGGGCTATTTTAGAGAGTATGGGTACTGATGCAGGTTTGATTTCATTTTTAAAACACTTACATCATGCTCTTACAGCATCAGGTAGGTATGGTAGTGCTGGCGAATGCCCAGAGCCATTTAGCATTAAGTGTGGGGTGTGCCAGGGATGTTTCCTAGCCCCAATCCTTTTTCTCCTATATATGAACAATCTGGAAAAAACACTGACATCTGTTGGGGCAGACGTTCCATATGTGAAGAAAAAGGCTGTGCCCGCACTTCTATATGATGATAATGCGGTCCTCCTGGCAAGGACAGCCAACAGCCATAAGAAACTTATTTTTAGTTATGTCATTTTCATGAAAGACCTGGATCTGGAGACCAACCTTAAAAAAAATCTTTTACCATGGTATGTGGCCCCAGAAATACGAAAACCCATACCTTAAATATTGATGATAAAATATTAGATAGGGTTAGTAGCTTTTCTTATTTGGGCCTTGATTTTGATGATGGTTGTACATGGTCAACTTGCACAAAAAATAGGATAACTTGTTGCACCCAAGCTGTACCTCCTCCGCACCTGCATGTCCATTGGCAAAAAAAACAATCGCCCCGATTTTAGAGATTTATAATCGGAAATGCCTCCCAATTTTGATGTATGAAATGGGTATTTGGGAATGCAGGGAGGTGCATGCAATGCAGACGGAGGAGAATAGATTCGGTTATTAGGCGTTCCTCCCTCAATCCTGCATTTCCCACTGCATCTGGAGCTAGGCATTGAGTATGTGGAATATTTTATTAATGCTGCCCGTTAGCTCTTTGGTGCACAATTTGGTATAATGAAGAAGGCGCTCTTAATCGGGCAGTCATTAGAGATTGCTTAGCCTGTGCTCACAGTCTGGCTATTCCATGGATAAAATATATTAAAGATATTTTTTTTAGTCCTTGGTTGTGACCAGATGTTTGAGCATCGCGAGTCCATCCCAAAAAAAGGAAAAAAATGGGTTCAGAATGGCTTCCGTAAGTGTAAACAAGAGATGAGGGAACTAGCAGAAGTGTCCAAACCCCTCTAATCAGAGATTATTGTATTATCCAAACAGTGCCAACAATTGCTCCATTCTTTTTTTTTTTTAAATTCTTTTTATTGAAGTTTCACAGTTATGTATGCTTCAGTACTGCCATGCAAGGAAGCTCAAACTGTAGATAACTACAACTAGAACATGTGCTTCACTGTTACCATAAATCAATACTGCAAAACATTTGAGTACATAACGTAATGCAATCCACAATACAGGGGCCGTTTGCCTACACTTACATCAATCTACAGTGGTCTGGGATCCGGTTTGTGCTTGCTGTTGGAGATATTGACGTAGTGGTTCCCAGATGTTTTTCGGCTTGGACGATGTTGGAAGTTCTTCTGCATAGAGTTCGAGGGTCTCCTTACAATACACCAGATCAATAACCCAATGCGCTGTTTTGGGGGCAAGTGAGCTCTCTCAATGCAAGGCTACCCTGCGTTTGGCCATCAATAATGCGATACGCACAAATTTGCCCCCAGTTCCCTTTAGCTGCGGAACATAACACAGTAAGCAAACCAACTGTATACATTGCAACTCAATCCCCACCATGCCCTGAATCAGTTTTACCACAAAACCCCAGAAAATGAACACCAGCCTGCAATCCAAAGCTAAGTGCCAGAAGTCCGCATCCAGTTGGCCTCATCTTTTACATTTACTCGTATCCCGTAGACCGTATCTGTGTTACCTGGACGGTGTATGATAGACCTGATGAATATATTTGAAATGTATAATGCGCAGGTTACCATTGGGCGTGAGGGTGCTAGTTAGGCGGCATATATGCTCCCATTTTGACATCGTCAGAGGGGGCGTCAGCTTATGATTCCAATGGGCAAGACTTATGTCCGGCTCCACAGCTCTCTCATCCCGCACAGCCCTGTAGAGTTTGGTAATCAGCTTTTTTCGTGTGGACACAACCAATAGTAGTTGTAAATCATGTAAGGTGGGTGGTTCAGCTGGGTATGTAGTGTAGTGTGCCCGAACAGCTTGCCGCAGCCTATGCACAGTGAATTGAAACAGCGGTGTGGGGTTGGCAATATATTGGAGTTCCTCAGGGGCGATGAAACTCCCATTAGGGTAAAGGTCTTGCAGTGTGCTAATCCCCACCTCCTTCAGGGACCTTAGCGGGCCCTCTTCTTGTGCTATGGACAGCGCCGCGTGATGTGTCAATGGTAGTGCCGGGGCGTAAATTGGAAGTTTAGTTGTGAGTTTGCCTATAGATTGCGAGGCCTCAATAGTCGTGTCCAGTGTGTTGATTTCATGTTTTGGTGTGCCCCGACGCGTGTGTGTGATGATGGCATGCAGCAGGACCAGGTCAGCGTCTTCATCTTTAAAAGCGATGTGCGGGGTGTATTCATGTGGGCGGAACCAATAATATGCATACTGTGCCTGTGCACAAAGGTAATAGATGTACAGGTCGGGAGATCTAAAGTCCTCCTTTTGCATAATCAAGCGTGAGTGTAGCCCAGCTCACTCTAGTGTGCCTGCCTCCCCAGACCAGCCTAATCAAAGAAGCACGCACGGTATCAAAAAAGTGTTGTGTCAGTTTTATGGAAATATTGCAGAATAAGTATAAAAAGCGGGGGAGAATAAGCATTTTGATCAGTGCAATGCGATCGGCTAGGGAAAGTGGCAGAGTAATCTACCTGTCCACTTGCATCTCTAGTGACACACATGCTCTACCATAGTTTCTCTTGACAACAATCTCAGGGACCCGATGTACCCAGACACCCAAATATTTAACTAGTTCTATAGTCCAGGCCAGTGGGTATTGCATGCATAGGGGTCAGTAATGGATGTCAGCGGTATTATCACTGATTTGTCCCAGTTAATGGTGAGACCAGAGAGCAGCCCAAATCTGATGTACTCTCTTAGCACCTGAGCTAAGTAACGTCTGGGCACCCGGACAAAAAGCACCATGTCGTCGGATATGCCGACAGGGCGGTGTAAGAAATTAAGAGCCGTGTCTCTGTGTCGCTGCCGGATCACGCAGGCCAGAGGTTCGAGGGCAATAGCAAACAGCAGCGGCGAGAGAGGGCAACCCTGTCGGGTGCCCCTGCCAATCGACACTGCTTCTGATGTCAGCCCTCCCACCCGTATGATCGCCGACGGGGCAGAGTATAATAATTGCATCCGTCCAAGGAAGAGTGCCGGAAACCGCATACAGTGAAGGATTTGGAACAGGTAACTCCATTCTATGGAATCAAATGCTTTTGCAGCGTCTAGCATCACTGCAGCCGAATGTAATTTAGGACGTGAAACATTGCAATGATAGTCCTTAGGTTATGAGAAGTCGACCTCTCTGTTATAAATCCAGACTGATCCGGGAGAACCAGGCTAGGCATCAGAGTTTGGAGCCTTGTTGCCAGTATTTTAGCAATTATCTTGGCGTCGAGATTGATCAGGGATAGGGGCCGATATGAATCGCAATGTTTAGGTGATTTATCCTTTTTTAATAGGGTGATGATCAGCGCTTGCCGGAGGGACGGTGGCAGTGCTCCAGTCTCATGCGCCTCAGCGTACATTTCCAATATATGGGGCATAATCAAGTCAGCATATTCTTTATAAATTTCGGCCGTGAGTCCATCAGACTCCGGTGCTTTTTTATTGGGTAGGGCTCGTATCGCCGCATTTATGTCAGCTTCAGCAATAGGCTGATCTAGGTAGTCGAGGTGTGCATCTGACAGCCATACGCAGGCAATGTCTGACAAATAGTCCGCGAGGTCCGAGGCAGGCATTGTCCCCCTGATGTGTACATAGTGGCGTAGTAATCCTGGAACTGCTGTACTCTGTGGGGTATAGTGTTCCCTGCCCTGGGTGTCTAATATTTTGTCAAACTGGTGGTGTTCAGCATGGGATTTAAGTTTAGTAGCTAGAGTGCGGCCCGGTCGCCCACCCTCCCAATATGCCCGGACCACATGTCAGCGCGATAAATAGTGTATTTCAGTCTCCGCCATAGTGTTGTATTCGAGGACCAAATCATGGATGTGAGAGAGTGTGGTGGTGTATGGTCTGTCAGTATAGTCTCGCTCGAGGCCAGCTAGCTGAGCCTCTATCCTTTTAAGCTGCCCCTAAGATCTTTTAAAATACCTGCTGTGGTGCTTATGCAGACCCCTCTAATAGTCACCTTGAAGGCCTCCCAGAGAGTGGAAGCGCTGTCTGCGGTGCCAACATTAATCTCAGAGTATTGTTCTATGGCTTTTCTGATGGTGTCGTTGTACACAGGGTCCAAAAAAGGCCTCAGAGCGGAAGCTCTACGTAAATGGGCGATGTTTGTTGGTAGGGAGTGCAAGAACCAGCCGCACCGGATTGTGATCTGAAAGTGTGCGTGGGAGTGCGGCAATATCAATGACCCATTCATTTGCCCCCTCACTTAATAGCCAGTAGTCTAGGCGGGACCAGCTTTTGTGCACTGGTGTAGCGTGTGTACCCTTTCTCGCTGTGCGATTGCGAATCCTTCACACATCTACCAGCCCGAATTCCATCATAGCAGTTGTAATACTGTGAGCCACTTTAGGTGTGCCGATGCCTTGCGGGCTAGATTTATCCAGGCTGGGATCCAGATAGGTGTTCAGGTCCCCCCCATATCACAGCTGCCTCCGGCCAGCCACGTAGTGTGTCATAAATTTGCGCAAAGGCCTTCGGCTCGTCCAGTATGGGCCCGTATACATTAATGAGAGTAATCAAGGAAATCCCCAGCTTACCCTGCACCATGGCACAGTGCCCCTCATCATCCATATACGTTTTGAATTGCGTAAATGGGACACCCCTTTTAATCAAGGTGACAACTCCCCTGGCATAGGAGGAGTACGAGGAGGCCAGTTTATACTCAGCCCATTTGGCGGCAAGCTTGGTCTCAGATATCTTGGTTAAATGTGTCTCCTGGAGGAGGGTAATTTGAATCCCGTGCCTATCCAGGTAGGCCAATACATGTCGAATTTTGGGGGGGGGGAATTTAACCCCCGAACATTCCATGTTAGACAAGGGCATTTATCACCCATCAGCCGTTTAAGAGCAACAGAATAAAGGCAGTATGACCACTCTGCGGTAGCATATACATCAGCGGTAGCTAACAGTGCAATCACAATAAACAATCCCCGACTCAGAAACAATGAACCCCCCACCCACTTTAGCAGCCCCGATTTGCCAAAGCCATTCCCTTGAGAGAAAATAAACCCCAACTTGTGGAAACAAAAAGAAGAGGCACTTTGGGGTACACCCATTGGGGGATGCCGCGGCACATCCATCTCCCGGATGGTGGCCACGTACCATTAACTTGTGATCCGTTCAACAGTATCTCTGTGCCAACGTCATGCAGTAATTGCCCCACCTTGCACTTTTAAACATCATTTCAAGTAATTCAGCAGCAGTGACGGCTTACAAAAAAGGATATGATTGTTCACATGTGGCCAACAGCGTCACTACACCATAGCAAACCGTCCACCTGCAGGCAGCCTGCCCAGAATGCCGTGCCATGGGAATAGTCCAGTATTGTGCACAGTGTCCTCGGCCGCACACTAGCTGAGAGGCCGCCTCCGAGTCCAGGAGCCGAGAAGCCCAACCAGCGTTTCAGTCCTCACTGTCCGATGCATCTGGGAGAGCTTGTGTTTTGCGACGAAGGGACTTGGCAAACTCCATAGTCTGTTTTGGGCTGTTGAAGATCCTGGCTTGGTCATCAACCCCAATCTGGAGGCGAGCCAGTACAGCATGGCATACTGAATATTCTCAGCAATTAGAATCTTTTTCACCCGTTGATCCTCTTTTCTGGCCGCCTGTACAGCCGCGGTGAAATCAGGATAAAATGAAAGATTATTGCCTTGGTATGTGATGGCACCTTTCAGGTGGGAGATACGGGGCACTGCATCCCGGTGTCTAAAGTTCAACAATCAGGCGTGATTGGCCTGGGCAGCGCGCCCGGAGGCGGGCAGACCACCAAAGAGTGATGTATATGTTCTACAATAAGCAAACTTGAGAGATTTTCCGCGCTACAAACATCAAGGATCATGTTTTCCACATAGGTTTTCAATTTTCCCACAATCGTGGACTCTGGTAGACCCTAAATGCGTATGTTATTATGCCTTGATCGCGCTTCAAGGTCCTCATTCTTTGCCTGTATAACTGTATAACTGCTAGTATTTTCTCCATGTCGTTTGTTTTGGCCGTGACCTGCTGCAAGCCATCGTCTGTGTTTGAAATGCGCTGCTCCGCCTCCCCTATTTGGGCTGCGTGTTTGTCGAGTTTAGTGGATATGTGATCCATACGTCCGTTGAGTGCCTCGATTTTTCCGTCTATGGACTGAAGGCTAGCTTGGATCGCTGCAAGCGTCTTCTTCAGGGCAGAAAATTATTTGACCGCACTGTTAAGCTCTGAATCAGAAGCGGCAGTATGCTTTGATTTTTCTGACTTGCTCAGTTCGAAATTGAGGCACGGTTGGTTTTTGTCCAGCTTGCCCATGATGGCAGTGTTGCACAGTGTTCAATATATGTCCTGTTGAGGTCTGCAGGTGCTACAATGGGCTGCGACTGATCGCAGTGCCTGCAGTAGTCTCACTACGCTATGAGGGATATTAGGGGCCCAGCCAGAACGTCATCTGCCCACGGAAATGTAATGCTTGTGACCTCTCTGCCCACGTTTCATGTCGTGCCAGGCTGTGCACTCTGATCAGTATTAGCGAAGGTCCCCCCACGGAACGAAGCACTAATCTATGATACTGAATGCGGGGTGGGAGAAGGTCTGCTCACTCGCGTTTGCGGGCTTCCTCGGTGGAGCTCAGTCTCAAGGCTCTGCTGTCTGTCAGCCTTCCGCAATGCTCACCTCCCACCCCAGCACGGGGGTCCGACAGAAGGAGCGGGACAGTACGCGCCGTGGAGAGGGCGCACTCCAATTTATCCAGAAAGGTTCCCACGTGGCACACAACTCGACTCACGCGTGCCTTCCCAGCGAAGCGATCACACAGCTCTGCAGCGAGGGGGTGTCAATATCCCTCGAGGAAGGACCTGGGCCTCTAGTTCAGCTAAAGTTATATAAGCGTCCTCAATCTACTAAGGGCCCCACCGCATTGGCGCTCTTCACAAGATCAGCGCAGCTCGAGCGAGTCCGCAGTCTTCACGACTGTGCCCCAGCTTCCCCTTCACCAGAGGCGTCCCCTCAGCAGGAAACGCCGCCACCGCTTGTCTCTAGGCCAGCGAGCCGCGGGCCAGGAGGCGCTGCAATCCCCCATCACGCCCCTGCATCACTTCGCACACAGTTCCCAGGCCTCAGCAGTTTGCCGCCGTGTAGTGCTGATTTACAGACACCCGCGGTTCTCCAGATTGTGGGATTCTCAGGCCGGTCATCTCCAGGGGCCCTATCACCAGGGAGTTCATCGGCACGGAGCTCGGGTGTACGTCACGGGCCGACCTCCTTCTCGCCCAAGCATCTTCACTCGCAGCCCCGTGTGTCGCCCGCTCCATGCAGTGTGCCACAGCCAGAGCACTGCAGCAGGGGATTATCTGGCGATCTATTCAGTCTCCGCCCCTCTCGCCCCCGCAGCGTCCACGTCATCTCACCGGACTTCACGCAGCCGCCATGTTGCTTCCTCTGTGACTCGCCGCTCACCTTTTCTTTATGGAAGTGTGGGGATGTCAATTGTCTCAAAATACTGTCACAGTATTGCGCTGTTATCGCATATGAGCCGCCATGCAAGTACTGGCTCGGATGGCTAATTGGGAGCAGGATATTCGAAGTATAGTGCTGGCGGCCAGCGAAGATGCACTCCGGTGCAGCCATCTTGCCGTGCGCCCTCTAGCGCCCCCCCCAATTGCTCCATATTTATTATATGTGATCAACATGTATGAGAGAACATTGTTGGCAAGATTTAGGCTAGGTTCTTTTTGCTGGTTTATATCTTTTCCCCTTGGTCAGTACTCCCCAGCCTCTATTTGCATCTGTCCCTGTGATGAGCAATCTAATCAAACTATTTTACACTTTGTCTTTTTCTGCCAATTTTACTTGCCGTTTACTAGGAAGTTTTTATTACCTTTGCTGCGTAGATACAAATTTTCTAAGTGCAAAGCTGCTTCATTCTTTTTATTGCAACTCAATGGCTGTAATGTATGCTATGCAATCGCTAGTTTTCTGAAATGCACTTTAGCTAAATGAAGGAATATGTTGTTTTGACTCAACAAGCTTTTATGTTTGTTTTAACTACTGTCGGCTCCGTACTGCAATTCCTGTATTCCTTGTTCACACACTGTGCCTTCTCATGTGGTCTGATGTTTTTGGAATTCATTTTTATGCACTGTCACTTTATCAAATGTGAATCAACAAATGATCCCTCCTTTCTAATCATGTATGTTTCTTTTAATACGTGTGTGTATATTGTATGATTATTTTATTGTGTGTCTCTTTTATGATCTGCCTTTGTTAGATTGAATAAAGACAATTGAATTGAATTGAAACAGTTCAGTAACATCACCTAAAAACAGTACATCAAATTTCATAAGGAGTAGTGAATCACCCCGGCTAAAAACCACGATACATAAATACAGACATTATGACTGGTTAAAAATTGGCGATACTTGTGTAAAATTTATTGGCAAAAGGAGGGGACGTATATGCTTATAACATAGATTAACAAATTTAGGGCAGATAAAAACAATATGTAAAGTGTCAAGTGAAGCAGCCATTTCACATGTGCAAATTGGGGGCTCCGATGGTTTTGCCAACGAGCTGTGAGCAGGGGAAACAAATTTAATTGAAAATAAGACCAGAGTTGTCTGTGCAAAACTGGCATATCAAGTGTCCAATACAATTCTATTTTACACGAGGATTTCACCATGACATAATGAGTACACGCATTTTTCAATCCTTTCTTTATGCAAATTGGCACAAAATGCCTCCTTGACCCATAAAACATATGATTTAGAAATTTGCACTTGTTCAGAAAAAAGTTGGTGTAAACCAAAGTCACCCAAAATCTCTTTGACATAGTGAAACCAGGAGATACAATAGCAATAGTCCAGACCCAGGCAATCTTTCAGAAGCTTTCTGTTGAATTCCAGATCTTTTTTCAATCAGACAGAAACCACAATACTAAGGGGCGGATTTGTATATTATCAGAAATAGACCCTGCTCCTAATTCTTCATGCACAATCTCTGAAGATACACTCTGATGTATCCTCAGAATACTCCTAAAGGGTTTATTTTCGGCAACTTAGATAGGGTAACAAGGCTTATAGCCCCAAATCTCAGAGTCAAAGGCAACTGTTGGTACACATTTAGATTTGTAAAGAGGTATTATGGATTTGACGTGGGTACGGCCACGACGCCTAGAGAAGTCATCAATGCTACATGGGCACTCATCAAAGGATCCCAGTTCATTTTGCAGTCTAGCAAAATGCCAAGATAGAAGAATTTATCAGTATTGCCAATGCGATGTCCATTGATCGAGTAGGTTTTAGTTTTAGCCTTTATTGATCCTAGCACCATAATATACGATTTTGTCAAATTCGTTTTCAAGCCTAGACAATCCATAAAGTCATAAATGTGGTCTACCAAAAGCTGCAGGCCATTAGCTCTCTGTCAAATTGCCAATCCGAGTCAGAAAATCAGTTGTACTGCAACCACCTCAACCCAACTGAAAAAAAAAAAAAAAAATATATATATATATAAATTTATTCTCAAAGAATCGAAATCCAGCGAAACTTATTGATCGAGCCCACACAATCAATTTCAGCAGGTAAGTTTATTCAATTTGCAGACAAGGAAGCCGCGTTTGGACCACGTCCGTGGTCTTGGTCACATGACCTCCGCCTCCATTCGCAGATCTTTTAAAGGTGCAGTTACAATTGTACAATCATAGACATAAAGAAAATAAATGTTTACGTCACATTTAAAGTAAATAAGTGCCAAACTGTATAAGTGCATACATAAAAATAGCTGGCAGACTGAGCAGTAGTTTGTGCGTATTTATACATGTTTTAAAGGAGTCAGTGCTTGTTGCTCTGGTAAGTGTAGAAAGACATCTTTGCACTAGGATTGTCTTGCGCTATTGTGAGTCATCACGTTTAAGCGAGAATTGTGTTATTGTGGGTCTAGTGCCATTGTGTGCTGGGTTTCAGTGTGGAGAGAGGGACGTGTGATAAAAGTGTACTGATCTGGTTGGATCGGTAAGCACGTTGGTGTGGATCGTGAAAACTGAATGTATATAAAGTGCAGGTATAGTATCCTTTTGTCTATATTCAACTATATAGGTGACATGGAGTAAATTGGGGTGTCTGCCCGTAACTCCAGTGCTCATATCGTTAACACGAACGTGACGTTCAGGTGACTCTCAGCTGCTCTCTCCTAGAAGGAAATACACACAATTAGAATGATAATGGTGACAATAATCAGAGCTACATAATGATCATTTGTTGAGTTAAAACATAACATCCTATATGATAAATTGCACATAAACAGGGTCTGCTGTTGTAACGTTAAAAAAAAACGAGGGTGTGAAAAGTGAAGGAAGAGGGGGGAAGTGAGTTCTCAGTCAAGGCAAGATTGACAGTTCAATAAATAATATTTATAGGTGGCTGTACAGTTCCTCATCCTGATTAAGGCCGTCTGGGAATTTGGTGCCTGCTAAAAGGATGAAGCGTGACTCACGTTTGTGAAGGGCAGCCGTTCGATTACCTCCCCTGGGATTTGGGTTGACTGTGTTCAGTCCAAAAATCTGGCTTTGGTCCAGTCAGCCCCATGTTCCTTGGCAAAGTGCCTGGCAGTACTGTAGCTTTGATCGCTGTTAGTGATCGCGCGCCAATGCTCCAAGATTCGCTTCTTCAAACGTTGTGGACCCTATGTACCAGAGGCCACATGGGCATACAATGGCATACACCACATACTCTGTGTTACAGGTTATCGGATTGGGTATCCTCCATTTGGTTTTAGTCCTTTCTAGGGTGGTTTCATTGACATTATTGCTGTGTTTACAGGCTTTACATTTTCCGCATTTACGGAAGCCTTTGGTTTGTATAAGCCAGTTGTTCTCTTTGGGCTGGAGGTGACTATGCACAAGTATGTCTCTCAGTGATGCACTTCTTTTTTATGTGATTGATGGAGATGTACTTATTTCATTATGCAGAATGGGATCCTGTCTCATAATATCCCATCTGTTCTTTCAAATTCTGCTGATTTGTTTGGATTGGCTGCAGTACTTGGTGATGAACCTGGTAGGTTCCTTGACCCTATCTTTGTGTGTTCCCTTGGTTTTGCTTTTCTCTAGAATTTCTTCTCTACACTGTGTTTCTACTAGTTTTTCTGCTTGGTGTAGTGCTTTTCTGGAGTACCCTCTATCTTTAAATCTCTCTTTCATCTCCTGCTTCGTTTGTATGTAAGATGCCTCGGTACTACAATTACGCTTGGCCCTAAGGAATTCACTATAAAGAATTCCCCATCTGAAACTGGGAGGGTGTGAGCTGGAAGAATGTAGTATAGAATTTCCTGCTGTCATTTTTCTAAATAGATTAGTGCTTAGTCTTCCATTTTCCACAGTCAATTTGAGGTCAAGAAATTCAATGGAACTTTGGCTATAATGTCTGGTAAACCTCAAATTGACATGGTTTAAATTCAAACAGTCAATGAATAAGTTAAGGTCACTCTCAGATCCTTTCCAAACAAAGAAAACGCAGTCGATATATCTCAACCATTTAGAAACGTTATAGATCCAGTGTTCTGTTTGGTCGTTCCAGAGCACCTGCTTCTCCCACCAGCCCACCATGAGATTGGCGTAGCTTGGGGCGAAACAGGTGCCCATGGAAGTTCCCTGCAGTTGCTTATAATATACATTTTCAAACATAAAAACATTTTCTTTTAGGCATATTGAGATCATATCAAGTAACATACGTGTGTGTTCAAGAAATTCTGCCTTTCGTTTTTTAAGAAAAAACTGACATGCTTTGAGCCTGTCTTCGTGCCGTATGCTCATATAAAGAGCCTCCACGTCTAAACATACCAACCAGTCACTGTCCCCTATTCGGATATCTTGTATCTTGTGAAGAAAATCAGTCGTGTCCCGTAAATAGGACGTGAGATCTTTGACAAAGAGGAATAAAAAGTGGTCAACATATGTGCTAGTGTTTTACATCAAGCTGCTTTTAGAGGACGCTATGGGCCTGCCTGGTGGGTTGCTGCTATCTTTATGTATCTTCGGAAGAAGATATAGTGTAGGCGTGGTGGGGGTGTCATTTTTCAGGAATTGGTTTTCGTCCCATGTAAGGAGACCTAGTTCATGCCATGCTGTGAGTTTGTCGTGATACTGGTTTTTTAGATCCATAAGGTATTTTTTATCTACTCTCCGGTAGCATGTGCTGTCATTGAGCTGGCGGTGAACTTCTTTTGTATACATAGCTCGAGTCATAAGGATCACATTACCCCCTTTGTCGGAGGGTTTGATAACCAGCTTGTGATCTTTCTGTAAATTGTTCACCGCCTCCCATTGAGGTTTGGTCATGTTCTTATTCCCTTTGGTATTGTTAAGGAGTTTGGGTAAGTCTTGGGCCACTAGGTCGCTAAATACATCAATATAGTCTTTGCCCAGTATAGGTACATATTTGGATTTGGCTCTAAATCCAGTGAGGGATGCTTCACCGGTATTTATACCTAGGAGATTAGAAATGCCAGTGGCATATGTGGGATTAAAAGGGTCAAGGGCCGCAGTGGTGAGTTCTTGTGATACCTGTTGTTCAAGGTTCATCAAAGTTTGTAGTGTGGGGATATCGTCAATGGTTAAACCTGAGTCGCTGTCATCTTTAGGGTTGGTGTGCGTCTTGTTACAGTCTTTTTTTAAAGCGTGCATTTTGCATAGTTTAAGTTTACGCTCAAATTTGTACAGGTCAACCCTAGCTTGTGCGTAATAAAACCATGTCTCGGGGAAGAAAGACAAGCCTAATTCCAATACACTCATTTCATCATTAGACAGAATCTTATTGGTCGGATTCATTACCGTTAACTTTGGTGAAGTGTCCTCCATTATTGGTTCTTTGCCTTATGGCCTCTTGTTCCCATGCCAATTGTTCTTGAGTTTTCGGCGCCTGATGTTTCTTCTCTGGTTTTGCCTGCGTTTTCTTGTCTTTGCCTGCATTTTCTTGTCTTTTTCCTTTCGGCCTCCCTTTGTTTGAATGTTCTTTCGCTTTCTGTACGAGGAAAAGTTCCCGGGAAAAAGACTGTCCATGTTGTGCTGTCCAGTGACTCTTGATCCGAACTTAGATCCGTAGCAGAACCCTCCTTGCTTGTTTCCAGGAGTTCCAAGGCTCTGTCCTTTTTTAGTTCAGATCTCACTTTGTCATATTTTCTCGCAAATGTTAATATGCGGCCTGATGCATAGACCATTTCATCGCATACAAATTTGCGCTGTTTTGTGGCCACAACATCTTTCTCAAATGCTTTCATTTTGTCATCCACAGATTTGATTATTTTTTCCACCTCTTGTTGATCTCTCTCCTTCTTTAAATCATCCATATTTCTTGTATTTGTCCTAGCAGGCCTTTTTGTTCCTCCCAGGCATTTGCTATCAGTATTTACAACATTCTCCTGGAGCATGCGGTTGTATTCTCAATCCAGTCTTGTAGCACTTTTGGCTTAGGTATTGACAGAGTGGGGGTGATAAAAATCCGAAGTCCTCTTGGTATCCGGTTGACCTCTAGGTAGTTTTGCAATGAGGTCGCCTCCCACCATCTGCTGATCTCCTTATGCCGTAAGCGTTCTAGCGTGTTGCCTTTTTGTCGGAGGTTTGTGGGTGTCACTTCAGCCCCTGTACTTCCAGATGGTTGAATATCCCGCTGTATTTTGGTTAAGATTGCCTTGGCTGATGCCTCACGTCCTTTCAGATACTCGTCTGCCATTGTATCTTGTTGTTATATGTAGTGCTTTGTGCGCACCCCTGCTGGTGAAATTGATCTCACGTTTGGAGCCGTCTGACTCACGTGAACTCTGGTTGGCCACGTAATTGGTTGAGGTTTCGCTGTGGGGACAGGTCAGGCAGAAGTGCCGATGCACACCGCGCCTCTCCTCGCTGATTTCGCAGACTGGCTCGGGATCGGGGAAGAAAATAGCACACTGGGGCGTGCGCTTGCCTCACCTTTCTTCCCGTGGGTTTGCTGATGTTGTGCCTCAAATTCAGATCGTACCTCCGATTTTCTTCTTGTATGCCGCATACGTTGTTGACCATCCGGCGGGTACTCCTGTCGAAAAGGACTCCAGTTGCAGGGCGGGCGGAAACGGAGTACCCTTCCTCTCGAGACGGGGCTTCGTCGGCGGACGCCGCCGCCAAAATATTCTCAAAGAATCGAAATACGGGCAAACAGATTGCACGAGCCCACACGATCAATTTTAGCAGGTAAGTTTATTCAATTTGCAGACAAGGACGACGCCTTTCGACCACGTCCGTAGTCTTGGTCACATGACCTCCACCTCCTTTTACAGATCTTTTAAAGGTGCAGTTACAATTGTACAATCATACACATAAAGAAAATACATGTTTACGTCACATTTAAAGTAAATAAGTGCCAAACTGTATAAGTGCATACATAAAAATAGCTGGCAGACTGAGCAGTAGTTTGTGCGTATTTATACATGTTTAAAGGAGTCAGTGCTTGTGGCTCTGGTAAGTGTAGAAAGACATCTTTGCGCTAGGATTGTCTTGCCTTATTGTGAGTCATCACGTTTAAGCAAGAATTGCATTATAAATATATATATATATATATATATATAATATAAAATGCTAGCGCTACGCCTAGATACTTGTGAAACCAAGAAAAAAGGACCTAGACGTCAGAGGGTGCTCATATAACTTATAGGTCCTCAGTACCACAGGGCACCAAATAGCAAGTTTGCGTATTATACAAGTCAATTTTCATATTTCGCCCTAATTCAACCAATGAGAGACTAAATTCCATATCCAGGCTCCCCACTTTTGTGCCTTCCGATCCTTACATTCATACAGCTTAGTTTCTAGCGTATAGACAGCTAAAAACCTTGATTTCCATTCATAAAAAGTGGGGTCTCGGGATTGAGCCACCTTGTAGCAATACACATCTGTAGTACTGCCATGGCGATAAATAAGAGATAAATAAGAGATAGCTCTCCTTTTTTACCGGTCCGTATCTTGCCACGTTCTCTACTACTCCTAGTAGTACCAAAAGGGGGTTGATTGTTATTTGGACTCTAGTTACCTCTTCTAAAAACATTGTCATTTCCAGATATAAAGATCCTAGCTTCATGCAGCTAAAAAACATATGTACAATCTCAGCTCCGGGTTTCCCCACAGCGCGGACAACAGTCATCCTGTCTCTTTCCTCATTTAAATACCTTGTCTGGCGTATAGTACAGATCAAATACAGATTTAAAATGCTGGCTCTTCTGTCCAAAGATGCTTGCAAAACCATTCCCTCCATTCCTAATCTCTGTTCCCACCTCGTGTTCTGTGTGTGTAGATCGTCCAGGAGATGTCGCATCAATAATTCATATATAACACCAATCCTAACTCTTTTCCCCATTCCTTCAATGATAGATATCTAGGCTCATCAATCCCATAATATTCTCAAGCCTATTTAAAAAGTCCTGAATCTGGAGATATTTTAAAAATTGTTTCATGGGGATCCCAAATTTCTCCTGTAGCTCAGCAAACAACATCACAATAGCCTTAGATATGAAGTCTCACAACCATCAAATCCTTTTCTGCCCCAATCCCTCACTAATGGATCATGAAATATTCCTGGGAGGCTAAGAGTCCCCCTCAGCGGTGTATAGTAGCTATGCTTAGGCAGCCAAAAATATTTCCCTACTTGTTGCCATACTCTAAATGCCCCCATCAGAAACTTAAATTTGTTGGTTTTTTTTATAGCAACTGGGTTCAAGATTTTTCAAAAACATTCCTTTGGTTTCTTCTCTCATCATGAGCTCATAAATCGAGGGGACTCTACCACCCCAGGCTCCTGCAAGTTTCATGTTATTGAAATGACTATATTTTGCAGCATACATGCCCAGTCGTACATGGTTATATTATGGACTCCCCATCCCCCGATGTTTAGGCAGAGTCATATACTTGGAAGCTCTTCTTAAAACCCCATAGAAATCTATAACAAATGCTTTCCAATTTCTAAGGGCAGGGCTCTGAATAGATAAATAAATGTAGGTAGAACCGTCATTTTAATCACATTTCCTCTTCCTACCAGCGAGAGATACAAATGGTTTAATCTTCTCAAATCTTGATCTCTCTTCTGTACCAGGGGGCTGAGATTTAGGTTGACTAAGTCGTCCAGCACTGAGGTGATATGTACTCACAGATTTATTGCCTCGTTCACTACCTGGGAATAAAACTGCCTGATATTGCTAGTGCATACGATTTGCTTTTTTCCTTATTTAGCTTGTAGCCTGATGAGGATCCAAATGATTTAGCTATCCCCTTGATCTCTTTCAGAGCTTGTTGTGGGTTTATAGCCACTACTGCTATGTCATCCGCATATGAGAACACTTTATACTCTGTCTGTCCAGCCACTACCGGGGACATCTGTGGGCTGGATTCTAGTTTCAGAATCAGAGGATTAACATATAAAGCAAAGAGAAATGGCGAACATGGACACCCTTGCCTCGTGCATCTAGCAATATAGATCTCTTCAGATTCTCTTCCCATGATTCCCAGCTTAGCCCTGGGATTTGAGTATAATGATTTAATAGCTCTAATAAAGCCAGAAAGGAAGCCATATTTCCCTTGTGCTGCCCAAAGGAATGACCAAGACACCCGGTCAAATGCCTTCTTGGCGTCTAATAAAATCAGGCACATTTCCCCCTGGTTGTTATTTATAATGTCAAACAGCGTGATCACTTTTCTAATATGGTCTGTAGTCCTCCCACCAGGGATAAAACCATGCTGTCTTGGAGACACTAATTTCGTAATCACTTTTGCCAAACAAGTTGCTAAAATTTTGGAATAGATCTTAACGTCGCAATTAATTAGTGATATTGGTCTATAAGATCTGGGCATTAAAGGAGGCTTGTTTTTTTTTTAATACGACTATATCGGTTTCTCCCTATGACGCTGGTGTTTCCCCTCCCTGAGCTTTCCGAAAGATCGGCAACATCTCCTCCATTAATTCCTTCAGCAGTGCCTTGTAAAATTATAAAGGAATATTATCCAGTCCAGGGGCCTTGCCAACGGAAAGAGATCCTATTGCTACCCTCAATCATTTTTCTGCCAATATTGGTTGCTCGAGAATCAGCTGATCATCTGTGTGAAGGATCCCCCCCTTCAATCAATTGTAACATCTCGGGATCCTCCCCTGCTGTGAGTTGCCTATCTTGAGTGTACAATTTATCATAAAAATCTTTAAACACTTTGATGATTTCTGAGGGTACTGTATGTTTAACACCGCCCCTTCCTCGATTTCCTCAATCCCCCCAGCTACCTCCCTTAGCCTAGTCCAAAGGGTTAAAAGACGACCCACATTTTCCCCATATTCATAGCATTCCCGTTTCCTTAAATGAAACTTTCTCATGGTTAACAATCTTTGATATCTTACCCCTGCTATTTTCCGGTGAGTTTCCGGATTGCTAATGTTCTGGGGTATCTCCAGCATTAAGTTTTCCTCAAGGAGAGATGGCTTCTTCTTCAGTCATCACAAATTTCCTTGCGTTTTTCCCTTTCCTGGTGAAGGGAAAAACTTAATGTCTCACCCCAGATCCCTGCCTTTAATGCATCCCACACTGTCGCCTCTTTAGTTGTTCCCTTGTTAACCTCTAAAAACTGGGTGGCCCACCTTCACATATGATCTAAATATTCCTCATTATATAGGAGTTTCCTGTCGAAGGTCCACTTGGATCATGGTTTACACACCTCATCCAAGGAAAAACTCGATACTCAGGGGGTATGATCAGACAATACCCTGGGGTGTCTCCGGATCCTAGCTTGGTTGGTCAGTATCCCTAGATGCAAGAAAATAATCCAGACTGACTAATTTATTGTGAGGATGTGAAAAAAAGGTGTATTCCGGATTTGGGGCCATAAGCTTCTCCCACACATCATCAAGCTCATGGGTCTGCACTAGAACGGTGAGTGCTTAAACAACATAGGTTTCCTTCCTGTATATCCCTGGGTTGTTATACTTTTTCCCACCTCCAGGTGTATATTAAGATCTCCTCATATTACCAACGGGGTTGGCCACTTTGACAGCTCAGCTGAAAAACATTTGAGTGAGAGGTGTCTAAGGTAATTATAAATCCCATGAGACATTACAACGGTTGTTACTCAAACCCAAAATCCTCTTTCATTAATGAATAACACACTCACTTGAACTTGACGGGTACATTTTAAAGAATTTTTAAAATGAAAACTCTATTCTAATTAACATTATATGAATTGTAACTACAGTAAAGGCAAAGAAAATGGCAGCAGCACCGTTTACCGTAAGTGTAATTAAAAGAGAAAACTCCAACATGATTGCTGTTAAACATTTATAGCAATTCTACTCACATTCTAAGTGCTATGATAATAATAGCACAACATAAAGTCAAAATCTATTTTGAGTTTCACAGATGGTTCACATCCATATACCTGTTTGAACAATGAGGTTTGTGTTCAAATAGAATAGCAAGGCCTGCTTCCCTTGTCATACAAGGCCAGCTCCACTGATAAGTTTAGACAGCGAAGACTGAATGCCTCCCTTCTTGGTAGCCTTTAGTTTTAGAATTGGTGATATGATTCTTGACTGCTTGTTCCGATGTCACCTGACATGAAGATTGGCCTTTAATCCCTTATTGTTTGTGCTTAGCTTTTATAACAATATTTCCTTGTTGTTGAAATTCTCAGAATAAACAATTAGCGAAGAGTAGCCTGATGCCCTTTCACTTATTTGCATTCTGCGAAACTGTGTCCTGTTGAACAACAATAAACAAGATACCTTGTTATCAATCTTCTAGAAACTCTTAAGAAATCAATAACAGATAATGTAAAACAGAGCAGTCAGCATTTAGAGTAAATACTGTGGACATAATAAAGCAAACCTGATTATCTCATTGCTGACAACAATAATAATATGAACTAAATGTGCATTCTATTAATCCCATGTACTCACTTTGGGTAGATTGATTAGTACTTATAACTCAAGAAGGGCAATATCATAAAGAAAAAAGATGGAATGTTCATGACAACATCAAACAGCAATGCTAATGCCTAATAATAGAAATCTTAAAACATGAAAACCCCCATGTGAAATGAAAACCTATTTATTTTGTACAAGAAACACCCAACCTATCCTGAAATATGCTACCCTTACCACCTTTAACAGCCCAGCTCTCTTCCTAAACCAAAAGGCGAAATACTAGTTAAAAAACCATCCCACTTCTCATTTGTGCCACCATCGCGCCACAACAGGCCCAACCCCTCTATTGAATTTGCCTATCTATAAAGTAAAGTAATTTTTTAATTTTCCTCTTTGTGTCCTTTATTTTCTCCCAGCCCTTCAAAATATGATGGTTAAGGACCTCTATAGTTGAGGGCATAGAGGGTCATACTGCCTGGCCACCTGAGGTGGCTGTGATGATGACTCTGTCTGGGTTCTGCAGGCGACACACTGGAGGCAGTAGTGACTGCTGCCTTTTCTCCTTCTCTGGGATCAGTAACAATTGTACATTAATCATATTTCCCATTGCAAGCACATGATTGTATAGTCTGAAAACTACACAGAGATGGTAGGTCTTCTTTTAACACACAATCCACATGCTACTGTTTGCAATATGTAACATTAATTAAACCACAACCACCGCCTGCATAATTATTGTTTTTGCTAAAATGGATGAAAAGTGTAAATAAATGAATCCATGTTGTAACACTTTCACCGGATACTTAACCGGTGTTTAAAAAAAATTCTGAACTGCAAAGAAAAATATGGCACAATCAATGTATGCTATAAATTTATTTGAGTATAATCATGCAAAATTAATTGAGGTACCCTGGTGGAGTAGCATGATTTTGGAAAACGAATGGCACATGATAATCATAATCCTTCCAGAGGCCATGCTACTTCCCTACTCCAGAGTTCCTCCTCTAGCCCAATCCAGTGTAATGAATGGAATAAGAGGAAAATAAACCTAGGATGAAGTTGTGGGAGTAATGTATGTGTCAGGATGGGATGTAATGTGGTGAAATGAATGGGTGGGGACTGGGAAATGCATATCTTTCACCCATTAATTTAAATGGCAATGAGGCAGAGATAGAAACATAAGACTGGATATTTTCAGATGGATAGGATCCTGTCATAGAAGCTAGGAAGGAAGACCTCAACAAATACAACACTTGTAGTTGAGAAAGAAAATCGACCTGCCACTACAAATCTGTTAAAGAGACAAACACTGGATGATAATTGAAGAAGTCTATTGACTTCCAGTCGCACCACCAACTTTAGCTGCCAGCCGGTCAGTTCTCCGGTCTCCAACTGTCTCAGCAGAGACATCACCATGGATACCAGAATCAACAGGCATGAGCTGATGCACATGGCACAATAAGTCATTACAACACATCCCCCTTACTTGAAATACAGTAAACTAGGAAAGGAAAAATGAACAAGGAGGAAAAGGAAAGCAAGCTAAGAAAGAGAAATAAGAACAAAGAAGTGAAAAGTATCATAAGAAAAACGGAAACAACATTGCTTCAATACATCACATAGTCCTGGAAATGTTCTGGAGAACGCCGAGATCTGAAAGAGAAACCTCGTACATGAAGATTTGAAGAAGGATTACCCTCAGACAAACTGGGTCCAGGCAGATTAGCACTAGAACATGAGGGATGTAACAATTTGTCACCTCGAAATTTCACAAGACGTGACATACTCCACATACTACCATTGTGGACCGTCACTACATTCCTTTTTATGGAGGTTATAACAAAAGGGCCCATAAATTCAGTGACCCCTTCCTATGCCACCTAGGTTTCTTTATGAGCATCCACTCTCCAACACTCCATGTCATAGGGTTCACTGATTTCTTAGAATCAAATCTATCCTTATATTTTTTTTTTATAAGATTCAATTCTGGTATCAATCTCCTCCCTATCCAAACCAACACCCTCAATCAAAGGCAACCATCCAGGATTCAGCTTGGACAGAGCAACCCTGCCCCTCAATATCTGAAACTGAGAACTTTGCAAAACTCCATTAAGCGCAGTGCGGTGTACCCACCAAATATTCCTCAAAACTTCCTTAAGAGGAACTTTTGTCTCCATGGCTCTCTGAACACAAGCTTTGACCACTCTATTCATGTGCTCCGCAAGTCTATTGGTTTGCGGCACATGAAGGGCTGTTCTCTGATGAGTTATACCAAAATCCTTCAGAAACTGTTACATCTCTTGTGAGGTGCATTGCACGCCATTGTCAGTAACCAGGAACCTAGGAACGCCCTCACTCATTAATTCATCCTTAAGAAAATCCAGAACCACTCTGGTGCTAACAGTGCTCACACACTTGGTGGAAACCCACTTTGAAGAGTAATCCACCAAGAGAATCACAAACCTTTCAGAGGGTCCCAACAGTTCAAAAGGACTCATCAGATCTAAGCCTAACTTAATCTATGGCTCACGCGGAATCTCCACTGGAGACAAGGGAGCAGTTTTGGTGACCTGAGATTTATCATTGGCGGTACATTGATAACACTCCTTGACCACCTTTTCCACCTGGCAATCCATCCCAGGCTACCAATACCTTTCAAGGAGCCGAGACTTGGTAAGACTCCTTGCCAAGTGCCCTTCATGATCAAGATTTACTAGTTTTGATCTTAAATCACAGGGGGGCACCACACATGAGTTGATTTTGAAACTAAGTGAGTTCATTCCTAACAAACCAGAAGGGCAAAATATCAGAATCAATCCTTTTGCACTCAGGCCACCCCTTAATTACAAAGTCACCAACAACAGGAAGAATGACATCATCAGACGAGGCTTTTCCCACTCATCCTCTGTGATGGCAGGTTCCTTGACCCAACATACTCCAGTGGGTTCAACGTCATGAACATCACAGCTGTTCTCAATCGACAATCTACACAAACAATCGCAGCTCTATTTGCTACACCAGGAAAATTCTGCACGTGAAAATTAAACTCCTCCAAACCTTCGCTCTACCATTTTAACCTAGGTGTCAACCTCTCACTCTCCATGCAAGAAAACACTTGCACCAAAGGACGATGGTCAGACCTTACCAAAGAAAGGTATGCCCCATAAGTACAACTTAAAGTGTCTAATTGCACACGTTATGGCAAGAGCCTCTCTTTCTATGCAGGAATATTGTTGCTCAGCTTTCTTTAATGCTCTGGAAGCAAATGCAACAACTTTCTCTTCACCTCCATCCAGTTGAGAAAGAATTGCGCCAAGTCCACAAAGACTGGCATCAGTGGTGAGAACAGTTTTCTTTCTTGTGTCAAAATGACCAAGAGTGGACATCTTACCAAAAGCATGCTTAACAGAGTTAAAGGCTGCATTGCATTCTTCTGACCAAGCAAATTGTATCCCTTTTTTGAGGAGAGGCCTAATGGGCTCAACAATGGTGGGAAAACCCTTGATAAACTTTGAGTAGAACTCAGCAAGGCCATGAAAGGACCTCACTTGCACCTTGTCAGTGGGTGCAGGAGCATTGACAATACTTTTCGCTAAGTTCAGCTTGAGGTGAATGCCCTCCCCAGAGATGACATGTCCCAGATATGTAACAGATGACACACCAATCTTGCATTTCAATTTGTTCACAGTCAATCCTTTGTCAGATAACCTCTGCAGTACACTTGTCAACAATTTATTGTGTTCCATGTCATCTTTACCATAAATCAAGATGTCATCTCGGAAGAACAAGATGTTAGACATATCACCAAGAATCATTTTCATGATGAGCTGGAAGCAGGCAGCCACAGAGGCTAGCTCAAACGGCATTCTGACAAAATGAAATGCTCCCAGTGGCGTCACAAAGGATGTTGAGTGCTTGGAGTCTAGCTGCAGGGGCACTTGGTGATACGCCAAGGACAGATCTAACACACTAAAATCTTTTGCACCATCTAGTGTGGACTCCGCAATGTTAGGGAGAGGCTGTCGATCCACCCATATCCACCTGTGCAAACTTCTTAAGTTTACACACATTCTGATATTTTTTCCACCATCCTTGGGGGCCTAAATCACCGGAGCCAACCATTCAGAGGACTCAATCTCTTCAATAACATTCAGAGCCACCAGCCTATTTAGTTCATTCTTCAATGGCTCCAACATCATATTGGGAACCTTCCTCACCTTATGCACACATGGCACAACATATTTTTTATCACAATCTCATGTTTAAAGTCTTTTAATAAACCAAGTCTATCACTAAAGACTTGTGGAAACTCTTCAAAGAACTTATTTGAGCCTCCACAATCATCAACTAACATTACTTGGTCAGATGGATTACATGCATTGGGGTTAAGTCAAACCTCTTTGGTGCCTCCAACCTAAAAGGTTGTCACCTCGTTTGGCCACATAGATTTTCCATTAGTTTATCTGCCCTTAAAGTGTATCCTCATAACAGCATACCCAATCACATCAATATGCAAACCTCCATAGCTTACTGGGTTGATATCAGGAGCGAAGAGTTGTAAATCTGGAAACGTTTTGTACCATAATTCATTACCCAGCATAATAAAAGGAGAACCTGCATTGGCTAAAACAATAAGCAATTTGCCACCAATCACTATTTCACACTCAGGCATGTTTATGAGATCAGAATCCACCACACCATCACTTCTCACATTCAGCATTACTGTTCTCGGGTTGTCTTTGATAGTCTCAATATTCTCTACCATGCACACTTTCACACCGGATCTACAAACTCTGGCATAGTGACCCTTAATCCCACACTTGTGACAGGTGGAATTTTTAGCATAGCAATTGGAATTATTGTAGGTGTGATTGAGACTCCCACAACAATAGCATTTCATTTTTGAGAAGTCAGTGGAGACCTTGGCCCTTGTTCCATGAACCACTTTAGAAACATTGGGGTCTATTAGGATGGCGGTTGGATGGCTGCCGATGGGCCGGCGGTGGCAACCGCCAGGCCGGGGGCGGTCATCTGCCCACGATCGCAACCCAGAAACCGCCGGTCCCATTAGCATGGCGGTGAGGATCGCAGCGGTAAGATTTACCGACGGCCACTTTTCAGCCGGTATCAGTCCGCACGCTTGTCTGGTGGGCGGAGCTGGACTGCTAAAATGGGGCCGGTACAGGGTCAGGCTCCGCCGGCATGATTATGATGCCGGCGGTAGCCAGCCTTTCCGTGCGGTGGAACTGCCATGGAAACGCATGCGGAGAATGTCTCTGGGGGCCCATTGCGGGCCCCCAATGTGTTTGGGGGTTGTGGGTGCACTGGGGGCATGTCCCTGTACCAGTTGGCAGGCACTATGCAATGCCTGCCACGCAGTGCAGGGATATGCTTGACATGCTTTTTTGGATATTGCGGCGGTGCTGCTGGCAGCAGCAACCACTGCAATGTTAAATGCCGCAATCGTACCACCGCAGTCGGATTTCGACTGCGGAGCATACTAATTGGACCGGCGGTTATGCCGCGGTCCTAGCAGGCGGTGTTTTCCCGCTACCATGGCGGTCGGAGTGATTTTCCAACTGCCACCCTAATAGACCCCATTGTGTAGAGAGTCTTGTTGAACATCCTTGTGTGTTACTTCATGTATGCTACTGGGAGTAGGAACATCCTCCGTTGCAGGTTTATGAGTCTTCATTTCTTTAATCCAACCAGAAGTATTCTCTACACCCTCCACAATAGCGATAGCTTCTTTAAGTGAAGGATTTCTTGATAGAAGCTTCTCTTGCACTCTAGAACTGTTGGTGCATCTGACTAACTGATCACGTATTAAGGAGTCCGTCAGATCACCAAATTCGCAAGTGCGGGCAAGTGTTTTGAAAGAAGCAATGTAGTTCCCAATCCATTAATTGGGTTCTTGGATTCTCATAAAGAATTTATGTCGCTCCAGCACAACATTAATCCGTGGACCAAAATAAGATTCCAACACTTTTATGGACATCTCAAAAACATCTTATGGCTCACCATCTCCCTCACCCACTGGTATTACATCAATACTTTCGTAAATGTTTCGGCCCTAAATTCCCAGATTTTGGAGAAGAATCGCTTGTCTCCTATGTGCAGAGAATTTTTTACCTCCTATTGCTACTAGGTAAGAATCAAATAGCAGTTCCACCTTTTTCACGGTAGTAACGGTTTACCTTTCTCACATAGAAAGGCAGGGTGTTGATTCATCGACTTGGCTGACATGCTGGCAGACTTACTTTGAAAAACAGAAATAAACGCCACAAATCAAACAAAGTTGTCAAGTAATTCCTTGAATGTAAAGGAACAGTACCTGAAAATACCTGAAAATTTCACTTCAATTGCAATGTCAGGAGAAATCATCAGGAGATGCACGCAGACAAAAAGGAGAAAAATGGAGCTTCCACTTGCTCCGTAACTGATTCCGTGTGTGGCTGTTGCTAAGACTACCAAGAGCAACAAAGATGGCGGAACACAACGTACGCGTACGTGATGATGTTTACTTACGAGTCAGGATGCGCATGCAGGATGAACGAGGATTCTGTAGGCATGAGCAGCTCCATGAGCAGAGGATCACAAAAATAAGGTAAATCTGTTGAAATCGCTGATTTACCCGAACTCAGTGCTGTAGAATCAATCCTTAATAAGTCCAGTAGTCAAGTTGTAGTCTTTGGTGACCGCTAAACAAAAGTTCCAAACAAATCAGATATTCGTGGGTCCAGAAGGGGAATTGGTGGTGAACTTGTCCCCCACAAGCATCACTCATCGCCAGTGTTAAAGAGACAGACACTGGATGATAATTGAAGATGTTTATTGACTTCTAGTCGCACCACCAACTTTCGCTGCCAGCCTGTCAGTTCTCAGGTCTCCAACTGTCTCAGCAGAGACATCACCATGGAGACCAGAATCATCAGGCACGAGCTGATGCACATGGCACAATAAGTCATTACAACAAAATCCATACAGTTACTAGCGTCCTTGTTCACCCTCCACTGGTCCTGGACCTTGCTTTCCTCACGGTATGGGTTTCGGAAGGATCTAGAAAAAAACAGAAGGTACTTAGGAAAATCAGCACAAACAACAGTATTTGCACAAGATTAAAATAAAAAAACTTACGTGAAATTATTACAAGCCAAACTATCACTGTGAAAGATTTACTTCTATACTTTAAAAATCAAATAGTCTACAACTCAGCGCTTTAAAACAAAGTTTAACAATGGGGGAAATGACTAAGAAAGGATCAGGAAAACAATGATTAAAGGAGGGAGAGGGGAAGAGAAAGGGGAGAAATGTAAAAGAGGGGCAAGGGAGAGTTTGCTGCCACGGCACAAAAAAGAGAGAATAAAAGTGGTAATTCCAAAGAACTGGAGGAAGTAGGAATCAGAAATGGAATGTAATATAAAAGGAAACACTTGGAGGTATGCAGGGTTAACAAACACTGAAGTAGTTATAGAAGAAGTTAGAAAAAAGGTACTCAGACAATGATGAACTTGTTTTTTTAAATGTTTTGCATATTGATAAAATAATCCCAAAAAACGTTATTGTATATAGAAAAATGTAATACAAATATATATATTTTTGTAATCAATTGTGTTGAACTACAGGGATAGTGGGGTTGTAGTATTTTTGAGCCAAATGGCCATATCAAAAGTGATTTAGGTCAGCTTAGAGGTCTCTCTTGCTTGTTTTTTGTAACACCCATGCTCCACCCAAGGACTCTTGCCCAATGCAGACTAATGGAAGGCAGCGATTGTCGCGACCTTGCGTTGCCTTAGATTACTAAGCCACGCAGAACCATGCAAGGTGGCTTTGCGTGCCTTATTAAATTTTACTTAAGCCCTTGCGTTGGCTCACATCGCCTTGAGTGATGTAAGGGCTTAGTAAATCTGGTCCCGGGTGACTTGTATCAGAAAGGATGCTTGGTATCATATGAGGAGCTTACAGCCCAAACCAATATACACAAAGACCAATTCTCAACTTACAGCTCATTTATACCCACCCTCCGAACTACATGGACTGCTGACTACACTGAACCACCAACATACGTGGTCATCTAGTACATCCACACTATGGGTGGTGGTGACACGTATTCGTTGGCTGACCAGGACCTTCCACGACCATACACTGATCCCCTTGGCAGTACTTTGTTCTGGTTGGGAGACCCAACTGGGAAGGGAGTTCCAAGATAAAGAATGGACTAGGGTGTTGGCATACCCGGCAACAGCCTTGAGAAATGCAAGGTTAAAGTTAATTTAATTTCATAGCGTGCACAGGGCGTATTCATCACCTTCTAAGATCAACATATACTTCCCAAGTGCTGAAGCATGCTGTCACCGATGTACTCAATTAAGCGCTGCTCCATGTGCTGTGGTACTGTTCTCTGTTGACTGATTACTGGTCTGAGAACATGACTCAGTTAACACAAGCTCCTTTCCATGCACCAAGAAAAACGACCTATAGACACATTTCTTGACCTGGCCCTAGTACTCGGAAAATGTGCCTTTACCTGTCAATGAAATACTGAAGAGCCCTCGCGTGATGCAATCGCTGACTATTTGGGCTGAAGCTTAGGGCAGGGCACTAAGCAGGGAAGACGGATCGAGCCTTCAAAAATAACCCCTTTCGCAAAACAATGGGATGGCCTTCTTACAACTAATCAATCCCTGCCTAAAGAGGACAGTTTGCCACCATGATTCCTGATTTGCTATCAAATTACCCTATCAATTAAAACAAAATCTGTTTTATTGAATTTTAGAAACAGAAAAGGAAAATACAGTTTACAGTAAAACATGTTGGAGACTCACATGCCCATACATGGTCAATGTGGCATATACTATTGAATACATAACACATGAGTTCAACATATAAGTACAGAGGGAGTAATCATATGCATGACAAGTACTATCGTATTAACGTAAGCAGCTATCAAACTTACATAACAAAAGGGTAGGCATATAAACTTGGGAAAGGGAGGATGTAGGAGGGGTTCCTTGGGGGCAAGATTAATCTTTTCTAAGAAATCTGAGTCAAGAAAAAGTCAGTAGCGACATGGGCGGGTTCTACCAGCACATAGTCAGTCAGTGGTCTACCCCCATCGTTGACCTAGACCCTGAAAAGGCTAACAGTAATTTTAACTCCTGGATACAAAAGTCATTAGATTCACTACTTCCAAAGAAACCTTTCCATAAGAAATCTAAACAAAAACCGGCACCATGGTTTTCCCTCAAATTAAGAGAACTCTAGCAAACTTGTAGGATACTTGAAAGGAGTTGGAGACAGAATTTAGCAGACGAGAGGAAAAATGTTTATAGAGAGGCCATTAGAAACTACAAGGCCGAAATTAAAATTGCGCAATCCTCATTTTATGAGAACATGATTAGTGCAGCCGCCAACTCTCCTAAGGAGATATTCAGGATTGCCAAATCTCTTATTTCCATACCGCAAAAATCCCCCAACCCAGAGGATTTACAAGCTTGCTGTAACAATCTGTCGGAATACTTCCATCAAAAAATTCAGCTGATATCTCAATTCTTCCTTCCAGGCCAGATTTAGTCTGTAACCTCTCGCACTGAGAGTTTTCATTCTGATCCATACTGCTCCCTAGCGGAGTTCCCTCTGCTTGATGAGGGTTTGCTGAGCACACTTATCTTCAGGGTAACATCAGGTTCGCCCATGGACCCTGCTCCTCTGCAACATCTCACTTTAGTTATTGATGCTATCCGCCCAGTAATTTTGAATACTCTTAACTCCTCTATTACTTCGGGAAAGGTACCACCGGCTTGGAAATGTGCTCAGGTCAGAGCCTTGCTGAAAAAACCTAACTTAGATATTTCTAATATGGCCAACTATCGCCCCATCTCTCTCCTTCCCTGGCTGTGCAAGCTGGTTGAGAGACACATTAATTCCACTCTAGTCCACTACTTAGAGTCCAACAATCTACTCCACGACTCCCAGACAGGATTCCGTCCCAAGCTTGGGACAGAGACGGCCCTCTTGGCAGTGACAGAAGAAGCAAGGAGACTTTTAGATCAGGGCGGCTCAGCAGCAATTATTTTGCTAGACCTCAGTGTCGCTGTTGACACTGTGGATCACAATATCCTGCTTGATGATTAGAAAATCTTGGTGTGACGGATATGGCTCTCACCTGGTTTCAGTCCTTTTTGAAGGCCAATTTTTCCAGGTCTCTGAGGGTACTTCCACCTCAGCCCGATGGCCTCTCAGCTGTGGGGTTCCTCAGGGCTCCTCCCTGAGCCCCACGCTTTTTAACACCTATATGGCGCCTTTGGCTGAGATAGTGCTTCCATTCGGCATAAAAATCATTACCTACGTGGATGACACCCAACTGGTGGTGGCATTAAACCACCCAAGGGGTCTTCGTGCGCTCTGGGCACTTGCCTAGAGGCGGTAGCCGAATGGATGGCACTATCTCACCTTAAGTTAAATGGGGACAAGACAGAACTAATGTTTCTAGGCAAGTCTCCTTCACCCTCCTCGGCCTTCTCCTGGCCGACCTGTCTTGGCACTATGCCTGCCACAAAGCACCAGATCAAGAGCTTAGGTATATGGCTCGACACCTCCCTTTGTTTTAATCATCAATCCACTATGCTCTCAGCTACTTGCTTTGGTCTGATGAGGATGTTAAGAAAAAACCTCCCTTTACTTCCCTTTCAGGCGCAGAGGATCATGGTGCAAGCCCTTATCCTATCCTGCTTGGACTATAGGAGCGCCCTGTATTTGGGCGCCCCTCAGGCCACCATCCAAAAACTGCAAGTAATTCTGAACTGTGCGGCCCGCCTACTCCTTGACATCCCACGGAGACAATCAGCGAGACCCGCACTGAGAACTTCATTGGTTGCCAATTTAGTCCAGAATTCGATTTAAGGCCATGTGCCTGGCCCACAGAGCCATTTGGAAAACTGGAACAGCCATTACCCATCTTCTGGTCACCCCCTACCAACCTTCTAGGAGTCTTCGCTCTAGCGCCGCCTTCCTCGCCACTACGAGGAAAGTTCGGAGATCCAGATGGGGCAGAATGCCTCCATTCTCTGGATCTCTCTGCCCCCTACTCTTTGTAGGGAATCCAACCTTCAAACCTTCCGTAGACTCCTTAAAACTCACCTCTTCATTACCACCCACTAACGTGCTACGCTTACTGTCTGTACGGTCCTAAGCGCTACGAGGTCTCAGGGTAGAAATGTGCTCTATACATCTCATTTCATTCATTCATTTCATTCATATGGAGGGATGCAGTGTGGGATACATATGCGAGGCGGGTGGGAGGACTGTGGGTAGTGGCAGGCGTGGAGCATTTACTGGACCGCTATAGAGGGGGGTCATCCTTTTCAGTGAGTTGTATGAACTGTGAGAAAAGGGTGGCTCATTAAGGGGAAATGGGTTGTTTGTGAAGGCCTTGTGTTTCCTCGTAGCAGTGGGCATCCTCCTCTGCAGCGCTCAACTTACAGACAGCTCAGTACCATGCCGCCACTGGGGGGCTGTTGGGGATCACCAGTGCAAGGTGAGGGTATGCTTGGCAAGGAAGATCGCTAGAGAGGAGAAACAAGAGTGTATTTTGTACCAATGGAGCATGCCTCCCATGTGTAGATATTGTGGAGCTCCATGACTTGATGTAAGAATTTATGCACCTTCTCCCAGAATTGGTACAGGGCTGGGCAGGACTAGATCATGTATTGTAAATCTGCGTTCGGGGGCCAGGCATCTGAGACAGCTGGTTTCTGCTTGGGGAAAGAACCAGTGTATTTGGGACGTTGTGAGGTATGCGCGGTGTGGCATGAAGAATTGTACGTTTTTAAAATGAGAGTTACGAGACACCTGTTATGGGAACTGAAAGGCGGTTTCCCACACCTTATCCTCTAGTGTGTACCCAAACTCCTCCTCCCACCTGTGCCAGAGGGTGTCTAGGGAGAGCATGGTGAACTCAGGAATATCTTTATAGAGCCAGATAATACGATGATGGCCGGGACCCATCATAACAATAGTCTGTAATACAGGGTGTGTTGTGGGTTCTGTCACTGTGGTATTCCGTAGGATATTGTCTGTGTGGGTGAGGCAACAGTGAAAGAAGAATTGTCCTGGGCTTAAATCATAGTCTGTTACTAGCTGATCAGATGTGATAAATTGGCCATTGAGGTAAAGATCCCCCACTGTGTGGATTGAGCATTCTTTCCAGGGGCTGATGTAGGACCCGGGTCATTTAGGAAGACCAACCAGGGGCAGCACAGGAGCATACACCAGTGATTTTGGAGACATGTGGTGTATGCGTGTCCTGCATGCTTGTGCCCCAGCTACCTGTATGGGTGGCAAAATGGGGGGTACTGCTTTAGGAAGTAGGATACGATGGACCACTGGGGATCTCATCACACCATTCACATTGTAGGTCTCCCCAATGTATCTCCCAGAACTCATCATGACTGCCACTGCAAATGTGCTGCAAGATAATAAGCCTCAAATGACCGGGTACCCAACCTCCCTCGGTCCATCAGCAGTTCTAATTTACGAAGTGCCACCCATTGTCCTCTGTTGCCCCAGATAGGATCTGGCAGCAAGGAGTCAAGTTCTTGAAAGAAAGATTGGTGTGGGACAACGAGGAGGTGGGTAAAGTGATAAAGTAGGTGAGGCAGCATGATCATTTTCACCAGTGCAATTTTTCCTATCAGGTGAGAAGTAACGAGTGCCAGAAGTACATTTTTGTCTTGATACCCTGCAGTGCTGCCTAGAGATCCCATCGAATATATCGAAAGGAGTGTGGTAAAGATGGACTCCTGAGTAGCTAGTAGCTGTTCCCTGCCAGTGTAGAGGGGTAGTGCCCAAGTGTTTGGACTCAGGTGGTTGGTCAGGGTGAAGGGGATGTATTGTTCATTTGTCCCAGTTGACCCGGTGTCCGGTAGTCGTTGCGAACTTATCAAGTTTAGCGCGGAGCAGGGTAAGATCTGAAGTGATGTCTTTTAAATAGATAAGGAGATCATCGGCTTACAGGAACATTGCATGCGTCCTATCCTCTTGTGGTATCCCTTAGCCAATGCTCTTGCGTCGTAAGCCGATGTCTAGGGGCTTCATCACGAGAGCAAAGAGCAACGGGGAAAGGGGACAGCCCTGTCTGGTTGCCCTATTCACAAGTTGGGTTAAGACCTGGAAAAGGTAGCTCCACGAATCAGATGCCTTCTCCAAGTCTAATATCAGACAAGCCACTCACGGGTGACGTCCTTGAAACACGGACTTGTATGTGAAACAACAGACTAATATTTTGAGAGGTGCTGCACCCTGGGACAAACCCATTTTCGTCTATATGAATGAGATCTGGGAGTATCTGGGCAGAGCAGTCTGCTAGTATTTTGCCCAGTTATTTAAAATCTACCTCCAGAATGGGAATAGGTCGATATGATGAGGGTTGGGTCGGGATTTTACTGGGCTTCAAGATCGAAACCAGGAGGGACTGCCGGAGGGACAGGAGGAGCTCACCCATAGTCAGGGCCACTTTGTACATATCAGTCAATTTGGGTGCGAGTTGTAAAGGAAAGGTACTGTGATAATCGAGTGATGGCCGTCAAGCCCTTGGGTATTGTTACGGGATATGTCCCTGATTGCCTGTATCAGTCTTCTGTGGTGATTTTAATGCCCAATGCGAGCTTGGTTACCAAATTACCCTATCATAGCGTCCTATACCTGTAAATATTCTTCACATCCTTTCTACTATAGGTAGCTTCCTGGGATCTGGTTGTCACTGCCTCATCCCCTTAATTTGTTTTGTGTGTTCTACATCTCTCCATAGTGACTTGTGTTGATAGCTCTTTGGGGCTCTTTTAATTGCGTTATAACTGTACGTTGCTTTATGAAAAGTAAACTGCATTTTTATATATAGGCGACAACATTAATGTCTTCCACTATTTTCCCATCGTACAACACTGTTGACCTGCCAAGTTCACAGTTTATGGACCAATCCATGTTCGTTGTTTCTCCATGTTTACAAAGAAAAAAAACAGTAAGGTTTTAAAACAAATAGATGAGTGTTCTTTCTTGACTAATATGAGAACTAGTTAAATGGTTAGGTCTTTGTTATTTGGTTTAGTCCCTATAATGATAATCATTATTGTTATTTGGTAGCATTATATGCCCGTAGAAGAAGTGGCCACCTGTAAGTTCCTGGGCATCAAACCGGTCTCTCCGCAGAAGGAAAGTCTCAAGGGAAAAGTTATAGCCCTGACCTTATCATTTATAGCCCTTTCCAAAAAACTATGGGACCATACCTTGAATCCACTTTTAGCTGTGGTCAAATTAAAATTTGAGCCAATAATATTTTATACTAGTGAACTGATGCGAGGCCAGGACACGAAACTCCTGGAGAGTCTACTGATAAGGATGTACAAGTGTGTATTCATTCCATCTGCTGAGATCAGCCTCACCAGCACAAATAAGGCTAGAGTTTTCCTTGGCAAAACAAACCTTGATTAGGACGGGGGCTTTTTTAAACTTCTACCACAGGATTCGGACTGCCACAACTTGGTCACTTCCAACCCTGGACTACATCCCAAAGTGGCTATTGGAAGATGGCAACCCCACGAATAAATTATGCCAGCTATGCAAGCTTGCCCAGGAAACTACGATGCATGTATTTTGCACATGTCCATGTTTATTGTTCCATCGGAGGTCGCCTGCACAAAGAACTATTGGCCCTGAGGGTTTGAAGTTGCGGGCAAGCACTCATTGAGTCCTTAAGCCCACGGAACCTTATGCTGAACATCCAAATGGTTCAATTTGGCCGCCGTCAACCACGTCCCCAGGCCGGGGCTGTAGGGAGAACTTTAAGACCTATATAATGAAATAAAGCTTATATGGTACAATACTGTACATAAAATTAAATTTGCCCTTTCCTTAGGGGGCTGTCTCCTTGGCGTAGTTCCTCCCAGCTTCCTTAAATGGATTATCACTGACGTGTGCCCTGTTTTATACTTTGTGCCCTATCACTGCTTTTTTACTTGGTCCTTTTCACATGCCTTTTCACATGCCAACCTTATCCGTATAATTGTGTATTTTATGGTGCTGGATGATTAGCCTGTCAACTCATAGTGTTACAGTTTATCCCAGTGTGCTGCTCCACTCATGTACTAAACTAGGTATTTCCCTTTACGGGCATTACCTGGGCGAGTTGTGCTCTGATTTTGCAGATATGTTGTTTATTTCTTTTTTTAAATTATTATTTTTATTAGGTTTTCAAGCTTTCATTTTTACATGGCACAAACCGAATAGGCATGTTTATGGTACAATCAAGACAGTAATAAACAGAAGCAATAAACAACAGAAACAAAGAATGAAGATATGTTGTTTATTTCTATTGCTTTTTTTATAGCAGCTCAGCCCACTAACGCTGTTTCCATAATTGTTACAAATGACTAACTATGGGTTGCGTTTTGAGATTGCAAAAATGTTTTATATGATTTTGGACTTTCCCTCAAAATGTGGGATGCCCGTTTGTCATCCTAAAATGGACATGCTGCTAGAGGATTGCCTTTTTAGTTTGGTAATTCCGTCCTCTAGCCTGATCTTTAGTGCCCCCGCAGTGTTTTTAGTCTGCTTTTATAACACTGGGATGGTTTTAAACAGGGGGTTGGAATTATTTTGCTCCAATCCTGTAAGACTGTGCCTACACCTTGGTATTGGCCTTTCCCCAAGAATGTAAGATGCGGGCTCACCATGTCGAAAGGGACAGGCTGATAGAGGATTGCCTATTTAGTTGGGTAATTGCCGTCCTCTATCCTGACCCTTCTAGTTCCTTGTGTCTTTGGGTGATGGCTTGTGGCTCATGCAATGTTTTTATTCTGGTTTTATAACACTGGTATCGTTTTAAACAGAGGATTGGATTTTTCTAGCCCACAAAATTGAACTTTCTGAGATTATACGGATGTATGAGATTTGCATGCTGGATGTAATGAAAATCGTGTACTTAATTATGTTGTACTCCTTTTTACCTTCTGTGTTCGTTGTTTATGGTTTTAATTAACTCCTACTGCTAAGTCCCCACAAATCGCTTAAAGGTAAATTGATATTGAGGGGATCACCCTCGAGAGAGTGGCTACCTTTAACTATCTGGGTGTAATTCTCTCTGAGGAAATGTCCTGGAAGCATCACATTATGAAACGGATCCTTCAGCAGAAACAGACCACAGGGGTCCTGATTAAAGAGCACAGGACCTCCCAGACCAAACCTGTAGCAAGCCCCACTCCAGATTTACGACTATAAGGTAGTGGGTTCTGCACTGTATGCGGCAGAACTTTGTGGATTTGAAAACCTGGAAGGTCTTCTTCTTACCTGGAAGAAGTTCCTGAGATTCTTATGCTCACTCACTCAGAGCACTCCCCTCCTTCCATTAAGGCTAGACATGGGGGGACCCTCAATTGTGGATAAAGTGAGGCTCCATCCCTGCTCTTCTGACTGCCCTTGAAATTAACTCCCGAGCTTTCCCAATATACTGCGGCTCTTGATGAAGTTTGGACACTTGACCGCTTTAGGAAAATTGGGTGATTTATTAAGGTTAGGTCACTGCTCTCAAAGATTGGACTGGGGAGCTCGTGGGACGTTAAAGGTCCTACATTATTGCCCAGTAATGAACTGGTTAAGACTCAATATTGGAATTGGGTAGCGCAGACTACCGCTACTCATCCGTCTGGGGGCCGTCTCACATTAGAATTTATGGATTTCAAATTGCTAAGTGCCTATGAACAATAGTGGAATGGCATCACGATGACCCAGGACAGGAAGCTTTATATCCAATTTAGATTTGGCTCCCCCTCCTGTGAACTACTTTACAGCTGCTTGGCGACGGCCCTCCTCTGCAACGAAGTGCTGCTCAGGTTGCCCCTGCACTGTTGAGTCAATTAGCCATATTTTCTTTTTCTCTCCCATGTACAGCTCCCCGAGAATCAAATGGTTAGCCCCTGTTTGCAGGTGGTTCGGAACTCGATGCCACCAAGAAGCGTTGCGTATTTTAAAATCTGACTCTAGGTCTCTAGTCGCTTGCGCAGTTGCCAAGTTCCTTGACAAAATGTAGATCATTAGAAGGTCTGCACCCAAGCCACGATAGTGCGCAGTTATTTTTTTTTTTTTTTTTTTTTACTAATTTTGCTAGCCCATGTTTTAGAAATCATTTATATGTTTTTTACCCTTGTTTATAGATCAGTTTTTAACATTGTGGCTGCTGGTGGGCCATGCTGCACAATTTTACTGGGGAGCAAGTTTTTGTTCCCACTTTTGACATACCCTTGAATGATATTTTAATTGTTATACAATTGGCCAATATAATCAAATTAATTGGAAATCGTTGTGTTGTATTTAATGAACGTTTGTCATGTACTAGTTTTGAATTCATGTACTGTATTCATTTGCACTGTTATGGTCATAGTGACCGAAATAACGTTTTACGGGCTGAACTAATAAACTACATTTTTGATTGATTGATTTGTAGCATTATATCTGAGATTTCAAGAACATTTTTCAATTTGTTTTCTAGTTACTCTAAAGTCTGGGAAAGATTGCTAATGAGATGTAAATCATCATAGTGGCAATGGCAAGTACAATTGGACACTGGTGGACCTTTGCATAGCAATAAATGAGTGTTTCTCCAAACAGCCGAAGCATAGCATGAGTCCCTTCTGGGCTCCCTTGATAGCACTGGACACGAATCAGATGGGTGGTAGCCAGAGCGATAGCGGCAGATGGTACCTGGCCACCTCCGTACACAGAGATTATTGATCACTAGGGATGCCCCCCTCTCCCGCCAAATACGTATGGGAAGTCACACCCTGGTGCCACTCCCCTTAGATACATGTATTATTAGCGGCTATATGTCCCCCCCCTCTGCATAATGCCCACCTATTTTGTTATTTTTTGCAATTTGTTTCTCTTTTTCTTTTATTTGTTCATTAGCGGTGTATGTAAACGATTGGAGTAACACTGTGGTATTCGTGCGAGTCATATTGATATACAGGTCTAATGATGGTGGCTCTCGCCTGCGAATACCTGCAAACAAACTGTGGTAAGATTCATATTGAGACTGCTTATAACAGATTGAGGGCAATAACGACATGCTACACAAATGTGAGGGCGTAACCCCCAGAACGGTGAGGTTGCTAAGAGTGACATAGGGTTGGCACTCTTGTGTTATAATTAGATATGTGGATACTCCCTGCGGTGGTCTGACACCACCTCTAATACCAAAAGTTGGTTTCTTTTGTTGGAACCAAGGCATGTATGTTGAATTATTTTATTTTATTTATTTATAGAGTTTTATTTTATTTATAGAGTTTTATATAGCGCGGACATGACCCAAAGGTATCAGAGCGCTTTACACAGTTGCATGATTTAGATCTTTTAGAGAACAACGGGTACAGCAGTAATAGACATATGGTTCCGGTACGTGTCTTTCGTATCAGTTTCCACGATAACAATTAGGATCAATTAGGTGTACACGGTATAACAGTATTATTACATGAAAGGTTCCGATGTGTGTCTTCATATCATTATTATCAACAATATTACAAAAGATCCATTAGTTGTATTAGTGTATAGTCTACAGTGTCTTCGCCGCTAACTGGTGAGTTTGCCCTTATATTCGTTATTGATCACAATGCAGATGGTGATCAATCATTATTTAGGGTAGGAACTTGCTCATCAGGAATATCTTTGCCTCCCTTTTGAAATTTGATATGTTTGGGATTTTTCTAATGTTTGGAGGGAGTGAGTTCCAGATTCTGGGGGCCGCTCCGGAGAATTCTCTGTCATATGTTTTCTTCTTCTGAAAGATGGGAGGTTTCAACAACAGGTCTCTGGCATTCCGGGATGGTCTGCTTCCACCTGATAATTCAATTTTCTGGGCTAGGTACATTGGTGTTTTGTAGTGGAGCGTTTTGAGGGTAATACATGCCAGTTTTAGTTGAATTCTGGCTTCGTATGGTAGCCAGTTTAATGCCTTCAGGTGTGGGGAGATGTGGTCATATTTTCTTGATCCTGTAATGAGTCTTGCGGCTGCATTGAGACAGGCTTTTAGTGGTGCTGTGGATATTTTCGATAGACTTGTTAATGTTGTGCATCCATAGTCAATCCTTGATATGACTAAGGACTGAACTGCATGTTTAAGGTCCGACTTGGTGATAAATGGTTTCACTTTTCTAAGATAGTTCATGTGAAAACGGGCACTTTTTGCCATTGATTTGATGTGGGCTTTCATGTCTAGGTTCTTATCCAGTGTGATTCCTAGTGATTTGGTCGATTCAACTAGGATAGGGGTGCAGTTTAGCGCTGTGATCAGTTTGGTCCACTCCTTCACATCTGCGGAGCTTTTTGGAGGGGATATTAGTAGGAATTCAGTTTTTTGCGCATTTAATTTCAGATGATTGCTAGTTAACCATTGTACTAACACTTTTAAGGCCTCATTCATTGTCTTGATCTCTTCAAGCGACGAGATCTTGATGTAGATCTGAGTATCATCTGCGTACATGTGATAGGAGATGTTTGCTTGCCGGACAATTTCTGTAAGGGGTTCGACATATAGGTTGAATAGTGATGGAGATAATGTTGATCCTTGTGGAACTCCAATCGAGTTGGGGCATGGCGGGGATAGCTCTTGGTTTACCAAGAATCTTTGTGTTCTGTTCTGCAGGAAGGATTTAAACCATTTCAGTACAGTTGCAGATAGACCCATCCTGTTTTCAAGCCGGTCTAGTAGTTTTTCATGCTTTACCGTGTCAAATGCGGAAGACAGGTCCAGAAGAACTAGTAGACATGTTTCATTGTGATCCAGAGCCTGTAGGGCGTCATCCACTATATGTAAGATTGCTGTTTCCATACTGTGGCCTGGTCTGAATCCTGATTGGTAGTCGTCCAATAGGCTGAAATTGGAGATGTGGTGGCTCATTTGCTGTTGCACGCATTAACATATTTAAAAACAAAAAAAAATGAGTGTTTGATACTGCCACATGCCTTGTGTTAGTAAATATGAAAATATTTAGTTGTTTGCATTAAATACCTCTTTTCTATAATTTGTTCATGATTTAGGTTAGAAATAGTACTTTAGACCAATAAACCACACATAATTATATCAGTGTAACAGGTTGTTCTACATGTTGTTAAGACTGTTCATTCATTTAAAAATGTGATGCAACATGCTTTATGCAAAAGAAACATTTAATGGACGGAATGCTGCACAATGCGAAAATTCACCCCCAGTCACAAGGATCTGGGTTTAATCCATCATTCTTTTGCTCACCACACCACCCCAGTTTGGATCCAGCCATATGCAAATCAGTCTTGACCTTGTTCCTTATGGGAACAGTACAGCCCGAACTACCAAGCCAGGTCCTCCCTGGACCAGAAACAGGCGATGATGTCTTGTGCAATTGTATGTACTTTGCCATTCATGTATCTGGACTCTGTTTCAGATGACAGATCTGTTTCAGATGTGTGACCTGGTAAACTGCACTACATACCGGCACGTGGTTGGAGACAAACCGGTGGCAGCAGGTGTGCAGTGTGGCCTGGGTGCGCTCTCTCCCTGTCCATCTCGTCTGTTATCTCTGTCTCTCTACCCCTCTCTGTCCGTCTATCTCTCTCTCCCCCTCTCTGTCCGTCTATCTCTCTCCCCCCTCTCTGTCCATCTATCTCTCTCCCCTCTCCCTTTCCGTCTATCTCTCTCCCCCCTCTCTGTCCGTCTTTCTCTCGCTCCCTCTCTTTCTCTCCCTCTCTCCTGCGCTCTCTCTCTGTCCTTTAATGTGCGCAAGACACACCTTCTCATCATGATTTTTGTCTTGCAGGCTGTGACCTACGGATTGTCCAGAAGGGAGCCGCCATGTGTCTTCATTTCTGTTCTGTGTTTCGTTGAATACATTTTCATTTGTTACATCAAAGGTGAATGTGTGATGCTCATTTTTGTGACAACACATGCATGTCACCAAATGTGATTGTGCGACATCAGGCGGATAATTTGGTACATGATTCCGTGTAGTTGATGTGGCATGTCTTTGGCTGGGTGGGGGGGTGTGCCCGGGGAGGGGGGACCTGGGGGGGTGGCGGTGGGTGTTGCGGCCCTGTTGGGGCTCCGAGCTGCATGATCGTTGGCTCCAAGGCATCTGTTGCCCTTCAGGTGTGGCTCTGGGCTGGGTTCCATTTTGTGGTGCAGGCTGTGGTCCGACTTTGCAAAAACAACAATTGATGGACAGAATGCTAAACAATGTCATACATTCACCCCAGTACAGAGATCTGGGCCTAAATCCATCGTTTTTTTGCTCACCATGCCGTTCCAGTTTGAACCCAGCCATATGCAAATCAGTCTTGACCCTATGCCCAGAATTCCGTCCATCAATTGTTTCTTTGCATATGTCGCCCTAAGTGGGAAGGGTATGCCCAGACGTGGGTCCCGTGCTCACTACACCACTGGATTCAAGCTAGCCTGGCTGTTGAAGGTGATGCCCTGAAACCGGTCCCAGGATGCTTGTTGCCGGTCCAGGGATTTTTCTCCAAGAAGGCGCCCATGATGCCGATTGGTTTCTATACTTTTCCTGCCCCGCTCAATTCCGACGGGTGTACTGTATTGTTGGCTTTATTGATCATGGATGGGGCGTTTTGTAGCTATCCCTTTGACATTAGCCTGCAATAAAATTGTTTACATGAATGAGCAATTCTACACTTGCTGTTACACAGTGGGCACTATTCCAAGGGGTCGCTAGTACGTTCTTATTTTCTTACACTAGTTTAAACAGCTGCGCGTTTGGCGCGACCGCTCATTGTATACTTGGCGTTAGGATGAGGGTTTGGAAGAACGCAAGACTCAGCTAGTCAGGTAGGTATCCCTACTGAATAAGGCAGTACATCGAACTGCCACAGGCTTGACACTGAAGATTCCTGTTTTTCATATTTTCCATAGCGTGACAAATACCATTTTGGAATTGTGAGCTGTGTGTGGTTAACTATTCCACACCGACCACTGTAGTGTCACAGGTATTTGGATACACTTATATATCTGTAACATTTAGAAACATATATTGAGCACGGAGGCTTCATGCTCTTTTCTGTACACATTCGATGACCAGTATGCTTCTCGGATAGCATCATATCACCCCATTGGTTTGGAGGCCTGTTTACCATCAGCAGTTTCCAGGGGCAGTGGGTGAGATTTTAAAGTGGTGGGGCGCAAACGAATTAGCATACAGCACCGTAGCGAACGAGCGCAGCGAGCGTGCCCGAACCCCAAAAGGGATGTTTGGGGGGGTTACCCCCCCAAGAAAATTTTGAAAAAAAGAAGAAAAATCGTGCATTTTCAAGCAAATTTGAGAAAGCAGGAAGGTTAATAAAGCAATCGTGAAAGTGCAGTTATTACATTAATAGATGGCATAACATAGGTAGCTGCTTATTCAGTATTACCACAGAGCTTCATACATTCTGTCCTATTATGCTCAGGTGCTGACTTCAGACTATAAGACTCATGGAAATCTCAGCTCTAAGAGTAGAAGAAGTTGCACAGCAGTGTAATGGTTGCCAGGCTCGTTCCGCAGGAGCGTCAGGAACTTGAAGAAAAGTCCACAGTCTTCCCTTATGGCCTTCCGACTCTATTAGACTCTAGAGTAACGAATGGCACGCAAGGGGAAAACAAGGAAACAAAACAAGGAAAGGCGGGGGAAGAAAAACAGTCTTACAACATACTGAATATTAGACTCTAGAGTAACGAATGGCAAGCAAGGGGAAAACAGGGAAACAAAACAAGGAAAGGCGGGGGAAGAAAAACAGTCTTACAATATACTGAATATAAAAGAGGCAGCGCAATGCGCTGTTACCGTGATTCTGGTTGAGCTGAGCTTTGTACACACACTTCACATAGGTCCACGCAAGTACCCCAAATATAAATGGTATAAAGGTTTTCGCAATTTGCCAAGGGGAAAGGTTTGATAGGCAACACAAGCAACGAATCGTTCACCCTGCGGGAGACAGGTCCGGCCAGTGAAGAAAGGTGAGCAAATCTGTGTAGTCTCCAAATAGAACAAACACTACAAAACTTTTAAAAACAGAGATAACAATGCATTTCTTACCTCAATCAGAATTTTTTGTATTCAACAAACAAGTAGCAGCATTCACTTTTTGTAAATGAAATCCGCACGTCTGTCTTTCAGTGTAGCAAACTTGTCAATTACTTTCATGTTGAAGTCCGGTATCTTTTGGACTAGCTTGCTCTCTACAGATAGCATCGCCAAAGCATTTAGTCTTTCCTCTAGCATGGTGTTCCTGAGGAATGTCTTTATGCGCTTTAAGGCTGAAAAACATCGTTCAGCTTCTACTGTTGTCATTGGAGTCGTAATCACAATTTTTAGTAAAGTCACTGTCTCTGTAAGTGAGTTTTCCATATGCAGTTTATGAATTAAACTCAGCAAAGTCAAGGCGCTTGTGGCCTTCCGGTACACAGGCATTCCGTAGAGTACAGTTAACTCAGTTCTCAGCTGCTCTTTTTTGAGCATAGGATATGCTTCCACAGCCTGATTCAGAGCACGCTCAGGGAAGGATTCATCATATTGTGCAAACTCTTTACTTTGCAATAAAGTTGCACTCACCAAATGTTTTGTGAATGAAAAACGTTCTTTTGCCTGCACAATTACAATGTCACATATCTCCTTTCCAATTCGAACCAGAGAGGTGATGTTTTGTCTGCGGTTTGCAAAAATAGAATGCTCCGGCAGTTTGCTCTCTAAATCTTCAACCCCATCTCTCACTTTCATAATCTGTTGTACAAATGCAGATGTATTGGCTTTCACAGAGACAGTATCTAGGTCTTTTCTTTGCAACTGATCGTATAACACATCAACAGGAATCATTATGTCATGAAATAAAAACAGTAAGAACTGAAACTCTTTGTCTTGTAGTGTTCTAATAAAGCCATGGGCTTCACTCCGACTTGTGTGATCAAAGTCTGCTCTGGATGCTATGGCGACAAAACATTTCTCAAGGCCCTCCCTCTGTTCAAAGATTAAGTTGACTGTACGAATGTGAAAGTTCAAACGAGTTGAGGATCCCCTTGGTACGCTTTTGTCCACAATCTCATGAAGGGCTTCTGTTCTTTTGGGGGAACGTGTGAAGAATGCTGCTATGCCTCCGATATCCTGAAAGAAAACTTGTGTCTCTCTGATCTTTGATACCGCCTGTTGCATAATAAGATTGAGTTGGTGGGCGTAACAGTGCACAAAATGAGCATTAGGGTACACATCTCGAATTCGTTTCTGTACTCCACTAAGGCTTCCACTCATTACGGACGCACCATCATAGCTTTGTGCGATAAGTTTTTGTTTTTGAGGCAGGTCCGGGAAAATTAAGTCAAGTTGACACAGTATTGCTTCAGTGATGGTTGCTGCACTAGAGTCACTTAAATGCGTGAAGCCATAAAATCTTTCCACAACGTTTATGTCACTGTCAAGGTACCGAAACACTAACACGGACTGTGTTTGAGTGGACACATCAGTGGTGTCATCAGCCTGAATAGCCACAAAGTCTGTGTTTCGCAACTCTTGCACAATATGGCTTCTTATAATTTCGAGCATACGGTCAAGGAGTTCATTTTGTATTGTATTAGAGGTGCCCTTAAAGACTGTAGCATGTGCTAAATGTCTTTCCAAATCCTGGTCTATGGTTGACATTAAATCCACTAGGCCTCGGAAGATCCCAGGTTTTGAGGAAGTTTCTGATTCGTCATGGCCTCGCAATGCCAGTTCGAAAGCACCACAGAAACGAATGCAATCAATGATCTTGGATAGATTTTGTCTGTTCTTATCAACAGCTTCATTGTGTTTTTGAATGGATTTGCGATACGCATCATTTATCTGCTGCTCAATTGGTGCGTCTTCCCCCAACATTCCCAGTCTTGTCAGGTTTTCCAGATGATTTCTTGTGAGCGCATGCTTCTTTATTTTTTCAGCAATGTGCTTCATGTCGACCATTCCTTGCCGTGTCCAAGAAAAGTCACCGCCAAACAGCAAGCAGGGGAAGCAGAACAGAGAATTTCTTATAGGGCACCCTGTAAGCCAATCAGCTTTTGTGTACCAGGCATTTGTACGTTTTGACATTTTTCCTCTGTCCTGGGTAGTTTGCTTTAGGTTTATTTCAGGCTGATGAGGTCCTAATTGTTTTATCTGTAGTTTTTGTTCAAGTGGCCGTGACTGGAATGACTTTGTAATCAGCTCTTGTACTGTATTCATGATGGTGTGTTGCTGGCCTTACCAATATATATATATTAAAGAAACCTGTCAATAATCAAAGTACAACGTATAAGGTGCAGTGCAATAATATCAAATTTCAGTATAAATACATTATACATATATCTTGTGCATTATCCTAATACATCTCAAATGACTGCTAAAAATAGAGCCGTACTGCCTCCTGCCTCTCTGTGCCATAGTGGTTGCTGGAGGCACTGAAAGACACTGCTTGAGGGCCTTGAGAGTGACCACATACATAGCCCTAACTCCCATGTAAAAAAATATATAGCAGCAGTTTTCTTACCTTTAACACTGGTGTTTGCTGGGTTGTAGCCGGGGTCGGGTGAGAGAGCAGCAAAGGAGGTTGGGGTCCTCTTGTTGTTTGCTGGAAAATTGCCCCAAAATGCGGTAATGTTTCAGGTTGTCAGGTGCTGAAAATGAAAAGATAACAATTTAATTTTGAAACAGTAGGGTAATGAAACAAAGACTGTGGGGAAAAAACATAACGCTCCAATTTTTTCCTTGCTGTTTGCATCCAGCTCTTAGATGACAGTTAATAGCTCTCTGAGAGTCTGTTGTATGTTAGGATTTTAACTTAGAAACTGCAAGTACCAAAAGGATCTCTCTGACAAAAGCAGTGCCTCACTGACCTATTTACATCATATGCATTTTGTGATCTGCATCAGGTATATATGTTCTTTGCAACAGGCACATTAAGCTTCTGCGCTGCCGCCTGCTGCTAGTTCACTACTGGGACAGTGGGACCACAAACATAGTCTGGCAGACTGCCAACGCTCCTACATATATAGGCCAACAACTGATGTTTCTATTTTTTGTTTTATATAGCGAAGTAGACCCGAGCTATCGGATTGGGCATGTATTTTATGTATGTGTTGTAAAAACTTGCAAGTGGTTGTAAACACGCACTTTTCTACTTTTCGTCGTTGCTTATGAGAACCAAGGCTGGCAGTAACTGCGCCTCGTTTACTGCCAGACTTGCTTGTCGTAAGCAAGGACAACAAGTACAAAGTGCTTATTTACTCACCGCTTTCAGGTTTTCACATAAATAAAAGGCATTGTCAATAGCTTAAACTTGCAAATGCGAGACCTATTGCATTGCAATTGCTTGTTTTTATAGCGGCCTAATCCTCAGCAAAGATAAATAGGCTGCCCTGAATCACCTCTGTGGGAAGGGAGGAAAGACTTTTACACTCCTGTTCCCCGAATATGCATTCCTTTGCCTCTAGTCACATTCACTTCACGTCCATTATTTCTGTAAATTCGGATTCCTACTCTGAGTGCCAGAAAACAGGCATTTAAGAGGGCAAAAAAGATGTTGGTGGATTGATTGCGCTTCACATAAAATGCTAACCACTTAAAACTCCCACCGCCTGGAGTTCTTCTTTCAGCTTTTTATAATGTATTCATCGCTCTAAGAATCTGAGCCATGTGACAAAGCCAGAATTGACTCCCTTACCTACATTTGGAGCAAGCTATGCTTCCCTAGCAAGCTCTAATGGGTAAATGCTCTTTTTCAAGGTGGGTTTGAATGGTATTTCTATGATATAAAAGCAGGAATACTTTGTATGGAATGGTAAATGTTTCTTGGTTTTTGGCTCAGGATTTCGCCAATCTCCTACAAAGGATCAGAGAGAATACAGACGTTTACAGCGTTGCTGGCCCACAGCTTTCTTTCACTCACATGAAATGCTCTCTCTCTATAACTGAAAGCACCCAGAGTTCTTTATCCCACCCACCCGCAGTGCACCAATAAGAGGCCGTACCCCCTCACCTCCGGTGCCCTCCCTTCTGGGACCACTTCCTAACTGAAGCCTGCTTCTCCTAGTCCTGTCCCTGGTAGATTAGGATCAATGCATCCATTCTCCCTCACTGATTCTGTATTTATGTGCCAGGAAGGAAATGTCCCCGAATCCTCTTACGTTTCAGAATCCGCCATGCACTGCAGGGACAATTAGAGGATTTCCCATTGGAGCTGGCGGCTCTTCTTACCCATATAAAAGAAAATGAAGACAATTACAAAAATGTACAATGAGGCTGAGGCAATCGAAATTGTTACGAGGCAATGGGTAGATAACCTGGGGGTACACAGACCAACAATGGGGATACTTCAGTTCACAAATTACGCCGATATCTTTCAATAGAACACAAAATGATACATTTCAAATTCCTAGAGTGGTTCTACTACTCACTGGTCAGGCTATATGAATTCCAGCTGTGACTAGATGCTAAGTCTGCAAGATGTTCCTAACCACAGGCAGATTTCATACTTTTGGCCTGGGAACACTCAGACGAGAAATGATTTTCGTTAAGATCTGCAGTATGACAGAAATCAAGCATCTCCCCACCCCATTGATAGCATCACTGGGGCATGGTAAGTAGATCTCATCAACGGAAAGGTGCTTTACAGCTCTTGCAATGGAGTTGGCAATTTATAGCACTTGCAACGAAGTTGGCTAAAATACAGTAGAAATGTGTTGCTATAGAGGCCACAGCCCAACCATGGAGCCCTAGAAGAAGGATTCAATACTCTGCAATGAAGCATCAGAGTCTTATTCGCTACTCCTGCCACGTCAGACCAGACCAAAAGATATTTGGGAACCCCCGAGAAAATAGTTACGAACAGGAGAAGAGGGGAGTCCTTCCATATATCCGAGGTACACATCTTACAAGTGCAGGAGATTATTTGAGCTATTCCGGAGGAGAGATGTTTGAATTAAAGCTTATATGTGTTAGGTGCAGGGCCGAACTGGAAACCAAAACCGGCCCTGGCAAAGTGCTTGGCCCTCCCTCCCTGGTAGCTCCATATAAACAATAAAGTTAAAAAGAATGTCACATATCAGCATGTGGTGTTAAACAGATCACCAATTAATACATAACAAACGGTCATTAATACATAACAAATGGTCAGGAAAGGCGTTTGTACATACATTAAGCATTTGTAACCTTTCCCTCTCTGCCTTCTCTTTTACACCACCCCCAGTTATTTCCCTCACTCGCTGCTCTTTAACATCACATTCAGTTCCTTTCACACCTCTAGCTCTTCTTTTAGGACACCTTCAGTCCCTTTCCCTCGCTCGCTCCTCTTGCCCCTCACTCTCAGCTCTGTCACTCTCTCCAACTCTTATCTCCCACTTTTCCCTCACTCTCACGGTTGTCACTCCTACTCATGCCCCTCATTCTCTGCTCTGTCACTCTCTTCCGTCTCTTGCCCCTCACACTCAGCTCTGTCACTCTCTTCTAACTCTTATCACTCACTCAAGCCTCACTCTCATCGTTGTCACTCTCTCCAACTCTTGCCCCTCATTCTCGGCTTCTGTTACTCACTGCCAGCTCTTGCCCCTCACTCTCAGCTCTGTCACTCTCTCTTCCGTCTCTCGCCCCCCTCTCTGCTCCGTCACTCTCTTCCAACTCCATCACTCTCTGGAATGGAATGAAATGAATCAAGTGTGATCACCAGAGGTCCGCGTGGAGTGAAGCATTAACTCATCCTACGTGTTTGGGGGGTGGTGGTGTAGTCAGCTGTGTGGCTTTTGCTGTTACACATGATGGACTCAAACTGCACCACACCCCTGGGGTCATTTGTCCACTCGGTTCTCAGAGAAAATATTGCACAAGTGTTAATATTGACCGTACCAATAAATCCACTATGGGAACAGTAGCGGAGCAGCACGCACATGCGTGTAGCATGACCTGGAGCATGAGTCCAATCATCTGATAGACTAATGAAGAGTGAAGTGAGGCTCTCAGTCACGGTATGTAAACCCTATGTGCAGCATAGTAACCTACAAGATGAACCGCAATTGTATGGCAAAATACAAAGCCTTCATTCCTTATTTTTAGCAGCAAGCAAATTAAGTTACACAAGAAAACTTTTAAATCCCAGAAACTCTGGGAGGTGGATGCTTTCTAAGGAACTGATGAATGTCACTGTCTCCTAGGGCCGTCGCCTTCAATAAGACTTTTCAAGCAAATGTTCAACATTTGTTTAAACATTTTTTTTATTGGTTTTGAAATATGACTAAGGCCCTCTGGCGGCAAATACACAAATAAATACAAACATAGACAAACCCCTGCGCGCTCATCCCTACTCCACTTTGCTTTCCACCTCCTTTCAACCAGGAAACTCGGTGATGTCCAGCTCGGGGCAGATGCTAGGGGCCCAGAAGCAAAGTGTTAGCTATCTACTGCCCGAGTAAGCCTAGGATCGGGATTGGGTGACTTCCAAACAGAAGCAACAGGCTGGCATGTGGTGAGGTGCTAACTGACCCCGCGCGCTTTGTGTAGTGGGCCACGTCGCCATTGAGGCCTGCTCTGACGACATCGCAGCCCGGGGCAAGCTTCCATGATATCGTGTGCCAAGTAGTTGCAAATACAGGAGAGCCCTGGAGCCACAGCTGGGGCGCTGCTGGTGCACCCGGCATACGACTGAGGCTCAGATCGGAGCTGAGGCCTAGGATCACGCTGAGGCCGGAGTGCGCTCGGACCTGGCTGGGTGGCGCTACAGGCTTCTAAGGAATGAAATCTGTTGAGAGCGGGTGCTCCCGCTGAGATTGGCGCCTTGGAAAACGAAGACGCATCCGTCATAATACCTGTGTGTCCCCCCAGGCGTGAAGTGATGGAGACGGAGCAGCAGGCCCGATGCGTGTCCACACACCGTCCACGAGGCGACGCGAGTGAACCGTTACCGGATCCAACGCACGCAACGACACTGCAGCGCCGCGCGCCGCAAATAGCCAATCACTGCATGACTACATTAAGTCAGAGACAGTGATTGGCCATTGTGCAGGGCGGCTGAGCCACCCACGCTCGGCATCCAATATGGATTGCCCCTGCTGTGCTGCGCGGTGACCGGCCAATCCTGGCGCTGCATGCAGCGCCAGGATTGGCTTGGAGGGCACACTAACTGCTCGCCCTGTCACCCTTTTGCTGCCAGGGCTGCCGCCAGCATAAACCTGCATCCCCCCCCCCCCCCCCTACTAGCTAATGGGGCCAGCCTGGGTGCTCATGCTCGGGCAAGTTGCTGCCCGAAGCATACATGCGGGGAAAAAAACCTAAGACCTCAGTGTGTGTCAATCATTCAATCACCAGCCAGCCCGCCCCCCCTGCGCACTCCCGATTCAGTCGGGTGCTGCCCGGCGGCGCCGGAATAATTTTGGTGCTGCTAACTAAGTAAATGGTAAAACATTTATTTTAATTATTTTACCGTACGGCAGCCGCGGGTCCAAGCAGCAGGGCTGGTGGGGCTACGCCCCTACGCCCCAATGGACGCACCGCGGCTGGCAGTTTCACGTTTTACCACGGGTCACGACTAGGCTAGTTATTCGTGTTGTCTTGCACACAGTAATGTAACGATATCTCATTGTAGGAACGTTTTTTGAACATTATGGGTGATAGGATTGTGTACATATACTAAGGTGTAATTTTGTCTCACTATTCAGATTCTAGGCGTATACTACACGCATTACTGGCGCGATAGCCACCTGACTACAGTGGTTGACAACTAGTAAGCTTCTCATTTTCACTTTTGTTGAGTTGCGTCAGTGGCATTAGGTGATGGGATGCATTCTTTGGTAAATCACTGATTTTCATTTTCTTGCACGATTGGTCACCATCAGTTTTTTGCATGCTTTTGATTCATTGGTTTTCTACTGCTTCTCAGCAACTTTGCACGATGTTTTTATCTCACTGTTTTCATCGAAGTCTCCTCTAAGGCTATGTACGCTTGTGCTTCACTGGCTCTCTACCTTTTTTCAGCACTTTGCACAATGTTGTACATTTCATTCTTGGCTCGTTTTTGCGCGTTTTGGTATGAAGGCAGCTACCCCCGTGTATTAATACAATTATTATACCATGATTTGCCGACAGACCTAAACGAGGGAGGCTCAGGGTCCTTCCATTTGGCTGCAATTAGCAATCTAGCAACTGCAGCTGATATAAAAACAAAGTAAATCTCGGTTGTGTCTAGCCTGCTGTTGTTATCGAGGCCAAGGACTATCATGGAGGCGCTAAGGCTGATCCTTCACCCAAACGGTCTTTCCCAGAATGACTCCAGGCCACTCTTCAGAGGAGAAAGCCTGTCGCAGCTGTAAACATGTGAACCAAAACTGACATCCATTCCCACACCTGGTACATTTATTGTCTATCCTTTTTGCCCACCAAAACAGCTTAGCCGGGGTAAAGTAAAGGTTAAATACAGTTTTATAGTTTTGTGCCTTCAAGCTGGGGTACAAAAGATCTGAGCAGCTAGTCCGATTGCCTATCTAGATCAACATCGGGATCGCCTAGCTTTCTAGCCCAGTTTGCTTCAGTCTTTTCAAGGTCGTTCGGAAGGTTATCAAGCAAAATGCTATAGATATTTCTTATTTTACAATCTGTGCGGGCTATTACTTCCAAAAGGGGGATTTTATCCAGAGATACAGCCACCGTACAATTGTTAAAAAAGTCCTTTATTTGTACATATTTAAAATATGAACTATCCAGGATACCAAACACTTGCTGCAGGTGTGTAAAGGGACTGATTTGATCCAAATCATGGATATCCTTTGCTCCATACTTTCCAGGCATTAAGTATAATCTTAAATCGGACTTTCTTATAGTAGCTCGGCTCTAGTTGCCGCAGAAGCAGTTAATTGCCCTTTTTCTCTAGGTCAAGCTCATAAATAGTGGGGAGAGTGATAGGGCTTTCCTTAGCTATCCTGTCAGTATTTTCGGTGTAAATTGTATGCGCATCTGCTGTAGAAGGGTGCCCAATAGTGCAAAATGATGTCGGGGACTGACCAGCTGCCCCGTTCCTGAGGGAGGGTGTTAGACCCGGAACCATTGGCGTGTGTCTCCCTTCCATTTTTTGCCTTTGCCTCCTATGTTTTGCTGTGTGTTGGACTCCATCTTTGCTGGTCTAGATGCTTTGGGCACTTTGCCACTACTGTTCAGTGCCAAAGTGCAAGTGCTCAGTTTTGTAAATTGTGTTATGGATTAGTGTTTCCATGATTGGCCATTTGATTTACTTGTCAGACCCAAGTTTAGTGCACTGTGTGCACCCAGGGCCTGTAAATCAACTGCTGCTAGTGGGCTGCAGCACTGATTGTGCCACCCACAGAAGCAGCCTGTAAAATGTAACTCTGGCCTGCTATTGCAGAGCCTGTGGGCAGTCTGGGACTTTCAGTCGACTTGGCAAGTGGACACACTTGACAGTCCCTAAACCTTCCCTTTTCTACATATCAGCCACCTCTAAGGTAGGCCCAAGGTACCCCTGTGGGCAGGGTGCATTATATGTGAAAGGCAGGACATGCCCTGATGTGTGTGGCATGTCCTTATAGTGAAATACTGCCAATTTCGTTTTTCGCTATTGCAAGGCTATCTGTTCCCATAGGACAGAATGGGGAGTTTGTTTATAACATCTTATAAACATAACTGACCCTGGGAACAAAATAGAAAAGTAAAATTTAGTATGCTTGAACGTTAAAGTGCATCTTTTAGTGAGGGTGATTTTTACATTCTGTGTTTGAAAATACCAATTTTAGAAAGTAGGTATTTTCTTGCCTAACCATTCAGTGTGCCTCTGCTAGGTTTGTGTATTGCATGTCTGGCTTTTGGATGACAGGGGCTGGTGAGGAGCGGTGGCTTCAGGGGTCTGATGAGTCAGGGCTGGGATGAATAGACCTGGGCTGCATTTAGAGTAGGGGGACGAGAGTTCCTTTCACCTGCATGGGCCTGGTCTGCCTTCAATAATGCTGTCTCCACCTCCTGCCAGGAAGCTGCACCAGTGAGGAAAGAACTGATTTTGGCTGGGTACAGACACTCTCTGCCTTCTGAGAACAAAGGATTTTTGTGGGTAAAAAGAGGGGCCCAGCCCACAGACTTTTAGATCGCTTCTGGGAAATCAAGAAGAACCTTTGCCAAGGTGAAGAGCCCGATAAGCTGAGGAAGAATACTGCCCCTGTGCTGTTTGCTGTCTGGGTTGGCCTGCAGTGGCTGCTTGCTGCCAAGGAAAGGAGAAAAAGGGCTTTGCTGTTTGTTTTGTCACCTGCTTGAAGAAAAGATCTCCAAGGGCTTGAAACTGAGCTTGTCTCCTGTTCTGAAGTCTCAGGGACACAAAGACTTCATCCCTTCTGTCTCTCTGCATCTGGAACTGCTGTTTCAGCTGCCACAGAAGGAAACTGCTACACCAATGCCGGCGAGCGACGCTGTACCTGCACCAAAGCCGTGGACACCGCTTGTGAAGAGCACGACGCATCGCCCCGACTTGCACCGTAGGCCCGACGCCTGCCAACGCCGTGCCGCATCGACTCCGAAGCAGTCATGGAGGCTATTACCTGCACCGGAAGCCCAACTTCACCGACGCCGGTGCTTCATCTACATGGAGCCGCTCCTTGACGTGGGCGACTCCCGAATTCATCCACATCCCACCGTCGTAAGTAACCGACGCCTCACCACCATCCGTGACGTCACCTCCCCGACACAGTAAGGAATCGACGTATCACCTCCCCTGCGCTGCAGTAAGGAACAGAGGCATCACCTCCCCTGGGGTCGTAAGGAACTGACGCCGCAGGCGCCAACGAAGCATCCTCTCCCCGACGCCGTGCACCGTCTTCGCTTTCATCAATTCCAAGATATTGTTCTTTGTGGGTCTGCTTGACTCAGCGCCCGCCGCCGCGCACCTTGTGGTCAGTGCCATTCTTTGGGAGTTTCATCTGTTACGACTTCTTAATAACTCCAGGTGGAGTTATTTGTTGCTAGAAGCTTGGTTTGAGTGAATAACCCATTTTTAAGGATATTTTTGATACTGTATTGTGGATTTTTGTCGTTTGGTCTTGTTTTGGTTTAGATAAAGATTACTTATTTTTCTAAACTGGTGTGGTGTCCATTTGTAGTGTTTTCACTGTGTTACTGTATGTGTCCACAAATGCATTACACACTGCCTCAGAGATAAGCCTGTCTGCTCGTGCCAAGCTACCAAGGGGGATTTTAGGAGTGTATCCCCCTTACCCTGACTAGAAGCAAGGGTCCCTATTTGGACAAATGTACCTACCTCTGCCAACTAGAGACCCCCATTTCTAACAGAGGGAAATACATTTTAAAGAGCACCTCACCTTCCTGTACTACCAAATGAAATTTATAAAGATAGAGTCCAATATTTTCAATATTGACTCATAGATGGCTACCGGTAGAGATTGAAATAGGTATAGAATCTTTGGGAGCATTATCATCTTATGGATGTTGCACCTGCCAATTATTGATAAATGAAGCCCATTCATACGCCTTAAGTCAGTAGAAATTTTTCTAACCAAGGGATCGAAATTGATCTGACTTATTGTGTCTACCTTGGAGCTAATTCTAACACCCAAGCACGTGGCTGTATCGACACGCCGCGTATCAGAGTAGGCAATATTATCCGTACAAATAATTTGCATTTTCCCCTTATTCAGTGTATAGCTGGAGTCTTGTCCATACTCCCCGGCAATGAGCTCAATGTTCCTGATTGCCCCTTCGATATCAGTGGTTACTGTAGCAATATCGTCAGCATGTGCTAACACCTTGGTTTCATAGCCGACAGATTATCCTAAATTCTGTCAATCAACGGATTTACATAAAGGGCAAACAAAATGGGGGAGCTAGGGCACCCCTGCCTTGTTCATCTGGCCACCTTTGTGATTTCCGACTCTTCACCCATGAATTGGAGCTGGGCATATGGATGTAGACACATGGCCTTGATGGCTGTAATCATTTGGGGGCCAAAGCCCTTCAGCTCTAGTACACCCCATTTAAAATTCGAAGCCACCCGGTCAAAAGCCTTTTCGTCTTCAAGTTGGACCATTGCCATCTATCCCCCGTCTCTGCTGAAACATCAAATAGTGTTATAGCCCAGCCTATGTGATCGGTTGTTTCTCTGCCTGGTATAAAACCACGCTGCCAGGGTGACAGCAGATGGGCTATGACCCTCCCCAGCCGACCAGCCAATATTTTAGAGTATATCTTGGCATCCGTATTTATCAGTGATATTAGCCGGTAAGAAGTAGGCCTATCGAGGAGAGCGCGCGGCGCGGCGATCCAAGATGGCCGCCGGGTGAGGAGCTCCGCTCGAACAATGCCGATTCGAGCATGAAGACACCTCTTTAAGGCAACGGAGCTTCGCTTCGAGCATGGATTTGGTTCTGGGACATTGCAGAGACTGCTTTGGCAAGTTTTGTTGACCGAAATGCGGTCTTTTTGTTACTTTATTTGCGCAATTTATGCTCCCCTCAGAAGGCGGGCGCCATTTTGTTTTTTCTGCAGCATTTTTCTTCTATTTTTTCGCTGCCACTGAGTCTTTATGCCAATTCCCTGTTGTTTTTTGGTGGCACTACGGCGGTGGCTGCGTTAGTTCACCTTATGCCATCTTTTTGCGCAATTATCTGTTAGTGCTCGGTCTCCTTGGTGGCTTTTGTGGATTCCTCGGATCGTATCTCCTAGCAATTATTTAAGAGGGAGCTAGTTGTGTTTCCGGTGTCCCAGTACCCTCCGCTGTGTTGTATCTTGGTACTTTCATCGTTTGCTACGCCTCCTCTTGCTGCTGACTAAGCAATCTCACTGCTGTCCTGCCTGCATTCTACCATTGGTTATTTCTGTCATAATTGGCTGCGGTACCGTCAGTATGGAGGGCGTACATTCAACCAAACCTCACGGAGGCTCCACTGGGGGAAGGAAGGATTCAAGCAACCCTTCTGTCAAGCGTACCAAAAAGGACCCGCCTTCCCCAAACAAGTCTCCGCTGCCTCTCACTCTTGAGGATATTATGGAGGAGTTGCGCCTTATTCGTCCTTTTATTACAGACACTGTTGCCACGCTTCAGAGGTTAGATGATAAATGGTCTAGTATGGATACGAGACTGTCTGAGGTGGAGCAGAGGATCAGTGATGCACAGGATGTTGTTGCTAAAGTTGACACTCTCACCAAAGAGGTCGGCCAGCTCAAGAAAGTAGCGGAAGATTTGGAAAACCGCAATAGGCGCAACAACCTGCGCATTTATGGTATTCCGGAAGGATCGGAGGGGTCGGATATGATCCAATTCCTAAAATCTCAAGTTCTTCAAATTGTCGGCCTCCCGAAATCCTCAGACTTTAACATACAACGTGCTCATCGTCTGGGGCCAAGAAATGCATCTTCTGCATCTAAACCTCGTGGAATCATAGCATATTTCCTCCTCTACTCTGATCTTATGACGATTCTCCAGGCCGCCAAGCAACATAAGCAAAGGATCTGGTCTGGGCACAAGGTCTTTTTTACTCAGGACGTTTCCAAGCCTACGGCTTCCCGCCGAAAGGAATTTTTGGACCTCAGACCGGCTTTGAGATCTATGAATGCACGCTATGGTTTAATACACCCTTGTTTTTTCAAAGTGACCTATAAGGAAAGAACTTTTAGTTTTGAGGATCCTGCTGACCTGCGGAAGTTCATTCATACTCACAAGGGAGAACTTATGGAACTGAGCAAATCCTAGTTGTTTTTCTTTCTTCTTAAAAGTATAGGACTATTTTGTTTTGCTAAAATGTTCAGTTATAAGTTGGATAGTTCCTGTACTTCTTTTGCTCATTCCTTGTTTTTCCTTTTGTTTTGCAGGATTCCCCTATGTGGTGTTCTTGTCAAGGTCACCCTTTTGTCCCATCCTGCTGTTTACAGTGTTTACCCCTTCTGTTGCCGTCTTTTTCCCTTGATGTTTGGTAAGTTCCTTCGCTTGTCCTATTTGATTTTTATATTGTTCTAGTTTTCCAATTTATAGTCTTTCGTCTCTCAGTTTTTTCTATCTCTATGGTAGTCTGTTCTCCTATATGCTCCTCTTAGTGCGGCTGTTTTGTTCTTCGTCGCCCCCCTCTCACAGTAATGTTTTTTGTTCAATTGCTTTTTGTGGCTAAAGTCTATTGGCTTTTCGTCACCCTCCTTTGGATGCTTTTGGGGGTTTCTGTACCCCCGTTCCTATCTTTCTATTTTTCCATTTTTCCTCTTTGCTTCTCCCCCCCTTTTGCTGTTTGTCCTCTCTTTCCTCATCCCTTTTTATCCCTGTCATCTCTACTCTTTTGGCAACTTTTTCATTATCTGATACACACCACACTTCCTTTTTTTCTTTCTCTGATCATGGTACTTCTTTGTTTTTCTTCTCTTTTATATCTTTTCCAACGTATTTGCGGTTGTTGCCTGCTTTAATTTTTCTGTTTCTTACTAGTTATTCAGGCACATATGCATTTAATTTTTGTTTTCAGTTTACTTCTCGTTCTCTACCCTGTCTTAAATTCCATACTCCTTTCTGCTTATCTTTACTTTATTTACACAAATGAATGGTCTTCGTGTCATTTCTTGGAATGTTAAAGGAGTTCGCAACCCTGTTAAAAAACAACGTGTCTTATCTCATTTAGCAAGGTTGAAATGTCAAGTTGCACTGTTACAAGAAACTCACCTTAACTCTCAAGATTTGTCTTCGTTGCGTAGACAATGGGTTGGAGAGGCTTTCTGTTCTCCAGCAGTAAATAGTAAAAATGGTGTTCTTATTTTGTTTCATAGGTCATTATCTGTTCAATTGCACAATGAATTCCATGATACTTGTGGTAGATGGCTATTTTTAGATGTTACTGTTAATAATACACAATTTTCCTTCTGTAATGTTTATGGCCCTAACGGTGTAGATTTATCCTTTTGGAGGGATTTCTCTAAACTTTTATCCTCTCATGCAAGTGATAATTTGATTGTAGGTGGTGACTGTAACCAACTAATGGACCCATTTTTAGATCGTAAATCACACACCAGATATGTCCCCAATAAAATGCAAAAGTCCTTTTTTAATGCTATCTCCTCTAGAGGTCTTATTGACTCACGGAGACTTTCTCATCCCGATATTTTAGAATTTTCCTTTTTTTCTCCAGTACACTCTTCACATTCCCGTATAGATTATATTTTTCTCACACAGAATTCATTCCAATTTATGACTAACTCAGAAATAGGCTCAATTCTTATATCTGATCATGCTCCGGTTATTACTGATCTGGACTTTCCCTCACCTACTCCCACTTCTAGGCGGTGGCGCTTCAATAATTCGCTCCTCCTGGACTCACAGTTTGTTGAGCAATTTATATTTTTTGCAAAGGATTTTTTTATAAATAATCTTCACTCTACTTCTCACTTTCACTCCATTTGGGATTCCTTCAAGGCTGCTGCCAGAGGTTTTATTATTGCTTTTGTCTCACGGAAAAAGAAAACAGCTCTTTCAAAGTCGGCCCAAATTCTTAAACAAATTAAAGACCTAGAGCATCTCTACTTCACCACTAATTCCTCAGAATCACTCTCTTCCCTCATCAAAGCAAAAATGCAATTTAACAAGCACTCTTGGGACTCTGCAAGTACTACTCTTCTCAATTTTCACTCTAAAATGTATGGCGGACGCAATAAAGCTGGTAAGTCTCTCGCTACTTATCTAAAAATTAAAAAACAAAAATCTAAAATAATAACTATTACTGACTCGCATGGAATTCCTCAGCAATTCGACCATCAAGGTTGGAATATGATACCTTTCAGAGGCCCCAGGAACAACAACCGGAGATTGGAGCACCTGAGGCCTTTTACACCTTTAGAGTTAGGGAATAGGTTTGATGTTTTTTCTGGCATGGATGATTGTGATTGAAGACTACAGTTCGGGCAGGGTAAGAGGGAGAGTCAAAGTGCAGGTAGAACAGAGGGAAACGCTATTGTGTTATCTAATGAGGCTGATGACCCCCAAATTAGCGATGGGTTGCTTCTGGATCCGGAAACTAGGGTTGACATTTGTTCTTTTCCCTCTATCCACTCTCCGTCTGTGGGAGTCAGTAGTAATAACAACCAGCTATTAAACCAGGTAGAGCATTTTGAAATACCCACCTTAGGGATAGTGGATATGGAAATTGGAGTTATTCCAGCTCCGCTCACTAGTGGGAAAGACGTCATTCGTCTGTTATCCTGGAACATAGCAGGGCTAGAAAGAAAACTGACTATCCCGGATTGGAACAACTTTATCGAAAAATTTGATATATGTATGTTCCAAGAAACCTGGAGTTTAGTACCAATTTATAAAACTGGATATGCTACCTTTTGTGTACCTGCCTACAGTAGTGGTAAGGGCAGACCCTCTGGGGGCTTACATATTTGGATAAAAGTAGATCTAAACTGGAACATTTCAGTTCATGATTCAGAGTGTAGGGATATTCAACATCTCTCATTACCAGGCCAGGTGCGGGGAAGCAAGATGGAGTTATTTAATATCTACGCTAGAGGGACCCAGGGAGGTAAAATGTCTTGTACTTTTACAATTTTGGATCAGGCACTAGCTAATTGCTCATCAAATTCTAAAATACTTGTGGGGGGGGATTTTAATTGTACATTTGAACCCTTAAGTGAGGATGACCCCCTGGGTATAGAGGAGGATGACGCTAGCTGGTCTATTCCTGCATTGGTACTACCCCCGATTAAAAATTGGTCTGCAAAAGCACTACAGATTAACGCCCTTACTGTGGATTATAATTTAAGAGCAGTAAACGGTAGATCCCCTTCTGATCGGGACGGGGCAATGACGTTTAATAGACTCAATAGCCCGTCCAGAATTGATTATATTTTATTGGACGTCACTATGTGGCGTGACCTAGTCGACATGGTGGTGGTCCCTTCGCAGGATAGCGACCACAATCCCTTATGTATGTCGTTGAGGAGGAGGGATTTAAAAGGTGGCCCAAACCCAGTCCAATTGAAGACAACAAAGGAGGTGACCCCATATGACGGTAATCGAAGATTGAAATGGGATAAGGTAGGCTCTCACCCAGATAAATTGGCAAAGATTAAGACGCACATTGATGGGCTGATTATTGAGCTGGAGGCTATAACTATGGAGACAGGGGTGGTCCACGATTCGCTCTTCCCACGGATATATACTAATGCTATTGAAGAAGTTGGCAAATTATTTTTAACCCGGAGCTCTAAAATAAATGCTCCTAAACCCAGCAATCCCTGGTACTCTTCGAAATGTCGGGCCAAAAGACGCGAGCTAACTGTTGCCCTTCGTAATAAGAACCAATCGCTGGTGAGAATAGTTAGGAGGGAGTATGTGAACGAACAAGCTCGGGCTAAAAAAGAATGGGAGGAACAGTATTGGCAGGACCTTAAAAATGCATCTAGAATGAAAAATGGTTCACTGTTTTGGGATCTGATCAATAAAGCCAGAAATCTTAATAGGCCTTTGATGGCTAACCACATTACCAGCCAACAATGGTATTCCCATTTTTTAATAATTTACGGTGGCCAAGATGCACCAAAATCTCTTGTTCGAGATCCAGTCAATCAGGCCCCCCTTGTATCCTCGCTTGAGAACCCATATGAGCCTTCCGAGGTTGTAGAGGCCATAAGACACCTAACCCCTAAGAAGGCAGCAGGCCAAGACGGTATTCCGGGGGATCTTCTCATGAAAGAACCCGTAGCTTGGGCCACAGTCATTGCACTAATAATGAATTTAATATCTAAGGGACATCCTGTCCCAGATTCGTGGAAGGGGGCTGAAGTGATTACGGTCTACAAGAAGGGGGACAGGGATGACCCTGCCAACTACAGACCAATCAGTCTGATAGATGTGATTCAGAAAGTGGTCGTCAGGGTCATCATTTTGCGAGTTGGTGCATGGATGGATGAGAAGCAGGTTCTTTCTCATTTCCAGGCCGGGTTCCGGAAAAAAGTAGGTACAATGGACCAGGTCTTCCGCTTTTTTGCGATCTACTGGAAAACCGTGTCAATTAATCATGGTAGTCTTTACCTGGCCTTTATAGATCTCAGGATGGCGTTCGACCTGGTCCCCCGTGCTAGGCTATGGGAAGTTCTGGAAGAGATGGGCTCGCCAGGCTACCTTCTGGACCTTATTGTTAAACTCCACGAAGGTAATTACGCAAGAATCAGATGGGGTACCCAAGGCCAATTGACCGAGAGGGTGCCCGTGAGGAGGGGAGTCCGCCAGGGTTGTGTCATGGCGCCGACTCTTTTTTCCCTATTTGTGAATGGTGTGGTGGACCATCTAGGGGACGAGCCGGCGGATGCACCATCCCTGGCTGGGGAAAAAATACCAACTCTCCTCTTCGCGGACGATACCATTCTGATTTCAAAAACCCCGGCAGGTCTCCAAAAGCTATTGCACCGTTTTTAGTGATTTCTGCAATGACAGGGGCCTTACAATTAATACCTCGAAAACCAAACTTATGGCCATATCCCCTTTGCTCAATGGTGAGTCCCTGGAGATGGTGGAGTCCTTTGATTACCTGGGAGTTAGGGTGAATAGTCGGATGTGCTGGAATGACCATCTGGCTAAAATGTCATTAAACTTTAAAAGAGTTGCAGGGGCGGTAATGCGTGAGCGTAGAGTGTCAGTGAGTAAACCTGTGGCCCCGGCCCTAGCTATTTACGAAGGCCAAATATTGCCTAGTGCTCTGTATGGCTCTGAGCTCTGGGGGTTCGAGAATATTCCGGATTTAGTAACCTCTGAAAATAAATTCTTGAGAGATTTGGTTGCCTTACCAGTTTCCACCCCATTGATACCATTACGTTTAGATATGGGCAGGCGTCCCCTTAAGGAAATTGTGCGCCTGCGCCCTTTACTTTTTTGGGCCCGGCTGAGAAGAACTGAGGAGCTTAAGAACTACGCTGCTGCACTGGACGAACTTATCTTGTTGGATAAAGGTAACAGGATTAAGTGGTTGAGTAATCTGCGGCAGCTGGTGGAATCTATGGGTCTAAGTGATCTATGGAAGAACCAATCTCCCCCACCTAAACTAGTTATTAAGAAGCTTTATTGGGAGTGGGTCCAGCTGGAGACTTTTCGTAGTGGCGCTGGGGGTTCTCTCACTGAGCGGTTTTTAGATTATAAGGGGTTCCGGCTATTTGAACCATTCCTAGACTACATCGAGAAACCCCTTGACAGATCACTATATTTAAAAATTAGATTTGGAACCCTCCCTGTAAATGCTTTTACTTCTGGGTGGAACTCGCATGGTAGTTCAACAAAGGCGTGCCCGTGTTGTGCAGCCCCTATTGAGTCCATGGCGCACCTTATGTTTGCCTGCCCGGCTTACAAGGTGCCCAGGAGGATATGGTTAAAACCAGTATGTAGGGGCTTGGGCCTTCACTGCCACGCAATGGCCCTGCGAGTACTCTGTACCGATACATCCTCCTCTTCATTGGTATGTGGTGTCGCTAAATTTATCGGAAGTGCTTGGGTGATCCGCATGAGGAGACTTAGGCTCCAACTTACCTTGTAGACCGGGGTGTCACAATGAGGGATTGGCCTTAGGTCCAGGCTATTGATGAGTTATTATGTTGTAAATGTAGAGTAAATGACGAATTTTAACAAGTTTTTTGTAATGTGAAATTTTATGTGATTATGTGGTATAAATTTTAGCGATTATACTGCTTTTTTTATCATGTGTTATATAGGTCATGTTATTGTATACTTACTTTTATGATGAAAATTTTTTATCGAATAAAGTATTACTGACTGGCATACTGATGATAAAATTCTCGATTGTTTTGTTCAATATTATTCCACACTTTATACGCCCAAATCTGTTCCCTCGCTTTCTCAAATAGACTCCTTCTTTCAGTCCCTCCCCAGGTCCTCGGACAGGTCTGTGGATCTCTCTTCACTGGACGTTCCTCTTTCAGAAAAAGAGCTACTTAATGCTATTACTCTTCTTCCCAAAGATAAAACTCCGGGCCCAGATGGTTTCACGGTTCGTTTTTATCTCCACTTTAAGGATATCCTGTTACCACATTTATTTTCTTTGATTAATTCCTTTGTTGCTCAAGGGAGGTCCCAAGGTTCTTTTACTCAGGCTATGCTATGCTTAATCCCTAAAAAAGATAAAGATCCCTCCCTTTGCAAGAATTATCGACCCATTTCTTTGATTAATACGGACTGTAAAATTTACGCTAAAGTCTTGGCCTCTCGTATTAACAAAGTTATTCCTGATCTTACCAACATTTATCAATCTGGGTTTGTTAAAGGTAGATCCATCACTGATAACTCGAGAACCTTCCTTAACATTATTCACCTGGCCTCAAAGATGGACTCCCCAATTGCTGCTATTACCTTAGATGCTGAGAAAGCGTTTGACAGAGTTTGTTGGGATTTTATGTTTGGTGCTTTGTGGTGGCATGGCTTTAGTCCTCCCTTCATTCATTATGTTAAATTGTTATATTCTGCTCCCTCCACTTCTATTTGGGTCAACGGGTCTCAATCCTCTTATTTTTCTTTGCTTAGAGGCACTAGACAAGGTTGTCCTCTCTCTCCTCTTCTTTTTATTCTTGCGTTAGAGCCCTTTTTAGAAAAAATTCGACGTTCATCATTGTATACTGGCTTCACATTTCGAAACATCGATATTAAGTTTACGGCCTATGCTGATGATATTTTGCTTTATATTTCTAACCCGTCCACCTCTTTGCCCACACTCTTTTCCTTGTTACAAGAATATTCTCTGGTTTCTGGGTATAAACTTAATATAGATAAATCTGAGGTTTTGCCACTTAATAAATTTTGCCTTCCTCATATGTTTCAGGGTTCGGGTTTTGAATGGAACTCAGGTAATATTAAATGTTTAGGTATTCTGTATGCTAGTACTATTATGGATACGATCAAGCTTAATCAGAAGGATATTGTTAAAAAGCTCTCTTCCCTTATAGAACGTTGGTCCCCCCTTTTCTTATCCTGGTGGGGGAGGCTAGCCACTATTAAAATGATGCTTCTTCCTATAGTCAATTTTTACCTTTCAATGCTTCCAATCTCCCTTCCACTCTATTTTTTTAAAACTATAAACCGTATTTTTACCTCCTTTTTATGGAATAAACGTAAGGCAAGGATTTCTCTCTCTCGTCTTCAACAACCTAAAGACCTGGGTGGAGTTAATTTCCCCAACATTGTTCGGTTTCACTCAGCTTTTACTCTGAAACAGATTTGGCCTTTTCTATCTGATTTGTCTGACTCCCCTCTAACAGCCTGGAGTGCTATAGAACTTGCGCAGCTCTCGCCTTTCTCCTTCGTTACGGCTGCCCGGTTATCTCATCCTCCGCAACGTCTTCTTTTTTTTTTTTTTTTTTGAAACCGTTTATTGCACGATGAAAAAATTACAGGCATGGGCCTACAACCATCCGGCCGGCCGCTAGAGTAGCAAAAGGCATATAGCATACATACAGTGAGAGTCTCTTGGCGGAGCAGATTGGCAAATCAGGTAAAATCAATGGCGTAGGCCGCATAACTCCTAGCCCACAATACGGTTTCCTTTTGTCAAACAGAACAACACAAAAAACCACACCCGCAAGGCAACCCGCGAACCAAGTGACAGTACGTGCTCCGTAAATGGGGGATCCTAACCAGCCGCAAAACTCTGAAGAGGGGAATGGGAGTATAGCAGGGACCGGGGAGCCACGTGCCCACGGCTGAGGGAGGGGGTCGGCTAAGGAGATGGGGCCGGCGAGGCTGCCGGTAGCAGTGGCGGCTCACAAATACCCCCACGGTAGGCGTTCCAGGGGCTCCAGATTTTCACCCACGCCCCAGGCTTACCCCTCGCCACATACACTACTTTTTCACGAAACATACACCAATCCATATGTTCTTTCCAGGCCAACACCGCCGGGGGCCTCTGGGATCCCCACAATTGGGCAATGTCACGCTTCGCTATCATGTATCCCAGAGTCACCCACCGCGTCTGCGGGACCGAGTAATCATTTGGTTCCCACACATTCAGCAAGCATCTCCTCGCTTCAGGCAGCAATGCGACACGCGTAACCACACGCAAAACCTCATGCACACCGCGCCAGAATCGCTCCACTTTCGGGCACTCCCACAGTATATGCATGAAAGTTGCCAAAGCACCACAGCCGCGCTTACACAATCCGTCACCAGCAAAGCCCATACGTAGAAGCCTCGGCCCCGTGACGTAAACCCGGTGAAGGATCTTAAGCTGGACGAAGCGAAGGCGAGCCGGGATGGCCACCTCCTTCGGAGAGGCCACCGCGGAGATCCAGTCCTCGTCGTCCAGCTCCAGCCCATCGGCAACCCAGGCCTCGCGGAGGCCAGTCAGCAGGCACGATCTGTCATTGATCAGTTTTTTATATATAAGGGAGATCGTGCTGTCTGGTACATGGCCATCTAGCACCCTGTCCTCCAGGGGGGAAGACTCCGGAATGGACGCAACATCCGGGAAGACGGAGGCCAGCGCGTGGCGGACCTGCAAGTATCGAAAGTACTCACTGCCTCGCAGCTGAAACTCCGTCTGCAGCGTCTCAAAAGTCTTGAAACCCCCCCTCGTCCAGAGATCTCCCACCGTGCTGATTCCGATCGTGTCCCACTTCTCGAAGCCCTTCGATGTCCACAGGGAGCCCAACCTCTCAGACGCATATAGCGGTGACGCCCGGGTCAAACGGTCCTTCCACCCCATAGCTGCATTAGCCGCGTGCCATACACGCACCATGACATGCGTCGGTCCCGTCAGACGGGAGTCGGGCGTGCCAGAGTAGAGCGCTCGATTATAATCGCCACCGGGCAGGAGCATCCTGTCCATTTCAAATGCCGGGTTCAAGGCGGGCCCGTAAAGGCCATGATTGATTGCAGCTAGCTGGGAGGCCCAGTAATACCGTTTAATGTCCGGGAGGGCGACCCCCCCATCGTACCACGGGAGCGTCAATTTGGCCAGAGCAATACGCGGCCTCCCGTCCCAGAACAGGCGCCGCTGCAGGCCCTCCACCTCGCGGAAGTAGCGCGCTGGTACCAAGTCCATAGTGTTCTGGAGGGCGTACAGAAAGCGCGGCAAGGACATCATCTTAAACAAGGCCGCTCGGCCAAGTGGCGAGAGCGGAAGACGCCGCCAACGCGCCACATCCTCTCGCAAGCGCTGGAGGGGGGGCAACAAGTTCCGCTCATAGCGGGCCTCCGGGTCTAGAGTGATATATATACCCAGGTACCGGAACCCCTGGGAGGCAATCTGGATCGGGCAGTCACGCGGTAGGGCCGGAGCCTCCCCGGAAAGCACATATACGCAGGATTTCGCCCAGTTGATGACAAGGCCTGAGTTACGCCCGAAGGAGCGCAAAACATCAACCAAGACAATCAGCGATTTGCGCGGGGAGGCGAGATACAAAAGGATATCATCGGCGTAGAGGGACACGCGGTCCTCATACTCAGGGGTCCAGCGGAGACCACGGATAGAAGGGTGCCACCGTAGCCACTCCGCCAAGGGCTCCAAGGCCAGTGCAAACAGGAGCGGCGACAAGGGGCAACCCTGGCGCGTGCCCCGCCCCAGCTCGAATGGGGCCGAGACTCGCCCATTCACCACCACCTGCGCCAATGGGCCCGAATACAACAATTTGACCCAGCTAATGAACCCCGGGCCAAATCCGAATTTCGCCAGCATCGCCCAGATGTATGGCCATTCAAGCGTGTCAAACGCCATGGTGGCGTCTAAGGATGCCAAGATGGCCGGCTCCCGCACAAACGGGACACGCGCGAGCACCCCGTGCAAGCGTCGCAGATTAAGAGCCGTGTTGCGATGGGGTATAAATCCAGATTGGTCTTGGTGGACCAAGTCGCCCACCACACCGATCAACCGGTTGGCCAACACCTTGGCGAGGATTTTGGGTTCCGCGTTCAAGAGCGAAATTGGCCTGTAGGATGTGACCCGCTCACGGGGCCTCCCCTCCTTGTGTATCACCACGATCGTGGCCAGACGCTGGTCCGGCGGGAGGGAACCCTGCGAGTGGGCCGCCAGGAACATCGCGCGCAGGTGGGGCGCTAGTACATCCGGGCGCAGCTTGTAAAGCTCGATGGGGAGACCATTAGGGCCCATGGCCTTGCCGGACGCGACCGAGCGAATAGCCAGGGCAATTTCGTCCGAGGTGGGAGGAGCGTCCAGCGAATCCCTGTCCGCCACCGAAAGGGAGGGCAGCGCTATGTCCCGAAGCAGGGAATGGGAATCTTCCTCCGAGCAGGGGGAAACCGGGGAGTACACCTCGCGGAAGTAATCCGCGAAGCAGGAGACGATGGCTTCCGGCTCGGTGACACGCGTACCATCCATCCTCTCAATCAAAGGAACCACACGACTCGCTCTCTCCCTCCCATCCAACCACGCAACCAATTTACCCGCCTTATCGCCCACATCATACAATCGTCCCTGTTGCTCTCTACTGAGGCCCCTGGCCGCCTCCGTGACGAGGGCCCTATAGGCCGCCTGCTTGAGGTGCAAAACATGCAACTTGGCATCCGTTACCCCGCTCCCCAGGTCACCCTCCAGTTCCACAATCTCGGCCTCCACCCGGGTCACCTCCTCCCGCTCACGCCTCCGGGCATGGGAGATAAAGGAGAGGGCCTCCCCTCTGAGGACTACCTTAAAGGCCTCCCACAGGGAGATGGCCGAAGAGACAGACCCCACATTCTCGTCAAAATATCGCTGTAAGGATTTGATCAAGTCGGCACGAATAGTGGGGTCTCGCAAGTACCATGCATTGATTGGGGCCACCCTGCCCTCCCCCCTCGGGAAGACATCAAAATGTAACAGTAATGGGGAGTGATCCGAAATACCCCGCGCCAGATGGCACACCTCTCCTACCCTCCCAGCGTGGGCCGCCGGGACCAGGATGTAGTCAAGTCGCGAGAGGCTACCATGGGCACCCGAGTGGAAAGTGTATTGCAGCTGCGTAGGGTGCTTTAGTCGCCAGCAATCCACCAGGCCCAGTGTGTCTAAGAGGCCGGACAGCCACGCCTGTGCCCGGGGGAGGTCCCTAGGGGGGTGACGATCCATAGACCCAGAAACTACCGCATTGAAGTCCCCCCCAACCACCAGCAGGCCACCCGGGAGGTCCAAGAGGAGGCGCCCCAGGTCCGCAAATGTAGTAGCTTGTAACCCAGGCGGGACGTATACTGACATGAAAACAATCACTCTACCCTCCATTCTACCCACCAGGACAGTGTAGCGTCCCCTCTCGTCATGGCGCACCTCATCAATCTCCAGCGGGAGCGAGTTCTTGATCATGATACCCACCCCCCGCGACCCCGAAGTGAAGCCCGAGTGGGCCACCAAACGATAGCCTCGCCGATTCATGGCATGGAAGGAGTTACCTATAAGGTGCGTCTCCTGCAAGAAGACAACATCTGGCGATATACGTTTCAGGAACTGCAGGACCACACCACGCTTAATCCGATCCCCCAGGCCGTTAACATTCCAGGACAACACAGCCAAGTCCCTACCCCCCATCATACATAGAAGCAATCAGTCGTCCCCCACAGAGCATTTCGAGAACAGCAATACAGTAAAGGGTTTGCCTTGCGGTGCGAACAAACAACACACCCCCCCCCCACCCCCCCATCCCAACAGAACTCCCCCCTCCCTGCACCCCTGCATGAGCCCAGTCAGCCCCCCCAAAGTGCAGTGTGCCTGTCGCCCCATAGAGAAAGACTAACTAGTACCCCAGAGGAGGAGGGAAGCCCCCAACAGACCCCGTACGACCTCCATAGGAGGGGAACATACACGATCGAGAAATGGTAAAGAAGTATTGTCCCGAGCAGGGCCTATTATTCACCCCTTAATTCTGATCCGGCAGGCCCTCTCCACCGCCCGCACCCCCCCCACCCCCCCGGCCCCGATCATCAGGCAGAGTGTCCAACCAGTCCCCAGCCGCCTCGGGGCGATCAAAGAAGTGCGTGCGACCTTCCACCTCCACCCTTAGCTTAGCTGGAAAGAGCATTGAGTACTTTAGGTTCAGGTCCCGCAGGCGACGTTTAACACCGAGAAAACTCAGTCTCTGCTTTTGGACCGCCGGAGTAAAGTCTGGGTAGAAACGCACATCCATGTTGTCAAGCTTGACCGGTCCCTGTTGCCTGGAGGTCTGCAGGATAGCGTCCCTGTCCCGAAAGTTAAAAACCCGGGCAATGAGAGGCCGCGGCGGGGCACCGGCCTTCGGCCTGCCCCCAGGGACCCGGTGAGCACGCTCCACCGCAAAAAGCTTACTCAGGCCCCGGGGCTGCAGATGGGTAAGGATTAGATCTTCCACAAAAAGGTCGGCGGCCTCCGCCTCTCGTCCCTCCGGCACCCCCACAATTCGAACATTATTCCTCCTGGCCCGACCCTCGGAATCCTCCAGTCGCCGGTCCATCAGGGCGCTCGCCTGGCCAAGCCGGCGCACCTCCTTTTGGAGGGCCGCCACATCTGTCTCGAGGCCCGTTGTGGTGTGGGTCAGGGAATCGACCCGGTCATTCGTCTTAGACAGGTCTGCCCGCACCAGGCTCACATCCACAAGGACCGAGTCTATTTTTTGCGCTAGGGTGTCGAAGCGTTGGTCCACCGAGGCCTTCATCTCCGCGATGGCGCCCATGACGTCCCGGAGGGTCAGGTCCACCGGCTGGGCAGGCGTCTCCGTCAGGCCCGCCGGGGACGTGCGCGATGCCTCCGGAGATCCCTTCTGGAGAGTGTAGCGGTCCATACTGTTGGATTGGTGCGCCGGGCCACGGCGGGTCGTCTTCACCTTCGCCCGGTCGCCATCTTGTTTGGTGGACATGCTTGCTCTCCCACCGTCGTGCCAATCTCCTCAAAAGGGCCGATAGACCCGTTCACGGGGTCCGGGGGGGGGAGGGCGGCCACCGCACCGCAGGACGATCCACAGCTGGCGGGTCAGCCGGGCACCTGGACAAGACCACACCACCGCACCCCGCTTCGCGACCCTACCTCGCTGGAGGCGAGGAGGGCGCAAAAGTGAAAGTGAAAGCGCGGGGTACGCGAGTCGCCCAGCCGTGCCCGCCGCTGTTGTTCACTTTGTCCCCGGATCGCCCCACTACTCCAATCCGGGGGGCCGGCGCGGGGAAGGCCGCAACCTTCGATCGGCGCTCCCGCCGGTGTTCGGGGTCCGATTCGAACACGGAAAACGGGTGGCGCCTCAGCTCGGGTTCACCGACACAGTCCCCTCAAAAAGGACAGGATATAGCCAGGATTAATTCAGGAGGTCGCGGAGGTCCTCGGGAGCCTCGCACCTACGCGGCCATCTTGGTTGCGCGCTAGGCTCCTCCCCCGCAACGTCTTCTTACTCCTATTTTTAGACACTCTAAGGCACTTGCCCTTTCTGTCTTTCGCTCTTCCCTCTCGCAGTTGGAGTTTCATTCCTCAATCCCAATTTGGTACAACAAATCCGTTAAGATTAATCACAGAGCACTTTTTTGGAAAGAATGGATAGATAAAGGCATCATTACTTTCGATTCCTTACTTAGCAATAATTCCCTGCGCGATTTCTCCGACATTCGCGATTCTTTTCACCTCTCTAATGTCCACTCCTCCCAGTATCCCTTGCTCAAGAACTCTTTAGATCTCTTTATTTCTCAGGGCGCTTCACTCTCTACTGCTGACTCAACCATTTTCCCCCTTCCGGACTTCTCTATTCCCCTTAAAGCTGCTGCTATTTACAAGCTACTTTCTTGTTCCCCTGTAGTAAGAACCAAGTCCAAACTTGAACTCTCCTGGGAAACGGACCTAGCCCAAGAGTTTCCCCTTCAAGTTTGGAACTCTTTATGGTTAAAGTTGCACACTGCTTCACGTTCTGCTAGCACCACACAGACTTTGTATTTTTTTTACAATAAACTTTTTTTTACTCCTTCTGATTTATATAGTTTCAAATTAATTGACTCTAAAAAATGTTGGTCTTGCCCCTCTGAGAATGGTGACTTTTTGCATATGTTTTTTCACTGGCCGTTGGTTAAATCCCTCTGGTCCCGTATTTGGTCTAAATTGAAGATATCTTAGCTACTGACCACACTTTTGAGATTGTCCATATCTTTTTAGGTGGTATGGCTCCTATATGGAATGTTTCTGCTAATGTACGTAAATTTATAGACCTGTATATAGCCATTTCTCTACAGATAATTACGACCAATTGGAAAGACGCCTCCAAGATCTCATACAATGCATGGTGGAATCTATTATGCCATCACCACCGACTTGATCGTGCTTTTGCCACCACTGTACCTCTTTTGATCAAAAAGGATTTGTTATGGTTGCCATTAACCAATTTTCTCTCCCAAGCTGTCCCTTAAATAGCTGTTTTTATTTCTTTTTTCTTTTGTTCATGTTATAAATACAGCTTCTTCTAGTATATTTATTCATTTACTAGCTTACGGTATTTATATGATGTTTATCCTGCATAATGGTTGCATTTCTCCCTCCCTCCCCCTCCTTCTCTCTTCTCTACCCTCCCTTCCCACTAATCAAAACCTTAAAATGCTTTTTACATATGTATATTCTCTATCTTTCCATTGTCACTTTTTCTATTATTTTATTACATTGCCTTTGTCATTTTTTTCTGTTTTGATGTTTTACTTGGAATATGATATTTAATAAAGCTTTCTAAACTTAAAAAAAGAAGTAGGCCTATCTAGCGGCTTGTCCTTCTTAGGGAAGATAATATTATCCATACCTTTCCATGACTCTGGTGGAAGCCGGTTATATTGTACTCCCAAAAACAAGTCTAGTAAAAAACAGGGGTTAGCTCGGATTGAAGTACTTTATAAAACTCAAGCGGTGGTTTTTTATCTGGACCTGCCGCTTTCCCTAAGGGTCGCTGATACAAAGCAGTTAAGACCTCTTCAGGTGAGATATCTGCTTACATTCATGGTAAGTTGGTCTAGGATTGCCCCATGGTCCAGCCCGGATACTACTTGAAAGGTGTCCCGAGGTGCACTGTTTTCTTCTTTATATAATTCCTGATAGAATTATTGGAACACATGAACTATGTCATTAACCTCTGGTAAGGTTGACCCGTCCTTTTTAATTGTGGCTATCCTATTCCTTGTTATTGTGTGTCTCTTACGTAGGGCAAGTATTTCCCTGATTCACCATACTCGTAGGTCTCATTCTTATGTGTCTGGTACCCTTCAGCTATTCTCTGGGTATACTGATTGTTTATCTCTGCTTTAAGTGTTATAATTCTAAGCTGGGTTTACACTACTCCTAGCCCCTGAGTCAACCTTGCCTCATGCTCTTGTTCTGCTTCGGCTAGTTCCCCAGAAACCTCCCATTCTCACCTTTATCAGCTTTGTTGCACACACTAAGAGGCAGCACAATCTCTTCCCTCAGGCCAGTTTTAAAAGCAACCCAGACTATGCCCTGTGACGCACTATATCTATTAGTGTCAAAATAGCTGAGTGTCCAGTTTTTTATATGTTAAACAAAGGCTGTGCTTGCCAGTAGTTTCCTATCAAAATGCCATTTATAGTGGCACTATAAATTCACATGGAGTACTACCTCTAGAACTAGGGGCTATGAGCTGATATTATCATTGGGAGCTTCCTAATCCCTGCTTTATTTAACAGACCTCCTGATTTTAAGAAATAGTCCAGCCGGGCATACTTCTTATGAGGACACGAGTAGTAGATATACCACGGAACCGTGAGGTGTTTAATATTCCAAAGGTCTGCTAGGCCATGACTAGCCATGAATGAAGACAAGGCCCTGTATACTCTGGGCTTTTTCCCCTGATATTGCAAAGCTAATGTGCTCCCGACAGCTTGATGTATGTTCAGATCCCCGCAAACTACGAGTGGACAGGGCCAGGATGCTAATTCCACCTTGAGGTCCTCCAATACTTAGGGATCATCCTACTTTGACCCATTGATGGTACAAATGCTTAGACCTACCTCCAGCTCAACCAGCGCCCACCTTCCTAAATTGTCTGCCAATTTACGCCTTAGAGTCTCTATTTTGCTCTTAGCTAAGTTGGCAGCGCCTCTGATATTAGAGCTCTGGGAGGAGCAGGTCAGCAGAATATACTCCCTAATTGTTAACAGCTCCCTCCTGCCCCATGGAATATGCGTCTCCTGCAGACATACTATATTGGGGGTGGTAGCCCTCAAAAACTACCCTGTGTTTTATCGTTCAGCCCTCCCCCATTACCCGAGCATATAGTTATTTTACCCATCTGACAATGGTCTGTGAATAGATGGAAGTAGCACCTGTGACCCATGTGAGTTATGCGTACATTTCTTATGACAGTACAAAATACAAAGACCTAAATCTAGCAACATATCCCAGCAGGTTCGACCACTAGTTGGACCTTTGATTCCCCTCATAAAGACATTCATAGGGTGCATCTAAGAAAATAATCGAAGATACGAAAGCCAAAAAGTGATGTAGGCAGGGTTACCTACGTGATAAAGCCATGTTCTTATGATCCTTATGGTATGATACTAGCTAGAAATTCTTGTGCCTTGATTTCGGATACAGAAAATCATGTTTCACCTCCCATATCACTTTCATGCGTGCAGGGTTAACCAAATATGCCTGTAAATTTTTATCCTGAAATGGCTTAATTAGCTGCCGCAGCTGCCACCGTCTTTTGACTGTGACATGGCAAAACTCAGGTCGGACAAAGAACGGAACATCGCCATTGGACTGCTTCACTTCGGGCCTTGCTTTCTCGAAGATTGATTGCCTTAAGCGAAAATTTCCAAAGTAAACTAGAATACCCCGCGGCTTAGAGTCTTCTCTAGCTGGTTGTTTCGAGGCTAAGGGTACTCTATGGGCTCATTGTACATCTTGCAACCAGTTCCACCCTGTCAGCTCTGGAAAGGCGGGTCGTAGTAGTTCCACCACATAGGCCCAGGTGTCTGTGCCTTTGATTCTTTCTGGAACCCCTAACAGAAGGAGGTATTTGCGCCTCTGGCAATTCTCCTGATCCCCAGCTTCCATTATATATCAATAAGCCGGGATTTGTGTGCCTCTGACTGTACACAGGTAACTGCAAGGTCTGTTTCTACCATGGTGATTCTTGTTTCAAGATCTGTCAGGCTCTCCCCGATGGTATTTGGCCAGTTTTCAGACCGCTCCTTGAACTTTCATCAGTGCAGTTTGGGCCTTGCGGCTGTCTTGCTGCGTATCCTTGTGGTGCATTAATATGGACTGGTAGATGGCATCCAGTGTAGGGGGTTCAGAGCCCGTAGTATCATGTGAGGACACGGGGGAGATCCAATTAGACGTTCTGTTGATGAATAGTCCATGCCAAATTTTTACCTTCTGATGGCTGCCGGCCTGCCTGCCTTCTTGACCACCTTGTGCGCGGTCATGGCTCAAGCCTCTTTACCCTCCTCTGTGTCGCTATCGTTCTAGCTAGATTCGGCAGAAGAAGAAGACCCATCCACTGACCAGTCAGCCCCATCTGAAAGGTAAAAGAAGCAATCACTTGGCTCCTTTTTGAAGTTGTAATTTCCAATCTCTGCCCCTGTCGGCTGGGTTGCTGGATGAAGTTAGGAGACTGATCGTTGGATACATATGTTGCCTCTACCAAATCCAGGCTAATAGAATTATAAGTTCCAGGGGGGGGGGGGGGCAGCTCAAAAAATGCCAGCTCCAGGGTGATTGTCTAGACCCATTCCCTACACTTGCAGCACCATGACAATTTGTTGATGTATTCTCAGTGAGTACATTAGTGCACTCCCCCACTCCCTTAGCGAGACCCAAAGGATGAGAGCGAGAAGACACCAACATACATTCATCCGAAATATCGGGGATTCCAACCTTACAATCCAATGTCATTAGCTTCGGTGCAGCCATTGCCATCTCAGCTTCTGTTGCTGCGTCAGGACGGTTTGTTTCAGACGTTCCGGGTGTCCCCTGCTGATCCCCTTGCTTCCCAGCCAGCCTCTTCAGCAGCTCCATCATCGTCGGGCTGGACGGACATAAGTTGCTGGCTGCCCCGCGCCTCTCCCCTTCCTCTTCAGAAGAGGCTCCACCTTCGGAGCCGAAGGAGCCTGTCTTCCACCTTGCTGGGATGTTGGCCCCCATGGCCTCGTTCTTCCGCTCCACCGAGCCCGGTGTAGTAGTCGCCGCGGCGGGGCAGACAGCTCCCTCCCTTTTGTGTTGCTCCTGCTGCTTTAGGACTCATACTTGACTTCGAGAACACAGGACGGCAAAGGGTGCAGTCGGAATGGTTCAGAGTAGCAGCTATAATAAGGTGCCTAAAGGCAAGCAGTCTTCCCCTGATCAGCGCCACTCTATAGCAGCCTCCTGCGGCTGGGCGAGCACCTGTCAGAGCATTAAGGGCAGGTCAGTTCATAGTTTTTCTTCGTCCATCCACGGGTCAGGGGACTACACCAACTACCTCAAGCGGCCACCATCTTGCTTCTCCTCAGACCTCCGGTGTAGAAAAACTCAAAGGTAGATGCCTCTACAGTTTCAAGTCAAAACACATCTGTGCTATAATAATATTGATAGGCAGAACTGTCTCGTATGCTAGCATCCCCGTGTATAATAAAACGGGCAATGCTCATATAGTTGTGTGACTCTTGTTGGAAACGTTATATGCAATATGTGACACAGAGTTTGATCAGCATCTCTTTGGATAATAGCATCTTAGAAGCGGAAACAATGTACAGAAATACAGAAGTGACAGAAACCGTTGGTTTGGTACAGCTTTATTTTGTTAGTTGATTTTGTTAGTTTCTTGTATTATTTTCTTTTCTTATTTTAACTTGTTGTCTTTAATTCTTGTTTTAATGCCATGCAGTCCTGACAGCAATAAGTATGTTGCAGCCACCTGCTTTTCTAACTAAAGCAGGTGAACTGGTTCTGACATGTAATAGGTGGAAGACATTATTTGATTCATGTTTGGTTGCCATTGGAGGAGACAAATTAACACCAGCTAGGAAGCAAGGCATTTTAGTCCACATTCTGGGAACAGGAGGCAAAAATGTATAAGAGAGCCTTGGTGAGATTCCTGTTGGCGATAGGGAAGGTGAACCTGTGGATATTTATGAATTGTCTCAAGATATTGAAACTACAATTTGGTGCACAGAATCATGTGGTGATGGAAGACATACGTTTTTTTTCACATCACCAAGGCAGAACAAAGAAGGTATCAGAATCTGTGGCTAGTTTGAAGTACTTATAATACATGTAAGTACATGTAAATTGGGTGCACTCACAAACTCACTCAAAGGGACAAGCTAGTAATATTATACGTCTAAACTACTATTGTTTATATACCCATTGCCCAAATGTGCAGGAAAAATAACTATGTAACTGATAACTGTTATTTCTAGATTTTGAATATGTCAATATAAGAACGCATGATTAAAGATGCCAATAAACATATTTACAAAAAAAAGGGACAAGCTAGTACAGTGTATTAATCATCCAAGAATTAAAGAGAAATTATTAGCCAAGAACCCTAAATTGAAGGAGGCCATCTCTATTGTAGAAAGTGTAGAACATGCTTGTGTTTGGGTTAAAGAATTGAAAAGTGATGAGAAGACTGTATCTGAGAAAGTGTGAGTGAATGATAAGTCTTGTAAAGTAAAAAAACTTGGATTGGCAAAAGCAGGATTTAACAATGTTTAAATGTTATTGCTGTGGTAGTGATAACCATGATGCTAACAGTCCAAACTGCTATGCCAAATTATCTATTTGCCGTAGGTGTGGTAAAAGGACCACTACACCTCAGTCTGCAAAGATAAAGATGAGAAAGGTCCTGATATTGTTCATCAAGATAAAGAAAAGGTCTTTGTAATGTGAATTTTGGAATTGCTTATTCTGTAGTCATGGAAGTTGGATGTGATGTGGGTACCATATGAATGCCTAAGTGTAAAGTCGAGATTGGTGGCAAGGAAGTTTATGTTTTAGCTGAATCAGGATCTCCATAATCTCTAATTTGGGATAAGAATTGGGGTGGTTCTATTTTTGGTACTGAAAATCTCAGATAGTATCAATCCAGTAGGATCTGGGGGAGTTTTAGTAGATTTGGTTGGGTATCTTCTCAGGAGGATAGTTTTCGAAGGCAGAGAAATTGTAGGGAAGTTCTACGTGGCAAAGGGGAGATAATTTGTAGGGTTGGCAACACCAATCACCTTAAACCTGAATTCCTCTAATCAAGTGATGATGATTAGCCACATCACTGATGACGATGACATTGCAGGACGAGTTCTATAGATTTTTGCTGATAAACTAAGTTATCTATGGGGATTTGAGCATAAAATCATTTTGAAGAAAGAAGCTAAAGCTGTTTTCTCTAAGGTCTGCAAAGTGCCATACTTGATGCTCCAAACACTTAAGTTTGAATTGGAAGATTCAAAAGCTTGGGCGTGATAGAGGAAATAGAGTAATCTGAGTGGTTGGCACATGTGGTGTTAGCCTCCAGTAATGGAGTAAGACCACCTGCATATGTATCGATCTTTGCGATTTGAATAGGAATGTTTGGGTAGATAAATAACCTTTGCCGAATATTGCTGAATAACTGACAATTTTGGAGGAAGTGCAAATTTCTAGTGTCATTGAATATCTATCATCAGCATATCATCAGGTCCTCTTGAGTAAGGAATCAACACATTAGAAGTCATTTATTACACCGCTAGGTGCTTTCTGATTTATCAGAATGTAGATTGGGCTAGCTTCGGCTGCGGCCTGTTTCTAATGCGCGATGAGGAAAGTTCTGGAAGGTATCCAACAGATTATGTTCTTTCAGAATGACATTCTGATTTATGGTAAAGACAAGGGTAATCATGATTTGATCCTTGAGGAAGTGTTGGAGAGGCTGCGTAGTGGTGGTTTGACACTGAAAAGCGGGAAGTGCCAGAAGTTCATGGTTGGTACTATAACTTACCTTGGAAATACCATCTCTGGGGAGGGAATCAGCCCTCAGATGGAGTTAATAGAATCAGTGGTCAATACAGCAGTACCACAAGTTTAAAAACTGTTGAAATCCTTTCTTGGACTGACCGAATGCTACTCCAAGTTTATCAAGGACTTTGCATCACCGGTTTATCCTTTGAAGCAGCTTCCTTAGAAAGTAGACACCTTTGTGTTCCAATGCTTTGTTTTTATTTAAGGAATAGTTGGGGTACTGGCTTGCACAAGGGCGAACCAACATTTTAAGTTTTGTTTGTGAGGTCATCCATTTATTGTACGCAGCAGTCACAAACCACTAGTGCATTTGTTTTCACGTAAGCGCAGTGAATGTGCCAATCCCAAAATTAACAGGCGGTTGGAAGGGGTGAGAGAGTTTGATTTAGAGGTAAAGTATGTCAAAGAAGATAAGAATAAGGTTGCCGATTGTCTCTCGAGATTGCCAGTGGCAGAGGGAGGTGAAGCGGATCATGGAGAACCTCGTATACTTTGGGATAGTCAGGAAGTTGTGAAAAGAACAGAGTGGGGGTCTTCCAAAGAAAAGGGTGATTTCTTGAAGACGATTAGAGATTATGTGGTTAAAGGTTGGCCTAAAATACGTAGTCTAGATGGTGGTTAGAAATGATTTGAGGTTGTCAAGAATGAACTGTATGTTGATGGTGAGGAAATGCGTAGGTGTGACAGACGGGTTCCACTGGAGGGAGGGAGGGAGGGAAAAGTTGGTAGATTGAGCACGAGGGTCATTTGGGTGGTAAGCAAACTAAGTCTACATTAAGAGAATAGTAATGGTGGCCTGGTGTGGATAAGATGGTGGAGGATCTTGTCAGGGATTGTGTCTTGTGTGCTCAGGTAAACAAAAGCAAGGTTGTAGACAGACACCTTTAGCACCTGTTAGTATTCCTAGTGAACCATGGCAGAAGTTGGGAATTTATATTGCTAGACCCTCTGAGTTGTTGCAACCATCTGAAAGGTTTGTGTGTTACTGGTAGAGTATACACCAAAATGGATCACGGCCAGTGTTTTGCAAGTGTAACTTCAAGAACGATGATAAAATTCTAAAAGAAGGAGTTCTCTAGGGAAGGTGTCCCTCATTTTCTGGTGACTGACAATGATGCTCAGTTTGTGTTGCAAAAAAATGGTGGAAGCTGTGGGAATTGAGCATTTGCTGATGGCGTTCTATCACCCTCAAGAAAATGGCTTGGCGGAAGTCATTAATAAATTGGTGAATAGCTGTGTGCAAAGCTTAATTTGGCAGAGTTCTTTTAAGTGATACTCTGAGAAATGTAATGGCATATAGGACTACTCCGAATTTGATGTTGGAATTTCTCCATTTGAGGGGTTGAGAAGTAGGAAACCTAATACCAAATTGACTTCTGGTTTTATAGCTCCAAAGGAGTTGAGGTGGGATGAGTGTAATGCTGTGGTAAGGAGAGAATTGCATCAACAAAAATATGAGGACTGCTATGACAGAGTCAAAGGAGTGATGGGTAACAAGTGGAAGATGGGTGACATGGTTCGTGCTAAAAAGCCAAGGTTTGTAAGGAAAGGGGCTACTGGATACATGGGCCCTTTTACAATTTCTGAAGTAAAGAAAAATTTGGTGTTTCTTGAGTCGGGGGATGTGTGGAGCATGTCCTGCCTCCTGAATGCTGGCAATATTCTGGACTCAGGAGTGTTGAAAATTATGTTGATGATTATAACATTTAAATATCAGGTTGAGAGTGGATCACTGGTCCTGAAAGAACCAAAGTTAGCATCAGCAGTTCAGAGACTGTTAAGAAACCCTCAATCACGTTTATTGCAGTTGGTATCTCAGCGGTATGTTCGGTGATCCGCTTGTGCTTAACAACGTGACAGCATCATCATTGGGTTACTGTGTGCTTCCTCCACCCGGAGGTTTTACCTCTGGTTTTTTCAGTAGTGATCGTGGTGATAAAAAAATAATAGCCGTGTGTGGTGAGGTGATTTGCGTGAGTGTAAGATAAAAAACTCGTCAAACCTGTCAAAAATTTTTAATAAAACTGGGTGCGAGTTTATTAAAAACGCTTTTCGTGCAATAATAGACGCTTTAGGGTCTATTGCACTAAGTGAAAATGTCCAAAAAGAAAGGTCGACATGTTTCAGCCCTATGTCGTGCCCCTAAGGGTCAGGTGGGCTTTCATCAGGACCTAGTGTAAGTGTGGGGACCCTAATATTCAAGGGACTACCAAGTAAGGATGGAATGATTTGTCCAAACGGTACTGGAAAAGTTCAAATTGAACCTATTTGGAAATACAAGAAAAGGGGGAGAAAAGAAAATGATACAGACCCATATTTAGTCAAGATGAGAGCTGTGGTTGTGTTCAAAATTTAGAGCATCAGTCGTTGTTGCAACTACAAAATGACAATACTTTAGTAGAAACAATGACAATAGACCTACAGGCTCATATTGGCATTGAGTAACGGCAAAAGAAGCCCTCTTTTTATATTTACAAACAAATTGCAAGGAGAAACTGACACAAACCGATACCCAATTCTATCAGTAAGCACAGAACAAAATAAATACAAAAAATGTCGTTATAATGATATGGAAGCCATTCGCATACAGCGTATGAGGCACGCTCGTTTTTTGTTGTGATTTGTTCAATTTAAGGGAAAGAAATACAGTATGTTGCATTACCAGTGCTGCTGAATGAAAGCGTTCACTTAAGGAACGTCTTTTTTACACATTTCAGTTAGCAGCGGAGTGTTTGTCAAAGTAGTATAGGATAATAGTACGTACTGATGTGAAGCTAAAAACAATAAACTAGCAGTTATCCAGGTTGTAAGGGACTTTGACTGGGCATTAACGTATTTAAGCATCACAACATACATTTCTAAAAGACGTCATGGAAAACAGTACCTTGTTTACTCAGTTTGAGGAAACCCATCGGGTACAGGAGGCTAAATCCCGCTCTTGAAAAAAGGAGGAAGAAACAGAAGAGCATATACCATATTAAAAAGAGGTATACATTACATCCCATCGTCCCTCCGTCGGCGTCCTCGTGTCTATTTCGGCCGTTACCTTGTGCAGGGAGGTTAGAGACTTGTTCTGCCGTTGCCTCTCTTTACCCGGAATGCGCTACAGTAACGCCGGGTCGTGTTTTAAGGAGGCAGAAGCCATCACAGTAATCGACATGAAGGACAGACTAAGTTTCTCGTGAAACACGTTGTGGTAAAAATAGAAATCATGTTACATATAGATCTATTCTTGGAAAATCGAGATTCTTATTGGTATGTTTGATTTAGAAGGTGATTGAACTCAGGTTACACAGACGCTTCTTGTCAACACTCAAAAATACTAAAAAACATAGCATGTTCATCTCGCCCCGTGATTATCTCAATAAAGTTTTTGTGTAATCTGAATGTGCATTCTAAACGAGGTCACAGAACAAGGTTTTCATTTTTCTCTGCCTCTGATGTTGTTGAGATCGTGAACCAAACGGATACCATATGTGTGACAAGTAACCGATATTGTATAAAGATTCATATTTACAGACGGTAGTCTCAGTAAAGAATTGACATGCTGTAGAGGATTGTTCCGATTACACTTGTCTCAGAGCCCTGCAATGTGGGAATTTGCATTTCCTCGACTTGTTGCCAAAGTCTTTAAAAGGAGCACTTTTATATAGGTGATATTTATGTCAATGGGAGTTGTAGGTGGATTGGTGAGGGGAAGTTGTTGAGACCCAACACAAGTGTATCCATCATCTACGATGTTGATCCTGGTCCAATATTTTTTGCTTTTTCGTAATATGGTTATCATTTGTTAATACTTAACCAAGGGATATTATCGTTTAGTCCATGTACATGAGTACATAAGCGGTGGACCCATCTTTGTTCTTTTTCGAACAGGATTCTTTCTGCGTTTTGATTTTTGGCAGTGAGGGTTTCCAAAATGACCCACTGGAGGTGATTGATTGTGTGTCCTTTTTCCAGATAATGACTACTCATTTTGGTGGTACTCTTTTTACACTTAATATTGCTCCTATGTTCACAGAGTCGTTGTTTGACTCTGCGACATGTCATCCCAATATAGCGTAGTTTGCAAGGGCATGTAATCATATAGATCACGTGGGTGGTGTTACAATTGGTATGTGATCGGATTGTCCATAGTAGATCTGGCAGTAGTTGTAAGGTTTTAGTTGCTGTAGTGAGATGACACACGGAGCACGTACCACAAGGGTAATGACCAGTTACTGGTGTTCTACTCCAGAGACTCATGGTCGTATCCAGGCTGGGTTTTGGAGGGGGTCTTGTATGTACCAGTATGTCTCTTAGATTCCGGGTCCTCTTGTTTGAGAACCTAGGTTTGGGCCATTTCAAGGCACCTGACGTAAGGATCCTCCAATTCTTGTTGATTATTTTCTTGACGTCATTGGATACCAGACTGTAAGTGCTGACACATGTGACCAGATCTTTTGTGGGTTCTTTCACAGTCGTTTCCATTAGGGCTTCTCTCTGTTGGTTTCGAGCCCTTTTTTGACATCTTTTGATGGTGCGTAGAGGGTAGTCTCTGTTCTTCAGTTTCTCGCTGAGATCTTTCGCTTGTTCTTTGTAGTCCTAAATGTTGCTATAATTGCGTCTAAGACGGAGAAACTGGCCATACGGAAGGTTCTCCCTCATTGGACGTGGATGGAAGCTTTTAAAGGAAAGTAAACTGTTCTTAGCAGTGGGTTTAAAAAATGTTTTCGTTTGAATGGTATTGTTGTCAATAAAAATAGTGACGTCCAAGAAGTCGAGTTTATTTGGGCTTGCTGAGTAGGTAAATTTTAGCCACTCATCTCTGGTGTTTAACCACTGATGAAAATCGACGAGAGTTCCCATATCACCTTCCCAAATCAACAGGACATCATCGATGTACCGTTTCCAAAAGATAATACGTTTGAGGAAAGGGTTGGTAGGGCTCTGAACGAAGTGTGCTTCGAAATCGCTCACGTATAATCCCGCCACCCTCGGCGCGAAGGTACTCCCCATGGAAGTACCATGGCACTGTCGATACATGGTGTGGTTGTACTCAAAATGGTTCTCAGTGAGCGCCAGTCTGCAGCACTCTAGAATGAAATGTCTGGGTGTCTTATGGTTCCACTGTTGACTGAACAGTAACTCTTCAAGGGTGTCCAGTGTTTTCTTCTGTGGGAGACTGGTGTACAGGCTTTCGACGTCTAAGCCAACTAGTAACATTCTACCTTCTGTGAATTGTAGGTCTCTTAGGAGGTTAAGGAGATCTTTGGTATCCTTAAGGTAGGTAGGCATCTGTTGTACTAGTGGTTTTAGATAGTGGTCCGCAAACTGTGACAGAGGTTCAAGGACAGATTCGATCCCAGAGACAATTGGTCTACCCGGTGGTGGTCTTCGTTCTTTGTGGATCTTGGGAAGGGAATAAAAATACGGCATTCTAGGTGTTCGAGCTACCAGGAACTCTGCTTCGCTCTTAGAGATCCAGTTGTTAATTTCCGCTTCCTCTACCATCAGTGTGATTGTTCTTTGTAGACGTTCCGTAGGATCTGTAGTAATAATCTCATAGAATTTCGTGTCAGATAAGAGGTCTGTGCATTGTTGATCATACCCTTCTTTACTGAGCAGCACAATACCTCCGCCTTTATCGGCAGGTTTTATCACCAGGTCACCATTTTTCCGTAGTGTATCCAAGGCCAATTGTTCGGCTCTAGATATATTCACAAATGGTCTCTTTGTATGGTCTTTGAGACTCTCTACTTCTCTCATGATGGCTTGTTCGAATGCCACAATCTCCACTGGGACCTGATGGTTGAGTGGGCAAAACCTAGACTTACGGCGTAAGGTTGTATCGCCGTCTCTCATTGGTTCTTCTTGTTCCTTAAAAAAGGCTTTTAGCTTGATTATCCTGCAAAACTCCGCCATCTCGCATTGTAGTTTGAAGATATCTACGGGAGGAGTGGGGACATAAGTCAAGCCTTTGTTCAGAATGCTTTCTTGTTCTGCTGTAAGAATAATGTCAGTCAAGTTGAAGACGAGGTTGTCGCGCTGGTTCCTGGTTTCGCATTGGTCATGCTCCTGGTGTGTACTTGGCGTTGTTGATCTTCCCAGGTTACTCCTTTTCTTCTTCCTCTGTTGTTGGTCTGGCCTCTCCCTAAAAAAGGCGGTCTATGTGTGTAGTTCTGACTCATGTTCGGTGGTGGTGGAATTCCCATCTGTGGGGGGCCAGGATAGAAGGGGGTGCCCCAGCCTTGAAAGTTTGGGATGAATGTCTGGAAAGGGGCTGGATGTGGTGGGCCACTGAAATATGGATTGTACCAATTGTTGGGTCTTCTTCTGTTCTGGCGCCTATATTGGCCTCTGTTTCTCCTGGGTGTATAGGTCTCATCACCACTCCAGTCTGAGCCGTTGGACGAGGAACCTATACTCGAGTTACTCGAGGTATTATCATAGTTATCTTCTGGGACTTTATAGTCATCAGCACTGTAAGGGTGCATTCTTTCCATGGAAAATTTCTTGAGGTCTTTTCCAAGTTTTTGGATTTTGTTTTGTGTAATATAGTCTCTGGTCTCGTTCATCTCTTTGTTAATCTCTTCAAGTCTTTTTTTATATATTGTTAGATGTACCATGTTCTTGAGTTTGGTTTCACTCACCTGGATCTTGATGGTGAGTTCGTCAGTCAATCTGGTGGCTGTTTTGATGATTAGGACAAGATAGTCTCTCGTACACTTCCACGAGATCGATGACCAGTCTCTACGGAAAGTCAAATCGTGGAGGAAGATGCGAGGGGCATTGTTCACCCAGAGTCCTCTTGGGGCTGCGTTAGCACAGAGGTATTCAGTCATTATGATTCCATGAATGGCAGTGCGTACTTGTTCTTTTTTCAACTCGGACAGTTCTTCCCAATCTGTAGTTTGGGCTAAGGTTTGTGTTAAGTCTTTATCTTGCAATAGCGAGGGAAGTGACAAAATTGCATTGATTTCGTCGGTGGAATAGGACAGGCCTAAATTCTCGGCCATGATTCCAAAAACAACCTTTTAATGTGGACTTGTATGTCCAGAGGGAAAAAAAGGTATGTGTGGTTGTAAGTTAATACTTACAAGAATCTCCCACAGCTGCACGCTGCTGAGAATATGTATAAATCAAGGAGAGGGAGAAAGAAGGAGTTGCGACCCACTCAGCTTCTTATACAAATATTTAAATATCAGGTTGAGAGTGGATCACTGGTCCTGAAAGAACCAAAGTTAGCATCAGCAGTTCAGAGACTGTTAAGAAACCCTCAATCACGTTTATTGCAGTTGGTATCTCAGCGGTATGTTCGGTGATCCGCTTGTGCTTAACAACGTGACAGCATCATCATTGGGTTACTGTGTGCTTCCTCCACCCGGAGGTTTTACCTCTGGTTTTTTCAGTAGTGATCGTGGTGATAAAAAAATAATAGCCGTGTGTGGTGAGGTGATTTGCGTGAGTGTAAGATAAAAAACTCGTCAAACCTGTCAAAAAATTTTAATAAAACTGGGTGCGAGTTTATTAAAAACGCTTTTCGTGCAATAATAGACGCTTTAGGGTCTATTGCACTAAGTGAAAATGTCCAAAAAGAAAGGTCGACATGTTTCAGCCCTATGTCGTGCCCCTAAGGGTCAGGTGGGCTTTCATCAGGACCTAGTGTAAGTGTGGGGACCCTAATATTCAAGGGACTACCAAGTAAGGATGGAATGATTTGTCCAAACGGTACTGGAAAAGTTCAAATTGAACCTATTTGGAAATACAAGAAAAGGGGGAGAAAAGAAAATGATACAGACCCATATTTAGTCAAGATGAGAGCTGTGGTTGTGTTCAAAATTTAGAGCATCAGTCGTTGTTGCAACTACAAAATGACAATACTTTAGTAGAAACAATGACAATAGACCTACAGGCTCATATTGGCATTGAGTAACGGCAAAAGAAGCCCTCTTTTTATATTTACAAACAAATTGCAAGGAGAAACTGACACAAACCGATACCCAATTCTATCAGTAAGCACAGAACAAAATAAATACAAAAAATGTCGTTATAATGATATGGAAGCCATTCGCATACAGCGTATGAGGCACGCTCGTTTTTTGTTGTGATTTGTTCAATTTAAGGGAAAGAAATACAGTATGTTGCATTACCAGTGCTGCTGAATGAAAGCGTTCACTTAAGGAACGTCTTTTTTACACATTTCAGTTAGCAGCGGAGTGTTTGTCAAAGTAGTATAGGATAATAGTACGTACTGATGTGAAGCTAAAAACAATAAACTAGCATTATAACAGTCATTCTTTTAACAGAGACTCTTTCAGGAGGGAAGTTTCTCTACAATCATCAATGCATATTCCAGTGGAGATGAGAAATGGTGTGAGGAAATCGAGCAGACAGCGAAAGAAACCAAGACGGTTAAAGGGTTTTGTCAAATTTGCAATTAGTTCAACACTATGGGCCTATTACGATGAGGCCCGGAAAGCCTCCGGCAGTGGTTTCCATTCAGACCAACTAATTACAATCAAGGAAGTCAAAATTGAAACGGGCCATTTATTCTGGCTGGAGACCGGCCCTTAATCTCTATGGACGGCTTTCCACCGTATGGATTACGATGCTCGCTTTATGACAGGCTTTCCATGCCAGGCTTTCTGACATAGAAAGCCTGTCAGAAAGAGAGTTTGGGAGCCCCTATCTGGCACCCTTCTCCATGCGGCTTCCAGTTGGGGGCACCCCCTGTTAATCCCTGCACCATGTGGTGCCTGCCACGCAGTGCAGGGATTAACACAATCTCTCATTTCTCTATGGGAGATTGTGCTACGGCCGGTTTACGGCCGCAGCACAAGCTTCCATAGAGAGATGGGAGTATACGACCACACCATGTGTCGCATTGGAATTGCGGTATCTGGACCGCCGACCGGAGGTTGGTCAGTCCGGAGAACGCAGCGCTGTCGGTCGAAGGCAACTCCGACCAACATCGTGATCGTGCTCCATATTGTAATATTATAACTTTTGTTTTGTTTTCATTTTATTATTTGATTTCCTTACTGCTTGGGGTAAGGATGGAAATTGTTGTGGGTGGTAAAGGGGATGGGTTGTGGCTTGAACTTGCGTACTGGGTGGAATGTACCTTACTGGATATTCTATTCTATATTGGAATGTGAAGGGGAAGGCAGACGGCAGAATCGCTGAACTGTAATAACCCGGTGAGTCACTTGGTGATGAAGACTGAGTAAATTGATATTTAAAGGACTATGCATCCCTTGTTTTCATTGGTGGACTGAACTATCATTATGCTGATCTCTAAATTAGACAGACCGTGTCACAATGTGGCAGACTGTCATAATTGCCAGTGTTGACAATTAAGTGCCGGTGCGAGAACCGGAAACCATGGGCTCGAATTAAGCACTGACTAACTGAAAACGAGGTGGAAAGCTGAAGCGGTGTAGTACAGCCACAATGACCCTGTGGCATCAGTAAACGGCTATACCATTTCCTTTTTGAAATGGCCGACACCAGAGAAATGCTGTTAGATGGCTACGCCATCAGCAAGGCTCTTGTTTCCATACCCCAACATCGGGAAACGTTTCACCAATGGAACTAAGTTTTAAACAAGAACCCCATCCCCCTTTACCTTAGACATGCCAATCAATAGCCCAGATACAGGCAGATGAAATTGCCACTGCTGCAAAAGAAGTCAATGGGGAAAATACATTCGCTCGATCTGTTTTCAATATCTCCCACTTTCCAGTTCTAAAATGTTGGCATGTATGCCCCCTCCTCATGTAAATATGGTTAAGGACCACTGATGTAGGAAAATTATACACTGTTGCATATGTTCTGATATTGAGATTAGCTTTATGACCTCTCAGGCCATCTCAGAAATGATGCTAGATATGTGAATTTATGGCAGTTTCAGGGAGTGTACGTTGTACTAGAAACACTGTATGTTGAACTGTGACTGTATTTAATAGTATTTTGATTGCCATCCTCTGCCGTAGGTTTAATAGGTTTTAATAAGCCACTCTTGGATGCTAATGGGGCCAGAATTCAAAGCTGTTTATGGTAATATTCTGGCGAATGAACCGCCGAATAATGACTGAGTTGTTCAAAAATTGTTCACTTATATTTTGTGAGTGATTTTTTTGTGGACTAGAGTGAGGGGTGTTTGAAAATTCATAAAGTTCTCTAACTCCTTTGGAGTAAAGGCGTTAAAGTTTTTCATTTATTTCTAGAACTCTCTGAAGTGATCAGCATAATCTAGAGCAGAGTTTTTTTAAATAAGGATTTGTATCAAGAGAACCACCAAATTACACCAGGGACTGCTTTACAGATATGGCGCACTATTCCAATCTTTACCATGGCGCACTTTAAAATGGAAGCACTGAGTGCAGACCGGGATAGTCTTTAAATGGTGTAAAGGATCAACATTATTTCTAATTGAAATAAATAACATAACAGTGTTAACTGCACAGTCAACACTGAGGGGAGCACAAATTGTGCACTGCATGTACCATGATGCAAAGGAGCAACCTTTTCTGGGTTATGATGTAGTGTCTGGGCGTACCCTTTCTCTGCCCAAACTGTTTTTCATGACCTCCTCTACCGTTTATCACACAATGCTAATGTTCCTTTTTGTAAAAATTGCAATCCAGCCCATTGATTACACTTTATCCGGCCCCAGCCGGAGAGTACGGCTCGAGACGGAGAGTACGTCCCGAGCCGGAGAGTACGGTCCGAGTGCGGAGAGTACGGTCTGGATGGGGAGAGTACACTCCGGGTGCGGAAATTCGGGCCCGAGTGCGTACATACAGTTAGGAGTCGTAAGTGCATTCTGTGAATACCAAAAGTCGTAAGTGCCTTCTGTGAATACCAAAAGTAGTAAGTTTAGGATTTTGTCTCAGGTTAGTTCTGTGAATCGGCCCTTGAGTTGTTAAAAAATTGTTCACTTTAATTTTGTGTGCTGATTTTTGTGTGGACTTGAGTGAGGGGTGTTTGAAAATTCATAAAGTTCTCTAACTCCTTTGTAGTAAAGGCGTTAAAGTTTTTCGTTCATTTCTAGAACTCTCTGAAATGATCTGTATAATCTAGAGCCGAGATGTTTAAATTAGGATTTGTATCAAGAGAACCACCAAATAACACAGGGGCTGCTTTACAGATATGGCACACTATTCCAATCTATATAATGGCCCACTTTAAAATGGAAGCACAGAGTGCAGACCGGTACAGAGCACCCTAATACAGTGAATGGTGGTTGAAAGGTGCGGACTCCCTTTTCATAGCAGGTGGCAATTGATACTGCATTTCAAAGGGGGGGGCAAAGATCCCCCTGCAGGTGAGTGGAATGAGTGACTACACCCACCTGCAGGTGCCCTGCTTCCAAATAATGCCCTATGGGGGCACACTGACAGTGTGCCACCTGTGTGTGGTGCATGGACTGTGTCTCTCCTGACACCTGTATGTATGCCTGTGTCTGTAATTGTAATATGGCATGGGCACTAAAAGAACAGAGTTCCCTCATTTGCATACTCCTATACAAATGAGATTGCACCCCATTTGGGAATTGCACTGAAGAGCATTGAGCAAATATTTAGTGGTACTGAAAAAAAAAACTTATTGGGAAATGACCCTTCCTGCAGGGTCACCACCAAACTTTTTGCCATTCTCCTCCATTTTTCTGACCTCATTTTTGTTGGCCATGGAACTCGGAGCACTTTACCACTGCTAACCAGTGCTAATGTGCATGCGCCCTCTCCTCTAAACATGGTAATATTGGCTCATATTCAGTTGGCATATTTAATTTAGTTATAAGCCCCTAGTAAAGTGGCACCACATGCTCATGGCCTGTAAATTGAATGCAACTAAAGGGCCTGAAGCACTGATTGTGCCACCCACTTAAGTAGCCCTCTAACCATGTCTCACGTCTGCCATTGCAGAGCCTGTGTGTGCAGTTTAAACTGCCATTTCAACATGACAAAATAAACCTTTTGCCAGGCCAAAACCTTCCCTTTTTATACAAAAAAGTCACCTCTAAGGTAGGCCCTCGACAACCCAGAGGTGAACTGTATTTAAAAGGAAGGGCAGGCACTTCTAAGTTTTACATGAAAAACTCTCGAAGTTGTTTTTCACTACTGCAAGGCCTATATTGCCCATAGAATAACATAGTATTACCTTATTACATTTTATAAGTGTAATTTCCAAATGGGAAGATATAACTAAATCAAGTTTGGTGTCTCTAGAAACAATTAAAAATCCAAATTTATGGTGAAGTCAGATTTTAAATTGCAATTCTGAAAAAGCCACTTTGAGAAAGCTGGCATTTTGTTACTTCAGCCGATTGGTGGTGCCTGTAGCCTGTTCCGGATCACATGGAAGAGGAGTGGCGCAAGTGCCAGGGCATCTGACTCCGGAGCACGGGGGTTCACGGTTCGATCCCCGGCACTGGCGGCAGGTCCGCTAAGCACCATGTGACTCTGGGCAATTGCTCACTTATTCTTCCCGACTGCCCCCAGCGCCTTTACGGCCTTGAGCAATTGTGCACACTTTATAAATACTGGATTTACATGTCTGAGGTTGATGACAGCTGGGCGTTGTGTATTCTCCCTAGACAGCCACACACAAGGGGAGCTTACGTGTGACTTCATGGGCCATCCTGGTAGAATTGGAGGGAGGGGTTGGGCACAGCCTCACTTACACCTAGATTGGATGTGCCCTGTCCACACAAAAAGGGCTGCATTCTCCCCTGTAGTGAGTCTAGTACCAGGGCAGGGGGGGGGGCCTCTGTGCACTTTAAAGGCACCACTGGGTATAAGTATTGGACCTCAAACACAACCATTTCAGTACACTTCTGGGCCTGTGATGACTCTTCCAGGAAGAAGGATAGCTCTGCTGCTCTGCTGCTGAAAAGACTGCCACTCTGCTGGACTGCTGTTTTTGCTGAACTCTTGCCTTGCTGTGCTGAATTGCTGCCTTCTGCCCTCTTGCCTGGGTGAGGGGACTGGAACTGCATCATGTGACCCCAGTGTGACTCCATGCACTAGTTGGCTGGCCTCCTGATCTGAACTCCCAGGGACATAAAAAATTTCCAAACAACCTGCTTCTGCACCTAGACTCTGCCAGCTGAGAGTCTACCCTGCCAATTGGTCCCACTCCATTCCAGGATCCTTGGAAGTGAGCCTAAGTTGTTTCTCCAGTGGAACTGATACATCCTCTGCTGAGCGACCCATCCCTGAGCAAAACTGATGCATCTCTTTGGCTGAGCAGCCCATCTTCGAGCAGTACCACAGCATCACCGCAGTTGTGTGGATTTGACCCGTCGCAAAAGGCTCACATTACTGATGTATCCCTCATCTTGGGACTGACGCATCCTCTGGGGAGTGATGCATCTCTGAGCAGAATTGACACATCTCCTCAGCTGAAAGGTGCATCTTCAAGCAGAACCAGCACATCACTGCTGTTGCATGAATTGGACTTATCACAAAAGACTCACATCACCGCTGTAACCCGCATCTTGGGACCGGCGCATCCTCTGCTGAGTGACGCATCCCTGAGCAGGACCGACACATCTCCTCGACTGAGCGGCACAACTTCGAGCCGAACCGACGCATCAACAGTTTTGTATGGTTTGAACCTGTTGCAAGAGACTCGCATCGCCGCTGCATCCCACATCTTTGAACCAAGGCATCGCCTTCGGAACTGCCATTACACAACATTTTTACCGACGCAAGCTCCTCGCATCCCTCGTCAACGGCAGCCTCGATGATGATGCCAAACCTCCGCATCACAGCTTCACCGCTCATCGGAACTGACGCATTATTTCTACTGCACCTCACATCCTCGACACCGGCCTTTGCATCGCAAGCCTCGTCGAAAGGATCTTTGACGGCGATGCATCAGGACCTCGCATTGCAGCCTCGTCACATCTCGGAACCGACGCATTGCCTCTTCTGTGCAACGCATCTTCGAGGCAGATCCACAAACACTCCACAACCAGGATTTAAGGTACTTTGGTTCAGCGGACCTAACTGGGTCCCTGTAGCCAGCCCACACTCCATCGTGGTCAGCCTGCACGTTTGACTTTGTCCCTGTCTGGTGCAACCAGATATCTTGCTTCTTGGTGCTATTTTTCGCTATAAACTTTCAAATTAAATATCTCACGTTGTACTTAATGGACTTTTGTGATTTTGTCTAGTTTTATTTATTAAATTAAGCTCTATTTTTCTAACCTGGTGTGAAACCTTTTTGTGTGGTGTTTTCGCTGTTTTACTATTTTACGTGTTGCACAAATACTTCACACACTGCCTCTAAAGTTAGGCCTGACTGCTTTGTGCCAAGCTACCAAATGTTAAGCACAGGTTAATTTAGAATTGCCTGCCTCTTACTCTGACTAGGATTGTGGTTATTGCTTGACCAGGGCTTACACTCCACTCAACCAGTTACCCAATTTCTAACACAACTTTTATTCAATAATATCGCAGATTCGACTGAAAATGAAATTCAAATTCACATGCATTTTAGAAGAATGTGTTTTGTTTCATCTACGCAAATGGTTTAAATACACACAACACAATAAAGCTCCCAGGGAACCATAGCCTTACTAGGCAAACATATCAACATGACATTTTGGCAGCAATTCAGAGCAAGTGACAAAGCAGATTAATTATAATTTGTTTTCAAATGTAACGATGTCTCGTTATTTTACAGCTAATTTGAGCCATAGGGATCTGTTTCTTTGTTATATTTGTTGTAAAAACAAATTGTATGTGGCTTGTTATAAAACACGATTAAAGGATACCATGGAGTCAGGAGAAATGTTTTCATAATTTGCGAAACACCACTAGGTTTACCGTAGCAAGCTGTTCCTGGATCGGATTGAAATATGTGCAACTGTGCACAGAACAATACACGTGAAAAGCGGATTTCCACTCTGCGGTCCGTTGAGTGGGGGGCCTCCCCCCTATACTTTACTCCTTTGCTTTACTGCGAAAAACCCAAAACAGAAGCAAGGATCATTTTGTGATAATAGGCCAGATTATCGACTTTCACACTTCTCCAAAGTAGGAATCCAGATAACTATTTTAAAAGATTAATTTGTTACATGGCTTCTTGAAAAGAAAGATTGACTGGAGATTTAACACAGTATTTTACTTTTTAATATTGTGCAGAAGGTTTTTATTGATGTTCAAACTTGAAGTTCCAACTGGCTTGGCCTACAGTGCTCATTTGTATTTCCTAACAACATACTTTATTACAATTTGCCCTCCTGTTTTTTTCTTTGAAGGGACGTTAAATGAAAGCTTGATTAGATACCTATTTTCTATTTTCTCTGCAAGAACGAGAAATTATTTTAATGAAATACTACAAAGAAATTGCACAACCTTCTTGTGCGCCGCAGCAGTTATTCAAGTTGCAAATAAAGAAATTTGACACCTTCTCTTGCAGGATTGTTCTGGCTCTGTAATGGCATATTGTGGAACGAGAATGAGCAATCAAACCTAAACATAGTGGAAAAGAGATGCACTGCAGGCTTCATTTAACATCCTTTATTGATGCAACGTTTAGCAAACGCTAATTGCTTCTTCACCACTGTGCAGAATGTAATTTGAGTCCTATATTTTAGTTTTCTGGAATCCATTTTTGCCTTACAAGATCCCACTGTAAGCAAATTGGTTGTACTTTTCCGTTAGGCAAGGGGGCATTGACTGATGTTGTTAAGTGGTTCTAATGGCACAAGGACAATGAGGACGTTTGTTAACAAGCCTAATACAATACATTTGTGTAACAGAAAATACTAACGACATAGGATGCTGAAAACTCTCCACATAAGTAATTGTTTTTCAGGCTGTTTTGCACAGTGCAAACAATTCTCTTCCAACTGAGGCCTGTGTGGGACAAAAGGCATTATTAGACTTGATGGTGTCATGAAACAGTGCTGCAATGTGTCAGCCACAAAAATGGCATCTGGCTCCTGAAGATATGAGTGTTGACGTCAACGGAAGTTTCTTCTAAGACACTGATTACTTCACTTTTGTGTGGACTTGAGCGAGGGGTGTTTTAGATTTAATAATGTCCACTGCGACAATTGGATTAAGAGATGTAACGTTTTTTTAATGTCATTTTCTCAAGCTCTATGTATAATCTAGTGCAGAGTTTCTTTTTTTTTATTAAGGGTTGTATCTAAAGGATCACCAAATAACAACAAAGGCTGCATTACAGATAGGTTTCATTGTCACACTTCATGCTGAACAATATACTTAACTGAGTGTGCCACGAAGACCTGGATAGGGCACCAAATTGCAGTGAAAACGCTGTTCAGAAGGAAAGTGAGAACGCACACCTGCCCTCAGTACAGTGCATTAGTCAACTGCAAACCAGCTGTATGAAGCCACCAGTCTATCTTTCCTACAGTCCGCAACCCAGCCTGCATGTCAAATGGGAGCAGAAACCCTCCTGAAGGTGCCTAGGGGGTTCCCTGGGATCCCTGTGTGCCCCTCCCAACAGGCATCCTAGGGATACACTGACTGTCAGCAGCGGCTCCTCCACTATGGTGAAGGAGCACTGCCTCACCTGAAAGCAGCCGAAAAATTAAAACGATATAAACTCTTGTTTCTTATCATTTTATTTTTAGGCTTGGGGGCGGGACCAGGGTGGTGACAGGCTAGAGGGGAATGTTGGGCGCTGCCTTCACTGCACATGTAAATTTGGCCAGCCATCTCAGGCCGGCCAAAACTGCATGCTTAGTGAAGCCCTCTCCAACCTTAGCTGCAATGCTGGGTTGAAGAGAGCAAGTACAGGCTCCCAGTTTGTGTGGGAGCAAAAATCATCAGCGCTCAGGCTAATCCTGACACTACTTTCAGTAGCATGAAAGCAGCGTCAGGATTGGCCACAGTGCACTCTGGGAGCCTGTGCCTGAAGAAGCGAGGAGCGCGATGCGGCTAGCAGGTAAGTGTTTATTTTTTAATTTGTCGCCCCAGTTGCCCACCTCCCCCCTGCCCGACACTCTGTCAACTTGATGGCCACTACTGCTGACTGTGTGCCACTTCTCTGTGACAATCAGTCAGTCCGCCTCCAAACAGCCTCTTTACCACTGCGCCCGTGTCTTTATTATTGGATGGGCACAAAGGATTCCCTCATTTGTATTGAGTTGGTCAACTATGCGAATGAAGGCACACCTCTTGGGATCACACTGGCGCACATTTAAGGCAAAGCTCAGTAGCTCCTTCTGTGACACCAAGGAGCCCTTTGGGTACACACACACACACACACATACACGTGTTACCATCCTTGTGGGGACTATGTGTGAACACCTGCCTTGTGGGGACTAACCTTTCCCAATGTTTTAAAAACATACCAATAACAGAAAAATGTTAAGAAAAAATTCATTATATAGGATCCTGCTTCAAATCAGCAAATATATTGTTATTTAATCGCGCGCACAGAACCATCTTTGTGGGGACTTGAACATGTCTTACTATCCTTGCGGGGACTTACTCAATAATTATCATTTCTGATTGAATACATCCACAAACAATTGGCTAACCTCTTTTTCTCTGCTTTACCTATATTACATGATAGTTTAGAGATATATGAATATCTCTTTGTGTATTAGGAGCATCCACCAGATGGATTTTGAGAATGCAGTTCTCAGTAGAAAAATATACTATATAAAGTCCACGGAAAGGCATTTTCAGATATTCGGTGTATTGCTGACTTCTTACAAACATTAAGGGATAAGGAAATAGTGAACAGTTAAATCCCTTTAAATGCCAAAGAGTATGTATTGTGGTCAGATGGGAAAGCCAAGTTGAGATTACCTTTTTTTGCATCAACTCCACCATTGTCTTGGCATGGCTGTACAATAATAGTCCCCAAGATATGGCATATGAAATGTTCTAGAGCTATCAGAGGTAGTGTGCTGTGATAGTCATGTTCAAGCCCCCACAGAGATAGTGCATGATTACATTGATGCCCTGGTTCCCAAAGATATAGTGTTTGATTATAGTCACTCTGAAGTCCCCATACACAGAGTGTGATTATATTTATGTTAAAGCCCCCGCAGAGATGGTGAGTGATTATAATAATACTCAATTCTCTGTAGAGCTAGTGTGTGGTGACAGTTCTGTTGAAGCCACATGAGATAGTGTATCATTAGAGTGATGCCCAAGTTGCCACACAGGTAGCATGTCATCATAGTCATGCTCAAATCATCAAAAAGATAGTGTCTGATTATTATAGTCATGCCCAGGTCCCTAGAGATATAGTGTTTGGTCATAGTCATATTCAAGTACCCCTAGAGATAGTGTACAATGATTGTCATGCTGCTGTTCATGCAGAAACAATGTGTTACTACAGTAATTACCAGGTCTCCACAGAGACAGTGTGTGATTACAGGCATGTTCAAGTCCCCGCATAGAGAGTGTTATGGTAGTCATGTTCAAGTTCCTCCATTGTGTACGATGATACATATGCTAATGTTCAAGCATAAATAGTATGTCATTTCAATTGTGCCCTGGTCCCCACAGATATAGCATTTAATTATAATCAGTCTCAAGTCCCCATAGTGACAGATGTAATTTTCTTCATAATCAAGTTCCCCTCAGTGATGGTGTAAAATTGTAGTTATGTTCAAGTCCTCACAGAGAGAGTGTGTGGTCACAATCATATTCAAGTCCCCCTATAAAAAGTGTTATGATAGTCATGTTCAACTCGCTATATAAAGAGGATTATGATAAAAATATTCAGGTTCCTGGAGAAATTGTGTATTATATTAGTCATGTTCAGATAACTGCAAAAATGATCTGCAAATATAGTGATGCTGGGGTGGAGTCACAGGTAGTGTGTGATTATAGTCAGCTCAAGTCCTGCAGAGGTATTGTGGGATTATAGTGAACCACAGGTCCCCACAGAGATAGTGTGTGATAGCACTCATGTTTAATTCCCCACAAACATAGTGTGCGATGGATTATATTGATGTCCAGGTCCCCACAGAGATAGTGTGTGATTATAGCATTACCACTATCCCTAAAGAGATAGTATGTGATTATAGACATGCTCAGGTCCCCACAGAGATACTATACTGTGTGATAATAGACATGCCCAAGTTCCCACACAGATAATGTGTGAATATAGAGATGTCCAGTTCCCCATGCTGATGGCGTGTGACTATATTTTTACCATGGTCACCAAAGAGAATGTGTACGATTATAGAGATGCTCATGTCCCCATGGAGATTGTGTATGACTAAAGATATGCCCAGGTCCTCACAGAGATAGTGTGTGATTATAGGGATTTCCAGGTCCCCACAGAGATAGTGTGTGATTATAGATAACCCCAGGTCCCCACAGAGATAGTGTGTGATTATACACATGCCCAGGTCCCCACAGAGATGGTGTGTTACTATAGTATTGCCATGGTCATCAAAGAGAATGTGTGTGATTATAGACATGCCCAAGTTCCAGGAGAGACAGTGTGCGATTAAAGACATGACCAGGTCCCCATGGAGATAGTGTATGATTAAAAATATATCCAGGTCCTCACAGAGATAGTGTGTGATTATACACATGCCCAGGTCCCCACAGAGATGGTGTGTGACTATAGTATTCCCATGGTTGTCAAAGAGAATGTGTGTGATTATAGGCATGCCCAGGTTCTCGGAGAGATTGTGTGTGAAAAAAGACATGCCCAAGTCCCCACGGAGATAGTATGTGATTAAATACATACTCAGGTCCTCACAGAGATAGTGTGTGATAATAGGGATGTCCAGGTCCCCACTGAGATAGTGTGTGATTATAGACATGTTCTGGTCCCCACGGAGATAGTGTGTGATTATACACATGCCAAGGTTTCCACATAGATAGTGTGTGATTAAAGATATGCCCAGGTCCTCACAGAGATAGTGTGTGATTATAGGTCCCCACAGAGATAGTGTGTGATTATGGACATGCCCTGGTCCCCACAGAGATAGTGTGTGATTATTCACATGCCCAGGTCTCCACATAGATAGTGTGTGATTAAAGACATGCCCAGGTCCCAGCGGAGATAGTGTGTGATTAAAGATATGCCCAGGTCCTCACAGAGATAGTGTGTGATTATAGGTCCCCACAGAGATAGTGTGTGATTATAGAAATGCCCAGATTCCCACAGAGATAGTGTGTGATTATACACATGCCCAGGTTCCCACAGAGATAGTGTGTGATTATAGGGATGTACAATCCCTCACAGAGCTAGTGTGCAATTATAGACATGCCAATGTCCCCATAGAGATAGTGTTATTATAGATATCCCCAGGTCCCCACAGAGATAGTGTGCAATTATAGGTATGCACAGGGAGGTTGCACAGAGATAGTGTGCGATTCTAGTTATGCTCAAGTCTCCAGAGCGATGTGTGTGATTATAGGGATGTTGAAGAGCCCATACGGATCATATTAGTCTGGTGGCTTATTAAACAAATTAATCCACTTGAGGGATATGTGTTTCACCTTTCTCTCACATGTTGAATCCTCGTGTTTCCACTCAGCCTTTCGAGGTCAATACAATAAGTACCATTTACTTGAATAACAATAAAAATATGGAAGTCAGCACCAAGACACCCCTAGGTGTGAATGTGTACTTTATATACACACATGAGATTATGTGATGTGATATGATAATAGTGGTACTTAATCCACCACCAGAGATAGACCAGAATTATGCCATATCTATTAATCTCACTCCAAATGCAGCATTAACTGGTTTAAACTGTGTCCCTCCAGGAAGTTGCACACTTCCTTAAAAGTGTCTGAGTTCTCATTCTCTTTTATAGCCGCCGTCTTATGAAATCTAGTCTCCATCAGGAAGATAAAACTGTATTTCTAATTGCAACAAACTCCCCATGCTGATTCTTCGGATTCTTAATAGAAATAGACTTAAGAACTGGCACATCATTATAATTTTTGTCTCTTATAATTCGAGAATGTAATTGTCCTCGCCTCATAAAGCTCTTATTTTCTCAAAGTATTTCTTCTACCTGGGGCTCTTTCTAGCCACCCAGGCTCACACTCAATAAATATGTATATATGTACGTAAACCTTGTTTAACAAACTTAAAACATTTCTTGTGTTTGGAAGCACAAATTCTGTAAGTGGGTTTCCAGAATGGGGCTAGCTGTCCTTTGTGCAAGAGTAGAAAAAGTCAAGTTGGCAGTGTTACATCCTTTTTATGGGATAAGACACATTCTCAAAATGTGCCCAGGTGAAACATGGGAAACTTTCACAAAGTTGAAACATCCATTTGAGAACCACTATTTTATGTTTGAAGTATAGGATAGAAATTCTTAAGCCAGGCTTGTGTTTTTTTTGTACAAGAGTAGAAAAAGGTAGTTTAGCCACGTGGTGCGACAGCCTTCTTCATGGAAAAAGGTACCTTCTCAGAAGTGCCAATGTCAACTACAAAAGACTTTCTCAGTGTGTAAGGTCTTATTTGAAGGCCAAATCATATACAAGAGTCTTACCAATTGTATTCCTGAACTGAACTGGTATGCTAATTGTATAAGAGTAGAGAAAGGTACTTTGGCTGATGTACAGCTGTCTTTTTCATGGGAATAAAAATCTCAGAATGCTCCCAAGGTAAATATAGGAGTCTTTTCCAATGTTAACAAAAACATTTTTGAGGCGTGGGGCTAATTGTTGTACATCGGCATGTGTGGGGTAGACAACTAGACTTCCTAAAAGGGGCTGGTGAATCCTTTGTTCAGGAATAGAGAAACATCATTTGATAGTCATGCACTAGCTGTTTATGTGCAAAAAGAATCCTTAAAATGTGCCCATGTCAAAGTTGAAATACATGTTTTCAGCAGTGGACCTTTTCTACATAGAGTAAACACTAATTTTTCAATTAGGTTTGAGGTACCTTTGTGCCGGAGTAGAGAAATTCACTTATAGTTGTGTAACTACACTTCATGTGAAAAGGGACATTTTCAAACTGGGCACTTGTTAAATATGGGCAATGAAACACATATTGATTCCAAAATATCATGTGACATAAGCATGTTGACAAAAATATTACCTACGCAAAAATATTGTGTAACAGAATATCAAAAGTAAGAATATAGGTTTTATTATACGAATAAACAATGTCTATATAAAGAAAATTGCTGTACTTTAATATAGTTGTAATAAACATTGATTGTAATTAAATATATCTATACTAATAATATTAGTATAATTGTCTTTTTTTAAATATAGTTTGTAATTTTCATTGAGTAAATTAATTTTTAAAATGTAATTAGTAATTTATAATTTAGTAGCAGTCATTTTGTTTGTAGGGGAATATGGTGGTAAGTTAAATACATTTTAAATAGTAGTTTTTTAATATTAAGTGATATAAGGTAAATTAAATATTACATTTTTTCTTATGTAAATGTTTTAATTGTTCTTTCATTTATTTAGGGTTCATTTTGCATTTTTAATTTATATTTTGTATAGTATAATTAGTCATCTATAATTTAGTGTCATGTTGTACGGTTTGTAGGGGAATAGGGTAAGATATCATTTGTATTAAAATAGTTTTCTTTGTTTTAAGCTATTTAAATATTTAATTTATAAATAATTGTATAATTATTTCCTTGATTATTTAATATGTACAATTGTTTTACATAGACTGTGAAAGAAATAAAATAATTGATAATATGTCTAAACAAGTGCAAAATATATTACCATTTATTATTTTTATGTTTCCTTTATTTTAATTTTATTCCTGTTTTATTTATATTTCAATTTATCTTTATGGTGTTGGTGTTTTTTGTGCAGTAGTACCGAGTGAAATGAATTCTATGTATGTTTATTTCAATATTTCATTTATTTATACATTTATTTTCTATATTTATAATACATTTTGCATCCTATTTAAATTAATACAAGATATAGTTTTTAGTTTAAATATGGTTAATCATGTTATCTTCTTAGATATTTAAATATTTGAATTGCTGTGTAAGAATGGTATAAGGAACCTTTCTGTAGTCCAACCCCCCCCCCATGTTGCTTAGATTGGAGTGGGACTAGTAAATCTAGCTCATCCAAATCCAATGCATTCCTTATTGTTGCTTAATTGGAGTGGGGATAGTAAATCTAACCCTTTCAAAGTCCAAGGCTTTCCCTACTGTTGCATATATTGGGGTGGAAATAGTAAATCTAATCCCTCTGAAGTTCAATACTTTCCAAGCTTAGCGTACATTGCAGTGGGAATAGCAAATCTAACCTCTTTAAAATAAAGCAGATTTCATGCTTTTGCTTAGGGTAGAAAAGGAACAGTATATTTGACTGCTCAGAAGTTCAACACCTTCCCTACTGTTGCTTAGACTGGAGTGGAAATAGAAATTAAACTCCTCCGAAGCCCAGCACTTTCCCTACTGTTACTTAGATTGGAGTGAGAGTAGCAAATGTAATCTATCCATAGTCCAACACTTTAGTTACTGTTGCTTAGACTGGAGTGGAAATGGTAACTCTAATCCCTCCTAAACCCACAACCTTCCATACTGTTGCTTAGATCAGAGTGGGAATAGTAATTCCAACCCTTCTGAAGTCCAATACTTTCTGTACTTTTGCTTAGATTGGAGTGGAATAGTAAATGTAGCCTCTCTGAAGTCCAAAATATTTTCTTGGGTTGCTTAAATAAGAGTGGGAATAGTAAATCTAACCTCTCCAAAATCCAAACCTTTCTGTACTGTTGCTTCGATCGGAGTCCGAAGTCCAATATGTTCAATGAGTTTGTTTATGTTGAGTAGGAATAGAAAATGTAACACCTTTCAAGTGTAACGCTTTTCATACTTTTCATTTAATTAGAGTTTGCTCGTTTATTTTTGCTGTTTCTTTTACTTGCTGTTATATGTTTTAAATTATATATCTTTTTATGTTTATTGTTGTTTAAAAAAATCTATTTTTATTATAAAATGTATATTTTTATATTATTTGTATTTATTTACCCAATTGTGTTATATGTTTTTAATATATATTTTCTACAATTATTTTCATTAATGTTAATATTATTAATTTAGATGCAAATTATTGTTATTTAAAAAAAAGTGCAGTTCACCCTAAACCCCTATAAAATATATAGAAATTTTGTAAAAATCTCCACCTATTGCCCCTTAAATAAAGTGGTAATAGATAATGAACAACAATAAAACCTGATACTAACCTATAAGTAACATCCTAAACCAAAATGTAGTGAAACACAGACTAGAGAAACCAGCAAAACAATGCAAAAAGCTACATGACTGCCTTTTACCTTTAGTACGCAGAGCAATTAGCAAATCACATATTCACTTCAAAGCCCCATGTACTGTTGTATACCATGAACATACCACGGTACAACGAGGCACAATGTATAAGTAAATTTTTTTAAAGTTATAAGTTTAGCACTACTTACACTATTTAAAGATACTACACTTTTCCACTTTACGTCAGTCCATTTTACACCACTACACCGTACGCTAATCCACTCTACGCCACTCCACTGTACTCCACCTCACTCCACTCTAGGCCACAACCAAAAATGAACATTTACACATCATAATGTATATTCCTGTCTAAAGACATTTATATTCATTCACACACTTTCACGCTATGTCTGTTTCAATTAACACACTCCACTCTGACATCTCACTTTACATCACTCCACTGTATGCTATTCCACTCTCCACCATTCCACTTTACGGCAGTCCATTATACACCACTGCACTGGATGCTAATCCACTATATTCCACTCCTCTGTACTCCACCTCACTCCACTCTAGGCCACTCTATGTTACACTGCTCTACTTTATGATATTATACTATACACCACTCTATTCTATTATACTCCACTCCATGTCACTTTACTGTATGCCCCTCCACTGTACAACTCCCTACTGTACACTATTCCCCTGTATGCTACTCCACTCTGACATTACACTCTATGCTACTCTATGCCATCACACTCTGTGCTACTTCATGGTACATCACTACACTCTACACTATTCCACTAGATGCCACTCCACTCAACGGCACTCTACTATACTCAACAGCAGTATACCCCACTTCACTCTGCCACAATCCACTGTATGCTACTACACTTTACAACACTACATTGTACGCCACATCACTATATGTCACTACACTCTATGCTTCTACAGTCTAAGCTATTCCACTGTATGACCCTGTACTCTATGCTTATCCACTATAAGCCACTCCTCTGTACATCACTGGACTTAATGCCACTAAACTAAACACTACTTCACTGTACGGCACTCCACTCTATGCTACTCCACTCTACTCAACTATAGTGTATGCTATTCCTCTGCTCGCCACTCTCTGATACTCAACTTTATGCCACTACACCATACCTCACCCCACTCTATGCAAGTTCACTCTACACTACTCCACTGTATGCCTTGCCACTCTATGCCACTCTACTCTATGCTATTCCGGTCTACGCCACTGCACTGCATGCCGGTCTACTCAACCATACTTCACTGCAAGCTACTGCACTGTATGGTATTCCAGTTTACGTTATTCCAATGTATGCCACTACACTGTACAGCACTCCAAACTATGGCACCCCACTGTATGCCACTACACTGTACGCAAACCCACTCTGCACTATTCCACTGTATGCAACTCCACTGTACCATTCTCCACTGTATGATATCCCACCCCATACCACTCCACCGTACGCCACTCCACTGTATGCCACTCTACTATACGCTGTTCCTTTGTACATCACTCCACTGTATGCCACTCTGCTGTACGCCACTCTACTCTATCCCACTTCACTGTTAACCACTCCGCTCTATGCCACTCCACTCTATGCCACTCTGTTCTATCCCAGTTCTCTGTTTGCCACTCCGCTCTACGCCCCTCTGCTCTATGCCACTCCACTCTATGCCCCTCCGCTCTATGCCCCTCCGCTCTATGCCCCTCCGCTCTACGCCACTCAAGTGTACCTCATTCCACTCTACTCAACTCCAATCTATGACACTATACTGTATGACAGTATATATTACAACACTATCCTCCACTGTTTTTTACCACACTCCATTTAATGATACTCCACTTGACAACAGTAAACTGCATTTTTAAAAAAAACATTTTATTACAATTTTAAAACCAATTGAACTCCCATGAAAAAAACTAAGGTTAAGGATAATATATAGTTAGGAAAACTTTATTTCTTCTTTGTACACAAACCAAACATAAAAAACACAAACATTATAAATGCTTAAGTTAGAGTTATAACTTCAATTTATAATTTGCGCACCACTTTCAAATTACTATAAGTCACAGTTATAACTCACATTTATACTTATGCACCACCTTCAAATTTCTAGAAGTCATGCACCAACCTACTCAGTCTTGTCACCTTATTCAGACTCATTCACTCAAAAAGTCCTATTGTTGACTGAAAACCGCATGCATACTCAACACCAGTACCATGTACTGGACTTTACAGTGGAATTTTACATGATAGGGATGACTAAACGGCGCTCTCTCTGAAACAAAAAAAGGTCTGGTTACTCTATAGTCAAAAAATATGGCATGTGCCACCACTGGTTTATATGTGATGCACCCATGACAGGGACAGTAGTCCGCTGTTTGAGACCATGCTTGGTGAGCCTCTTCAGAGGGCAGATTATGTTCCTCACATTATCAGGGACAGGCCTAAGCCTCTGCTGTGACACCAGCAAAAGAAGACAAGTCAGGATACCAGTTTCTTCTGGAAATTCGCACTCAGGGCAGGGGATATCAGCTGTGCATGATTCAAGGGGCCTTCTCGTCCCAGCACCCTTATTAAGAACCACCTGACACTGGAACACCTGTCTATCTCAGTAGAAATCCTAGAAGTGAATGAGAGACAACCTGATATCACTGTGTCCTTTCAGAACAGGTTTTATGTGCAATGTTTGTAGTGTAACACCCCAAGTTCTCTATCCCCTCAAGCCTTAGGGCATTCATTGTGACTGCTTTGATTCCATTCAACAACTTCCAATTGATAAAAGTGGTTAGAGTCATTCACTCCCACAGAGATAGTGTGTGATGATACTCATGTCCAATACCCACCAAAGGTAGTGTGTGACTGATTATATTGATGTCCTGGTGTGATGATAAGCATGCCCAGATCCCCACAGAGATAGGGTTTGATTATAGACATACTCAGGTCCCCACAGAGATAGTGTGTGATTATAGGCATGCCCAGGTCTCCACAAAGATAGTGTGTGATTATACTCATGTTCAATACCTGGCAAAGGTAGTGTGTAATTGATTATATTGTACCCAGGTCCCCACAGAGATAATGTGTGATTATAGGTATGTCCAGGTCCTCACCAAGATGGTGTGTGATTATAGTATTACCACTGTCCCCAAAGAGGTAGTGTATGCTGATAATCATGTTCAATTTCCAGCAAAGGTAGTGTGTGATTGATTATATTAATGCCCAGACCCCAACAGAGATAGTGTGTGATTATAGAAATGCCTAGGTCCCAACAGAGATAGTTTGTGATTATAGGAATGTCCAGGTCCCCACAGAGATAGTGTGTGATAATAATCATGTTTAATACCCCCCAAAGGTAGTGTGTGATTGATTATTCTGATGGCCAGGTCCCACAAAGATAATACTTTATTATAGACATACCCAGATCCCCACAGAGATAGCGTGTGATTGTAGGCATGGCTAGGTCCCCAAGGAGATAGCGTGTGATGATACTCATGTTAAAAACCCACAAAGGTGGTGTGTGATTGGTTATATTGATGTCCAGGTCCCTACAGAGATAGTGTGTGATTATCGCAATGGCCAGGTCCCCACAGAGATAGTGTGTGATTATAGACATGCCCAGGGTCTGATAGAGATAGTGTATGAATATAGACATGCCCGTGTCCCCACAGAGAAAGTGTTTAATTATAGACATGCCCAGATCCCCACAGAGATAGTGTGTGATTATAGGCATGCCCAGGTCCTCACAGAGATAATATGTGATTATTGACATGCCCAAGGCCTGATAGAGATAGTGTGTGATTATAGACATGCCTAGGTCCCACACATAGAAAGTGTATGAGGCTACTCATGTTCAATTCTATGCAAAGATAATGTGTGATTGATTATATCATTGCCCTGCTCCCCACAGAGATGATGTGTGATTATAGGTATGTCCAGGTCCTCACAGAGATGGTGTGTGAATTTACAATTACCACTGTCTCCAAAGAGGTAGTGTATGCTGATAATCATGTTCAATTTCCTGAAAGATAGTGAGGTTGGTTATATTTATGCCCAAGTCCTTACAGAGGTAGTGTGTGATGAAAATGATGCCCAGGTGCCCATAGAGATACTGTGTGTTTACAGTGATGTTAAAGTCCCCACAGTGATAGTGTGTGATTATAATCATATTCAAGTCTACACAGTGTCTCCTCAAACAGATTGTATTAGTCTGGTGGCTTAATAAACTAATGTATCCACTTGAGGGGTATGTGTTTGACCTCCCACTCACATTTGAATACTGGTTCTTTCACTCAGCCTTTTATACTTCCATGGTAGATGCAATGAGTACCATTTACTTGGATAACAATACATTTCTGTAATTCAGCATAAATATATCTCCAGGGGTGATTGAGCACTTTATATATACACATGAGACAGCCAGATGTGATGTCATGTTATGTGATAATATTGGTACTCAAGTCACCATAGTTGTGAGACTGGGATTATCCCATTGATCTAATGGTCCCACTTCAAATGTTGCAATAACTGATTTAAACTGTGCTCATCCAGAAAGGTCCACACTTCCTAAAAATTTAGTGTTTTTCCATGTTATTCCACTATTCTTAGTTAAACAATTTTGAAAGAATGATCAACATTTTACGTCATGTCAAACATGACATTGACATTGTCAGTGCCTAAAAACCCACTATATTCACACACTATATCTATCAGACCCTGGGCATGTCTATAATGGAATTAAGACACCAAACTCACTTTAGTTGCCAAAGTGTTTTTCTAAAATATCCTAAGAACTCACACACCCTTACATCTGCTTACAAAATAGAGCTTAATTTATTCAAAAAAACAAGACAAAAATAAAAGATCCAATATGTATAACTGAAGATATGAATGTTTAAAGAACATCTTGAAATACAGTGCTTAAAAGCATCTGGTCGTGTTAGACCAGGTCAAATTCAGAAGTCCAGGCTGACTGCGATGGAACATAGGTCAGATACAGGGACCAGCCTTAGCCCACTGAAACAGAACTTGCTTCACGGTTTTGTCAAAGAGGAGATCCAAGGAGCAGAGGAGGCAATGCGTCAGTCAATCTCTTCGAATCTAGGCGATGGGTCGGTTGCACTGCAGGCAAGTTAGAGATGTGTAGCCATCAAACCCCAAGATGTAGGGGATGCGTCGTCGTCGAGCACCACAAGTCTAGGATGTGTCAAGGACTGGAGGCAATGTGCCGCACAGTCAGCGATGTGATGTCTTTGGTCCTTGCAAAAGTGGCGATGCATCAGTGTTGATGGAGATATGCCAGTTCCGAGCGGTGTAACAGTGTAGAGGCATGGATTTCTGCTGGATCAGCACTTTCTACCTGCTTCTAGGGGCCCAGGACTGGTTTGGCACCACTTGGCAGGGCAGGACTCACAGGTGGCAGAGTACATGTGCTGTAGCAGGGTTGGTGGAAGTCTTTGATGTTCTCAAGACTTCAAAAGTGGTATAGTTCCAGTCATTCATACCCAGGTAAGGAAGGCCGCAGGTCAGCAGAGCAGGAGTCCAGAAGAGTAGGAGTCCTTCATCAGCACAGCAGTTCTTCCTCCTGGCAAAGTATCCACATGCCCAGAAGTGTACTGAGTTGATGGGGTCTGGAGTACTCAACTACAATGAACTCTTTGCCACTGCACTCTACGCCACTGCACTCTACGCCACTGCACTCTACGCCACTGCACTCTAGTCTATGCCACTGAACTCTACGCCAATGCACTCTACGCCACTTTACTCAAAACCAATGCACTCTATGCCAATCCATGTTGCATTGCTGTACTTTACACCACTTCTCACTAGTCTTCTCTAAAACACTACACTCTAATATACTCCACGATATGAAGCTCAACTCCATTAATCTCTGCTCCACTCTGATTCTCTGCTCCAACTCTATGTCACTCCACTGTACAACATTCTACTCTGCAACACTACTCCACTCTACAACACTCTACAAAACTCCTTCTATGCCACGCTATGCCACTCAATGCCGCTCCCATGTATACCACTCCACTCAATGTCACTCTATGCCACTCCAGACCACTCAACTCCACAACACTTTTCTCCACTCTGTGCTATTCCACTCTCTACACTACTCCACTCTATGCCACTTCATGACAATGTACTCCGCTCTATACAACTATACTCTACAACATTCTACACACACCCTCTATGCCACTCCACTCTGTGCCACTTCACTCTTACACTCTACTCAACTCTAGGCCATTTTACTCAGTGACACTCTACTCCCACAACACTCTACACCACTCCACGCCACTCCATGACAGTCCATGGCAGTCCACTCAACTCTACAACACTCCACTTTACTTGACTTTCCAACAATCCACACTACTCTCCATTACCCCACTTACTTTTAGTCATCCTGAACAGCAGCCACGCTGTTGTACAAAATGACTAAAACATATTGGCTTGGCCAATAGCTCTTGCATAGGCGAGACCAATTGGCTATGGCAATGCTTGTCAATATCTGCATCTGTGTGGTCTCCTCTTCTACAATGTTGCCATTGTGCATGCATGGAACTTGGAAACTGTATTCCATAAAACTTCCCACTGGATGAGAATTACTGCTCCATTAATATTACAATTCTGCTAGGATTTTCAGCTAGAAGGATTGCAAATCAGTCAGCAATAAATCTGTTGGTATAGATATACCACTGAGGTATATACTACCATGGGGTAGTTACAGCAGGAGGAAGAACTGCACTAAGTATCATAATTCCATGCATTTTGTAGCTAAAAGAATGTATCTGATAGCTAGTGGATCGACTACTAGACTGGTAAAATCACTGCACTGCTGTATCACTGCATGAATGAGAAGTTGTCACACATAGTCAAAGCTGGGGAATATTGTTATTGTTATGGAGCTAATATTTTTGGCAGCCCTGCAAGGAAGGGGCATTTTTCATTTTTTTAGGAGCAGGTACGCATCAGCTAAGTGCTAAGGGTACCTCACTGTTCCATAACGTCAGATTTATATAATAGCTTTAATATTCATGGATGGCATCCAGATGCCAAGGACCAGTCAGAACTTGACAACCAACTGAAGCTGATGGAAGGGGCTGAGGCTTGAATTTAAGCATTCCGAGGGCTGGGTAAGAAATTAGATACCACTAAAGTCTGAAAAAATATGGCTTTTCGAGGAGCAAGATAGAAGCTAGGTTTAGGTTATTCATTGTCTTTTGGCAATCTCCCCCTGTGCCTCAAGTCAGACCTTTCTACTGTGTACTCAGACCTCGGATTTGACACAAAAGTGGGGTTTCGAACTTGTGAAACATTTTGGATGGGTTTTTAGGCACTGACAATGTTAATGTCATAATCTAAATGTAAATTCGGTCCAGGTTACATGCTCACCCTGCACTACAAACGTTGAGAAAATGCTTTAAAAATTCCTGGTGATGTGAGTGGCCTAGGAGAAATTTTTATTACACCAGTGAAATTCGCCTTAGTCATAAATTTTGCATCATGTAAAATTTGCAAAATTATTCAAAATTTCACATTATTCTATATTGCCAAATTCTTGAGTTATGCATGAGTTACCAACAAATCCCGTTTCGCAAAATTTCTGAAACCTAGGAGTGCGCAACTCTTTGGAAATGGGGCATGCCAGACATTCAGGCTCAATAATTTATCTCAGACCTGAAAGGCATTCTTTCTACAGATTGTGTACCCTACATCACCCTTAAACCTGATTGTGCTCTCCACAATGAGGGATTCTGAGCACCCAGAGTGTTTCTAGTACAGTCTATCGAAATTATTTTAAGAAGGTACAGAAGGGACCAAAGATAAGCCAGTGGGACAACCTGTAATGGGCAATTACGAAGGTTATGTTCTAGTAGCCAGGGTGATGGAGCACCAAGTTCAACTTCAAAAACCACTTTATTCGATTAATTAAAATCATAAAAGTGTACAATACATTCAACAATAATTTAAGAACATTTCATTTTATACATAATTAAAAAGGTGTAAAAATAAATAGCTTATCCCGTTGGTACAGTTAATAAAACTAATTAATTTCCTCTAATGCAGCCAATCTATCCCTCCTTAGTCTGATTGATGCTACTAAAAAGCTAGCTACATAAAACATGGTTGAAGGTGATTCCATTAGTTGTAAAAACATCAAAGCAGGTTTAACTTGGACAAAAGCATTCTTTCTCATAATAGGCAGGATAAACCTTTTCCTAACGTCAAGGTACAGTGGACAAAAAACCATAAAGTGCATCGTATCTTGGGCAGAGAAATCATCACAACAGCAGGGGACCCCAACTTCCGGCCTACACCAACCCTGTGGGACACTTAATACTAGATGGATCTGATTGAAACGGAATTTTGTCAAAAGCCATTTATGATAAAAATTTGAGACAGTTGACAAATATGGGTGCATAGCCATGGATGAATTAAGCAAGAGGTGAGCCCTTACTGAGGGTTTACCATACTCATGGAATTCATGCTCAACCTCGCAGTGCTTAATAAAATATGTCTTGACCCACATTATGTCTGCTTTACATAGACCTTCGGGGTTAGTAAAAAGCTCAGGGCGTCCTAACTCCTTTGTAATTGATTTGATATATGACAGCCACTGAATACCCTTGCAGTTATCTAGTTTACAGCAATCTTTTAAAATCTTATGGTTCAATGTAAGATCCGGGTTCAACCAGGTTCTGATCCATAACAGGAGTGGGGCTATTTTTATAGTGTCCGAAATATATCCCGACCCCAATTCAAGATGGACCGAATGTGTCGCAGTGGATTGAGGAAGGCCAAGGAGAGCACGAAAAAATGTATTCTCTTCTGTTTGAATGGGTTCCGAGTTGGTATACCCCCATATAGCAGCCCCGTACCTAGCTATTGAGACAGTTTTTGCTTGGTATATTTTTAGAATAGCCTCACAGGGTTTCCCTCCCAACCTTTTTGCAAAACCCAATATAGCAGCCGAGGAGCTACGTACCGCTTTCACCTTGGTGGATACTTGGGATGCCCAGGTACCCTTGTCGTAAAAAACGACCCCCAAATAGGTGAAAACTTTCACTCTGGAGATAACAGCTCCGTTACAGTAACATAAGTTAAAATGGTTTTTTCCCTTCCCCAATGCCATAACATGAGATTTACCGTTGTTGACCACAAGGTCCATGGATTTCATAAAAGTCCCAAAGGTATTCAGTAATCTTTGGAGACCAAGCGGGGTTCGGGCCAGCAAAACCGTATCGTCCGCATAAAGAAGTACGGGTATGGGAATACCATCAATCCGAGGGATATCTGGAGAAGCAACTAGCAAGCTATCTTCGAGGGAATTAATGTACAACGTAAATAACATAGGGGCAAGAATACAGCCCTGACGCACCCCTCTACCAGATTTAAAACTGGCAGTGCATTTCCCCTCCTGCGACATCCTTATTGATGCTTTCAGGTCTTTGTGTAATTCAGCCAAAAAGTACACTAGGGGCCTATCCAAGCCAAGTTCCAGGAGTTTTGACCAAAGCTTAGACCTGTTAACCAGGTCGAAAGCCGTGGACAAATCCATAAAACCTAAAAAAATCGAACCCCCTGAGGCTTTCGTATACTTTGCAATAATTAAATGTAAATTAAGGCATTGGTCCTCTGTACCCCACCCTGGTCTAAATCCATACTGTGCATTAGAGATTATGCCTTTCTGAGAAGCCCAATTACTTATCCTAGCCAGAATAACCTTTCCTAGGATTTTAAACGAGGAGTCTAGCAGGGATATGGGCCTATAAAAACTAGGGTCACCTCTTTGGCCCTTCTTAAACACAGGGATTATGATCGATTGGGACCAAGACTTCGGGGAAATTGCTGTAGCCGCTGAGTTAAAAACATTTAACAAAACTTTACCCCAGTATTTAGAGTTAACCTTGTACATATCCGAGGGCACCCCATCAGGGCCTGCTGCCTTACGCCCGGCCGTCCCCTCGATAGCTTTCTCGACCTCTTCAATAGTGAAAATAATAGGGGGGAGGGGAGAGCTGGTGGTTGGAGTTACAAAAGCTTCCATCTCAAGATTACTCCCATATATTTTTTCAAAATGGCCTAACCAATCCGCCTCGGAGATATTCACTTCTAACACTGAGTTCTGGGAACCGGATAGCAACGGGGAATTAATAATTTCCCAGAATTTGGAACTATCTTTCAGGGTGGCATTATCCGTTAAAGCTACACATGCTTCTTGTTTAATTTCCCTCTTCCGTGCTAGTATTACTTGTGAATACTCTTTCCTTAACTGTGTCACTAGTCCTTTGTCTCTCGGTTTAACATTAAGGGCTTTTCTGAGTTGGTTTAGGGCTAAAGTACAACTATGATTAAACCAACCACAGGCAGGTTTATTTTTAGCAGTTCTGCCTTTCGTGGTAAGTTCTTTAGCCACTTGAGAGCAAATAGTTTCAAAGGCCAATATTACATCCCTGTCATAGGAGGACGGATCAATACATATATTTAAGTGTGGGCCAGCCTTTGTAGTGATTAAATTAAAAAAGTCTTCGGGAATTACCTTACTCCAATTTAGTCTCCTCCCTTGATCTTTAGCGTTCACGGGAGCCACCACAGGTGTCAAACCACGTTTGTTCATAAGAGGGAAAACATTAGCCAAAAACAAGACCACCGGGTTATGATCGCTAAAACGAGACCGTAGGGCATTATAAAAGAACACATATCTTAAAAGCCCTGCAGATAAAAATATGTAATCAATTATAGATTCACTATCCCTAGCAGCATAGGTGGGGACACGAGTATTCTAATCCTGGAACCCTACTTCATACAGATCAATGTTGGACAGAAGGGACTCCAAGGCTTCCCCCTTCGAGCTGTGTTCAAAGTGTTGAGGGGTTGTGAATTGTGGACTATCATTGTCTCTGTAATGGCAATTAAGATTACATAAATGAATATTAAAATCACCCATCAATATTTAATAAGAAAAAGTGGTTTGATTGACCTTATAGGATTCTAAAAACTTTGTCAGCCAGATAATATGCTCATTAGGGGACTCCTCTTGCTGGGAATTATAACAATTAATTAGTACAAACTTTGTATTATTTGGCAAACTGACCTCCAGTATAAGGCAGTTATGGGAGGTACATGCAACCTTCTTAACGCTACCCATGATATTTACTGAAATAAGGTACATGAGACCTTCCCTATCTCTTCCGGCTCTAGAGCTCTGAGCTGGCAAAAAATAGGAGATAAAACCATCCATCCAAAAATCACAGTTCTTGCCCCACGTCTCTTGTAGGGCTATAATGTCATATTGTTTTAGAATATTAAGCCATCCACTATCACTCTTTTTGGACCGTAAGCCCGCAATGTTCCAGCTCAACATTTTTACTGTTTCCCCGTTATCCGATTTAGTATTTTCAGGATTGGGTTTAACACTTTCATGGTTCATTATGACTTCAGTAATATCTCCGGAATCCAGGGAAACCGGACTGGCACTCCCCTGGGTTTCAGAGTCCTTACGTCAATCACAGGCCTCCAGGCCCGAGAGTGCCCCAAATCGATTGAAGGTAGTAACGTTGGGTTCATACCCATAAAAAATATCCGGATTAAACCCATGAGGAGCTACAGGCGTCCGAGATTCCCTAGATATAAATGGTCTAGGTCTCACATGGTTCGTAAATCTACTTTGATGCATATAAAAATAGCCCAACGGACGTGCCGTCACACTATTAGTGTCACAAGTCAAAGAAGCTGCACGTATCAGGACTGTATTAACGAGTTGAGGATATCTAAAATTGATTATAATACAGTCCCCACTACAGCTTTTCCGGGATGGGCCAACCCACTTCGTCCTTCTGGTAGATAAAATGTGATCTGCATAAACTGAAGGAAAACCGCATTTTCTGTTAAGCCAGGACGTAGTTTTATTTTTTAGTGACTCATGTGATTCCTCACGGGACTGTCCTTGCTGGTTTTCAAGGGTGGGCACATTTGTTAGAACAATCACATATGGCGCACACTCTGGGGGAAGATTAGTGGAACTGGTATTTGTTCCATATCTAGAGGAAGATGAACCTCCTTGTCCCGCAGAGGAATGTTTAACTGGATCACTGGGTAAAAAGGGGTTAGAAGGGGCAGTTTGCGGCAAAGCAAGGGACTGGGAAGGTCGCAGAGAAGGATTACCTAGAGTACCATCAGGAACATCACCAGGAACATCATCAGTACAAACAACAGGAGGCTTAGAATTTCCACTACCAGCCAAAAGACTTGCTACGAGATCACCAAGCCTCTTCACTTCCACGTTAGCATTATTTAATTGGAGCATTAGAGATTGAGTATGCTCAGCTAACTTAGTTTCAAATTTAGCCTCAAGGGTAGCTACTAATAGTGCAAATTGGTCGGGTGCTAGAGTAGTACATGCTGGGCAGTTACCTTCCTGGGGTGCAGTTCCAGAACCGGTACTATTTTGGGCTAAATGTAGGGCTTCCAGTCGTTTTTTAATATGCTTCCCCCCTCTTTTATTAAGTTGTTTCCTACAAGCTCTCACAGGTCTAGGGCTAGGTGGAACTTCCTCCAAAACAATAGTAGACAAGTCCTGGGGGTCCACCGGGCCCTCGGTGTAAACCTGTGCTTCAGCCGAGGTTACTTCGTCCGATAAACCTGGGCAAGTGCTCGCCTTGTTAGAGCCCTCAATTGTATCGTCAGCCACAAAGTTGGAGGTGGCATCGGGAGGGGCAAGGAGGCCCCCCTTGCCAAGGGAAACTCTACGGTCATTATTAATTTTATTGACCACTTTGACTAAATAGTTGTCCATCAGGCCAGTTCCATCTACAAGTTTGCCCAGTTTAGCGTTAGGCATAGTAAAAAAGGTATTAATCCAACAACAGAATCCAGTAGAGGATAAGCAAAGCCACTTTAAACGAACTGTCACTCAGTGGGGCCGCACAGAGCTGAATTATATAATATAATACGTCCCCAAGTCAAACACAGACCCCGGCGTAGGACTAACTCACATAACAAGTAGTCCGAGTCGATGTCATCAGGTCTGTGGCCCAGCCCAGCCTCGTCCAGCCCCGGACGGCCACAGACGGCCTGCCCTCTGCCCGGGCTCAGCCCGGCGACGCCCGGGCGCGTCCCGCGACGCGGGGGGAGCCTCGGGTGATGTAGCGCCTCCGGGCGCGCTTTCCGCCGGAAGTGGGCGGGTCACAGGTTGAATGCTGGGGGCTGTAGTCCCCCCTACAGCGGCTTCGATGGAGCGAGAGGCGGCGGGGGAGACTAACAGCGATGGAGCGGAGAGGTCAAGGGGACTCTACCCTAGAGCTTAGGAGCCAGGTAGGTACTGCTGCGTGACGGTTAAGGCTGTAATGCAAGGCGCGGTCCCCCTGATGGAGCACCAGATGGGGCCAGGAGGAAAACAACAGGGCTACTGTACGTTCTGACTCACTTTTGGCAATTCCACTGTTTGCCCACAAACTATTCCAAGTAAAAAATAGGCTCTTCAAGACTTTTCTAGCTCAAACTGTGCCAGCCCTCAAGACTTTCTTACTAGACACTGTGTCCCTGCTACATCATTTGTAGGCCAAACTGCGTCCACCCCCAAAGAATACCTAAATTCTGAGATACCCTCTAGACCTGTGGTACTCATAGTACGGCCTGCGGACCCTTCAGGGAATGTACCCATGGCCCCCCAGAGAGAGAGAGAAAGGGTGATAGAGAGGGGGGAGGGGGAGAGAGTGGAGAGAGAGAGAGTGGAGAGAGAGAGTGAGAGTGGAGAGAGAGAGAGAGACAGTGGCGAGAAAGAGAGACAGTGGAGAGAGAGAGAGCGAGTGAAAAGAGAGTAGAGAGATTGACTGACTGGCTGAGAGACTGACAGAGAGAGAGACAGAGAGAGAGAGAGAGAGAGAGAGATTGACTAACTAAGAGAGAGACTAACTAAGAGAGAGACTAACTAAGAGAGAGACTGACTAAAAGAGAGACTGACTAAAAGAGAGACTGACTAAAAGAGAGACTGACTAAAAGAGAGACTGACTGAAAGAGACTGACAGAGACTGACAGACAGAGAGAGACTGACAGAGAGAGAGAGAGAGAGAGAGACTTACTCAGAGAGATAGAGACTGACAGAGAGAGAGAGACTGACAGAGAGAGAGAGACTGACAGAGAGAGAGAAACTGACAGAGAGAGAGAGACTGGCAGAGAGAGACAAACTGACAGAGATTGATTGACTGACTGACAGAGAGATTGACTGACTGAGAGATTGACTGACTGAGACTGACTGACTGAGACCGACTGACTCTGACTTACTGACTGACTGACAGAGAGAGACTGACTGACAGAGAGAGAATGACTGACAGAGAGAGAATGACAGACAGAGAGAGAATGATAGACAGAGAGAGACTGACAGAGAGAGACTGACTGACAGGAAGAGAGACTGGCTGACAGAGAGAGAGACACAGAGAGACAGAGACAGAGACAGAGAGAGAGAGAGGGAGACTGACTGACAGAGAGGGAGACACTGACTGACTGAGAGGGAGACACTGACTGACTGAGAGGGAGACACTGACTGACTGAGAGGGAGACACTGACTGACTGAGAGGGAGAGACTGACTGACAGAGAGAGACTGACAGAGAGAGAGAGACAGAGAGAGAGAGACTGATGGAATTGGGGTCAAGTGTATGCCTCTGAAGATTGCTGTTGTCTGCTAATGAAATGTATTATCTGCTTTTGAAATACAGCATTGTCGCATTGTCTAATGTTTTGAAACGGATTTGATTGTCTTTACTCTAGCCCCGCCCCCCTAATGACCACACCCCTTTCGGTGCCGCCCTTTTCCACCAACCACACTGTAATTTTGGCCCCCGACAGAAAGTTTGTGAGTACCCATGCTCTAGACTGATCTACCTGAACCTGAGCCCCACAACACTTTCCCAGCCTACGTTGTGCCCCAAGCTTTTCCTAGCTTGCCACAGTAGCCCCAATGCTTTTCAGACCCACGTTGTACCCCGGAACATCACACAACATGCCCCAAAACTAACCTAGCCAACATTGTGCCCCTCCCTACCTTTTCTGGACCACAATAAGGAGACTATATTTATCTAGCTAACATTATGCCTGAATACTTTCCTAGACCCCCTATTGGATCAACAATTTCAGAGTCCACATCTTATCCTCAAAATTTTACGGTCCAGAAAGTGCCACCCAGTCCATTGTGTCAGTAGAGAGGCTCACACTCCACATTAGTGTAGCGTGAGACTGTTACTAACCACACAACTCCACACCAGACTGTACCTTGTACAATAACAGAAGATGTAGCTGTCCCCACTGCTGACACACCCAGTGCTTGTCTCAGCCCCCAACACATTTGTACATAGATACATATTTAAGAGATATTGGCTTTGCTTCTGCTTCAAAAAGTTATCACGTCAAATTACAATATAAATGTGTTTTATAGGGTATTTGCCTCTTTGGGGTGCAACCTTTCAACTTAAGTTAAAGAGCGTAACTATTTTACAGCTTTCAATTTTGTTATTTTTCACTGCCGAGTATACTTTAAGCATGTGTGCTGTTGTAATGTGAGTCGACTCTTTTGAGCTGTCACTGCAGTTGAAAGAAGCCTACAGACCAGGGGCTGAAGGCGACTGGGCTGCCTCGCTGGGAGTTAACAGTGTCAAGGTCTAAGCCCTTTGTTATTCAGAGGTGCCTGGGACAGCGCGCATTCGCACCTCTTCCTCCTCGGCCACTGGAATTACAAAGGCCGAGCACACCTTGCACATCAGCAGGAGGGGGAAGGGTCTGTCACAGAGGACCGAGTTGGGATCAGCTTTGCCATTTAGAGCTGTATTGTTCTCGGGGGTGTAGGACAGGAAAAGAGAGCTTCAAGTCTAAGTCTGTGAGAAAGCGCATTTTAGCATATTGAAAGGTGACCTGGAAAATCGACTATAAGCCATTTTGGGGGAGAATAATTACGCAGTACATCCCAAGCAAAACAAAAGATGCCTTATTTCAAATATGTTTGTTTCCTTTTTTAAAAACAAACAGCTCTGCCCCTGCCTTATTGTGAGAGTTTTTTTTTCTGAAAACACACTTTGAACTGTTCTGGATGTGGTTGCACTTTTCCTCTGATCTGAAGTTTATGCGTAACATGTTTGCATAACCTTTAAAGCAAGGCATAAAATGATTACAAGGTCCGATGCGTCATTATTCACCTTCAGTTTATCATTTTTTAATTAAACGGTTTATTTTTTGTAATGATCGTTTAAGGTGACTGCAGCTTATGCAATAATGTTTTCACCATTCTACTTGCCATTGTGCCTAGAATTCACCATTTCTCATTTCCAGGTTAAAAACGATTTCCTTTATTTAAATTAAGTAAAGTAGTTATTTAACTTATAGAACATTGCATTGCAGGTATTCACACTGTGTTTTGCTGATAAACAATTTCTCACAAAGTGAGAAGCTCTTCCTAAATCACCAGCTGCGATGTCATTGTCAGTTTCCTCTTCATAATGGTTAAAATTTAGAGAAACCAGGAACAATGCTGTTTTTTTAATCTATTTGTAGGATTCAAGAAATACTGCGTGACATTTGAAAATTACACCTTCTTTGTATTTATAGTTTTACAAATGTAAAATCGCGCTGCTCTGGAGGTTCGGATCAGATTGTCTGTGCCTCATCCTGTTTTTTGTCAGTCACAAGCCATTTACACTTCAGGCTGCTTCTCTTTTAGCCAGCTTTACAAAGGTGTGTCCTTCTGCAGCACGGCCCATCCCCAATCTGACATCAGCTTCAGGTGTTTTCAGCCCACTGGTCTCTTGTCATGCTAACTGACCTTTTACTATTCACCGACCTGCACTTGTGCATCCTCACTGGGAACCCTGTGTTTGGTCACTCCAAGCACTGGTAATGAACAACGATCAGGGTTTTTTCTAACGTTATCTTCCAGCATGTGTTTGTGCTAGGCAGAGGAAATTATACTATGTAAAACGGCTGAAAATTGGTGAATTGTTAAACTGTTTGCTGTGCTGGGAAATCCATATTTATGGTCATTTCTGGCTTCGCAACTTCACCAAATTAGTCTGAGCAAATTTTATAATATCTTTATCGAGCCCCTTGGCAATCTGCATCCTTGGCATTAAGTCTACATGGCAGGACCCTAACATTTAAAGGTTGTTTTCTTAATCAGCATTTTGCAGTTACATTTTCTACCATGCTCTCTTTTTAACATTTTTTTTCATCTATGTGTCTTCGAGGTACTAGGCAGGTACAAGCATAGGTCACTTATACCTTACATTTACATTCTACACGAAAATATGAAGTTTATATGCTTGCAAACTGTGTTTCTCTTCACCTATTTCTCAACAACTAAAACAACAGCAAGAAATAAAAAAATACAAAGTGTAGTCTAAGCACGACAACTACAACATAACATAATACTGCCTATACATTAGTACTGTTTCCGATGCTAAAAATAAACATTAATAAACAAAGCTAATAGTTTTGGCTTTTTATTGTGAAAAGGATTTTGTCTTTTCAATCTCAAAGGGACGTATGAAGGTAGAGCAGGACAAATGAAGGGAAGCACAGAGAGTGATATTGTTTTGCAGGAGTGAAACCATCCAACTGCAAAATCTATAGTGATTGTTACAGATGATCTGGCTGTTTCTGTGTACGCTCTCCTAGACAGAAAAGAGAAATGATGCACATGAAGATAAAATGGATATGTAAGATGCTACACTGTTGATTGTGCTTGGCTGGTAGTTATGATGTAGCAAGTGAGTACTCACCAGTGAGATTCTTCCATAATGTTGTGGCTATCATGGAGCTGCACATATGTATTGATAGAAATTAAGGGAAAAGAGAAACATCTACATTTGTGCATACATACCGCCTCTGCATGTGCAGCAAATCTATTTGCTGTGCTTGATTGACAGCACGTTTGTTTATAATACGGACAGAGTAGCATGAGCTTTGGTATTATTTCACTGATATTGAAGTGCTCCAATCATGTAGTAATGAACTTGTAGTTTTGTTTATACGTGTAGTGAGGTGAAGAAGAGTGCTGTTATATTTTGTGGACACTTACCATATTTGTATGTGCAGCTAATCCCTCGTGTTAGACCTGACATCCTTGGTGTGTTTTCGCCTGACTTTTTGCCTTCTGATCTCCTGTTTTGCTGACCTTATTATTGCTAGCTTTAGGATTGTGGGCACTTTACTACTTCTAACAAGTGCTAAAGTACATATGCTCTGTACTCTAAACATGATACCATTGGGTTGTCCAAGATTGACATATTTAATTAACTATTTAATTTACTTCTAAATTGTAAAAGTGCACTTTATGTGCCCAGGGCCTGTAAATTAAATGCTACTAGTGAATATAAGGTTCTAGAAAGAAAATGAAGAGCAAACTATGCTAATGATGACAAATAGGTCTACAGACTAGAAATGAAAAAAAATACACAGGCTGATAAAACGATCATAGGCATAATTTCCAGAGTTCACTATATCCCGAAAGAAGTTGTCACCAATTTTAAATCTTTTCTTAGTCTATAGCTAGCTCATCCTCCTCCAGTTTCCTTCTAGGTACCTTGTAATAATGTTGCATCCCTTTTTCTTGTTAAAATTGCTAAAATTCATTACATTTATTCTCTGATCCTTAGCCTACCACAAGACATATTTCTGGACCCCTAGTGTGGGAGCCTTTGCTCCCTGAGACCAGAAACAAAGCTTTTCCGGGGCAGAGGTGTTCACACCTCCCCAGGCCAGGAAGAGCCATCTGTGGTAGGGGAGCTTCAAAGGCCTGGCAGCCTTTGTAATGTGACTCCAGCCTTTCCTGCTATCAGGAGCAGGCCCCCTTCCTGTCTCCCCTCCATTTCGGCGGGAAGACAGACGGCAAAAATTAACCAACCCAGAAGGTGTGCCCACCTTTGCCAACTCCGCCCCTCAGGTGGGGGAGGTGAGGTGAAGCCCACTCTTCAGTGCCAGCCATCTTGCAGAAGGCAGGCACTACCCAATCAGGATTAGGGATTTTACTCACTCCCCCACGTGGGGTGAGCACTCCAAGGGTGTAGTCACCCTAAGGTCAGTAGCCCATTGGCTACTGACCCAGAGACCCCTAAACGCCCCCTAAATACAGTATTTAGGGGACAGCCCTGATCCAAGAAAGCAGATTCCCGCAACCTATGAAGAAAAAGGACGAAAGAAGACGCCCAGCAGAGAAGACTGCAGAGAACAACTGATTTGGCCCCAGCCCTACCGGCCCATCTGCAGTTACCGGAGATCCTGCGCCAAAAATCATCTTGGCCTGCAGCCAGTGACCTCCAGAACCCCTGGGAGGACTGACTGCCTTCAACAAAGATCAGATCTCCTGTGAACAGCAGCCCTGTTCAAAAGAAACTCAGAAAACAGACTATGAGCCTGATTAGGAAAAAACAAAAACACGCCTGGAACCATCACTGCACCCGATGCGCACAGACTGATTCGGAGTGGCCCATTGGCCCCAGCGAGGTCCCCCAGCACTCCAGAGTCCAAGTCCACTGTGGGTTGACCCCTCCAGGACTTCCCGACGTCGCCTGCAGCCTCTGCACGGAGACCCCCCAACCGCGAGTGGCCCAGTAAGGTGAAATCCGACCTCAAAAGACACCCCTGCCTTTAGCCGCCCTGCGCCCTGGATAAAAGAACCCAAGGTGCACCTATGTCCCCGAGCCCTCCAACTTACCTGCCCAGCTGTTGGTTCCTCCGGGAAGGCTTCCTGGACTGAGCCTGCAGCTAAAAACACAAAACTGAAAATCCCTATTGATAACAACACGGCACCCAATGCCAAAACAGCACCCTTCACCCAGCCGCCCCTGCGCCGCTGCAGGTGCACTTTGTGTGCTAAACCGGATACCCCTTTGCCCTGAGCCTAACACCAGGAGCTTGGCTCCCACAACCAAGTGGCCTGCTAGTCAGCAGCCACCAACCGGAGGCCCCATATCTCCCATTGGATAACATTGGGCCTCAACACTCTGCACCCGGCCGCCCTAGTGCCGCTGAGGGTGTAACAAGAGTTCATCACTGATCATGGGGGACCCCTGAGTCTACCCGTAGAACCTCAACTCCCACTGCCAAGTACTTACCTTTAAACCGATAACACTATTTTACTCCATAGGATAACATTGACTGTTTTTCTTGGAAAAGTTTCTAAGTGTGGAGTTTGAAAACCTAAATAAATTCTTTAACATTGTGCTTTTTTACAAAAACGATTTTACTTACTTGTTTGCATGAAATGTCCCAGGGTAGTATCCAGGTATACTACTCCGAGAAAGAAAAGTAATCTAAAAAGTAACTTACCTGGTATTTTACTGAAAAGCCCATTCAAGTCTATGTACTGTATTTACAAAGCATTGCATTTCTCTTAAACAATACTGTAAGTCAAAACAAAGTGCATATACAATTACCATTCCAAGCTGTATTACAACTGTATATTCACTGCAAAGTATTTATCCCTTACCTGTGCCAGGCTTGCTTGGTTCTATGAAATACAATAACTAAAAATATATTTTTATACAAAAACAATTGGTCTGAAGTTCATTTTTTGAGTGTGTACAACAAATGCTTAACACTGTCCTCTGATGCTGCCACACTACCACAAATAGAGAGAGGTGCTATCTAACTTTATCTCTGCCTACCTTTGGGGTTCCACTGAACTCTGTGCGCACTATACCTCACTTTGGTATAGTGTACACAGAGCCAGCTTCCTAAACTACCTCAGGGTTTTGGCAGGATAATCAGAAGTGTGTGATTTACCTGAAGCCACAGAAGAGACTGAGGATTTATTCAGTACCTGCACATGCACATTTATCTTCTATCCTGTCCTGTAGTTCCAGACTGAAATGCAGTGGCACGTCTTTCTCACTTAAGAGAAGCAGAGTGTGTCTGCCCATTCCAATTTAAATCTGTTAACCCTTGCAACAAAGCATACCTCAGGCTGTGAGGCTCAGTGACAGTATTTTGTTTTAATTGCTTTTTTATTAAACCACAATGTTTGAAAACCACACATCACACAACTATTAAATAGAAAACTGCTACTGTGGGACTGTCCTAATCACATACCACAGTGCCCCTGGAAGGAGGAGGCCCTGGGTAGTGACTCTTTAGCCCATCCCTTAAAGGTCTCTGAAACACAGAGTGCTCCCTGTAGGCCTGCAGCCCATTGGGCCGAGAGCAAGGAGGTTAGTTGGAGGGAATGAAGACCAGGCAGATATTCTGCCAGCCCACAAAGCCATACGCAGTCATCCTTTATGAATGTCTCAACACTCACTTTTCTCTTGTGTACACATCCCAAACTATAACAATTACTTTGATACAGAGGTAGGGAACACACCAGCTTACCAGCTGAAGGGTTTTCAATAGGTCAAAAGTCATAATGTCTGTGCTAAAAAGTCTTATGACAGTTACATTATCCCCTTGCTTAAAAGCCTGCACATAAGACCGGTACAGGAAAGAGTTAACTTTAAGATTTGTTGTTTAACATTCATGTGCTCGAATGTACTGCTGACAATATTGTAGCTAGGTCTGGTGGCTTAGTGGACTAATGTGCCTGCTGTAGGAGCCTGTGTTTCACCTCATGGACACAGGTTCAAATCTCACTGGGTCAACTCAGCCTTTTATCCTTCTGAGGTTGATAAAGGGAATATCATTCAGTAGGGTAACAATAAACATCTGTTATTCAGCGCCAAGATGCTCTCTGCATGCATGTGCGCTTTACAAATACACGTCTTGATATTAGTGCATTACAGATGAACGATCCCAAAGATGGTTAATTCAGATGCATTACAGTAGAGCTATCCCTTCAGGTACAGCTCTTGGATTCCAGGCTTGCAAGGCATTCCTCATTCATAACATAATAATCCAGCCTTTTCCTAGGACAGCATGGTTTAACTTCAGATCAAATAGCCATACAGGGCACATAGGCAGTGTAGCTATCCTTCTTGCTGCAATGCTCTGTAATATGATGCGGTTACAGAGAACAAAAACACTGCAGGGCGATGGATCATGTATGTAGTCCATCATTCTGAGAAATACAATAAAGAACAAAATACAGCTTACCCAAAGTCAATAGTAGGAAGAAATATAACATAAGGAGAGAATTAGTGTGAAATGCTGGGTAGATCTTTAGAATAAGGGTGACTTAAGAGATATTTCCTGGATATGTATGTGTGTCACTATGCTCTTCCAACTAAAGGTTGATGGTAATATAAATGCGAGGAGCTTAAGTATGATCACAAGAGAATATTCTCAAAAATGACAGCGGATATTTACGGTGGTTTTGTTACGAGGTTACTGATAACTTATACTTACATGCACCATTGCTCCAGTAACCAGACACTCCGATTTTTACTATTCCACACAATAAATGCATGTCCCCTAAACAGTGTTCTTCTGCAGTGTACCTCGGATTTGGAGCTGGGTGTACCTGTTATAAGAAGTACATCATGCTGAAAAAGGGCTCACCAGGGCTCGAAGGCCATAACTATGGCCTAGCACTCGTACCCCTCTGCGTGGATTAAGCAAGTATATTTTAAAAAGGGGCATAAAAGTTAAAAGCACCCACTTTTCCCAATTATTGCTGTAAGGTTTTTATTTTTGAAAGGTTAATACTTGGTAATTCTTTGCGCTCTTCCCGCACTCTTCCTATCAAAAAACACACGCCGAAAACAGACAGCTGCTCGCATTTTCTCTGCTCCCCACAACAAAGATGTTAAAGAGTTTGCATTTTGTATTGGGAGGAAAGAGTGCCCTGCAAATCAGAGGTTTTAAACATTTAGAAAGGTAAACTTCTATCCTTTTCAGAACAGGAGAGAAGGCAGCGCTGTATTAGCAAAACAATGTTTTTTGGCCGACCACCTGAATAGGTGCTAATGTATGTAAACCAATGCCTTTGTTTCCTTTCCGAGGCAGGAAACGGAGGTCAAAGTCAAAAGCTGAGGCCTTCCCTGTCTGAATGAAAGGAACACCCCGCCCTTCCCCCAGCAACATGTTTTGGGCTGCGACTTCAAAACTTGCTCAGGAATTGCAGAGACCCGAGAATAATGTAAAGTGTAATGCTTGTAGCGTAATGTTTAAGAGGTTCTAGTATATTTAAAATAAGGGGGTAATGACTATGTTGTCACAGTCCCTTCAAATTTAATACAGACATCCTCATGTCAAATCTCAAATCCTATCAGCAATACACAGAATATGTTTTCAGTAAAATAAAAGGGTTTTGGTTGAAGTCTTCTGTGGGCCACAAACTGAAACCTTGACGTCCAGCAATAGTGAGGTGCGTTCAGATTTGGAAACGGCTGAAGCAACATTACCACAACAAAAGCAATTAAATAAACTGGCGCCAAACCTCGTACTCTGTGGTTCTTTGTACTGCAATTATCCTAACCCTTCATACACCTGGATCTCGCATTGTAAAAGTGATGGTTGTCCCCAAATATATCTGTTTTTGTTATCAGATTGTTTGTTTTTATGACTGTGATACAGTCACATAACTGCTGTAAGGGGTCCGTCTGTTCGTATTTAATAATTTCTCTGCATGTTTTTGTTTTGCGCAAGTCTTATCATCCCCATTAACAGTTTTCTTTCTTGTTATCTGTTACATAAATTCAGACTATTTTTTGTCATTTCGTACTGCCCCCAGCCCCCCAAAAATAAAAGTGGCTTATAGTATTTAGTGTTCCGGTGCATGTGTGGCAAGAGATTTATAATCTGGTATAATGGTGATAAAAGCATGCATAACAAGCATTGGCATAGCCAATAGGTCTCGCCTTTGGGACCTTATAAGTGTTTAGTTAGTGATGATTAAGTGCTTTAGGATGGGTAAAGCATGCAGGTGAAAGGGGGAGAATAGTGTGCAAATTGAGAGCTTGTCAGGAAAAGGGTGGGGATGAGATATGGCTTAAGGGCTACAGCTGCCACTTTTGGATCTGGGCTGGAGTCCCGACGTTGTTTTAACACCCTGTGATCCTGGGCAAGTCACTTAATCTCCCTGCGCCTAAAGCATAGTTAACTTGCCCTTGTATAATATAAGTGTTGATCTTGTAAAACACTCCAAATCCTTCTGGTTGAGTTCAGGCTATATAAAAACTGAGAGAAAGTAGTAAACATCACTAGAAAATGGACTGAAAACACAGAATAGTTTGACATACACATGTCACTTGCCTTGAAACGCCGGCTTTCTAATTAGGTGCCTGTATGTGACTTAATATGAATGGGACAAGAAAGAGAGCAAAATAAATTAAAGAGAGAAAAGAGAAGAGAGCGATGCAGGCAGGCATGGAGCAAGGGAGGGAAGAAAAGGGGAGAGGACAAAGAATGGTTGAGCGAGGATGAGAGGAGACAGACTGGGAATTAGAAAAAAAGAGGGGCAGGTGAGAATAAAAGAGAGTGAGAAATAGCAACAATTGATTGAAAAATGAGAACAGACCGAAAAGGAAGAAAGAGAGAAGAGTGTGCAGAGGAAGACGGGAGCGAGATAAGAAGAGAAAAGTTTAAAGAGAAGCATAGGAGAAATAAGAGAAAAGAGATTAAGAGTAAGGGAGGAAGAAACAGAGAGAAGAAGGCATGGAGCAAGAGGGTGGATTAGAGAGCGACTACAAAGAGTGAGACCGAGCGAGAGACCAGAGAGAGAGTGTGGGGAATGCCTGGGCTGTAAAACTGATGAACCCTGCATATTTTAATCTAAGCAATTTTCTTCAAGCGTATTATTTTTTTGCACATCACGTTGTCAGTCATATTGTCGGCACACAAAAGCATCTCGTTCCCGCTTTAAAAGCTGTTTTTTCACGAATTCCAAGACATCCCTTCCTTGACAATACGGAGAGACCATGATTGGGGCGATAGGGGAAGTGGCAGTTTTTGGGAGGCGCATAATTGAACAGTGTTGTTGGCGCGGCTGCCCATTCCTCCGCGGATTTGGCATAGTGGGAGGTTGACAAGAATTGGAGCAGTTATGCTTGCTCGAATGGTTTGTCCAGAGCAGTGATTCATGTTTTCCCCTAAAGGCTGCCCCTCATTAGCATGAACTCTGGGAGAGCGCACACCGACCTCAGACTCCCGGCAGGAGAAGCCTGAATAAGCTCCCGAAAAATGATTGCAAAGGCGCTTTGGCTCCTGCTTTGCGCCGTGGAGATGTGTAGCGCGGAGGCGCGAGGGAGAGGTCCCTGACGTGAACTACGCCAGCACGGCCAATTTCCGAATTCCTGCGTGACACTGTACCTAATGCTGTAATATCGCTGTGATTATTAATTTATTAAGCTGTTTAGGAATAGGCATTTTAAACATGAACAGCTAAAATACTGTTTTTTATGGGGGTTATGTTAAAAAAAAAAAAAAAAGCTGTACTCCACAAGACAAGAGCGATGTATTCACTTATGTATGTATTTATTTTAAGAATTTTATAAAGCGCGCTAGTTTGTGGTAAAGAACCACTTCATAAACCTGACCTGGAAAATGTGTTTACATTGTGTATTTTCAGGCTTTGTGAAGCTTATCACTCTGGTCTGTTTCATTAGCAGACTGGAGAAGGCTGAAACTCTTCCGTGCAGTAAGGGAGGGGGAGGAGCGGGTGAGAGAGGGGGAGGAAAGCCGGCCATGCCAGGAATGCTAGAAACCAGGATAGCAGCTGTGCACGTGCACGACATCGTGAACGAAAGCTGGAGGCCTGAAAAAAGACATTAGGTTAGCACTTCCAAAACCCGCTTACTAAAACTCTCGCCAGAGCAGGTCTATAAGCGCTGGCTCAGGCGAGACCTAAAAATGATTTAGATCAGTTGTGAAGCATCCTGGTGGTGACTGCTTTAAATGCCCATTGCCTCATGCAGAGTGTAGTACATTACAAGAAAAAATACAATGGCAGTGAGGGCTCAAAACAAGGGTGCACTGGTGTATTATCAAGACAACTTCTATTATCACACCTACACGCTCAACTTTCAGTGGCCCCACTGCCCCTGGGCCACGTTAATACAAAGTCCAGCTTTTGACGAAAAGGAGCGTGTCCCAATCAATCAATAATTTTTCTTTACAAGAATAGTAATTTATATTCCATTACTTATTCATCCAAATAATCACTTGGGGGCTCGCGTTTAATTTGAATCCAAATGTTTATTCAATCAGTATTATTTATCACAAGTAGTCAGCTCAGCCCAGGCAAATACGTTATGGAATAAAAATTACTATTGTTGTAATCTTGGAAAGAAAAATGATTAAGTGTGGTACATTATTCAGATGACAAAGGTCCTGATGAGACAAAACAAGTAGACATGGGTCGAAATGTTGGCAATCCCGCCTTTGGTTGTTTAGCGCTTTCGATTTCACTAGGAAATATTGCATACAAACGGATACTAATTAATTCCAAAACTGTTCAGAATAATTTTTCACCAATAGGCTTTATACAGGGTCTTGTTGTATGGTTTTGTATAGATGTTCACTGTTTGAGCACTACGTTGTCTGCACTGTCATTGCATTATGTAAATTGTTATGTTATATCATGCCAAAGCCATCATAGGAAATCTGACTGAAAGCATACGAGATAAACTACCAACAATAAGACCTGCAGTTTTGATAAGAAATACCACCATAACACATATTATAAATGTGCACATCTATCCGTCACACATCACACTGCTAAGTTCTGTGTCCCATAACAGGACAGCCAAACCTCTGAGGATATCATACACAATGTGGAAGCGCATCCCACATAGGCTCAAAGCAAAGACAATACATCTTTGGGCCGGCCCCTGTAATTAATTTAGGTAGGTAGTAGGTGGGACAAGTTGGTCTCTCTAGAGGACAACCATTCTGAACCACTATTAAATCTTCACACTATATAGTTTGCTAGGTTTCAAAGTAATAATTATGATCACTTAAAAAGTCATGAGGAGGAAGCAGGTTCGCAAATTCTACCTAGTATCAAGGTTACTCCTTGTAATTACAAACAGTATGTCTGGCACTTTAAACACTGATTACTTTTAGAACTTTATTGCTAACAGATTTATGAAACTATATGGTGACACTTTTTGACTTCGATTCACAGCAAATTGAACATATTTTGTTTTTGTATTAGGTATTCAAAATATGCTTTGTTTTTACTTCCAAAGAGTGAATTTCTTAAGTCAAGAATTATGTCAGAGCTGCTTGTTCCCTTTTCACTTACTTATTAAAGTCTCTGTAACATTCCATGTACCTAATGTTAAAAGTTAGTGGAACTCTATTTCAAGGATGTTTATTAAAAATATTTTTTTCAAAGGACAATAGTCAAAGACAGCATAAACACTGGTTAAATCTTACGGCATAGACAGTTCACTACAGTGGCAAAGGGAATGGAGCCAGGCGCGCAAAGCCCATTGGGCTCAAAGGACTTCAGCCGCCCAGGCCCTCCCCACCCGTCGTGTGTGTCAGCTCGGGTGAGACAGCTTCCTGGGCACACACAGACAATTTTTGAGCTGCTGGTCTGGAGTCCGTCTTACTGCAGCCGCACCAGAGTGCTTCACAGGTCTCTAAAAGACCATTTACTTGTTAACAAGGCTTTGTTGTTTTTCAACTCTTCTTAGAACCCTGCATCTCCACTCTGCACTCCCCCTCCCGCCCACGATATTTTTAGTAGCCCCGGCCCCCCGAAATTTGGCTCTAGTTGCGCCTCTGAATGGAGCTATGGGTTGAGGGTAGGAATTCCTCAGGTACCTTTGTGGAGGAAGCAAACAATATGCGGTAGGTATGACATACAAAGATGGGGTAAGTCATGATGCGTAGTCGGGTAGAGAGTTCAGCTGTAAACCAGTGTGGCAGATTAAACGTTCGCGGAAGGTGATGAAAGTCGGCTGATCAGAATCAAATTGAACAACAATCGGGCTAACCAGCTATCTATGGAAAGGAGAGCACGAACAGGGGATAAGGAGTGAGGGGGAAGAGAGGTATGCTCGGAGTGTATTTAGGGGAGTCGAGAATTTCAGAGGGAAAAGAGGCCCTAATTCCACCAAGAACCTAAAATGCGTAAACAAGTTAATCTGATACATCTCATCAATGCCTTACAAAAAAACAACCTTCTGCATGTACAATAAACAAACAAGACTAGTGAGAAAAAGAATACACAAGAGAAACAAAACGGCAACTATAAAATAAACATTGCTTTACCTGTTCCTAACGTAACTTAGCATGCTGGGATTTTTACTAAAACTACAAGTCACAGAATGCAGCGCACTATTGTTTTAATAGCCAGGCCAGACAGAGGGTCCACACCTGATGACAGGACACTTGAAATATTAACCTATGAGTTTTGGTGAATTACACTAGCCATACTTTGAATAATTGGACTTGCTGCTTCTGCACTGTTTAACCCATCAGACGGTATCCTTGAAGTTGCATGTAGGGTAGGGGACAACCATCTTGGATGCAGTGAAGTTTAAATACAAACAATTAGGAGAAACAACGAGCATTGAAGAACACATTTTGTCCCAACCATCTTCGACATAGTCAAGGTAAACAATTAGGGGAAAAAAACGGGTTCTGAAAAACAACCCATTACTTGTCTCACTTACTCTATCTTCTTGAAGCACTCCTTGCCTGCCGCCTAGTAGCATGGTCTAGATTTGCTTAGCATCCTAGCATCAAAAGAAACCAGGTGCAAATATTGAGCAAGCAGAATATCCTTTGATATATGCACCTGTAATATTAAATGTCACCATATTGCTCCCTTAGGGCCTAGATGTACTAAGCCTTTGAGTCGCCCATGCATCAAGCATGGCGATGCAGGTCAACACTAAGCCTTATTTGGAATTTAAAAACCACCTGCCGCCTGTTGCCCACCTCTTTCTTGATGTCCCGACAGACCACCTTTTCGGTACCCCCACCTTGCTTCCTCCTATTCCCCCCTTCCCGTTCCATTCCCAGGGGAGCCTTCCTCCTCCTCCCCCTGCTGCCCACTTCCCCACTCTGATTGTTCCAGGATCAGACGAGTCCTTTCCTATCTTCTTCCTGGATCCCAAAGGACCACCCTGACATTGACACAGGACTCCCCTGCCCCCTCTGCCCCCCCACCTGGACCCCTTGGTTCCCCAAATTTATAGTGACGTTTCGCTTTACCTTGTTATTTTCGGTCGTGTTTTATGGTCTTATGCATGCAGTTACTACGTGCTCACAGCTTGTCATTCATGTTTCTTTCAATAAAGAAAGCTACAAAAAAAAGAATGCTTTTGCCTCATTCCAGTGCATATAAACACATGGAGCAAAGTATTGTTTTCTTTATGTTTGTCCTATTAAAAATCAGTTAAGTAATTTTTGAGTATCTTGTTTTCTTCTGTCCCATACATTCATACTGCAAAATCAATGCAAAATTCATGTGTTCCTTGTTTTGCAATAGTTAAAAAGTGATGTAGAAATAAATAGTAGTGCAAAACTTAGCAGGTTTCGGATGGCTTCTTATAAATCCAAGCATATTCTATCATGTTAAAATAACCTGTTGAATCTGACCACTGTTTAGTACAAGAAAACCTGATCCCTTCCCTTCACCCCCCTCAAAGAAGGAAAGTCTTTTTATATGTTAATTTAAACAAACTCCTCCTAGAAAAGGTGAATGTGCAGCTATGAATGGTTTGTGAAATCGACTAAAGGAAAGGACAGATGTTCTCAAAGTAGTCTACTACTTACCGCAATCATTTGAGTTTTGCAGTGATTGTTTCCCAGTACAAACATTTGTGCTAAACTACCTGTGTACTTTATTGCCTAAGAATAAATACAATATTGCAATTTGTAGGGAACAGCATTCTTCTGTTGGGGGAAATCAGGGATCAGTTTAACCATCTTTTAAATGACAGGTGGAGTGCACTGCAAAGACGGCATTTTTTTAAAATGTTGTTTTGTTTTGATATTTTAGGTTATTCTGAATGATATGAAACATAAATGCATTTGTAAAGGTAACCTATACATGTGTAGGAGTAAGAAGCCAACAACATAAGGGGCTGAAAAATTTATAAAAATCTTGTAAAAACTCGATTTCTAAAGCATTGCTATTTACATTTATTCTGACATGGTTAGGTAGTTACTCTTTTTGACTATAATTTGCAACTTGAAAAATATATCGACTGAAGGGGTATTTTGTCCTTATTATTTCTTCTAATTTTATTAAGTCTGGTTAGGGTTTTTATTAAATAAATGGACTGTGCTGCTTTTTAAAGACATTGGCAGATGTACCAACATTTTGCAATGGGTTTGCTTCACAAAAGTGATGCAACCCAGTACAAAATGTTTATTTTTAATTTACCATCTAGCTCAAAATATGATTTGCGCTGGAACGTTGTCTAAAAGTAACGCAAAGCAGTGTTTTGCATCACTTTGCATCAAGGGAGCTTGCCATGGGCAGTACATGAACATTCACATGCAACCACCCATGGATTTTAATGTAAAACCCTATCTGCTAACAGTAGTAGACAGGTTTTTGCACCAAAAAATAATGCAATTTCGAGGAAGGTGTAAAAAAGGAGAATGCTTTTTTCTCCCCAAACCTTTACAGTGAAGCACACATCTAAAGTAGGAAAAGTTTTAAAGTTTGTCTAGGAAAAATATTTTGTTCTGGAAGGGTAGCCTTCCAGTAAAAAACCCATGCTAGACATAACAGAGGCACCTTTGCACTATGGTAGCATGTGTTTGACAGTAGGCAGCCTGATTGTGTGCCAGTTTCGGTCACTGTACAACCAGTAACTTAGTTACTCAGCCAATTAACATCTTCAAATCCTATTTTGCATGGAATCAAAACAGTTCCTACAAAAGAAACTCATAATTTTTACAATCCTAACATATACATGTTAAGGCAGAAATTCAAAGATTCTCTTTAACTCTATAGTCATAAAGAAAGATGTTCGGGTTTGCTGACCTTCTTACTGCAAAGGTATCAAACTACTTGGCACAGTGGCAAATCACACCTCCCAAACTATCCCTCATCAAGATTTTTGGTGCACACTCTTTTCTCTGCATTTTATTCCGCTCTTTAAATCAGTCAAAAGAAATAGTATCATGATATTTCAATATATCTTCTAAGAAGTTACCTTATTTTATAAGAGCATCCCTCTTCTGCTAAAATTATACGTCCCCATGCTGTGGGCACTGATTGCAAGGCCGTAATAGCCTTTAGCACAATGAGGCGCTAGTCACTCGCTCATCTAGCCATTATCTAAAAGAATATATTTCATAGTGCATATTAATATGGGAACAAAGCAACAAAAAAAACCTCTAAATTCCTGATACAAGCATTAAAATGCAATAACAGGCATTGATGCCTCAAGGTAATTTGCAAAAAACAATCAAATCAGTTTATATCCGATCTCAGTGCAGTGCATTATATCCTATCTCAGTGATAAGGATAAAAAGGCAATAGTGAAGTATTCTGGGTTTAGAGACTGACTCTAATTGCTTTTAGCAATATTTATAAAACCACAAACAATTTTCAGACACAAAAAGTCTAAATTAAATAGCTTCATGTAAATAAAACTTTTATTTTAATAAATAGTGAAAAGGTTATTTTCATGAAAATATTTGTATAAATACAGTATTATGCAGCTTTCCCTTTGAAATGTCTGTCCTTTCTGCTGCTAACATGAGATTCTGGTGAACAAAGTGTGTTTAAATGCAAAGTGTGTTTAAGCCTGCAGTACCACTGACTGTCTCCGGGGGCAGAGCTGAGCAAAAATATAAACACACTTGATGAAACACAGGTCCCCACAAGGCAATTTTTTTAAAAGTTGTAAAAATTTACACAGATGTTCCTGAAGCCATTTTTTATGATTTAGAAGACATTGCCTTGTGGGGACCTGGGTTCAGGTCCCCACAGTGCAATCAAGTCCCCACAGCGTGAGTGTGTTATCACACCCAAGTCCCCACAAGGATAGTAACACAAACCCACACACACACACACACACACACACCACACCACACCCCCCCCCCCCACTCCTGGGCACTTTTTATTGTACTGCTTGGGAGCAAATATTGATGCACCAAGTTTCTGATTAGCATGTCACTTATTGTTTACCCCCAATGGTGAGAGGATCTGCTTCCTGCTGCAAAGCAAGCCAGGGTGAGTGCTTTGTGCTTTGGCCTTGTTGGATAAAAATCCAACATGTGTGGCCTGTTTTGACACCCTGTCTGTTTGTAGGTTATGATCTTCCATGCACTTTTATGACAATTGACCTTTCATTTCAAGACCCTTGGGAGATGTGTTCCATGTGTGTGGCTTTGCTTCCCTGGTAGAGTGGTAGACTCTATAGGATCAGGGTAACACCAAAATGTACTCCTAACCTTAATAGAGGATTATTATTCTATCATCAGGCTGTGGAAAGCTGTTTGCCAGTGGCAACTGACTCAAATGAGCACAACCTTTTTTTTTTAAAAGAGGGTGTTTTTTGTTTTTGTTTAAACCATTCATGTAGATTGCAAAGTATTTGGTTTAAGATTGCCTTTGCAAAAGCAATGTGTTTTTCTCATTGAAATAAAATGTTCACTCCATTTTTCCTCTAATCAAACAATGCCAAATGTGTACAGAAGTTTTCTTTGCAAATGTGTCTTTTGTGACATAAAGTGTAACAAAGGTTAAAATTAACATGCAAATGTGGGAAAAGTGTAAAACTGTGTGCATTAAATGAAATATTGGGAAGGCATGGGGAGCGGGAAGACCTCCGAGAGTCCAGGAGTGGGAGGATGATTGGATTGGTGCCTGCATCGGGTGGTGTATCTCAGTCGGGGCTGCCCTAAGAAATGTGATAACGTGCGGGGCAATTGGAGTTCGTACAGAGGTACATGAGGAATCGTGAAGGGAAGTAGATAGGAGAAAGAGGGAGGATGGCTATCCAGGGGATCAAAGAAGATGCAGCTGCCAAATGAAGTCATGATCATGTTTATGAGAATTGTGTCCAGAATCAAGATACTGTGATGATGATGATGCTATACGCGACTTTCTTGCAGGAGTATGTTGATTGACACCGTTTTATACACTTGCTGTGCACTGAGCAATGGTTTAATAAAAATATATTTTTTAAACTGTTTAGATTTGCAAATGTAGAAAGTTTTTAATAGAACTTTGTGAAAGTTACGAGAAAAAAACTTCTGAACTTGCACAACCCTATATTTTACCTGTATTTTTGGAAGAGGTGTCTGCCGAACATTTGATTAAAGTCCATACAATTTTGTATAACAGTATCCTTTTACCTGTGTTTGAGTGTGATGCTTGATTGTACTTATATGTGTGTACGCTTTGAGCCTGTGAGTGATCTGAATAGGGACATCTGCGATGGCACTTTGCATGATATACAGAGTGGTGGTTTTCTACACCAGGGAGAAGGCGATTCTGGCTGCCATGTCCATTGAAGCAGCCTTGTGGTGTGTACCTCAGACACCCTATAGTAGTGTCAACATTGTATTTGTTCTTCGCAGCAATCGGCATTTATCACCGAGAAATGCCGTGGAACAATGCACCCAAAACTGGTTTAAGACCCCGTACCACACCATCCTGATATTTGCCCAGCAACCACTCAGTCACACTTGGAATGTGTACCATGTTCCAGTCCCAATACAACGTTTGATGCCTTTACTCTTTTGTTGAGCTGCAATCTGTCCAGCAACAGAGAGGCCCTGCTGAGTGAGTATATCTGGTCTTTGTCTCTGTTGCACACATCCTGGCCAGATGTGCGCCCCCCTCTGCTGCCGTTGGAAAGGCCAAACAGATCTAGCCTTCCCAGGTGGGGATGGCGATATGAGTTTTAAAAATGGCACACATTTTGAACTGGCTGCCTGACTGCGACCACTGTAGGAACTGGTTCTTCTTAGTGATTACCCTTATAATGCTTCTTGACTGAGCAAAAAATATCAGCTCAGAGAAGGCGTCTGATCAGGACTTTGTGTTGCTGTTCCCATTTTTCCTGGTCTATGCATTTATAACATATGTCCCTTCTCACCTACCCATTTTTAGTGTAGCATAATATAGGTTTTGGTATTACTTCTTTACTCTATGAAAACTTGTTGCCCGATGGACAATTCCTTACGCATCGCTTACTGATAGCCACACTGACGGACAGGTTGGGAGACATGACTACAGAACTGCAAACACACCTCACTGTACAGTATTTGCACGTCAAGGGGCACAGCAGGCATCTCATATGCTGGTTCGCCGGCTCGCTTAGGACCCAAGCGGCCGTAAGCCTGCATTCCCTCAGCCGAAAGTGGGAGCTGGACCTAGGGCGCCAACTTGTCGACAAAGAATGGGCTCAAATACTAGAGAGCCCAACACGCATACCCAGAAACATGTGGTTCAGGAAAATCCAGCTATATATTATACACAGGGCTTACCTCACACCTGCTAAGATCAATCAGTATTACAATGGGGCAGACATTAAGTGCCCGAGACACGCTGAACCGGGAGCTGAGCTAATACATATGTTATGGAGCTGCCCCCGGATTGGTACATATTGGAGTGTGATCACCAGAATATTACATACCTGCACAGGCCGTACAGTACCCTTTGAATGGCCGACATACTTGCTATATAAATTTAACAGAACACCAGCCACTAAGGTAATATCGAGGTTCCTAGACCTGGGATTGGTGGTAGCCAAGAGACTGCTAACTAAGCCCTGGAAAGCAGCAGAACCACCACACATGCAGGCATGGCGTCATTCTCTACTAGCGTGGGCCAAGGCAGAAAGCATCACCATTAGGCGCAAGGAAACATTGGGTCTGCGTCAGACCCCCATAGCAACACAGTGGGATGCTCTCCTGGGCGAGCTACAACAATGCGAGGGGGAGGGGCCCGAGAGATCTCCTGATGGAGGTGTGGAAATTTAGCTCGCAAACTGAACATTATCTGCGCCATCTTGCCCCTCCCCAGCACCACGCGCAACGAATGCACGGCCGCCATTTTAGGCACCCCGCTCTCTCCGCTCACTCTCGACCGCCAGCGTTTTCCCTTGGCGCTGCAAGCATCCCCCGCGCGCCGGCCACCCCCGCTCTCTCATACAGGCCATAAACCCTCTCCTTCTGCGCGACCCTGCTACGGAACCACTTCCAACCGACAACCCATACATGGTCATGCCTCTCCTTTGATAACCCCCTTCCTCTGCGCCCCATTGTCTGAACTGGTCCCAGGCCATCACCTAGCCCTGCGGATGCAGTTTACTGCCCCTACTGTAAGGGAAACACCCCACATCAAAGGGATTACAGTAGATCAAAGCCCCTACCCCCTGAGACCCGGCCAGTTGCACACACCCCGGGAATTAGCGGAATTCCCTGCTGCGCGATAGCCATCTCCCACTGCGGGTAGGGTGGGAACTTCTACTGTATCTATGTGTGGGATCGGATCTGAACCGGGGCTCCAGGGGATATTCCCCCGTACTTCAAAAGAATCTCAAGAATGTACTATGTGTAATAAAGCAATAAACCAGTGTATAAGAGACCAGGTCTCAGAGATGCGGTTAGAGCACCTCGTGACGATACCTTGCTGTCTGATCTGATGTGTTCTGCTCCGACGGAATAAAACCTTGTTTCCTGCCTTCCAGTCTCCGGCGCCTGCCTCTTTTATTGGTAAATTATCGAGTGGTATGAGAGGCGATTATCGCCGGGCAAATACTTGGAAGGTTATCGACTGAAACTGCCGCTACCATTTAACAATTGGCGCCCAACGTGGGGCCCATCAGCGACACGTGGATCCAGTGGGAGAGGTCCCGACGACAGAGTGAACGACTGCAACGATCGGGAGAGCTCCTGCCCAATAGACCCTCGTCTGGCAGCCGATCATCCGAACTTCACTGGTTCCGAGCAGACCTCTCTCGAGTGATCTACGGTCCTGACTGGGAACCATCAGGAGTGCCGCGGCAAATACGGAGAATAGAGGACGATCGGGCGCTGGAGGCGGAAGACGAGAAACTGTCCATGCGGTCCGGGTAAGGTCGTGAAACACGACAAAAGTGCGAAATAATTGATTGATTGTTTGAATACTAGTATTGCTCATTGATTGTTCTTTTTGAGATATTCGCTGTCTACAAACGGGGAGGAGTAGAAATACTCTCTCTCTCTCTCCCTTTGCAGATAGTGAAGGGTAGGTAACGCAGACTTTTGTCCCCATTGAAACCCGTCGTGCCTATCTTTATCTCCCCATTGATTGATTGTCCGAACATTGATTGTTTTGAAGAATAGTGCTTTTTGAGATATTCTCTGTTTGCAAATAACGTAGAATAGGAATATTCTGTCTAGTCTTTGCAAATAGTGAAGGGTAGGTAACGCAGACTTTTGTCCCCATTGAAACCCGTCGTGCCTATCTTTATCTCCCCATTGATTGATTGATTGATTGTCCGAACACTAGTTGTTCGATATTGGTTCTTTGGAGGTATTCTCTGCTTACAAATAACGAGGAATAGAGATATTCTGTCTAGTCTTTGCAAGCAGTGAAAAGATAGGTAGTGCTGACTTTTGTCCCCGTTGAAACCCGTCATGCCTATCTTCTCCCCACTGATTGGTAGTTGGTTCTGCCCGGACCGCTTATTAGAGGTGAACCACCCGGCTCCACTGGAAGGCACCCCTAATAAGGACATGTTCACTAAATATGGACTAGTCGCCGTGGCTTATAGCAAGCTGTGGCATAAATATACCAAGAAGGAGCCCGAAAGTCAGTGGCCACTGATGGGATCCTTCGACGACCATAAGATAGAAACGCTAGAAATAGCTCTGCGTAGCAATAAGACGACGCCTACTATGCTTGACAGTATCGGCATGTGGCGCAAAGAAGCAACGCAACGGAAAAAGAGGGAAGAAGTAAAAGCAGAAAAGGAATTACGAAAGGCAGCTCACCTTGCCGCTAAAAAGTTAGAAGAAGACATAAAAGAGAGAAGGGAAACTAAACTAAGACAGGAGCCCGAAACCTCAGGCCAGTACGCTGTTAGGACCCCTTCTTTGCTCTACCCTGTGTTGTCCTCCAAGCAGCAAACGAATGACGAATTACTGTTAGGTCCCCCGACCATTTACATGCCCCCTCCGTATGCACCCTCCCAATCAATAGTACAACACCCCCGAACACGAGCAAAAGCAGTACAAGGGCCTCGGCCCTCACGGCCTCCGCGCCGGCTGAGCCTCTTGTGCCGAACCCAACGTCGACTACAACGCTAGACGACCATGAGATAGGAAAGAAAGAGTCCACCAGAATGAATCGATTAGCTAAGGATGAACGAACAGGAATCGACAAGATAGTAAAGGCACTGGTAGGATCCTTTTTGACCTTACAAAAACTAAAATAACGCTAGGAGTTAGCCCTTTGTGGGACATATGAAACCAAGGGAAGGAGTCAAGCTCACGGTCGAGCCGACCACGAGGTAGCCCGACCCCATTACTCTCGCCACCTAAACATGTCTGCCCTACTGCCCACCCCGCCCAATAAGCACGACAAAATCCCGCACAAACGGAAGCCTGCTGACACCCACCATCGACGTCACCGAACTAGGGCTAGCTCGCGCACAATTGGGCTATGTTATTTTTCCGATTGCACAGTCACCTCCTGGTGCTCGTCATCTGACTACAAATATGTACAAACACTCCAACGAAGTAATGTAGTTATAACATTTTAATAACTTATAGGATATAACAAACACACCAACAGGGTAAACAGGTTAAAACACGTTTTAAAACCACTATTTACATGACGGTCTGCTGCAACCTCCATCCCAAAGCCTTAACGTCCACGTGACACCGTCCTCGCCTCTCCTTCCTCGAAATTGCAACATTGGCCTGTTTTGGGCGGTCCCTCTTAGTTGACTTTGGGCTATAAAAACCATGCAAAAATCCATTGACATCAGTGGCGAGCGATTGTGCGAATAGGCCGGAGGCTATACGGAGCGCCGAAGTTCTGGCAACACCAAGGCGGAGCCCGCCACGCTGTGCGGACCTTCCCGTTTTCTTTCTTCTTTCTTCAATTATGGCTGCTGCCCTGGCGGGGGGAGGCGACGCGGACGGACCTCCCCCACCTCCCCAGGTGGAGGCTTGCCAGGCACCCCAACCGTCTTTCACTCACCGGCCAGCTAAGCTGCACCTAGCCATCTTTTTCATCGGCCTGCTGAATTTCACCCTGGCACGCTGTGCGGGTCTTCCCAGTCACTTCTTCCTTCAATAACGGAGGGTGCCCTGGCGGGGGGAGGCGACGCGGACGGACCTCCCCCACCTCCCCAGGTGGAGGCTCGCCAGCAGATGAGGGCACCCCAAACCACACCTTTCACACGTCGGCCAGCTGGGTTGCGCCCTGCCACTTCATTCGCCGTTCGGCTGAGCCGGCACCCCTGCACGCGGCCGCCAGGCAACCACCCAAGGACAGGGTTCACCAGGACTGCCGCTAGCACCCGACGCGGGGAGTGGGCCCCCGCAGCCAAGTAAGTAGGGGCCCACTCCGATGATGATGTCCTCCGGACTGCTGTTGTCGCTGCAACTGATGCCACTCCGGTGGCAGCACCACCCGAACTGCTGCTGTTACTGCTGCTGGCTCCTCTCCGGTGACTGTACCGAAGAGCTGCTGCTACTGCTGCCCTTGAACTCCGGCGGTCGACCCCTCCGGTTCCAGGCCTGGCCCACCGTGAGACAATTCTGGACTCGAAAGCTTGTTTGCTAGGGCATGGGCCCCACCCTTGACAGAACGCTCCCCTCAGCCTTGCAGAATTGGTTGGAGTCATTTGACGTTCGACTCCTGCGGACTTCCGGTAAGGACAAAACCACCACCATTGCCCTTTTTGCCCCCGGGCGGCAGCCACCTTGCCTCCGCTTGATACAGTGAGACAGTAAAGCGTCGGCGGAAGAACCCGCCTGCTGCCCCGCCCTAAGAACAAACCGTGGCATTGCTACAAGGTTGCAGTGACGCAAAGTTGACGCTAACGAAAGTTCTCGAACTACCGAAAGGGATTCTGGTTCAACTGCTAATTCATGGAAAGACTTAGACTGTGCACTAGCCCGACCCCGCCCTAAGATGGCGCTGATGTAGGAGTGGCCTACAACTCCTTGTGGCGTTCCAGTCACGTGACCTTCGTGTTAAAAAGAGATATATATACATGTATGCGATGCTTCCACACATGGCGGTGGGGGAGAGGGGGGGGGAACCGATTTTTATGTTAATCCAGTGTTGCTCATGTTGCTCGACGCCTCTCACACTGTGGCCGGTCTATGGCGGCTGTAGGCCCGCATTTCCATACTGACATTGTTTTAAATAAAGGGCTTCTTAAAAAGGAATTACGAACTCAGTGTCATGACTAATCATCTAGGTTGTTGAAGGTTTTTCTTTTGAATAAATGATCGTTACTCCTAAGCGAAAGCATACGGATAATACAGACACAATTTGCCTAAAAATCTTTTTGTTTAACGGAATTTGTACCCATCACGCCTGCCCTTTTTCCAAGAATTGTCAAATCAATAATGAACTATAACTTAAGGTATATGTCGCATGCAAGGTATGGTATCCTGCACCATAATACACGACCAATTGAGAAATACATGCACGACCAGGGAACGCGAATTTAGGAGATGAATGAACTAGAGCATCTTTGCCTCAAACTAAAGAATAATGGGTCCGTGGTATTACCCAACCCTGCGGCTAGCCTGGTACATGGTAGGTAGAACCTTTCGTGTCTGCGCGCGCTGGGGTATTTTGAATACTGCACCTCCCCTCCCCTCTTATTTCCCCTCTATAGGTCACGACGAAGTTCCGACTGAAGAGTGGAGTGGACATGGACCGCACCAAGTTCAACATCAGGGAAAACATAGACAAACGTTGTGAGATAGTGTGTAAAATTACAGACCACCATTGAGAACATGAAAAACTGTATGATATGATTGTGCGTGTGTACTACGATTATACGATATGAATGTGTATGCATTTCATGTTCGGATCACTTGAAGAGAGCGTCATTGTATGATTGAAGTGTGCGTCCACCGATCAAAGGGAAGGAGAGGTCCCCGTGCTCGACGCAGCCCTGAGTCTCCGTCTTGACGCATGTACTGTCACACCCTATCCGGCATTTGTGTGTACGTGATCATCGAATTTATGTCTTTTCCCCGCTTGTGTTTTCTTACATGGAACAGACCCATGCTACTCCATGTTGTGTGTGCACCAAGTGACCTATTATCTCTCTCTCTCTCTCTCTCTCTCTCTCTCTCTCTCTCTCTCTCTCTCTCTCTCTCTCTCCCCCTCCCTCGCAAAAGGCTCTTTCTTGCCCTCTTTCTTCTTGAATAAATTAACGACATACACCTCTTTGGTAAGTGTATAATTGGCCTGAACACAGTGGTGTTCGAACAAATTGATAGAAACAAAAACGACCATACTTTACCACGTTACTACCTCTCCTTTTTACAAACATTAAGCCTAATCGGCTGAGAAGGAAAGGACAGGTAAGACGACTGATGTCTCCCAATCTGACCCACAACACGGGGACTATATGTCAGTGGTTTTTGTTCTTAACGGACACCATCTCCACCACCCAGAATTACCCCTGACCAATTGGCCCGGAATAAAATGTCTAAAGCACCCTGTTCTCCCAAAGATAACTCCAGCCCTATACTAGCCGTCTCAGAAGTATCCCGAATAAAACAGCTGATGGCCCCTGTTTTAAACTGATAAAGGGTCACCTACTGTATGAAAAGGATGCTCGTGAACGCATGACCATAGCACCTCGCACTTACAGGTATTACCAAACCTTGCATTATAGGGCGCAGAAACTGACACCTAGAAGGCCAGACGATGGACAGGGACACCCACAGAACCCTGCACCACAGCAGTAATTAATAGATTAGTAACACGCACCTTAACATCAGAGTTAATAGACACCAATCATATAGTAACAGATAAGAGCATTTCCGCAACTACTCGGTGGTTGGGAGAGAGAATGAAGTATGTAAATGTCTTCCCTGCCAAGATCTCTAAGACTTTCGTTTCTTATAACCTATTCAAGGATAACCTGCAGCCATCGGAAGAGAGGGGTCGGATGTGACGCACAGTCTGGCTGCGGATCATAAAACATCTATGACATCGACCAAGGGGGAAGCGACGAAGCAACAAGAGCGTGAGACGAGGCACCATTATCAGAACGATGAGCGCGAAGGGCTACATCGAGGCCCCTGCTCACTGACCAGCGTGCCTGAAGTCTTAACCCGTCGGGCCCGATTGATGGGCCCAGTGCTGAAAAGATTCTGCTCTCCTTGGTCCGCATTTTTGATCTGATCCCATGCCACCCCATTCTCTCTTCCTCTTTCATTTGGACTATGACTTTGACCTACTACCGAGGAACAAAAGGCCGGCACCCTGTCTCAAAAGTACCTGTGGTGAACTGTGTTAAGGAACAGGACTGTGATCAAAGAACAGTGAGTGGTCACACCCTGCCACGTGAAGAAATCGGATTTGAGCTGGACCTTAGTTCCACCGCCGGTGCTCAACAGTGCCAACGAAAGAAGAACAACAATGAGAGCTTACCAGTGATAGCTCTTTATAAACAAGGACACTGGAAAGAAGAACCCATGTCAAAGTTGAAAATCCTCTCCCAACCACCTTATTATATTAACTATCTTCTTATCAAGTTTTCATGATGTTGCATCAATCACTTCCGACTGTACACTGAGAAGTTAAGAAAATGTAACTTTGTATAGTAACATTCATACAACACCAGCCATGTACACAACTATACTGTAACTTTGAATGTACTTCCTCCTCGCCTGCTTCATCAAACTGTATGAGACAATGTACAAATGTGTCAGATTACTCCTGCCTACCCTAAAGACTCTGTATCTTTAAATGTGTGACGAACATTGACGATACTGTAACTGAAAGGCTAACAAAGGCGAATATTGGCCGGACAAGCTGGCGAGATATGTTAAAAGGGAGGACTGTGGAAATTTAGCTCGCAAACTGAACATTATCTGCGCCATCTTGCCCCTCCCCAGCACCACGCGCAACGAATGCACGGCCGCCATTTTAGGCACCCCGCTCTCTCCGCTCACTCTCGACCGCCAGCGTTTTCCCTTGGCGCTGCAAGCATCCCCCGCGCGCCGGCCACCCCCGCTCTCTCATACAGGCCATAAACCCTCTCCTTCTGCGCGACCCTGCTACGGAACCACTTCCAACCGACAACCCATACATGGTCATGCCTCTCCTTTGATAACCCCCTTCCTCTGCGCCCCATTGTCTGAACTGGTCCCAGGCCATCACCTAGCCCTGCGGATGCAGTTTACTGCCCCTACTGTAAGGGAAACACCCCACATCAAAGGGATTACAGTAGATCAAAGCCCCTACCCCCTGAGACCCGGCCAGTTGCACACACCCCGGGAATTAGCGGAATTCCCTGCTGCGCGATAGCCATCTCCCACTGCGGGTAGGGTGGGAACTTCTACTGTATCTATGTGTGGGATCGGATCTGAACCGGGGCTCCAGGGGATATTCCCCCGTACTTCAAAAGAATCTCAAGAATGTACTATGTGTAATAAAGCAATAAACCAGTGTATAAGAGACCAGGTCTCAGAGATGCGGTTAGAGCACCTCGTGACGATACCTTGCTGTCTGATCTGATGTGTTCTGCTCCGACGGAATAAAACCTTGTTTCCTGCCTTCCAGTCTCCGGCGCCTGCCTCTTTTATTGGTAAATTATCGAGTGGTATGAGAGGCGATTATCGCCGGGCAAATACTTGGAAGGTTATCGACTGAAACTGCCGCTACCATTTAACAGAGGGACAGACAGTCAGGAGGCATAAACCGGACAGGCTATTTGAGGACGGAGTGCGATATTCCATGGTCAACTATTTAACAAACATAAAATCACATAGGCACACACACCACAGACAAGGGACACCGAAAGACACACCAGTAACGCCATGATACGCGAACACATGCGGGAGAACCGGGCAAGATACTAAGGGCAAGGTCAAAGTTGTTGGTTCCTTTTGTTGTATCATTGTTCTTTTCTATTCTATGTTTAATATGCTAGAACTAAATGAACTCATGCAAGACAAAATGTCTATTGTGCCTACACCCAACTGTGCCTGACAGGCAGTCTCACACAGAGGGGCCGATTCCGATTCCGGCCGCAAAACGTACCGACCGACACGGACCCGGAACGGAGACCGACCGACACGGACCTGAGCCGTACGACCCGTGCAGTACGATGCAACGCGTGTGAATACAAACCGTACAACCCAGCCATAGGGAAAACAGTTACTCGCCCAGAAAACGGACGCGATTAGCACCGACCGACACGCACCAGGAATGAACCCGACCGTCACGTACCCACGATGACCGATCCGCGCAGTACGATGCAAAGCGCGTAAAACAAGACCGACTCGCACGGAGCCCAAGCCGCATGACCGACACGCACACCAAACAGGGACCTGAAGCAATAGAGAACTCCGCGACCGACGCGTATGAAACACAGAAGAAAGTCAGCGTGAAAGACCCGGAGAAGCCCGCACGAGCCAACATCAGCATCGGTCTTGGTCAGAAGAACGTCTCCTTCATGACCAGAATACCCAAAGGAAAAAATACAAACAAAGGACCAAACAAGCAAGGACAAAGTCAATAAATATTTTTTAAAAAATGTGAACAAAGACACACCCACAACTGCACCCATATAAAGGACACCAATCCCTACCATGATCCTTTGCAAATTGAATACAACAGCCAGCAGAGAACACCATCACACTGCAACCACAGACACACCCACAACTCACCCCTCACACAACTTCCAAACCATTAGCACCTCCCCAAAAGCACTCACACATACACCTAGCAAAACCGTCACCCACCACCCCCACCTGCACCCTCACACACACATCACCCACCACCACCATGCCCCCAAAGAAGAATCCAAAGTTCACAGATAGTGAGTTAGAAGTGCTGGTAGACGAGATCATCAGAGTAGAGCCACATTTGTTTGGCACATTGGTACTGCTGGGGCCCAATTTTCTTGTTTTCCATTTATCTCCAAGAACCCACTCTGGTCGATTGAACCTTTTTACTTGCCCAATAGCGTGGAGGGAGCAAACACATTTATCAGAGAATATCTTCCGCAATTTGACATAATTGAGGACTCGAAACTCAATCTCTATTTCTCTCGGGATTTTATTATCAACAAAAACATCTGCAGATACAAGCACCTTAGCACAAGGCACAACAGGTAAATAGGCACTAACACAAATGCTACTCTACGAAGAATCCGCATTCGGCTAAATATAAACAAAAGTACAACTTCTAAAAGCATCAGGTAGATAACTACCAAGCCAATGTCGATATTAGGAATCATTAAACAAAAGCATCTTTGTCCCTACTCTATGCTAGATGACATCCCTGCTTAACATTCCCTTAAGACCCAAGAAATCGTGAAAAATGTGTCAGAAGTGAAACTTCCTAAGAAGTCTTCACTTAGAGAGAGCTTGATCTAAAGCGCTCCTTCTAGCTCCTCGCCTACCTCTTCTCTGCTCAACCCACGGGGCGCTGTCCCTAATACAAAACCCCAAATCATAGAACACGCCCTCTGGAACACCTCCTCGACCAGGTCTTCTTCCAGTAATTTTCCATCCAGAGCTGTCCATCCTCCATCGTCCATCAGCTTGGCCTTGGGTCCCAGACACCGTCCGCACTAGGAGTTGCGATTGGCACATTCCAAAGTACTCCCATGTCTGGCTTCCCCCATAATTCAATTCTTAGACAAAGACCTTTTCTACTAACGAACCAACTGTCCTTGCACCTGCGGTGAGATCATGGGATGGAAAAATACTTCGCATCTTTAAACTTTACAATTTACTGCAGCCCAAAACCTCTACCGGAATAAATCATTACGGCCTACCGCATTCAGCTAACATAAGAAATAACAGGCCTTTCTTCTCAACGATATATGTGCATTCGGACCTCTACTCGGTTAAACACGCTATTAAATCACATTCTAAGCATTAGTGCTTTTACTTTCATATACATGAACAAGCGACCTACATGAGTAATTTTAATCATATTCACACGTTTAACCTAATACATTGCATTGAACGGAAACTAATCGTCATGCATTTTACTGAATATATTCACAATATGTGTTCACATCTCTAACACTTCTATGTTGCGATATAGCTAATACATTTCTTAATACATTTCGCACAACACATCTAAATATACATTGATTATATGCGGATGCCAACTAACAGTGAATATGATGCACCCCTACAATTTCAAAACCTTTAGGCGCTACATCAGTTCCCCCCTTTGATGACATATTCTCATTTCTCCTGAAATAAGAAGCTGATCTAAACGGTACTTGTTACCATTCTATTCTGTCGGATCCCTTCCATCCTTTTAAGATTCTGATACTGACGATCCTGCAATCTCGCCATTCTCTGCTCATTCGCTCTGAGGGCTCTTTCGACCCTATTCCCTCTGTACCATTTCCAGGCTCTTACGAATCCCCACAGACAGATCACACAAACCACAGCAATTATTATTGGCTTCAACACGGATCCAAGAAATCCCATTCCCAGGTTCGCAAACCAAGTCCTCACTCGACCAAATCCTTGACCAATCTTTTCCCACACATTCTCTTCTGTCAAATCTACTATTTCCTTATGGATTGTGGTAATGTTGTCTATGTATTTCTCCAGGTCCTTACTATTGTCTGGAATATACATGCAACATTCCTGGACCTTCAGCAATTTACAGACTCCGCCCTCTTTTGCCAATAATACATCTAACGCAAGTCGATTCTGCAAAACCATATTCCGTATCGATAACATTTCTCCATTCACCAACAGCAATGACCTCGCCGAATTCATTGACAATTCATCCACCGCAGTCGCCAATCTTCTTATTTTCACGTCATTCAGGACCACACCCAAACTAGGTATAGTCACTCCGAATATATCACCAATCACCGCTCCTGCACTTACAGCTCTACGCACCTTAGAATGACGTCCCGTCTCTAGTAGATCCAAATCTTCAGCATGATAAATCTTTGGGAAAATGATAGCCAAATAACACGTACCATACCAATTCGCAGGCAATTTCACATATGCATTCCTCCCACATACATAATACACAGTCGGAGTCACCTGTACCGGACCTTGCAAGAAGTTCTTAGCAGAGTCCTCCATGGTAAAGGTATGATCACACATTCTATGCCCCACTGGAACCTTCTCCTTAGGAGTTTGAGGACGGGCAACACACAATTTCCCCTTTTGTACTTCATCTAATGCAATCGGTCCATAACTTCCCTTAGATTTGTGCAATCTCTCCTCATCAGTCCAATCCACTGGACTATCTCCTGTATCTCGTGTCTGGGTCAGTTTTCTATACCTATCCTCTATCTGACCTATGAACTTCTTTTCCGTTTCGGACAACCAACATGTCAAATTATGTCTATGAGCATAAGCTGTATCTAGCTTCACAGTCGGTATGAAATACTTCCGAAGTCTATCCTCTGACTTGTAATAATCATACTTATTCAAATGCTTATATGCCGGAACTTCAGGAAGTACTGTATCATAATTTGAAAAGAAATACTCAAACTGTTTCCTTTCATAAAACAAACTAAGCAATAAGCTACAAGAAATCCCATATGTCAATGGGAGATGATGATATCTAATACCTTCGTCTACTGAAGCAGGCAACTGCATGCACACATAACAATCCTTCGCATCCATCGCATCAACATACTCATACAACAGCTTCGCATAAGCATTAAGTTTAAAATCAGCTCTAGACAAATCTATATGAAACATACGACTCTCCTCAAGCGTCCGAGCTCTCTGATCTCTAATAGTGACCCCTCCCTGTCCTAGAGTGGTAGGTGTGGGTGTTCCCTGAACCTCCCCCTCCTGTCTATGGGCCACCATGTATGAAGTTACTACTACTGCAAATATAACAGCTATCACTACCCCTAACAGTGTGCCTATCACTATTTTGGCTATACGGTGTGTATTTCCAGGTTCCGCCATCTTTGGAATGTTCTCAATGTTCAGTACAGTCTCTGCTGACACAAGTCTCTTTCTCATCCAGCAATTCAGTTCAGCTGCTCTCTTAAACCGGGGAAGCCTCTAACAAAGTTCAATTTCTCATCTCCTTGGATCAGGAAGACTTCCCTAGTTCTTCTTCGCCTTCCAACGGAAAATCCCTAAATTTATTCTTCTTCCTCTCGGGCCTAAGTTATTTTCTTTTCAAACCTTATCTACAGCAATTTTACAATCAGTCCAGAATAACTGCCGATCCCAACAGCTCCAGGACTCCCTGCAAAATTTCAAGTTTAAGGGTTGTCAGTTCTTGGGGAGCTGGTATGACTGCAAAGGTTGGGAAGTCCAGCGTTTCCAAAATCGGACCACGGATGATACTCAAAAATGGCGGATTCGGAATATTGATGGTCAGTACTCCTTCGATCTCCAATCCTGGAATCTTCAACAACACTTCCACTCTCGGGAACGGGAAACTGCTGACCAGTGTGATCAATCTCAACCTTCCCGTGTTCAGTAAACTTGGCATCAATCACTGTGTATGCCCACTCTGGTGAGGAGTACTTTTGGCACGGCACTCTTGTTCTCTTCGATCTTCTCAGAGCACCTTGGGGTCGATCTTCGTCACTTTGCTCTGCTTCTGATTCTTCGGAAACTGGGGCGAGATCTGTTCTTTGTGCCGATCTCAAGTTTACCCGTCTCTGACTCACGGGCCAAACCCTTTCTGCTTCTGTGGCACCTCCACTCTCCCTACTGGTACCCTGTGCACTGCTTCCTTCTTCAGCAGAATTCGACTCGGTACTGCCCACTGCAGCTCTTTCTTCTTCTTCCGAGTCCGTTCCAGTGTTACTTTCACGTTCCCTTTCGTCTTGGTTTAGTGCACAACCAGCTGCGTCAGCAACCCCTACAGCTTGACTTGCCTTCTCAGATGGCTCTGCCACCTCAGCTGGGTTCTCGTTCTCGAGAGGGGCTGTTTCTTCCAAGGGTGCTGGAACTCTACGGGTATGGGAGGCGTGTACCCAGTTCGGCAATCCTCCACACTTCACTGCTGTGTTCGTAACTAGAATGATTTGATATGGCCCACGCCACCGAGCATCCAGACAACTCTTCCTCACGTGTTTGCGCACCAATACCCAGTCCCCTGGGCACAAATCGTGGCACAGGTCACTTGCGGCTGGAACAGTTGCTGTCTGCACCTGCTGAGACACAGAACGGACCACGTCAGCCAGGCCTTTACAATAGTCCAAAGTCATATCATCAGTGATGTTAATCAAAGCAGTGGCAGGTTTTGCTGGCAAGCGCATCGCCCTTCCCATAAGAATTTCATGGGGTGACAATCCAGTCCTCCTATCAGGGGCACTACGGAGACTCATGAGAACTAAAGGTAATGCATCTGGCCACTTCAAAGATGTCGAAGAACATACTTTCGCCATTCGGGCTTTCAAAGTTCCATTAACTTGCTCCACAATCCCAGAAGCCTCTGGTCGGTAACTGCAGTGCAATCTTTGGTCTACATTCAAGGCAGCACAAAGCAGCTTCATGATTTCACTGTGAAAATGCGTTCCTCTATCTGATTCAAAAGAGGTCGGAAAACCGTACTTCGGGATTAGTTCTCTCAATAGTAACTTAGCTACGGTGAGTGTGTCACACCTACGTGTCGGGTAAGCCTCCACCCACCTGGAAAAGACACATACTATGACTAATATGTACCTCAACCCATTACACTTCGGCATTTCAATAAAATCCAACTGCATTCTATTAAAAGGTCCACCTGACCTACCTATGTGACTCAACGTTACAGCGGTCCTCTTTCCTACATTCATCTGTTGACATGTAACACACCTCTGGCACACAGCTTCAGCTACCGTCCGAATCTTCAGGTTGTACCACGTCTGGCGAAACACTTGCATCATTGCATCTCTGCCAAGATGTACAGCACCATGAACCAACCTCGCCATGGGATTCAACAAACATTCCGGTAACACAGCTCGTCCATCATTCGAAACCCATATAGCCACATCTCCCTTCTCACATCCAGCTCGTATCCAGCTATCCCGCTCCTGATCAGAGACTCCATCTTGCAGCTGCTTCAGTTCCTCCCATGAGTCTGCCATAGCTAACATCACATTGTAATCTGTTTTTTCTTCGCTTTCCACAACATGGTTCTCAGTAAAATTACATCCCAGTTCTGCACAAAATTGAGCAACTTCGTCTGCATAATTATTACCCAATGACACAAAATCGTTTCCTTTAGTGTGTGCAGAACATTTAACAGCAGCAACTGCATCTGGGCCTTGCAATGCTTCCAACAATTGTCGTACATAATCCCCATTTCTGATGGGTGAACCAGAAGATGTAATAAACCCTCTCTGGGACCATAGCTGTCCGAAATCATGAACTACACCAAACCCATATTGACTATCCGTGTAAATCGTTACACGGATCTTATCAGCGGCCAAACAGGCACGGGTCAAGGCAATAAGCTCAGCCACCTGTGCGGAGTGTACTCCTTCTAGACAAGCGGCTCCAACCACCCCTGTGATGGTACACACAGCAAACACTGCTCTCAGTCGACCAACACTGTCTCTTAAACATGAACCGTCCACAAAGAAAATCTCATCTGAAACTAGGAGCGGTTCATCGACAATGTCAGGTCTCGGTTTGGTGCATAGTTCCGTCACATCGAGACAATCATGGACCTCACAATCTTCATCATCTACATTTGGAATAGGCAACAATGTAGCAGGATTTAAAACAGAACACCTCTTCAGCGTCACATTGTCTGCAGCAAGGATGACTTGCTCATAACGAGTCAACCTATTATTTGTGAGGTGCTGTGTTTTAGTCCTAGTCATCAACAACTCAACAGAATGTGGCACATGAACAGTAAGCGGATGACCCATCACAATGCTCTCACATCTTTCGATACTGACACCTGTTGCAGCAACGGATCTGAGAAGCTACTGGATCTAAAGTAGCTGAAAAATAGGCAACTGGTCTACGGACACCTCCGTGACTCTGAGTCAACACTGCTAATGCGCAACCTTCCTTTTCACAACAGAATAAGGTGAATGCCTTGTTATATTCTGGCATTCCCAAATCTGGCGCGCTGCATAAAGCTTCTCTCAGCCTCAGAAATGACCTTAAGCAGTCATCGTCCCATGGTACCGGATCACTCTCATCCTTACGCGTCAGCCGCTGTAAAGGCTTCGCTTCAAAGGAAAAGTTTGGGATCCACTGGCGGCAATAGCCCACCATTCCCAGAAACATTCTGACTTCCCTCTGAGTCGAGGGAACTGGCATTCTCAGAATCGCATCAATGCGATCTGGAGACACCTTTCTCTTGCCTTTCTCAATTCGGTGCCCCAAATACTGTACCTCGGTCCTCACTCAAACAGTATTGCAGCTTGTTTGGAGACACCTTGTGACCATTCTCTCCCAGGTAATTCAACAGAGCAACGGTATCAATTCTGCAGGCGTCTTCCGTCTCCGACGCAACAAGCAGATCATCAATGTATTGCACTAACACAGAGTTTTGTGGCAACACAAGACCTTCAAGATTTTTCTTCAAGATCTGATTAAAAATAGATGGGCTCTCTGTATACCCCTGTGGGATACGATACCACGTTAACACACGATTTTCCAGCCGAAATGCAAAAAGAAATTGGCTTTCCTCATGTAGAGGAATCGAGAAAAAAGCTTGACACAAGTCAATCACTGTGAACCATTCAGCTTCACATGGGATCTGAAATAGGATCACAGATGGATTCGGTACCACTGGACAACATGGAACAACTATTTCGTTTATTTTTCGCAAATCCTACAGAATCCTAAATTTCCCACTTGGTTTCTGTAGTCCCATGATAGGCGAATTACATGGGCTACCCATAATCTCCATTAGTATTCCCTGCTTGATCATAGACTCAATCACAGGTTTAATCCCTGCAATAGTTTCAGGAGATAACTTATACTGGGGTGTCCTCGGAAACTCTACGTTTGGTTTAATCTGGATTTTCACTGGGTCTACTCCCTTGACTAAACCAATCTCCTCACCACTAAGGTCCCATACGTCAATAGACACTGAGTCCCTCAGATCAAGTGGAAGCTCCTCCACCGTCAATGCTGGGTACATTTCCACACACACACGCTGATTTGCAACCTTAAAGGTCGCGTCATCGTCTCTCGTCTGAACCTCCACTCCATGCTGTAGTCTTTTTCAATGTCGCCACATCAAACCTGTTCTAGGGTCTATTGGTCTTGGCCTTCCCTGCCCCTGAACATTCTGATTTCCCGCCTGATAATTTCCCTGTCTCCTTACCAACGCTCCCCCATTAGGCTGTCCCTGAGCGGTTTGCATCTGAACAAGCATCAAGTTATCTTTCAACTTCCTGTGCTTGGATTCAATCTCATCTGTGCAATATCGGGCGTACCGTAAAATCTCATCAACAGGCTTGTTCTGCCAACAAATCAAATGCTGTTGTATCATGAGACTAACCCCTGGCCTCAATCCCAACACAAACTTTGAAACAAACTGTCCCATATCTTTCGTGTCCAACGCATCTAGGCCACTGTACTGCTTAAAAGCCTGCAAGAGTCTCTCATAGAATTCATGTACCGTCTCCTTAGGTTCCTGCACTGTTCTGTCTATCTTCACCCAATCGATGTCTTGTGGTGAGACTTTCGACTTCATCCAAGTAATCACTTGCTCGTACTTCCTCATCATTAGCGGTGACGGACCATTCGTGATCGCGTTCCTTTCAGGCTCGTAAGTCGGCCACTCAACGGCAATCTTGCATGCTGCCCACAAATCTTCCGGAACCACAATATCAAACAAGGTATTCAGATCGATCCACAATACCTTCGAGATCTTTACAAAGCGGTCAACCTGCTTATATCACTCTGCGGGCTTCTCCCTAAGCCGGGGAAAATCATTGGTAAACGCCGCCAAATCACCCCTGCTCCAGGGTACATGCACATATCCTCCATTCTGCACTTCCCGTAAAGGCAAATTTCTTATCTCCGACACCCCTCCACCCGGAGGTGGGGTCTCTCCCTTCGTTCTCCTAGAGCTTTTCTTCTTGGACCATCTTTCTTCCCATTTATCAAGCATCATCCATGCACGCATGGCTGTGATCAGATCTCTGATATGGGTCCTCAGTCCGGTAACCCTTTTCTCCTCCAATTCCTGGTCACTGTACTGCAACCTATGATTTCCTTGCAATGTTTTAGTCTTGGACAGATCCACCTCATATCGCTTAGCCAATTCTGACAATTTCTCATGTGCAACTCGTGCTTTCCGAGTCACATCCTTCGCCACGAAGAGTAATTCATCTGGTCCATATATTAATACTCTCTCAAGGGGTAAGTTTCCACCTATTATTTCATCCACTTCCGCCTTTAACCTTACTACATCTATCATCCCCCCTTTCAGGGCTCCTCTCAGCACTTCTCGGCAGACTACCCCTTCTCTATCGCTGTCCTCGCATTCTTGCTCCTGCGACCTACTCTCTTCTGGTATACCCATTGGAGCGGACCGATTCATGAAAATGACCCGCTCTCTCTCTGCTGTCATCACTCTTGGGCTTTGGTTTCTCACTGGTGGTACCCATGATCGTAAATCTGATCTCGACTCCATCAGAGACCTTGGCCTCTCTGGTCTCTGTTCTCCTTGTCCCCTAGATGAGTCTGACATGGCTGGCAATGGTGTACTCCATTCTATAGGGTCCGGAGTCCGAGCCATTCCACCCACTAGGCCACTTCCTGCGACCTCTCTCCTTACCCCCTCGGCTGTCTGCTCTGGGTTCGCAACCTCCTCTGAATCTGGGTGGTAAATCAAAACAATAGGTCCAATAGTGACCGGTACCTTTAGAGCATCCGGTAACCCCACATCTCTCTCGACCTTTACGCTAGCCACAGACTGGCTCATTGTACTCTCTGTTCCTATCGAGATCCTTCCTTCTACTCTCGTCTCTGGTTGGATTGTTACTCCTCTAGTCTCTTCTATCCGAACCAACGTCTCTTCTGGGACCTCTGGGTTATACGGAGGTGGTCTCTCTGATAACAACCTCTCCAATCGGCTATCATCGGTATCACTATCATCCTCATCTTCTGACTTTACGTTCTTTATCCCCTCCGAAGTGATCAATAAGGGATACAGTTTATCTCCCTCTATTGCCTGTACTCTCCATATTTTCTCCACTGCATCCCATCTGGCATCCTGGAAAGCCCTGATCGACTTTTTCACCCTTTCCTGATTTCTTCCTCTTTCTCTATCATGCGCTGCTCTAATCCACGCATGTAGTGCTTCAAATTGTGTTGGTCTGGGCAAAGGTCGTAAGGACGCCATCACAGACTTCAACTGGTACAACACTGCTAACCTGAATGAGCCATACCTCAGGAATGCTAATTCTCCTTCATTTTGAGTCATTTTATGCCAATTCTCAATCCAAATTATCGTATACAATCCCACATTCCTTGCCATGTAATGTGCTGGAGTATCCTCAGGAGGAGCTTCTTCTCCTCCTCGAGAAACTACATGTTTGTCACCTCTACACAGTTCTCGAAAAACCTTAAAACACTTCATGTTTGACAAAATTCGATCCCACACTCTGTTTACCTCCTGATGTCGAACCCTCCAATAACAGCGCGACTAACACCAACCAGCCTATCACAGCGACACTCTCTGACGTCACCTTCCTTTGTTCGCAGCAGTTACCTTTCCTTACGCTTTACGTGTCACGCCTGCACTCGTCCCATTCATACACTTAAATAACCGTTTGTCCCAAACAAGTTACTTCTCTGGCTGTCCGTCCACAGCCCTGACTGTTCGTCCACAGTCTCTCGAAATTGTTGACCTCGGTTGGCAACTGTCTGTCCCCATCCGGCCAGACAGATCGCCTCTTGATAGGTTACAAATACCCAACTCCACACACAGCAACCCACCACCAGCGTCGAGCTGTCAGGCACTCACACATTCGCTCCCCCTATCCAGGTGATTGATGGTACCTCACGATCTCCTTTGGGTGGTCAACAAAATCTACCACGGGTGTCTTCCACACCACAATTCCCGGGCTGCGCGCATTCACAGCCTGATCCTACAATCACTCAACATTCACTCCAACTCCTTAAGACATCACACAACGAATCAACACCGCAATCTACAACATCTCATCCTATTCATACTCACTCCATGAACTGCTGCTTCCTGCCGCACTGCTACTCGCCGTCAATCATCCGCCGTCGTCTGCTGCTCACCGTCTGATGATTCACCATCACTTATCGTCTATGGGTCTCAAGGATCACTTATCCTATTCTAATCGTCCCTCGCTATCGGAAGTAACCATCCGACTCTGCTACCAACTGCTGGGGCCCAATTTTCTTGTTTTCCATTTATCTCCAAGAACCCACTCTGGTCGATTGAACCTTTTTACTTGCCCAATAGCGTGGAGGGAGCAAACACAATTATCAGAGAATATCTTCCGCAATTTGACAAAATTGAGGACTCGAAACTCAGTCTCTATTTCTCTCGGGATTTTATTATCAACAAAAACATCTGCAGATACAAGCACCTTAGCACAAGGCACAACAGGTAAATAGGCACTAACACAAATGCTACTCTACGAAGAATCCGCATTCGGCTAAATATAAACAAAAGTACAACTTCTAAAAGCATGAGGTAGATAACTACCAAGCCAATGTCGATATTAGGAATCATTAAACAAAAGCATCTCTGTCCCTACTCTATGCTAGATGACATCCCTGCTTAACATTCCCTTAAGACCCAAGAAATCGTGAAAAAGGTGTCAGAAGTGAAACTTCCTAAGAAGTCTTCACTTAGAGAGAGCTTGATCTAAAGCGCTCCTTCTAGCTCCTCGCCTACCTCTTCTCTGCTCAACCCACGGGGCGCTGTCCCTAATACAAAACCCCAAATCATAGAACACGCCCTCCGGAACACCTCCTCGACCAGGTCTTCTTCCAGTAATTTTCCATCCAGAGCTGTCCATCCTCCATCGTCCATCAGCTTGGCCTTGGGTCCCAGACACCGTCCGCACTAGGAGTTGCGATTGGCACATTCCAAAGTACTCCCATGTCTGGCTTCCCCCATAATTCAATTCTTAGACAAAGACCTTTTCTACTAACGAACCAACTGTCCTTGCACCTGCGGTGAGATCATGGGATGGAAAAATACTTCGCATCTTTAAACTTTACAATTTACTGCAGCCCAAAACCACCACCGGAATAAATCATTACGGCCTACCGCATTCAGCTAACATAAGAAATAACAGGCCTTTCTTCTCAACGATATATGTGCATTCGGGCCTCTACTCGGTTAAACACGCTATTAAATCACATTCTAAGCATTAGTGCTTTTACTTTCATATACATGAACAAGCGACTTACATGAGTAATTTTAATAATGTCACACGTTTAACCTAATACATTACATTGAACGGAAACTAATCGTCATGCATTTTACTGAATATATTCACAATATGTGTTCACATCTCTAACACTTCTATGTTGCGATATAGCTAATACATTTCTTAATACATTTCGCACGACACATCTAAATATACATTGATTATATGCGGATGCCAACTAACAGTGAACATGATGCACCCCTACAATTTCAAAACCTTTAGGCGCTACATCAGTACAAAGGACCCCCATGTCACAGAAGACAAAGATGTGGGCGAGGATTGTGGACAAGGTGAACGCACAAGCACCAACGTTGCACACAAAGGATGATATCCAGAACAGGTGGTATGACGTGCGCAGGAGGGTCAAGAAACTCATCGAGAAAGATCACGCCTTGAGTCAGCGCACTGGTGGTGGCCCTCCTGCCAAACCAATATACTTCAGGTCCTGGGAGAAGAAGGTGCGGGACATCCTACCACCAGAGAGCATCCATGGTCTAGCAGACATACCAGAGCCGGGTGAGTACACAAACAACATACTCAATATTGTGTGGCAGGGGGTCAGTGAGAACATGCACCGTTAGCAAAGCCACAGCAACCACATATATGTGCATTCGGGCCTCTACTCGGTTAAACACGCTATTAAATCACATTCTAAGCATTAGTGCTTTTACTTTCATATACATGAACAAGCGACCTAAATGAGTAATTTTAATCATGTCACATGTTTAACCTAATACATTGCATTGAACGGAAACTAATCGTCATGCATTTTACTGAATACATTCACAATATGTGTTCACATCTCTAACACTTCTATGTTGCGATATAGCTAATACATTTTTTTTTTTTTTTTTTTTTGAAACCGTTTATTGCAATCTCAAATATATACAAGTATGGGCCTACAACCTTCCGGCCGGCCGCTAGAATGAAAGGAGCATACGATATACATGCAATAAGGCACTTGGCGTTGCAAAAAAGGTAAATCAGTAGGTATCCACGGTGTGGGCCACATGACTCTAAGCCCACAATACGGTTTCTTTTTATACAAACAACAGAAAAACACACACCCGCAAGGCAACCCGCGATCGAAAGTAACAGCACGTGCTCCTCAAATGGGGAACCCCAACCATCCACAGGAACCTAAAGAGGGGAAGGGGAACAAATCAAGGACCGGGGGAACCCTGTGCCCGGGGCCGGGGGTCAACTAGGGGGACGGGGCTGGTGAGGCAGCAGGCAGCAGTGGCGGCTCGCAGATACCCCCGCGGTAGGCGTTCCAGGGGCCCCATACTTTCACCCACGCCCCAGGCTTACCCCTCGCCACATACACCACCTTTTCTCGGAACATGCACCAATCCATGTGCTCTTTCCAGGCCGACACCGCCGGGAGCCTCTGGGATCCCCACAATTGAGCAATGTCACGCTTAGCTATCATATATCCCAGAGTCACCCATCGCGTCTGCGGAACCGAGTAATCAGTTGGTTCCCACACATTCAGCAAGCATCTCCTCGCCTCAGGCAACAACGCGACATGCGTGACCACTCGCAGGACCTCATGCACACCGCGCCAGAATCGCTCAACCCTCGGGCATTCCCACAGAATATGCAAAAAGGTCGCCAAAGCACCACACCCACGCCTACACAACCCATCCTCAGCATAACCCATACGCAGAAGCCGTGGCCCCGTCATGTAAACCCGGTGGAGTATCTTAAGCTGGACGAAACGAAGGCGAGCCGGTATGGCCACCTCCTTCGGAGAGGCCACCGCTGAAACCCAGTCCTCGTCGTCCAACTCCAGCCCGTCGGCAACCCAAGCCTCGCGGAGGCCAGTCAGCAAGCCCGAGCGGTCATTGATCAGTTTCTTGTAAATGAGGGAGATCGTGCTGTCCGGAACGTGGCCATCTAGCACTCTATCCTCCAGGGGGGAGGACTCCGGGATGGAGGCGACGTCTGGAAAGACGGAGCCCAGTGCGTGACGGACCTGCAAGTACCGAAAGTATTCACTGCCATGCAGTTGAAACTCCGTCTGCAATGTCTCGAATGTTTTAAATCCCCCCCTCGTCCAGAGATCCCCACTGTACTGATGCCTATCGTGTCCCACCTCTCAAAGCCCTTCGAGGTCCACAGGGAGCCCAACCTCTCAGGCGCATACAACGGTGACGCCCGGGTCAAACGGTCCTTCCATCCCATAGCTGCATTAGCCGCGTGCCATACTTGCACCATGACACGCGTAGGTCCCGTCAAGCGGGGATCAGGCGCGCCAGAATAGAGCGCTCGATTGTAGTCGCCACCGGGCAGAAGCATCTTGTCCATTGCAAATGCCGGGTTTAAGGCGGGCCCATAAAGGCCGTGATTAATTGCAGCTAACTGGGAGGCCCAGTAATACCGCTTAATATCCGGGAGGGCAATCCCCCCATCGTACCACGGGAGCGTCAACTTCGCCAGGGCTATACGCGGCCTCCCGTCCCAGAACAAGCGGCGCTGTAGACTCTCCACCTCACGAAAGTAGCGCGCCGGGACTAGGTCCATAGTGTTCTGGAGAGCGTACAGGAAGCGTGGCAACGACATCATCTTGAACAATGCCGCCCGGCCGAGCGGCGAAAGCGGCAGGCGCCTCCAGCGCGCGACGTCCTCCTTCAAGCGCTGGAGGGGGGGCAGCAAATTCCGCTCGTAGCGGGCCTCCGGGTCGAGTGTAATATAGACACCCAGGTACCGAAACCCCTGAGAGGCAATCTGGATCGGACAGCCCCGTGGAAGGACGGGAGCCTCCCCGGAAAGCACATAGACACATGATTTAGCCCAGTTGATGACAAGACCTGAGTTACGGCTGAAGGAGCGCAGAACATCAACTAGGACAATCAGTGATTTGCGCGGGGAGGCGAGGTACAAAAGGATATCGTCAGCGTAGAGGGACACGCGGTCCTCATACTCGGGGGTCCAACGGAGACCACGGATGGAAGGGTGCCACCGCAGCCACTCCGCCAGGGGTTCCAAGGCCAGTGCAAACAAGAGCGGCGACAAGGGGCAACCCTGTCGCGTGCCCCGTCCCAGCGCGAATGGGGCCGAGACTCGTCCATTCACCACCACCTGCGCCAATGGGCCCGAATACAACAATTTGACCCAGCTGATGAATCCCGGTCCAAATCCAAACTTCGCCAGCATCGCCCAGATGTATGGCCATTCGAGCGTGTCAAACGCCATGGTGGCGTCCAAGGACGCCAAGATGGCCGGCTCCCGCACAAACGGAACACGCGCGAGCACCCCGTGCAAGCGCCGCAGATTAAGAGCCGTGTTGCGATGGGGAATAAAGCCGGACTGGTCTTGGTGGACCAAGTCGCCCACCACGCCGACCAGCCGGTTGGCAAGCACCTTGGCGATGATTTTGGGCTCTGCATTTAAGAGCGAGATAGGCCGATAGGATGTAACCCGGTCTCGGGGTCTCCCCTCCTTGTGGAGCACCACGATTGTAGCCAGACGCTGGTTCGGCGGGAGGGAGCCCTGCGAGTGGGCCGCAAGGAACATCGCGCGGAGGTGGGGTGCCAGTACATCCGGTCGCAGCTTGTACAACTCGATAGGGATGCCGTTCGGGCCCATGGCCTTGCCGGATGCGACCGAGCGTATGGCGAGGGCAATTTCGTCGGAGGTGGGGGCGGCATCCAGCGACTCCCTGTCCTCCACCGAAAGGGAGGGCAAGGCGATATCTCTAAGCAGGGCATGAGACTCCTCCTCTGAGCAGGGAGAGACCGGGGAATAGACCTCGCGGAAATAATTCGCGAAGCAAGAGACAATGTCTTCGGGCTCGGTAACACATACACCATCCATCCTCTCAATCAGCGGAACCACACGACTCGCCCTCTCCTTTTTGTCCAACCACGCAATCAGTTTACCAGCCTTATCACCCACGTCATACAGTCGCCCCTGTTGCTCTCTACTGAGGCCCCTGGCCGCCTCCGTGACGAGGGCCCTGTAGGCCGCCTGCTTAAGGTGTAAAACATGTAGTGCGGCATCCGTTACCCCACTCCCCAGTTCACCCTCTAATTCAGTGATTTCGGCCTCCACCCGGGTCACCTCCTCCCGCTCACGCCCCCGGGCGTGAGAGATAAAGGAGAGGGCCTCCCCTCTAAGAACTGTCTTGAAGGCCTCCCACAGGGAAATAGCCGAAGGGACAGACCCCACATTTTCCTCAAAATACCGCTGCAAGGATTTAATTAAGTCAGCACGAATAGTGGGATCGCGCAGGTACCAGGCATTGATCGGAGCTACCCTGCCCTCCCCCCTCGGGAAGACATCAAAGTGCAACAGGAGCGGGGAGTGATCTGAAATACCCCGCGCCAAATGGCGCACCTCTCCTACTCTCCCAGCATATGCCGCAGGGACAAGGATATGATCAAGCCGCTAGAGGCTACCATGGGCACCCGAATGGAAGGTGTACTGCAGCTGCGTGGGGTGTTTTAAACGCCAGCAGTCCACCAACCCCAATGTGTCGAGGAGGCCGGACAGCCACGCCTGTGCCCGGGGGAGGTCCCTAGGGGGGTAACGATCCATGGTCCCAGAAGCCACCGCATTGAAGTCCCCCCCAACCACCAGAAGCCCCCCCGGAAGGTCGAGGAGGAGGCGCCCCAGGTCCGCAAAAGTGGTAGACTGTAGCCCCGGTGGGACGTACACTGATACAAAGACAACAACTTTACCCTCCATTCTCCCCACCAAGACCGTGTAGCGTCCTCTCTCATCATGGCGCACCTCGTCTATTTCCAGCGGGAGCGAGTTCCTAACCATGATGCCCACCCCCCGCGAGCCCGACATGAAGCCCGAGTGGGCCACCAAACGATATCCACGCCGATTCATGGCACAAAAAGAATTACCAATAAGGTGTGTCTCCTGCAGAAAGACCACATCTGGCGAAATTCGTTTCAGATACTGCAGGACCACTCCTCGCTTAATCCTATCCCCCAGTCCATTAACGTTCCAAGACAACAAAGTCAGGTCCCTACCCCCCATCCCATACGGAAGCCATCATTCGTCCCCCCGAGAGCACCTCAAAAACACCAATACAATAAAGGGTTTGCCTTGCGGTAAAAACAAACAACATCCCACCCCAACCCACCCGTCCCAACAAAACTCCCCCCTCCCTGCACCCCTGCATGAGCCCAGACAGCCCCCCCAAAGTGCAGTGTGCCTGTCGCCCCATAGAAAATAAGACTAACTAAACCCCCAGAGGAGGAGGGAGAGCCTCCAAGAGACCCCGTATGACCTCCACAGGAGGGGAACTTACACGAGCAGTCCATGGTGACGATAGTATTGTCCAGAGCGAGGTCTACTATTGGTCCCTCAGGCCTGATCCGGCGAGCCCTCCCCGCCAACCGCGCCCCCCCCACCCCCCTGGTCCCGATCCCCGGGCAAAGTGTCCAACCAGTCCCCGGCCGCCTCGGGACGATCAAAAAAGTGCGTGCGGCCATCCACCTCCACCCTCAACTTAGCTGGAAAAAGCATCGCATACTTGAGGTTCAGGTCCCGTAGGCGACGCTTGACTCCGAGAAAACTCAGTCTCTGCTTCTGGACCGCCGGAGTAAAGTCAGGATAGAAATTTACATCCATATTGTCAAGTTTGACCGGTCCTTGTAGCCTAGAGGTCTGCAGGATAGCGTCTCTGTCCCGAAAGTTAAAAATCCGGGCAATGAGAGGCCTCGGAGGGGCTCCGGCCTTAGGTCTTCCCCCAGGGACTCTGTGGGCGCGTTCCACCGCAAAAAGTTTACTCAACCCCCGGGGCTGAAGATGGGTGAGAATCAAGTCCTCCACAAACAGATCCGCCGACTCCTCCTCACGTCCCTCCGGCACCCCGATAATACGGACATTGTTCCTCCGGGCCCGACCCTCGGAATCCTCCAGTCGACGATCCATCAGGGCGCTCGCCTGGCCAAGCCGGCGTACCTCCTTTTGGAGGGCCGCCACGTCCGTTGTGAGGCCCGTGGTAGTGTGGGCCAAGGAATCGACCCGGTCATTCGTCTTGGACAGGTCTGCCCTCACCAGGCCCACATCCACGAGGACCGAGTCAATCTTCTGCGCCAGTGTGTCAAAGCGCTGGTCAACCGAGGCCTTCATCTCGGCGATGGCGCCCATGACATCTCGGAGGGTCAGATCCACGGGCGGAGCAGGAGCATCAGTCAGGCCCGCAGGGGACCCACGCGGCGCCTCTGGCGATCCCTTCGGGAGGGTGTACCGGTCCATGTTGTTGGACTGATGGGTTGCGACACGGCGGGTCGATTTCACCTTCGCCCGGTCGCCATCTTGCTTTGTGGGCATGGTGGCAGCACCCAAATCGTGCCAATCGCCTCAAAAAGGGCCGACAAGCCAGTTCACAGGCTCCTGGGGGGGGGGGGCGACCACAGCTCCGCAGGACGGATTACAGCCGGCGGGCCGGCAGGGCACCCCAACGAGACCACACCACCGCACACCGCCCCGCAGCCCAGCCTCGCCTAGACAGCAAGGAGGGCGCAAAAGCGAAAGTGAAAGTGCGGGGCACGCGGGTCGCCCAGCCTCGCCCGCCGCTGTTGTTCACTTTGTCTCCGGATCGCCCCACAACTCCAATCCGGGGGGCCGGCGTGGAGAAGGCCGCGAACCTCAATCGGCGCTCCCGCCGGTGTCCGAGGTCCAATTTGAAAACGGAAAACGGTTGTCACCTCAGCTCGGGCTCACAAACACAGTCCCCTCATCTAGGACAGGATATGGTCAGGATTTATTCAGGAGGTCGCGGAGGTCCTCGGGAGCCTCGCACCTACGCGGCCATCTTGGTTGCGCGCTAGGCTCCTCCCCCGCTAATACATTTCTTAATACATTTCGCACGACACATCTAAATATACATTGATTATATGCGGATGCCAACTAACAGTGAATATGATGCACCCCTACAATTTCAAAACCTTTAGGCGCTACATCAGTACAAAGGACCCCCATGTCACAGAAGACAAAGATGTGGGCGAGGATTGTGGACAAGGTGAACGCACAAGCACCAACGTTGCACACAAAGGATGATATCCAGAACAGGTGGTATGACGTGCGCAGGAGGGTCAAGAAACTCATCGAGAAAGATCACGCCTTGAGTCAGCGCACTGGTGGTGGCCCTCCTGCCAAACCAATATACTTCAGGTCCTGGGAGGAGAAGGTGCGGGACATCCTACCACCAGAGAGCGTCCATGGTCTAGCAGACATACCAGAGCCGGGTGAGTACACAAACAACATACTCAATATTGTGTGGCAGGGGGACAGTGAGAATATGCACCGTTAGCAAAGCCACAGCAACCAACAGATAATCATCCCAAGATGTGTATGCCAGTCAGACAGACACAATACCTGCCATCACATAGTGACTTGTAACTGTGTCATGACATGTACAAACCTACCAACTAATGGAGCAAGGCAGTGGCACAAAGCCAAATAAACACTGTCAGACAGTGTCCCAACACAACCACACTACCTCACAGTGCAGCTGACTGACAGGAATGAATAGTGGGTAGGCAGGTGAAGTGAGTGTATCCTTAAACATGATGGGGTTTGTAGTCACAGACAATGCTCACCCTCCCAATAGGCCCATCAAGACCTCTCTGAACCCTGCACACATCACAGAGAGTGGAAAATGACTGACAAGATGTCTGACACTGGCCTCTGTGGTGGGTGGGAGCACAAGGCCCTGCTGGGAACTGGGCACCAACAAACAACAGGACTGCACAGTCAGCCATCTTGCCATTGCTGTCACACTCCCTCACAGGGAAGCAGAGTCCAAAGGAAGGAAGTATGGGCATGCTGGGAAGGGGGGTGTTGCCAAAAGCATGATGGGAGTTGAAGTCACAGACAATCCCCACCCACATGGCCCAGCAAGCTCACACTGAACCATGCTCACCTCACAGGGAGTGGAAATGGACTGGGAAGATTTCTGACACTGGGCTCTGTTGTGGGGGGGGGGGGGAGCACAAGGCCCTGCTGGGAACTGGACACCAACAAACAACAGGACTGCACTGTCAGCCATCTTGCCATTGCTGTCACACTCTTTCACAGGGAAGCAGAGTCCAAAGGAAGGAAGTATGGGCATGCTGGGAAGGGGGGTGTAGCCAAAAGCATGATGGGAGTTGCAGTCACAGACAATCCCCACCCACATGGCCCAGCAAGCTCACACTGAACCATGCTCACCTCACAGGGAGTGGAAATGGACTGGGAATATGTCTGACACTGGGCTCTGTTGTGGGGGGGAGCACAAGGCCCTGCTGGGAACTGGGCACCAACAAACAACAGGACTGCACTGTCAGACATCTTGCCATTGCTGTCACACTCCCTCACAGGGAAGCAGAGTCCAAAGGAAGGATATATGGGCATTGAAATGCGTCATGGTGGCTGGACAATGTGCCCAAACAACATCAATCCCTGTCCGTGACAACCTTGGACAAAGCAGTGCACATGCACGCATCCTGACATACAGTAGCAAATGTCATGTGTGTGAACCATTGATGACAGTAGAAACATAACTTACATTGTGTGTCCCTTCAAAACACAGGTGATGCCCGGGACACAGCAGCCAATGAAGAGGAGCCCCTGTACCAGACTCCGGAAGACCCTCAGCTCTCTGGTGTGGATCTGTCACTGTCCTCTTTGGATGACGAAGACCAACCTGGCACCTCCGGTGTGAGTCAGGATGCAGCCCCAGCAGTACAAACATCTGCACCCCCTGTACCCACGCCACCAACATCTGGCAACAGACAGGGCACCCCCGCCAACTAGACAGACCAAGGACACAGAATAACAACAATACAGGGACACAGGCCCCCACGGAAGCTACGGACAACACCACCAGTAACAACACACGAGGGGGCCTAGTGTCACCTGTCGTGCTGCCGCAGGTCTCGCCCGTGTGGCTAGGGGTGGTGGGAGGGTTGGAAGGCAGAGGTCGCGGATTGCAGAGGGGCCTGGACTGCATGATGACCCCCAACTTGCACGCATCATAGATGCATACCAGGATAGCACCGGAGGATTCGGCCAGGTAGTGGGGATCCTCAAGGACATTCAACAGGAGCAGGCTGCCCATCATGCTCGCATGGAGGCAAAGTGGGATGCACTGACTGCGGTGCATAGGGACATACTAAGATGCCTCTGCCAGATAAGCACCTACATGTCCACACACCACTGTGTGCCCACAACATCGGTTGACGCCAGATCTGCCAGTGCCACAGGGAGGGAAGATGACTCTGACGGAGAGTCCTCTGCACCGCAGACGCCTGCACCTGAGGATCCCCCCCGAAGAAGAAGAGGGTCATCTGAAGAAGGAAAAGTGAGACGCAGATGGCCATGCACATCCCCCAGGGCCTCAAAACCTGTTCTGGAAAATGTCCTTTGTGCGCAAAACGTTCACCTTGTCGTATCTAACCAAACTCGCCTACATGACATGGAGGGTTCATGTTGCACCAATGTAGCAGATGACTGTGGACTTTACTTTGGACATCTCAGTTACCAGCACTTCCAACTCTTCTGTGAACTTTGGATTCAAAACCCAATGTACAGCACCCACCATCCTGTGCACCATCCTCACAAATGTATGTAAATAAAATCACCAGTACACTATACTTGCCTCTATTGTGATTCCAACTTGTCATGTGTCATGGAGGTGATGATCCGCTAAAGAACACGTTGCATGCCAACTACCACAGCAATTTGAGCACCATAATGGGAGTCAGGGTGACTTGACACATGTGAGGGAGACACAACACAATGGCACCAAAACACATACTCACCATGGCCGTGAACCTCATTGTCTATAATGATGTTGACCTGAAATACAGTGGAATGCACATACACCACACCCATCCACAGTCAGTGGTAGCAAGCCCACAGGTGAGGTAAGCTCATGTCAGTCAGATGTGGGAAGACAGACAACGCACATAACAAAGCATAGCACAGGTTTATTACACATCAGCAACATGTTTATTCCACCACAGTCGCAAGGCAATCATACGTGACAGTGGATACACAGTCACAAAGTGTCGGAGAATTGAAGTCCATGGGTGTGTGGTCAATCACTTGATGGGAATCGACTACTTTCACCCTGGGATTGGCTTCTGGGTGTTGTGGCCCACTGTTGAACAAACAACAGGCAATGTACCCTGGGTAGGACATACATGAGTCACAGTCAAAAGCACAGCAGAACAGGAGAGAAATACAAACCACATGCACAAAACATGTCACAAGAAGCCTACACAGAAACAAGTTAGCATGTCGGCAACATTGTGGAGTACAGACTACCTGAAAGGACACATCACAACACGCATACAGTCAAGTAGCACACAGACACACTCAAACAGCAACCGAGCGGCCACAACACTTTTCTGGCTAATCCAGTAAATTGACATGGCAACCCTGTAAACTCACATTCAGGTGAAGAAGTTGTTAATGAGCTGTGTGCGGACGTCACCCTCATCCTCATCATCACTGGCATCGTGGCCCAGGCCTGGATCCTCCACAGGTGGCGGATGTAGGTCATCGTCATCCTGGATGAGAGGCACCTCCTTCCGCAATGCCAGGTTGTGTAGCATGCAGCATACAAGGATAATCTTGCACATCTTTGCAGGGTCATATGGGAGGGCCCCTCCGGTCTTGTCCAGACAGCGGAAGTGGCTTTTCAGGAGACCAAAGGTCCGCTCAATCACCCTCCTGATCCGACCATGTGCCTCATTGTAGCGCATCTTGGCTGGTGTCACAGGGTTACTGAGGGGTGTCAGCAACCACGGCATGTTGGGGTATCCGGAGTCACCTACATAAAAACAATTGAACAATTAGCTGAGTTTTGAAAGAGGGTGGAATACAACATTGAAAAACACACACAATGGTAAGCAGTCAGTACACACCGACAAGCCAGGCACGCTGGTTTGGCATCTGTAACATCAGCGTTGCAATGCGACTACTCCTCATTATGTAGGCATCGTGCGCAGACCCGGGGAAACGTGCACACACATGTGTGATACACATGTCCGCTACACATACCACCAGTGCATTGATGGAGTGGTAATGCTCCCTGTTGCGGTATGTCTGCTCATGTGCCCATGGTGGTACCAGTGCCACATGTGTACTATCAATAGATCCGATGATGTTCGGCATCCTCCCCAGTGAATAAAAGTTATCCCTGATGTCAGTGAGTTGACCTGGGCCAGGAAACTTGATGTACAGGTCAAGGAAATGCAACATCCCCTCCAAGACATTGCGTAGCACATGACTGAACATAGTCTGGGACATACCACCCGCAGTAGACACTGCGTACTGGAAGGTACCCGTAGCGAAGAAGTGCAGGGCTGCCATCACCTTCACCTCTGGTGTCAGTGCTGTGGGGTATGTCCGGCCAGGTAGCAGATGTGGCGCCATCTGCTCCGCCAACTCCTCAATCACTAGTCTGGTGAAGCGGTACCGTCGGATGCATTCACGTTCCCGCATAGTCTCGAGGTCTGGGAACAGTCTACGGACAGCTGGTGCCCTGCAGTACAGAGAAGAACAAAGGAAGATTGTCAAGTCATCCACCCATGTGGCTCTGAACATGCAAAATATCACACGATACATCATGACAACACACAATGTACTGAGGTGTGTGCTGTTGGGTATGGACACATATATCACCTACATGCCCATCTCATCACATCTCAAGTCCACATGTCTACATACATAGCATGTAGTGCAATGGCCAAGCATTGGGGCTGTGTCACAGGACCTATGTACTGCTGTCACGTTCCAAACACACACCACAGTGACAAGTGAGGGTCCCTTTATTGCCACATGGACACTTGCATGACATGGCGTATCATGTACACGCCAATTAACAAACATGACTCCCACAGGTAGTAGCCACTGTTGTTCCTGCCGGCCCCACATGGACGTATCGTTGACACACACACAACATCAATGTTGATGCACAATCCACATGGATGTGGAGACTGTCTCCCATTTGGCACATTTGAACAGCCACATCTGAGACACAACATGCACACAGACTGTGGGAGGACATCAGAATTGGGGCTATAGGTCTCACTGTGATGTACATACCATCACACCCAGGACTCAGGGTGCATGTGACATGTCCCAAACACACAAAGGATTCTGTCCCCATGAACACGTGCACAGCCTGGGTGTGGCTGCACCAAAGTGCCACACAACAAACCAGATGTTAAGCCGGCAAAACACACAGGTAATGCAGCCTTACATGCCATGGGACACAGTGTGGCACTTGCTGTGGTGTGGTAGGTGTGCACCTGAATCCCTGGCAGGTAATTGTGTGTGGAAAACTGTCAAAAAGTCACACCAATGCGAACCGATGCGGGTGACTACCAAGCGTACACATTGCACAGTTCCGGACCGAGCCGTGCATACGCTTGGCTAATGACATCAATGCGAACCGATGCGTGTGCCTATCAGGCGTACGCATTGCACAGTTCCGGACCGAGCCGTGCATACGCTTGGCTATTGACATCAATGCGAACCGATGCGTATGCCTATCAGGCATACGCATTGCACAGTTCAGGACCGAGCCGTGCGTACGCTTGGCCATTGACAACCAATGCGAACCGATGCGTGTGCCTATCAGGCGTACGCATTGCACAGTTCCGGACCGAGCCGTGCGTACGCTTGGCCATTGACAACCAATGCGAACCAATGTGGGTGACTATCAAGCGTACGCATCATGCAGGCATTGACCGAGACCTGCACACGCCTCTGCCATTGAATCGTATGGAGACAGGTGCGTGTGTATATCCAAAATACGCGTTGTACAGTCAGTTGACCGAGCCGAGCGCACCTATTGGCTCAGGGCTGTCATGGAGACGGATGCGGATTCAAAAATTGTACGAGTTGTGCACTGGAAATTCAGTTGGAAGCTTACAACAATGTTGCAATTGCTAGGGTTTTGTGAAGGTGAAGATTTGAACGATGCGGAAGACCTGTACGAGTAGTACAATTCCATGGATTGGCCAGATTCATAGAATGCAACCGTGTTGGACCTATCACTTGGGACATATGGCACAGATTCCGCCTCTGCAGCACAGATATAAGGCTGGCTGGCCCCCAGGGAGCTCACTTGCCTGCACTACATGCTACTGGACCACATCACTGCCACCACTGCTGCTGTCTCTGCATCCCCTGGCCACTGCTATGGCACGTACTCTGGAGAGGGCCCCAGCCTTCACTGAGGAGGAGAACCAGGCCCTGCTGGACGGGCTCCTTCCACAGTACAGCAAGCTGTATGGGAAACCAGGGGAGAAGGTGAGTGTGCAGTCCACTGCCTTCCTAATTGTGCATGTTGTCTGACTAGCTGTGCTAGCAGTGTGTACACCAGTGGCAAGCGTACTCACGGAGTACTTTCATCCCCCAAAGTGTGTACGTACATGTAATGTAAAGGTGTGCTGCAGCTAAAGTGTATTTGTGCAAGCTTAAACTTCCCAGGCAATGTAAACATGTCAGACATGCAGGGCATTTGTCCATTTCCATGGGTGCACTACCTGGGTAAATCATCTCCCTTTGTGATGACTACATGTATATCCAACTGTGTGCAGCACAAATATGGGGCATGTGTGTTAATGGACTTTTAACTTTGTCATCCTCACAGGTTGATGCCCACCAGAAGCAGGAAATATGGCTGACCATTGCCCGGGCAGTACGATCAGTGGGGGTCTACAAGCGCTGGATCCGCAACTGCCAGAAGAGGTGGCAGGACCTTCGGGGCTGGACCCGGAGGATCGCAAGGGTCCAGCTGAAGCTGTCGCCTCCTCGCAGGAGGGGCGGACACCGGACCCTGACCCCCCACATGCTCAGGATTCTGGCGGTGGTCTTCCTGGACCTGGATGGGCAGCTGAAGGCCAGACAGCAGCAAGGAGGGGGTAAGTCCATGCCTGATCTGTGTACTATGTCTGACATGCTATTTGCAGTCTTTTGGTCTGGTAACATTTCCACATTACGTAGGTCTTGTAGTCCAGGACTTACATCCCTCAATTGTGTGAAGCACCCTCCTCATCTGCTCCACAGGTGTGGAGCCTACAGTCTGTGGCTTGTGTCACTAGGGCACTGTGTCCCTGCATTCAGCTATGGTTCATGTTCCGGACAGCATCTGTTACCGTGACTCTGTAGTGGTTTTCATGGGTGGGGAAACTGTTAACACAATGCCTGAGATCTGACATGTGTACTGTGTGTGCCCTTGACATGTGTTCCAATAGCTGCTGTGACCCGCCACATGTGCCTGGGGTATTTTGCACACACACATGCAGCAGGGGACTCCAAATTGTGGGACTCAGGAGTAGGTATGTCAAGTGTGTCACACTTGCTTAGTCACCTGACTACTGTCCAGGGCTATACACTGTTTCCCATAGACATGGACAGGAATGCCTATTCAGGGGCATTTAGAAACACTCTGTAGTCCTACTCCTGTGTATCAACTTACAGGTTGTTCTTCGGGACATGTGCCTTCAGGTGTCTGCCTCTGTGTCATTGTGGTGTGGCTTCCTTTTCTGGACAACTGGGGTGTTCATGAGTTTGAGGGTCAGCAGGACATCTGAGATGTGATCATCAGAGACAAGACCTGTGTGACATGTAGGTGTGTGACCACTTGACACTGCACAATGGGGTATGCAATTGTGAACTTCAGAAAGCTGTGTTACATGCACAGCAGACTGTGATGTGCTAATGTACAGGGAGTTGTGTTCGCAGAGGGTCACATGTCTGTTTTGTATGATGTGGGGTCATCTGGGTCCGGGATATGTTGTTTGCAGGGGATGGGGATGTGCACTTGGCAGCTGCAGAATTTGCTTTATCCCTGTCCTATGATTGTGACACAGTGCATACTGTTGTTGTCTGTATGCCCTGCCCCTGATACATCCACGGCCACAGGAGGGGACAGCTCCATGGACCAGGAGGAGCCAGGGAGCCAGACTAGGACAGAGAGCGAGGATTTGGAGGGACCCAGTGGCACGGAGGGCGAGTGGAGCCACACCAAGGAGTCCTCAGCACCATCCACACAAGCTGAGGGCCACAGCAGCTCGGAGGAGGACTCCCTTGTGGAGGCGGGTGTCAGCAGCCACCAAACCCCAACTAGTGAGGCTGTCCCCGCCACCCCGCCCCCACCACCACCATCACCACCCTCCCATCCCAGAGGTCCGTGGAGGCTCCCCTGTTCGGGAGCATGTCTCCTTTGTGCCAGGCACCGCACCCCCTGCCTCTGTGTCCCCTGCTGCCCTGAGTGTGGAGTCTGTGGACTTGCTTAGAAAGATCCATGTAGGGCAGACATCAATGCTGAGTGTCCTCCATGCACACACCAGTCTATTGGCACAACTGGTGTCGTTCATGGAGGGTATTTCATCGGGCCTGTCTGCCCTACAGAGGACCAATCAGTCCCTGGCCTCCTCCCTGACCGCAGCAGTGTCCCTCCTCCACCAGTCCCTCACCCCTCCTACCCCTGCATCATCCACGATTCCTAGCCCCCTACCTGTCCCAAGCACACACACACCAGCACATTCACCCAAACACACAGACACAGGCAGCACACAAACCCCCAAAACAAGGTATAGACGTGCACACACGCAACCTCAGGGGACTGATACCACACTCACAGGGGATGGTTTGGAGACACACACACAGGCATCCACAATCACTCCGCAGTACTCTGATACCTCTCCCTCCAAGACCCCTTCCCTTGTCTCCACTGCAACCCCATCTCCCAAGCAGCTCTTCCTCTGTGACCTTGGCCTCTTCCCCACCGATCCAGCAGATCCAGCTTACAAGGGGAAGAGGAAGTCCCCACACACAAAGGGGAGTGACCCTCACACCGGGACACCCACCCCCAGGCGCAGTCAGACTGAGGCCCCCACCGGCAAGTCCCCCCGGAGCCAGAAGAGCAAGACCCCACCCCGCCCCCGCAGCTCCATGACAAAGTCCCCGTCCTCCATTCCCAAGGCCACCCCTCCACAGGTTCCCCGCCACACCCTGACCCAGGTTCCCCCACCCACAGATACACCATCCCCAAAATGCTCAGGCCCTCCCCCCACCACTTGCTCTTCCACCCACACCCCCCCGGTCAGACAGTTTGTGCCACTGATGTGGGGACCGTGTCCCCCCCTCTGACCTGCCGACCTCACCTGAACCCCATTCCGCTCCCATGGAGTTAGGCACTGCAGTGGAGTCCACAACCACCCCATCTGACTTGGGCACAGCAGTGGGGACCCAGTCTACTCCATCTAACCTGCCCATCTGACTTGTGCCCCACAGTTGTGACTGCACCCACTACTTCAGTCAGCTCCACTGCAGTTACCAGTGACTCTCCTGCATCCACCACCCCTTCACTGCCTCCTTCTGCTGAGCCCTGATCCTGTCCCTCCGGTGTCTGGCCTGCCCCCATGTATGCCCCTCCGAGGGGATGTCCCCTGTCCTTATCAGCTCAGGCAAGCAATGAGTGACAGTTGTCACTCAAGTAAACTTTTTTTGTCATTTGAGTATGGACTGGCCATTGGCCTTTGTTTTGAAAGGAATTTGCATTTAAAAATTGCTGAAAAAAGCATTTTTCTTTATCCTTGTGAATTTGATTTAGCTGTACATTATGTTGATGATGTTTAGCATGACCTTGCTGTCATAATGCTGGATTTCCAATGTTGAATACTGAGGTGTTGATGTGATGTACTCCATGTGGCCCATGAGTTATGTAACCTATTCTGTACGGTATCCATGTCATCCTTTGCAGCTAACTGGGTGTGTCCTGATTAGCAATTTGTGGGCATCTCTGTGAACATTTCATTTGCGTGGTCACACCTGTGGCTTGTACCCATGCACATATGATGTGCTTCCCAGTTTCCAATTTGTCTATTTCCCTGACTGTGTGCACATCTCCACAGGACCTGCAGGTGTGGGCATCATTGGTGTGGGGGCAACTGGGTCCTCTGTGCAACTTGCTGAACATAATGTCTTGAGTATGTGCAGATGAGTTGAGGGACACTCCCGTACCCAGGCTGTTGTGACCAGAGCCTTCATTGTGTGGTAACTGATGTCTGACTGACCAAGTGTTCTGCTGACATGACTGAGACCTGCTGGGACTATGTTTGGCACAGCTGAGCTTCAACAGGAGTTGAGTCCCCTCAAGGGTGTTGTTCCGTGACATTGCCTGTGCCCATGGTGTGTGTTGTGTGAGCATGTGTGCGTGTGTCCACATCCCTTTTTATACACAGGCAGTGTTCCCTTGATATGTTCCTGTTGTTGATGCTTGCTGATTTGGACTGTTTATCCCACATCTTTGTCCTGGGCTACCAGATGTGTGGGTGCATGGCACACTACTGATAATTGATGTTTCATCATTGTGACTTGTCAGTTCTGAGTGTTGATGATGTGGTCAGCCGCAGATGGGACACAGTCAGGGGTCCCCAAGGCACTTGTTTATTGTCAATGTCATGTAGTTGTCCCTAGGTGGTACCTTTCGGTGATTGGGACATGTGTATGTGTGTGTGACTGCTCCCACCCGTCAGGTTAAGGGCTGCAATGTTGGCAGGTGTCAGCATGTGTGCCTTGTGGTTCTCCTTGGCTTGTGCATTGTCCTGGGACTGTGGCAGGGATTCTGAAGGTTACGGGAGCTTTGACGTCATGGCTATGTACCTCATACTGTGCAGTATGTCTATCATTCCCCAGGGTTGTGTAGTGTCATTGTGTGATGAGTCTGTGCACCTTATTTCCTCCCAACATTACTGTGTTTGTCATGGGTGCATGTGCAATGTCACAGGACCATGTGGGCTTCACAGATGCACATTGGTGCGGTTCAGGTTGTGTGGTGTTGAGGGTGGACAGGTGTGAATGTTTTCAGTGATCGGCACATACCTCCCATTTGTCCATGGATGACGGGCCATGCAGAGTGATTTGTGTTTGTGTGGGTGTGATGTAAGTTTGTGGCACAGAACACATGTCTGTGTTTCACAGTTTGTACGACATCTACCTTTGTCATCACAGTGGGCGTATCATGCATGCTTGTGTCACCCCGATGTATGGTCCCTGGGGGTAGTGCTGTTGTGTGTCAGTCTCTTGGTGTTGTATTTTCTGTTCATTCCAGCTTGTGTCACATGTGTCTGTTGTGCTCCCTCTCATCTCACAATGCCTGATGTCCTACTGAGGGTTCCCAATGATGTGTTACTTTTGTATGGCACTGTGTCCACATCTGTCTCACTGTGGTTCAGCCCCCCTCATGTGTTGTGTAGTTGCGTGTGGATACTGAGACACACACACACGCATGTTGTGTCAGATGTGCAGTGTGAGGTTGCCTGTTTGTGTTTGTGTATCTGCACCAGTGCATTGGTATTGCTGTTGTGGGCCATTGTCTGGATGTTGTTTTGGTGATTTTGCATGCTGTCCCTGTGATTCTTATCACACCATTCTGCACATTCATCCTGGCTGTTAGGTCCCATTGCTGGCATGGAATGGGAGTTTGTGACCTGACACCTACAGTCTACACAGGATGTATTGATTTGTGTGTCAATTTTCGAGATGTGTGTGTGCATCATGATGGTCACTTCTGCTGTTGTGTCATTGTACACTGTATGCAATGTCTGCCCCCATGGGTGGTGCTTGTCTGCACATGGCCGAGAGTATGTTCGATCTTCACAGCACTGTTAGCCTCCACACATCTCTGTGGGTATGGGACACAACCACTACTGTGCCACATAAGTGTTTCAGGTGTCGGGACCAGCAGTACATGCAGTTTGTTATTTGCAGCTTTGACCATGATGTCACTTACCTTTTGTACACTGTGATGAGGGGGGTTTTAGGCCCCATCACCACAATGCTCAACATTTGCTGCAGTTTGGATCCCCACACTTAACTTTTGTTCTGCACAGTGATGGGGGGTTTAGACCCCATTACCACAATGCTCTACATCTGCTGCTGTTTTGAACCCCACACTTAACTTGTGTTCTACACAGTGAGGGGGTGTTAGTGCACATTGACACAGTGCTATTGTGGTGCTTCCCTTGTGTAGGCCACACTCAGTTTTGGGTCACACATGTGATGTTAGTTACATTGTATGTTTGGAGTCATAAACACTGTTGTGGGCATTTTTCACAGACTGCACACTGTTGTCATGATGTTAGTGGGATGTATTTGGCTGACATACCTATTGTTGGAGTATGATGGATGTGTGGTGCATCACACATCCTATGGGTGGGGGTGTTGATCTTGATAGTCACACAGCACACTATGGGTAGGGGTGGCAGTAGTGATGGGCAACAGGTCCCCTATGGTGGGGGTGGCAGTAGTGATGGGCAACATAAGCCATATGGGTGGGGGTGACAGGAGTGATGAGCCACATAAGCCATAGGAGTGGGGTGGCAGGAGTGATGGGCAACATAAGCCATATGGGTGGGGGTGGCAGGAGTGATGGCCAACATAACCCATATGGGTGGGGGTGGCAGGAGTGATGGGCAACATAAGACATAGGAGTGGGGGTGGCAGGAGTGATGGGCAACATAAGCCATATGGGTGGGGGTGGCAGGAGTGATGGGAAACATGTCCCCTGTGGGTGGGGGTGGCAGTAGTGATGGGCAACAGGTCCCCTGTGGGTGGTGCTGGCAGTAGTGATGGGCAACAGGTCCCCTGTGGGTGGGGGTGGCAGGAGCTATGGGCAACATAAGCCATATGGGTGGGGGTGGCAGGAGTGATGGGCCACATAAGCCATATGGGTGGGGTTGGCAGGAGTGATGGGCAACAGGTCCCCTGTGGGTCGGGGAGGCAGTAGTGTGGGAGGCAGTAGTGTTGGGCAACAGGTCCCCTGTGGGTGGGGGTGGCAGTAGTGATGGGCAGCAGGTCCCCTGTGGGTGGGGGTGGCAGGAGTGATGGGCAACAGGTCCCCTGTGGGTGGGGTGGCAGGAGTGATGGGCAACATAAGCCATAGGAGTGGGGGTGGCAGGAGCGATGGGCAACATGAGCCATATGGGTGGGGGTGGCAGGAGTGATGGGCAACATAAGCCATATGGGTGGGGGTGGCAGTAGTGATGGGCAACATACCCCTTGTGAGTGGGGGTGGCAGTGGTGCTAGCCATGCAACCCTTATGGTGGCCTGTTGCTGGTGGACAGGATATGGTTTCCCTGAGTGAGTGTGACATTTAGCGGGTACGTGTTGTTTGTTTGTGTGGTGGGTGTCTGACTTACCGTCTGCGCTGTACGCGTCTCTTCCTGATCCGGTCATAGATGTACAGTGCTGGTATGACCTGCTTGATGGGATTCATGATGTGCTCGTCTCCTATACCCTGCTTGTTGCTCCGTCTCGTACCCATTGCTAGCTGGTCCGTCTCGTAGCTGTGGATTGTGCTGTCGCGAATCGTACCTGATATGGTGCTTTCCCGGATGCTGTGACGTGCCGTACGTGGTGAACTGTCCGACGCGTATGATTTGCGCATCGTACTTGTCCGGCCGGAAACTGCTGTGGGAACTGCTTCCGGGTGACTCGGTTCAGCGATCGGAGCTACTGCTCGTACGGATTATGAAGCTTGAATCGCAGCCTACGTGTCGGTCGGATTTGTGTCAGTTATGCGCATCATACTTCATTGCCCGGACGGACCGGCTCCCGGAACGTGTCGGCCGTAAGGTAAGGGTACGAACAGCTCTCGGAGAGCTGTCCGACCCGGATCAAAATCGACCCCAGAGTGGAGTGATGACCAAAGTGAAAGAAAGTAATAACTCATTACCTCGTAAAGTTGCTTACATACAACCGCTACACGTGGTAAACACTGCATTGTTAATATTGCATCCTGTACAATACCGATAATCTGTTAATGTGTATACACTGTAACAACTGCAAGTGTTAAAGGAAAGCCATAAAGGGGCATTGTATGCATATGTATACCCGACTGTGAATGCATAAATTCAATAAAAAAGTTTTAAACTTAAAAATGAAAACTTGTTGCCCGATAACGTTTCCAATGAGTGCATATTTCATATATATGTATTTTAATACGATCAAGGCTTTTATTTAACATGACTCAGCGCTTTAGAAAACTGAATTCACATCCTTAGCATTGTGTCTCATACAGCGTGATTCTCACGAACAACATGAGAAACTATAACTGTTCTTTCTCATGTTTTTTCTAATTGTAAATTAGTATAAGTAGCCAGTTTTTAGCTGAGAGCTGGAGGGGGGGATGCTGAGTGGTCACTCTGAAAGACAAAAGCACAATATGCCCATGCTCAAGCTGCTGACAAAGTGAGGGCTGTCACCATTCCAGACAAGTGAGATATTCAAGAATATGCTACATTTCCTTAGAATGGCAGACAATTATGTAGGATTCTGTTAGGTTGTTTTTTATAATGTTTCGTATTGTAGTCAATTTCCTATTATTTTCCTTTGCTACTACTCTAGTAATCGTTGCAATAATTGCCATTTTTATGCAATAGGTTTGCATATGATAAAGATTTAAAGTGCACTATCGCTGTATTTTCTGGCTTGTCAGAACTACCTGAGGGGACCCAGGGAAAACAACCATTCCATGGTCTGTAGCAGGTCTGACACAATCTCCAGACCAGACCCTCCCCCTGAAATAGTCAACCGATGAACTGGTAAGATTCATGTCTGGTTGTCAAGCTTTGAGGGCTCATATCCCATCTCCACAGATGCAAGGTGCATGGGATATTTACTGGTCGAGCCAAATCTTTGGCACACATCACCCTTGAGTCTGAGGCCAAGTCTGATATGCCACGAAAACTCCACTTGGTCCTAACTGGAAAGCAAGCTTCTGAAAGTGAGAAGCAGAGCTGCCCTAACCTTTTTTTATAATAGTGTTTTTGAATAAATAAGAAAGTACCAAGGATACAAGCTGCATAAGGAAGATAAATAACATGTTAAGAAATATAACTGGTAAAATACAACCTTGTGCAAAAGATTAAAAGAAAAAAGATCAGGGTACCTATTAATTAATAGTTATTTGTATAATTTTAAGGATACAGGAAAGGAAGAAAGAAAAGAAAGAGAAGAAAAAGAAAAGAGGAAGGTAAGAAATAGGAGAGGTGAGGGAAAGGGGATAGTCAAATAGTTATCATTGTAAAGATGTGTGAGCAGATAGGAAAGTAGTAAAAGGTAACCAAATTAAGTCAGACTATATTTTTTTATATTGATGAAGTTGAAACAGTAGAAATTCTGTGTTTGTTACAAATAAAATTCCACCATGTATGCATACATAATTTTAACTTCGATGAGGTGTCATGGAAATCAGCAGAAATGGATACAAGAAATACATTTGGAATTGATAATGGAATACAAAAAACAAATATCTTAGAACATTTAGACCATATGGATTTCCAAAACTTAAGACATTAGGGCAATGGTATATTAAATGAAGTAATGTGCCAGTAGAAGAAAGCAAGCCCAACAGAGGGGAGAGGAAGAAGGGTTAATTTTATGTATAAATACTGGTGTCAGAACTACCCTATTATATAAGAAAAATAGCGATTAAGTGATATTAGCAGCTCTAGAGGTGGTAAAAACGTTGTGCCATAATTTGTCCCATTTTTTTTATCAAAAAGGTAATCGAGAGATCTAGTTCCCAAGCTAATTCAACTGATGATTTTGATCTTTCAGAATTAAAAGTAGATTACATTTATATATAAGGGAAGCTTTCAGGTTAGAATCAGGAGGGATATTATACAAGGAGTCAAGGGAGTAAGTGGAGTAACGTTGGGAGGAAAATGTTTGGTTGATAAAAATGATTGAAGTTCCTGTGATAGTTGGGAATATTGGGATAAGCAAGAGGAAGGTAAATCTTCTTGTAGTGTGTTAAAGGGTATAACAGAAATATGAGATACAAGTTTATGGACATATATAATATTCTTCTCTTTCCAGTGTTTGAAGTTGAAAGATTTATGGCGAAACTTAATAAATGTATTATACCAAATAGAGGAGGCAAGAAAAGGTTGACAAAAATTAGAGCGTTTGGTAAACAGTGAGTGTATCAGATGTTGGGAGTATTTTGAAATAGGATGCTTGGAAATAAAAGTGCAATTGGACATAAAACAAGTGTCATAAAAAGAGAATTTTTGTAATAAAGAGCGTTCAAAATTGATGCAGCTAGGTATCGATTCATCATGGTATTGTCTATTCAATACGTAAACTTGTCTAATTAAAAAAGCAGTGGTATATAATTTAGAATTAGGGAATCGTACACCCCCTTTGTTTTTTGTTGTTCTGTACAAAATTTAGCAAAAACACAAGATGATGGACGGAATGTTGCACATTGGCAAAACATTCACCCACAGTCACAGATCTGGGTTTAATCCATCGTTATTTTGCTCACCACGCCACCCCAGTTAAGACATGGCCATATGCAAATCAGTCTTGACCCTGTGCCTCATGGGAACAGTCTAGCCCGAACTGCCAAGCCACGTTTTCCCTGGACCGGAATCAAGCATCCTAGGACCGGTTTCGGTGTTTCACCCCTCTTCAGCCAGGATAGCTTGACTCCAGTGGCGTAGTGAGCACGGGACCCACGTCTGGGCATACCCTTCCCACATAGGGCGAACAGCAAAGGCACAAGATGATGGACGGAATGTTGCACATTGGCAAAACATTCACCCCCAGTCACAGATCTGGGTTTAATCCATTGTTATTTTGCTCACCACGCCACCCCAGTTAAGACATGACCATATGCAAATCAGTCTTGACCCTGTGCCTCATGGGAACTGTCCAGCCCGAACTGCCAAGCCACGTTTTCCCTGGACCAGAATCAAGCATCCTAGGACCGGTTTAGGGGTTTCACTCCTCTTCAGCCAGGATAGCTTGACTCCAGTGGGATAGTGAGCACGGGACCCACGTCTGGGCATACCAAACAATGGATTAAACCCAGATCTGTCACTGGGGGTGAATGTTTTGCCAATGTGCAAAATTCCATCCATCATCTTGTGTTTTTTGCTGTTCGCCCTATGTGGGAAGGGTATGCCCAGACGTGGGTCCCGTGCTCACTACCCCACTGAACTCAAGCTATCCTGGCTGAAGAGGGGTTAAACCCCGAAACCGGTCCTAGGATGCTTGGTTCCAGCCCAGGGAGGACCTGGCTTGGCAGTTCGGGCTGGACTGTTCCCATGAGGCACAGGGTCAAGACTGATTTGCACATGGCTGGGTTCAAACTGGAATGGCATGGTGAGCAAAGAAACAATGGATTTAGGCCCAGATCTCTGTACTGGGGTGAATGTATGACATTGTTCTGCATTCTGTCCATCAACTGTTGTTTTTGCCGTACAAAATTTAGTACAAAGGGAGTTGATTTGATTAAAGTAGTAATTGGGGATTTTAAAAGGTAGCATAGAAAGTAAGAATAGAATGAGCGGTGCAATCATCATTTTGATGGTGTTCAGTCTACCCCACCAGGATAAATGAAGTCGGGACCAGGAAGAAAATGAGTTTTGGGTCTAGGTTTTTAAAGTACTACAATTGCGGGTAAGAGTTTGAAGAATGGTAGGAGAAAACCAGACACCTAAGTATTTAATTTTAGATGGACATCATTTAAAGTTAGTGTCAGAAAACATGAATTGATAGCATAAGGAATTTAAGGGTAAAATCTCAGTCTTAGAGAAATTCAATTTATAGCCAGATACTTTTTTTTTTTTTTTATCGATATCGAACATATCGACATCCTATATTTATTTATTTTTTGTAAAAAAAAAATTATTAGCATTTAAAAAAAAAAAACATACAGTGTTAACATGTAATTAACATACAGGCCGTGGTACAACAACATCCTTCATCCAGTTTCTATAGCTTAACAATGTTACCGGGAATCTCACCATTATAGTGCAGCTGTTAAACATAGTCATTCAACTTGGAACATTTGTAAATATTGAATCAAATATTTCCAATAGTCTCTAGGCTTAGAACCCGTGGGTAGCTCCTCCTCGTATGTTTGCAAGGTGTCTCTGCAATATGTCAGGTCGTGGATCCACTGTTTAACCTTTGGAGCCCTATTGCGGCCCCAGCATAGCGATATTCTCCGTTTAGCTAGGAGCAATGCAATTACACAGATGTTAGACCTGGCACCTTGGCGTGAGTCTCCCTTCCACTTTTTTGTCGCTGTGCCTCATGTGTTTTTATGGTGTTGGCCGCTCAGAGCACTGTGCCACTGCCAACCAGTGCCACCGTGCAAGTGCTCCCTAGGTAAAATGTATATGTTGGTTGGATTCCATGATTGGCTTATTTGGTTTACTATCAGACCCCAGTAAAGTGCACCAGGAGTGCCAGGGCGTGTAAATACAAATGTTGCTGGTGGGCTTGCAGCACTGATTGTACCACCCACAGAAGCGGCCTGGTAAAATGTGTCTAGGTCTGCCATTGCAGAACCTGCGTGCAGTCTGGTACTGACATGCTGACTGGCAAGTGCACCCACTTGCCAGTCCCTAAACCTTCCCTTAACTTCATGTTAGTCACCCCTATGGTAGGCCCAAGGGCAGGGTGCATTGTAGCATAAGGTAGGACAAGCCCTGATGTGTGTGGCATGTCCTAATAGTGAATTACAGCCATTTTCGTTTTTCACTATTGTAAGGCTACCCTGTTCTCATAGGCCAGAATGGGCTGTTAAGATTGTTACATCCTATGATCCTAACAGACCCAGGGAACGTGGTAGAAAATCGAGTTTAGTATGCCTGAACTCAGAATAATAAGGTACATCTTTTAGTAAGGTTTATTTTAATATTCTGCGTTTGCAAATGCCACTTTTAGAAAGTTGGCCTTTGCGTGCCTAACCATTTCAGCCCGCCTCTGGGTGATGTGTATCTGCTGTCTGGCTTGTGTGAGTGACAGGGCTGGGGAAACCCAGATGGGCAGGGCTAGGTAGCCTGGTGGTGAATAGGAAGATTGGCAGGTAGATGGATGGGAGGAGTACACCTGGACTCTGAATAGGGCTGTGCTCTGCCACCACAATACTGGCTCCGCCCCCTGTGGAGCGTCTAATGGCTCTGCCCTGCACCCTGAAAGAAGAAGCCTGCATCGCATCAACAAAGTGCTCCAGAACTTGACTGAACTAGGCAAGGGCCCCCCCTGGCCTGGGAGAACAAAGGATTTGTGGTATAAATGTAGGAGCCCTGCTCCCAAGAAACTAAATCCTGTCCTGCCAAGAAGAAACCTCTGTCCGACCTGAAGGAAGTGGAAAAGCTGCATGGAGGAGTACTGTCCCTGACCTGGGGGATTGGCCTGCAGTGGTTGCCTTGCTGTTGAAGAAGAGGAAGAAAAGACTCAAGAAACTTTTATTTGACTTGTGCTGAGAAGATCTCCAAGGGCTTGTGAGTGAGCTTGCCCCCTGAACGAAGTCCCAGGACCAGTGGACTTCACCGCCGTGAGATCGCCTTGGAAAACGGACCGTTTTCCCCGCATCTTTGACTCGAACTGCTGCGCACGTCTCGCTGATCGCAGCGTACCCCCTGCAAGCTGGTATCCCGCTGTCTGGCCCGAACAAAGCGTCTGAGGCCCCTCTAGGAGCCGTAGCTCACACCACAAAGGAAGGTATTGTCCGGCCTGAGCAACGCGACTAGTTTGCCCCTACGAGCCGTAGCTCGCACCGTAACGGAAGGACTGCGAACCGTACTTGCTTCTATCCCCTACGAACAGTACTGCCCAGCGTACGCTCCTTTCCCCTGCTTTGAGAAGGCTGCGGTGCGTACGGTAGTCACGTACGTCTCCCCTGAGCGGAGCGTATTGTTCGCTTGTGTCCAGCATTTCAACTCAAGATTGCCGATCTCCCGGTACGGCGCAAACGCCGCGACGAACATTGAAAGCACCGTACCTACGCACCATCCCTTGAAGCTCTGCACGCCCAAGGTCCAACGTACCGTAGTACGCACCGCACCAGGAGGACAACGCACCGTACATCGCGCTTGATGTCAGCGCAGCATCCGTGACGAACTCACCAAAAGATAAAGGTACTGTGCCTGTTCGCACCGTAGGGTGTACGCTTCATCCCGAAGCGCCTATAGTGCGTGTGAGACCCGTTCCCAAGCAGTTTTTTACCGAAGCGTACGGAAAGGAACAAAGCGCACAGAACTTTAAAACTACGCTAAACACAAGAACTCTTTGTCTAATAAGTATTGTGGGTCGTTTAAACATTATCTGGTCTTGTTCTAAGCCTAATCTATATATATAAAGTGTTATTTTTTTATATGCCAGTGTGGAGTCCATTTGTGGGGTTGTCACTGAGTTACTGTGTGTGTGTGTTCACAAATGCTTAAACTAAACGCTCTGAGATAGGCCTTGTCTGCTCAGGCCAAGCTACCTAGAGGGTGAGCAGGGGTTATTGTTGGAGTGTACCCCCCTACCCTGACTGGAGCAAAGGTTCCCTGCTTGACACAAGTACCTACCTGTGCCAACCAGAGAACCCGAATTCTAACAACAGAACTTACGCTTATTTGCACGCATCTCAGGTAACAGGCCCAGCAGACATGTACGAACAGTGCATACAATGTTAGCGTCCACCATAGTACCCAACATCTGCATTACTTTGAACCAGTATTCTGTCACTGCATTACAATACAATGCCATATGTATGAAATCTGCTTTTTCTGCATTACAGCAACAACATTTGGAGTCTGCCCGCAGACCATACCTATGAAGCCTTGCCGGAGTGTAATAAGTCTGATGGAGATATTTATAGTGTAACATACGCAAATTTCCATTTGGTGTCAACAAACCAGTAAGAGAACAAGCCTTAGCCCATTCCTCCATCGTCAACGGATCATTTAGGCTACTGTTCCATTTCCCCATTGCTTTATGTGTAGTGTCCGCGATGTCTTCCTGCAGTGTAGCATATAGTTTGGATACCAGTCGCTTAGCAGTAGGGGTTGTGATCAGTAACTGTGAAGTAAGCAGTTGCGGTGGCTCCGCAGGGTGAGTCGGGTATAATTTCTTCAGTGCACTTTGGAGCCTATGATACGTACATCTGAATAATAACGTTTGATTGCTTATATATGACAGCTCAGCAAGCTGTTTAAAGGACCCAGCACTGTATAAATCCCCCATACTATTAAAGCCCACTTGTCTTAGCAGACCCATGCCCACTTCTTCTTGAGTAACAGATAACTCAGGACGATAATGTATCGGCAGTGCCGGGGCGTACACAGAGACGTTTTAATGCATGGGCAAAGTGCGCTCTGGCCCAGGGCCCCAGCCTTTCAGGGGGCCCCCTGACAGAGTCAGCTCTGTTCTCCAGAGTTTTGTCCCAATGACCTTGAATAGTTCTTAAACAGATTGTTTTAAATACTGTTTTCCTTTAATTTATTTTTTTAAGTACCTGATGTGTAAGAGTCTAGTACAGCCATTTTGCAGAGAAATGTTGTGTTTATGTTTCATGCAATATACATTTAAAACGTTTCTTTTAGTTCAAAACAAGGCCTAACATATAAGAAATGGGAGGGTGTCACAGAGGTTATTTGCAGTAATATTGGTGAGCTGCTGCTGTTTTACAATATTGAAAACACACATAACTATCCCTGAATATTAGATGTAAACATATGTAGGCCCTTATTTATGAGAAGTGATGCATCGCGGTGTGAAAACAGGGATGCGTCACTTCTTAGTGCGCCCTCTTTGCGACATGATGAATGCATCATATTTACTGTATGACACATCATGTCGCAAGGAGTTACAGATACATCAGTATTTCTGACGTATCTATAGGTGCAAAAGTGATGCATTGGTTGGGTGTGTCTGAAAATAGACGCGACTGCAGCAATATATCATTTCACATGGGTCAAGCCCTATGTGAAAGGGCCTGCTTCAGTCTTACGCCTGCTGTGAGGCAGGTGTAAGATATTGACGCAATGGCGTCACAGAAGCGGCGCAATGAGTTCTCATAGATTTCAATGCGCCACTTCTACGAGGCTTTTAGCGGGGGAACACCCACCCTGCATACATTATACCTTGCGCAGGTATAATGTGGTGCAGGGCTTTACAAAGTGATGCATCTGCCTAGATGTGTCACTTTGTAAATAGGGCTCAACATGGCACATTTTTAACACTGCTGGTGCGTCTCAAAAAGTGACGCACTGGCGGCATAAAAGTGAAGCAAGGCTTCATAAATAAGGCCCTTAGAATTTGGACGAGTGTTCCTTTGCACTGTCAGGGACCTAATGAAATGAAATAGTGTATTTAATAAAGCACGCAGCTACTCAGACTAGAGTGTCCTGGCGCGTGACAGCGAGAGGAAAACGTGCGTAAAAGACCCATTAGTTATTAAAAAGCCAGGTTTTTAAGTTCTTCCTGAAAGAGAGTAGGTCTGTGGTTAGTCTCAGAGACTCAGGGAGTCTATTCCACAATTTTGCACCTAGAAAGCCGAGGGATATGCCTCCAGAGCGGTCACGGCATATTTTTGGCAGGTTGGCATTGGAAGCTCTGAGGGGTCTAGATTTTGTGTAGCGATTAATGCGTTTATTTAGGTAGCCGGCTCCTAAGCTGTGGAAAGCTTTAAAGAAGAACGTCATCGCTTTGAAGTCGATCCGTTCTTTTACGCGGAGCCAGTGTAGAGACTTAAGAATAGGGGTCGTACTACATCTGGGTTTAGGTCTCAGGATGGCTCTGGCCGCTGCGTTTTGTACCACTTGTAGGCGCTGGATAAGGGATTTGGGAAGACTGAGGTACAAGCTGTTGACATAGTCAAGCTTTGATGTCACAGAGCCTGCACCATGATCTTTCTGCTCTCAAGGGGTGACGGTGGCAGGAATTTTTTTAGCATCCGGAGTATGCCAAAGCAAGCGCCAGTTAGATTTACGATTTGAAAGCGCATGGAGAGTGTCTATGACAATTCCTACGTTTTTGACTTTCTCCTTTTCCAAGGGCGGGGCAGAAGATCTTCTGGCCACCAATAGCTCCAGTCAGGCATTTCTGGATTACCAAAGAAAACAACTTCATGTTTGTCAGGATTGCACATCAGCTGATTGATCTTAAGCCAGTTAAAAACCTTTGTGAGGCAAGACCTAATCATTGCCACTTCAAAGTCGGTTCCTTTTTCACATGTAAAAATCAGCTGAGTGTCATCAGCATAGGAAACAATTTTGGCGCCCTCTTCCTCTAACAGAAATGCAAGGGGGGATAGATATATATTAAAAAGGGTAGGACTGAGACTGGAGCCCTGAGGGACACCTACATTCATGGCCAGAACCGGGGATGAGAAAGGAAGGAGCCAGATGTCCTGAGATCTATTTGCCAAGAAGGATGACATCCATGTTTAGGTGGTCCCCCCAGGCCGATGTTAGCAAGTTTCTCTAGGAGCCTCTCATGTGGGACAGTATCAAAGGCCGCTGACTGATCGAGCAGTATCAGAACAGCCTTGCCTCCCTGGTCTAGCTTACCCTTGAGAAATTCAGTCACTTCCAGCAGAGCAGACTCCGTACAGTAGTTAGCCCTAAAACCGGAATGGGACTCATGAAGAAGCTTCTCATCTTCAATGTGTTTTTGGAGGGCCTTGTTTACATGCTTATCTAATACTTTGGAGAGGCGGAAGAAGGGAGATTGGCCTGTAGTTGGCAGGGTCAGTCGGTTTGGCATTAGCCTTTTTTTTATCAGAGGAAGAATCTTAGCATTCTTCCATAATTTCGACATGTTGCCTGAGGAGAGGGAAACATTGAAGAGCTGGTTTACCGCGGGGTTTATGGTGGGAGCTAATAGGTTCCGGATATTCGCTGGACATGGGTCGGTAGGAGAGCTAGACTTAATGCTTTGGAGAAGGGTCAGTGACCCTTCAAGCTGAAAACTCAGGGAAAGCTAGTAAAGATGGAGGATCCAAGAGGTGAAATTTGCTATTAGAACTAAGGTATGAGGTCAGTTCTTCCTCTGAGATGTTAGTGAAGGCTTGTTGAGTCACGGAGATCTTTTTTGGAAGAATTGAGCAATTTGCTTAGACCATTCTTCCGTGCATGGCCCTTCCTTTGTGCCGACTTTCGGGGTGGTAAAGGATTTAACTATGCTAAGGATATCCTTACTCTTATTTTGTGCATTTTCTATCTTGGTTTGAAATAAGTTTTTCACGGCTGCCTTCACGAGAATGTAATGAGCTTTTAAGGTGTCTTCATACACCTTCCTGTCCTCAGGTAGATTAGATTCACGCCATTTCTGTTACATTTTTCTACAATTTCTTTTGCTAGATCTAAGGGAATCGTTAAACCATGGAGCTGGTGGGGCGACCTCTTTGAGGAGCAGGAAAAAATCGGTACCACTGCGCCAATGTTGGTTCAGAGCCATGAATCTATTGAGAGGGCAGCCAGACAACTCCTGTGAGGAATGACCGAGGGCGTCTCCTAACATCGGGATGGATATTGTATGGAATGTCCTGCAATTAGGGACCCTCTGCCCTGCGTTAGCCCGAGGGGCTGTGGTAGAGTTGGGAATGACGAATTTTAATTAGGAGGTGGTCAGACCAGGTAATGGGAAGAGGTAGACTTACTGATATGTCAAAGTTGTGAAAGATTTGGTCTAGGGTAAGGCCCTTCTCATGGGTGGCCGAAGAAATAGATGGAAACATGTTGCAAGTCTGCAGCGTCGTCAACAAGGAAATTGTTTGAGAGTCTTTTCCATTGTCCATATGTATATTGAAATCTCCCAGAATAAGGCAGTTGTTGTATTTTAAGGTCAGGGAGGTGGTGGCTGTATTAAGTGTAGTAACTAAGGGGCATATTATCAAGCCAGGCGATAAAATTATCGCCGCTTTAGCGGCAGAAAACTGCCGCTAAAACGGTGATAATGGGCTTGTTAATATGCTCTATGGAATTCCAATTGAAGCCCATGTTAGACGTCCTTCACATTTAACATGGGCTTCAATTGGAATTCCATAGAGCATATTATCAAGCCCATTATCGCCATTTTAGCGGCAGTTATCTGCCGCTAAAGCAGCGATAATTTTATCGCCTGGCTTGATAATATACCCCCCAAATTTCAAATTGCACTGGGAGGTCTGTAAATCAGAAAATCAGCTATGCTATGATGGGGGATAAGGTACAGCGGAAGCCTAAGGACTCTGCGCTCTTGATATTTTCCATCGGGATGGGAGAGCAGTCTAGTTTTTTATTGTAAATTATGGCGACACCTCCCCCCTTCCTACTCGGTTGGTCCCTCCTAAGGATTTTATAACCCGTAGGGAACGCCAAGGTGATGGTAGGGTTGGAGGCTTCAGACAGCCAAGTCTCAGTGAGAAATAAAAGATCATGCTGTTCGTCTAAAAGTAAGTCATAAATGTGTGGTTCATGCTTTTGCATAGAGCGACAATTTAAAAGGGTGGCCTTCAAGTCCTCTGTTTTATTTTTGTTTTTACACTTATTGTTCTGTGGAGGATCTTTGGTGCGAGTTTCCTGGGCTGGAGGAGAGACCAGTTGCACTTAATACATCAAAAGTCTACCTCCAAGCTCGGATCAGCCACTCTACACTGACATTATGGTAGCCACCTAAGGCTAAGCAGTTTTTCCCTATTTTAATATAGTTGAAGAAACTCACCGGAGAGGAACTGGGCAGCAAGGCCGGCGCCGGATGCTGACGGGCTCAGACGGGCTTGCCTTTGGTGCCCCCTTGGGGCGCCAGCGGCACGCATCTGCTGCGCGCGTCCGTTTGCATCGGAAATATATAGGCTAATGCCTATGATGCAAACTGGATTGGTAACGCAGCTTAGGAAGCGGAAACTGAGTGGGCGGAAGTGAGGAGCCCGATAGTAGCCCCTGCCCTCCGCACATTCGGCGTATCAGCCGCGGTGGACCAGGACTGGAGGAAAAGCGAGATGCGAATCGGAGTAGCTAAGGAGGTGTAGGCAAGCAGAATCAAGTAAAGTGCAAGTGCACATAGGTAGGAGAAATTGTTAAAAAGCACAGATATTAAAAATCTATAAGCAGGGCAGGAAACACTAAATCCTACCACTGTCAGCTGCACGTGTCCATTTACATTGGGAATATATAGGCTAATACCTATGATGCAAACTGGATCGCTAACACAGCTGAGGAAGCGGAAACTGAGTGGGAAACAGAGGCACAAATTGGATCCTAAATTCAAAGCTGTTCTGAACAGGGCCCCCAAAATATGTTTGGCCCAGGGCCCCCAAAATCCTTAAGATGTCCCTGGGCGTACAGCGGCAATTTACACGCCTTTCTACCCATTGCTCGCCAAGCACTATTTGTCATATCTATAGTATTGATATCGCGATTATGAAGTGGAGGCCTATGATGGGTTACAATAGCACTTAATGGAGTTGGATGCGCATCGCCTTCCTCAATTGCCGTATGCGTGAGATAGGGGATTGGGTGATGCCAAAAGTGTGCATATTGCGCTTGCGCACATAAATAATCCAGAAAAAATCCGGGACCTGAAACTTCCCCTGTGAATAAGGCAGTGTGAGAGTGCGCAGTTCAATCCAAGCATGTTTACCCGCCCATATTAATCGAAGGACCATAGTGGAGATCCTACGAAAAACTTCTGGCGGCGGCTGGATCGGAATATTATTAAAAAGATAAAACAGTTTAGGTAAGATGACCATTTTTACAATGGCTAGTCGATCAGCCAATGATAGGGGTAAGTGAATCCATCGCCCTATTTTTTCTTCCAGCTGCCCAATTGCTCTCCCATAATTACTGCAAATTACAATTTCTGGGTCACGGTGATACCAAACACCCAGATATTTTACAGGCTCTGACTGCCACTCTAGTGGATAGTCCATAGTGCACGGGTGGGAGTTGTCTGTTAATGGTATAATCAGCGATTTGGACCAATTTATTTTGAGGCCTGACTGCTGCCCAAACTTAATATATTCCCTCAGCAGAGGATTCAAATGTTTCTCAGGGTCACGTACATATAGCATCATATCATCTGCATATAACGATATATGTAGGGGTCGTTGCGGAAATTGGAGCGCTGAGTAGTGGTGTCTCAATTTTACAAGCCAACGTCTCTAGCGCTATCGCAAACAGCAAGGGAGACAGCGGGCATCCTTGCCTTGTCCCTCTCGCAATACTGATGGGTTCGGAGATGTATTTGTTAACCCTTATACGCGCCGTTGGCGCTTCGTATAACAGTTGTACCCATTGGAGAAAAATAGGGGGGATGCCCATTAGCTGTAAAATCGGATGTAGATATGGCCATTCAATAGAATCAAATACTTTAGCCGCATCTAGGAGTACTGCAGCAGCTTTAGTAGTGGGAAGCAAGTAATGCGACAACGCAAAAAGTGTCCTAGTATTATGGGCTGTTGATCTTGATGGGATAAAACCCGATTGGTCTGGCAGTATCAAATTAGTCATTAGAGGTTGCAACCGAGTTACAAGGAGTTTGGCCAATATTTTGTTATCTACGTTAATTTGGGACAGTGGCCGATACGAGTCACAGTATTCAGGGTCTTTGTTGGGCTTTAAAAGAGCAATCAGCATGGCTTCTCTCAGTGTTGGCGGCAACATCTTTTTTTCATGGGCATCGTCATACATCTCGACCAGGTGAGGCGCCAGCTGATCGACAAAAGCCTTATAAAATTCACATGTGAACCCGTCTGGGCCAGGTGCTTTCCCATTTGGTAGGGATTTAATAACTTCTGTTACCTCTTCCACTGTAATAGACCGGGACAGGTAGTCTCTTTGCGCATCTGACAGCCATGTTATTGAGATATCCGCTAGATAATCCATTATCGCCTCGGTGAGGCTGTAGGCTGCGAAGCGTATAATGCCTCGTATGCGCACATGAATTCCCTCAGTATAACCTGTGCATCATATTTCAGCTCCCCTGTGGCGCCTGGTTGGAACATATTTTAGCAGCCAAACTTCTACCGGGTCTGCCGCTCTCACCATAGGTTCTCGCTATCTGACGATTCGCTATGTATTTGAGTTCATCTTCTGCATATGTTTGGTATTCTGACAGTACTGTCCTAATGTCACCCAGTACGGTGTCACGGTGTATAGTGCGGCTGATTTAAAGATAGTAAAACCGGATTGTGATCCGACAGTGTTCTGGGGAGGTGACTTACGGACTTCGTCCATAGTAAGATTTCGTCAGATCCCAACCAATAATCTATACGGGACCAACTATTATGCGCAGCGGATACATGCGTGGCCTCCATGCTCCCAGGGTTTCGAGTTCTCCAAATATCTGCAAGTCGCCTGTCATTCATAATGTCTTGCAATTTACTCAAAGCCCTTTTATGAGGTTCAACTGAGGTACCCGACCTGTCGAGTGCGTCGTGTAGTGCTATATTAAAATCGCCCCCCCAAATCAAAGGGATGTCTGGTAGATCACTAATTGTGCGCCATAGCTTATGGTAGAAGTCAGGGTCATCAATATTTGGACCATATGTATTAAGTAAAGCAAGTCTCTGACCCCTTATCGTTCCCGTTATAAGAACAGAACGCCCAGCTTCGTCCGTGATGGTAGTATCTATATCGAATTGCAAACCCTTTTTAATCAGGATAATTACCCCTCTAGAATATGAGGAATATGAAGAGCAACGTGTTGCCTCCGCCCATCTGTGCCCTATATGAATGTTAGAGGTAGGTGCAAGGTGTGTTTCCTGCAGGAGGGCAACATCAATGAGTAGTCTGTCTAGATATGCGAAAATCTGCCTAATTTTTTGGGGGTTATCAAGCCCTCTAATATTCCATGTTAACAAGTTTAAGTGTTTCGGTTGTAACTTCACAGTAGTCATCTCTAGCAAGCTATACCCACGGTATTAAAAATGTTTGTAGTCTGCACAACTTCTCAGATTTATGAACAGCATGACAACATTAGATATCCAAATGTGATACTGGAGTTCAGCCATGTCTCTCAAGTACCTTAGCCTGCATAACAGTTCCCAACTCCAATCCCCCCACCCGCCACCCACTTCAGCATCCCAACCATGCCAAAGACATTTCCCACAATAAGACAAGAACATATCCTAACTTAGATTGGGGAGCAACCGCGTGGGGGGTCCACCAAGAGCTCACAACTCCATCTAACATAGTGGATGTGGTCAGGTATACATAAATGAGGCGAACTTCTTCTGCTTTGCAACCTAAAGGTTGCCATAATGACCTCCATTCGGCTCCACCTGCTTTGCACAATATACTATAGGAATAATTCCACCCTGTTTCTACATCCCTCAGACCAGTCGCAGCAGCGTCCATATTAGGGGACCAGACAGCTAGAAGAACCACCACTACAGTGTCTAGGGATACAGTGCAAACCCAATGCCACTACTTGCTTAGAGCCCCCACAACCTCGTGGCCACAGGCGCCAATCTGTCCGCCTGCAGAACCCAGCACTACCAACCGGGCGGTCCAGTCACCTAGGCCACCAGTATCCCCACTTACTGTTCGAATCAGAGCAAGGGTATGGTGCGTAATGATGTCCATCTGATATCAGAAGCTCCCCCCTCAAGATTCCTCCTACATAAGAAGAGTATATATTGCACCATCAGTTCTGGATTCTGGGGCAGCACAGGCTTGGCAGAAGATAAGTCCATTCTCTACTGTTCGCTACAGCCACCTGCCTGTGCCGACGCTGTAGCCGCTGAGCCGCCCGGGGCATCAACAGGGCAACCCCGCATGACGAAACAATCACAAGTCTTACCATGTCTCAGTGCCAGAAATGCAAGGATAGCCGTACCCCACGGTGGCACTCAGGTTGAGTCTTGATTTTGCTCCGCTTGCCTCAGCTCCTTACGTTTGCTGTTGATTTTCTTAAGAAAGTCCTGTGCCGCTTTCGGTGTCTGGCGGCCTTCGTATGACACCCTCAGGCTCGCTGGATAAAGCATAGCGTATTCGATTCCTAGTTCACGCAATTTCTTTTTTGCTGGGTTAAATTCTTTTTACGCCAGTTGGACAGACATAATGAAGTCTGGATAGAATTCCAGTGCATTACCCTTGTAACTAATCTGCCGCTTCCCACGAGCCCTCCTCAAAATGGTATCACGGTCCCTGTAATTAAGGACCCGGGCAATAATAGGATGTGGAGGTGCACCAGGCTTTGGCCGCGGAGCAAGGGATCTATGTGCGCTTTCAATCACAAAGATTGCAGAGAGGCATTCCGCGCCAAACACGCTACGAATCATTTCCTCAATATAAGTTTCCATTCGGCCCGTGTTCGTGGATTCCGGAATTCCCGTGATTCTGATGTTATTGCACTGGGAGCGCGCTTCCAAATCTTCCGCTTTATTTTTGATGAATTCCAGCATCTTCTCCATTTCCGTACATTTTTGGGTCGTGCAAAGCGATTCGTCCTCCACCGCGGTAATGCGATTTTCAGCCTCCGCGAGACGTTCCCCTTGTCTGTCCAGTTTGGCCGCCATATTGTCAACCCGTATAGTGATAGTGTCCAGCTTGCCATTGATATCCTGTAGACTACGTTGTATGGCCTGCAAAACACCTTCCATACCAGTGGATGCCTCGGTTTCAGGTTCAGGCTCAGTGTCTGAGGGCGCTGTCGCACCTTTAGTGTGCCTTTTCATCTCAAAGGGGAGTTTAGACTGTAACTTGTCCGGTTCCCCATAGTTGCGCAACGGAACACCTCAAGTCTGAGATAGAATGGATCAGTAAACTGCCCGTTGCGGCCTCAACGTGATAGGGCTCACTGCTCCAATGATGACAGTCTGTCCAGAGCATAAACTCCTCTGCTTTCGAGCAACCGTCAAGTCAATGCACAGGCGCCCAGCAGGTGAAACGGCGCGCGACAGGCTACGATGCGCCCTTCCAAGGCCAGGTCATGTCGACGTGGGGGCCAAAACATGTAGTCGCTCCACACCCGGGTCAGTTACCTGCCAATCATCGCGCACGAGTAGCCATGAACTTTACTCCCAGCAGCTACAGTTCATAGGTCGCAGGAATCAGGAGATCAGCCGGACAGACAAACAATTGTCGCCACAAACACTTTGCGCATCTCACCCAATCTGAGTATCAGTATCCCCACTTAAGCACACAATCCAGAGAAAGGTGGTTTAGAGTTTCCCAGTGATGCCGCAAGGTATGTTTAGAAGCTCAGTCTCCACACGGTGCGCAGCGCCATATTATTCCCCGGTACGAGCGCTGGTTGAGGAGCGCCAGGCGCAACCCTCACCTGCAGGAGCTGGTAACTTCGGTCCTGACAGCGGGGATATCACACATTGCGGCAACACAGCTGAGCAGGGCGCGGGTTGAAATGCAGCCCAGCTTAGATCCGCCAGTCATCGCGCTACAGCGTGCCGTCCACAAGAGAAGCCGCCGCCATCAGCGCTGCCCGCCATTTTGGGTCGATGCATAGGACGGCACTCCACATTAGGCTCTCACGCCCCATGAAAGGGCACCAGCGCACATCAGCAGTGAAGCGCGAGCACTGGCCCCCCAGGCACAAGGTGAGCAGGGCGCCGATGCACGCCGGCGCATCCCGCCGCCGCTGTCCACCCCGTCTCCGCTCCGGGCCGTTAGGTCTTCAGGGCGCCGCCATCTTGTTCGCGCCAGACAGCAACTCTCACCCAGCCGTCTAGCACGATTTATTGGCGATGGAGAGCGCCGGCCGCCTCCCGCTCCTCGCATCGTGTGGCCAAGGTATTCCGATTGCAGATTTTGCCAGTTTCAGTCAATTGCAAGTCCGCTGCATGCCTTTATTCTCGCATTGTGAGCCTGACCGGCGGAGCTGTCTTAGAAGGCAGCCATTCCGCAGTGCGCCCTCTAGCGCCCCCCCTTATAGCCAGATACTTTAGAATATAAGTCAGTTTATTGTAGAAAGGCAAGGAGGTTAAGGGTTTCGAAAGGTAGATGAAAATATCGTCTGCATAAGCAGATAATTTGATTTCATGGAAGTTGTGTTGGAAACCAGTTATCAAAGAATTACAGCGAATGCATTCAAGAAAAGTTACGAGACTTAAAAGAGGAGAGAGGAGACACGCTTGCCTTGTGCCCCTTTGCAAGTTAAAATAGGGGGCTAAAAACCCGTTAACAGAGACACATGCATGGGGTTCTGAGTACAATAGTTTGATGAATGAAATAAATTTGGGGCCGAAAACCAAACCAGGGAAGAGTTTTGAGCATGAATTGCCAATTTATATGATCAAAAGCTTTTTCAGCATCAAGGGATAATGCAGCTAGATGATCAGGATATCGTTTTGCCAGAACGAGAATATTAGAGAACATTCTAGCATTCTCTGAGGTAAGCCTACCCTTAACAAAGCCAGCTTGATCAGATTTTATCAGTAGGGGTATAACATCTTCTAATCTAGAGGCGAGGTTTTTAGCAAACGTTTTGCAGTCATAATTAATTAACGAGATGGGATGATAATTTTGACAAAGTGAGAGATCTTTATCAGGTTTGGGAATAATTACAATGAGAGCATCAAGGAAGGAACTTTCAGGTTTGGAGTGCAATAGAAAAGAGGTGAAGAGCTCATGTAAGTGTGGAACAAAAATAGATGAAAAAGAAGCGATGTGTTCAATACAGAAACCATCAGGACCAGGAGCCTAAGCTCTTTTTAAAAATTTAATTACATCTAAAATCTCTGAAAGTGTTATATCTTTTTCCAAGAGGGCGATAGCATCCGGTATAGAGCAAGGGGGAGGGAGACCATCAAAGAACAATTGAGTGTCATTTTCGGGGGGATGGATGTCTTCCATGTATAATGAGTTATAATAGGTCTGGAATGCATTGACAATGTCTGAGTCAGAGTGTAGTAAAGTGTTATGAGGACATTACGAATAGGTCCAATGGTTTTCTTTTCCGATTTAACTTTTAGATAATTGGCCAACATTCTACCCGCTTTGTTCTGACCTCTGTGGTATTTAGATTTTATTTAAAGTAGAATATTGCAAGCATCAGTTGTAGCTAATTTGTTTAAATCAGATTTAGCCTTGATGAGGTCCTGAAAGTGAACAGGAGATTTAGAAGTATAATAAGCGTGTTCAAGGGGCTTGACATGTTTGAAGGTGGAAAGATATTGGGAATTTAATAACTTTTTCTTTCTGGCAGTATAGGCGTTGATAAAGGCTCTGAAAGAGGCTTTAAAGGCATCTCAGTTATTGTGAACAGAGGTATCACTTTGTTTGTTAAGTTGGAAACATTTTTTTTTAAAGGAGGTAGCATCTGAAATATGTTTGGTCAGATAATAAGGAGTTATTGAATCTCCATCTAGCATGTTTAGGCATACCAAGGGATACATAAAAGGAGATTGAAACAGGGGCATGATCAGAAATGAAAATGGAGCCAATCTCAGAAGTTTGGAGTGAAGGGAGTAAAGGTTTTGATATCAAAATGTAAACAATGCGAGACATGGTGTGATGAACATTTAAAAAGAATGTAAACTCTTGTTTGTCAGTGTTCGAACTGGGGTCACCAATTCCGACACGGTAGCTTGGCGCGAGGTAGGAAGGCACCCGAAGGCAATGTGTAAAGCACTAGTGCAGCACTCACTTACGCGGATTCAACCATGCGCACACAATGAAGGACACAACACCAAATGGTTTGATGAAAACAATCAATCAATCAATCATAGGCATTTGTATAGCGCACTGCTCACCCGGAGGGTCTCAAGGTGCTGGGGGGGGGGGGAACGCTACTGCTCGAACAGCCAGGTCTTGAGTTGCTTCCTGAAGGCGAGATGGTCTTGCGTTGTCCGGAGATGGATGGGGAGGGAGTTCCATGTCTTGGCTGCCAGGTAGGAGAAGGATCTTCCTCCGGCGGTGGCTCTGCGGATGCGGGGGACGGTGGCGAGAGCGAGGCTGGTGGAGCGGAGCTGGCGGATGGGCTTGTGGAAGGTCAGGCGGCTGTTGAGGAACTTGGGGCCCAGGTCGTGGAGGGCCTTGTGTGCGTGGGTGAGGAGTCGGAACGTGATTCTTTTGTTGACGGGGAGCCAGTGCAGGTCTCTCAGGTGTCCGGAGATGTGGCTGTGTCGGGAGATGTCCAGGATGAGTCGTGCTGAGGCGTTCTGGATCCGTTGGAGTTTCTTCTGGAGTTTGGCGGCGGTGCCGGCGTAGAGGGCGTTCCCGTAGTCCAGCCGACTGGTGACGAGGGCCTGGGTGACCGTCTTCCTGGTCTCGGTGGGGATCCACCGGAAGATCTTTCGAAGCATGCGCAGGGTGTTGAAGCATGAAGACGAGACGGCGTTGACTTGTCTGGTCATCGAGAGGGAGGAGTCCAGGATGAAGCCTAGGTTGCGTGCGTGGTCCGTTGGCTTGGGGGTGGCTCCCAGGGTGGGGGGCCACCAGGAGTCGTCCCAGGCGGAGGGTGATGATCCCAGGATGAGGACCTCCGTCTTGTCTGAGTTCAGTTTCAGGCGGCTGTTCTTCATCCATTCGGCGACGTCTTTCATCCCTTCGTGTAGGCTGGCTCTGGCGGCGTCCGGGTCGCTGGTGAGGGAGAGGATCAGCTGGGTGTCGTCGGAGTAGGTGATGATCTTGAGGTTGTGTTGACGTGCGATGGTTGCGAGGGGGCTCATGTAGACGTTGAAGAGGGTGGGGCTGAGCGATGACCCTTGTGGAACGCCGCAGATGACTTCGGTGGCCGCTGACCGGAACGGGGGGAGGCGGACTCTCTGGGTTCTTCCGGCGAGGAATGAGGTGATCCACTCCAGGGCCTTCTCCTGGATGCCGGTGTTGTTCAGGCGCTGTACCAGGGTGCGGTGGCAGACAGTGTCGAACGCTGCGGAGAGGTCCAGGAGGATGAGGGCCGCAGTTTCCCCGTTGTCCATTAGGGATCTGATGTCGTCTGTGGCTGCGATGAGGGCGGTCTCCGTGCTGTGGTTGGCTCCGAAGCCGGATTGCGAGTGGTCGAGGGATCCGTTGGTCTCGAGGAAGGCGGCTAGCTGTCTGTTGACGGTCTTCTCGATGACTTTGGCAGGAAACGGGAGGAGCGAGATGGGGCGGTAGTTCTTGAGGTCGGAGGGGTCTGCAGTTGGTTTCTTCAGCAGGGCACTGATCTCGGCGTGTTTCCAGCACTCCGGGAAGGTGGCGGTGTTGAAGGAAGCGTTGATGATGTCGCGGAGGTGGGGTGCGATGATGTGGTCGGCCGTGTTGAAGATGCGGTGTGGGCAGGGGCCCGTAGGGGATCCGGAGTGGATGGTGTTCATTGTGCATGTTGTGTCTTCGGTGCTGACTGGGGTCCAGGTGCGGAGGGTGGCGGTGGGGGGCATCGGTTCGGTGGTGGGGTTCGTGGTTGGTGGGCCGAAGCTGTTGTGAATGTTGGCGATCTTGTCGTGGAAGAAGGCTGCGAGGGAGTCGCAGAGGTCTTGCGAGGGAGTGATGTCATTGTTTCCGGCGTCGGGGTTGGAGAGCTCTTTGACGATGCTGAAGAGTTCCTTGCTGTTGTGGGTGTTGTTGTCCAGTCGTTCCTTGAAGGCTGTCTTCTTTGTGGCGCGGATCAGTTGGTGGTGTTTGCGGGTGGCGTGTTTGAGGGCCGTCATGTTGTCTGTGGTCTGGTTGGTGCGCCAGGTGTTCTCCAGGGAGCGGCAGTTCTTCTTGGAGGTGATGAGCTCGTCGGTGAACCAGGAGGCTTTCTTGCTGCCGCGTCTGCTGGGGGGGTTCTTCTTCAGTGGTGCGAGGGCGTCTGCGCAGTTGGTGATCCACTGTGTGAGGTTGTTGGCGGCTTCGTTGGGGTCCGTTGAGCTGGTGGGGGGGTTCTGGCTGAGGAAGGTGGTGAGCTGGTCGCCGGTGATCTTGTTCCAGCTCCTGCGGTGGGCTTGTTGAGGGTGGTGGTGGGTCGTCGTTTTACTGAAGCTGAAGTGGACGCAGCTGTGGTCAGTCCACTGGAGAGTGGTGGAGTGGCTGAAGGTGACGTATTTGCTGGATGAGAAGACTGGGTCAAGCGTGTGGCCGGAGTAGGGGGTGGGGGTGGTTACCAGTTGCTTGAGTCCGAGGTTGGCCAGGTTGGCCAGCAGAGCAGTGGTGTTGCGGTCCTTGTTGTCCTCCAGGTGGAAGTTGAGGTCCCCCAGGAGGATGTAGTCGGTGGAATTGATGGCGTGCGGGCTGACGAAGTCTGTGATGTCTTCGCTGAACTGTGTGCGTGGTCCCGGTGGTCTGTAGACGAGGGTGCCTCTGAGCATGGTCTTGGGGTCGGTGTGTATCTGGAAGTGGAGGTGTTCGGCGGAGGTGAAGGTGTCATCGGAGTTGGTCGTGATGCGGATGGTGTTCTTGTGGATGATGGCGATGCCTCCTCCTGTCTGGTTGACGCGGTCCTTCCTGGTGATTTTGTAGCCTTCCGGGATGGCGATGGCGACGTCGGGCGCTGAGGAGGCGTTCATCCAGGTTTCTGTCAGGAAGGCGATGTCTGGTGCTGTCGAGTCGAGGAGGTTCCAGAGTTCGACGGCATGCCTGTGAACGGAGCGGGTGTTGAGCAGGATGCACATCAGGTGTTTGTTGCTGGGGCTCGGTTTAGCAGGTGCGGTGTTGGGTCGGAGGCCGGTGAAGCGGCAGGTCAGGCAGGTGAAGGGTCCGTGGGTGCGTCTCGGGGTGGCTCGGTAGCAGGTGGTGTTTCGGCCGGCATTGAGTGCGTGGAGGGTTTTGGCGTCGTAGATGTGCAGGGTGTGCAGGGTGTGCTGGCGAGGGCGAGGACCAGGGGGTCTGGCGCTGGGCGCGGTCCAGGCGCAGAAGGGCTTACCTGTGGCGCACCTTCGGCGCTCAATCGGCGCTCCTGCTGCGCGCGTCCGCTGCGCGGTCGCTCTGGGGGCGTCATAAGTAAGGAGCCGGGAGGGAGGAGCAGCTGGGTGGCGGGAGCGGGGCGGCGAATGGAATCACAGGGGGGCGGGGCCGCAGGGAGGCAGCGGCGGGAAATTCCAAGAAGCAGCGGGCAGCGGGAAATTCCCAGCAGCAGCGGGAAATTCCCAAGAGCAGCGGGCAGCGAGCGAAGGAATCTGCAGGCAGGAGGCGGCAAAGGCAGGCAGGAGCGGCAGCAGTGAGTGGGGCGACCAAGCCCTGTGGAGGGCTGAGTGGTCACCAAGATTCTTTATCTAGATCAAGTAGTGGTGAATCAATTCATTTCAGGAATACTGTGAGTACTTGGCAAGGCAGCAGTAAATTCATCTGGGTAACTACATCCAGTCATGATGAGCAAAAACCATTTCATTCAGTTAGGTGAACTAGGGAATAGCAGGGCAACCACTAATTCGTTCTTGGAAATGAAGTAGTGCATTTCCAGACAACAGTTACATCATTCTTGTGAGGCAAACAGTGCATTCCTATATAACTAGTGAATCACTCTTGGGAGGCAACAGTGCATTTCAGGAGAACAAACCGCTCATTTAGAGAGAATGAAGGCAGTACAACAGTAGCAGTCAATTCACTCATCCAGTTAATCAGGTGTTTGCAGGGCATCTGTTACCTCCTTCAAGTAAAGGGGACAGGATATTGCAGGGCAACAATCAATTCCTTCGGCTCAGAACCAGTGTAAATCCCCTCCGGGGGTTCAGTACCAACAATCTCTTAACAACAGTTCATTCGCTCAGGTAACCAGTGCGGGTAATTCCCAGTACAACCATTGGTGCCCTCACAGAAGTCTGACGTGGGGAGAGCATCAACACCTTATGCCAATACTCCGCTCGTTAGTTAAGGGCAGTTTGTGTTCTTCCCACCCCCAGGGACCCTGCACTCACCATGCTGTCCCGAGGCCCGTCTCGGTGCACTCCGGCGCTAACGAGCGCCTCACGCCCCTACCCCCCCAGGCGGCCCACTCCACTCTTCCTTCGGGGCCTCGCTGGGAGGGGGCGGAATACTTCCCAGGTCGATAGAGGACTTCCCGGGGCTTCGGCTCCACCGCGCTGCCGTACGGGAGGGGCTGCGGGCTTCCCTCGCTTCCTGAGCCGGGGAGCCAATCCGGGTGCAGCGTGAAGGGGGGGCGCAGCCGATGACCCAGCCGACGCCCACGTCGCCGGGCAACACGCGCCCGCGCAGCCGGGGCCTAGGCGGCCTACTCCACCACCGCGGCGGCCCTCCCAGGCTTTGGGGGCCGCGGCGGGAACTCAGGCGGCAGACAGCTTCTCTCCAGCCGGTGCCCGGGCCACGACGGTGAGCCCCGGCAGGTGAGCGCTTCCTTGGCCTAGCGCTTGCGTTCTGGGACTGGGCTGCAGCGGTGATGGGGCAGTCGGTGCTCGGTGCTCCCAGCGCTAGGAGGGGGAAGGTACAGCACGCAAGAGGGCACAGTCGTGGGTCCACCCAATCCTGGGCGGCAGCGGTGATTTGGGGGAACTGGCAGCAACAACTCAGAGGGGTCAGGTAGCCATAGTGCTGCGTGGTTTACAGCACTCGCAACTTTGAACAGGCAGGGGCACAGCAGCCCCGCACCTAGAGCGCACAGGGGGGCACAGTTCAGGCGCTATAGCACTGGGTGGGTGTAGCGCGTTACCAGTGGATCCTGCTCAGCGGCGCCCACAGCAGGCAGTCCCCCTCTCCTTCCAGCGTCTGGATGGCACGGCGCTTATCTTGGGGCAGTAACAGGATGGTCTCAGTTGCAGGTCTCTGGGGGGAGAATAGGGGTTTGAGTTGGCAGGCATCAGAGGCAGGGTGGGTCCCTGCAGCACACTGGAGATGGTCCCCTGGGTTGCCCCCTCACCAGGCAAGATCAGCATGCAGGCAGAGTCCCTCATCTAACTTGGGTACAGCAGGGCCTAGACTCAGTCAGTCCCCAGTAGCGTAGGTTCCTCCCCTAGGCCCAACCGCCTACGCTCCGGCAGAGGTTCCCCCAGGTCCAGTGGTGCCCCAACTGACTAGTCAGGTTTCCCTCCTTTCCCCTTATACCCCCAGGTCAGGTGACCCTCCTGCAAAGGCGGCAAAGCAAAATCCCTCCCAGGGCTGGAAGGTTCCAGGAGCTTCCACATAATAGTCTATGGGACAAAAAGGCAGGATGGAAAAAGATACTGTATCCCAATGTCCCAGCCGGCTCCTGACTACTAGTATGTGTGCGTGATGGCCACTCTGCAGTAGCAGGGGCCTGTGGCAGCCATGTTGGTAGGAGAGCACCTGCACCTCAGCACTGGTTAGCAGTGCTAAGGCGCCCAGAGACCTAGGGCCAACAAAAAGATGGCGGAAAAAATGAGGCACAAGGGCAAAAAAAACGGGGTAGACCACCCTAGGGCTGACAGGTCTAACAGTCAGGGTTACTAGTTTTCAAGCATCATAGAGTGGATGAGAGGCAATAGCAGTTTGCAATGCTTTATGTGATTTATCTGGTTTGAATTTACAATCAGATTTCCTATCAGAAAAGGGGTCCAGCCAATTATTGAAATCACCAGCAACAAAAATATTGGGTTTAGTGATTCAGGATAATTTAAATTTAATAGTATGCCAATAATCTGGATCAAACTTAACTGGTCCATAAATATTAAAGAAGGTGAGCTGTTTATCATGGACCGTAGCATTAAGTATTATCCATCGTCCACTATCATCGTATCAATTTCAGTAGATACAATTTGTATTTTCAAAGATTTATGACAGAGGATGGCAACACCACCCTTATGGTTGACAGCTGGAGTGAAGACAACCTGACCCCCCCCCCCCCATTGATGTTTGAATTTGAGTGATTCAACATCATTACAATGGGTTAATTGCAAGAAAGCAATCTGACAAATAAGTTTCGATAAATGAGAAAGTACATTTTGACACTTTTTTTCACAAAAAGCAACCACTATTGAATTGGCGAAATACCAGATTCAGAGTAGTGGAAAGATGTTGTTCAACTATCTACTTGACAGGTGGAATATCAAAGATATTGAAGTAAAAGCCTCACTCACGTAATAGTGACATGCTTCATCATAGGCAATTACTCCACACCCAGAGAAGATGGTACTCTCTGGGCGGACTCAACCAAAGATATACTGGGAGTTCCTAGATAAATGAACCACTGGTTAGGCAGGGAACCAGATCAGATTAAAAATACCTATGAGTGTACCCTATTTTAAATTATTTATTATTGGGCACTCATGATATCAGTAAAAACTTATTGTCGGGGTTTCTTTGAACTCGATTTGTTCAATTGTACCCGCTACCGTATGCCAACATGTTTCGGCCCGTCTTGTAGCCCAATCGGGTCTTGGGGCCTTCGTCAGGGCGATATCTTTCTTTTCCTTATGCTATAAGGTCCCTGCGATTAAGCTGTACATGTGCTTACATGCAACTCATTCGTACGTGAGGCCTAATGCACTCACCTGTCCGTATGTGCCTTCCGACTTCAGTAGAATTTTTCTATTGGACATGGGACACAAAGTTAACATGTGTTTCTTTGACGACACAACAACATGAATCTATCTACAGCCCGTCTTGTGCTCGTAGTCGTTGGTTCTTAGTTGTAGTGATGGTGTACCACCTGACTATGTGCTCTCTATGTTAGGGCTTAGTGTAATACATTAATCATTCCAGTTTGCTCACCGCCACATCACATCCACATCTATACACCACACAACGTGATCATCATACTGCTTGTGATTGACTATGAGTGAAAAGGATTGTGGCTATAATGTATTTTCTAGTCATCAATCCTATAGCTCTCTATTCAGGCACCCATTCCCTTGTTGTGTTGTTTATTCATTTCTTAAATATATCACCATGCATAGTGATCATGTATATCTCTTTCATCCAGTCGATTATTAAGAACTTCCGGCGCTCACCTACTGCCCTGTGCCTACTGGCATCATGCAGATCTCGTGTGTTAGGTGCAGTCCTGTAGTCAAACACTGCATCAGAGATAAATAAAGGCAACTATTAGCACGTTCAAAACCGATCTAATGATAAACATCTCGTTCTCTACAAGATTCTAGTTCACGGAACCTTATTACCGCGTTACTATCTTTTTACGGTTTAGGGAAATATATTCAGGGACGTATTTATTCTTATTTCGCTTCCGTGCCAGTATTCCTGCTTAGTTCTTCAAATCCTGTGTTGCAGGGTGAACTTTCCCCCTATTTGTATATGTTTTGTTTGCTGTCCCTTTTGTTATAGCTAGTCTTTTTTTGAAATTATTTAAACAGAACAATTTGGAACCATTGGTAAGCTCTACATGCGTCTCTGCTATCAACACAAATCATACGCGATAACAGGCGTCTGAATAACAAAGTGTACCCTCGCTGTCACTTACTTCATCAAGGACCCTGCACCGCCGTTGCACCTAGTCAACCACACCGTCTGCCGTCGGGGATGTGAGTACGGCGGTGTCGGCTTTTAACCGGAGGTGCACGAGCCTGATTGGAGGGCGGTTCTGACCCAATTCTCTAACGTCACGCAACGTAATCACAGCTGTTCACACTTTTACGAGGCTGAACTACAAGACTTGTGGGAAATGTAGTTTATTTATGTCTGGTGCGCCGTGTTCGATCCCCCTCACAGCGAAGGATTTGTTAGTTACAATTTTGAGGAGTATTTCGTTGATCCCTCGTGTAGTTATTTTAATGATAATCGCTTGAAGTGTGTAGAGTTGCTATTTCGCCATTATCTTTGCGGAAATAGCGTGTCTCACCTCACGACCAGTGTTAGTGGGTATGATGTAGGCAGCCCCACTTGAGTTTCGTATATCTGCTAACGGCAGGTCATTCTAATCAGTGGATTAATCTAGTTGACTGCACGTTTGTTACCTAATTCCGACTTTCATGGTGTTATCCCCTTGTGTTCCTAAATTATATATATCGAGGACTAATGTTACACCCCAATCTTTTGTTGTTATATATGTCGGAGGTTTTGTTGTCTTTCCAGGACTATGCCTCTGGTCTTTTGCTCCTGTTTACCATGTTTTAGGGATATGTATACTTTTTGGCCCAATCTAAATTAAACCATCCCGCGGAATTTTCTTCTTATTTCCTGTTGTTGTTTTAAACGGGCAATAGATCTACTTTTGATTGCCATATTCAGAGATATGTAGGCTATGTGGCAAAGCTACGTCATAGAGCACCATGGAATTTCCTCGTTCAGTCCTGATGTTGTGCTTGACAAGCGATAGATCCACCTTTGCTCTAGTTTTAGCAATTGTTTTTCGTTGCAGCTGTCTGGTAGTCTCTCAATTACAGTCCAAGTAAAGTCATCTTCACTGTGTTTCTGCGTTTGAAAATGTCTCATCATTTTTGTGATGGTTTTACCGCACCTAAATGTACTGCGGTGCTCATTGATCCTGATCTTGACCTTACGTGTGGTCATCCCAATGTATATTTTATTGCAGATGCACGTCATTAGGTAAACCACATTGTGGCTGTTGCAATTGCTGAAGGACCTTTGTTCCCATGGTGTTTTAAGGCCCACGTCGATTGTTTTGCTCTGTGTTGTTAATTTGCATACACTACATGATCCGCACGGGTAGTGTCCGGTTACCTCTGGTAGATTCCAGAGTGTGCTCTGTTGGCCTGTTCTGCCTTGTTTCTTTTTTGGTCTGGTATGTACAACAGAGTCTTTGATGGATTTACCTCTCTTAAATGCAAATAGTGGTTTCTCTAGTTTAAGACCCCCAGAGTTCAGTGTTCTCCAATGTCGTAGAACTATGTTCTTTACACTGTTGGAATCTGTTCCGAATGTGGTTACGCATACCAGTTTTTTGTCATCCAGTTTCCTTTTTGGTTCCAAAAGCCCTTCTCTGTTGCAGTTTTTTGCCCTTTTATATGCTTGTTTAATCAGTTTTGTAGGGTAGCACTTTGTCTGCAATTTCTGTGTTAATTTTTTGGCGTGAATTTCATAATTTGCTTTTTCCGTACAATTTCTCCTTAGTCGTAGGAATTGGCCTACTGGCAAGTTGTCTCGCAGCGCTTTCGGGTGGAAGCTGTCATATCTGAGGAGGTTGTTGGCATCTGTAGGTTTGTAGAACACTTCCGTTTTTAGTGTCCCCTCCGCTGGCCAGATTTTCAAATCCAAAAATGTGATGGAATCTTTTGTTAGAGTCATTGTAAACTTCAAGAATTCATCCCTGTTGTTTAGCCATGTCAGAAATTCTTTTGCTTTTTCGGCATCTCCTTTCCAGACTATAAAGATATCATCTATGAATCTTCTCCATACTCCCAAGTTGGATTGGTACGGGTTGGAGTCACTATAGATGAAACGTGTTTCGAAGTCATGCACGTACAGGCATGCTACACTGGGGGCGCAGGTCATCCCCATTGAAGTGCCATGGGTTTGTAGAAAATACTCCCCTTCAAATTCAAAGTAATTTCTTGTTAGGGCTAATCGTACACATTGAACCACAAATTTTATAGGTGTTATTGATGACCAGTTTTCCAGACCCAGCAGATTTTCTATCACCCTAAGTGAGGCCTCTTGTGGAATACTGGTATACAATGCTTCCACGTCTAATGTCATTAGGTAGTCGGTGGTAGGACTGAAGCTCAAAGTTTGAAGTTTCAATAAGATGTCTTGTGTGTCTTTAAGGTACGAGGGCATTCTCTGCACCATTGGTCGCAAGAAATGGTCGGCAAATCTTGACAGTGGTTCGAGAGCCGAACCAATGCCTGACACAATCGGTCTGCCTGGTGGTGGATGTACATTTTTGTGCACTTTCGGGAGGATGTAAAAGTATGGAGTTTTTGGGTCAAGTTCTTGTAAAAAAAATTCTTCTGCCTTGGTAATCCACCCCTCTTGTGCTGCTTCCGAGACCATCTCTTGTATTTCTCGTTTCAGACTCACAGTTGGATCTCTCTGTAATCGTGCATAATTCCGTTGATCATTGAGTAGTCTCATACACTCATTTCTGTACATCTCAATGGGTAGTATCACCGTTGCTCCTCCTTTATCTGCTGGTTTAATTATGACATCCTGCATCTTGTCAAATTCTGCCAGTGTCTGCCGTTCAATCAATGTGAAGTTGTTGAATCTTTGGTTGGTATTATCCTTCAATTCATCGATATCCAATGTTACTGCCTTCTCAAAGGCTAGTAATGCCGGTGGCATAGTGTGGTTCGGGGGGATGAATTTCGATTTTTTTCGTAGGCCTGTATTTTTATCTGTCAATTCACTCAGTTCCTCTGGTCCCTCTGTTTCTGCAAAGAACACCGACAGACGGAGTCTGCGAAAAAATTCGGCAAGTTCAATTCTTAGATCAAAGAAATTTGACCGATTCGTCGGGACAAAGCCTAGTCCTTTTTTTAGGACATTTTCTTGTTGTTGGGAGAGGATTCTCTTGCTCAGGTTCAGTATTCCCGTGCGTTCTTGCTCGTGCTGGGTCCCTGGTCCTGTGCTGTCAGGTCTTCTCTGTTGGTATCCCATTGAACCCGTTGCCCTCTCCGGTTGCCTCCTCCTCGTCTTCGGCCTCGCCCTAAAAAAGGTTGTTGATAGGGTTGCCACTGGTATCCAAACTGTGGTGGTTGGAAGGGCGCTTGCATGAAGGGGTTCCATCCAAAGGGTGGTTGTTGTTGTATTCCTCCTTGCATGTATGGGCCTCTATTTCTTCTTGGGTTGTTGCCACTGCGTCTATTGGTGCTTTTTCGGCCTTCAGATGATGTATCGCTGGAATAGTTGCCAGAGCCTGTGCTTCCTGTGTCTGAGAAGTCTGAGTTGTCTTTATCTGTTGGGGTATAATCCTCTCTCGAGTATGGAAAAACACTCTCAAATTTAAATTTTTTCAGGTCTTTCTGAAATTTTGTAATTTTTGCTTGGGTAAGATATTCTTTGTACTCATTAATTATTTTATTGTTTTCGTCCAGTTTCTTTTTGAATTGTGCAATTGTGATTTGAGTTTTCAAACCATTTTCCAGTGTTTTTATTTCAATAAGGAGGGCAAAACAATGGCGATTGGGACTCTCTAACAGAATTGAAAAGGACCCAACTCAAAACTTTACTTCACGGAGCCATCATGACTGAATACTTGAGGGGTAATATAGCACCCAACGGTTTGATTGTGGCAAACTCCCCACGAATTTTCCTGAATGACCCCGAATTTAGACGCAGCTGGTCCTTGATCGCATGGAAATGCAGCAGAGACTGGCTGGTCTTAATTATTAAGACTGCTAAAAGACTCTCAGATGCCCTCCTTATTGAAATAAAAACACTGGAAAATGGTTTGAAAACTCAAATCACAATTGCACAATTCAAAAAGAAACTGGACGAAAACAATAAAATAATTAATGAGTACAAAGAATATCTTACCCAAGCAAAAATTACAAAATTTCAGAAAGACCTGAAAAAATTTAAATTTGAGAGTGTTTTTCCATACTCGAGAGAGGATTATACCCCAACAGATAAAGACAACTCAGACTTCTCAGACACAGGAAGCACAGGCTCTGGCAACTATTCCAGCGATACATCATCTGAAGGCCGAAAAAGCACCAATAGACGCAGTGGCAACAACCCAAGAAGAAATAGAGGCCCATACATGCAAGGAGGAATACAACAACAACCACCCTTTGGATGGAACCCCTTCATGCAAGCGCCCTTCCAACCACCACAGTTTGGATACCAGTGGCAACCCTATCAACAACCTTTTTTAGGGCGAGGCCGAAGACGAGGAGGAGGCAACCGGAGAGGGCAACGGGTTCAATGGGATACCAACAGAGAAGACCTGACAGCACAGGACCAGGGACCCAGCACGAGCAAGAACGCACGGGAATACTGAACCTGAGCAAGAGAATCCTCTCCCAACAACAAGAAAATGTCCTAAAAAAAGGACTAGGCTTTGTCCCGACGAATCGGTCAAATTTCTTTGATCTAAGAATTGAACTTGCCGAATTTTTTCGCAGACTCCGTCTGTCGGTGTTCTTTGCAGAAACAGAGGGACCAGAGGAACTGAGTGAATTGACAGATAAAAATACAGGCCTACGAAAAAAATCGAAATTCATCCCCCCGAACCACACTATGCCACCGGCATTACTAGCCTTTGAGAAGGCAGTAACATTGGATATCGATGAATTGAAGGATAATACCAACCAAAGATTCAACAACTTCACATTGATTGAACGGCAGACACTGGCAGAATTTGACAAGATGCAGGATGTCATAATTAAACCAGCAGATAAAGGAGGAGCAACGGTGATACTACCCATTGAGATGTACAGAAATGAGTGTATGAGACTACTCAATGATCAACGGAATTATGCACGATTACAGAGAGATCCAACTGTGAGTCTGAAACGAGAAATACAAGAGATGGTCTCGGAAGCAGCACAAGAGGGGTGGATTACCAAGGCAGAAGAATTTTTTTTACAAGAACTTGACCCAAAAACTCCATACTTTTACATCCTCCCGAAAGTGCACAAAAATGTACATCCACCACCAGGCAGACCGATTGTGTCAGGCATTGGTTCGGCTCTCGAACCACTGTCAAGATTTGCCGACCATTTCTTGCGACCAATGGTGCAGAGAATGCCCTCGTACCTTAAAGACACACAAGACATCTTATTGAAACTTCAAACTTTGAGCTTCAGTCCTACCACCGACTACCTAATGACATTAGACGTGGAAGCATTGTATACCAGTATTCCACAAGAGGCCTCACTTAGGGTGATAGAAAATCTGCTGGGTCTGGAAAACTGGTCATCAATAACACCTATAAAATTTGTGGTTCAATGTGTACGATTAGCCCTAACAAGAAATTACTTTGAATTTGAAGGGGAGTATTTTCTACAAACCCATGGCACTTCAATGGGGATGACCTGCGCCCCCAGTGTAGCATGCCTGTACGTGCATGACTTCGAAACACGTTTCATCTATAGTGACTCCAACCCGTACCAATCCAACTTGGGAGTATGGAGAAGATTCATAGATGATATCTTTATAGTCTGGAAAGGAGATGCCGAAAAAGCAAAAGAATTTCTGACATGGCTAAACAACAGGGATGAATTCTTGAAGTTTACAATGACTCTAACAAAAGATTCCATCACATTTTTGGATTTGAAAATCTGGCCAGCGGAGGGGACACTAAAAACGGAAGTGTTCTACAAACCTACAGATGCCAACAACCTCCTCAGATATGACAGCTTCCACCCGAAAGCGCTGCGAGACAACTTGCCAGTAGGCCAATTCCTACGACTAAGGAGAAATTGTACGGAAAAAGCAAATTATGAAATTCACGCCAAAAAATTAACACAGAAATTGCAGACAAAGTGCTACCCTACAAAACTGATTAAACAAGCATATAAAAGGGCAAAAAACTGCAACAGAGAAGGGCTTTTGGAACCAAAAAGGAAACTGGATGACAAAAAACTGGTATGCGTAACCACATTCGGAACAGATTCCAACAGTGTAAAGAACATAGTTCTACGACATTGGAGAACACTGAACTCTGGGGGTCTTAAACTAGAGAAACCACTATTTGCATTTAAGAGAGGTAAATCCATCAAAGACTCTGTTGTACATACCAGACCAAAAAAGAAACAAGGCAGAACAGGCCAACAGAGCACACTCTGGAATCTACCAGAGGTAACCGGACACTACCCGTGCGGATCATGTAGTGTATGCAAATTAACAACACAGAGCAAAACAATCGACGTGGGCCTTAAAACACCATGGGAACAAAGGTCCTTCAGCAATTGCAACAGCCACAATGTGGTTTACCTAATGACGTGCATCTGCAATAAAATATACATTGGGATGACCACACGTAAGGTCAAGATCAGGATCAATGAGCACCGCAGTACATTTAGGTGCGGTAAAACCATCACAAAAATGATGAGACATTTTCAAACGCAGAAACACAGTGAAGATGACTTTACTTGGACTGTAATTGAGAGACTACCAGACAGCTGCAACGAAAAACAATTGCTAAAACTAGAGCAAAGGTGGATCTATCGCTTGTCAAGCACAACATCAGGACTGAACGAGGAAATTCCATGGTGCTCTATGACGTAGCTTTGCCACATAGCCTACATATCTCTGAATATGGCAATCAAAAGTAGATCTATTGCCCGTTTAAAACAACAACAGGAAATAAGAAGAAAATTCCGCGGGATGGTTTAATTTAGATTGGGCCAAAAAGTATACATATCCCTAAAACATGGTAAACAGGAGCAAAAGACCAGAGGCATAGTCCTGGAAAGACAACAAAACCTCCGACATATATAACAACAAAAGATTGGGGTGTAACATTAGTCCTCGATATATATAATTTAGGAACACAAGGGGATAACACCATGAAAGTCGGAATTAGGTAACAAACGTGCAGTCAACTAGATTAATCCACTGATTAGAATGACCTGCCGTTAGCAGATATACGAAACTCAAGTGGGGCTGCCTACATCATACCCACTAACACTGGTCGTGAGGTGAGACACGCTATTTCCGCAAAGATAATGGCGAAATAGCAACTCTACACACTTCAAGCGATTATCATTAAAATAACTACACGAGGGATCAACGAAATACTCCTCAAAATTGTAACTAACAAATCCTTCGCTGTGAGGGGGATCGAACACGGCGCACCAGACATAAATAAACTACATTTCCCACAAGTCTTGTAGTTCAGCCTCGTAAAAGTGTGAACAGCTGTGATTACGTTGCGTGACGTTAGAGAATTGGGTCAGAACCGCCCTCCAATCAGGCTCGTGCACCTCCGGTTAAAAGCCGACACCGCCGTACTCACATCCCCGACGGCAGACGGTGTGGTTGACTAGGTGCAACGGCGGTGCAGGGTCCTTGATGAAGTAAGTGACAGCGAGGGTACACTTTGTTATTCAGACGCCTGTTATCGCGTATGATTTGTGTTGATAGCAGAGACGCATGTAGAGCTTACCAATGGTTCCAAATTGTTCTGTTTAAATAATTTCAAAAAAAGACTAGCTATAACAAAAGGGACAGCAAACAAAACATATACAAATAGGGGGAAAGTTCACCCTGCAACACAGGATTTGAAGAACTAAGCAGGAATACTGGCACGGAAGCGAAATAAGAATAAATACGTCCCTGAATATATTTCCCTAAACCGTAAAAAGATAGTAACGCGGTAATAAGGTTCCGTGAACTAGAATCTTGTAGAGAACGAGATGTTTATCATTAGATCGGTTTTGAACGTGCTAATAGTTGCCTTTATTTATCTCTGATGCAGTGTTTGACTACAGGACTGCACCTAACACACGAGATCTGCATGATGCCAGTAGGCACAGGGCAGTAGGTGAGCGCCGGAAGTTCTTAATAATCGACTGGATGAAAGAGATATACATGATCACTATGCATGGTGATATATTTAAGAAATGAATAAACAACACAACAAGGGAATGGGTGCCTGAATAGAGAGCTATAGGATTGATGACTAGAAAATACATTATAGCCACAATCCTTTTCACTCATAGTCAATCACAAGCAGTATGATGATCACGTTGTGTGGTGTATAGATGTGGATGTGATGTGGCGGTGAGCAAACTGGAATGATTAATGTATTACACTAAGCCCTAACATAGAGAGCACATAGTCAGGTGGTACACCATCACTACAACTAAGAACCAACGACTACGAGCACAAGACGGGCTGTAGATAGATTCATGTTGTTGTGTCGTCAAAGAAACACATGTTAACTTTGTGTCCCATGTCCAATAGAAAAATTCTACTGAAGTCGGAAGGCACATACGGACAGGTGAGTGCATTAGGCCTCACGTACGAATGAGTTGCATGTAAGCACATGTACAGCTTAATCGCAGGGACCTTATAGCATAAGGAAAAGAAAGATATCGCCCTGACGAAGGCCCCAAGACCCGATTGGGCTACAAGACGGGCCGAAACATGTTGGCATACGGTAGCGGGTACAATTGAACAAATCGAGTTCAAAGAAACCCCGACAATAAGTTTTTACTGATATCATGAGTGCCCAATAATAAATAATTTAAAATAGGGTACACTCATAGGTATTTTTAATCTGATCTGGTTCCCTGCCTAACCAGTGGTTCATTTATCTAGGAACTCCCAGTATATCTTTGGTTGAGTCCGCCCAGAGAGTACCATCTTCTCTGGGTGTGGAGTAATTGCCTATGATGAAGCATGTCACTATTACGTGAGTGAGGCTTTTACTTCAATATCTTTGATATTCCACCTGTCAAGTAGATAGTTGAACAACATCTTTCCACTACTCTGAATCTGGTATTTCGCCAATTCAATAGTGGTTGCTTTTTGTGAAAAAAAGTTACTCAGGGAGAACGCAACCACGTTGTTTATTCTCTCCCTCTCTGTTTGTGATAAAAAAACATTTTGACACTTGACAGGATGACCCAGACCACGGACGTTCCATGATACAACATTAAACATGTTCAGGGAGGCAAGATGGCGGCCGGTGCTTCGGCTGAGTGAGCTGGACCTATGCACTCCCCGCGGTGACTCCCTTCACTGAAATTGCCACGAATATGATTTAGCTCTAAAGGGCTCAAAGGTTTAAGGTTCAAGGCATGACGCTGTGATCTTCGAGGGAAGAGAGAAGTGGTGGTTGCGTACGCGGCTGAAAAGTTATCGGTGATGAGCATACTCACCGCGGCATCCGCTGTGATCTGGGTGCGTAGAGGTGTTTGGCGTCTTTACCCTCCGCAGTGTGGCAATTGGTGTTCGCTCATTACTCCAGCGGTTGGCAGGTCTTTCCGAGCCGCTACCGGAATGCCTCCGAAAGCAGCTCCCAAGATCTCGACAAAAAATCTAAAGCCCCGCAGCGGTAAACCATCAATGAATGCAGACTCCGCAGCCGGGGGACAGGTGAAGGCAACGACGGCTGACACTGGGTCTAACGATGGCTCTGCTTCCAGTTCGCTGTCCCGCTCCCTGACCCCTCTGGGTAAGACTTTTGTATCTTCTTCTGCTGCTATTTCGCCCGCAGTTAAACATACGGCCCCGCTGTTCGTTAAACGGGCAGCCAAAGCCCTGACACAATTGGTAAATAAGTCGGCTGATAGCGGGATACCGCAGCCTTTAGACGCTGTCCTGGGCTCTCCTCTGGAGGGATATAAATCGGCTGACATGACGGGTGAAACACCGGTGATTCATGGTGATCATCAATCAGCGATAGGAAGCGCTTCGGATCCTTCTGCGAATTTAGATCTGGATGTCGAGACCTCAACCGCATTGGCTGGTCTATCAAGATGCATGCTGGGACCTGTAGTTCTCCCTTTTAAACCTACTGACTTTCCCAAAGTGGCTGCAACACAAGATGGTTTATGTACTGACCAGGCCGGGTCTAACCTAGATAACGACCCATTAGATAATTTTTTCTCTCTATCAGATGGGTCTACAACATCTGATGATGATGCGACCAGTAGGGATTGGGCAGAGTATGAGCAAGGAGAAATCGATGATTGTATAAAGGGAGGATATATAAATACGGCCCCTCTGGGTGGTACAGTTCGGAAAAACAAGATCTTGAGTGGAGAAGTGAATGATCTAGGGGCCACCATACCTGATAACATTCTTAATGCCCAAGGGGAGAACATGGCTTGGGATTATTCATTCTCTACCACAAAGCCACCCGCCTCAGGCCATGAAGTGGGCCTATGGAATCCTGCCACGTTTAATTCGTCTGACCCTCCCAAATACATTACGTTGGAGATGATTTACGATACGATGCTGTCACACAGAGCGGAGACTAGGCTTGAGAATGCTAGAACACAGGGGGCCTGCCGTAAACTACAAAATGCCATAAGACGCATAAATAAGACAAGTGCTGAGATTGGCACTAGAGTAAATGAGACAGAAAACCGCATCTCAGTTCTGGAGGATGAACTATCAGCTCAGAAAGGAGTGGTTACTGCACTAAAAAAGCAAAAAGATGATGCCACTTGGAAACTATCTGAACTTGAAAATCAGATGCGGCGGAATAACTTACGAGTGTTGGATATTCCGGAGGGGGCAGAGCGGTATGATGCGAGGCAATTTATTATCCAATTGTTTACAGAGGCTTTCCCGGAGCTTTCCCAATGGGATTGGGTGATAGAGATACAGAGAGCCCATCGATTTCCTCTCCATAAAAAACAACAAGCTACTTGCTTAGGACAGGAACCTGTATATCATCGTGCCATCTTGATTTCAATCAATAATTTTTTCGCGAGAGAAGCTGTTTATGACCTGGCTAGGCCAAATCGTAAGAGATTGGCCAAAGGGATTCATTTTTTTGTTAGGCCGGATTTTTCTCATGAAACAGTGTCTCGTAGATGGCACCTTCGCCAATTAATACCTATGTTTCAAGCGAAGGGTGGGCAGGCGTTCTTAATGAACCCTGCAAAGCTAAAGGTTGTGGTTCAGGGCCAAAATAGGTTTTTTTTCTCAGAAGTGTTGGCTAAGGAATATTTGCAACAGTTGGGCCCTCTGAGTTGAGTTGAAGATAATAATGTGGCTTAAGGTGGTAAATTGTGCTATAGTTATAGCTATGTTTTTCTTGTAAGGGGTACCGTGGGTGAGTGCTTCCAGCTCCCCATCACCAAGGACCGCGGTCCTATTGCCTCATTACTGGGAGGGTGTGGTGGGAGGGGGGAAGGTAGATGGTGGGGTGGGGGGTCTTTTCGGGTGGAGGGAAGGATGGGATCTGGTGGGGTATGGGGGGGGGGAAAAAGGAAAATTATGTTCCACAACTGTTTGATTTTTTTTGTGGTTTTTTGTTTGATGCACTTATGATTGTGTTTACTAAAGGGCTTTCAAATTTTGAACTTAATGGCTAATTTGAACTTAAAAATTGTAACTTATAATGTTTGTGGTCTTAATAATTATGAGAAACGAAGGAAGATGCAAATTGAATTGAAACTTATTAACCCTGATATTGTGTGTATTCAGGAAACGCATATTTCGTGGGCCTTAAGGCAAAAGTTAGATGATTTGGGGTATGTTACTTTGGTGGCTTCTAAACAATCGGATACGACGCGGGGGGTGGCCATTTTGGCACGCCCCTCTTTAGTTAGAACTGAGCGTTTCTTGGCAGATATACATGGCCGATGGGCTATTCTTGATTGTTTAGTGGGAGATATACGGTTTACCCTTTGCACTGTATACGGATCTAACCTTGATGAAGCAAATGTTTTTGATTTCTTAAATGGTGAGCTTGCTTTATGGCCTTCACCAGTAGTGTGTTGCGGAGATCTTAATATTCATTTGGATAGTGACTGGGCAAGCCTTTCTCCCCGTTTATATAGGGGTCGTAAACCTAAGGTTTTCCAGGCTTTAAAGAACCTGATGGCTGACCATGGCTTGGTTGATGGGTGGAACTTCTTATACCCACAAGCACTTGGCTATACGTTTTTTTCTTCACCTCACACTAAGTTATTTCGGTTGGATTATTTTATTATTCCTGCTGTTTGGGCCTCCTGTAGTCATATTCAAGTCTATCCTAGACTTTTATCCGATCATGCTCCTGTGGCTATTTCCTTTTCAAATGTGGCTATTATAAGATATAGTAAGACTTTCACCTTTGATAGGAAACTTCTGCTTGATACTCTTTTTTTGAATCATATGAAAAAGTGGATCCCAGACTTTTTTCAACTTAACCGTGGTACAGCTGAACCCGCGGTAGTCTGGGATTCCTTTAAGGCATGTTTTAGAGGTGAAGTTCTCAGTTATGGCTTACATGCTCAAAGATTTCGCAAACAGAATATGATACAGTTATTTACTCAATTGCGGAATGCTGAGTTAGATCTTATAGCTCAACTACAGGTAGCTGATGATCCTAAGGATAGCCTTGATAGACTAGCTTGTTGTAAGGCTAAGATTAATCTTGTATGGGCCCAAGAGATTTCGCTTAAATATCATCTTTATAGGAAACAACTGTATGAGTTTGGGGAATCTTCAGGGAGATACTTAGCTCAAAGAATTCGTGCGAAAAATCAAATATCAAAAATTAACTCTATCTATAATGACCAAAAGGTATTAGTTCATAAACCCCAGGCTATTATGAAAGTTATCTATCAATTCTATTCTGATTTGTATAGCCAGCCGGATGTTGGCGACCTCCCGCCTGGCTTCGGGCTACCAGCGCTAGAATGGGATAAGCTTGACCCTGTTGAGGCAGAAAGATTGGATTTGCCATTTTCTGCCGAAGAGATTGAGCGTGCAGTGTTTAAATTGCCCTCGGGTAAGGCGGCTGGACCTGACTCTCTTCCATCAGAGATTTATAAGACCTTTTTTCCAGAACTCCGAGAGGATCTGCTGAATACTTTTCAGGCAGCTAGATTGGGATTCCCACCCCAGTCATGGGATGCAGCCCATGTAGTTATATTCCCCAAGAAGGGGAAACCTCCTGATCAACCAGGATCATACCGCCCGATATCTCTGGTTAATTGCGATGGCAAACTAAACGCTAAATTGTTAGCAAATCGTATGGCTCCGCTTGTTGCTGGTTTGGTATCGCCGCAGCAGCATGGTTTTGTGCCAGGTCGGGGGACGGTTGATCACATTAATAGGGTCATTGCACTTCTCGACGTCGCGCAGGTTGATTCCAGATTTCTGGGTCTTGTCCTGCTCGACGCCGAGAAGGCCTTTGACCGTGTGTCTTGGGTTTTTTTATGGGAGGACATGGTACGTTTAGGGTTCAACCCAGGCTTTCTTCGGGCCCTTCAGATCTTTTATCGGTCCCCTACGGCAAGGATATGTGCTATGGGCCTTAAATCGGAGGAGGTTCAGATTAGTAGAGGGACCCGTCAAGGTTGCCCCTGTTCCCCAATTCTTTTTGCTTTTTATATTAATCCCTTCATTAAAATGCTTGATCTTAATTTACAAATCCCTCCCTTTATAGTTCAAGGTACGCAGTATAGCGTTCTCGCTTACGCGGATGATATAGCTGTCATCACGTCTAATTTAAATATTGCTTTACCTGCTATAGAACAACTAGCGGAATGTTTTGGCAGATACTCCGGGTATAAGCTTAATAAAGCTAAGACACAATGTCTGTGTACGGATCAAACGATAGTTTCTGACAGTAGGATTGTGGAAGAAGTGGTTTACTTGGGTATTAAGATCAGACCTAATTTGGATGATTTGGTTAGTGTTAATTGGATGGACATCTTGGATAAAACCAAACATGCACTGGATTCATGGCAGAGTCTTCACCTTACTCTTGTTGGTAGAGCAAATTTATTAAAAATGATTATACTACCTAGAGTACTCTACTTTTGTTGTGCTGTTCCCCTTCTGATTCCTAGATGCCAGATTCGCCAGTTACAATCAGTCTGTGAAAATATCTTTGGGCTCCAGAAAAAATCTGTAGAGCTTCAAGTTTTATGACGCTTCCGCCTGTTCACGGTGGATGGGGCGTTCCGGATTTTGCTCTTTATCAGATTTCTTGTTTACTTTTAAGGATGCGTATTCTCCTGACTGGTGAGGAAATGTCTAATGCGGCAGAAACACCCTCGATCTATCAAATTATGCTTGGCTCGATTGCAAAAAAATGTCTGATTTCTAATATTGATGGTAGCTACTACAAGCGCACTCGGTTTAAAATTATCATGTCTGCTTTCAATGTCTGGAAATCTGTTAGGAAAATTTGCAATATACCCAAACTCATAATATACACTCCGCTTAGGGCACCATATCTTTTACCCTCTATTTTTGGTGATTCAGTTATACGATGTTGGCACTCTAAAGGTATCACATGTCTGGGTGATTTTGTTTCCGCCGAGGGTGCTTTTCTTCCTTTTGATGCACTTAGACAGAAATTTGATTTATCTAATAACCAATTTTTTTAATTCTTACAGATCCGTGATTTTCTTCACAAACGTACTATGTCGCTGTTATCAATTCGCATTATGGATGCTATTAGATCTCAATCACGTATTGGAACTATTTACAAGGAGCTTATAGCACATCGTATAGATGATATTGATAAAACAAATGAGAAGTGGTCATGCCGGCTCTTATCTTCATCCATTAGCATTCAAGAATCTATTAAGATGGCCCATATGGTTCTTTATTCTGCGTCACTAAAAGCCCAACTTTATAAAACTATTTTTAATTTATACCGTACTCCGGCGGTGATGATGAAATGGGGTAGCTCTTCTCAATATTCTAATTCGGGTGAATGTTTTCGTTGCAAAGCTTGCAATTCTGATATAGTACATGTGTTTTACACCTGTCCTTCTTTAACATTTTTTATTAATCAAATCTCAAGCTTGCTGTATCATGTTCTTGGTAAACCTGTTTCATTGTCATCGAACTTAATTTTATTGGGTATTGGGGAGGAAACTACCCAAGGGCATCCTCTCTTTGAGTTTCGTTTTTTTCTTTTTATTATAGCAGTTGTGATACGTTTGTCAATAGCAACAGCGTGGTTGCAGCCACAGGCGCCGAGTTTTGATATATGGCGTACTAAGTTATTTAATCTGTATAATCTAGAAATTAGTATGTATCTGCTGAAAAAACCACGCAAGAGACGATTTGGCCTCACTATCTGGCGTCCGTTAAAAGATTATTTTGATGAGTAAATAACTATGTTTAGCCCTGTTATACATGACAAGTTATGATTACTTATTATGGTTTTGTTTTCTTTTTCTTTTTCTTGTTTTCTGCATTATATTCATTTTGTTGGTCAATTGCATGTTTGTTGTGGAACATTAATAAAAAAAAAAAAAAAAAAAACCCAAAAAAACATGTTGATGTTTAAGAAACAAGGGTACAGGCACATTGATGACAAACTGCAGGGATAACAATGGGGACAAAAAGACACTGATCATCAAAAGTTGGGTAACATGACGAAATTAATAAGCACATAAGGAGGTAAAACAAATATGCACTTGTGTGAATATAAGTACGGGAAACGAGAGGTAGGAAAGGAAGAGGAGAGCGAAAGGGAGGGTATAGTGCTAGAGAGAATGAGAAGAGAATAGAAGAAATAAAAAAAGAGACAGATTACGGACATAAAGCCAGATCTAAAATAAGAAGAGAAAAGAACATGAATCGTGCATGTTCGCACTCAGAAACAAGAACAACAACAGAGAAAAAGGAAATTGAGAGAGGTAAAAGATAGAGATATTTAGGCTGTATGAACCATACTTGAAAGGCAGAAGTGAACAATACGACAAAAAATTAGATGCCTGGAGGCATTAATTATTTAACAGTTTAAATAAATTGAACATTTGTGTCCACAGGTATCTTGGTGATTGTTTGCAAAAACAGTCTTAGTTTAGACGGATCTTCAAATGAGCGAGACACCTTCATGGGTCATTTTGCAGACACAAGGATGTAAAATGCCAAAACAGATGTTCATGGATCTCAATTGTGGACAAAGAGCTAGGAATTCTTTACGTCTTGCATTGAGATAAAGATGTTGTGACCAGACCAGACAAGATGGCGTTTCTCTCTGGCAACTTTTAATACGTGCATCGGGTCAGTAAATTCTAAGAAGAGCGTTATTATGCCACAAGGTCTGTTAGATTGAGGCTGAGGATGACCATGACGATGTGCCCGCTGGATATTAAGAGGAGTAGAAGATTGAAGATTGAGAAGGTCACACAGAAATTTCTTTAAAAAAGAAAGAAGATCAGAACCTTTAACATTTTCAGATTTTTCCTTCGGTTGCGATTTTTGGGATCTTCAGTTTGTAGTTTGAGTTTGTGAATTTCTTTTTCTTGTTTAGTAGCCACATCCTGTAAATTATTTATACGTTGTTACATCTCGAACATTATACCTTCCATGTTGATCCAACGGTCTTCAATCAACTGTAGTTTTTCGTTGGTGGTATTCATGAACGATTTTAGTGCACGTAATTCGTCTAGAATTGAGTCCAAGACCGGATTAGAAGATGACTGGACTGGAGATGGAGTGCCATTTTTTACTCTTTTCGGTTTAGCGCCAGAAAAAGATGTTTTCGCAAGACTAGGAGAATTGCTGGCCATCTTGACAATATGAACCTGTCGATGAGGACGTTTTTTCCATCATCATCAAATAGCTTTATTCAACAGCATGTATCATAAAAGCTTCGAGTAACATATTTACAATAAAACAATGTTGTTTGATAAAATCTTACAAAACAGTACAAATGGGTGCAAAAAGAATCTTGACATAAGGTTAAAAAACAGCATATGAGACCAATTTCATAAAAGGCTTAAACTTAAATCTGAAACACTATATACATAAAGTGGCATAATCCCTCGCAGTAAACAATATATAAAGTGCAAGTGCTATCTATGTGATTAAGAATGTTCAAAGATTGTAAAACGTTCCAAAATAGTAAAAGATTTTAATCACAAATAATGGGACATAAAATCTATAGTAAGGTCACACCTTGTTGGGGCAGTCCTTAAAAAAATAAAAAAGCAGGGAATTAGGATTGTCCTTGTGCAATCGCTCATACAATCAAAAGAGCACCTCCCGTTCCGCCTCATGACTTATCAGAGGCAGAAGCAGACCCGCTGTTACCGCGATGGTGCCGCGCCATGACCGGGTGAGCCACTAATGTATTGAAAGAAAGTTTTACCCAAGGCTGGCACACCCAGGAGAATTTCAAGCTCTAAATCAGCGAAGGGCAAAGGCACAATCCCCCACTGCATCTCAGGTCTGACGCGTTTCGAGTGTAACTCTTCCTCATGGACCAATGCAAACTGACAACAGCTGTGTGCAACGAATCTTGTCCTCTTTTATTTCGTGTCACCCACTCGAATTCCCCACTGTTCCATGTCAGTCCTAACCCGGACCGCGAAGGGCTCTATGGCCAGGGGGAACAATAAAGGCAAAAGGGGACACCCCTGGCGTGTACCCCTTCCCAGTTGCCACTCTTCTTACCTCGCAACCCCAAGTGGTGCGGGGAGCCATATACAAAATGCAAATCCAGCGACAAAATTTAGGACCCAACCCCACCGCACGTAAGAGCTCAAGAAGGTATCCCCAGTCCACCGTGTCGAATGCCTTGGCGAGGTCAATGGAAACCAATACCATCTCTTCCTCCCGATCCCGCACCTCATGCAGAATATGATTTAGCCGTCACAGATTCATAGCCGTGTTTCGTCCCGGTATAAACCCACACTGATCCTCCCGGACCAAGTGAGTCATGTATGGCGCTAATCGAGAGGCCAAGAGCTTGCATAAGATTTTAACATTTGTGTTGATCATTGTGAATGGTCGATACGATGAGGGCTCATGAGCATCCCCTCCCGGTTTTAGAATCATACATATTTCCCCCTGTAGGAAGGTGGAATCTGACTATATGGTTGCCCCCAACTTTTTGCCTGGTATTTGGATGGTTTTTGACTAGTCTGGCTGGGATCCTGCTATCCAGGACCCCAGCCTATCTGCTTCCTCCCTAAAACTGATGTGAGTACCCTAGGTACATACCAGTTGGATACTGAGGACACCCTGTCAGCCCCTTGTAGATGGTACCATAGGTACCCAGGGCATGGGTCCCTCAGAGGCCTACCAGGGGCTGCAGCACTTACTGTGCCACCCCTGGGACAGCCATACCAAATGACACCACCAGGCCACTACTGTAGCCTGGGTAAGGTGGTGCTTGCACTCCTTACAGGGATATAGGTATCCTGTATTCCACTTAATACAACACATATATCCTCATAGGTCACCCCTAAAGCAGGCCTTGCTAATCCTACAAGGCAGGGTGCTGAGATATGTGTGAGGGGGAACCCCTACCTGAGTAGGGCCCCTCTGCAACCTTCGTAAAACCATTGCTGGATTGTTTGTAGTGTAGCCATACCATATACTCTTAACCGCATTATAAGTAAATCGCGATAGCGTGATAACTTGAGAATGGCTACACAGAACCATATCGTGTTTGGTGTCAAACATGTAGGAATCATACCCCCAATCCAGCCATGGGACTGAGGGCATGATTCCCCCCTGCTAGAGGGGCGATATGGGAAAAGTGGCAGAATTTAGACACCAATTTAAAAGTGCACACGTAGTACAAAATGGATGCTACCTACCAACTCTCATTGGTGGGCTCTGGTCTGGACACTCCCCTAATCTTTGGATAAAGGTGAATACAGGGTCCCCAGAGCCTCAGATTATTCTTGAACTTCACAGACTTGAACTTCGGCTTGCTGCCGCACAGCTGACTGAAGAAATCTCCCTTGGGTTAAAGGAGTTACCCCCCTGCTTGGCAGGCACCTGAAACACTGCAAGTGACCTGGTTGGAACCTTGCTGCTTCTACGGACATCGACGACTCTTTCCTATCTTGAGGTGGGTTTCCAAACAAAACAGAGGCCAGTGAGTGTGCACAGCAAAGCTCAGCACCGTGGACCCCGTGGGTGCCGAGATCCCCAATACCCCAGGACACCAGCCACCTCTTGCACAGCACCCGACCCCGATGAGTGGGGAAGTTGTGCTTTGGCCCATTATTGAGCCAACCTCTCAGCATTGTCTGTACTAAAGATCAATGCCCTAGCCTGCTCCGGCGACCCGTGGGCGCATCTCTTTACGCATGCCAAATTGCTGCCTCCCACGGTCCCTTGTCTCTCGACTTGTGGGCCCTAGCGGAGGTCAATCTTCAATTCCAAGAGTTCCCCTGATTGCTCCAGGCCTGCTCTTCAGTCTCCTTGCTGGAGACCTAGCTCAGACCTCGTGGGTCTGCACCAGTAGCAGTTTTGTGTTTCTTGCATGGGTTGCAGTTGCCAAGGCTTAGTGGATCCAACCCAGACACTAACACTGCAGCGACCCTCATCCTTTGTGGGTCAGTTGCCCTCCAGAAGCTGGCCTTCCTTGACACCTCCAGGACCCCGTGGCTGACAATCCAAGCTACACCTCTTCCACCTGGAAGCACCCGACATTGAAAGGCTCCTTCTCGTGCGCCCCCTGGTCACTGTGCCGTGACCCAGACTCTGTCCCCTCTGCTTTCAGGTCCTTCTCTTCAAGATCTACATTTTCATTCTTCCCGACAACGACGACGCTTCTTGCTAGCAGCAGTTCTTCACGTTTTGCCATTGAAAATCAGCCCGCGACCCGACATCGAAAACGACCTATGCACCCGGCTTCCCTGGGGCAGGTAACATTGGTACCTCGGTACTCTCGTGGGTGTGGGCCCTTCAAAAGCTTAACTCTAAAGTATTGAACTTGAACTCCTGCTAGAAGTGTTTTTAATCTTGTAAAATTCAACAGCGACATTCTCCTTAGGCTTTAATAGAGATCCCGACAGTAGCTTTAGCCACTGCACGCATCTCCCGTGGGTCCCCTTCCTCACTACCTTGGGTGGTTTCACAAGGGGCCAGCGACCCTAAATGCCCTAGGCATTGTCTGTAGAATTGTCGTGGTTCTTATACCACTTTTTTGATATATGGTTTGGTCCCCCCCTGGGGCCCTGTGATTCCAGTGCTATTTATTGTAACTATCAATGCTTGTTTGAATTGTATCTTCACCTCTAGCCTCATAAAGAGACTAGTGGGGTTATTCCTAGAATAAATACATCTATTTTATATGTATACCTGTGTGGACTACTCTTTCATTTGGTTATTCAAGGGGTTATTTATGGTAAAACAATAAGCTTAACACTCCTTCAAGACTTAGCCTGAAGGCTGCTCTCCACAGCTACCACTAGGATAGCTTTCTTTAAAGGTTGTCTTTTACCTATCACCATAAGAGTCGAATTGGACTGGTACAAGGTGTCCCCTATAACTAGATGACAGCATATGCCAGGCCAACTTATCACACCCCCTGTGTCATGCTCGGTGGGAATAATCCGCGTTCAAATGCGTCGAGGTAAACCTGCAACAGGATTCGGGGAAGTGTACTACCCGTGAATGCTTGATAGAACTCAGGAGGGAACCCGTCACTACCCGGGGATTTGGCTCGTGGCAGGTGTTGCAGGGCGGATTGTACCTCCCCCAGTGTTAGGGGTTCATCGAGTTCCTTCTGTGCCACTTTAGGGATAGACCGTAAGGTCAAGCCATGAAGGTAAGGGAGATAAGACAGCTCGCAGATTGCGGGGTCTGCGGTATACACCAACTGGAGATGGGATTTGAGGACCCGCAGCAGAACCACCTCGGAGTGCAGCAGGCCTTCTCGTGGGCTCCCGTAAAGCCACAATCGAATCAGGGGCGTTTTCCCGCCGGAGAATCTAGGCCAGAAGACGGCCCGATTCATCTCCTTCCCTATGAAGACGTTGTCTGTACTGTGTGAGGGTGTATTTGTCAAACCTGTCCCAAATGTCATGGATGCGTTCCCGGATGTCATATTCCCCATCCCTCCCTGTTGTGTCAGGGGCTTCAGAGGTCTGTACTTCCAAGAGGTGGCGTTCCTCCTCTTGCAGCTCTTGTCGTACTTTAGAATTTGGGACCGCGTAGGAGGCAGGGCCCTACCCCTGTCTATCCCGGTATTAGTGAACCGCGAATGGTTAATGCGGTATGTACAAGTGCTTTTTGCAACGTTTTAGCTATGAATGCACTGTGTATACGTTATTATACACCACTACGTGGGTTCCATCTTAGAGCGGTGGCCATCTTATGGTTGCCCTCACATAGGCTACATAGCATGAAGCAAATACGGGCCTTTTAGAGCACATGTGCTTTCCTTTGACTTTTCTGTGACCTGGGCAGCTTGGCTCCGCTGCCCCAGGTCAGTCCGGTCTCACGAGTTCCCCGTCCTCTGGTCACCTGTGATTAGCATCAGGGCTTGACACACCATAAAGCCTTTACATTAAACACGAGCCTCCAGCTAATCTCTTTCGCACCTGACTGTTCCTGCTTTATGGCTTGTGTTCCAAACAGGAGATGCTCATGTTTATTGGGGCCTATCGATATCTGATGTGGGATCTGAGCCTTGCTGGGTAAATAATTGCAGGCTGGCTTAACTGGAATGTGGGATGGTCATCATGACTCTGCCTTTTCGTTTGTAATGTATACTTTATATGGCCATATCGTAAACCAAGGAATGTATGCCTGAAGCAGGATATTTTGTATTTAAGGAGAAGCCCGTTTCTGTGATTTTTAGCAGTCTCCTGAGAACATACACGCTGTTGTACTTCTAGGATACCTGTAATTGGTCTGCAGCCAATAAACTGATCTTTGACTTCACCCAGAAGACTCTGTGTTTCTGTAGGTCTGAAACAGGAAGAACCCGAAGTCATAGGGTGTGTTCCCCTGCACCGCTGGGCTTAAAATTCCCAGTACTTCACTCTCTTTGGAGCTGCTTCCGAACCCCGCATGTAAGGCTTATGCATTCCTCTCTCACTACCGCTTTCAGGGCTTCCCACTTCGTGGCCTGTGATAGATCCGACCCGCCCTAGTTTAGATCAATATAGTCAGTTATGGTAGTTTCTAGGTGATGCTTCTCTGCCTGGTCTTCGAGAATCTCTGCCGGCAACCTCCAAGTCCGTGGGCGACATATCGGGCCCTCCCAGTTAACCACACACGCCACAGGGGAGTGATCAGATCGGAATCGCGCTTGATGGGTCACCTCAAAGGACAAAGCCACATCAGGATTTGTGAGTAAGACCCTATCCAAGAGACTGTGTGTATTAAGAGTGAATGAAAAACAGGTGTACACTTTCTGGGTTGGGTGTCTCTGGCGCCATACATCCTGGGCTCCTATATTCCCCATGACCTCTCGGAGTTTCGTCGTCATCCTTGGTTTCGTGCCAGTGCGGGGTGGGAACCTGTCAAGGACAGGGTCTAGGACACAATTAAAATCACCCATCCAAAGTAGTGGAACCTCCTGCTCCGATACCAAGACCTCCTGCAGGGACTGAAAAAAGTCCGGGTCATCTGTGTTTGGGGCATAGGTGTTCATTATGGCAACATTCACTTCTGCATCCGGAGCTCGCACGGACCCGGTCTTTGTATCCAGTCTTTGACCAACCCAAGGTGTCCGGCACACCCGCCTCCCGCACCCTCCAGTTCTTGGACTGTTGACACACGGTCCATACTGGCACCCTGCTCCCCTGTGCAAACGGCTCACCCGCCCGACTGCATCCGCCCTGTTAATTGTTCTTCAGCGGTATACACCGCTTTTGGTTTTCCACCACCCCGTGAAAGATACCATCCTCTTAACCACGCGTCACTGTGACACGTTTCCATATCCTCAGCACTCGGGTCTCCGTGGTTTTCACGTCATCCTATACCTGAATCTGATCGCTGGATTTATCAGACCCATTGGCCGCCCTGGTTATTCCACCGGCTCTCTGATCTCACGAATTCACTGGTGTCGACCCCTTGAATACAAATACGAGACATTCTACCAGTATTTTTATCCTCATTACGTGTGCCCGGGACTTTTTCCTTCCTTCATTATGGCAACATCTCTACCATCTAACTTAGCTGTAAGGAGCAGATATTTCCCACAGATGTCAGCTTCTACATACTGGATTGCAAATGGGACCCCGGGTGCCACCCACACAAGGACTTCCCTGGCATAGGTAGAGAATGAAGAGTGGAAAACCTGTCCCCACCATTTCTTCGCCAATTTCTGAGCCCCTTCATCCATAAGGTGAGTTTCTTGAAGGCATGCTATCAAGACCTGATGTCTGCGGAGAAAGGACAGGACCCTGTATCTCTTGGTGCATGTACCCAGCCCCCTCACATTCCAGCACATTTCAGCTTAAAAAATTAAACCCCATGTATGGTAAAGTAACCAATCCCTGTGTGATCCATGGCTTGTGTAGCTACCTAGGCCCTGTGCCCTAAATATGATACATACAATGCCTGGAAAAAAAACACCCCCCTAAGAACACCCTCCCACCAGCAATTTACTGACAACAAAACATGCAGAAATGCCCTTCCCATGCTGGTGCCAGAACGTGCACAGCTGTCCCATTAGCCCAAACCGGGCCAAAACTACTCTACAAAAGAAGAAGAACCCCCCCCCCCCCCAGGTCCAACTCTTGACTCAGACCAGCCGCCTCATGGCATAGTTCAATGTCCTGAACTGCCCAAACATGTACCTGTGAAACACTCATGCCAGAATGATTGACAAATCCCACAAAATGCTTACTACATCAGCACTATTTCAACAAGTAATTCTCCCAAGTCCCTGTGAGGCAATAATCACTAGGCCTCTAATGTCCGACCCCCTCCACCTCAGCAGTAGGAAAAGAGAAAAAAGGATATCATCTTCAGGACGGTGCTGTAGTGGGTGTATGTGGGTCCATGACTGTTTCTGGAACCACATGGGTGGCGGACAGGAGAGTCTCTGGTACCAGGCTCTCCCCAGGAGTCTCTGTCACAGTCTGTGGGGGAGGGTCGTCGGAGTCCGATGACTCCACACATAGGGCGCCGTCGTCCCCCACCGTGATCCGCTGTCTCTCCGCTTGAGCGTCATCTACGATCTGACTCCTGCGTCTGTTCCTGCGGTTCCCGGGAGGTCTGGACCCCCAGGTACTCCGGGAGGCCCTCCGCTCACGCCAGGGGAGGGCCGCTCAAGCCACTCCCATACCTCTTCTGGAGAGTCAAAGAATTGGGCCTTTCCATGTATTATCACCTTACGTTTCGCAGGGTATAGTAACATATACTGTAGGTGGAGTTCACGCAGCTTCTGCTTGATGCTGAGAAAAGATTTCCTTTGTTCCTGCACCTGGCGGGTGTAGTCTGGGTAAATGGACACCTTGGCATTGTCGAAAGTGAGGTCTGTCGCTTTTCACACTGCCTTCAGAATACAGTCTCTGCCCCGATAGTTCAGGATTTTGGCAATGAGGGCCCTGGGGGGAGCCCCCAGCGTTGGCAGAGGGACCAGCGACCTGTGGGCTCTCTCCACCACAAAGACCTCCGACAGACCTGTGGGGCATAGCTTAGTACGTATCCAATTCTCCAGGAATTGCTCCGCATTGCCCTGTTCCGAGCGCTCTGGAATGCCCAGGACCCTGATGTTGCTTCGACGGGCCCACCCTTCCGCTTCCTCCGCTCGTCGCTCTAGCACTCAGGGGGTTTTGGTGAGCTGAGAGACCTGTTGCTTCAAGGAGGCCACTTCCCCCTGGAGGTGGACGATGTCTCCCACCGCCGTGGAGACCTTATCCGCCACCTTCCGCAGATCCGCCCATAGTAAATTTACATCGATGGAGACTGTCTTAATTTGTTTTTCCAGGGCAGTACGGGACCCCTGTTTAGCCTCTAGGAGCTCAGCTCGAGACGGCTCATTGGAGGCATCACCCTCATCCTGACCCATCTGATGAGTGATTTGTTGCGTGGCTAGGCGTTGTGGGGTATACTGTGTGATGGTGTTGGGGTTGGAGGTATGAGGCAGCCTGTCCTTGCCCATGATGCAGGCTTCAGTGAACACACAGGTGTCCACAAGTGTTGCAATCGCCAAGCCCAGTTTCCCCCTTATAGGGCCATCGACAGCGGACCTATGTTCCTCCCGCAGGTGTCACCAGGAGTGTGGTGGCCAGGTCAAGCGCGAGAAGGCCCCCGTCCCCACCCAGCGAATCCGGGGAGCCCAAGTCTGACGTGTCCCAAGGGAGGGCCTAGCAAGTGGTCCAGCAGTGATCCCAGAGCTGCTCACCTCAAAATTGTCACCAGTGCGATGTATCCTGACCTCTCATCCGCCTATGAGGGCCCCCGCAGTGCTCCAGAACAGCAGAATCGCCCCCGCAGCCGTCTCTAGGCAGGCAGTCTGTCTGAGGGTTCCCAAGGAGGGTCAGGCACCCCCACGGTCTCCGGACAGGGCAGGCAGAAAAGAGAATGGCCCGGGCGTACGTCTCCCCACTCGGGGCAGCATTAAGTATCCTGCTTCAAAGCAGCCACCTCCTAGCAGGGCCGCAGTCAGTCAGTAGTGATTTATCCCCCGGGGGCCCCGAGAGCCAGAGGGCCCCCAGGCACCAGCAGGGGGATACAGGATGTCCCCAGCGAGGGGGGCAAAGCAGCCTGTCGCGCCGTACCACAGAAATGCAGGCTCACCGGTCCAGCGATGCCGATTACGACCCCTCGGCCTCATGAACTCCCCAGCAGGTCAGGGGGAGTACACGACCGCCCGCCACCCTAGGCGGCCGCCGCCGAGTACCGTTCCTCTGAGGTCCCCGTCCGGGGGTTGTCTCACGGCTCAGCCCGCAATCCGCAGCTCACTCCAAGGCCGACGGGCGGGCACAGGCTCGTAGTTCACACAGGGAGCCCCCCAGCGACAGCTGACACCTCTTCAGTGGGCATCAGGGCCTCCGGATTAGGTGATGGCAGGCCTGGCCCCCAGACGCACTCCAGGCCGACCCCCGATACCTCACGAGGCCCTTCGGGGATCATCCTACTCTTTAAGGTCCAACAGCGAGGGCCGGGGTCAGTAGATTTCGGGAGGCACCCGATTGGCAGAGGGCGCCTCCTCAGTAGCCGCCGGAGTCGCTGGGCAAGCAGAGTGGGAATTTCCGCCCTCGAGAATCGTGCAGATCTCAGGCTGGTGTAGGCCTCATCTCCGCCCTTGCGTGATTTCGGCTGACTGGATCGACGGGCGCGGAGCCGCTTTAGCCGAGTCCGATCACTTCCTCCAACCTGCTCTCACCCAGGGCACCCCCGCAGCAGTGTAGAGTCCCAGCCGCTCAAGGGGGACTGTCGTGGGCATCATCAGAAAGGATAATGAATGATTTGGTGGCTGGCTGGTCGGGAGCCGAAGGAGCTCACGTCCTGTCGGCCATGTTGCTTGGCCACGCCCCCCCAAGGAAATATTATTAATTAAAAAACAATTAATTACACAATTAAAACTTATTTTCAATTAAAAAACTAATAGTATATAAAAACTAATTATAAAGTAAGGATAATTAATTTACTCCCCACCCTTTACCTCTAAAAAAATAAAACCCACACACAAAACAATATGAACTACCCTAATTAAATATCAATTAATTAATTAACATTAATGATCAACCAATTAATAATTAGTTAAACATAAATTACTTCCCACACTTTACCCCTATAAACCCCATAACCCACACCTAAAATTAATTACACAAATTCCATATTTGATTTTCAATTAATCAATCAATATTAGTTAAGAACTAATTATTAATTAATTAAAAATACATCACTTTCCACCCTTTACCTCATACACCCTACAACCCACACCTAAAAAAAATCACACAATTACCATAACTAATTATCAATTAATTAGTTAATATAAATTAATAACTAAGTATTAATTAATTAAACATAAATTACATCCCACCCGTTACCCCTATAAACCCCACAACCCGCACCTAAAATTAATTACACAATTTCCCTAATTCATTTTCAATCAATTAATTAATATTAATTAAAAGAACTAATTATTAATTAATTAAAAATAAATTACTTCACACCCTTTACCGCATAAACCCCACAACCCACACCTAAAAAACACACAATTACCATAATTAATTATCAATTGATTAGTTGATCTAAATTAACAACTAAGGGGTGGATTCCGATCCGGATCAGACAGCTCTCCGAGAGCTGTCCGTAGCCTTACCTTACGACCAACACGTTCCGGGAGCCGCTCCGTCCGGGCAATGAAGTACAATGCGCATAACTGACACAAATCCGACCGACACGTAGGCTGCGATTCAAGCTTCATTTTCCGTACGTGCCATAGCTCCGATCGCTGAACCGAGTCGCCCGGAAGCAGTTCCCACAGCAGTTTCCGGCCGGACAAGTACGATGCGCAAATCATACGAGCCAGACGGGTCGCCACGTATGGCGCGTCACAGCATCCTGGAAAGCAGCATTTCAGACACGATTCGCGCCAGAACACAATCCACGGCTACGAGATGAACCAGCTAGCAACGGGTATGAGACGGAGCAACAAGCAGCATGTAGGAGACGAGCACATCATGAATCCCATTGCGCAGGTCACACCAGCACTGTACATCTATGACCGGATCAGGAACAGACGCGTACAGCGCAGACGGTAAGTCAGATACCCACCACACAAACAAACGACACGTACCCGCCAAATGTCACACACACCCAGGGAAACCATATCCTGTCCACCAGCAACAGGCCACCATAGGGGTTGCATGGCTAGCACCACTGCCACCCCCACTCACAGGGGGTATGTTGCCCATTACTACTGCCCTCCCACCCACAGGGGACCTGTTGTCCATTACTACTGCTACCCCCACTCATATGGCTCATGTTGCCCATCACTACTGCCACCCCCACCCATAGGGGACCTGTATCCCATCACTACTGCCACCCCCACACATATGGCTTATGTTGCCCATCACTCCTGCCACCCCTGCCCATAGGGGACCTGTTGCCCATCACTACTGCCACCCCCACACATAGGGCTCATGTTGCCCATCACTACTGCCACCCCCACCCATAGGGGACCTGTATCCCATCACTACTGCCACCCCCACACATATGGCTTATGTTGCCCATCACTCCTGCCACCCCCGCCCATAGGGGACCTGTTGCCCATCACTACTGCCACCCCCACACATAGGGCTTATGTTGCCCATCACTACTGCCACCCCCACCCACAGGGGACCTGTTGTCCATCACTACTGCTACCCCCACTCATATGGCTCATGTTGCCCATCACTACTGCCACCCCCACCCATAGGGGACCTGTTGCCCATCACTACTGCCACCCCCACACATAGGGCTTATGTTGCCCATCACTACTGCCACCCCCACCCACAGGGGACCTGTTGCCCATCACTACTGCCACCCCCACTCATATGGCTTATGTTGCCCATCACTCCTGCCTCCCCCACTCATCTGGCCTATGTTGCCCATCACTACTGCCACCCCACCCATATGGCTTATGTTGCCCATCACTACTGCCAACCCCACCCACAGGGGACCTGTTGCCCATCACTACTGCCACCCCCAGCCATAGGGGTTACTCTGCCCATCACTCCTGCCACCCCCACTCATATGGCCCATGTTGCCCATCACTACTGCCGCCCCCACCCACAGGCGACCTGTTGTCCATCACTACTGCCACCCCATTCATATGGCTCATGTTGCCCATCACTACTGCCACCCCCACCCATAGGGGACCTGTAGCCCATCACTACTGCCACCCCCACCCATAGGGCTTATGTTGCCCATCACTACTGCCACCTTCACAGATATGGCTTATGTTGCCCATCACTCCTGCCACCCCCACTCATATGGCCTATGTTGCCCATCCCTACTGCCACCCCCACACATATGGCTTATGTTGCCCATCACTCCTGCCACCCCACTGATATGGCCTATATTGCCCATCACTACTGCCACCCCCACACATAGGGGACCTGTAGCTCATCATTACTGCCACCCCCACACATATGGCTTATGTTGCCCATCACTCCTGCCACCCCCACTCATATGGCTCATGTATGTTGCCCATCACTACTGCCATCCCCACCCATAGGGGACCTGTAGCCCATCACTACTGCCACCCCCACTCATATGGCTCATGTTGCCCATCACTACTGCCACCCCCACCCATAGTGTGCCGTGTGACTATCAAGATCAACACCCCCACCCATAGGATGTGTGATGCGCCACACATCCATCTTACTCAAACAATAGGTATGTCAGCTAAATACATCCCCCCTAACATCATGACAACAGTGTGCAGTCTGTGACAAATGCCCACAACAGTGTTTATGACTCCAAACATACAATGTAACTAACATCACATGTGTGACCCAAAACTGAGTGTGGCCTACACAAGGCAAGCACCACAATAGCACTGTGTCAATGTGCACTAACACCCCCTCACTGTGTAGAACACAAGTTAAGTGTGGTGTTTAAAACTGCAGCAGATGTAGAGCATTGTGGTAATGGGGTCTAAACCCCCCATCACTGTGCAGAACAAAAGTTAAGTGTGTGGTTCCAAACTGCAGCAAATGTTGAGAATTGTGGTAATGGGGCCTAAAACCCCCCTCATCACAGTGTCCAAAAGGTAAGTGACATCATGGTCAAAGCTGCAAATAACAAACTGCATGTACGATTTCTGGTCCCAACACCTGAAACACTTATGTGGCACAGTAGTGGTTGTGTCCCATACCCACAGACATGTGTTGAGGCTAACAGTGCTGTGAAAATCGAACATACTCTCGGCCATGTGCAGACAAGCACCATCCATGGGGGCTGACATTGCATACAGTGTACAATGACACAAAAGCAGAAGTGACCATCATGATTAACACACACATCTCGAAAATAGACACACAAATCAATACATCCTGTGTAGACTGTAGGTGTCAGGTAACAAACTCCCATTCCATGCCAGCAATGGGACCTAACAACCAGGATGAATGTGCAGAATGGTGTGATAAGACTCACAGGGACAGCATGCAAAATCACCAAAACAACATCCAGACAATGGCCCACAACAGCAATACCAATGCACTGGTGCAGATACACGAACACAAACAGGCAACCTCACACTGCACATCTGACACAACATGTGTGTGTGTGTCTCAGTATCCACACACAACTACACAACACATGAGGGGGGCTGAACCACAGTGAGACAGATGTGGACACAGTGCCATACAAAAGTAACACATCATTGGGCACCCCTCAGTGGGACATCAGGCATTGTGAGATGAGAGGGAGCACAACAGACACATGTTACACAAGCTGGAATTAATAGAAAATACAACAGCAAGAGACTGACACACAACAGCACTACCCCCAGGGACCATACATCGGGGTGACACAAGCATGCATGATACGTCCACTGTGATGACAAAGGTAGATGTCGTATAAACTGTGAAACCCAGACATGTGTTCTGTGCCACAAACTTACATCACACCCACACAAACACAAATCACTCTGCATGGCCCATCATCCATGGACAAATGGGAGGTAGGCGCCGATCCCTGTAAACATTCACACCTGTCCACCCTCAACACCACACAACCTGAACCGCACCAATGTGCATCTGTGAAGCCCACATGGACTGGTGACATTGCACATACACCCATGACAAACACAGTGATGTTGGGAGGAACTAAGGTGCACAGACTCATCACACATGGACACTACACAACCCTGGGGAATGACAGACATACTGCACAGTATGCGGTGCATGGCCATGACGTCAAAGCTCCTGTAACCTTCAGAATCCCTGCCACAGTCCCAGGACAATGCACAAGCCAAGGAGAACCACAAGGCACACATGCTGACACCTGCCAACATTGCAGCCCTGAACCTGACAGGTGGGAGCAGTCACACACACATACACATGTCCCAATCACCGAAAGGTACCACCTATGGACAACTACATGACATTGAGAATAAACAAGTGCCTTGGGGACCCCTGACTGTGTCCCATCTGCGGCTGACCACATCATCAACACTCAGAACTGACAAGTCACAATGATGAAACATCAATTAACAGTAGTGTGCCATGCACCCACACATCTGGTAGCCTAGGACAAAAATGTGGGATGAACACAGTCCAAAGCAGCAAGCATCAACAACAGGAACATATCAAGGGAACACTGCCTGTGAATAAAAAGGGATGTGGACACACACACACATGCTCACACAACACACACCATGGGCCCAGGCAATGTCACGGAACAACACACTCACTTGAGGGGACTCAACTCCTGTGGAAGCTCAGCTGTGCCAAACATAGTCCCAGCAGGTCTCAGTCATGTCAGCAGAACACTTGATCAGTCAGTCAGCAGTTACCACACAATATAGGCTCTGGTCACAACAGCCTGTGTACGGGACTGTCCCTTAAGTAATCTGCACATACTCAATACATATGTCCAGCATGTTGCACAGAAGACCCAGTTGCTCCAACACCAATGATGCCCACACCTACATGTCCAGTGGAGATGCACCCACAGTCAGGGAAATAGACAAATTGGACAAGGGGAAGCACATCACATGTGCATGTGTGCAAGCCACAGATGTGACCATGCAAATGAAATGTTGACAGAGATGTTCACCAATTGCTAATCATGACACACCCAGTTAGCTGCAAAGGATGATATGGATAACGACCAGAATAGGACACCTATCTCATGGACCACATGGAGTACCTCACATCAACACCTCAGTATTCAACATTGGAAAACCAGCATTACAACTGCAAGTTCATGCTAAACATCATCAACATAATGTACAGGTAAATCAAATTCACAAGGATAAAGAAAAAAGCTTTATTCAGCAATTTTTAAGTGCAAAGTCCTTTCAAAACAAAGGCCAATGGCCAGTCCATATTCAAATGACAAAAAGTTAACTTGAGTGACAACTGTCACACGTTGCTTGCCTGCACTGGTAAGGACAGGGGACATCCCCTTGGAGGGGCATACATCGGGGCAGACCAGGCACCGCAGGGACAGGATCAGGGCTCAGCAGAAGGAGGCAGTAAAGGGGCGGTGGGTGCAGGAGAGTCACTGGCAACTGCAGTGGAGCTGACTGATGTAGTGGGTGCAGTCACAACTGTGGGGCACAAGTCAGATGGGGTGGGTGCCCACTGTAGTGCCAAAGTCAGACGGGGTGGTCATGGACTCTACTCCACTGCAGTGCCTAACTCAATGGGAGCGGAATGGGGTTCAGGTGAGGTCGGCAGGACAGAGGGGGGACACGGTCCCCACATCAGTGGCACAAACTGTCTGACCGGGGGTGGAAGAGCAAGTGGTAGGGGGGAGGGCCTGAGCATTTTGGGGATGGTGTGTCTGTGGGTGGGGGAACCTGTGGAGTTTTGGCCTGGGGGATGGAGGACGAAGACTTCATCGTGGAGCTGCGGGGCGGGGGTGGGGTCTTGCTCTTCCGGCTCCGGGGGGACTTGCGGGTGGGGGTCTCAGTCTGACTGCACCTGGGGTAGGGTCTCCGGGTGTGAGGGGCACTCCCCTCTGTGTGTTGGGACTTCCTATTATCAACCTACGCCCTGGAGCCCCCTTGGTCTCACATTGGACTGAAAAGAAACACACCATTTCTGATCTACGCTGGATCATTTTGGAACATGTTTCCCCACCTGGGGATGGCAATATTGATGCCCTAAGACGCATAAAGGGAGGTGTTCTGGATATATACTCTTCAAACCCAAGAAAGGGGTTTGAACGAGCATCTTCCCTGGGAAAATGCCATTCTCTGAGATTCTATTTTCCTTACTTATGCTCTTGAGTACATTGGAGGGGCGGTGTATTTTTGCCCCTTGTATATATTGGGATTAAGCTCTGTATTGGTTGTCGAATTCTGTATTGGTTAGTATTGCGCACTAATCGTTATCATCTTAACCTGCTGTAAGTTTGTATTATGTCTATTCTTATTGTTTTTTATTACACACTGCGGATGCATAGTCCTGTTGAGGATTCTCCCTCTCGCAGAGCTTGACATTGGCTCACCTCCAACATGGCGATCCTAGTGTGGGGTCTACCTCGGTTAGCTCAAAAATCTTGCAATTGACCTTTTTCCATTTCCCTGACTCATCCGCATTGCCTTTTGGGTATCCTTTGTCCTCTTTCTATTTTTTTGCCCTGTACGCATTACCTACAGGGTATTCCATATAAGGAAGACGCCTAGTCTACCCTCGGTTCTCGTCGGGATTTCGGTTGTTGTAAACCTGGAAACTCTAAATTGCTAAATCTTGGTAAGTGGAACCTTGGCCCAACTATGTATTTTTACTTAGAACTACCTTAGTAAGTTCTTTTATCTAATAGTCGTTCTATTTCATTTCTTTAGAAGTAAAACTCTCGTCCATTCCCTTGTGGCTCGAGGATGGTCTAAACGTGAAGACTTATCATTTTCCAATAGTATGGGCGCTCATTTCACTAAACTTAGACCGTGCGATCTGTAAGTAAAAACATGATCATTGGTCTAGTTCCTTATCTAGATAGGGCCACACTTTTAATTGTGAATTTTCAGGTAGCCTCGGCAGCACGTTATCACACAACCGTATCCCGATAGATTTTCTCTGGTTTTAACATCAATAAACGCGGGCGCACTTTCTGCCATTTATTTCCGGGTAGGATATCGATTCAACTACTATCCCATTAAAGGCTGGTAAGTGCGGGTTTGGTATGTGACGTATTGTACTCTCTTTAATACTCTCACTGTTGGCCCTAGGGTTATTTTAAGGTGTCCAGCGTCTCAGCCGTTATCAGTCATCCATTACGGTCTATCTCCATATATGGGACCCTTTGGTAAACTTGGTGACGTCACCAGTTTGTTATCCATATCTTCTCTATCCGACCAGTGTTTCTCGTGAGGTTGTCTGTTTTTTCTGTGTCCCGAGCACAGTATAGCTAACGGCTGCCATATAAGGGGAGATAGCATCTATATGCTCACCATCTTACGTGTATCTAATATTTTAGGACACAAATTTACTTTTGCTAGTTTATATACTAATCTCCACACTATTCGACAGTCTAGCTATATCTACCATCAGTCTTCTAACTATCTGCTTCCTGATTCTTTTTTAGTTCTATATCAAATTTCCTGAAGCCATCTTAAGCCTGGTGCCTCCGTCGACAGATTAAGCTTTCAAGTAGGTTTATGTCCATCACACTACCTAGTTAAGGTGATTGGTATTCTCTTTTTGTTTACTGTATCTTTTTTTCTTTATTCACCTATCGGTGATTCATTTCATTTCATTTTATTTTGCTGGTTATTAGTTCACTGGCTTGATAATTTTTTCCTTTCTATGTAACTCCAGCCACATACTATTAATTAGATAGTGAAAGTACTTATCTTGTTTTTTCTTGCCCACAGACCAACAGTTGTCAATATTGAATTTATGTCAGCACCTTCATTACATGATGTTGGAATTCAAGTTTTGTTTAGCACTTGTCGCCTTCTGAAAGACCTATCTTGCACGCCCTGAGGAAGGAGCCTGTATAGTTTATATAGGATCTCCGAAACGCGCGTAGGCGCTTGTCTTGTGTCTTATTTTATACCTAATTGCTTTGTACACACTGGTTTTTGTCTTAACATTATTGTCATTATTGTTTTCATTGTTCTGGCTTTTGTATTGTATTGTATTTTAGTGTTATTTATTAATGTCATTATGTTGTGTGCTGCTGATGATATGTTTCATTTTTGTACTATTATTGTGATTTAATATGTATCATATTTAGTCTAAAACAAAAAGCTAAAATGATATGTATATGTTTTAAAAAAAAATGGAAAAAATTATTCAATAAATGAATTGATAAAAAAACTTTTTTGTACACAGTTGGCCGTGGGCGTGCCTTATGATATGGACATATTGCCCTAAATTGAAGTATATAGGTGTAGGAAGTTTTGTTTTTGTTTTATTCAACTGTTCTATTTCCCTGATTTCTTCTACACAAACTTAAAATACTCAGGGTCCCTCTGTTGTAGTTTATTGATTGGGGACTTCCTCTTCCCTTTGTAAACTGGATCTGCTGGATCGGCGGGGACGAGGCCAAGGTCACAGAGGAAGAGCTGCTTGGGAGATGGGGTTGCAGGGGAGGCAAGGGAAGGGGTCTTGGAGGGAGAGGTATCGGAGGACTGCGGAGTGGTTGTGGATGCCTGTGTGTGTGTCTGCAAACCATTCCCTGTGAGTATGGTATCAGTCCCCTGAGGTTGCTTGTGTGCAAGTCTAGACCTTGTTTTGGGGGTTTGCGTGCTGCCTGTGTCTGTGTGTTTGGGTGAATGTGCTGGTGTGTGTGTCCTTGGGACAGGTAGGGTGCTAGGAATCGTGGGTGGGGCAGGGGTAGGAGGGGTGAGAGACTGTTGGAGGAGGGACACTGCTGCCGTCAGGGAGGAGGCCAGGGACTGATTGGTCCTCTGTAGGGCAGACATGCCAGATGAAATGCCCTCCATGAACGACACCAGTTGTGTTAACAGACTGGTGTGTGCATGGAGGACACTCAGCATTGATGTCTGCCCTACATGGATCTGTCTAAGCAAGTCCACAGACTCCACACTCAGGGCAGCAGGGGACACAGGGGCAGGGGCACAAAGGTGACATGCTCCCGAACACGGGAGCCTCCACGGACCTCTGGGGTGGGAGGCGATGGGAGGGTGGTGATGGTGGTGGTGGGGGCGGGGGTGGCGGGGACAGCCTCACTAGCTGGGGTTTGGTGGCTGCTGACACCCGCCTCCACAAGGGAGTCCTCCTCCGAGCTGCTGTGGCCCTCAGCTTGGGTGGATGGTGCTGAGGACTCCTCGGTGTGGCTCCACTCGCCCTCCGTGCCACTGGCTCCCTCCAAACCCTCGCTCTCTGTCCCAGTCTGGCTCACTGGCTCCTCCTGGTCCGTGGAGCTGTCGTGGATGTATCTGGATATAGATAAGAAAAGAGGAACAACATCAGTCACCTGCACTGACCGCACACAAACAAGTGAGTACCGCACATCACAGGGCAAGCCCTGGCATCATCAGCTGAACACTGCTCTAAGTGCTCACACTGTCTTGAATAAGCCAATTGTCGGTCTCACCACCAACCATGTCACTCATATCCCTCCTGGACTTGCAACCATTTGTCTGTTGCACGTTTGATGCTAAAACCCCAATGTGCAGACATGCACTACCTACACATACGTGGGACATTCCAGTGGCTATGTAGGAGTATGTCACCATACACACATCACATATCTTGCCACTGACTCAGTACATGTGTCAGGAAGAAGGGATGGCCAGAGTCTCTTTCACATGCTTGTGATGCATACCTGAAACACACACTATGATTATCTCGTGTCCTGATAGTCAATGTCACAATGGGGTGCCTGGAGGCCATTTCACCCCAATGCAGGATCACTCATATCAAGATAAATGCCATGGCACAGGCATGCCTGGAAAGTCACTCATCACTGTCTCCTGTCACAGGGGCAGGGCATACAGACAACAACAGTATGCACTGTGTCACAATCATAGGTCAGGGATAAAGCAAATCCTGCAGCTGCCAAGTGCACACCTCCATCCCCTGCAAACAACATATTCCGGACCCAGATGACCCCACATCATACAAAACAGACATGTGAACCTCTGCGAACACAACTCCCTGTACATTAGCACATCACAGTCTGCTGTGCATGTAACACAGCTTTCTGAAGTTCACAATTGCATACCCCATTGTGCACTGTCAACTGGTCACACACCTACATGTCACACAGGTCTTGTCTCTGATGATCACATCTCAGATGTCCTGCTGACCCTCAAACTCATGAACACCCCAGTTGTCCAGAAAAGGAAGCCACACCACAATGACACAGAGGCAGACACCTGAAGGCACATGTCACGAAGAACAACCTGTAAGTTGACACACAGGAGTAGGACTACAGAGTGTTTCTAAATGCCCCTGAGTAGGCATTCCTGCCCATGTCTACGTGAAACAGTGTATAGCCCTGGACAGTAGTCAGGTGACTAAGCAAGTGTGACAAACTTGACATACATACTCCTGAGGCCCACAATTTGGAGTCCCCTGCTGCATGTGTGTGTGCAAAATACCCCAGGCACATGTCGCGGGTCACAGCAGCTATTGGAACACATGTCAAGGGCACACACAGAACACATGTCAGATCTCAGGCATTGTGTTAACGGTTTCCCCACCCATTAAAACCACTACAGAGTCACAGTAACAGATGCTGTCCGGAACATGAATCATAGCTGACTGCAGGGACACAGTGCCCTAGTGACACAAGCCACAGACTGTAGGGTCCACACCTGTGGAGCAGATGAGGAGGGTGCTTCACACAATTGAGGGACATGAGTCCTCGACTACAAGACCTACGTAATGTGGAAGAGTTACCAGACCAAAAGACTGCAAATAGCATGTCAGACAGTACACAGATCAGGCATGGACTTACCCCCTCCTTGCTGCTGTCTGGCCTTCAGCTGCCCATCCAGGTCCGGGAAGGCCATCGCCAGAATCCTGAGCATGTGGGGGGTCAGGGTCCGGTGTCCGCCCCTCCTGCGAGGAGGTGGCAGCTTCAGCTGGACCCTTGCGATCCTCCAGGTCCAGCCCCGTAGGTCCTGCCACCTCTTCTGGCAGTTGCGGATCCGGCGCTTGTAGACCCCGACTGATCGTACTGCCCGGGCGATGGTCAGCCATATCTCCTACTTCTGGTGGGCATCAACTTGTGAGGATGACAAAGTTAAAAGTCCATTAACACACATGCCCCATATTTGTGCTGCACACAGTTGGATATACATGTAGTCATCACAAAGGGAGATGATTTACCCAGGTAGTGCACCCATGGAAATGGACAAATGCCCTGCATGTCTGACATGTTAACATTGCCTGGGAAGTTTAAGCTTGCACAAATGCACTTTAGCTGCAGCACACCTGTACATTACATGTACCTACACACTTTGGGGGATGAAAGTACTCAGTGAGTACGTTTGCTACTGGTGTACACACTGCTAGTACAGCTAGTCAGACAACATGCACAATTAGGAAGGCAGTGGACTGCACACTCACCTGCTCCCTGGTTTCCCATACAGCTTGCTGTACTGTGGAAGGAGCCCGTCCAGCAGGGCCTGGTTCTCCTCCTCAGTGAAGGCTGTGGCCCTCTCCAGTGTATGTGCCATAGCAGTGGCCAGGGGATGCAGAGGCAGCAGCAGTGGTGGCATGTGAGAAGTTGGCCTGGCATATGCTGATCAATAGTTATAGTGGCTACCTTGCACCAGTCCAATTCGACTCTTATGGTAGATAGGTTTAAGACAACCTTTTAAAGAAAGCTATCCTAGTGGTAGCTGTGGAGATCAGCCTTCAGGCTAAGTCTCAGAGGAATGTAAAGCAGCTTGTTTTACCTTATAATCTCTTGAATTACCAAATGAAAGGACAGCACACAGGTATATATACAAAATATATATGTATTTATTACTAGACCCACTCTACTAATCTCTTTATGAGATTAGGAACCAGGTACACATTCAAATGTCAACGTTTCACAATAAATTAAGCACAAATATGGCTGGAGCCCTAGGGGCGTACCAGACCATATACTAAGAAAGTGGTATAATAATGTCGACTTGCAAAATAACAAGGTCTAGGGCCTGGGGAATCGCTGGGGCTTCACTACTGCAGTGTTAGCAGGTAAGTAACAGGCCCACGGGAGACGCGTGCAGTGTGTGAATACAGCCGCGGGGTTCCTATTGGTTATAATGGTGCAAGTCGTAGTTAGATTTTTACAGTTCTAGGGTACTTCGAGGAAGACTACAAGCAAGCCACTTACAAGGTAAGTATTTCGAGGGCCAACACACACTTGGGCACCGGAGTGCACGAGTTACCTCACCCAGGGAAGCCAGGTGCATAGGTGTCTTTTGGTGTCGGGTCGCGTCGCTGTTTTCTATGGAGACCAAAGAAGACTTGCTGCTTGCGTCGTCTGAAGAAGTGTCCGGTGGTATCTGAAGGTGGATTCAAGATGGATGAGACCTGAAAATTGAGGGGACAGTGTTCGGAGTCACTTGCCAGTGACCGGTGGCCAGCAAGATGGATGACCACAGATGTCGCGTTGATTCAGGTCATCGATGGTGTTTTGACTCTTCGCTCACAAGGTCCAGGAGAGATCGACGATGACCAGCAGCTGGGTTTGGAGTATGCCATAAAGTCTGCAGCTGATGGCAGTGACAACATCCGGATTGGAGCCAACAAGCCTTGGCAAATGCAAGTCTTGTGTAAACTAAAGAAAGTCGATGGTGCAGACCAGCAAGATCTGATGGACTCACCCAGCATGGGTAAGTGAGGGCAGGCCCGGAGCAAGCAGGAGAGCCCTTTGAGTCATTAAGAAAGTTTTCAGGAGACCCACTAGCCAATGGGCAAGTGATCGCAAAGATGCCGCCACAGGAAATGCTTCACAGGAGCCCACGGTCACTCGGGATGGGGTAGGCTGCTGATTTTTGGTGCAAGACCTGCTGGGGGCTTGGGCCACAAATAGTCCAATGCACAAGTTCGTAGAACGTTGTTTAGGGTTTGCACTCAACAATAGTGCATGGTCTCCGGGTATCGCTGTTCTTTGTCACTGTGGGGTCCAGATGCCACAGCTTCACTCGGGACTCAAAATGGTCATCGAGAGGTCAGGAAATGTGCTTCTGGGGTCACAGGGACTTCGGACTCCAGCGGGAGCGGGAAAGTTTGCAACCGTTGATTAAGGGTTTTGGTGCCTGCCAAGCAGGAGAGTCACTCCTTGACTCCAAGGGAGATTCTTCTGTCTTCCAAAGGTAGTGGAACGTCGAAGGGCCAGGATTCTTCTTTGTAGAGCATCGTCCAGGGTTATCTGATTTGTAAGGGCAATGCTTGCTATCTTATAGTGAAGATAGGGGAGGGACTAGCTCTATGACCACTCCTCTAGGAGGGTCAGGGGAGGGGGTGGTTACACCCACTTCCCTTTGTCCAGTTTCACGCCAGAGCAGGGACAGGTAGCCCCTGAACCGGTTTGAGCTGGCTTATGCACAGAGGAGCCTACTGCTCCCCCAGTGCAGGACTTCAAAGCACTCTAGGAGTGCACCCACCCAGCTCCAATACACTAAATCCTGTCTGAAAGGTGGTGACACCTCCCTGTGACAGGATGCCTTTTATTGGGCCTCCTCCAATGCGAGTTTCAGTCAGCAGCAGGATGGCAGCCCAGTGTCTGTGCTGGTGGCATCCATTTTGTGATGCCAGGGCTCTATAGGATTTCTATCGTTTTACATGTCGTCCCCTCTAGAAGGATGGGATCATGCTCACATATCATGGGGGTATGATTCCAAGTTGTTTGACACCAAACACGACATGTTTTGATGCAGTTATTCCAAAAAATAGACTCTGGTAGCTGCAGAGGTGCACTGCTCAGGCAGAGGCACCCCCGCACATTGTAAACCATGCACCCTGCCCTCAGGATTGATAGGGCCTGCCATAGGGGTGGCTGATAGGTTTATATGTGTGTGTATGGTGAGATATAGGAACCTATATCTCAGTGAGGAGTTCTAACACTACCTCACACAGGCTGCAGTAGCAGGCCTGTGGTGTCAGATTGAGTCTGCTTCCCAGGAGTGCCATAATACATGCTTCAGCCCCTGGTAGGCCTGTGAAGTACCAATGCCCTAGGTACCTAAGGTACCATATACTAGGGGCTCATAAGGTACCACAGTATCCAATCACTAGTGCATCTAATATGCACACCGAGTCGTTTAGAGAGAACAGAGAGACTGGGGCCCTGATTAGCAGGGACCCAGCCAGACTATAGCCAGAAACCAGTGTATACATCAGAAAAAAATAAGTGCAGATCCTACTCTCCTACACAACCCCCCCCCCCCAAACGTAGGAACATTAAACTAACCTTGACCAGTTGAGTCTTCATGTTCTTAGTGGAAATACCTTGAGAGTCCATCTGCATTGGCATGTTGGGTCCCAGGTCTATGTTCCACTGTATAGCCCATCCCCTGTAGGGAAATGGACCACCTGAGCAGTTTAGGATTTTCACCTTTCATCTGTTTGAGCCATAGGAGGGGCTTGTGGTCAGTCTGAACTATGAAGTGAGTGCCAAACAAGTATGGCCTCAGCTTCTTCAGGGCCCACACCACAGCAAAGGCCTCCCTCTCTATAGCTGACCAACGTTTCTCTCTAGGGGTCAGCCTTCTGCTTATGAAAGCTACTGGCTGGTCTTGACCTTCATCATTAAGTTGAGACAGTACAGCTCCCACACCCAGCTCTGAAGCATCTGTTTGAACAATGAACTTCTTTTGGTAATCTGGACTCTGTAAGATGGGGGCAGTGCACATTGCCTGCTTGAGGTCATCAAATGCCTTTTGACAGCTAGCTGTCCACTGAACCTTCTTTGGCATTTTCTTGGAGGTCAGATCATTTAAGGGGGTCACTATAGATCCATATCCCTTAACAAACCTCCTATAGTACCCGGTCAGGCCTAAAAAGGCTCTGACATGTGTCTGGGTGGTTGGAGCTACCCATTCCATTATGGTTTGGATTTTGCTCTGCAATGCTTGAACCTGGCCTCCACCAACAAGGTGGCCCAGGTACACAACCTGACTCTGCCCTATCCGGCACTTAGTGGCCTTGATAGTGAGGCCTGCTTTCTGCAGGGCCTCCAGTACATTTCTGAGGTGGACCAGGTGATCCTGCCAGGTGGAACTAAAGACAGCAATATCATCAAGATAAGCTGAGCAATAAGTTTCCATACCAGTCAGAACTTTATTCACCAACCTCTGAAAAGTGGCAGGTGCATTTTTCAAACCAAAGGGCATTACCACAAAGTGGTAGTGCCCATCAGGGGTTGAAAATGCTGTTTTGGCCTTGCCATCATCAGCTAACTTGATTTGCCAGTAGCCAGCTGTTAGGTCAAATGTACTAAGATATTTGGCTGAGGCCAAAGTGTCTATAAGTTCATCTGCCCTGGGAATTGGATAGGCATCAGTCCTGGTGACTGCATTGAGGCCTCTGTAGTCAACACAAAACCTCATTTCTTTCTTACCACCCTGGGTATGAGGTTTTGGCACAAGGGCTATCTGAGGGCTCAATAAAACCTAGTTCCAACATTTTCTGGACTTCAGTCCTGATACAATCCCTGACATGGTCAGGTTGCCTGTAGATTTTACTCTTTACAGGCAGACTGTCTCCAGTGTCCACCTCATGAGTGCACCAGGAAGTCTGACTTGGGGTCAGGCTAAACGTATGTCTAAACTGGTGTAGCACTTGTCTACATTCAGTTTGTTGATGCTCAGTGAGGCTGCTTGCTAAAGCAACACCATCAGCTGACCTATCATCAGGGTTCTGTGAGAGCAGGTCAGGGAGAGGGTCACTCTCCTCCTCCTGGTCTTCATCAGTTGCCATGAGCAAGCCCATGTCAGCCCTGTCCACATATGGCTTAAGTCTGTTGACATGGAGCACCCTAAGGGGGCTCCTCGGAGTTCCAAGATCCACCAAGTAGGTGACTTCTCCCTTTTTCTCAACAATTGTATGGGGGCCACTCCATTTATCCTGGAGAGCTGCTGGGGCCACAGGCTCCAACACCCACACTTTCTGGCCTGGCTGATAAACAGTCAGGACAGCCTTTTGGTCATGCCAAGCTTTTTGTAATTCTTGGCTAGCCTCAAGGTTTTTAGTTGCCTTCTTCATGTACTCTGCCATCCTGGAGCGGAGACCAAGTACATAGTCCATCACATCCTGTTTAGGAGGTTTGAGAGGGAACTCCCATCTCTCCTTCACCAGACATAAGGGTCCTCTCACAGGGTGCCCAAACAGAAGTTCAAAAGGGCTGTAGCCAACCCCCTTCTGTGGAACCTCCCTGTATGCAAACAGAAGGCAGGGAAGTAAAAGGTCCCATTTTCGCCTAAGCTTTTCTGGGAGGCCTTTAATCATTCCCTTTAGGGTTTTGTTGAATCTCTCAACTAACCCATTGCATTGTGGGTGATAGAGAGTAATGAATTTGTAATTGACACCACACTCCTTCCACATTGCTTTTAGATATCCTGACATAAAGTTTGTTTCTCTGTCAGATATGACCTCCTTAGGGAAACCCACTCTGGAGAAAACTCCAATGAGGGCTATTGCTACCACAGGGGCTGTGGTAGTCCTGAGGGGTATAGCTTCTGGATATCTGGTGGCATGATCCACTACCACCAGTATAAATCTGTGCCCAGATGCGGTTGGAGGGTCAAGGGGACCAACAATGTCAATCCCAACTCTTTCAAAGGGAACCCCCACCACAGGTAGTGGTATCAGGGGGGGCCTTTGTTGTGCCACCTGACTTGCCATTGGCTTGGCAAGTGACACAGGAGCGACAAAACACCTTGGTGTCCTCAGACATGTGTGGCCAATGAAAGTGAGGGACAAGCCTGTCCCAGGTCTTGTTCTGGCCCAAGTGTCCTGCCAATGGGATGGCATGTGCTAGGGTCAAGAGGAACCCCCTAAACTTCTGAGGTATTACCAGCCTCCTGGTGGCTCCAGGGGTAGGATCTCTAGCCTCAGAATATAGGAGCCCCTCATCCCAATAAACCTTATGGGACCCACTAGCACTCCCAGCAGCCTCAGCAGCAGCTTGCTGTCTGAGGGGTTCAAGAGTGGGGCAGCACTGTTGCTCTTTGCTCAGATCTTCCCTGAAGGTCCCCCTGTCCCAAAGTACTCAACCTGACCAGGCTCAAGTTCCTCTGGGGCAGTTCCTTCTTCAGGCTCTGCTTCTCCTCCCTCAGGAGGAGAATCTGAGATCTGAGACAGAGGGGAAGGCCCAGCCTTAACCCTACTGCTCCTCCTCTTGGGTAGCATCTGGTCCATAGTTTCAGGATCCAGAGCTGGTTCAGCTTTATGCATTTTGGCTTGTGACCTGGTCACAGCAAATACCTCTGCAGGTATGCCCAACATCAAAGCATGAGTCCATAATTCTACTTCAGACCAAGCTGAAGTCTCCAGATCATTGCCCAACAAACATTCGACAGGGAGGTCTGCACTGACTACTACCTTTTTGAGGCCAGTTACCCTTCCCCAGGAGAAATTCACAACTGCCAGACTATGGTTGGTCCTGAAATTGCTTGCATTGGTCACCTGGTACATTTCACCCAGGATGATCTGTGTAGGGTCCACTAGATCCTCTGCCACCATGGTGACACTAGCACCTGTGTCCCTAAATGCCAAAGCCTATTTGCCATTTATGATAGGCTGCTGTTTGTACTTGCCCAGATTACTGGGGCTCACTAGGAAGGACATATCAAGGTCTCCCTCACAAACTAGCAATGCCTGTGTTGGTACTCTGACTAGGCCAGAGTCCACATCAGAACCCAGGGTCAACCCTACTACACCCTTATTCTGAGTTTTACCTCCACCAATGACTGCACTAGGGGGAACAGTTGCCTTAGGGGCTGGAGTGGTGGTGGTTTGGTCTTTGGACTTGGTACAATCAGAAGTCCAGTGCCCTTTCTGTTTACAGAATTTACACCAGGGCTTCTTTTGGCCTTTTCCCTTTGCAGATTGTGACTCCCCACCAGTTGCAGATTTTTGGGGCCCTTGTGAAGACTTCTGGTCTTTTTACTTATTCCCACCTTTATCTGAGCCTTTAGGATCTTGCTTCTTAGTGTCACCACCTTGGTTCTGGGTTTTCTGCCTCACCCTGGTTCTGACCCATTTGTCTGCCTTCTTTCCCAATTCTTGGGGAGAGGTCAGATCAGAGTCCACCAGGTACTGATGCAACAACTGTTTTTGGCAATTATTAAGGATCTGTTCTCTCATTATAAGATTATACAATCCCTTAAAATCAGTTACTCTACTACCAACCAGCCAACCTTCTAAAGCCTTGATTGCACAATCAACAAAGTCAGTCCAATCCTGAGTCTGTGCTTTCTGGGTATCTCTGAACTTCAACCTGTACTGTTCAGTGGTTAAGCCAAACCCATCTATTAATGCACTCTTCAGAGCTTCATAGTCATCAGCATCCTCTTCTTTAACAGTGAGGAGCTTATCTCTACCTTTATCTGAAAAGGAGAGCCACAAGATTGCTGCCCACTGTTTCTGGGGGACCTGTTGAACTCTACAGGCCCTCTCCATAGCAGTTATCCATTTGTGGATATCATCCCCACTCTGGTAGGGAGGAACAACCTTGGACAGGTTCCTATGGTCTGGAATGTAATCTCTGCCTCTAGGGACTCTGTTGCTGCCACCAGGGGTATCTAACCCCTCTTTCCTAGAAGCTCTCTGGAGCTCAAAGGCTTCTCTATCTAAGGCCAATTGCTTGGTTCTGAGGGCAAGCCTAGCTTCCTCATACTGGAGCATCTTGTACCTTCTTTCAGAGGAGGTCTCTCTATGTGAGTATGAGTTCCTCTGATGGACAGATTCTCTGTTAGAGTGACATGAGTGGTCAGATTCCCTTGAAGGGGATCTAGGCCTCTCTTCCACTCTATCAGCCCTCTTAGGGAGGATTCCTCTGTCCTGTACAGACCTTTCTGGGTCTGGCCCTTCAATCACAGACTCCAGGTCATCTTGATTTTCATCATCAGACCCAGAGACTATGGCTGACCCACCCCCTGATCCAGATCCACCAGCTCCTAGAGCCAGTCTAAGATCATCTGCTACTAACAGACCTATCAGGTGTTGTGTGGAGGGACTCTGCCCTTGCTTCAGGTGTCTTGCAACACACAGGGCCTTTAAGTCAAAGTAGCCCATGTCCTTGTACTGAAGCTGGGTGGACCCACTGGCTCCATCCCTTGAGGACATTCTAGTGTTATGCAGTGTTGCACTACCTACACTCGTTTGTGGCCTACTGAACCTAGCTTGAGCTGTAGCAAGGGTGTGCTTATCCCTTCACAAACAGCTCTAAGTTCAGTAGAACTTATTGATACTAAGCTTGACTTTATATGTACCTTGAGTACCTTAAGTGGTTTTCAGTTAGTAATTCAAATAGAGATTTTCTGGTAAAACAATGGCAAGCTGGAATCCCACACACTGCCCACCAATGTGAGAAGTTGGCCTGGCATATGCTGGTCACTAGTTATAGTGGCCACCTTGCACCAGTCCAATTCGACTCTTATGGTAGATAGGTTTAAGACAACCTTTTAAAGAAAGCTATCCTAGTGGTAGCTGTGGAGAGCAGCCTTCAGGCTAAGTCTCAGAGGAATGTAAAGCAGCTTGTTTTACCTTATAATCTCTTGAATTACCAAATAAAAGGACAGCACACAGGTATATATACAAAATATATATGTATTTATTACTAGACACACTCTACTAATCTCTTTATGAGATTAGGAACCAGGAACACATTCAAATGTCAACGTTTCACAATAAATTAAGCACAAATATGGCTGGAGCCCTAGGGGCGTACCAGACCATATACTAAGAAAGTGGTATAAGTATGTCGACTTGCAAAATAACAAGGCCTAGGGACTGGGGAATCGCTGGGGCTTCACTACTGCAGTGTTAGCAGGTAAGTAACAGGACCACGGGAGACGCGTGCAGTGTGTGAACACAGCCGCGGGTTTCCTATTGGTTATAATGGTGCAAGTCGCGGTTAGATTTTTACAGTTCTAGGGTACTTCGAGGAAGACTACAAGCAAGCCACTTACAAGGTAAGTATTTCGAGGGCCAACACACACTTGGGCACCGGAGTGCACGAGTTACCTGGGAAGCCGGGTGCATAGGTGGCTTTTGGTGTCGGGTCGCGTCGCTGTTTTCTATGGAGATCAAAGAAGACTTGCTGCTTACGTCGTCTGAAGAAGTGTCCGGTGGAATCCGAAGGTGGATTCAAGATGGATGAGACCTGAAAATTTAGGGGACAGTGTTCAAAGTCACTTGCCAGTGACCGGTGGCCAGCAAGATGGATGACCACAGATGTTGTGTCGATTCAGGTCGTCGGTGGTGTTTTGACTCTTCACTCACGAGATCCAGGAGAGATCGACGATGACCAGCAGCTGGATTTGGAGTATCCCACAACGTCTGCAGCTGATGGCCATGTCGGCAACCGGATTGGAGCCAACAAGCCATGGCAAATACAAGTCTTGTGTAGACTGAAGAAAGTCGATGGTGCAGACCAGCAAGGTCTGATGGACTCACCCAGCAAAGGTAAGTGATGGCAGGCCTGTAGCAACCAGAAGAGCCTTTTGAGTCATTGAGAAAGTCTTCAGGGGACCCACTAGCCAACGGGCAAGTGATCGCAAAGATGCTGCCACAGGAAATGCTTCACAGGAGCCCACGGTCACTCGGGACGGGGTAGGCCACTGATTTTTGGTGCAAGACCTGCTGGGGGCTTGGGCCATAAATGGTCCAATGCACAAGTTCGTAGAATGTTGTTTAGGGTTTGCACTTGACAATAGTGCACGGTCCCTGGGTATCACTGTTCCTCGTCACTCATTGGGTCCAGATGCCACAGCTTCACTGGGGACTCAAAATGGCCATCAAGAGGTCAGGAAATCTGCTTCCAGGATTGCAGGGACTTTGGACTCTAGCGGGAGCGGGAAAGTTTGCAACCGTTGATTAAGGGTTTTGGTGCCTGCCAAGCAGGGGAGTCACTCCTTGACTCCAAGGAAGATTCTTCTGTCTTCCAAAGGTAGTGGAACGTTGAAGGGCCAGGATTCTTCTTTGTAGAGCGTCATCCAGGGTTATCTGATTTGTAAGGGCAATGCTTGCTATCTTATAGTGAAGATAGGGGAGGGACTAGCTCTATGACCACTCCTCTAGGAGGGTCAGGGGAGGGGGTGGTTACACCCACTTCCCTTTGTCCAGTTTCGCGCCAGAGCAGGGACAGGTAGCCCCTGAACCGGTTTGAGCTGGCATATGCACAGAGGAGCCTACTGCTCCCCCAGTGCAGGACTTCATAGCACTCTAGGAGTGCACCCACCCAGCTCCAATACACTAAATCCTGTCTGAAAGGTGGTGACACCTCCCTGTGACAGGATGCCTTTTGTTGGGCCTCCTCCACTGCGAGTTTCAATCAGCAGCAGGAGGGCAGCCCAGTGTCTGTGCTGGTGGCATCCATTTTGTGATGCCAGGGCTCTATAGGATTTCTATCGTTTTACATGTCTCCCCCTCTATAAGGGTGGGATCATGCTCCCATATCATGAACTGATGTGGGGGTATGATTCCAAGTTGTTTGACACCAAACACGACATGTTTTGATGCAGTCATTCCAAAGTTAGCATTTTAATGCACTTAAGAGTATATGGTTTAACCGCATCCACAAACAGCCATAGAGAATAGACTCTGGTAGCTGCAGAGGGGCCCTGCTCAGGCAGAGGCACCCCCTCACATTGTAAACCATGCAAGCATGCCATCGTCTCGGCTTTGTCACGTACTGGGTGTCGGCAGTAAGGGCCACAAGAGGGAGACCCTCAGGTGGATTGTGCTTGTGGGTGAAAACACACCTGGACTGTGGAATCAGAGTAATTGATACTGGTTCACTGGACATTATGTGTATAGCCCTAACATTTCGGGATTATCCCGAGGTTAATTTAATTAACATCTATTCTCGCCCCGTGAAGAATGGCCAAAAATCTAGCACCCTGTCAAAATTAGACGACTTGCTGTGCATTCTACCTAGTCATGAACATTTGCTTATAGGTGGTGACTTTAATTGTCACTTTGAACCACTGAATGGTGTGCCTAGTTTAGTCACCCAAGATGAGGACGAAGTATGGGCAATTCCCCCTAGTAACACATATCCCACGAAGGGATGGACACCCTTGGTTCTGCAACTCACCACACTAACCCTTACTCACTCTTTGAGGGCATGCAATGGGAGGTTCCCAGTGGACAATCCTGGCAAACCTACGTTCCATCGGAATGGCTATAACTCTGTTATTGATTATATATTGATTAAACTGGATATGTGGTCCGGGGTTCTGGATTTCCAGGTGATAAATCGCACCGAAAGCGACCATAATCCCCTTGCCCTCACTTTGAAAGGTTACGTCAACTCCCCAAGACAATCCTGGACCATTAATTCTCCTTCCGCTTTGGTTACTTCAGGCGGAGGTCGGAGAGTAAGATGGGATAAGCTAGTTCAATCCCAAACTGAGCTTGGTGATATGTACAGGGAGATCCTCCCACTTCTAGAGCGATCTCTAGTTCCCGTTGCTGAGGGAATCACCCCTCCTGATTTGGGTATCATTGGCTCAACTCACGCAGAGCTATGTGTAACCTTAGAGGGACATTTCCACCGGGGAACAAGGAGGCAGCCACGAAAACCCAGAGAGAGATCTCTATGGTTTACTAAAACTTGTAGCGAAGCAAAGTCATCACTCCTAGCAAATCTAAAAGGGGGATACAAGGATTTGATTAAGGAGGCGAGGGGCCACTAAACCGGGTCCTCAGCCCCCCAAGCTGCAGTCCAACCTAATTTAGGGGAGGATGTATGGCGCCGACATTTTCAAGCCCTCTACGCCAGTAACCTAATTGGCTCAGATCATTATGAATCCCGACCCAGGCAAGCCCCTTTTACGATCATGGGTGATAACGCTTTATGCTCTTTAGGAGAGGTAGAATTGGCCCTGAAAAAAGTCCTCCCCAATAAGGCCCCCGGCCTCGACAGGATCCCGGGTGACCTGTACAAGAGTGAACTGGTTGTATGGGTCCCCTATTTTCAGAATCTTTTTAATGCTATTTTTTTAGGAATGCCACCGCCTCATACATGGGCTGGGGCTGAGATCATTCCGATACATAAAAAGGGTTCGCCCCTGGATCCGGCTAACTATAGGCCGATCAGCCTAATAGACGTGGCACAGAAGATTTTTGCACGCGTCTTATTGGGGAGGCTCCAAGCATGGATGGAAGAGACTAACATTCTGACTCCACTCCAGGCGGGCTTTAGAGCTAAAATGTCAACAATAGACCAACTCTTTAGATTCCAGATGATTTATTGGAAATCCATTAAATTGGAAGGAGGTAGTCTTTACCTATCTTTTGTTGACCTAAAGTCCGCCTTTGATATGGTCGACCGACGACAGCTTTGGGACCTCCTAAAGGGAATGGGTGTCCCTCCTTACCTATGCCATCTTATGGAAACCCTCCACAAAGACAATTTTGCCAGAGTAAGGTATGGCCAAAATGGTGAACTAACATCCCCCTTCCCCGTCGAAAGAGGAGTGAGGCAGGGCTGTGTGCTTGCTCCGACCCTCTTCTCTCTTTTTTTAAACGGCCTCGTGGAAGAACTGCTAGCCCTAACAGATATCGATGCACCCAGGCTAGCAGGTAGAAAAATACCCGCACTAATGTTTGCCGACGATACTCTGCTCTCGTCCAAGACTGCAATGGGAATGGAAAGAGTATTGGAGGGTTTTGCAACATTTTGCAGAAACAGGAATCTGGTCATCAATGTCAACAAGACCAAATACATGGTTCTGCATGCGGATACCACAAACTGCCCGATCCCAAAGCTTGACGATCTACCGCTGGAACGAGTATCGGTCTTTGATTATTTGGGGCTCACACTAAGTAACAAAATGGATTGGGGAGCCCAGATCCTAAAGGCTAATCTGAAACTGGTCCAAGTCTCTGGGAGAATCCTGAAGATGTACCGGGACAGCCCGATAAAGTTAATTGGCCCGCTTGTAGAAGTTTATAAGGTCCAGGCAAGAGGAGTGGCGACATATGGCGCTGAACTTTGGGGCCATAGCGCAGTCCAGTCCTTAGTAAGGTCAGAAAATCATTTTATGAGACAACTTTTAGCTCTACCCAAGAGTACTCTTCTCCAACCCCTTAGAATGGATCTTGGAATCCACCCAATAGCGGACCTGGTTGCTTCCCGCCCGTTCATGTATTGGCGCCGTTTGTGGAGCACACCAGAACTCACCAACTTTAGGGAGGAATTAAAATCAATCATGACACTACCAGGGGCTGGCACCATTTCATGGCTCGCATACATTAAAAAATTTTTAGGCGCAATTGGTAGAGAGGATCTTTGGCTTAATCCAGAGGAGACCTGTGTTGTCCTACAAAAAAAACAGTTGGCAAAAGCGATAGAGGAATACAAAATGTTGCAAATGCTACGCCTAGAGCCTAGCACTAACATGACCTCTGTATTCCTCGAAATGAAATTAAGCTACAGCTTTGAGCCCGCACTGGATTTGATCCAAGCATTACTTGCCAAGAAACTCTACATCCAATTTAGGCATGGATCTCTCCCTTTGTTTTCTAGGACGAATAAATGGCAAGGTTCTATAATTCGTTCTTGCCCAGGGTGTAGTTTGAATGAAGAAACTGAGGCCCATGTATTATTTTTTTGCAAGGCTTACACTAACCCACGCAAAAAATGGATCATTCAACTAGCCAAAAATCTTGGTGTAAGAAACTATAGAGACCTACATAGGATAATGAAATCTGACACCTCACCCCTATTCGTCACAGTAACTGCAAAATACCTTTTCTCTATGTGGGTAACAAGAAAACACCTAGCATTGTAACGCCTTTTCCCTATTTTCTGCAAGCCATGTATCTTTTTATTGTATCTTTGTGCTAAACATCATTTACTTTTTATGTACACACAATGATTTAAATTATTGTTTTATGAGAGGTTTTAAGACTATTGGTTATATATGTTGATTCTTTTTAAATGTGATGTCTGCACTTTTACGGCAACTTTGCCGAAATAAAGTTTTCTGACTGACTGACTGTAAACCATGCACCCTGCCCTCAGGATTGATAGGGCCTGCCATAGGGGTGGCTGATAGGTTTATATGTGTGTGTATGGTGAGATATAGGAACCTATATCTCAGTGAGGAGTGCTAACACTACCTCACACAGGCCGCAGTAGCAGGCCTGTGGTGTCAGATTGAGTCTGCTTCCCAGGAGTGGCATAATACATGCTTCAGCCCCTGGTAGGCCTGTGAAGTACCAATGCCCTAGGTACCTAAGGTACCATATACTAGGGGCTCATAAGGTACCACAGTATCCAATCACTAGTGCATCTAATATGCACACCAAGTCGTTTAGAGAGAACAGAGAGACTGGGGCCCTGATTAGCAGGGACCCAGCCAGACTATAGCCAGAAACCAGTGTATACATCAGAAAATAAGTGGGGGCAACATAAGTGCAGATCCTACTCTCCTACATGGCAGAGATGTGGTCCAGTAGCATGTAGTGCAGGCAAGTGATCTCCCTGGGGGCCAGCCAGCCATATATCTGTGCTGCAGAGGCAGAATGTGTGCCATGTGTCCCAAGTGATAGGTCCAACACGGTTGCATTCTATGAATCTGGCCAATCCATGGAATTGTACTACTCGTACACGTCTTCCGCATCGTTCAAATCTTCATCTTCACAAAACCCTAGCTATTGCAACATTGTTGTAGGCTTCCAACTGAATTTCCTGCGCACAACTCGTACAATTTTTGAATCCGCATCCGTCTCCATGACAGTCCTGAGCCAATGGGTGTGCACGGCTCGTTCAACTGACTGTACAACGCGTAGTTTGAAAATACACACGCACCCGTCTCCATACAATTTAATGGCCAAGGCGTGCGCAGGTCTCGGTCCATGCCTGCACAACGCATACGCTTGATAGTCACCTGCATCGGTTCGCATTGGTTGTCAATGGCCAAGCGTACGCACGACTCGGTCAGGAACTGTGCAATGCGTACGCTTGATAGTCACCCGCATCGGTTCCCATGGCTCGGTCAGGAACTGTGCAAGGCGTACGCTTGATAGTCACCTGCAACGGTTTGCATTGGTTGTCAATAGCCAAGCGTACGCACGGCTCAGTCAGGAACTGTACAATGCGTACGCTTGATAGTCACTTGCATCGGTTCCCATTGGTTGTCAATGGCCAAGTGTATGCACGCTCGGTCAGGAACTGTGCAATGTGTACGCTTGATAGTCACCCGCATCGGTTCGCATTGGTGTGACTTTTTGACAGCTACCACACACAATTACTTGCCAGGGACTCAGGTGCACACCTACCACACCACAGCATGTGCCACACTGTGTACCATGGCATGTAAGGCTGCATTACCTGTGTGTTTTGCCGGCTTAACATCTGGTTTGTGGTGTGGCACTTTGGTGCAGCCGCTCCCAGGCTGTGCATGTGTTCATGGGGACAGAATCCTTTGTGTGTTGTGCACATAACCACTGTGATGTGCAACTGTACAGTTATGGGCATGAGTCATGGACACAGTTGCAGGTTGGATATGTTTGGGACATGTCACATACACCCTGAGTCCTGGGTGTGATGGTATGTACATCACAGTGAGACCTATAACCCCAATTCTGATGTCCTCCCACAGACTGTGTGCATGTTGTGTCTCAGATGTGGCTGATCAAATGTGGCCAATGGGAGACAGTCTCCACATCCATGTGGATTGTGCATCAACATTGATGTTGTGTGTGTGTCAACGATACGTCCATGTAGGGCCGGCAGAGACAACAGTGGCCACTACCTGTGGGAGTAATGTTTGTTAATTGGTGTGTACATGATACGCCATGTCATGCAAGTGTCCATGTGGAGCCTGGGTATCCGTCTGTCAAAGAGCTGTGATGGCTGGGAGACGTACGGCCTCACTTGTCACTGTGGTGTGTGTTTGGAACGTGACAGCAGTACATAGGTCCTGTGACACAGCCCCAATACTTGGCCATTGCACTACATGCTACGTATGTAGACATGTGGACTTGAGATGTGATGAGATGGGCATATAGGTGACATATGTATCCATACCCAACAGCGCACACCTCAGTACATTGTGTGTTGTCATGATGTATTGTGTGATATTTTGCATGTTCATAGCCACATGGGTGGATGACTTGACAATCTTCCTTTGTTCTTCTCTGTACTGCAGGGCACCAGCTGTCCATAGACCGTTCCCAGACCTCGAGACCATGCGGGAACGCGAATGCATCCAACGGTACCGCTTCACCAGGCCAGTGATTGAGGAGTTGGCGGAGCAGTTGGCACCACATCTGCTACCTGGCCGGACATACCCCACAGCACTGACCCCAGAGGTGAAGGTGATGGCAGCCCTGCACTTCTTCGCTACGGGTACCTTCCAGTACACAGTGGCTATTGCTGGTGGTATGTCCCAGACTATGTTCAGTAGGGTGCTACGTGATGTCTTGGAGGGCATGTTGCATTTCCTTGACCTGTACATCAAGTTTCCGGGCCCAGGTCAACTCACTGACATTACGGGAGGCCTTTTATACACTGGGGAGGATGCCGAACGTCATCGGATCTATTAATGGTACACATGTGGCACTGGTACCACCACGGGCACATGAGCAGACATACCGCAACAGGAAGCATTACCACTCCATCAATGCACTGGTGGTATGTCTAGCAGACATGTGTATCACACATGTGTGTGCACGTTTCCCCGGTTCTGCGTACGATGCCTACATAATGAGGAGTAGTCGCATTGCAACGCTGATGTCACAGATGCCAAACCAGCGTGCCTGGCTTGTTGGTTGTGTACTGGCTGCTTACCATTGTGTGTGTTTTGCAATGTTGTATTCCACCCTCTTTACAAACTCAGCTAATTGTTCAATTGTTTGTTTGTAGATGACTCCGGATACCCCAACATGCCGTGGTTGCTGACACCCCTCAGGAACCCTGTGACACCAGCCGAGATGCGCTACAATGAGGCACATGGTCAGGCCAGGAGGGTGATTGAGCGGACCTTTGGGCTCCTGAAAAGCAGCTTCCTCTGCCTGGACAAGACCTGTAGAACCAAGACCTTATGGGCCTTGCGGTGCAGGGTACGCCTTAATCTCCTGAGTTCACCTGCTTTGTCGAACAGAGACACGGGACACTCCGTTAGGCGTAGAAGATAAGGTTTATTAGCTGCAGCTAAGTACAGTTGTCCCAGAAGTACACTCGGTATGTTCTTAGGAGACTGCCACTTTACTTCGTGGCGCACAATCTTTTATAACACACATATTCACAAAGAACACTCCCAATGCATTCAGGGTCAACCAATGAGAAGAATGTGAAAACAAGATATTAAGTAACTCAAATAAGCCTCCCTTCCAACTGTGTTTGTCACCTTTCCCCACAAGTTAATCAGTGGTAGTATTTATAAGTCGACTTACAGGTGACAGGACACATTTGTATGCCCCGCAGGACAGTTGTGAAATGAGAGAATATGAGTAAAGAATAGCGAAGGCCAGAGGATAAGATAAAGTCAGGAAAGAATGGTGCGAACCAACTGATAGTCGAGACAGGGATCAGTCAAACCAGACGAGGATTAGTGGAGTCGGCCAGACCCTGACACCAGCTATAAACAGAGGCAGGAGGTTATTTGACACGTTGCAGTAGGATGAAGGAAAACAACACCTCGTTCCCGCACTGCCTGAGTGAGGGCAACACAAAATGGCGGAAAGACACAAAATGGTGGCTAAATACGAAAACTGAATTACCTCAGACCCTCCTTTTGCCATTATTCAGGCAAGACACACAGACTCATTTTAATCTGAGTCGACGTCAATGGCCATGAGGTCATCAAGCTGTTGCTGCAACATCATTTTAATGCTCTCCGTTTTCCGTGGCACGGGCCTTGGGACACACATAGTGGCAAAAAGACCACAGATGGCGGGGCCACACTGCATACAGAGACAACAGGAAAAAATAATGGCCAAAATCACTCCAAGGAATGTTAATACCTTCCATCCCCATTTGGACAGTAATCCCCAAAACCATTCCAATAAAGACCAATCTCCTTTGTCCTGATGAATCGACTCGGAGATCACATGTAATTTGGAGATGGCTTGGTATACCGTAGGGGCGTCGTCAGGTATATGAATGCAACAGCTAGATCCGATCAATTTACAAACTCCACCACGATCCGCAAGAATAACATCCAGAGCAATCCGGTTCTGCAATGTCATGAGACGATCCGCTTGAAGTTCAGCTGTGAGATAACTCAAGGCTCCCACAGTGACATCTATGGTAGTCTCAACAACACAAACCAATTGTCTCATGTTTCTACTGTTGGCCATTGGGCCCCAAAAAGGAAGAAATCCTTTAAGGAAATCACCTCCCTCTTGTCCTGCCGTGTCTTTAGAATCAATAATCCCTCTGCCATATCTGTTTCTGTGATGTCCCGAAGGAGCAGTGTATGTAGGGGGGAGAAGAAAGGCTATATAGCATGTTCCTGAAAAATCCGTCGGTAGCCACGTGCACGCTCTATCGTGGCAGACAAAATACGTGCCCTGGGATGGTACTAACGGTGGTGAATTCTGAGATGTGTGAATGTATGTATGAGAACAAACATTCCTTCCTTGTCCAGTGTCAGTAGTCTGGCCATTCATTTGTAAACAAAAGTTACCTTGATGAGGCACAGTCCAAATTGGTGGAGATTTTCCCTGTTTAACTCTATCTGTAAGGCTAGTAGCGTAACGAGTCACGTTCCAACCATCGTATGCCCGTTTCTCATCAACAGGATCCCTACTATTCTCCACAATTCTAGCCATAGCCACTATTCCTTTTATCAGAGAACTATGACTAAAATCTTGCCCACTACCATATGAACCAACTGGAAGTCTAAATCGGTTCTGATATGCATTTGAAAACATCACAAAATAGGCCCAAGCGGAACCTTCATAAGAAAATGGAAGGGCTAAATATGGCATCCCTTTGTCTGTGGTATGAGGCATAAGTCCACACACCCAACAGTCGGTTGTGTTGACTACCAATTGGTGTTGATGCAACAACTGGACAAATGAATTGGTAAAGTATTCTGTTCTCCTGATTAGTTCATGTTGGGGAAGCGTATGTAATTGATGTGGAGAGATAGTAGAATGAAAAGGCAAGGAAATAGAAGTAGGGACAGATTTGTGCTGCATAGCATGAACAATCCAACCTATACAAGCCAATAAGATACTAGAAAACATAAGAACACACAATGTTATCCCACATTGACTGTACACTAATTTACAATATTTCTTTCTCATCTCTTCCTTCTTATTATTCTTTCCCAATTTGACATCCATCCTCTAAAATTGTTGCTCACAGCAATCTTCCTTACTCACTTGGCTGTGATTATTAGCCGTCCTATGACACTGCAAGTCCTGGGGGCCTAGCCACTATACAGGTCACGAACCAAGACTCCTTACGTGACCCTGCAACCTGGACAGATGATACATGTCACGAAAGAGATGAGAATTTCAGGTATCCTAGACCAGTCTAGGCCTTAAATTATATCGAGTTCTGTTCAGTACAGTTTGGTCCTGAAATAGTGTCTGTGGATCTGTAGTGTTCAATCGGAGATGTGGCGGTACAGCTTCTTGCAAAACGTCGTCATCTTCTTTCTCTGACCGAGCTCCATCTAGGTGTGCACTACTGAAAGGTACAAACCGGGGGACCCTTTCGCCTTCAAAATCACCTACACCCTTACGGACCCACTGGTCAAAAGGCAAGGGCAAGGGCACCTTTTTGCAATGCACGCCATGGATCCAGTTCTTTTTCCCTTCGACTTTCACTGCTTTACGTGTCACCAGAAGAACCTGTCGAGGCGCCTTCCAACGAGGTTCCAAATTCCTTGTCCTGTGAAAAATTTTCACACAAACCAAGTCTCCCGGTTGGATAGAATGACCTGGGTCTGTGGAGGCCTCTGGTAAAGCGTTTTGAACCTGTTGGTGGAGAACACGTAATTTAGTGGTGAGGTCATGTAAGTAGTCAATCAGCATTGGATACTGTATGTCAGAATACTTTTTAGGGCGAGGGACTCCCCAAACATTAGCCGGGCGCCCAAAAACAACCTCGTATGGGCTGAGTCCCAAACGAGAATGTACAGTTGTTCTAGTGGATAGGAGAGCTAAAGGTAAAGCATCGGGCCAGGCAAGTCCCGTGCTAGCCTGTACCTTTGCAAGCTTAAGTTTGAGAGTGCCGTTATAGCACTCTACCAAACCCCCTGATTGGGGATGGTTTGCCGCATAAAATTTCTGCCCGATACCAAGACCGGTACACACCTTTTTCATAATTTGGCCCACAAATTCACTTCCATTGTCACTCCAGACAATGCGTGGCAAACCAAACCTAGGGAAGAACTCTTTTAGAAGAACTTTGGCAGTGGACAAAGCAGTGTTGTCTTTCAGGGGGTAGGCCTCTATCCATCTGGAGAAGGGAAACACCACCGCCAAAACATATTTGAGATTGTTGCATCGTTCCATGTGAATATAATCAATTTGCAACACCTCAAAAGGATATGTTGGGGGAGCAAAATGACCTGCTGGAGTTGGGGTTCCCTTTCCTGGATTATGCATCAAGCAAACAATACAATGCTTTACTAAATTATCTGCACATTTTGGAATCCCTTCGTTCAGCCACACTGGAGCCAGAAGCCTACATATTCCTTTCGCACTGATGTGGGCTGGACCATGTGCCATAGCAACTACAGGCAGTACATAGGCATCTGGTAACAGCCAACGCTGATGTTCTGACAATTCTATCCAACATCCCATTGCGTCTAACATTCCTGTACTCTCTTTCCACTTACTCAACTCTTTCTCTGTAGCCTCTCCTTGAATCGATCTCACACTTTCTATTGTATCCTCACGCATTCCTTTTTCCTTGACCCAATTTGCAGGGCCCGCAACATACATGCGACTCATAGCATCTCTGGCTGTTTCTTTCGCTACCTCATCTGCAAAAGCATTCCCGCGGCCAACATCATCAGTAATCCTCTTATGCGCACTACACTTTATGATTGCTATCTGGGTAGGCAAAGCAAGTGACTCAAGAAGATCAGTTACTAACTGACCATGCTGTATTTTAGTACCGTGGGAGGTAAAGAATCCTCTTTCCTTCCACAAACGACCAAAACTATGTGCCACACCAAACGCATACTGGCTGTCGGTATTTACATTCACTCTCTTCCCCTTAGATAACACACACGCTCTGGTCAAAGCTATCAGTTCAGCCGCCTGAGCTGAATTATGTCTGATGCATGCTGTCTCCACGATTGTATGCAAGGTGGTAACAGCATAAGCTGAAGTTGTTTCACCATTAGGGAGTTTAAAACAAGAACCATCCACCCATAGGATCCCATCCGGGTCCATTAGTGGTGTATCTTTCAAATCAATCCTACCTTTTGTCTCCTCCTCAGTACGGAGAAAACAATCATGTTGTTCCTGAATACCTTTCTCTTCTGGAAGAGGTAACAATGTGGCTGGATTTAAAGTGTTACATCGTTTGATGTGTACACGACTAGCCAAGAGCGAGCACTTGTAAGATGCTGCGTTTTCGTCCTATTTAGCAAGGTATCCACTGCATGTGGTACCATAACAATAAGAGTGCTATCTAGCACCACTCCAGCAGATTGATGAATAGAAATTGCTGCTGCTGCTGTAGCTTTAAGACAACTAGGCAATGCCTTGGCTACTGGATCTAATGTAGCCGAAAAGTAGGCACATGGCCGCTGCTTGTCTCCAAATCGTTGTGTTAAGACTGACAACGCACAACCCTCTCTTTCATGGACATAGAGCGTGAAGGGCTTACTGTAATCCGGTGTACCCAACACAGGAGCAGAGCACAGAGCAGCACGTAAATCAGAAAAACTCTTCTGACATTTGTCAGTCCAAGGAAGGGGTTGGGGTGTTTCTTTCAAAGTGAGTGCCAACAAAGGTTTAGCCAACAAAGAAAAATTTGGAATCCACTGTCTACAATAAGAGGTAATGCCCAGAAAGGCACGCACTTCTCTTTGTGTGGAGGGCACAGACATTTGTGCAATTGCTTGAATACGTTCTGGGGTCAGTCGCCTTCCCTCCTTCGACAAGAGATGACCTAGATAGGTAACCTCTTGGCGGGCATATTGTAATTTAGAAGGTGAAACCTTATGGTGAAGGTCAGACAAGTGACACAATAGTGCAATAGTCACATTCTTGCAAATATCCTCTGAATCAGCAGCAATCAATAAATCATCCACATACTGAATAAGGGTAGCACCTGGCGGCAAAGGAAAAGCATCGAGCTGGCACTTCAGAGCTTGGCTATAGATGGAGGGACTTTCACAATAGCCTTGGGGTGCGCGCTTGAACCGGAAACTTCGGCCTCCTAAAGAGAAGCCAAAAATATCCCTACTCTCTTCAGCAATGGGGATGCTGAAGAAAGCATTTTTCAGATCAATAACAGAAAACCAAGCTGCCGAGGCAGGTATCATAGTTAACAGGGCAGTGCTATCTGGAACAACAGGAAACTGCGGTACAACAATTTTATTAACCTCCCGGAGATCAATAACAAAACGATAAACAGGAGGCTGAGAAGGATCAGTGCGTTTAAGAACCGGGAGAACAGGACTATTGCATACATTTCCCCTCATCTCCTCAACCACACCCTTCTGAACCAAATCATAAATAATAGCAAAAAGTGCTCTTTCACCATCATTGGGAATTTTGTATTGAGGGATGCGTGGCAATTGAGCATTGGGCTTGAGGGTAACGACATAGGGTGGGATCTCAAGACAACCAACATCATTTGGACCCGTAGCCCAAAGTGTCGCAGGGAGAGAGAGCAATTCAGGTGGAAATTTATCTTTAGACAAATACATAATTTATCTACAAATAATCGCTGTCCACCCTCTGTAGTCATATCCTGACCACTGTGATCAATAAACGTCTCCTCAAAACGAGTGAAGAAGTCGGAGACACTCTCATCTTTCTTCTGTCTACACGCAGCTAATTTATCCCAATTAACTCGTAAGGCGGGCATCATTGTTTTCATTAAAGTAATAATCCTACCAGGGAGTTCTGTGATCAAAACATCAGGCTTAGCACCACCCACTTGTGCTCTATCCGAGGCAGTTATAGCATTCCATGTACCACCCAATTCCTGAGCGTGATCCTCTCTACGAATCCGAGCCCATAACGCTTGTGGGACTACATTTCCCATCAACATGTCAATATCGGCTAAATTCATAATACAGGCATCAACAGTCTGGGTCAATTCTTTATAGTAACCAGCAGGGTTTTTACGGGGATCCGGTAAAGATTGTTTGAGGGCCAAAACATCAGATCTCTTCCAGGGGACATGTACCCATATACGCTGGAAGTGAGCGGGAATAGCTGGATTATTACCTGCTTGCGCAACCTCTTCCCTCCATATCGGAGGAACCTCTCTCATTGGGTAATGTTTCAATGTCTGCCGAACAGCAGGATCAGAATCAAGAAAAGTTTGTGAAGAAAATAACGACCTAAAAGTAACAAGTGTCCTTACGGCGTCCTCAACCTTAGAACCCACAATGAGTCCTTTATCGAAATTACCCTGAACATCCAACAGACCCTGGGGAAGTAAACCCAAATCCATATCCTCCCATCCTTTAGCAAGAGTGTCACACATAACATTAAATACATATCTCTGCGTGGGCGCATCCCACTGATGAAAGGTGATCATGATATCTTTCACACTATACTGGGGACCCTTCTCGATCCATTTGCGAGCGAGAGAGTCCAACACCACCCGTTCGTCGGAACCTGGAAGTTGACTACGAGACTGTCTTCGAGAGAAAGCCGGAGACATGTTCAGAGTCCCAAAGAAAGGGGATAAAAAGCCAGAGACAGTATCTGTTATTCGTTTGCGCACAGTAGGAGAATTAGACATAAGGACAGGGGACAAGGTATTAGGCGATACAGGAGAGGAACTGGCAGTTATAAGGGGAGCCGAAGGCAAAGAAGATTGATGTTCAGGAGATGGAGACAAAGGAATCGGTGGCACGAGAGGTGGGAGTGGCAATACCGCAAGGGGCAAATGTCGAAGAACCGGAACAGGTGGGGGGACAACAGGCAACTGAACAGGTTGTAACAACGGGGGTGCATTAGCACCTCGTACATAGGGTGGAGGCAATCTCAATAGGTGAGACATCAAAGGGTCTTCCTCCAGATCCTTACTTTTATCAGAAGGGGAATTAGGCAACACCGGATAGCATCTATCTATTGCCATACGATGCTGTCTTTCTGAAATTTCCATTGCATTATCAATCTCATTATCTTTAAACTGCTGTGCATCCTGTATAATCGTCATATTTTGTGCTTTCTTATCTAGTTTTGCCTGCTTAATTTCTTTCTGTTTGGCTTCCTTACGCCAGAGGCGGAAAGAGTCAAACATTGCCGGCCGGGCTTGTCTTTTAAACAATATCGCTTCCAAATTGTCTAATATGTCAGGCTCAAAACTACCATTTTGTGGCCACTGTAGAACGCCATCGTTCTTCGTGTATCGGATCCATGCCTTATTAAAGGTAATGGGGCCGACACCATGTTTTGAATAAAGCTCATAGGTGGGAGTTCCAACTGGAGGAATCGGACAAGAGTCCTCCAGCCGGGAATCCCTATTACAACCAAGGCAACAGAACTTCCTAAACTTATTCAGACCAGGCATCGTTATTTCACTGGACTGTTCACAAACATCAAGGGGTTAAATCTAATAATACAGCACAAACGTACTCACCCCTCGGCTTCGGCTTTTGCAATAGCCGAATCAAAGACCCAAATCAAAACAAAATAAAATAGTGGGAGCTACCCACCAATACTTAACTAAGGTGCACATGCATCAACAAAACAAAAAGCGATTCCTTAATAGCGAGAAATAAGGAATCGTTATTAAGGAATCGCTTTGCATGCATCAACAGATTCGGTAAATTATAGCGATTCCTTAAAAATCGCTATTTTTACCGAAGAATCAATAGCGGGACATGCAAACTCCGATTAACTAATAGCGAGTTCGGTAATACCGATTTAGCTAATAGCGAGTTCGGTAATACCGAAATAGCTAATAGCGAATTCGGTATTAGCGAAATCGCAAATGAGCGCGTCGCATCCGGGAACTTGTAGATGACATCACCAACCAGGAAATACAGCAGCCCCACCCTCATTGCCTCGACAGAGGAGCAAACAGGAGCTGGGACTGAAGACTGCCTGTGCAGAGTGAAGCCACACCGACTGAGCTATCCGCCAACAAAAGAAATCATGGAGAAGGAAGCACCATCCAGCGCTGAGGCAGCACGCAAGCGCAAGCGCAAGTTCTCAGACAGGGAGCTGGAGCACCTGATAGAGGGAGTCAGCAGCAAGCACGATCGCCTTTTTGGTAAGCTGTCCCTCAAGGTGCCTGAGGCGGAGAAGCGGCGCATATGGCTGCGCATCCGGGAGAGGGTAAATGCTGTTGGTGTGACGCCCCGCAGCATCGACGACCTCAAAAAAAGATGGTACGATCTGAGGAAGCGTGCTAAGGAGAGGATTGCGGAGAGGCTCCGGGAGGCATCCAGAACGGGAGGCGGGCCTTCCACAGTCCAAGCCAACACTGCCCTGGAGGAGCTGGTGGAAGGGACGATCGAGCATGAGGCCGTCGTGGGAGTGACCCAGATGGATACCTCCGGTGCAGCCACAAGTGCCCAAGGTAAGATGCATGCCTGTGCCCATACCCAGCATAGCGTAAATCCATTCCCATACTCAGGATCTGAGTGTGCATGCAGCTTTGGCCCACACAGCTTAACTCTTAACACTAGTGCATCATGGGAGTTGTAGTCTAGTCAGCCCAGTGTGCATGTACAGGTGTAAATACAATTACGAATCACCACATCAGTTGTACATGGATAGAGACTGTTTATTTAGTGGATCACAGAGGGACATGTATGTGTACAACACTACGTAGGTGTAACTATCCCACTGACCATGCACTGTTTCACACACAGATGCATCTCCTGGGGATTCGGACGACAGCGGGCGGCTGATTATATCGGAGACTCCAGCGGATTCCGACATGGACACAGCGCAGGATGTGCATACATCACCTCCACCTGCCACCCCACCACCAGCACCACCAGCACCACCAGCACCAGCACCACCAGCACCAGCCACACCAGCTCCAGCTACAACATCCACTAAAGCGCCGAGGCGCAGGTCCCAAGTTGCGCCCTTGCTGTTGATGGGAACACCCTCTACACAATCGGGACAAAGTCTGCGCAGCATCACACCGCCTGCTGCACCACCTGGACGCGCAAGACTCCCACAGCGGCGCAGGGCTCGGCCAGGTTCTGTCTCCTCAGGCGACCTTGATCTCCCCCAAAATTCTGCAATCGAGGAAAGGATGCTGCGTGTCCAGCGCCTGCAGGGACAACACATGTCAACAATAAGCTCTAACATCGTGCGCCTTGCAAGGGAAATGCGTGCCATGACTGCGGCGGTGAGGGACATGACCACTGTGGTGGCAGAGGGCAATGGGCACCTGAGGCAGGACATCCATGAGCTCACCCGTGCCATGAGGGAGGGCCATGAGTGCGAGAGGAGGAGGCACCGTCAGCAATTGGTGCGGTCCGCAGCCTCTACAAAGGCCATCACACGTCTGAGCAACAGCACCGCAGTGTTGGCACGCCGCTCGGTGTCCTTGCAGGTGGACCTTGGGCACTTTTGCGGGGATGTTGCCAAGGCACTAGGGCAGATGACCGCTGCTGTCGAACACCTGCAGAGCGGCACATTCAGTGCTGGTGCATTGGGAGGGGAAGACGGCAGTGAGGCTGCCTCGAGTGTGAGCAGTGTGTCAGTGGCAGAGGCCAGCACCAGGCGCCGCAGTTCGCGGGGCTCCACGGGGACAGGAAGTGGTGAGGCATCGGAGACACCAGAGCGGAGGCTTGGCGTACGTGGCAAGCGCCACTAGACAGATTTACAGCCATACCTGACCGTGGTGGGGCAACCATGGTCCTCCCCTTCCTGAGGCTGCACAGCCGTGACATTAACGCACATTTGTTATTACATTTTTCAGGTGGAGCATTATTTCCATTGCTTGTTTGGTTGCACATACCGCAGTGCTACTGTGCATTAAACAGTTGCACCCCCAACGAAATTGTAATGTATCATTCTCACCTGATTCAGAAATGATGTTGCATGATGTATGTCTGCCTCCTATGGCCCTCTGCTGTGTTAGGGACGTGTGCCTGTCGGTGTTGGGCGGGTGGTTGGTCATCCCGGTGGTCGTCATTCTTGTCCACCTCTATGGGTATCCCCCTTCTGGTCACAATGTTGTGCAGCATTGCACATACAGCAACAATCCGCCAGCAGGTTTCAGGTTTGTATAGCAAGGCGCCGCCAGTCTTATGTAGGATTCTAAAGCGACTCTTCAGCATCCCAAATGTCCTCTCTATGACATTCCTTGTGCTTATGTGGGCGGCGTTGTATCGTTGCTCCTGTGGTGTTGCTGGATTGATGTATGGGGTGAGTATATATTCACGCAGGGCGTAAGCACTGTCACCTAGAAGATAGAAGCAAGGACTTAGCAATGGTGATGTTCATACATGTGTGGTGTTCATGTGGGGAAGAGGTATGTGTACGTACCAAGCAGGAGTCCCTCTCCAAATTCTCCGTTGAGTAGACGCCTGTGGATTCTACTGTGGCGGAATATGTAGGAGTCATGTGTGCTCCCCGGAAATTGTGCCACTAGGTCCGTTATGATGTGATTGGCATCGCACACAACCTGCACGTTGATTGAGTGGTATGACTTGCGGTTACGGAATATGTACTCATTTGCTGAGGGTGGACATATGGGGATATGCGTACAGTCGATGCATCCAATTACATGGTGGAATTGTGCCACCTGGTAGAATGCCTGTTTGTTGCGGTCCAACTGCTGTGGGGTTGTGGGGAAGCTGATGTGGGTGTGTATCATTGTCAGCATGGCATCTAGGAATTTCTGGAAGAAGCGTGAGAGTGCGCTTTGCGATACGCCTCCGGCTACCGCAATTACCCCTTGGAAACTTCCTGAGGCCAGTAGGTGCAGGCTGCATAGGACCTGGATGTGCGCAGGGATTGCATTGGTCCGGTGTGTCTGGTGCTGCAGTAATGGTTCCAGGTCTGCAATGAGGCGCATGATCATGGCACGATTCAGTCGATACTTCTCGTACACCTCGTCCTCATTCTGGCCGAGCAAGGTGATGCGCAGTCTGAAAACTCTCTCCTGGACCCTTCTCCTGCGCTGTCCTGCCGCATTGATACGCATCCTCCTTGCAAGCACGTAGAGGGCTGCCATTTTGTGGTAGCCAACAGGGTCTCCTTGGCCACATTTAAGGGTTTGGTGATTACCACAATCAGTTGCACATGTTAGAAATAAAAATGTATTCACAAGACTTTTTTTTTAACTTTACCTCCAGGTTCTGATTCCCCTTATTTAGCTCATGCTAACTAGCGAATTTTGGGAAAATCGGTATTTGCGACTTTTGTTGCATTGGGTTGCGATTCGTTATTAGCCATTGGCACTTGCCAGGAGCTATTAGTGAATTCGGTGATTGCTAATTCGGTATTTAGCGATTCTGTATTTTTGCATGTTGGTTATTTGCGATTCGGTATTTTGCCGGATTTCATTTAGGGATTCGTTATTTGCTCACATTTTGGGTTGATGCATTGGGATTCGATTTTTGTTACTCGCTAACGGGTGATTTTAGCGATTCGGTATTTTACCGACTGGATTTTGGCTTGATGCATGTGCCAGTAAGTGTCTTCTTACGCCAACAGGGGCCCGTCTAATGTCTCGTGATACCAAACATCATCAAAGGGACCAAAGCAGGGCGGCAGTCAGGGCAGCAGTCGTCAGCAGCCGTCAGAAAGGAGAAACCACGCTGCAAAAGACCTTCGGACCACTTCGACATACAGGGGTCGCTTGACGTGGTTCGTGATTTCTCCAGAATTTTCTTGCGGGGCTCTTCACGATCCTTGGGCAGAACTGCTACCTCTGAAGCCGGCCCACGTTCGGGCGCCAAATTGAAGAACCAAGACCTTATGGGCCTGGCGGCGCAAGGTACGCCTTAATCTCCTGAGTTCACCTGCTTTGTCGAACAGAGACACGGGACACTCCGTTAGGCGTAGAAGATAAGGTTTATTAGCTGCAGCTAAGTACAGTTGTCCCAGAAGTACACTCGGTATGTTCTTAGGAGACTGCCACTTTACTTCGTGGCGCACAATCTTTTATAACACACATATTCACAAAGAACACTTCCAATGCATACAGGGTCAACCAATGAGAAGAATGTGAAAACAAGATATTAAGTAACTCAAATAAGCCTCTCTTCCAACTGTGTTTATCACCCTTCCCCACAAGTTAATCAGTGGTAGTGTTTATAAGTCGACTTGCAGGTGACAGGACACATTTGTATGCCCCGCAGGACAGTTGTGAAATGAAAGAATACGAGTAAAGAATAGCGAAGGCCAGAGGATAAGATAAAGTCAGGAAAGAATGGTGCGAACCAACTGATAGTCGAGACAGGGATCAGTCAAACCAGACGAGGATTAGTGGAGTCGGCCAGACCCTGACACCAGCTATAAACAGAGGCAGGAGGTTATTTGACACGTTGCAGTAGGATGAAGGAAAACAACACCTCGTTCCCGCACTGCCTGAGTGAGGGCAACACAAAATGGCGGAAAGACACAAAATGGTGGCTAAATACAAAAACGGAATTACCTCAGACCGGAGGGGCCCTCCCATATGACCCTGCAAAGATGTGCAAAATTATCCTTGTATGCTGCATGCTACACAACCTGGCATTGCGGAAGGAGTTGCCTCTCATCCAGGATGACGATGACCTACATCCGCCACCTGTGGAGGATCCAGGCCTGGGCCACGATGCCAGTGATGATGATGATGAGGGTGACGTCCACACGCAGCTCATCAACAACTTCTTCCCCTGAATGTGAGTTTACAGGGTTGCTATGTCAATTTATTGGATTAGCCTGAAAAGTGTTGTGGCCGCTCGGTTTCTGTTTGAGTGTGTCTGTGTGCTACTTGACTGTATGCATGTTGTGATGTGTCCTTTCAGGTAGTCTGTACTCCACAATGTTGCCGACATGCTAACTTGTTTCTGTGTAGGCCTCTTGTGACATGTTTTGTGCATGTGTTTTGCATTTCTCTCCTGTTCTGCTGTGCTTTTGACTGTGTCTCATGTCGGTCCTTCCCAGGGTACATTGCCTGTTGTTTGTTCAACAGTGAGCCACAACACCCAGAAGCCAATCCCAGGGTGGAAGTAATCGATTCCCATCAAGTGATTGACCACACACCCATGGATTTCAATTGTACGACACTTTGTGACCGTGTGTCCACTGTGCAACTGTGGTGGAATAAACATGTTGCTGATGTGTAATGAACATGTGCTACGCTTTGTTATGTGCGTTGTCTGTCTTCCCACATCTGACTGACATTAGCTTACCTCGCCTGTGGGCTTGTTACCACTGACTGTGGATGGGTGTAGTGTATGTGCATTCCACTGTATTTCAGGTCAACATCAGTGTAGGCGATGAGGTACACGGCCATGGTGAGTATGTGTTGTGGTGCCATTGTGGTGTGTCTACCTCACATGTGTCAAATCACCATGACTTACATAATGGTGATCACATTGCTGTGGTAGTTGGCATGCACTGTGTTCTTTAGCGGATCATCACCCCCATGACACATGACAAGTTGGAATCACAACAGAGGCAAGTGTAGTATACCAGTGATTTTATTTACATACATTTGTGAGGCTGGTGCACAGGATGGTGGGTGCTGTGCATTGGGTTTTGAATCCAAAGTTCACAGAAGAGTTGGAAGTGTTGGTAGCTTAGATGTCCAGAGTAAAATCCACAGTCATCTGCTACATTGATGCAACATGAACCCTCCATGTCATGTAGGCGAGTTTGGTTAGATACGACAAGGTGAACGTTTTGCGCACAAAGGACATTTTCCAGAACAGGTTTTGAGGCCCTGGGGGATGTGCATGGCCATCTGCGTCTCACTTGTCCTTCTTCGGACGACCCCTCTTCTTCTTAGGGGGGGATCCTCAGGTGCAGGCGTCTGCGGTGCAGAGGACTCTCTGCCAGAGTCATCCTCCCTCCCTGTGGCACTGGCAGATCTGGCGTCAACAGATATGGTGGCCACATTGGGAGGTGTGGACATGTTGGTGCTTATCTGGTGGAGGCAAGTAAGTATGTCCTATGCACCACAGTCAGTGCATCCCACTTTGCCTCCATGCAACCATGATGGGAAGCCTGCTCCTGTTGAATGTCCTTGAGGATCCCCACTCCCTGGTTGAATCCTCCGGTGCTATCCTGGTACGCATCTATGATGCGTGCCAGTTGGGGGTCAGCATGCAGTCCAGGCCCCTCTGCAATCTGCGACCTCTGCCTACCACCCCTCCCACTACCCCTAGTCTGTCTGTTGCCAGATGTTGGTGGCGTGGGTACAGGGGGTGCAGATGTTGGTACTGCTGGGGCTGCATGCTGACTCACACCGGAGGTGCCAGGTTGGTCTTCGTCATCCAAAGAGGACAGTGACAGATCCACACCAGAGAGCTGAGGGTCCACCGGTGTCTGGGACATGGGCTCCTCTTCATTGGCTGCTGTGTCCCCGGCACCACCTGTGTTTGGAAGGGACACACAATGTAAGTTATGTTTCTACAGGCATCAATGGTTCACTCACATGACATTTGCTACTGTATGTCAGGATGCGTGCATGTACACTGCTTAATCCCAGGTTGTCACGGACAGGGATTGATATTGTTTGGGCACATTGTCCAGCCACCATGACGCATGTCAATGCCCATACATCCTTCCTTTGGACTCTGCTTCCCTGTGAGGGAGTGTGACAGCAATGACAAGATGGCTGACTGTGCAGTCCTGGTGTTTGTTGGTGCCCAGTTCCCAGCAGGGCCTTGTGCTCCTGTAACGCCCTGAACGTCTCAGGATCGTTTAACAGACACGATAATGAGAACGCAACCACTTGTGAAGGTTTAGTTATTTTAATGAAGGCAAAAATAATACAAGGAATAAACAAAGGTTATAGTCACTGGAATCCTCCAGGCTAAGTACGTTACCAGCCCACAGCACGGATGGTCCTAGCCGTCCTCTGCATATACGCCGATCCCGGCGTATGCCAACAGAGGGCAGAAATGAAATGGCCGACAATGCCAATCGGTAGGCTGTGAGGGGCACGAAGAGTGTTGGGGAGAATCGAGGAGTCAGGGAAACACCCAGCCGGGGTCTCTACCTGAAGGGAGCAGCCGCTCAACCTCTTCCTCAGACTGCACCGGGACGCGGAGTCACCTCCTGGTGATGCGTCACCGATACCCCAATCACAAGCAAAGAAGACTGAACCGAGAGCAGCCGCTCGATCGATCCTGTGGACTTCCGAGTCTGTAACACGGCAAACACCTCCTGGTGTGCGTTACAGCTGGCAGTCCCTGTATCTCTGGTCGGGCTGGGAGTTACGACTCCAACCAGCAAAAGCGCCACTGCGCTTTGACTCAGCCGAGTCAAAAAGCGAAGCTCAATGGTTATCCGGTAGAGCTTCCGGGTCCTTCACAGGTGACGATGGGGCAAGACACGGCCCAGGGAGTAACGACTCGACCTACCTCCGTTCTTGCCTTACTGGAGCACCACTCCGGAACACTGCTCTTCACTAAGCAGGTACGTCGGTGTAAACACAATATCCGACAGCGTTGTACCTCCCGGTTCCTCCCTTTATAGGGCGTGTTTTCCTTGAGTTATGTAACAGCTCTCCTGTTTACATAAGGGCGTGTTTTCCTTGAGTTATGTAACAGCTCTCCTGTTTACATAAGGGCGTGTTTTCCTTGAGTTATATAACAGCTCTCCTGTTTACATAACCTCTCAACCGCTAAGCATCCTGGGAGATGTAGTCCGTTTTCGCTGGTTACCGTTTTCCTCCCCTCGCATGACAGGAATTCTTGACAGCTCCCCCCACAACAGAGCCCAGTGTCAGACATCTTGTCAGTCCATTTCCACTCCCTGTGAGGTGAGCATGGTTCAGTGTGAGCTTGCTGGGCCATGTGGTTGGGTGGGGATTCTGTGACTGCAACTCACATCATGCTTGTGGCTACACCCCCTTCCCAGCATGCCCATACTTCCTTCCTTTGGACTCTGCTTCCCTGTGAGGGAGTGTGACAGCAATGGCAAGATGGCTGACTGTGCATTCCTGGTGTTTGTTGGGGCCCAGTTCCCAGCAGGGCCTTGTGCTTCCCCCCACAACATAGCCCAGTTTCACACATCAAGCAGTCCATTTCCACTCCCTGTGAGGTGAACATGGTCAGTGTGAGCGTGCTGGGCCATGTGGGTGGGTAGGGATTGTCTGTGACTGCAACTCCCATCATGCTTTTGGCTACACCCCCCTTCCCAGCATGCCCATACTTCCATCCTTTGGACTCTGCTTCCCTCTGAGGGAGTGTGACAGCAATGGCAAGATGGCTGACTGTGCATTCCTGGTGTTTGTTGGGGCCCAGTTACCAGCAGGGCCTTGTGCTCCCCCCCACAACAGAGCCCAGTTTCACACATCAAGCAGTCCATTTCCACTCCCTGTGAGGTGAGCATGGTTCAGTGTGAGCTTGCTGGGCCATGTGGGTGGGTGCCGATTGTCTGTGACTGCAACTCCCATCATGCTTTTGGCTACACCCCCCTTCCCAGCATGTCCATACTTCCTTCCTTTGGACTCTGCTTCCCTGTGAGGGAGTGTGACAGCAATGGCAAGATGGCTGACTGTGCATTCCTGGTGTTTGTTGGTGCCCAGTTCCCAGCAGGGTCTTGTGCTCCCCCCACAACAGAGCCCAGTGTCAGACATCTTGTCAGTCCATTTCCACTCCCTGTAAGGTGAGCATGGTTCAGTGTGAGCTTGTTGGGCCATGTGGGTGGGTGGGGATTGTCTGTGACTGTAACTCCCATCATGCTTTTGGCTACACCCCCCTCCCCAGCATGCCTATACTTCCTTCCTTTGGACTCTGCTTCCCTGTGAGGGAGTGTGACAGCAATGGCAAGATGGCTGACTGTGCAGTCCTGGTGTTTGTTGGGGCCCAGTTCCCAGCAGGGCCTTATGCTCCCCCCCCCACAACAGAGCCCAGTGTCAGACATCTTGTCAGTCATTTTGTGCAGGGTTCAGAGAGGTCTTGATGGGCCTATGGGAGGGGGAGCATTATTTGTGACTACAAACCCCATCATGCTTTTGAATACACTCACTTCACCTGCCTACCCACTATTCCTTCCTGTCAGTCATCTGCACTGTGAGGTAGTGTGTTTGTGTTGGGAAACTGTCTGACAGTGTTTATTGGCTTTGTGCCACTGCCTTGCTCCATTGGTTGGTAGGTTTGTACATGTCATGATACAGTTACAAGTCACTATGTGATGGCAGGTATTGTGTTTGTCTGACTGGCCTACACAGCTTGGGATGATTATCTGTTGGTTGATGTGGCTTTGCTAACGGTGCATGTTTTCACTGTCCCCCTGCCACACAATATTGAGTATGTTGTTTGTGTACTCACCAGGCTCTGGTATGTCTGCTAGACCATGGACCCTCTCTGGTGGTAGGATGTCCCGCACATTCTCCTCCCCGGACCTGAAGTATACTGGTTTGGCAGGAGGGCCACCACCAGTGCGCTGACTCAAGGCGTGATCTTTCTCAATGAGTTTCTTGACCCTCCTGCGCACGTCATACCACCTGTTCTGGATATCATCCTTTATGCGCAGCGTTAGTGCTTGTGCGTTCACCTTGTCCACAATCCTCGCCCACATATTTGTTTTCTGTGACAAGGGGGTCCTTTGTACCAATGTACCAAACAAATGTGGCTCTACTCTGATGATCTCTTCTACCAGCACTTCTAACTCACTATCTGTGAACTTTGAATTCTTCTTTGGGGGCATGGTGTTGGGTGGTGGTGGTAGGTGATGTGTGTGTGAGGGTGCAGGTGGGGTGGGTGGGTGTTGGTTTTGCTAGGTGTATGTGTGAGTGCTTTTGGTGAGGTGCTAATGGTGTGGAAGTTGTGTGAGGGGTGAGTTGTGGGTGTGTCTGTGGTTGCTGTGTGATGGTGTTCTCTGCTGGCTGTTGTATTCAATTTGCAAAGGATCATGGTAGGGATTGGTGTCCTTTATATGGGTGCAGTTGTGGGTGTGTCTTTGTTAAAAAAAATTTTTAAATATTTATTGACTTTGTCATTGCTTGTTTGGTCCTTTTTTTGCATTTTTTCCTTTGGGTTTTCTAGTCATGTAGGAGACGTTCTTCTGACCGAGACGTACACTGATGTTGGCTCGTGCGGGTTTCTCCAGGTCTTTCACGCTGACTTTCTTTTGTGTTTCATACGCGTCGGTCGCAGAGATCTCTATTGCTTCAGGTCCCTGTTTGGTGTGCGTGTCGGTCATGCGGCTTGGGCTCCGTGCGAGTCGGTCTTGTTTTACGTGCGTTGCATCGTACTGTGCGGATTGGACATCACGGGTACGTGTCGGTCGGGTTCATTCCTGGTGCGTGTTGGTCGGTGCTAATCGCGTCCGTTTTCCGGACGAGTCACTGTTTTCCATACGGCTCGGTCGTACGGCTTGTATTCCGTACGTGTCGGTTGTGTTTCACACGTGTTGCATCGTACTGCATGGGTCATACGGCGCCGGTCCGTGTTGGTCGGTCTCCGTTCCGGGTCCGTGTCGGTCGGTACGTTTTGCGGCCGTAATCGAAATCGGCCCCTAATTATTAATTATTTACAAATAAATTACTTCCCACAATTAACACTGTAAAATCTAAATGAAATAAATACAAAATAATCATTAATTTATTATAATTAAATTACTTCCCACCCTGTTCCCCTATAAACCCACAACCCGCTGTGGAACTAAAAAACGCAAAATGTAATTAAAATAAAATTGATAACTAATAAAAATGTAACACCTATGTTAAAAAATATAAACAATACTTATACAAAAACATACTTCACCTACATTTAAAATATAAACTAAAATACATAACGCTAATTAAAAAATAGATATTTTAAACAACTATATTTTTCCAAACAATATTAATGACTTCTATAATTTTAAAAACAATGGTGCCGCTTACGATCCGGTAAAAAAATTCCCCGTACGACTCGTATCTGGTCTTTTTACCGTACGAATCGTACAAGTGCCATACAAACTGCCAATTACGATTCGCATGGGAAAAAGTCCATACGAATCGCATTGGGAATTATTCCCCACACGTCCTCGGGTCGGAAAATGTGTCCGACACGTCCACGGACGATTTACCGTACAAATGTGAAAAGTGAAGTCCGACCGCGGAATTACGATCCATCCCGTGCGTCCGATGTTACAACCGTATGGAAAAAACACCGTCCGCACCGAACTCCCATAGCAACCATGGAGACATGTGCCCGCATACGCGCCCAACACTCCCCCCAGCCCTCCTATGTACGAGTCGAATCCCCCCCTCCCGGCCCCCATATGTACGCGCCGCCCCCCCAGCCCCCGTATCTATGTGCCGACCCCCCCCAGCCCCCGTATGTACCCGCATATGTACAGTGCGTACCCCCAGCGCATGGGGATACGCACCGTACATACACGGGTGGGGGTACGACTCGAACGTACACGGGTGTACATACACGGGGGGTACGACACGTACACAGGTGTACATACACGGGGGGGTACGACTCAAACGTACGGGGGCTGGGGGGTCGGCGCGTACATACGGGGGCTGGGGGGTGTCGGCGCGTACATACGGGGGCCGGGAGGGGGGGATTCGACTCATACATACGGGGGCTGGGGGGGGGCGGCGCGTACATATGGGGGCTGGGGGGGGTACGGCGCGTACCGGGCCACCTACTCTGGTCGTTTCGTGCCGTACTTCGCTTTTCCGGCACTTTTTGGGTGCCGTGAAAATATTGCCGTCCGGACTTCTGTCGGTTCGAATCGTACTTCCTGGGTCGTGAAACGCTGCCTCAAAGCGTCCCGACGTATCGTCGCAGCATCCCCGGATCACACTCGTACGTATATTTTCGTCGGTCGGTGTTTTTTACGATTCGTACGGAAATGGTGTTTCCGTGCGAATCGTAATTCCATGTTTGTAAAGTTTTACAACCGGGTACGAGTCGGACGGAGACAACGCTCCGACCGACGGTTCGTACCCGGTTTTTACCGGATCGTAATCGGCACCAATATCTCTTACCTTAAATTCGATATTCTTGTCCACGATATTCTTGCTGTCGATATTTCTGAATCACGATATTTCCAACTCAATGTTGTGTAAGTCGACATTTCCAACTCGATATTCTGTCTCAACACCCACAATGAAGTGTGTATTCTCTGCACCTGGCTGTCCTTAGCCTTTGCAAAACAGCAGTCAGAGACATAAAAAATGGCAGGCCCTGCTAGAAACTTCCTCACCTCGAACAAGATAAACTGCATTCCTAAACCTCGCTCCTACCATCCACCAAATAGAATTCTCCGACTCATACTACACATAGGGGCATATTCGCAACAAAATGGCAGAGCACGGTGTTACGCCACAATTGGTAACGCCTCGCTCTGAAATTCTGAAAATGCAGGGATGCACTGTATTTACAATAATATGGCACTACCCTGTGTTTCCCCAAGCGCTGGTGCTAAATTTAGCTGCCTAGCGCCAATGCAGGGACCCTTGCATCATAGGGAATTATTGTTCATGTGCCTGAAGCTGTCCCTTCCTGCACATAAACAATCACTAATGGCAATTTATAACTTGTATGTGTGCTGCATAATGCTGCACCTATAGAAGTTGCAACTTGTCATTATTTAATGATTGTTTATGTGCAGGAAGGGACACCTTCTTGCACATAAACAATCACTAGTGGCAATTTGCTCTTTCTATTCTTCAGCACACATAGAAACAGCAAAAACGAGGAGAAATGTATCATTTCTCCTCATTTTTCTAGTTTATGACCAGGTTTTCCCTGGTCTTATTTTTTATGCTGCCCCATATATATGCCAGCCTTGTAAATAGGAGTCAGCATCAAAACGTAATGGGTGTTGCAGCAGAATGTCCACTGCAACACCCTTTGCCCGCCCCTTTGGCGCTAAGTGCTGCGTGAATAGGGGCATTATTTGCAGGTGGCTTTAAGTCACGTTAGATGGCTTAACGCCGCCTTGTAAATAAGGCAAAGGGGTTATAGCCACCAGAACGTAAAACAAAGTGACGTTCTGGAGGCGATAACCCCTTGCAAATATGCCCCATAGAGCCCTACTAACATATACTGCTAAACGCTTACTGTACACAAACACACTCAATGCCCACATGAAATGTCAGAGCAAGGTTCTGGGTTTCTTTAACGGTAGAATATTACATACTGTCATTGACACAGAGAAAAAGAGCTGGTCATACTAAATATTCCAGAAACATAGCACCATGCCACTACTGCTTTATGTGAAGCACCCAGGTCATGAAGAGTAGTCTAATGTTCAATATGAGAGCATGATGTGTGCACCCCTCCAGGTCACAGAGCAGGTTCTGGACCTTGCATCCAGAACATATATGAGTACAGTTCTAGGCCTAGGTTTCTATGCACACATTAAATTAGAGTGATATTAGACACAACCAAAAACTAAAAGTATACCAGTTTCACTTGCAGTCAGGCACTTCAGGGGAGGAGTATTTGCCCATTTACCATGGAGATAACATTACTATCTTAATTCGCTGTAAGTGCTATTACTATGTTTGGGATTGTGCCCTTGTCCTAGAATGTGTTAAAATCTTTTGTTTTTGTTGTTAAACAATTTTTACTAAACCACTGTAAGAAAGTGGGGTATTTCTTTAAGGGGGTGAGTACCCACCTCAAATAACCACAATCCTTGTCAAGGGGAACCACTAAAGGCACTAAATTAACCCGAGCTCAACCCCCTAGTAGCTATGGCACAGAGAAGACAGGCTTAACTTAGAGCCAATGTGTCAAGTAGTTTTGCATCACTAAAACCATAATAACATCAAACTGCAAAACAATAGTAGCGTATAATAAACAAAATGACACAAAAATCTAATCCGAATTCTTACAGTTTTAAGTAGTGAAGTGTTACACTGGATTCAAGCTAGCCTGGCTGATGAGGGGTGATATTCTGAAACCAGTCCCAGGATGCTTGTTTCTAGTCCAGGGAGGGCCTGGCCTGGCAGTTCGGTCTGGACTGTTCTCATCGGGAGTAGGGTCAAGACTGATTTGCATATGGCGAGTCTAAACTGAGGTGGCATAGTGAGCAAAATAACTATGGATTTAACCCGTATCTATTGACAGGGGGTGAGCGTTTGAAAACTTTCAGCACTCCGTCCATCATCTTGCTGTGTATTTTAAGTAGATAAGAAGCATAAAGTGCCAAAGATAGTCAATTGTCGCTGTAGAACAAGACCTAGGCTTAATTTTATGCTGACCTTAAAGTAGCACTAGCTGGGTGTACTAACCTGGCTTGTCTTGACCAAAGATTTTAAATTCTGATTTTGACCCTTTAAGTCCCTATCCCCCACACAATCACACTTCTATAGCCCCCAGGACCTCAAATGAGGCACAGAGTGGCAGGCAGAAGTCAACACGAAGGTCCAGTCCAGGTCCAGTTGCCATTGGTTAGCAATGCAGTTGCAGGAGAAAGACTCTTGAAGTTTGTTGTGTCCCTGTAGCTTTAACAGGAGGTCAACCGCATGCCCCTTGGAGCCCATATCTTTGTCCTGGGTACAAGACGGAGAGCTGGTCCAATCTTCTAGGCTATTCTCAGGTCTCTGACAGGTCTCTGACAGCAGGTTCAGTCCTCAATCTTTGACAGACCCAGGGTTGTTCTGAAGTGGCTGCCTTGGGGTGCCACCTATACACCTGCAAGAGCTAGTGGATGGGAATGGCCCGCGGGAAATGAAAGCCCCAGCAGACCTGTCAAGCACTATGTAACATAAAAGCTAGACTTAACACCTTACTGTCAAAAAGGATCCTCCCAGCACCACTTCTTTAGTCTGTCAGGCTCAGAGAGATAACTTCTGCCCTTTCAGCTCAGCATATTGTTTTGTTCCTGGGAGCAAGTTGACCTCATTCTTTGCCTACTTAAATGGTAATTAGTGGCTGGACAAGTTGGAGAACAAAATGAATACTTATCTTCCAGGGGCTTTGGACATGGCAAAGGTATATTTTTAAAAGTTACCTTTCAATATTGCTTAGAACAAATCCATCTTCACAGTGGAATTGAATTTTTAATAACTGTTAAAAATAGTTATTTAATTATTTCTCTTGCTAGTCTGATTCACGAGATACAGGATTAATATTTATTATTGCATTCCAATGTTTTCCTATGGAACAGCCAACCCCGCTACAGTGAAAACAGCTTTGAGGGCATGTTCACTATAAGGACATGTTTAACATTAAACCTTTACAAGCCCGACTTTTACATACCATGTACTCTGCCTTTATGGGCAATAATACCAACTTAGGGATGACGTAAATATCTAAAAGGAAGGTTTAGGCCATTAAAAAGGGGCTATTCTGACAGGTCGAATATGCTGTTGAAACCTGCACAACCAGGCTATTGGTGGCAGGCCTGTGCTCATGTTTACATTATTACCGTAGTGAATGGCACAATGGGTGCTGTAGTCCACTTGTGACATTTAAGTTAGAGGCTTTGGGTACACCTTGGTACCATACACTAGGGACTTATAGGTAAGCTAAATATGCCAGGAGTATACCATTTTTACCATGTTGAAGAAGCACAAGCACTCTACCACTGGTGAGCAGGGGTAAAGTTCACAGAGGTCTATAGCCAGCAAAAATAGGGTTCAGCAAAAAAATTGGAGTGACCCTGCAGAAAGGGCAATTGTCCAACAAGCAGGGCATTGCCTAATTCGTTATGTACATAAACTGAACACAAGAATAATAATGGCAATTCTCAAAATTACATAACATGTTAAGTATTCTTTACGAGTTTAATTATCACAAACCAAAAAACTCCCCAAGGTATCAAACCATGTACACCTAGGAGAATCAACCTGGCAAGCCTCTTATGGAGGGGTGGTGATAGAGGAGGGCACTTGGTGAGGGGAAACAAACCCCATACAATATATACCATGTTGGAAATTTCTCAGTAAGGATTTATAGAATGGATATTACAAACAACTGCACTCAGTCTGCATCTCTGTCACACTGGGGACTGTACTCAAGTTGATTAGTCCGTTGTCATTGCGAACAAGTGACTTGAAGTAGGCACAGGCTGCCTCGAGCTGAGTGAAGAGATACATTTTGCCTTTGTAAACTACTTGCAGCTCAGCAGGAAAGCATGCTGATGATTCTGGTTCTGTAGAAACAAAGGGGCATATTTACAAGCCCCTATCACCACCACAACGTCACTTTTCATGACGTGGCTTATTTACGAGGCAGCGTTAGGCCGCTTAATGTGGCTTAACGCTGCCTTGTAAATAAGGCACCCTTTCACGCTATACTTAGCTTAAAAGAGGAAGGCAATGGACGCCCACAACAAACACCCATTGATTTGGACGCTGCCCCATATTTACAAGGGTGGCGTAAATATGGGGCAACGCTAAAATTAAGACCAGGTCTTACCCTTGCTCAACGAGGAGAAATGTTTAATTTCTCCTGGTTTTTTATGTTTCCATTTGTGCTGCATTGGGCAGCACAAATGGAAACATCACAACACCATTGACTGTTTATGTGCAGGATGGTGTGCCAACAATCATTAAAAAAAACAATGTTTTGCAACTTCTATGTGTGCTGCATTAAGTCAAGGAGGCTAACGCTGCGCTCTGCCACTTCTATTGTATATTTGCCCCAAAGTCTTTTTTATGGCCTTCAGGTCTCTGCTGTGTGGCTGGACTCATGGGGAAATAATGTGAACCATACCTGCTCTGAGTTATAAAACGAGCAGCCCTAAATATTGCTTGCTGCTGCCTCCGACTCCCAACCTCAGCTAATGTGGTTCCACCTCCAATATTACCAGAATGTTTTCTTATTGGTGATCTAAAGGTTCTTCTATTCTGAAATGGGTTTTCAGCGCATTCCCTCAAATAGTTCTCCATCAGGAAACTTGGTAATTGATCTCTCATCTCTGCATCTTTCATCTTATCACCCTCATCAAGTGATGATACCACCAAGATGTGCAGTGTTGTAGTCCTTGCATTATTTTTCAGCTGCCAAAAGTCTATCTTAAATATGTGTGTTTTACCAGTCCAACCCCCAAATCTCTGTTGTTGTTTTGTATCAGATGTGCTCCATCCACTGCAGATTCAGTTGTGGTTAGTTTCTTCTCCATTACTTCAGTTACAACTTCATTCTAGGTCATATAATCCTTCAACTACTCCAGTTACTCTTCTTTCATAATCACTCTGTTCTCAACTCTGCATGTAGTCTCGTAAAGGCTACTCATCATTTCGAATGACATCAGTTCTTCTTGAAAAAGTGGTTCATCTGCACAAGCAGCATTGTCTGAGCCATCTGCCATGAGCTTCCCAGTATGTGGAAGTCAAGTGGGAAAGATTTTTAGCCTTTCAATTCAGTGGTGAGCAGCCAAAATATCGAAAATGAAATATTGAGATACACTAATATCGAGGTTTAAATATCGAAGGGACACAATATCGATGTCAAGAATATCGATAGACAGAATATCGACCCTAAGGTAAGTAATATCGATTTTTTTTATATCGATGTTAGTAATATCGAAGTTAGTAATATCGATATCAAATATATCGATGTTACTAATATCGATGTCACTAATATCGATATTTATAATATTGCTATGTATTTTATTATGTATTTAATATGTATGTGTTAATTATTTTTTGTTAAGTGTTCTATTGGTTTTAAAATATATGTATACAATTTTTATATGTTAATAATGTTTTTTTAAAGTTAATTTCGTGTTTTAGTACCGTAGCAGGTTGTGGGTTTATAGGGGAATATGGTGGGAAGTAATTTAAATATATGAATTTTATTATACATTTTTGGGAATTATAAATTAATTTTAAATAATTTTTGCGTTTAAATTCTGTAGCGGGTTGTGGGTTTATAGGGGATTAGGGTGGGAAGTAATTTAATTATATGAAATTAATTATACATTTTTAGGAATTATAAAAATATTTAAAATAAATTTTGCGTTTAAATTCTGTAGCGGGTTGTGGGTTTATAGGGGAATAGGGTGGGAAGTAATTTAATTGTAATTAAGTAATATTTTTATGTATTTATTGGTATTGATAATTATATTATTGTTAATTAAGTATTAATTGGTAATTAATTTTTATTAATTGGTAATTAATTTTTATTAATTGGTAATTAGTTTTTATTAATTGATTAATTGATAATTATGTTAACTGTATTATTTTATTATTTGAGTGTTTTGTGCATTTATAGGGGAATAGTGTTGGAAGTAATTGAAATCTAATTAAGTAATTATTAAATTTGTTGTTGGGTATTGATAATTAATTAATTGGAGATTAATTATTAATTGGTAAATATTTTACATTATAAAGAATTGTTGGTATAAAATATGTAATTGTTAAATAATTTTTAATTGGTAATTAATAATCACTAATTATTATTTATTGGTATTTATTAATAATTTATTGCTAATTAATTATTTATTGGTAGTTATTTTTTTAATAAATATTGGTATTTGTAAGTAATTTTGAGTTATTTAATAATTAAATTATTAATTATTTTAAAGAATTATTTTATTTATAAGTATGTTATTTTTAACTTCTAAGCTATCCAACACTTTCCCTACTGTTGCACTCTCTGGAGTTAGAATAGTAATTTTTAGGCCTATGCTATCCAACACTTTCCCTACTGTTGCACTCTCTGGAGTTGGAATCGTAATTTTTACCCCTACGCTATCCAACACTTTCCCTACTGTTGCACTCTCTGGAGTTGGAATAGTAATTTTTACCCCTACGCTATCCAACACTTTCCTTACTGTTGCACTCACTGGAGTTGGAATAGTAATTTTTACCCCTACGCTATCCAACACTTTCCCTACTGTTGCACTCACTGGAGTTGGAATAGTAATTTTTACCCCTACTCTATCCAACACTTTCCCTACTGTTGCACTCTCTGGAGTTGGAATAGTAATTTTTACCCTTACGCTATCCAACACTTTCCCTACTGTTGCACTCTCTGGAGTTGGAATAGTAATTTTTACCCCTACGCTATCCAACACTTTCCCTACTGTTGCACTCTCTGGAGTTGGAATAGTAATTTTTACCCTTACGCTATCCAACACTTTCCCTACTGTTGCACTCTCTGGAGTTGGAATAGTCATTTTTACCCCTACGCTATCCAACACTTTCCCTACTGTTGCAGTCTCTGGAGTTGGAATAGTAATTTTTACCCCTACGCTATCCAACACTTTCCCTACTGTTGCACTCTCTGGAGTTGGAATAGTAATTTTTACCCCTACTCTATCCAACACTTTCCCTACTGTTGCACTCTCTGGAGTTGGAATAGTATTTTTTACCCCTACGCTATCCAACACTTTCCCTACTGTTGCACTCCCTGGAGTTGGAATAGTGATGTTTACCCTTACGTTATCCAGCACTTTCCCTACTGTTGCACTGTATGGAGTGGGAATTGTAATTTTTACCCCTACGCCATCCAACATTTTCCCTATGGTTGCACTGTCTGGAGTGGGAATACAAATTTTTACCTCTACGCTATCCAACACTTTCCCTACTGTTGTCCCTCCGCTCCGTCTGTGCTCATGTCTCCCTCCGTGTCCCCCGACGATGCTGTGGGCAAGGTGAAGAGACAGCAATTAATCATACACCTGTATACATATGTCACATGAGTCCAATCTACATAGGTTACAGTGCATAGCCTGAAAAGAAAGATCAGTAACATCTACAAAACAAGGTACAGATGTAGGGCATGCTACACACAGTTGGTTCTTTTGACCCAGGAGTATCTGGCGAGCAGGTAATCAATAATCTTGGTTCAAGAACCCTCTTCAGCGTGGGGGGGGGTGTTGGGGGTGTGCCTGGCCTTATACTTTACTATATGGCCACCTACATCTATAGCTCTGTGATTTTGCAGCTTGGAATATATATCAGCACCTCTCCTCTCACCTTTGACATGTTTTATCTCAAGAATTGGACTTCTAAATGTGACATGCTGCTGGCAGAAGTATTTGTATGGCCTTACTGAGAGAGCGCTCTTCAGATCTCACTTTTACTTCTTTCCTCATGGCTGGTTGAGGCACCATTTTACAAAGTGACTGTCAGGTAAATGCTTAGATAAACGTACACGGCACGCTGTCTAATAGTAGCAGGCTTCCTATTTTTAACAAAAGTACAGGCATTCTTGTGCTAATAATAATGAACGGTTTAATCCACCTTGACAGCATCTGTTTACTTAAGGAAACCTTTTCCTCTGCATTTTGAGCTGCCTAGTCACTGAAAGCTCTGGTCATGGGACATCAGCTTTGAAAAGAAAGATAGCATTTAACTCTGAGCAAATGGTCCAACTAATGAAGCCACTTTTATATAATGTGCTGATTCCTAAGTAAGAGTTTTATTAGTTTACACTCTTTTAAGTATTTCATTTTAAGTGACGACTTATGTTGTAACACCATCAGACTGTTCTTCATTAACTATAAGTATAACAGCAACTTGGTTTGCTTAATATTGAAACGTTCATTTTCACTGCTTGTTTAATTCAGTTTAATATAGAATATAATGAGCCTTGACAGTTATATATCAAAAGCACTCCCTTTTGTGTTGCTCGAAAAAAAAATTATACTTGTATATTTCTTATTGTGAGTGTTGTAAAACATTAATAGATTTCAGGTTAGTGCTACTGCAAGTGCTACAAAGTAATGTTGGTAACAGTGAACTAGTTAATCTCCCTTTAAAGCATTAAGTTACATACTGGAATGCTTTTTCTCAGCAGTTGCAATGCCTTTTCAAAGGAAATGTTTGTTTACACGCTTTACATATGAGAAGGAAACTAAAATTTAACACCAAGCAAATATGTACAATCGGAGTGAAGTATATTGCACATGATACGCTGGTTTTGCAAAGAAGAATTTATCTGATACAGCTTCATTCAGTGGGGGCGTGACTAGCCTCCAAAGAAGAGAGCCATTTGGTTTTAGTTCTGCTGTACTACAAAGCATAGAGGAAGGCTGCACTTGACTTTTCTATTTCATTGATTCACTCCGTAATGAGGCTGTAGTAAATAGTAAATGGAATACCTTAATATCAAACATTTTATTCTGGCTCTTTTTGCAATCAGAAGGTGGTTCTATGATGAGCTTGCTGAATAGGTTCTTGTAAAATGTATTTGTAATGATACTTCAATGTTGTCATTTCAGCTGCCATCTCGTCATCTTGAGTAACTGCCAAAGATCCTAAATGCATCAATGTTACAGACCGTGATTCATATTTTAATGCATATGCCAAGACACCTTTTATGATCTATTTGACATTTGCATTACAGTCTGTAACTATAGGTGTTATCTGATATTTGTTCAGTATTTAAATACCCTGATGTCTATTCTATTTGGTAATCTCATTCAAGATAAACATGGTGGTGTTATAATCTTTCCATGAGCATCTTAAATGGAAATTGACCAGGCATTTTTCTACTGACTTATGGGTCTCAGGGTGGTCTTATGTGAGACAAATGTCTTATCACATAATTTTTTTCTCCTGAGGTGAGGTGGTCTTTGCTCGTGATAATGTTATCACTTTAAGGCTGGTGTGTGGCATTAGGTCCTCTTTTTATATTGAATGCTACATATTTGGGCTGATTAAAATCTTTTCAGTCATCAATAAAGAAATGAGTGGAGCCAATATTTTCAATGAGAATACCATGACTAGTAAAGGCAGTTCATCTTTCAGTGGGGCTAAATAGAAAAGGCAAAAAACATGATCATCCATCTACAATTGAGTCATCCACAAATCCAGGATAAGATCTGAATGAAGTGTTGATCTTCAACCTTTCATGGATGATACAGATAATAAATTACAACAGATTGAAGTCAGGTGGGTAGAAATGTAAAATAGAATCTGTTTGGTTGAATAGAGAATTGGTGGTGTGCTGGACTTATCCTCTAGGCTAGCCAAATTGAAATTAGAGGTTTCGTAGCTCAAAAAACAAAGTAGATGCCCTTGAAAAATAGAAACAGACATAATAATATCAATCTTTATGGTCTATCAGAGGGCACAGAAGGAGTCAACGCCATTGATTTTTAAAGAAACTCATTCATGCTCTTGTCAGTCTAAAAGACCTTGCTGATATGAATATTCAGAGAGCTCCTAGTATATGAAAAAATCTTAATCTACCAACAAAAGCAATAAGCTTAAGGAAGTCATTATATTATTCCTTGAACATTATGATCCTCTTTGAGTAATTAAGGCTGTAAAAGAGCAATATAACTTAATCTGGTCTAGGCATAAGTTATCTATTTCACAAAAGTTATCAAATGCCACAGCATCTAGAGAGAAAGAATTGTTAGCATTGAGGGCCACAGTGAAATAGATTGATATTCACTGCAGTCTTGTTCATCCTTGCCTTTTCAAAATAACTCACAATAGCAGGTCTATGGCCTTTGAGGATCTAGCTAAACCTAAAGGTATTAACACTTGTAATATGGAAAATATGGATCTCCCACATGCATCTATGTAATTTTCTTCTTAATTCTCTAATGTTTCCTTTCTATTCACTGATATCTGCTCACTTACTATCCTCATGTCATCACCATATCCAAAATATTTGGGTGCCAATCACGATCCGGTAAAAAATATCCCCGTGCGACTCGTATCGGGTCTTTTTACCGTATGAATCGTACAAGTGCCGTACGAACTGGCAATCACGATTCGCATGGGAAAAAGTCCATACGAACCGCACTGGGAATCAGTCCCCACACGTCCTCGGGTCGGAAAATGTGTCCGACACGTCCTCGGACGAATTACCTTACAAACGTGAAAAGCCAAGTCCGACCGAGGAATCACGATCCATCCCGTGCGTCCGAGCGTACAACCGTATGGAAAAAAACACAGTCCGCACCGAACATCCATAGCAACCATGGAGACATGTGCCCGCATATGCGCCCAACACTCCCCCCAGCCCCCGTACGTACGACACGTACCCCCGTGTATGTATACCCCCACCCGTCTAGGTACACCCCAGTACGTTCCAGTCGTACCCCCACCCCAGTACGTGTCGTACCACCGTCAATGTACACCCCCCCACCCCTGTACGTGTCGTACCACCGTCCATGTACACCCCAGTACGTTCCAGTCGCACCCCCACCCCTGTACGTGTCGTACCACCGTGTACCCACACCCCAGTACGTTCCAGACGTACTCCCACCCCAGTACGTATCGTACCCCCGTGTACCTACACCCCAGGACGTTCCAGTCGTACCCCCACCCCAGTACGTGTCGGACCACCGTGTACCCACACCCCAGTACGTTCCAGACGTACTCCCACCCCAGTACGTATCGTACCCCCGTGTACCTACACCCCAGGACGTTCCAGTCGTACCCCCACCCCAGTACGTGTCGGACCACCGTGTACCCACACCCCAGTACGTTCCAGTCGCACCCCCACCCCAGTACGTGTCGTACCACCCGTGTACCTACACCCCAGTACGTTCCAGTCGTACCCCCACCCCAGTACGTGTCGTACCCCCGTGTACCTACACCCCAGTACGTTCCAGTCGTACCCCCACCCCAGTACGTGTCGTACCACCGTCAATGTACACCCCCCCACCCCTGTACGTGTCGTACCACCGTCTATGTACACCCCAGTACGTTCCAGTCGCACCCCCACCCCAGTACGTGTCGTACCCCCGTGTACCTACACCCCAGTACGTTCCAGTCGCACCCCCACCCCTGTACGTGTCGTACCACCGTGTACCTACACCCCAGTACGTTCCGGTCGTACCCCCACCCCAGTACGTGTCGTACCACCGTCAATGTACACCCCCCCACCCCTGTACGTGTCGTACCACCGTCTATGTACACCCCAGTACGTTCCAGTCGCACCCCCACCCCAGTACGTGTCGTACCCCCGTGTACCTACACCCCAGTACGTTCCAGTCGCACCCCCACCCCTGTACGTGTCGTACCACCCGTGTACCTACACCCCAGTAGTTCCAGGCGCACCCCCAACACAACCACCTAAGTACGGAGCGCACCCCATGCCCCAACATCACAACCGCATGTACGAGTCGTACAAAGCCACACACAAGGACATCATCGTACAACCAAATGGCCCATGTACACACCGTACACACGCTCAAAACGCACGTACACAACCAGGACAAAACAAAACAACACAAGAATACACCATTCGAAAGGCACAAAGCCACTAAGCATGGCCAACAACCACTAAAAAAACACTATCACTGACCTGCAACTGCCAAAAACAAACAGAGGCCCAATACACCACCACTCCTTATAACACACCCACCCAAACTTCAAACACTGCCACACCCACCCAAGGACCAATAAAAAGGGCCCACACACACAAACCATGAGCCTTTGCAACAGACTCACTGCTGCCAGACACCACAGAACCAGACTACAAGCTACACCACACCTTACACTTGCACACCTTTACACAACCACCCTCACAAACACCCTCTCATAACATTCACACACACACACACAACCATCCACCCCCCCCCCAACATCCACACACCCCCCCCCACCATCCCCACCCACACCCCTCACCATGCCCACTACCAAGAATCCAAAGTTCAGTCACCGAGAGTTGGAGGTCCTTGTTGATCAAATCCTCAGAGTCGAGCCACAGATCTTTGGAACATTGGTCAGAAGCACCAGCCTGGCAGCCAAAACAGCCATGTGGCAGACCATCGTCGATGCTGTGAATGCTGTTGCGGACACCAGGAGGACCAAGCAGGATTGCCAGAACAGGTGGTACGATCTGCGGAGGAGGGTCAGAGCCAAGAGGCAGGAGGAACACGACCAGGCCAACGTCACCGGAGGAGGGCCCTCCCGCAGACCCGTACAGTACCATCCCTGGGAGGGGAGGGTGATGGCCATACTGCCGGTGGAGGCAGTCGAAGGATTAGAAGGACTCCGAGACCCGGGTGAGTACACAAACAACGCACATCACATGGGGGGAACGGCATCCACAACCAACATCACTAACAGGCACGCAACCACCACAAGCCTTCGCATGACTCAACCACACTCCATGAGCACGCACATGCCACTGCTGCCACCATGCCCATGCACCCAGCTGGACAATGTCAAGTCACAGGCCACAGAAGACAACAACACTGACACGGTAACCCGGATGGCGGGAGGCTGGGCCCCAAAAAGCACATAGTGCAACTCAGAAGCAGACAACAATTCACTCTACCCATATGGCCTAGGTCACAGCCAGACAAACAGTGTGTCCCAACACAGGAATGACTTGCCAGCAAATGGCGGACGCCTTGCATCAACACATGGGGGTGAAGGCACTGTTTTGCACATGACAGCAGCTAATGAACAGCCAACATTGTGAAAGAGTGGCAGCACACACCACCACAGCAGCAGCGCACAGACACACATCACACCCAATGGGTGCCTGGAGATCAGGAACAAACTCACATCAACAAGCCAAGGGCCACTCAAAGATCTGCTAACAGTGTGTGCCCAGGAAGCTGGGCCGAGGTGACAGAGGGTGACACACAGAGGGAGGGAGAGGGGGACAGAGAGGGAGGGAGAGGGGGACAGAGAGGGAGCGAGACACAGGGAGAGCAAATCAGCCGTGTGGCGTGTGCTAATGGCTGCTCGTCAGCAGGTAGACTGCGTGCATGTAGACAAGGGTGGCCAGTGCCAGAACCCCCCCTCTTCACCATGGCAAAACACAGGGACATGTCACAACCTGTTCACGAGCACAAGGACAGCTACCTGGATCATATAAGTGTGTGGATCCACTCCATGTGCACATGTACAGTGCTACACGGAAGGCGCCAATGCATGGCTCGCCACACCTGCCCACTCCACTGCTGACTGCAGTCACACTTGACGCAGCAAGTAAGACTGTGCCACACATAGTTAAAGGGGCCAAAGTGGTGCCCAAGGGACACACCCATGCACAAGTGCACTGTAAGTGGAATGCAAGACAGATCCTAATTCCAAGAGGAAATGTGCCAACTTTGAAACGGATGAAACATGGATGTTGCATGGCCCCAAATTAACATTGTCTCTCTCACACACAGGTCAACGTCGTGGTGCACCCCCCAACACTGGGGGGGAACACTCACAGGACCCGGATCTGCAGGAGCCCGATCCCACCGGCAGCGACCACTCTCACCACTCTGCGGACGACCCCGACCGACCTGGCCCCTCTGGTGTCCAACCACCTGCAGCACCTGCGTCAGGTACAACTGTGCCAACCACCACCCCCACTCCTGCCACATCCCAGGAGACACCCAGGATCCCTGCCCCAACACCACAATGCAGCCAGGCTCGCCAGGAGGGACACGGTGTCCCGGGCACCCAGGAGGAGGCAGGCGACAACGCCAATGCCACCCCTCCGGGGTCCCGGAGACCCCATGTGCCCACAAGTGCAGGCCAGGTGCAAGTGGGCAGGGGTGGTGGGAGTGGAGGACGGCGGAGGCGCGAGCCTGACCAGTTGGCTGGGGATCCGGTATTTGCCCATGTCCGTAACATCCTGGACTCATACCGGCAGGACACCACGGGCATGGCCCAGGTTGTGTCCGTCCTCGAGGGGATCAAGGTCCAGCAGGCCCAGCAACATGCGGAGCTAATAGCCTGTCTACTGGTACACCAACGGAGGATGGAGGACAGACAGGCTGAGCAAGTGACGGCGTTCCAGGGGATTCACGCTACACTCCGTCGGATGGCCGACACCATGGCCGACCCTCCCTGTGCCAGAAGGCGGAGAACATCACCACCCACAGGGAGGGATCAGGAGGAGGAGGAGGAAACATCCGACGGAGCATCCCAGACGTCGTCACGGCCTGCTGGTGAGGTTCCCCGCAGGAGGCCGGGTCGTCCACGGAAAGGACCGTGAGGGTGGCTGCTACATCACCATCTCCCAGGACACCTGGCCTGGCACCTGGCCCACTGGAGCAACAGCATCACAGCATCAAGAGACATTATCTGCCACATGGCCCTGCTGGTCACTGGCTGACCAATGTTGACAAAGACTGTGGCATGGACTCTGAGGATTTCCAATGGCAAGGACACCAACTCCCCTACTGAACTTTGGATTCCATAATCCCGGAAAGCCCCTCACTTTGTCCCCCCCCCCCCCCCTAATAAATCACACTATGAAGAGTAGATGCCTGCTGGTAGCATTATTACCTAACATGTGTCTTGTAAAGTCTAAACATGCCTGAGTCATCTTTTCTCTTCAACCATCCACACCCTGGGGCCTGAGTCTGGCACAGGACACATGGGTCACAGTGTATTAGGCAAGACAGACATGGAGCACCATACACACCCGTGATGGGCACAACCAGCTGAGGGGGTGGCCGAACAACCGTGCTGACACACACATTGAGTACAACAACAGTCATGCGCAGAGGTCAGGGATCCAGTCCAGTGTCCTGGGGGCACCCAGGTATGTGTAGACAGGTGGCAGAACCATGTCCTGCAAGCTTGAGTCAGGTGGATGCAGAGAATGGGGGCCTGGCCAACGTTGGATGCATGGGGATGGCACATGTCACAATACCCACGCAGTCATGGACAGCATGCCCAATACACAGTCTCAGCCCACACACACAGCTTGCATCTTGCTACTCGACACATTGACACATAGCCACAATCAGGGAATACCATGCCAGACATGCAGGATGCACCGTGGCAACACACCAGCATTGACTGAGAAGAGGCACCTTGGAGGCATAGGGACACCTTTATTGGACATGTATTCGGGATTGCAGAGGCCACTCGAAGTACACATGAACACATCATGTGGAGTAACATGTGGGTCCAACACTGGCACCACCCTCCTGCAGCACACATGCGTGTTTGCCATGGAACTGGCACACAAGCGTCGGCTAACAGCTAAATACCCACAGCTGCACACGGGGAGCCTGCCATACACCATAGATCCGCTGATGTCGAAGTCCCACACCATGTCCAGCCAATGCTAACCGTATGTGGCCGAGGGCAGTGTCACACACATTGATGCCATCATCACAATCCCCTATCCCATCACTGATGCCTGTCAACCACGCAGACCATCTATTCAGGTGTACACAGCTGCATGTCGTGTCCCATGGGGATGCCACATGACTGCAGAGGAACAAAACCCCGACCTGGGCAGTGTGCACACATCGTGAACAACTGCCACACCCAATACACCCCAGATGCATCCCTTACCCCATGGAGACTTCCAAACGTGTCCGTGCCTGTAACGCTGAGTCAGCCCACGATGCCATGTCCATGAGGAATAGCAGTGCCACAACAATGCAACCAGCAGATGGCATGCGCAGGTACCTGGGGAAGAGAGACACACAAGAAGTCAGCCACAAAAAGCACAGCCACTTGCATGTGCATTGACTTGACACATGTATGGATGACCACATGCCAGGTCACAATTATGACTGGGGAAATACTACCATCACTGCCACCATCACTCCAGTGACACACCCACACACACCTCTGACTCACGTGCCAGACATGCAGGTGGAGACACACATCACAACACATGCCACACGGGGACCAAGGCGTGCACACTCAGACACTGGTACTCACCACTAAGCAAAGAAGTCTCGTATGAGCCGAGTCCGGATGTCCTCTTGCGGCTCCACATCCTCCACATCACTAGCCCCATTGCCAAGGCCTTCGTCCTCCACGGGTGGATGGTCCTCGTCATGTTGATTCAGGATGAGTGGCACAGCTCTTTCAACTGCCATGTTGTGCAGCATGCAGCAGACCATGAAGATCTTGCAAACCTTCGCCGGGGCATATGGGAGTGCGCCGCCGGTCTTGTGGAGGCACCGGAATCGGCTCTTCAGCATGCCAAACGTCCTCTCTATCACACGCCTTGTCCGTCCATGGGCGGTGTTGTAGCGGAGCTGGGCCGGCGTGATGGGGTTGCGGAGAGGTGTGAGCAGCCAAGGCATGTTGGGATAGCCAGCGTCCCCTACATGGAAAGCACATGGATATCGTTAGAACTGGCGAAGCGGTCGTGCTGCTCGGCTATACAGAATACAGGACAGACAGACTGTACCCACCAACAACACATGCCCGTTCGTTGCGCAGCTGCATCATCATATCAGGCATCCCGCTACGCCTCATGATGTAGGCATCGTGTGCTGATCCTGGGAAACGAGCACAGACATGTGAAATCACCATGTTTGACTGACACACCACAAGGGCATTGATGGAGTGGTAGTGCTTCCGATTGCGGTACGCCACCGCCGTGCGTGTGGTGGTACCAAAGCTACATGTGTCCCATCTATGGACCCAATGACATGGGGCATCCCTCCCAGGGCATAGAATCCACGCTTGACCTCTGTCATCTGTTCAGGGGTTGGGAACTTGATGAAGTCATCCAGGTGAATCAACATGGCCTCCAAGAAATCATGCAGCACACCGCTGAACATGCTCTGGGACATGCCACCAACATGAGCTATGGTATTTTGGAAGGTACCCGTGGCAAGGAAATGTAGGGCAGCCATTACCTTCAGCTGGGGTGTCAGTGCCGTAGGATACCTGTGCTGCGGTTGCAGGTGTGGTGCCAGTCTCGCCGTCAGCTCCAGAATCAACGGTTGGGTGAAGCGGTAGAGCCGGATCCTGTCATTATCCTGCATGGCAGCCAAGTCTGGAATAATCCGGGCAAGAGGCGGTGCTCTGCAGTAATGAGGAAGTGACAAGGAAGAGTGAGTGCACTACGACAACAACTCATGTCTACTGAGCACATGTAAATCTGGCAATACACACATGCCACATAGGGAGTCAGATATGTGCTACATGCCCAGGACACGTATGGATGCAAGGTGACACTCCTTCCAAGACCCAGCTACACACGGAGATTGAGAACCTCCCCATGCCATGCCATGGGAATAGCTGTGTCCCAGTGCAAGTGAACTGCCAGACGCAACACAGGAGTGACATACACCCACACATCAGCAGAAGTAGGATGCCGATTGCAGAGACTGGTAGCGGAACACTAGAGCCACAGGTCACATGACATTACACTAGGACAGCCCATACACCTTGCCATGAAGGTGCACATGTCATGACTCACCACACATTCCTTGTGAGGATGCTGACATGGCCTTGTCACGCTACTCCGTGTCCCATGCATACATGTGCACCTCACATACGATAACACATGTGGCATGGTGTGCGGAACAGTGTTCAATGACAATCTACACACAGACACATGTTGGTTGCTGCAACGGCTGCAGCTTTTGAGGGTGCTACTACATCAACCTGATGTAAATCCCGGACACATATATGACATGGTCACATTGTGCACTGTGGGCAGTGACAAGTCATGTGTCATGACCCCTGTACCGGGCATCATGGGACACTTCCGTGTGTTGGTGTCCGTGCCATGCCAGTGACGCTCACCCCAAGTGCGCAGTACGACATGCACACATGTCATAGGAGTCAAGGGCATGCCTGGCACACATTGCACCCTCACACAGTACACCTGTACACATCTCATCATACATCTGGTGCCTCCTCCACTCAGGTGGCATGTTCCACATCACAGCCTGTGACACCTGTGCCCCACACATGTAGTAATGCACAGACGATGCCTTGATGTCCATTCCTGGACAAGTATGTCCATCCATGGACATGTATGTGCGCCCTATTCCTACCTGTGTGTCGCCTCTCACCACAGTGATGTGTACAAACCGCCGTACTGCTGCTAAGAGGGCCTGTGTATGTTTCCAAATCACTGTGGGAGTGCTGACGTATGTGTACCCATCGTGATGGCGAGCGTACAGGCATTTGTACGGTCCGTACCACTACGAGTACGCATACGCGTGCTGAACCATAGTGAGAGGGCCGTACACTCGCATGTACGCTCACTATCACTATGGGTCTGCACGCGTATGCGTACACGTAGTGGTAGGGACCGTACACACGCATGTATGCTCACTATCACTATGGGTCTGCACGCGTATGCGTACACGTAGTGGTAGGGACCGTACACACGCATGTACGCTCACTATCACTATGGGTCTGCACGCGTATGCGTACACGTAGTGGTAGGGACCGTACACACGCATGTACGCTCACTATCACTATGGGTCTGCACGCGTATGCGTACACGTAGTGGTAGGGACCGTACACACGCATGTACGCTCACTATCACTATGGGTCTGCACGCGTATGCGTACACGTAGTGATGTTGAGCGTACATGCGTGTGTACGGTCCCTACCACTACGTGTACGCATACGCGTGCAGACCCATAGTGATAGTGAGCGTACATGCGAGTGTACGGTCCCTACCACTACGTGTACGCATACGCGTGCAGACCCATAGTGATAGTGAGCGTACATGCGAGTGTACGGTCCCTACCACTACGTGTACGCATACGCGTGCAGACCCATAGTGATAGTGAGCGTACATGCGTGTGTACGGTCCCTACCACTACGTGTACGCATACGCGTGCAGACCCATAGTGATAGTGAGCGTACATGCGAGTGTACGGTCCCTACCACTACGTGTACCTATACGCGTGCAGACCCATAGTGATAGTGAGCGTACATGCGTGTGTACGGTCCCTACCACTACGTGTACGCATACGCGTGCAGACCCATAGTGATAGTGAACGTAGGCATGCATGTACGGGCCGTTGCCATGCATTTTGGGTGCCCTAGGGCCCCGAAACGCACCGTACCTGTGTGTGATTCTCCAAATTACATGGGGGACAAGTATTAAGGCCTACATGCATGCTGGTTGTCATGGAGACCAAGTTCAAATTTCACAATTGTTCTGGAAGGTGCACAGCAGAAGTCAGTTGGAATTGTTCTACTTTGTTGCAATGTGTTTGTGGGGCTGACATCATGCAGGAGAATGAAACTGATAGAGAACCCACAGACTGCTAGGTTTGAAGGGATTGGTGGAAACATAGGATGCAAATGTGAGTGACCAATCACTCTGTACTCCTGTGCATGAGACTGGGCAGAAGGGCACATATAAGGCAGCCAGGTCCCATGAGGGAGTACTTGCCTGCACATCTTTGCATTTTTCGACCAAGCTGCTGCTACTGATTCCCTGGAACCATGTCAAGGGCTGTGGAGAGGTCACAGCCATTCACCCTGGAGGAGAACATGGCTCTGCTGGATGTGATCCTCCCACAGTACCCCATGCTGTATGGGCGACCAGGGTATCAGGTGAGTGCATAGGCCACTGCCACAGACTGTCCCTATGTTCTGACTGTGAATTCCGGCATTGTGTCCTGGTGTGACACACATGCCATGTACTGTCGGGGGGGTACCGGGGGGGGGGGGTGCCTGATTCCTCCCAGCAGTGCCCTGAGACAGGAGGGGTGTGTGCCTAACACTCCCAGCAGTGCCCTGAGACAGGAGGGGTGGTTGCAGAGTCCTCCCAGCAGTGCCCTGAGACAGGAGGGGTGTGTGCAGATTCCTCCCAGCAGTGCCCTGAGACAGGAGGGGTGGGTGCGGAGTCCTCCCAGCTGTGCCCTGAGACAGGAGGGGTGGGTGCCTAACACTCCCAGCAGTGCCCTGAGACAGGAGGGGTGTGTGCAGATTCCTCCCAGCAGTGCCCTGAGACAGGAGGGGTGGGTGCAGAGTCCTCCCAGCAGTGCCCTGAGACAGGAGGGGTGGGTGCGGAGTCCTCCCAGCTGTGCCCTGAGACAGGAGGGGTGGGTGCCTAACACTCCCAGCAGTGCCCTGAGACAGGAGGGGTGGGTGCAGAGTCCTCCCAGCAGTGCCCTGAGACAGGAGGGGTGGGTGTGATGCTCAGTGTGAGCCTTGATCATTGATTGTGACATAGCCATCATTCCACCTGTGTACCCACTATGGCACGTACTGGCTTTAACCTCACCAGAGGATGATGTCCCTATGACAGAGGTGCAATGCGTTGGCTGCATGACATGCCTTGTTGTAAACAGCTAATTTGTTCTCATTTGTCTCTATGTGACATGTGGCTGGTGTATTGATGTGGTGTCACTTGTTCTTCCTCACAGGTAGGCGCCACTGCCAAGGAGCAGATCTGGCTGACCGCCGTCAGTGCCGTGAGGCGTGTGGATGGTCGGAGGCGGAGCCTGTCCCAGGTGAGGAAACGCTGGCAGGATATCCGGTGCTGGACGCGGAGGATTGCACGGCTCCTGCTGGGGGACTCACCTGAGAGCCACAAGAACCGCGGCCGCCGCCGTCTGACCCACCTCCACAGGCGTGTGCTGCCGGTGGTCTTTCCAGACCTGGAGAGGCGCTTACAGGCGATGCAGCAGGCGGAAGGGGGTAGGTACATGTGCGTTTGTTGTGTGTCACCGGCATTTGTAAGGGCACAGTGGCATTAATTGACTGGCAGGGTTTAAAGGTGCTGTGCACATCCAGTTTGCCCCAGTGTAGCGCTGCGCCCCTGCCACCCTTCCCCTCCTTGCAATGTGTTCCCTGGTCTGTGTGTAGTCACTCCTTCACAAGGTAATGTAGGCTGGCGCTTTGTCCACGAGAACAATGACTGTAGCATCATGTGTGGTGGTGGTGGGTAACAGGTTGTGGGACCTTGCCTGTGAACTGTCAAGTTCACTGCATGTGGGTTCCATGTCAGTTGGCACTGATGCTGGCTCCAGACATGGGAGTTGGTCTCTCATGTGTCATGCCTTACAGCGCGCATGTCCTATGTAGTGGCCTGTGACATGATGTGCATGAGTGTGCAATACGCATAGTGCAGGGATGGTGACGTGTGTAGCAGTCATTCCCATTCAGTAGCATGTAGTTGCGTGCCCAATACTGTCCCCTGGGGCACCTTATCCTCAGTGTTGTTTGTGTCATCATCAACTTGGACACTCTCACTGTCTACAGCGTAGGTTGTGCTCTGTGCCATTGTCCCCTGTCACCATGTATATAGACGTGCTATTATGTACAGGTGTCCACTGTGCAGCATGACCTGATTGTCCTTCTTCATACTCACAGTTGCCAGTGCCTGTGTGTCTTGTTATACTCATCTGAGGATGGGCACTGGTACCTCATTATTTGTACAGGCGCACCTTGGCTGTTTTGCGTCCAATCTTGCCTTTTGCCTGCCACTGTGTTTATCACCCAGACTATGAGATGTTGGTGCCACCTGTGTCTCAACAATTAGCATCGTGTGGGGGTTGCTTGGGGTGGGCAATGCCTATGTGTCAAATCCTGATTCCTAATTGCTGGGTCTGGCCAGTGTGTGATGTTACTGGACACACACGCAAGGTGCAGTGACCGAGTTATGTTGGGCATGTTTGCAGCATTACCTATGCAGCATGTGTCTCAAGTTCATGGTTATTGTCCCTGGTCATCGGTATTTTCACCAACGCTGTGTGGTGCAGATGCAGTGCAGGATTGTCCCCAGGGCCTGGGTGCTATGTCAGACTCCGTTTCCTGTCTTCAGCTATTGTCTCATGTTCTCCATGGTATTTCAGTGGCATGGTGGCTCAACCAACTGTGTGTTTCATGCCCTACATCGGTACCTTGTTTTGCAGATGTTAGGGATCTTCCTCTTCAGGCTATGCAATGTTGACTATGTAGATTGGACTCATGTGACAGATGTGTACAGGTGTCTGATTAATTTCTGTCTCTCCACCCTGCCCACAGCATCGTCGGGGGACACAGAGGGAGACATGGACACAGACCAGGCGGAGGGACCGAGCACCAGTGCCAGCCGTGACATCGGGGCTGGCACATCGAGTGGGACAGAGGCGGAGGATAGTGTGGCCGAGGACCTGTCGACTGGCACATCAGACTACGAAGCTGACAGGTCCGAGGAGGATGTCTCCGAGTTGGCGGAGGCTGCACCAGCAGCTGACAGTGGAACAACACCTGGCACCGCCCCCTCAGTTCCCACCAACCGCCTCCCACTTGCTCGTGTCCCTTCCCAGCGTGCCCGGTCACCGCATGTCTCCTTCCTGCCAGGCACCGCACCCCCTGCCCCTGTCTCCACTGCTGCCGCCAATGCTGAGTCTATGGACATCCAGCGGCAAATGCAGGTTGGTCAGGCTGCGATCCTCAATGTCCTCCATTCCCACGGGAAAACCCTCAGCAACATCGAGGCATTCTTGGAGGGCATTCATTCTTTGCAGGCTGACCAACGCAACTTTCTGAGGTCCATAGACTCCACACTGACTGCAGCAGTGGGTCTCCTGCAGCGCGACCTCCCCCCACCTACCCCTGCCCCATCCACACTTCCCACTTCCATGCCTGTCCCACGTACACCCAGACGTCGGCATGCACCCACCACAACAGACACAGGCACCACACCAGCAGGGAAGGTCCACCGCACTCCTCCTGACACGCACACACAGGGTGAGATAGGCACACCCACTGGGTCGGGGGGCAAACGTGTGACACGCAGCCATAGTGGGAGTCCGCATTCCACACAATCCACTCCCTCCAAATCCCCTCCCCTCAGCTCTCCTGGCCACATCTCCCCCAAGGACTCCTTCATGGCCGCTCTGTCCCTGAGCCCCACAGTTACGCCACCACGCAAGCGGTCAAGGAAGTCCTCGGTCAGGGTGGTTGAGTCTCCCCCCTGTCTCCACCCTCCCCCGGTGGCGCTGCAACCCATCCCTCTGACCCCCCCCCTCCTTGGGGCCTGAGGTCACTTCGGGTGCAGGGGACTCCCTGGAGGACCTTGCTAAGGTGTGTAGTGCCATCCTGGCCTCCGCCTTTGGCCATGACACACCCCCTGTGGTTGAGTCCTCCATCCCTGCACCCACAACGCCGCCCCTTTGCCCTGATGTCCCTGCGGTGCCTGTTGCTTCCCCCCCCCCCTGATGCCCTCACCAGTATGGAAGACGATGGCATTTGACTGTGCAGGCAAGGTAGGGGACACACATCCCACTGTGTCCCCCATGCAGCTGGGAATCATTGACTGCCCTATGGCCTTTGTTGAATTTGAACTGCCTTTGATCCACGGACATTGTGCTCATGCTGAATAAAGCTTATTTTTGTTGTCATTATCACACTCCTGCTATGGTGGTATTGGTGTTGGTGGGGCTGCTACATTGTTTTGGGTGGTGTTTAAGGCTTTGGGTGTGTGGGATTTGTAGTAGTGTTCTGCTCTTTGGGGCGACCCTGGGATCTGTGTGCCATCACAAGGTGTTGGCTAACTTCCTTAGGTCATGTCAGCAGTTACTGCATGGTTCAATTGTCCCAGGGTGTATTCCTTCCTCTGTGTACCCAGTTTCTTCCCTGCAGGGTGTTCACAATGTTTAGCGCAGAGCTGTGTGTACATGAGCTGTGTGTGTGACGGAGCCCTTCTACTTTGGCCATGCATGCATGGCCATGTCTCCACCTGCAACAATCGTGGCATCCTTGGTGATCACTGTACTTGTGTGTGGAGTCAGTTGACATGAGTTCATGGGGACATGTTCCCTTGTAGGCAGTATGGATGTGGGTAATTCTGGCATCACACACATGTGTTACACCCCTCCTGTGTCTGGGCACTGCTGGGAGGACTCTGCACACACCCCTCCTGTCTCAGGGCACTGCTGGGAGGACTCTGCACACACCCCTCCTGTCTCAGGGCACTGCTGGGAGGACTCTGCACACACCCCTCCTGTCTCTGGACACTGCTGGGAGGACTCTGCACCCACCCCTCCTGGGTCTGGACACTGCTGGGAGGACTCTGCACCCACCCCTCCTGGGTCTGGACACTGCTGGGAGGACTCTGCACCCACCCCTCCTGTCTCTGGGCACTGCTGGGAGGTCTCTGCACACACCCCTCCTGTCTCAGGGCACTGCTGGGAGGACTCTGCACACACCCCTCCTGTGTCTGGACACTGCTGGGAGGACTCTGCACCCACCCCTCCTGGGTCTGGACACTGCTGGGAGGACTCTGCACCCACCCCTCCTGGGTCTGGACACTGCTGGGAGGACTCTGCACCCACCCCTCCTGTGTCTGGACACTGCTGGGAGGACTCTGCACACACCCCTCCTGTCTCAGGGCACTGCTGGGAGGACTCTGCACACACCCCTCCTGTGTCTGGGCACTGCTGGGAGGACTCTGCACACACCCCTCCTGTCTCAGGGCACTGCTGGGAGGACTCTGCACACACCCCTCCTGTCTCAGGGCACTGCTGGGAGGACTCTGCACACACCCCTCCTGTGTCTGGACACTGCTGGGAGGACTCTGCACACACCCCTCCTGTCTCAGGGCACTGCTGGGAGGACTCTGCACACACCCCTCTTGTGTCTGGACACTGCTGGGAGGACTCTGCACACACCCCTCCTGTCTCAGTGCACTGCTGGGAGGACTCTGCACACACCCCTCCTGTCTCTGGACACTGCTGGGAGGACTCTGCACCCACCCCTCCTGGGTCTGGACACTGCTGGGAGGACTCTGCACCCACCCCTCCTGGGTCTGGACACTGCTGGGAGGACTCTGCACCCACCCCTCCTGTCTCTGGGCACTGCTGGGAGGTCTCTGCACACACCCCTCCTGTCTCAGGGCACTGCTGGGAGGACTCTGCACACACCCCTCCTGTGTCTGGACACTGCTGGGAGGACTCTGCACCCACCCCTCCTGGGTCTGGACACTGCTGGGAGGACTCTGCACCCACCCCTCCTGTGTCTGGACACTGCTGGGAGGACTCTGCACACACCCCTCCTGTCTCAGGGCACTGCTGGGAGGACTCTGCGCCCACCCCTCCTGTGTCTGGGCACTGCTGGGAGGACTCTGCGCCCACCCCTCCTGTCTCTGGACACTGCTGGGAGGACTCTGCGCCCACCCCTCCTGGGTCTGGACACTGCTGGGAGGACTCTGCACACACCCCTCCTGTCTCTGGACACTGCTGGGAGGACTCTGCACACACCCCTCCTGGGTCTGGACACTGCTGGGTGGACTCTGCACACACCCCTCCTGTCTCAGGGCACTGCTGGGAGGACTCTGCACACACACCTCCAATTTCTGGATATGTACGCTTGGGACATACATGGTGTGGGTGCGCTCCATGCATTCGAGGTGAGGGTTCGAGTCGTACTTACACTGTTGGGGTGGGGGGTGCGCTCCTTGCATACGCGGGTGATGGTACGGGTCGTACTTACACTGTTGGGGTGGGGGTACGCTCCTTGCATACGCGGGTGATGGTACGGGTTGTACTTACACTGTTGGGGTGGGGGTACGCTCCTTGCATACGCGGGTGAGGGTTCGAGTCGTACTTACACTGTTGGCATGGGGGGTACGCTCCATGCATACGCGGGTGGGGGTACGGGTCGTACTTACACTGTTGGGGTGGGGGTACGCTCCATGCATACGCGGGTGGGGGTACGGGTCGTACTTACACTGTTGGGGTGGGGGTACGCTCCTTGCATACGCGGGTGATGGTACGGGTCGTACTTACACTGTTGGGGTGGGGGTACGCTCCTTGCATACGCGGGTGAGGGTTCGAGTCGTACTTACACTGTTGGGGTGGGGGGTGCGCTCCTTGCATACGCGGGTGATGGTACGGGTCGTACTTACACTGTTGGGGTGGGGGTACGCTCCTTGCATACGCGGGTGATGGTACGGGTTGTACTTACACTGTTGGGGTGGGGGTACGCTCCTTGCATACGCGGGTGAGGGTTCGAGTCGTACTTACACTGTTGGGGTGGGGGGTGCGCTCCTTGCATACGCGGGTGTGCGTTCGAGTCGTACTTACACTGGTGTGGTGGTGGTACGGTCCGTGAGTCCAGGAGTCGTACTTACACTGGTGGGGGTGGGGGTACGGTCCGTACGTCCGCGGGTGAGGGTTCGAGTCGTACTTACACTGTTGGCATGGGGGGTACGCTCCATGCATACGCGGGTGGGGGTACGGGTCGTACTTACACTGTTGGGGTGGGGGTACGCTCCTTGCATACGCGGGTGGGGGTACGGGTCGTACTTACACTGTTGGGGTGGGGGTACGGTCCGTGAGTCCGCGGTTGGGGGTCGGAGTCGTACTTACACTGGTGGGGGTACGGTCCGTAGGTCCGCGGGTGAGGGTTCGAGTCGTACTTACACTGTTGGCATGGGGGGTACGCTCCATGCATACAGGGTGGGGGTAGGGTCCGTACATATCCATCCCCACGCTATGTGATGCTTGTGCGGGCCGTACCCAGGCCTTTGCCACGTGGGTACGATCCGTCCCGCCATTGTTGGGGTGACGTGTGTGTGGGCGTGGTACGACTCGTACCCACGCTCTTCAGGCGTGGGTACGGGACGTACCTGTCTGGTTGTGTTGCCGGTTCGCGTGGTGACGGACTTCCGTTGTGGCGGTAGCTGGCTTATCAGGACACGCACCCACCCCCTCGTGGTGACCAGGGCATGGGAGTCAGGTATGTCCAGGCCATGTGTGACTTATGTGGTTGTTTTGTGGCCTGCCCTGGTCGTGCCACCCCCACCCCACCCCACTTTCCCCCCTCCCTTAGTTATTCTTACCTTCTGCGGCGTCTGCGTCGGTGCCTGTAGAGCAGGTGGACTGCTATGAGGGCAGGGATGACTCGTAGGTTCGGGTCCATGTCTGTCCGTCGCGTACTGGTACTCCTTGCTCGCGTCGTCCTGTCGCGTACGGGTCCTCCTTGATCGCGTCGTCCTGTCGGGTACGGGTCCTCCTTGGTCGCGTCGTCCTGTGTGTCCGTCGCGTACTGGTCCTCCTTGTTCGCGTCGTCGTCTGTCCGTCGCGTACTGGTGGTCCTTGTTCGCGTCGTACTGATTTCCCGACAGTTTTTGGCTGCCGCAGAATCGTCACCGTGCGGGGTGACGTCGGTGCGAATCGTGATTCCTGGTTCGTGAATGGCTGGCTGCGAGCGTCCCGACGTCAGGTCTGCGCTTTCCCGGATCACATTGGTAGGTGTTTTTTTGTTCGGTCGGGATTTTTTACGATTCGTACGGTGATGTTGTCCCCGTGCGAATCGTAATTCCTTGTTTGTTTAAATTGACGACCGGGTACGCGTCGGCCGGAGATTGTGCTCCGTCCGACGGTTCCTACCCGGTTTTTGCCGGATCGTAATCGGCACCTTATTGTTTATGTACTTGCTTAATTTGGGATTGTGCTCCATGAATTATTTTACATTTCTAATTCCTGACAATCTGGTGCCGATCACGATCCTGTAAAAACCGGGTACGAACCGTCGGACGGAGCATATTCTCCGTCCGACGCGTACCCGGTCGGAAAAATATACAAACATGGAAGTACGATTCGCACGGAAATACCATTTCCGTACTAATCGTACAAAACCCCGACCGACGAAAATAAACATACAAATGTAATCCGGGAAAGCGCCGACGTGACGTCGGGACGCACGCAGCCGGCCATTCACGAATCAGGAATTACGATTCGCTCCGACGTCATCCCGCACGGACAATATTTTCCGGCAGCCAAAAACTGCCGGGAAATCAGGACGACGCGAACAAGGAGTACCTGCACGCGACGGACAGACATGGACCCGAACCTACGTGTCATCCCGGCCCTCATAGCAGTCGACCTCCTCTACAGGTTACGACGCAGACGCCGCAGAAGGTCAGAACAACAAAGGGAGGGGGGAAAGAGGGGGGGGCAGGACCAGGGGCAGGCCACAAAACCCCCACCAAAGTCACACAGCACACATGCCCTGGACATACCTGACCCCCAGGCCCTGGTCACTACGAGGGGTTGGGGCGTGTCCAGCAAAGCCAGCGTCCGCCACAACGAAAGTGCTTGACGACGAGAACCGGAAACACAACAATACAGGTACGTCCCGTACCCACGCCTTAAGAGCGTGGGTACGAGTCATCCCCGCCCACACCTACGTCACCCCAACAATGGCGGGACGGCTGTACCCACGTGGCAAAGGCCTGGGTATGGCCCGCACAAGCATTACATAGCGTGGGTACGGATATGTACGGACCGTACCCCCACCCCCGTATGCATGGAGCGTACCCCCACCCAAACCGTGTAAGTCTGACCCGTACCCTCACCCGCGTACGTATGGAGCGTACCTCCCACCCCAACAGTGTAAGTACGACCTGTACCCTCACCCGCGTACGTATGGAGCGTACCCCCCACCCCAACAGTGTAAGTATGACCTGTACCCTCACCCACGTACGTATGGAGCGTACCCCACACCCCAACAGTGTAAGTACGACCCGTACCCTCACCCGCGTACGTATGGAGCGTACCTCTACCCCAACAGTGTAAGTACGACCCGTACCCTCACCCGCGTACGTATGGAGCGTACCCCCCACCCCAACAGTGTAAGTACGACCTGTACCCTCACCCACGTACGAATGGAGCGTACCCCCCACCCCAACAGTGTAAGTACGACCCGTACCCTCACCCGCGTACGTATGGAGCATACCCCCACCCCAACAGTGTATGTACGACCCGTACCCTCACCCGCGTACGCATGGAGCGTACCCCCACCCCAACAGTGTAAGTACGACCCGTACCCTCACCCGCGTACATATGGAGCGTACCCCCCACCCCAACAGTGTAAGTACAACCCGTACCCTCACCCACGTACGTATGGAGCGTACCCCCACCCCAACAGTGTATGTACGACCCGTACCCTCACCCGCGTATGCATGGAGCGTACCCCCACCCCAACAGTGTAAGTACGACCCGTACCCTCACCCACGTACGAATGGAGCGTACCCCCCACCCCAACAGTGTAAGTACGACCCGTACCCTCACCCGCGTACGTATGGAGCATACCCCCACCCCAACAGTGTATGTACGACCCGTACCCTCACCCGCGTATGCATGGAGCTTACCCCCACCCCAACAGTGTAAGTACGACCCGTACCCTCACCCGCGTACATATGGAGCGTACCCCCCACCCCAACAGTGTAAGTACGACCCTACCCTCACCCGCGTACGTATGGAGCGTACCCCCACCCCAACAGTGTATGTACGACCCGTACCCTCACCCGCGTATGCATGGAGCATACCCCCACCCCAACAGTGTAAGTATGACCTGTACCCTCACCCGCGTACGTATGGAGCGTACCCCCCACCCCAACAGTGTAAGTATGACCTGTACCCTCACCCACGAACGTATGGAGCGTACCCCACACCCCAACAGTGTAAGTACGACCCGTACCCTCACCCGCGTACGTATGGAGCGTACCCCCCACCCCAACAGTGTAAGTATGACCCGTACCCTCACCCGCGTACGTATGGAGCGTACCCCCCACCCCAACAGTGTAAGTACGACCTGTACCCTCACCCGCGTACGAATGGAGCGTACCCCCCACCCCAACAGTGTAAGTACGACCCGTACCCTCACCCGCATACGTATGGAGCATACCCCCACCCCAACAGTGTATGTACGACCCGTACCCTCACCCGCGTACACATGGAGCGTACCCCCACCCCAACAGTGTAAGTACGACCCGTACCCTCACCCGCGTACGTATGGAGCGTACCCCCCACCCCAACAGTGTAAGTACAACCCGTACCCTCACCCGCGTACGTATGGAGCATACCCCCACCCCAACAGTGTATGTACGACCCGTACCCTCACCCGCGTATGCATGGAGCGTACCCCCACCCCAACAGTGTAAGTACGACCCGAACCCTCACCCACGTACGAATGGAGCGTACCCCCCACCCCAACAGTGTAAGTACGACCCGTACCCTCACCCGCGTACGTATGGAGCATACCCCCACCCCAACAGTGTATGTACGACCCGTACCCTCACCCGCGTATGCATGGAGCTTACCCCCACCCCAACAGTGTAAGTACGACCCGTACCCTCACCCGCGTACATATGGAGCGTACCCCCCACCCCAACAGTGTAAGTACGACCCGTACCCTCACCCGCGTACGTATGGAGCGCACCCCCACCCCAACAGTGTATGTACGACCCGTACCCTCACCCGCGTATGCATGGAGCATACCCCCACCCCAACAGTGTAAGTACGACCTGTACCCTCACCCGCGTACGTATGGAGTGTACCCCCCACCCCAACAGTGTAAGTACGACCCGTACCCTCACCCGCGTACGTATGGAGCGTACCCCCCACCCCAACAGTGTAAGTACGACCTGTACCCTCACCCGCGTACGTATGGAGCGTACCCCCCACCCCAACAGTGTAAGTACGGACCGTACCCCCACCTCGTATGCATGGAGTGAACCCACACCCGTGTATGTTCTAAGCATACATGTCCTGAAATAGGAGGGGTGTGTGCAGAGTCCTCCCAGCAGTGCCCAGACACAGGAGGGGTGGGTGCCTAACACTCCCAGCAGTGCCCAGACACAGGAGGGGTGTGTGCAGAGTCCTCCCAGCAGTGCCCAGACACAGGAGGGGTGGGTGTAGAGTCCTCCCAGCAGTGCCCAGTCACAAGAGTGGTGTGTGCAGAGTCCTCCCAGCAGTGCCCAGACACAGGAGGGGTGTGTGCAGAGTCCTCCCAGCAGTGCCCAGTCACAAGAGTGGTGTGTGCAGAGTCCTCCTAGCAGTGCCCAGACACAGGAGGGGTGTGTGCAGAGTCCTCCCAGCAGTGCCCAGACACAGGAGGGGTGGGTGCCTAACACTCCCAGCAGTGCCCAGACACAGGAGGGGTTGGTGCCTAACACTCCCAGCAGTGCCCAGACACAGGAGGGGTGTGTGCAGAGTCGTCCCAGCAGTGCCCAGACACAGGAGGGGTGGGTGCCTAACACTCCCAGCAGTGTCCAGACACAGGAGGGGTGTGTGCAGAGTCCTCCCAGCAGTGCCCAGACACAGGAGGGGTGGGTGTAGCGTCCTCCCAGCAGTGCCCAGTCACAAGAGTGGTGTGTGCAGAGTCCTCCCAGCAGTGCCCAGACACATGAGGGGTGTGTGCAGAGTCCTCCCAGCAGTGCCCAGTCACAAGAGTGGTGTGTGCAGAGTCCTCCTAGCAGTGCCCAGACACAGGAGGGGTGTGTGCAGAGTCCTCCCAGCAGTGCCCAGACACAGGAGGGGTGGGTGCCTAACACTCCCAGCAGTTCCCAGACACAGGAGGGGTGTGTGCAGAGTCCTCCCAGCAGTGCCCAGACACAGGAGGGGTGGGTGCCTAACACTCCCAGCAGTGCCCAGACACAGGAGAGGTGTGTGCAGAGTCCTCCCAGCAGTTCCCAGACACAGGAGGGGTGGGTGCCTAACACTCCCAGCAGTGCCCAGACACAGGAGGGGTGTGTGCAGAGTCCTCCCAGCAGTGTCCAGACACAGGAGGGGTGGGTGTAGAGTCCTCCCAGCAGTGCCCAGTCACAAGAGTGGTGTGTGCAGAGTCCTCCCAGCAGTGCCCAGACACAGGGGGGGTGTGTGCAGAGTCCTCCCAGCAGTGCCCAGACACAGGAGGGGTGTGTGCAGAGTCCTCCCAGCAGTGCCCAGACACAGGAGGGGTGGGTGCCTAACACTCCCAGCAGTGCCCAGACACAGGAGGGGTGTGTGCAGAGTCCTCCCAGCAGTGCCCAGACACAGGAGGGGTGGGTGCCTAACACTCCCAGCAGTGCCCAGACACAGGAGGGGTGTGTGCAGAGTTCTCCCAGCAGTGCCCAGACACAGGAGGTGTGGGTGCCTAACACTCCCAGCAGTGCCCCTGCAAAGAAAAGGGTGGAGAACCCACAGATTCAATGCCCACAAATGTCAGTCAGGTGCACAAAGATCCTGCAGTACATGTACCACATGTGTGCGAGGCTGGGAGTATACACATGCATAGCGCCAAAAAGAAAACATGTACACATGAAGTCATGACAACAGTCTACATACACAAGTACAGTGACCACCAAGGATGCCACGAATGATGCAGGTGGAGACATCGCTCAGCATGCATGGCCCAAGTCGAACGAGTCCGTCACACACCCAGCCAATGTAGACACAGCTCAGCACCACATATTGGAAAGACCCTGCAGGGAAGATGTCAGGTTACACAGAGGAAGGAACACACCTTGGGACGATGTCACAATGCAGTAACTGCTTACATGAACAAAGTTATGTAGCCAACAGCTTGTGATGGCACACAGATACCAGGATCCACCCTATGACCAGCACAAGACTACAATTCCCACACACCCAACACATTATCACCACCCAAAATAATGGGGCAGGTCGACCAACAGCAGTACCAGACAGACAGTAGTGTACTAAGGAAAAATAAATTGCTTTATTCAGCATCCAAAAATCAGTTTGTCCCTTGAAAGTTCAAAATGTACAATGCCCATAGGGCAATCCAAAGTTCACATCCAGGTGGGGGACACAGTGGGACGCGTGTCCCCTAGCTTGCCTGCACAGTCAGACTCCATCGTCTTCCAGAGCGGGGAGGGCATCATGTGGGGGGGAAGGACCAGGCACCGCAGGGACATGAGGGCGAAGGGTAGGCGTCGTGGGTGCAGGGATGGAGGACTCCACCACAGGGGGTGGGGCAGGGCCAAAGGCGGAGGCCAGGATGGCACTGCACACCTTAGCAAGGTCCTCCAGCGACTCCCCTGCACCTGAAGGAACCACAGGCCCCAAGGAGGGGGGGGGGCGGAGGGATGGGTTGCAGCGCCACTGGGGGAGGGTGTGGACAGGGGGGGACTCAACCACCCTGACCGGGGACTCCCTTGACCGCTTGCGGGGTGGTGTCACAGTGGGGCTCAGGGACAGAGCGGCCATGAAGGAGTCTTTGCCGGATATGTGGCCAGGAGAGCTGAGGGGAGGAGATTTGGAGGGAGTGGATTTGGTGGAATGCGGACTCCCACTCTGGCTGCGTGACTTACGTTTGCCCCCTACCCAGTGGGTGTGCCTACTTCACCCTGTGTGTGCGTGCCAGGAGGTGTGCGCATGACCTTCCCTGCTGGTGTGGTGCCTGTGTCTGATGTGGTGGGTGCATGCTGACGTCTGGGTGTACGTGGGACAGGCATGGGAGTGGGAAGTGTGGATGGGTCAGGGGTAGGGGGTTGGACGTAGCGCTGCAGGAGACCCACTGCTGCAGTCAGTGTCGAGTCAATGGACCTCAGCAAGTTACGTTGGTCAGCCTGCGATAAAAAAATGCCCTCCAAGTATGCCTCCATGTTGTTCAGCACTTGGCTGTGGCCATGGAGGACATTAAGCATCGCAGCCTGACCAACCTGCAACTGCCGCTGGATGTCCACAGACTCAGCATTGGCGGCAGCAGTGGAGACAGGGGCAGGGGGTGCGGTGCCTGGCAGGAAGGAGACATGCCAGGCATGACGTGACCGGGCACGCTGGGAAGGGACACGAGCAAGTGGGAGGCGGCTGATGGCAATGGAGGGGGCGGGGTGAGATGTTGTGCCGCTGTCAGCTGCTGGTGCAGCCTCCGCCCACTCAGAGAGAGCATCCTCGGACCCGTCAGCTTCATATTCTGTCGTGCCAGTGGACAGGTCCTCGGCCTCACTCTCCTCCGCCTCAGTTCCACTCAATGTGCCAGCCACGATGTCAACGCTGGCACTGGTGCTCGGTCCCTCCGCTCCGTCTGTGCTCATGTCTCCCTCCGTGTCCCCCGACGATGCTGTGGGCAAGGTGAAGAGACAGCAATTAATCATACACCTGTATACATATGTCACATGAGTCCAATCTACATAGGTTACAGTGCATAGCCTGAAAAGAAAGATCAGTAACATCTACAAAACAAGGTACAGATGTAGGGCATGCAACACACAGTTGGTTCTTTTGACCCAGGAGTATCTGGCGAGCAGGTAATCAATAATCTTGGTTCAAGAACCCTCTTCAGCGTAGGGGGGGGGGTGTTGGGGGTGTGCCTGGCCTTATACTTTACTATATGGCCACCTACATCTATAGCTCTGTGATTTTGCAGCTTGGAATATATATCAGCACCTCTCCTCTCACCTTTGACATGTTTTATCTCAAGAATTGGACTTCTAAATGTGACATGCTGCTGGCAGAAGTATTTGTATGGCCTTACTGAGAGAGCGCTCTTCAGATCTCACTTTTACTTCTTTCCTCATGGCTGGTTGAGGCACCATTTTCCAAAGTGACTGTCAGGTAAATGCTTAGATAAACGTACACGGCACGCTGTCTAATAGTAGCAGGCTTCCTATTTTTAACAAAAGTACAGGCATTCTTGTGCTAATAATAATGAACGGTTTAATCCACCTTGACAGCATCTGTTTACTTAAGGAAACCTTTTCCTCTGCATTTTGAGCTGCCTAGTCACTGAAAGCTCTGGTCATGGGACATCAGCTTTGAAAAGAAAGATGGCATTTAACTCTGAGCAAATGGTCCAACTAATGAAGCCACTTTTATATAATGTGCTGATTCCTAAGTAAGAGTTTTATTAGTTTACACTCTTTTAAGTATTTCATTTTAAGCGACCACTTATGTTGTAACACCATCAGACTGTTCTTCATTAACTATAAGTATAACAGCAACTTGGTTTGCTTAAATTTGAAACGTTCATTTTCACTGCTTGTTTAATTCAGTTTAATATAGAATATAATGAGCCTTGACAGTTATATATCAAAAGCACTCCCTTTTGTGTTGCTCGAAAAAAAAATTATACTTGTATATTTCTTATTGTGAGGAGCAGGGTGGGTGCCCAGCGTCACCGCAGGATTTGGGAGGGCCGCCTCATCCCCGCATGAGCCGGGTGGATGCCCTGCAGCACCGCAGGAGCCAGGCGGGCTACCGACGCCCCGCAGGAGCCCTGCTGACAGGGCCTTGGCGCCAGGAGCCCCGCAGGCCGGCTGCGCCTTCCTCTGGAGCGGGACTCCACTTTAACGGAACAAACAGCGTACCAGCCTCCCAGCGTACCAGCCTCCCAGCCTCCCAGCCCACCTCTCGCCGCACCCGCTCCGCGGGTGCCGCTTCGTCGGTGGGTGTCGGTAGAGGCACCATCCAGAGGACCAGAGGCGAGGAATCCAGCACAAAGGCAGCAAGGCGGTAAGGGGCGCGAGGGACCAGCGGGGCTGCGAGCGTGCGGGGACTTCATTTCCCAGAAGTCCCTGCAAGACCACGGAAGAGCTTCCGGTCCGCTCTCCCTGCTGGGCCCGCCTCCCGCCCTTTACGCCTCCTACATAACAACATCCCTCTCCCGCAGCGCGGGACGCAGCTTGGGCGAAGACAGGGCAAAGACAGGGCAAAGACAGGGCCGTTAGAGGACGGCCACGGCCCTGTCACCCTGAGCCCTACGACGATCCCCCTAGCCCCTCTTGAAGCCAAACGCACATTTTTGGGACTTAAGATGCGTCCCAAAACAAGAAGCGCTACTAAGAAAGTGGCTCTGGTCACACAAGTAACCGGCCCAATAGATCTCTTTATATCCAGGGTCAATGATACCATTGACAAAAGCATCATCTTACTGGAGAAAAGAGTCTCCTTGGACCTCATGCAGGCAAAACGATCATCGCTCGGTTCACTTGCAACTGCAAATTCTCCCGTTCACCCGGTAGCCAACAATTGCTCATTGCCACTACCAACAAATACCGCTCCAACGCTGACTGTTCCAAATTCTGTCGATTTGTCCGTAACCCAATCGGACTCTGATTTATCATACGTCGATCTCGATGCAACCCCAGACCTAGAAGCCTGCCAATCATCGGTCGAGAAATTAGACCAGAGTGACGCTAACAATCCTGTACCACCTGACCCAGAAACGATCCGAGATACAACAAAAATAAGGGAAATCGTCTCCACCAATCTCATGGCAATGCCAACCAGCAAGGAAAAACCAAAGACAAAAGGAAAGAACCATAATTTGACTACACCAACCCCTAATACCTCGGCAGGTATACCCTGCTGGGTGGAAAATATGGTTATGGACTTAAAATCCGACCTTGAGGCAAAAATTACAGCGCAGATTAAACCACTCATTTCAAAATTGGACAGACTCACGTCATTAATCAACACCAAATGTAGTTGTAAATCAAGCAGGAATGGTTTCGCCCCAACGCAGGGCACACAGGAAATACCCCAAAAAAAACCATCCAACACTAAACAAGTAACCAGCACAATAAACAAGACTAATTTATCACTAACCAAAAAAGCGGCAGTACCTAATCCACTGGACAAAAAAGCGACCAATCTGGATGTCCCCAAAAACACCCCGGGCGCGGTAGATCTTTCGACCACTACCCAAACAGGCCCAGAAGCTCAAGCAAAATCAAAAACAAATAACAGGCAAACGAAAGGAAATCTCACCATCACAGCAGAGACCCCCTCCCAAGAAAATCCACCAGATCTGAAGACCAAGCAACCTCGGCCCAAAATAATCAACTTACCCCCGGAAGCTTCTCCCTTCGTGGTGGTGTTAACAGCAGTTCCCCCACTGAAGGAGGGCGTAAAAGAAACCTTCGCAGAGCTGAGGAATAAATGTGCCCAATGGCTCCACATCCACAGACCACTACCCGCCCACATCAGGGGCGACATCTTCTCTGCACGTAGAGGAGATTGGGTTGGTAGAAGCACGAAGACAATCACGGGGGATGTCATCAGTATCAAATTCAGGGAGATAGGGGCAGCAAACTACATTTGTAACTCGTCCAATAGAGGACCTGCCACACAAATAAACCCCTTTCCTCTCTCTTACTTCCTACCTCCATCCACAAGGCAAAATTTCTCCTCGTTCGCACACCCAATAAACCCCAACTTTATAAACCCCTCTGACCACAATATCTACCACCCCCAACACCACTCAGAGAGGTTTAGACCCCTGCATAACTTACAGTATCCAGCCTTTCAGTGGCATCCACCTGCTGCATTTCCCCAAACCACTCCTTTTGTTACCCCACCCCCGGTAAACCCACCTCCATGGTCACATCATAATACCCAACAATGGTGGCAACCTCAGCAATCTACGCACTATAACAACCACTTATGGCAACAGCCGCGGCAAGGATGGCTTCCCCCATTCAAATCACTAGGTCCAAATCGCCAAGATAGAGACATGAATGAATGGAGTGGACAGGACCATCGGTTAAAGAACAACGACCCTACCCGCTGGGACAGTTGGAACGGCCTCCACTTAACAAACAGATATAGTCCCCTGGACGGCGTCGATTGACCACCACAATCACAGGCATATTCCCAAAACCATACAGACCGCACGGAAACCATTGATCTCCCATCAGTCTCTCCAGACCGAGAGATTCCACCTGCCCCCGTGAAACTAAAAAGAACACAAAGCTCAGATGACAGCTCAGCAAACCTGAGCCTGATTTCATGGAACATTGCTGGTTTAAGGACAAAAATAGAGGATGGGACAATCCTGCATCATACGCTCAATCACCAAGCACTATGTATACAGGAGACATGGTCACTACAAGAATATCACCTGCAGGGGTTCAAGACGTACTCATCCCTCGCGCAGTCGGGACACCTAGGTAGACCAAAGGGAGGTCTGTGTATTTACCTAGCTAACACTATTCAAAATGTTAGAATAAAGGTTATTGAATTGACACCAAACCTGCAGATCCTAGGTCTTTATTTTCAGAAAAGAGAGACGATGATCATTATTAACTTTTATAATAATCTGGGGGAACTGGACTTAGAGAGAGTTTTGGCCAATCTCCACGGAACATTAACCACCCTTATAATGCAGCAAGGAGTAGGAGGCCCGGCATCAATAGTATGGGCAGGCGACTTTAATCTTCACGCCTGTACCCAACCAAGAAGTAAATGCCCAGGCATGGTAACAGAAGATGGCCTCTTACTCACACATTTTTCGCACACCAAAATGGGAAGGCAAATGAATGATCTCCTATCCGATCTGGATCTCCAGATAGTAAACACCTCGGAACATGGGGAAAACTCACTTGCACCTACCTACATAGGACGAGGTCATCAAACCACGGTAGACTTTATAATCATATCAGCCTCTCTGCAAACAAGAGTAAAGAACTTCGAAGTGCTACCGAATTCGCAGAGTGACCACGCAATACTAACTCTGAAAGTCTTATTAATTCATCAAAAATGCTCCCCAGCAATAATAGCAAATGCCCTGACCCAGGAAAACATCAACGTGGACAAACTAAATGGGTATACTATAAAGTGGGTGAGGATCAACCCTGAAGAACTCACTAAAGAATTAATAAGGTCAGTTCACCCACAAATTGAAACCTGTTTGGACCCAGATACTAACGACATGGAGCTTTTAACTAACTTCGCCAAAATCATGGATAAAATAAAATTGTTACTTACAAGAAAACAAAAAACTGACTCATCGCGGACCACAGGATGGTTCAATCAAGAGTGCACCAAGGCACATACAAGACTAAAATTAGCCTTAAATAAAAATGATAGGGACTTCAGTGCAATATCCATTCTCAGGAGCGAATACCTAAAAATAAGGAAAAAGAGGAAAGAGGAACTGAAGCAAGCGCTGTGGCACGAACTCCATACTAGTGCTCAAGAAAAAAATTCAACAGCCTTCTGGAGAATCATCAGAACCCCTTTCCTGGCGGCCGAATCGGGCCCAATAATCGAAGTCGCCAAAGATGCTGCAACCTGGGTATCTCACTTCACTAGCATCTTCCAAAAACCAACTTACGACCTAGAGCTAGAAGTAGGAGAAAAAATACTCCCACCATACCCAATAGATATTAAATTCGAAATTTCTGAAATTCTCGCGGCATTGAACTCCACCAAAAAAGGCAAGGCTCCAGGGCCGGACGGCGTCCCAGCAGACTTTTTTAAATACCAGATAGACCTCTGGGCACCAATTTTAACAAGGGTTTGTAGCGCCACGGCAAAAGTAGGAATTTTAGAGTCCTGGACCAAATCTATAATGGTCCCGATTTTTAAAAAAGGTAATCGTATGGACCCCGCCTGCTATCGCCCAATCTCCCTGTTGGACTCACTGGGGAAAATAGCAGGAAGAGTGATACTAGAAAGATTACAGGACTGGGCGGAAGAAAAAGGTATCCTATCCGATCTCCAATTCGGATTCAGAAAAGGATTAGGCACGGTCGAGCAAGCCTTAAATCTATCAATAATTGTCGGAAAATATGTGCACGCAAAGAAGGCAAAACTTTATATGACTTACGTAGATCTGTCCGCGGCCTTTGACTGCGTCTCCCACACAAAATTGTGGTCCCTTCTAGCTCAGATCGGGGTAGACCAACCACTTTTGAACTTTTTAAGGGAACTCTACTCCAATCCATCCGCAAGAGTTCGCTTCGGGACAAAGGGAGAACTGACGGAGACTTTCACAGTAGAGCGGGGGGTCAGACAGGGATGCGTCCTGGCACCCTTTCTTTTCTCCCTCTACACCAACAACTTGGAGGTTGAGTTACTAAAGGGTGCCTGTGACCTCCCAAGGGCCAAACATCGCCCGATCCCCGCCCTGCTGTATGCGGATGACGCCGTCCTCCTTGCACAAACTCCCCGTGAACTCCAAAGGTCCCTAAACAGATATTCCCGGTATATGAAAACTCTTGACCTCCACATAAATGTGAAAAAAACTTTCGTAATGAAGGCTGGGGTCGGGAAAAAACAGCAAACATCCATCTACCTCGACAGCCAAAAAATTGCCTCAACAAACGATTATTGTTATCTGGGGGTCACGATAGACAATAAACTTTCCTGGAAACCAGCAATAGAAGCTAGAAAGCATTGTTTTAAAAGAGCTCTAGCAGCTTTGATGTCGTTTTCCCAAAAATTAGGAAAACGTCCACCCAGAGAACTGCTAACCATATATAGAGCCAAGTGCCAATCTACAGCCCTATATGGAGCAGGACTATGGGGATACACGGATGTTACTTCTCTGCAAACTGCAGAAAATAAGTTCTTCAGATTTATCCTGTCTGCCCCCAAAACATCTTCCGTTTACGCCTGCCACTTAGAATTAGGGGCATCATATATTGAAGATCTTGCCAAAATCCAACCTCTTCTACTCTGGCGACGAATTTGGGTGGCAGACACAAACGACGTCACAAAAACAATACTGGCGGATGCAATGTCTCTGCACTATGCTTTTAAAATCAAATGGCTGGCCTATATCCGGACCTTTCTTGGCGATCTTGGACTGGAAAAATATTATTGTAATCCCGAAAAACTCGGGGAAATCACAAACGACAATTTAAAGAAGCGAGCGTTGGACCATCTGACAAATATGAGACTTCAGGCAGAAGCTGGAAAACAGTCGGTGCAGCATGCTATGCTGGTCCAAGCTACTCTTTCAATGCAGCCGTATTTAAAACTTGACATTGGCACCTTTGAACGTTTTCTCCTGATAAGATTTAGATTGAACATATTTCATAAACTGGTGGCCTTTCCAACGCCAAATGTGTGGGATTCAAATCCACCCCCATGCCCATGTGATGGGACATCAAGTCAATCTTCTATTCACACAGTCCTATTTTGTAAATTTTATCAGGAACACCGTAAACTCTGGCTACTGACCCTTTTAAAATCCTGGGGTCTCAGACAATGCAGAGCAGCCATGTTAAGTTTGCAGCTTTTGGACACCGAAGCCACATGTTATCATGTCCTTAATTTTCTGAAATGTATTTATAGACATCGGAAAAACCTTTAAACAGTACTGTAATTTATTTTCTGCTTTTTTAACTTTTAAAACTAGATCTCCTTGAAAGACTTTTCAAATTGTAATTGTAATGCTTTTATGGATCGTAAACAATCCGAATAAAGTTTATATTCATTCATTCATTCATTGTGAGTGTTGTAAAACATTAATAGATTTCAGGTTAGTGCTACTGCAAGTGCTACAAAGTAATGTTGGTAACAGTGAACTACTTAATCTCCCTTTAAAGCATTAAGTTACATACTGGAATGCTTTTTCTCAGCAATGCCTTTTCAAAGGAAATGTTTGTTTACACGCTTTACATATGAGAAGGAAACTAAAATTTAACACCAAGCAAATATGTACAATCGGAGTGAAGTATATTGCACATGATACGCTGGTTTTGCAAAGAAGAATTTATCTGATACAGCTTCATTCAGTGGGGGCGTGACTAGCCTCCAAAGAAGAGAGCCATTTGGTTTTAGTTCTGCTGTACTACAAAGCATAGAGGAAGGCTGCACTTGACTTTTCTATTTCATTGATTCACTCCGTAATGAGGCTGTAGTAAATAGTAAATGGAATACCTTAATATCAAACATTTTATTCTGGCTCTTTTTGCAATCAGAAGGTGGTTCTATGATGAGCTTGCTGAATAGGTTCTTGTAAAATGTATTTGTAATGATACTTCAATGTTGTCATTTCAGCTGCCATCTCGTCATCTTGAGTAACTGCCAAAGATCCTAAATGCATCAATGTTACAGACCGTGATTCATATTTTAATGCATATGCCAAGACACCTTTTATGATCTATTTGACATTTGCATTACAGTCTGTAACTATAGGTGTTATCTGATATTTGTTCAGTATTTAAATACCCTGATGTCTATTCTATTTGGTAATCTCATTCAAGATAAACATGGTGGTGTTATAATCTTTCCATGAGCATCTTAAATGGAAATTGACCAGGCATTTTTCTACTGACTTATGGGTCTCAGGGTGGTCTTATGTGAGACAAATGTCTTATCACATAATTTTTTTCACCTGAGGTGAGGTGGTCTTTGCTCGTGATAATGTTATCACTTTAAGGCTGGCGTGTGGCATTAGGTCCTCTTTTTATATTGAATGCTACATATTTGGGCTGATTAAAATCTTTTCAGTCATCAATAAAGAAATGAGTGGAGCTAATATTTTCAATGAGAATACCATGACTAGTAAAGGCAGTTCATCTTTCAGTGGGGCTAAATAGAAAAGGCAAAAAACATGATCATCCATCTACAATTGAGTCATCCACAAATCCAGGATAAGATCTGAATGAAGTGTTGATCTTCAACCTTTCATGGATGATACAGATAATAAATTACAACAGATTGAAGTCAGGTGGGTAGAAATGTAAAATAGAATCTGTTTGGTTGAATAGAGAATTGGTGGTGTGCTGGACTTATCCTCTAGGCTAGCCAAATTGAAATTAGAGGTTTCGTAGCTCAAAAAACAAAGTAGATGCCCTTGAAAAATAGAAACAGACATAATAATATCAATCTTTATGGTCTATCAGAGGGCACAGAAGGAGTCAACGCCATTGATTTTTAAAGAAACTCGTTCATGCTCTTGTCAGTCTAAAAGACCTTGCTGATATGAATATTCGGAGAGCTCCTAGTATATGAAAAAATCTTAATCTACCAACAAAAGCAATAAGCTTAAGGAAGTCATTATATTATTCCTTGAACATTATGATCCTCTTTGAGTAATTAAGGCTGTAAAAGAGCAATATAACTTAATCTGGTCTAGGCATAAGTTATCTATTTCACAAAAGTTATCAAATGCCACAGCATCTAGAGAGAAAGAATTGTTAGCATTGAGGGCCACAGTGAAATAGATTGATATTCACTGCAGTCTTGTTCATCCTTGCCTTTTCAAAATAACTCACAATAGCAGGTCTATGGCCTTTGAGGATCTAGCTAAACCTAAAGGTATTAACACTTGTAATATGGAAAATATGGATCTCCCACATGCATCTATGTAATTTTCTTCTTAATTCTCTAATGTTTCCTTTCTATTCACTGATATCTGCTCACTTACTATCCTCATGTCATCACCATATCCAAAATATTTATTGTTTATGTACTTGCTTAATTTGGGATTGTGCTCCATGAATTATTTTACATTTCTAATTCCTGACAATCTGGTGCCGATCACGATCCTGTAAAAACCGGGTACGAACCGTAGGACGGAGCATATTCTCCGTCCGACGCGTACCCGGTCGTAAAAATATACAAACATGGAAGTACGATTCGCACGGAAATACCATTTCCGTACGAATCGTACAAAACCCCGACCGACGAAAATAAACATACAAATGTGATCCGGGAAAGCGCCGACGTGACGTCGGGACGCACGCAGCCTGCCATTCACGAATCAGGAATTACGATTCGCTCCGACGTCATCCCGCACGGACAATATTTTCCAGCAGCCAAAAACTGCCGGGAAATCAGGACGACGCGAACAAGGAGTACCTGCACGCGACGGACAGACATGGACCCGAACCTACGTGTCATCCCGGCCCTCATAGCAGTCGACCTCCTCTACAGGTTACGACGCAGACGCCGCAGAAGGTCAGAACAACAAAGGGAGGGGGGAAAGAGGGGGGGGCAGGACCAGGGGCAGGCCACAAAACCCCCACCAAAGTCACACAGCACACATGCCCTGGACATACCTGACCCCCAGGCCCTGGTCACTACGAGGGGGTTGGGGCGTGTCCAGCAAAGCCAGCGTCCGCCACAACGGAAGTGCTTGACGACGAGAACCGGAAACACAACAATACAGGTACGTCCCGTACCCACGCCTTAAGAGCGTGGGTACGAGTCATCCCCGCCCACACCTACGTCACCCCAACAATGGCGGGACGGCTGTACCCACATGGCAAAGGCCTGGGTATGGCCCGCACAAGCATTACATAGCGTGGGTACGGATATGTACGGACCGTACCCCCACCCCCGTATGCATGGAGCGTACCCCCACCCCAACCGTGTAAGTCCGACCCGTACCCTCACCCGCGTACGTATGGAGCGTACCTCCCACCCCAACAGTGTAAGTACGACCTGTACCCTCACCCGCGTACGTATGGAGCGTACCCCCCACCCCAACAGTGTAAGTATGACCTGTACCCTCACCCACGTACGTATGGAGCGTACCCCACACCCCAACAGTGTAAGTACGACCCGTACCCTCACCCGCGTACGTATGGAGCGTACCTCTACCCCAACAGTGTAAGTACGACCCGTACCCTCACCCGCGTACGTATGGAGCATACCCCCCACCCCAACAGTGTAAGTACGACCTGTACCCTCACCCACGTACGAATGGAGCGTACCCCCCACCCCAACAGTGTAAGTACGACCCGTACCCTCACCCGCGTACGTATGGAGCATACCCCCACCCCAACAGTGTATGTACGACCCGTACCCTCACCCGCGTACGCATGGAGCGTACCCCCACCCCAACAGTGTAAGTACGACCCGTACCCTCACCCGCGTACGTATGGAGCGTACCCCCCACCCCAACAGTGTAAGTACAACCCGTACCCTCACCCACGTACGTATGGAGCGTACCCCCACCCCAACAGTGTATGTACGACCCGTACCCTCACCCGCGTATGCATGGAGCGTACCCCCACCCCAACAGTGTAAGTACGACCCGTACCCTCACCCACGTACGAATGGAGCGTACCCCCCACCCCAACAGTGTAAGTACGACCCGTACCCTCACCCGCGTACGTATGGAGCATACCCCCACCCCAACAGTGTATGTACGACCCGTACCCTCACCCGCGTATGCATGGAGCTTACCCCCACCCCAACAGTGTAAGTACGACCCGTACCCTCACCCGCTTACATATGGAGCGTACCCCCCACCCCAACAGTGTAAGTACGACCCTACCCTCACCCGCGTACGTATGGAGCGTACCCCCACCCCAACAGTGTATGTACGACCCGTACCCTCAGCAGCGTATGCATGGAGCATACCCCCACCCCAACAGTGTAAGTACGACCTGTACCCTCACCCGCGTACGTATGGAGCGTACCCCCCACCCCAACAGTGTAAGTATGACCTGTACCCTCACCCACGTACGTATGGAGCGTACCCCACACCCCAACAGTGTAAGTACGACCCGTACCCTCACCCGCGTACGTATGGAGCGTACCCCCCACCCCAACAGTGTAAGTATGACCCGTACCCTCACCCGCGTACGTATGGAGCGTACCCCCCACCCCAACAGTGTAAGTACGACCTGTACCCTCACCCGCGTACGAATGGAGCGTACCCCCCACCCCAACAGTGTAAGTACGACCCGTACCCTCACCCGCATACGTATGGAGCATACCCCCACCCCAACAGTGTATGTACGACCCGTACCCTCACCCGCGTACGCATGGAGCGTACCCCCACCCCAACAGTGTAAGTACGACCCGTACCCTCACCCGCGTACGTATGGAGCGTACCCCCCACCCCAACAGTGTAAGTACAACCCGTACCCTCACCCGCGTACGTATGGAGCATACCCCCACCCCAACAGTGTATGTACGACCCGTACCCTCACCCGCGTATGCATGGAGCGTACCCCCACCCCAACAGTGTAAGTACGACCCGAACCCTCACCCACGTATGAATGGAGCGTACCCCCCACCCCAACAGTGTAAGTACGACCCGTACCCTCACCCGCGTACGTATGGAGCATACCCCCACCCCAACAGTGTATGTACGACCCGTACCCTCACCCGCGTATGCATGGAGCTTACCCCCACCCCAACAGTGTAAGTACGACCCGTACCCTCACCCGCGTACATATGGAGCGTACCCCCCACCCCAACAGTGTAAGTACGACCCGTACCCTCACCCGCGTACGTATGGAGCGTACCCCCACCCCAACAGTGTATGTACGACCCGTACCCTCACCCGCGTATGCATGGAGCATACCCCCACCCCAACAGTGTAAGTACGACCTGTACCCTCACCCGCGTACGTATGGAGTGTACCCCCCACCCCAACAGTGTAAGTACGACCCGTACCCTCACCCACGTACGTATGGAGCGTACCCCCCACCCCAACAGTGTAAGTACGACCTGTACCCTCACCCGCGTACGTATGGAGCGTACCCCCCACCCCAACAGTGTAAGTACGGACCGTACCCCCACCTCGTATGCATGGAGTGAACCCACACCCGTGTATGTTCTAAGCGTACATGTCCTGAAATAGGAGGGGTGTGTGCAGAGTCCTCCCAGCAGTGCCCAGACACAGGAGGGGTGGGTGCCTAACACTCCCAGCAGTGCCCAGACACAGGAGGGGTGTGTGCAGAGTCCTCCCAGCAGTGCCCAGACACAGGAGGGGTGGGTGTAGAGTCCTCCCAGCAGTGCCCAGTCACAAGAGTGGTGTGTGCAGAGTCCTCCCAGCAGTGCCCAGACACAGGAGGGGTGTGTGCAGAGTCCTCCCAGCAGTGCCCAGTCACAAGAGTGGTGTGTGCAGAGTCCTCCTAGCAGTGCCCAGACACAGGAGGGGTGTGTGCAGAGTCCTCCCAGCAGTGCCCAGACACAGGAGGGGTGGGTGCCTAACACTCCCAGCAGTGCCCAGACACAGGAGGGGTTGGTGCCTAACACTCCCAGCAGTGCCCAGACACAGGAGGGGTGTGTGCAGAGTCCTCCCAGCAGTGCCCAGACACAGGAGGGGTGGGTGCCTAACACTCCCAGCAGTGTCCAGACACAGGAGGGGTGTGTGCAGAGTCCTCCCAGCAGTGCCCAGACACAGGAGGGGTGGGTGTAGCGTCCTCCCAGCAGTGCCCAGTCACAAGAGTGGTGTGTGCAGAGTCCTCCCAGCAGTGCCCAGACACAGGAGGGGTGTGTGCAGAGTCCTCCCAGCAGTGCCCAGTCACAAGAGTGGTGTGTGCAGAGTCCTCCTAGCAGTGCCCAGACACAGGAGGGGTGTGTGCAGAGTCCTCCCAGCAGTGCCCAGACACAGGAGGGGTGGGTGCCTAACACTCCCAGCAGTTCCCAGACACAGGAGGGGTGTGTGCAGAGTCCTCCCAGCAGTGCCCAGACACAGGAGGGGTGGGTGCCTAACACTCCCAGCAGTGCCCAGACACAGGAGAGGTGTGTGCAGAGTCCTCCCAGCAGTTCCCAGACACAGGAGGGGTGGGTGCCTAACACTCCCAGCAGTGCCCAGACACAGGAGGGGTGTGTGCAGAGTCCTCCCAGCAGTGTCCAGACACAGGAGGGGTGGGTGTAGAGTCCTCCCAGCAGTGCCCAGTCACAAGAGTGGTGTGTGCAGAGTCCTCCCAGCAGTGCCCAGACACAGGGGGGGTGTGTGCAGAGTCCTCCCAGCAGTGCCCAGACACAGGAGGGGTGTGTGCAGAGTCCTCCCAGCAGTGCCCAGACACAGGAGGGGTGGGTGCCTAACACTCCCAGCAGTGCCCAGACACAGGAGGGGTGTGTGCAGAGTCCTCCCAGCAGTGCCCAGACACAGGAGGGGTGGGTGCCTAACACTCCCAGCAGTGCCCAGACACAGGAGGGGTGTGTGCAGAGTTCTCCCAGCAGTGCCCAGACACAGGAGGTGTGGGTGCCTAACACTCCCAGCAGTGCCCCTGCAAAGAAAAGGGTGGAGAACCCACAGATTCAATGCCCACAAATGTCAGTCAGGTGCACAAAGATCCTGCAGTACATGTACCACATGTGTGCGAGGCTGGGAGTATACACATGCATAGCGCCAAAAAGAAAACATGTACACATGAAGTCATGACAACAGTCTACATACACAAGTACAGTGACCACCAAGGATGCCACGAATGATGCAGGTGGAGACATCGCTCAGCATGCATGGCCCAAGTCGAACGAGTCCGTCACACACCCAGCCAATGTAGACACAGCTCAGCACCACATATTGGAAAGACCCTGCAGGGAAGATGTCAGGTTACACAGAGGAAGGAACACACCTTGGGACGATGTCACAATGCAGTAACTGCTTACATGAACAAAATTATGTAGCCAACAGCTTGTGATGGCACACAGATACCAGGATCCACCCTATGACCAGCACAAGACTACAATTCCCACACACCCAACACATTATCACCACCCAAAATAATGGGGCAGGTCGACCAACAGCAGTACCAGACAGACAGTAGTGTACTAAGGAAAAATAAATTGCTTTATTCAGCATCCAAAAATCAGTTTGTCCCTTGAAAGTTTAAAATGTACAATGCCCATAGGGCAATCCAAAGTTCACATCCAGGTGGGGGACACAGTGGGACGCGTGTCCCCTAGCTTGCCTGCACAGTCAGACTCCATCGTCTTCCAGAGCGGGGAGGGCATCATGTGGGGGGGAAGGACCAGGCACCGCAGGGACATGAGGGCGAAGGGTAGGCGTCGTGGGTGCAGGGATGGAGGACTCCACCACAGGGGGTGGGGCAGGGCCAAAGGCGGAGGCCAGGATGGCACTGCACACCTTAGCAAGGTCCTCCAGCGACTCCCCTGCACCCGAAGGAACCACAGGCCCCAAGGAGGGGGGGGCGGAGGGATGGGTTGCAGCGCCACTGGGGGAGGGTGTGGACAGGGGGGGACTCAACCACCCTGACCGGGGACTCCCTTGACCGCTTGCGGGGTGGTGTCACAGTGGGGCTCAGGGACAGAGCGGCCATGAAGGAGTCTTTGCCGGATATGTGGCCAGGAGAGCTGAGGGGAGGAGATTTGGAGGGAGTGGATTTGGTGGAATGCGGACTCCCACTCTGGCTGCGTGACTTACGTTTGCCCCCTACCCAGTGGGTGTGCCTACTTCACCCTGTGTGTGCGTGCCAGGAGGTGTGCGCATGACCTTCCCTGCTGGTGTGGTGCCTGTGTCTGATGTGGTGGGTGCATGCTGACGTCTGGGTGTACGTGGGACAGGCATGGGAGTGGGAAGTGTGGATGGGTCAGGGGTAGGGGGTTGGACGTAGCGCTGCAGGAGACCCACTGCTGCAGTCAGTGTCGAGTCAATGGACCTCAGCAAGTTACGTTGGTCAGCCTGCGATGAAAAAATGCCCTCCAAGTATGCCTCCATGTTGTTCAGCACTTGGCTGTGGCCATGGAGGACATTAAGCATCGCAGCCTGACCAACCTGCAACTGCCGCTGGATGTCCACAGACTCAGCATTGGCGGCAGCAGTGGAGACAGGGGCAGGGGGTGCGGTGCCTGGCAGGAAGGAGACATGCCAGGCATGACGTGACCGGGCACGCTGGGAAGGGACACGAGCAAGTGGGAGGCGGCTGATGGCAATGGAGGGGGCGGGGTGAGATGTTGTGCCGCTGTCAGCTGCTGGTGCAGCCTCCGCCCACTCAGAGAGAGCATCCTCGGACCCGTCAGCTTCATATTCTGTCGTGCCAGTGGACAGGTCCTCGGCCTCACTCTCCTCCGCCTCAGTTCCACTCAATGTGCCAGCCACGATGTCAACGCTGGCACTGGTGCTCGGTCCCTCCGCTCCGTCTGTGCTCATGTCTCCCTCCGTGTCCCCCGACGATGCTGTGGGCAAGGTGAAGAGACAGCAATTAATCATACACCTGTATACATATGTCACATGAGTCCAATCTACATAGGTTACAGTGCATAGCCTGAAAAGAAAGATCAGTAACATCTACAAAACAAGGTACAGATGTAGGGCATGCAACACACAGTTGGTTCTTTTGACCCAGGAGTATCTGGCGAGCAGGTAATCAATAATCTTGGTTCAAGAACCCTCTTCAGCGTGGGGGGGGGTGTTGGGGGTGTGCCTGGCCTTATACTTTACTATATGGCCACCTACATCTATAGCTCTGTGATTTTGCAGCTTGGAATATATATCAGCACCTCTCCTCTCACCTTTGACATGTTTTATCTCAAGAATTGGACTTCTAAATGTGACATGCTGCTGGCAGAAGTATTTGTATGGCCTTACTGAGAGAGCGCTCTTCAGATCTCACTTTTACTTCTTTCCTCATGGCTGGTTGAGGCACCATTTTCCAAAGTGACTGTCAGGTAAATGCTTAGATAAACGTACACGGCACGCTGTCTAATAGTAGCAGGCTTCCTATTTTTAACAAAAGTACAGGCATTCTTGTGCTAATAATAATGAACGGTTTAATCCACCTTGACAGCATCTGTTTACTTAAGGAAACCTTTTCCTCTGCATTTTGAGCTGCCTAGTCACTGAAAGCTCTGGTCATGGGACATCAGCTTTGAAAAGAAAGATGGCATTTAACTCTGAGCAAATGGTCCAACTAATGAAGCCACTTTTATATAATGTGCTGATTCCTAAGTAAGAGTTTTATTAGTTTACACTCTTTTAAGTATTTCATTTTAAGTGACCACTTATGTTGTAACACCATCAGACTGTTCTTCATTAACTATAAGTATAACAGCAACTTGGTTTGCTTAATATTGAAACGTTCATTTTCACTGCTTGTTTAATTCAGTTTAATATAGAATATAATGAGCCTTGACAGTTATATATCAAAAGCACTCCCTTTTGTGTTGCTCGAAAAAAAAATTATACTTGTATATTTCTTATTGTGAGTGTTGTAAAACATTAATAGATTTCAGGTTAGTGCTACTGCAAGTGCTACAAAGTAATGTTGGTAACAGTGAACTACTTAATCTCCCTTTAAAGCATTAAGTTACATACTGGAATGCTTTTTCTCAGCAGTTGCAATGCCTTTTCAAAGGAAATGTTTGTTTACACGCTTTACATATGAGAAGGAAACTAAAATTTAACACCAAGCAAATATGTACATTCGGAGTGAAGTATATTGCACATGATACGCTGGTTTTGCAAAGAAGAATTTATCTGATACAGCTTCATTCAGTGGGGGTGTGACTAGCCTCCAAAGAAGAGAGCCATTTGGTTTTAGTTCTGCTGTACTACAAAGCATAGAGGAAGGCTGCACTTGACTTTTCTATTTCATTGATTCACTCCGTAATGAGGCTGTAGTAAATGGAATACCTTAATATCAAACATTTTATTCTGGCTCTTTTTGCAACCAGAAGGTGGTTCTATGATGAGCTTGCTGAATAGGTTCTTGTAAAATGTATTTGTAATGATACTTCAATGTTGTCATTTCAGCTGCCATCTCGTCATCTTGAGTAACTGCCAAACATCCTAAATGCATCAATGTTACAGACCGTGATTCATATTTTAATGCATATGCCAAGACACCTTTTATGATCTATTTGACATTTGCATTACAGTCTGTAACTATAGGTGTTATCTGATATTTGTTCAGTATTTAAATACCCTGATGTCTATTCTATTTGGTAATCTCATTCAAGATAAACATGGTGGTGTTATAATCTTTCCATGAGCATCTTAAATGGAAATTGACCAGGCATTTTTCTACTGACTTATGGGTCTCAGGCTGGTCTTATGTGAGACAAATGTCTTATCACATAATTTTTTTCTCCTGAGGTGAGGTGGTCTTTGCTCGTGATAATGTTATCACTTCAAGGCTGGTGTGTGGCATTAGGTCCTCTTTTTATATTGAATGCTACATATTTGGGCTGATTAAAATCTTTTCAGTCATCAATAAAGAAATGAGTGGAGCCAATATTTTCAATGAGAATTCCATGACTAGTAAAGGCAGTTCATCTTTCAGTGGGGCTAAATAGAAAAGGCAAAAAACATGACCATCCATCTACAATTGAGTCATCCACAAATCCAGGATAAGATCTGAATGAAGTGTTGATCTTCAACCTTTCATGGATGATACAGATAATAAATTACAACAGATTGAAGTCAGGTGGGTAGAAATGTAAAATAGAATCTGTTTGGTTGAATAGAGAATTGGTGGTGTGCTGGACTTATCCTCTAGGCTAGCCAAATTGAAATTAGAGGTTTCGTAGCTCAAAAAACAAAGTAGATGCCCTTGAAAAATAGAAACAGACATAATAATATCAATCTTTATGGTCTATCAGAGGGCACAGAAGGAGTCAACGCCATTTATTTTTAAAGAAACTCATTCATGCTCTTGTCAGTCTAAAAGACCTTGCTGATATGAATATTTAGAGAGCTCCTAGTATATGAAAAAATCTTAATCTACCAACAAAAGCAATAAGCTTAAAGAAGTCATTATATTATTCCTTGAACATTATGATCCTCTTTGAGTAATTAAGGCTGTAGAAGAGCAATATAACTTCATCTGGTCTAGGCATAAGTTATCTATTTCACAAAAGTTATCAAATGCCACAGCATCTAGAGAGAAAGAATTGTTAGCATTGAGGGCCACAGTGAAATAGATTGATATTCACTGCAGTCTTGTTCATCCTTGCCTTTTCAAAATACCTCACAATAGCAGGTCTATGACCTTTGAGGATCTAGCTAAACCTAAAGGTATTAACACTTGTAATATGGAAAATATGGATCTCCCACATGCATCTATGTAATTTTCTTCTTAAATCTCTAATGTTTCCTTTCTATTCACTGATATCTGCTCACTTACTATCCTCATGTCATCACCATATCCAAAATATTTATTGTTTATGTACTTGCTTAATTTGGGATTGTGCTCCATGAATTATTTTACATTTCTAATTCCTGACACTCTGGTGCCGATCACGATCCTGTAAAAACCGGGTACGAACCGTCGGACGGAGCATATTCTCCGTCCGACGCATACCCGGTCGTAAAAATATACAAACATGGAAGTACGATTCGCACGGAAATACCATTTCCGTACGAATCGTACAAAACCCCGACCGACGAAAATAAACATACAAATGTGATCCGGGAAAGCGCCGATGTGACGTCGGGACGCACGCAGCCTGCCATTCACGAATCAGGAATTACGATTCGCACCGACGTCATCCCGCACGGACAATATTTTCCGGCAGCCAAAAACTGCCGGGAAATCAGGACGACGCGAACAAGGAGTACCTGCACGCGACGGACAGACATGGACCCGAACCTACGTGTCATCCCGGCCCTCATAGCAGTCGACCTCCTCTACAGGTTACGACGCAGGCGCCGCAGAAGGTCAGAACAACAAAGGGAGGGGGGAAAGGGGGGGGGCAGGACCAGGGGCAGGCCACAAAACCCCCACCAAAGTCACACAGCACACATGCCCTGGACATACCTGACCCCCAGGCCCTGGTCACTACGAGGGGGTTGGGGCGTGTCCAGCAAAGCCAGCGTCCGCCACAACGGAAGTGCTTGACGACGCGAACCAAAAACACAACAATACAGGTACGTCCCGTACCCACGCCTTAAGAGCGTGGGTACGACTCATCCCCGCCCACACCTACGTCACCCCAACAATGGCGGGACGGCTGTACCCACGTCGCAAAGGCCTGGGTACGGCCCGCACAAGCATTACATAGCGTGGGTACGGATATGTACGGACCGTACCCCCACCCCCGTATGCATGGAGCGTACCCCCACCCCAACCGTGTAAGTACGACCCGTACCCTCACCCGCGTACGTATGGAGCGTACCCCCCACCCCAACAGTGTAAGTACGACCTGTACCCTCACCCACGTACGTATGGAGTGTACCCCCCACCCCAACAGTGTAAGTACGACCCGTACCCTCACCCGCGTACGTATGGAGCGTACCCCCCACCCCAACAGTGTAAGTACGACCCGTACCCTCACCCGCGTACGTATGGAGCGTACCCCCCACCCCAACAGTGTAAGTACGACCCGTACCCTCACCCACGTACGTATGGAGCATACCCCCCACCCCAACAGTGTAAGTACGACCCGTACCCTCACCCGCGTACGAATGGAGCGTACCCCCCACCCCAACAGTGTAAGTACGACCCGTACCCTCACCCGCGTACGTATGGAGCATACCCCCACCCCAACAGTGTATGTACGACCCGTACCCTCACCCGCGTACGCATGGAGCGTACCCCCACCCCAACAGTGTAAGTACGACCCGTACCCTCACCCGCGTACGTATGGAGCGTACCCCCACCCCAACAGTGTAAGTACGACCCGTACCCTCACCCGCGTACGTATGGAGCGTACCCCCACCCCAACAGTGTATGTACGACCCGTACCCTCACCCGCGTATGCATGGAGCGTACCCCCACCCCAACAGTGTAAGTACGACCCGTACCCTCACCCGCGTACGTATGGAGTGTACCCCCCACCCCAACAGTGTAAGTACGACCCGTACCCTCACCCGCGTACGTATGGAGCGTACCCCACACCCCAACAGTGTAAGTACGACCTGTACCCTCACCCGCATACGTATGGAGCGTACCCCCCACCCCAACAGTGTAAGTACGGACCGTACCCCCACCTCGTATGCATGTAGCGAACCCACACCCGTGTATGTTCTAAGCGTACATGTCCTGAAATAGGAGGGGTGTGTGCAGAGTCCACCCAGCAGTGCCCAGACACAGGCGGGGTGTGTGCAGAGTCCTCCCAGCAGTGCCCAGACACAGGAGGGGTGTGTGCAGAGTCCTCCCAGCAGTGCCCAGACACAGGAGGGGTGGGTGCAGAGTCCTCCCAGCAGTGCCCAGACACAGGAGGGGTGGGTGCCTAACACTCCCAGCAGTGCCCAGACACAGGAGAGGTGTGTGCAGAGTCCTCCCAGCAGTGCCCAGACACAGGAGGGGTGGGTGCCTAACACTCCCAGCAGTGCCCAGACACAGGAGGGGTGTGTGCAGAGTCCTCCCAGCAGTGCCCAGACACAGGAGGGATGGGTGTAGAGTCCTCCCAGCAGTGCCCAGTCACAAGAGTGGTGTGTGCAGAGTCCTCCCAGCAGTGCCCAGACACAGGAGGGGTGTGTTCAGAGTCCTCCCAGCAGTGCCCAGTCACAAGAGTGGTGTGTGCAGAGTCCTCCTAGCAGTGCCCAGACACAGGAGGGGTGTGTGCAGAGTCCTCCCAGCAGTGCCCAGACACAGGAGGGGTGGGTGCCTAACACTCCCAGCAGTGCCCAGACACAGGAGGGGTGTGTGCAGAGTCCTCCCAGCAGTGCCCAGACACAGGAGGGGTGGGTGCCTAACACTCCCAGCAGTGCCCAGACACAGGAGGGGTGTGTGCAGAGTCCTCCCAGCAGTTCCCAGACACAGGAGGGGTGGGTGCCTAACACTCCCAGCAGTGCCCAGACACAGGAGGGGTGTGTGCAGAGTCCTCCCAGCAGTGCCCAGACACAGGAGGGGTGGGTGTAGAGTCCTCCCAGCAGTGCCCAGTCACAAGAGTGGTGTGTGCAGAGTCCTCCCAGCAGTGCCCAGACACAGGAGGGGTGTGTGCACAGTCCTCCCAGCAGTGCCCAGACACAGGAGGGGTGTGTGCAGAGTCCTCCCAGCAGTGCCCAGACACAGGAGGGGTGGGTGCCTAACACTCCCAGCAGTGCCCAGACACAGGAGGGGTGTGTGCAGAGTCCTCCCAGCAGTGCCCAGACACAGGAGGGGTGGGTGCCTAACACTCCCAGCAGTGCCCAGACACAGGAGGGGTGTGTGCAGAGTCCTCCCAGCAGTGCCCAGACACAGGAGGGGTGGGTGCCTAACACTCCCAGCAGTGCCCAGACACAGGAGGGGTGTGTGCAGAGTCCTCCCAGCAGTGCCCAGACACAGGAGGGGTGGGTGTAGCGTCCTCCCAGCAGTGCCCAGTCACAAGAGTGGTGTGTGCAGAGTCCTCCCTGCAGTGCCCAGACACAGGAGGGGTGTGTGCAGAGTCCTCCCAGCAGTGCCCAGTCACAAGAGCGGTGTGTGCAGAGTCCTCCTAGCAGTGCCCAGACACAGGAGGGGTGTGTGCAGAGTCCTCCCAGCAGTGCCCAGACACAGGAGGGGTGGGTGCCTAACACTCCCAGCAGTTCCCAGACACAGGAGGGGTGTGTGCAGAGTCCTCCCAGCAGTGCCCAGACACAGGAGGGGTGGGTGCCTAACACTCCCAGCAGTGCCCAGACACAGGAGAGGTGTGTGCAGAGTCCTCCCAGCAGTTCCCAGACACAGGAGGGGTGGGTGCCTAACACTCCCAGCAGTGCCCAGACACAGGAGGGGTGTGTGCAGAGTCCTCCCAGCAGTGTCCAGACACAGGAGGGGTGGGTGTAGAGTCCTCCCAGCAGTGCCCAGTCACAAGAGTGGTGTGTGCAGAGTCCTCCCAGCAGTGCCCAGACACAGGGGGGGTGTGTGCAGAGTCCTCCCAGCAGTGCCCAGACACAGGAGGGGTGTGTGCAGAGTCCTCCCAGCAGTGCCCAGACACAGGAGGGGTGGGTGCCTAACACTCCCAGCAGTGCCCAGACACAGGAGGGGTGTGTGCAGAGTCCTCCCAGCAGTGCCCAGACACAGGAGGGGTGGGTGCCTAACACTCCCAGCAGTGCCCAGACACAGGAGGGGTGTGTGCAGAGTCCTCCCAGCAGTGCCCAGACACAGGAGGGGTGGGTGCCTAACACTCCCAGCAGTGCCCCTGCAAAGAAAAGGGCGGAGTACCCACAGATCCAATGCCCACAAATGTCAGTCAGGTGCACAAAGATCCTGCAGTACATGTACCACATGTGTGCGAGGCTGGGAGTATACACATGCATAGCGCCAAAAAGAAAACATGTACACATGAAGTCATGACAACAGTCTACATACACAAGTACAGTGACCACCAAGGATGCCACGAATGATGCAGGTGGAGACATCGCTCAGCATGCATGGCCCAAGTCGAACGAGTCCGTCACACACCCAGCCAATGTAGACACAGCTCAGCACCACATATTGGAAAGACCCTGCAGGGAAGATGTCAGGTTACACAGAGGAAGGAACACACCTTGGGACGATGTCACAATGCAGTAACTGCTTACATGAACAAAGGTATGTAGCCCACAGCTTGTGATGGCACACAGATACCAGGATCCACCCTATGACCAGCACAAGACTACAATTCCCACACACCCAACACATTATCACCACCCAAAATAATGGGGCAACCAACAGCAGTACCAGACAGACAGTAGTGTACTAAGGAAAAATAAATTGCTTTATTCAGCATCCAAAAATCAGTTTGTCCCTTGAAAGTTCAAAATGTACAATGCCCATAGGGCAATCCAAAGTTCACATCCAGGTGGGGGACACAGTGGGACGCGTGTCCCCTAGCTTGCCTGCACAGTCAGACTCCATCGTCTTCCAGAGCGGGGAGGGCATCATGTGGGGGGGAAGGACCAGGCACCGCAGGGACATGAGGGCGAAGGGTAGGCGTCGTGGGTGCAGGGATGGAGGACTCCACCACAGGGGGTGGGGCAGGGCCAAAGGCGGAGGCCAGGATGGCACTGCACACCTTAGCAAGGTCCTCCAGCGACTCCCCTGCACCCGAAGGAACCACAGGCCCCAAGAAGGGGGGGGGGGCGGAGGGATGGGTTGCAGCGCCACTGGGGGAGGGTGTGGACAGGGGGGGACTCAACCACCCTGACCGGGGACTCCCTTGACCGCTTGCGGGGTGGTGTCACAGTGGGGCTCAGGGACAGAGCGGCCATGAAGGAGTCTTTGCCGGATATGTGGCCAGGAGAGCTGAGGGGAGGAGATTTGGAGGGAGTGGATTTGGTGGAATGCGGACTCCCACTCTGGCTGCGTGACTTACGTTTGCCCCCTACCCAGTGGGTGTGCCTACTTCACCCTGTGTGTGCGTGCCAGGAGGTGTGCGCATGACCTTCCCTGCTGGTGTGGTGCCTGTGTCTGATGTGGTGGGTGCATGCTGACGTCTGGGTGTACGTGGGACAGGCATGGGAGTGGGAAGTGTGGATGGGTCAGGGGTAGGGGGTTGGACGTAGCGCTGCAGGAGACCCACTGCTGCAGTCAGTGTCGAGTCAATGGACCTCAGCAAGTTACGTTGGTCAGCCTGCGATGAAAAAATGCCCTCCAAGTATGCCTCCATGTTGTTCAGCACTTGGCTGTGGCCATGGAGGACATTAAGCATCGCAGCCTGACCAACCTGCAACTGCCGCTGGATGTCCACAGACTCGGCATTGGCAGCAGCAGTGGAGACAGGGGCAGGGGGTGCGGTGCCTGGCAGGAAGGAGACATGCCAGGCATGACGTGACCGGGCACGCTGGGAAGGGACACGAGCAAGTGGGAGGCGGCTGATGGCAATGGAGGGGGCGGGGTGAGATGTTGTGCCGCTGTCAGCTGCTGGTGCAGCCTCCGCCCACTCAGAGAGAGCATCCTCGGACCCGTCAGCTTCATATTCTGTCGTGTCAGTGGACAGGTCCTCGGCCTCACTCTCCTCCGCCTCAGTCCCACTCAATGTGCCAGCCACGATGTCAACGCTGGCACTGGTGCTCGGTCCCTCCGCTCCGTCTGTGCTCATGTCTCCCTCCATGTCCCCCGACGATGCTGTGGGCAAGGTGAAGAGACAGCAATTAATCATACACCTGTATACATATGTCACATGAGTCCAATCTACATAGGTTACAGTGCATAGCCTGAAAAGAAAGATCAGTAACATCTACAAAACAAGGTACAGATGTAGGGCATGCAACACACAGTTGGTTCTTTTGACCCAGGAGTATCTGGCGAGCAGGTAATCAATAATCTTGGTTCAAGAACCCTCTTCAGCGTGGGGGGGGGGGGGGTGTTGGGGGTGTGCCTGGCCTTATACTTTACTATATGGCCACCTACATCTATAGCTCTGTGATTTTGCAGCTTGGAATATATATCAGCACCTCTCCTCTCACCTTTGACATGTTTTATCTCAAGAATTGGACTTCTAAATGTGACATGCTGCTGGCAGAAGTATTTGTATGGCCTTACTGAGAGAGCGCTCTTCAGATCTCACTTTTACTTCTTTCCTCATGGCTGGTTGAGGCACCATTTTCCAAAGTGACTGTCAGGTAAATGCTTAGATAAACGTACACGGCACGCTGTCTAATAGTAGCAGGCTTCCTATTTTTAACAAAAGTACAGGCATTCTTGTGCTAATAATAATGAACGGTTTAATCCACCTTGACAGCATCTGTTTACTTAAGGAAACCTTTTCCTCTGCATTTTGAGCTGCCTAGTCACTGAAAGCTCTGGTCATGGGACATCAGCTTTGAAAAGAAAGATGGCATTTAACTCTGAGCAAATGGTCCAACTAATGAAGCCACTTTTATATAATGTGCTGATTCCTAAGTAAGAGTTTTATTAGTTTACACTCTTTTAAGTATTTCATTTTAAGTGACCACTTATGTTGTAACACCATCAGACTGTTCTTCATTAACTATAAGTATAACAGCAACTTGGTTTGCTTAATATTGAAACGTTCATTTTCACTGCTTGTTTAATTCAGTTTAATATAGAATATAATGAGCCTTGACAGTTATATATCAAAAGCACTCCCTTTTGTGTTGCTCGAAAAAAAAATTATACTTGTATATTTCTTATTGTGAGTGTTGTAAAACATTAATAGATTTCAGGTTAGTGCTACTGCAAGTGCTACAAAGTAATGTTGGTAACAGTGAACTACTTAATCTCCCTTTAAAGCATTAAGTTACATACTGGAATGCTTTTTCTCAGCAGTTGCAATGCCTTTTCAAAGGAAATGTTTGTTTACACGCTTTACATATGAGAAGGAAACTAAAATTTAACACCAAGCAAATATGTACAATCGGAGTGAAGTATATTGCACATGATACGCTGGTTTTGCAAAGAAGAATTTATCTGATACAGCTTCATTCAGTGGGGGCGTGACTAGCCTCCAAAGAAGAGAGCCATTTGGTTTTAGTTCTGCTGTACTACAAAGCATAGAGGAAGGCTGCACTTGACTTTTCTATTTCATTGATTCACTCCGTAATGAGGCTGTAGTAAATAGTAAATGGAATACCTTAATATCAAACATTTTATTCTGGCTCTTTTTGCAACCAGAAGGTGGGTCTATGATGAGCTTGCTGAATAGGTTCTTGTAAAATGCATTTGTAATGATACTTCAATGTTGTCATTTCAGCTGCCATCTCGTCATCTTGAGTAACTGCCAAACATCCTAAATGCATCAATGTTACAGACCGTGATTCATATTTTAATGCATATGCCAAGACACCTTTTATGATCTATTTGACATTTGCATTACAGTCTGTAACTATAGGTGTTATCTGATATTTGTTCAGTATTTAAATACCCTGATGTCTATTCTATTTGGTAATCTCATTCAAGATAAACATGGTGGTGTTATAATCTTTCCGTGAGCATCTTAAATGGAAATTGACCAGGCATTTTTCTACTGACTTATGGGTCTCAGGCTGGTCTTATGTGAGACAAATGTCTTATCACATAATTTTTTTCTCCTGAGGTGAGGTGGTCTTTGCTCGTGATAATGTTATCACTTCAAGGCTGGTGTGTGGCATTAGGTCCTCTTTTTATATTGAATGCTACATATTTGGGCTGATTAAAATCTTTTCAGTCATCAATAAAGAAATGAGTGGAGCCAATATTTTCAATGAGAATACCATGACTAGTAAAGGCAGTTCATCTTTCAGTGGGGCTAAATAGAAAAGGCAAAAAACATGACCATCCATCTACAATTGAGTCATCCACAAATCCAGGATAAGATCTGAATGAAGTGTTGATCTTCAACCTTTCATGGATGATACAGATAATAAATTACAACAGATTGAAGTCAGGTGGGTAGAAATGTAAAATAGAATCTGTTTGGTTGAATAGAGAATTGGTGGTGTGCTGGACTTATCCTCTAGGCTAGCCAAATTGAAATTAGAGGTTTCGTAGCTCAAAAAACAAAGTAGATGCCCTTGAAAAATAGAAACAGACATAATAATATCAATCTTTATGGTCTATCAGAGGGCACAGAAGGAGTCAACGCCATTGATTTTTAAAGAAACTCATTCATGCTCTTGTCAGTCTAAAAGACCTTGCTGATATGAATATTCAGAGAGCTCCTAGTATATGAAAAAATCTTAATCTACCAACAAAAGCAATAAGCTTAAGGAAGTCATTATATTATTCCTTGAACATTATGATCCTCTTTGAGTAATTAAGGCTGTAAAAGAGCAATATAACTTCATCTGGTCTAGGCATAAGTTATCTATTTCACAAAAGTTATCAAATGCCACAGCATCTAGAGAGAAAGAATTGTTAGCATTGAGGGCCACAGTGAAATAGATTGATATTCACTGCAGTCTTGTTCATCCTTGCCTTTTCAAAATACCTCACAATAGCAGGTCTATGGCCTTTGAGGATCTAGCTAAACCTAAAGGTATTAACACTTGTAATATGGAAAATATGGATCTCCCACATGCATCTATGTAATTTTCTTCTTAAATCTCTAATGTTTCCTTTCTATTCACTGATATCTGCTCACTTACTATCCTCATGTCATCACCATATCCAAAATATTTATTGTTTATGTACTTGCTTAATTTGGGATTGTGCTCCATGAATTATTTTACATTTCTAATTCCTGACACTCTGGTGCCGATCACGATCCTGTAAAAACCGGGTACGAACCGTCGGACGGAGCATATTCTCCGTCCGACGCGTACCCGGTCGTAAAAATATACAAACATGGAAGTACGATTCGCACGGAAATACCATTTCCGTACGAATCGTACAAAACCCCGACCGACGAAAATAAACATACAAATGTGATCCGGGAAAGCGCCGACGTGACGTCGGGATGCACACAGCCTGCCATTCACGAATCAGGAATTACGATTCGCACCGACGTCATCCCGCACGGACAATATTTTCCGGCAGCCAAAAACTGCCGGGAAATCAGGACGACGCGAACAAGGAGTACCTGCACGCGACGGACAGACATGGACCCGAACCTACGTGTCATCCCGGCCCTCATAGCAGTCGACCTCCTCTACAGGTTACGACGCAGACGCCGCAGAAGGTCAGAACAACAAAGGGAGGGGGGAAAGGGGGGGGGGCAGGACCAGGGGCAGGCCACAAAACCCCCACCAAAGTCACACAGCACACATGCCCTGGACATACCTGACCCCCAGGCCCTGGTCACTACGAGGGGGTTGGGGCGTGTCCAGCAAAGCCAGCGTCCGCCACAACGGAAGTGCTTGACGACGCGAACCGAAAACACAACAATACAGGTACGTCCCGTACCCACGCCTTAAGAGCGTGGGTACGAGTCATCCCCGCCCACACCTACGTCACCCCAACAATGGCGGGACGGCTGTACCCACGTGGCAAAGGCCTGGGTACGGCCCGCACAAGCATTACATAGCGTGGGTACGGATATGTATGGCCCGTACCCCCACCCCCGTATGCATGCAGCGTACCCCCACCCCAACCGTGTAAGTATGACCCGTACCCTCACCCGCGTACGTATGGAGCGTACCCCCCACCCCAACAGTGTAAGTACGACCTGTACCCTCACCCGCGTACGTATGGAGCATACCCCCCACCCCAACAGTGTAAGTACGACCCGTACCCTCACCCGCATACGTATGGAGCGTACCCCCCACCCCAACAGTGTAAGTACGACCCGTACCCTCACCCGCGTACGTATGGAGCGTACCCCACACCCCAACAGTGTAAGTACGACCCGTACCCTCACCCGCGTACGTATGGAGCGTACCCCCCACCCCAACAGTGTAAGTACGACCCGTACCCTCACCCGCGTACGAATGGAGCGTACCCCCCACCCCAACAGTGTAAGTACGACCCGTACCCTCACCCGCGTACGTATGGAGCATACCCCCACCCCAACAGTGTATGTACGACCCGTACCCTCACCCGCGTACGCATGGAGCGTACCCCCACCCCAACAGTGTAAGTACGACCCGTACCCTCACCCGCGTACGTATGGAGCATACCCCCCACCCCAACAGTGTAAGTACGACCCGTACCCTCACCCGCGTACGTATGGAGCGTACCCCCACCCCAACAGTGTATGTACGACCCGTACCCTCACCCGCGTATGCATGGAGCGTACCCCCACCCCAACAGTGTAAGTACGACCCGTACCCTCACCCGCGTACGTATGGAGTGTACCCCCCACCCCAACAGTGTAAGTACGACCCGTACCCTCACCCGCGTACGTATGGAGCGTACCCCCCACCCCAACAGTGTAAGTACGACCTGTACCCTCACCCGCGTACGTATGGAGCGTACCCCCCACCCCAACAGTGTAAGTACGGACCGTACCCCCACCTCGTATGCATGGAGCGAACCCACACCCGTGTATGTTCTAAGCGTACATGTCCTGAAATAGGAGGGGTGTGTGCAGAGTCCACCCAGCAGTGCCCAGACACAGGAGGGGTGTGTGCAGAGTCCTCCCAGCAGTGCCCAGACACAGGAGGGGTGTGTGCAGAGTCCTCCCAGCAGTGCGCAGACACAGGAGGGGTGGGTGCAGAGTCCTCCCAGCAGTGCCCAGACACAGGAGGGGTGGGTGCCTAACACTCCCAGCAGTGCCCAGACACAGGAGGGGTGTGTGCAGAGTCCTCCCAGCAGTGCCCAGACACAGGAGGGGTGGGTGCCTAACACTCCCAGCAGTGCCCAGACACAGGAGGGGTGTGTGCAGAGTCCTCCCAGCAGTGCCCAGACACAGGAGGGGTGGGTGTAGAGTCCTCCCAGCAGTGCCCAGTCACAAGAGTGGTGTGTGCGGAGTCCTCCCAGCAGTGCCCAGACACAGGAGGGGTGTGTTCAGAGTCCTCCCAGCAGTGCCCAGTCACAAGAGTGGTGTGTGCAGAGTCCTCCCAGCAGTGCCCAGACACAGGAGGGGTGTGTGCAGAGTCCTCCCAGCAGTGCCCAGACACAGGAGGGGTGGGTGCCTAACACTCCCAGCAGTGCCCAGACACAGGAGGGGTGTGTGCAGAGTCCTCCCAGCAGTGCCCAGACACAGGAGGGGTGGGTGCCTAACACTCCCAGCAGTGCCCAGACACAGGAGGGGTGTGTGCAGAGTCCTCCCAGCAGTTCCCAGACACAGGAGGGGTGGGTGCCTAACACTCCCAGCAGTGCCCAGACACAGGAGGGGTGTGTGCAGAGTCCTCCCAGCAGTGCCCAGACACAGGAGGGGTGGGTGTAGAGTCCTCCCAGCAGTGCCCAGTCACAAGAGTGGTGTGTGCAGAGTCCTCCCAGCAGTGCCCAGACACAGGAGGGGTGTGTGCAGAGTCCTCCCAGCAGTGCCCAGACACAGGAGGGGTGTGTGCAGAGTCCTCCCAGCAGTGCCCAGACACAGGAGGGGTGGGTGCCTAACACTCCCAGCAGTGCCCAGACACAGGAGGGGTGTGTGCAGAGTCCTCCCAGCAGTGCCCAGACACAGGAGGGGTGGGTGCCTAACACTCCCAGCAGTGCCCCTGCAAAGAAAAGGCTGGAGTACCCACAGATCCAATGCCCACAAATGTCAGTCAGGTGCACAAAGATCCTGCAGTACATGTACCACATGTGTGCGAGGCTGGGAGTATACACATGCATAGCGCCAAAAAGAAAACATGTACACATGAAGTCATGACAACAGTCTACATACACAAGTACAGTGACCACCAAGGATGCCACGAATGATGCAGGTGGAGACATCGCTCAGCATGCATGGCCCAAGTCGAACGAGTCCGTCACACACCCAGCCAATGTAGACACAGCTCAGCACCACATATTGGAAAGACCCTGCAGGGAAGATGTCAGGTTACACAGAGGAAGGAACACACCTTGGGACGATGTCACCATGCAGTAACTGCTTACATGAACAAAGTTATGTAGCCAACAGCTTGTGATGGCACACAGATACCAGGATCCACCCTATGACCAGCACAAGACTACAATTCCCACACACCCAACACATTATCACCACCCAAAATAATGGGGCAGGTCGACCAACAGCAGTACCAGACAGACAGTAGTGTACTAAGGAAAAATAAATTGCTTTATTCAGCATCCAAAAATCAGTTTGTCCCTTGAAAGTTCAAAATGTACAATGCCCATAGGGCAATCCAAAGTTCACATCCAGGTGGGGGACACAGTGGGACGCGTGTCCCCTAGCTTGCCTGCCCAGTCAGACTCCATCGTCTTCCAGAGCGGGGAGGGCATCATGTGGGGGGGGAGGACCAGGCACCGCAGGGACATGAGGGCGAAGGGTAGGCGTCGTGGGTGCAGGGATGGAGGACTCCACCACAGGGGGTGGGGCAGGGCCAAAGGCGGAGGCCAGGATGGCGCTGCACACCTTAGCAAGGTCCTCCAGTGACTCCCCTGCACCCGAAGGAACCACAGGCCCCAAGGAGGGGGGGGGCGGAGGGATGGGTCGCAGCGCCACTGGGGGAGGGTGTGGATAGGGGGGGGACTCAACCACCCTGACCGGGGACTCCCTTGACCGCTTGCGGGGTGGTGTCACAGTGGGGCTCAGGGACAGAGCGGCCATGAAGGAGTCTTTGCCGGATATGTGGCCAGGAGAGCTGAGGGGAGGGGATTTGGAGGGAGTGGATTTGGCAGAATGCGGACTCCCACTCTGGCTGCGTGACTTACGTTTGCCCCCCGACCCAGTGGGTGTGCCTACTTCACCCTGTGTGTGCGTGCCAGGAGGTGTGCGTATGACCTTCCCTGCTGGTGTGGTGCCTGTGTCTGTTGTGGTGGGTGCATGCTGACGTCTGGGTGTACGTGGGACAGGCATGGGAGTGGGAAGTGTGGATGGGTCAGGGGTAGGGGGTTGGACGTAGCGCTGCAGGAGACCCACTGCTGCAGTCAGTGTCGAGTCAATGGATCTCAGCAAGTTGCGTTGGTCAGCCTGCGATGAAAAAATGCCCTCCAAGTAAGCCTCCATGTTGTTCAGCACTTGGCTGTGGCCATGGAGGACATTAAGCATCGCAGCCTGACCAACCTGCAACTGCCGCTGGATGTCCACAGACTCGGCATTGGCGGCAGCAGTGGAGACAGGGGCAGGGGGTGCGGTGCCTGGCAGGAAGGAGACATGTGGTGACCGGGCACGCTGGGAAGGGACACGAGCAAGTGGGAGGCGGCTGATGGCAATGGAGGGGGCGGGGTGAGATGTTGTGCCGCTGTCAGCTGCTGGTGCAGCCTCCGCCCACTCGGAGAGATCATCCTCGGACCCGTCAGCTTCATATTCTGTCGTGCCAGTGGACAGGTCCTCGGCCTCACTCTCCTCCGCCTCAGTTCCACTCAATGTGCCAGCCATGATGTCATCGCTGGCACTGGTGCTCGGTCCCTCCGCTCCGTCTGTGCTCATGTCTCCCTCCGTGTCCCCCAACGATGCTGTGGGCAAGGTGAAGAAACAGCAATTAATCATACACCTGTATACATATGTCACATGAGTCCAATCTACATAGGTTACAGTGCATAGCCTGAAAAGAAAGATCAGTAACATCTACAAAACAAGGTACAGATGTAGGGCATGCAACACACAGTTGGTTGACTCACCATGCCACTGAAAAACCATGGAGAGCATGACACAATAGCAAATGACATGAAATGGAGTTTGACAGAGGAGCCAGGCCCTGGGGACAATCCAGCACTGCATCTGCACCACACAGCGTTGCCGAAAATAGGGATGAGCAGGGACCATATCCATGAAATTGAGGCACATGCTGCATAGGTAATACTGAAAACATGCCCACCATGACTGGCTCACTGCACCTTGAGTGTATGTCCAGACAAACATCACACACTGGCCAGACCTAGCAAGGAGACATCAGGATTTGACATGTAGGCTTTGCCCGGACCAACCACCCCCTACTTGAGAGAATTTGTTGAGACACAGGAAGCACTTACATCTCTTAGTCTGGGTGAAATACACAGGGGCTGCATAAATGCAAGATTGGACGCCAAATACCCAAGGTGCGCCTGTCCAAATAATCATGTACAAATGGTCATCATCAGATGATTGTAACAAGACACACAGGCACTGGCCACCGTGAGTATGAACAAGGAAAATCAGGTCAGGCTGTACAGTGGACACTTGTACTACATTTTACGTCAATATACATGGTGCCAGGGGACAATGGCACAGAGCACAACCTATGCTGTAGACACTGAGAGTGTCCACGTTTTGTGATGACACACATGACACCTAGGAAAATATGCCCCAGGGGACAGTAGTGGCCACAGAACTCCATGGTCCTGAATGGGAATGACTGCAACACACGCCACCATCCCTGCACTATGCGTATCGCACACTCATGCACATCATGTCACAGGCCACAACATAGGACATGCAAGCTGTAAGGCATGACACTTGAGAGACTAACTCCCATGTCTGGACTCAGCATCAGTGCCAACTGACATGGAACCCACATGTACTGAACTGGACAGGGCACAGGCAAGGTCCCAAAACCTGTTACACACCACCCCCACACATGATGCTACAGGCATAGTTCACGTGGAGAAAGTGCCAGCCTACATTACCTTGTGAAGGAGTGACTACACACAGACCAGGGAACACATTGCAAGGAGGGGAAGGGAGGCAGGAGAGCACCGCTATACTGTGGGTAACTGGATCTGCACAGCACCTTTAAACCCTGGCAGTGTATCCATGCAACTGTGCACTTACAAATGCTGGTGACACACAACAAACACACATGTACCTACCCCCTTCCTACTGCTGCTTCTCCTGTAAGCGCCTGTCCAAGTCTGGAAATACCACCGCCAGCACACGCTTGTGGATGTGGGTCAGACGGCGGCGCCCGCGGTTCTTATGGGTCTCAGGTGAGTCCCCCAGCAGGACCCGTGCGATCCTCCGCGTCCAGCACCGGATATCCTGCCAGCGTTTCCTCACCTGGGCCAGGCGCCGCTTGCGACCCTCCGTCCTCCTCACGGCACTGACGGCGTTCATCCATATCTGCTTCTTGGCAGAGGCGCCTACCTGTGAGGATGAACAAGTGACACTACATCAATACACCTGGCACATGTCACAGAGACACATATTAGAACAAATATGCTGTTTACAACAAGGCATAGTATGCATCCAACGCATTGCACCTTTGTCATAGGGACATGATCCTCTGGGGAAGGGCAAAAGCAGTACGTGCCATTGAAAGTACACAGGTGGAATGAGGGCAACGACACAATCAATGATCCAGGCTCACACTGTGCATCAGAAGGTACACCAGGATAATGTGCAGCACCTCTAAGCAGTCACATGCCACAGGCCACTGACGCTACTGCAGCAGAGTACACAGACACACACAGGCACAGGACATTCAGCTGCCATTGCCAAATGCAGTGACAAACCTCACTCTGCACATGTGCCACTAGACTGGGGGGGGCTCACAGGTGTGGGGCTGGCTCTGCACGTCAGACACACAGCACTGCTCCCTGCTCACATCACATGGGCAGGGTATATCCATCCCTCATGCAGCCCGGGTGCCACACTCCACATATGCACCCACCCACATGACAGGGGACTTACACACACACCGATGTCCAGGGTACGAACACATCATGTGGACACTCTCAGCACAGGTACACAGAACTAACACACATCTGTGGGTACAGTCACCTGTCACACTGGGCTGACCACATAATAAAATGAGGACTGTAGAGGCTACATTCCCAGGAGGAGAAGACAGGCAGAATGTGGCATGCACCATGCAGTTATTGTCACAGTAAACACAATGCAAGTGAAGACGGCAGACATGCACCACAGCATGCACTGGCTGGGAGACATCAGGCATTCCCCCCCTGGGACCCCCCCTACAGTACATAGCATGTGTGTCACACCTGGACACAATGCCAGAAGTCACAGTCACAAACAAGGGACACAGTCTGTGCTAGTAGACTCTGCACTCACCTGATACCCTGGTCGCCCATACAGCAGGGGGTACTGTGGGAGGATCACATCCAGCAAAGCCAGGTTCTCCTCCAGGGTGAAAGGCTGTGACCTCTCCACAGACCTTGACATGGTTCCAGGGAATCAGTAGCAGCAGCTGGGTCGTAGAATCCAAAGATGTGCAGGCAAGTGCTCCCTCATGGGACCTGGCTGCCTTATATCTGCCTTGCTGGCCTGTTTCATGCACAGGAGTACAGAGTGATTGGTCACTCACATTTGCATCCTATGTTTCCTCCAATCCCTTCAAACCTAGCACAGTCAGTGGGTTCTTATTGTGTTTTTTTCTTGAGCATGATGTCAACTCCAGAACCACATTGCAACAAAGTAGATTCATTCAAACTGACTACTGCTGTGCACCTGCTGAAAAAAATTCAAACTTTAAACTTGGTCTCCATGACAACCAGCATGCATGTAGGCCTTTATACTTGTCCCTCATGTGTCCCCTATGTAATTTTGAGTTTCACACACAGGTACGGTGCGTACCGGGGCCCTAGGGCACCCCAAATGCATAGCAACGGCCCGGACAGGCGTGTGTATGGTCCGTATCACTATGGGTGTGCTCGCGTATGCGTACCCATAGTGATAGTGAGCGTACGCACGCGTGTACGGTCCGTACCACTATGAGTACGCATACGCGAGAACACCCATAGTGAAAGTGAGCGTACGCACGCGTGTACGGTCCGTATCACTATGGGTACGCATACGCGAGAACACCCATAGTGGTACGGACCGTACACACGCGTGCGTATGCTCACTATCACTATGGGTGTTCTCGCGTATGCGTACTCATAGTGGTACGGACCGTACACGCGTGCGTACGCTCACTATCACTATGGGTGTTCTCGCGTATGCGTACCCATAGTGATACGAACCGTACACACGCCTGTACGCTCACTATCACTATGGGTGTTCTCGCATATGCGTACTCATAGTGGTACGGACCGTACACGCGTGCGTACGCTCACTATCACCATGGGTGTTCTCGCGTATGCGTACCCATAGTGATACGGACCGTACACGCGTGCGTACGCTCACTATCACTATGGGTACACATACGGCAGCACTCCCATAGTGATACGGACCGTACACACGCCTGTACGCTCACTATCACTATGGGTGTTCTCGCGTATGCGTACCCATAGTGATACGGACCGTACACACGCCTGTACGCTCACTATCACTATGGGTGTTCTCGCGTATGCGTACTCATAGTGGTACGGACCGTACACGCGTGCGTACGCTCACTATCACTATGGGTGTTCTCGCGTATGCGTACCCATAGTGATACGGACCGTACACGCGTGTGTACGCTCACTATCACTATGGGTACACATACGGCAGCACTCCCATAGTGATACGGACCGTACACACGCCTGTACGCTCACTATCACTATGGGTGTTCTCGCGTATGCGTACCCATAGTGATACGGACCGTACACACGCCTGTACGCTCACTATCACTATGGGTGTTCTCGCATATGCGTACTCATAGTGGTACGGACCGTACACGCGTGCGTACGCTCACTATCACCATGGGTGTTCTCGCGTATGCGTACCCATAGTGATACGGACCGTACACGCGTGCGTACGCTCACTATCACTATGGGTACACATACGGCAGCACTCCCATAGTGATACGGACCGTACACACGCCTGTACGCTCACTATCACTATGGGTGTTCTCGCGTATGCGTACCCATAGTGATACGGACCGTACACACGCCTGTACGCTCACTATCACTATGGGTGTTCTCGCGTATGCGTACTCATAGTGGTACGGACCGTACACGCGTGCATACGCTCACTATCACTATGGGTGTTCTCGCGTATGCGTACCCATAGTGATACGGACCGTACACGCGTGTGTACGCTCACTATCACTATGGGTACACATACGGCAGCACTCCCATAGTGATAGGGAACGTACACAGGCCCTCTGAGCGAATGTACGGTGCCTTTCACACATCACAGTGGTGACAGGCAGCACACAGGAAGGAATAGGGCTGACATACTTGTCCATGGATGGACATCAAGGCATTGTCTGGGCAGTACTACATGTGTGGGGCACATGTGTGAAAGGCTGTGATGTGGCACATTACTCCTGAGTCGAGAAGGCACCAGATGTATGATGAGATGTGTACAGATGTTATGTGTGACGGTGCAATGTGTGCCAGGCATGCCCTTAACTCCTTTGACATGTGTGCATGTCGTACTGCACACTTGGGATGAGCGTCACTGGCATGGCACAGTCAACAACACACGCAAGTGTCCCCTGATGCACGCTACAGGGGTTACCACACCAGACATGTGACTACCCACGGTGCACGATGTGTCTATGTCATGTATGTGTGGGGTGTTCCCATTAGCTTGATGTTGGTGCTCCCTCAAAAGCATCAGCTGTTGCAGCAACCAACATGTGTCTGTGTGTAGATGGACATGGCACACTGTTACGCACACCAGGCCACATGTGGTATCGGATGTGAGGTGCGTATGTATGCATGGGACACGGAGTAGCGTAACAAGGACATGTCTGCATCCTCTCTATGAATGTGTGGTGAGTCATTACATGTACACCTTAATGGCAAGGTGTGTGTGCTGTCCTAGTGTAATGTCATGTGACCTGTGGCTCTAGTGTTCCGCTACCAGTCTCTGAAATCGACATCCTACTTCTGCTGATGTGTTGATGTATGTCACTCCTGTGTTGCGTTTGGCTGTTCACTTACACTGGGACACAGCTAATCCCATGCCATGGCATATGGAGGTTCACAATCTCCGTGTGTAGCTGGGTCTTGGTAGGAGTGTCACCTGGCAGCCATACGTGTCCAGAGCATGTGGCACATACCTGACTCCGTATGTCACATATGTGTATTGACAGATTAACATGTGCTCAGTACAAATAAATTGTTGTTGTAGTGCACTCACTCTTCCTTGTCACTTCCAAATTACTGCAGAGCGCCGCCTCTTCCCTGACCAATTCCGGACTTGGCTGACATGCGGGAGAATGACTGTATCCGGTGCTACCGCTTCCCCCAACCGTTGATTGAGGAGTTGACGGCGAGGCTGGCACCACACCTGCAACCGCTGCACAGGTATCCTACGGCACTGACACCCAAGCTGAAGGTAATGGCAGCCCTACATTTTCTTGCCACGGGTACCTTTCAATATACCATAGCTCATGTTGGTGGCATGTCCCAGAGCATGTTCAGCCGTGTGCTGCATGATTTCTTAGAGGCCATGTTGCTTCACCTGGATGAGTTCATCCATTTCCCAAATCCTGAAATGTTGACTGGGGTCAAGCGTGGATTCTATGCCCTGGGAGGGATGCCTCATGTCATTGGGTCCATAGATGGGACACATGTGGCTTTGGTACCACCACAGGCACAGGAGGTAGCGTACAGGAATCGCAAGCACTACCACTCCATCAATGCCCTTGTGGTGTGTCTGTCCAACATGGTGATTTCACATGTCTGTGCTCGTTTTCCAGGATCAGCACACGATGCCTACATCATGAGGTGTAGCAGGGTGCCTGAAATGATGATGCAGCTGCGCAACGAACGAGCATGTGTTGTTGGTGGGTACACTCTGTCTGTCCTGTATTTTGCGTAGACTTCCAGCACGACCGCTTCTCCTGTCCTACTAATGTGCATGTGGTTTCCATGTAGGGGACGCTGGCTATCCCAACATGCCATGGCTGATCACACCTCTCCGCAACCCCATCACGCCGGCCCAGCTCCGCTAAAACACCGCCCATGGCCGGACAAGGCGAGTGATAGAGAGGACATTTGGCCTCCTGAAGAGCCGATTCAGATGCCTCCACAAGACCGGCGGCGCCCTCCCATATGCCCCGGCGAAGGTCTGCAAAATCTTCATGGTCTGCTGCATGCTGCACAACATGGCAGTTGAGAAAGCTGTGCCACTCATCCTGGATCAAGATGATCAGGACCATCCACCCATGGAGGACGAAGGTCTTGGCAATGGGGCTAGTGATGTGGAGGATGTGGTTCCGCAAGAGGACATACGGAGTCGGCTCATACGCGACTTCTTTGCTTAGTGGTGAGTACCAGTGTCTGTGTGTGCACGCATTGGTCCCCGTGTGGCATGTGTTGCGATGTGTGTGTCCATCTGCATGTATGGCACGTGAGTCAGAGGTGTGTGTGGATGTGTCACTGAAGTGATGGTGCCAGTGATGAGTGTATTTCCACAGTCATAATTGTGACCTAGCATGTTGTCATCCTTACATGTGTCGAGTACATGCACATGCAAGTGGCTGTGCTTTTTGTGGCTGACTTCTTGTGTGTCTCTCATCCCCAGGTACTTGCGCATGCCGTCTGCTGGTTGCATTGTTGTGGCACTGCTATTCCTCATGGACACGTCATCGTGTGCTGACTCAGCGTTACACGCACGGACAAGTTTGGAAGTCTCCTTAGGGTAAGGGATGCATCAGGGGTGTATTGGGTGTGGCAGTTGTTTACGATGTGTGCACACTGCCCCTGTCGATGTTTGGTTCCTCTGCAGACATGTCGCATCACCATGGGACACATGACATGCAGCTGGGTACACCTGAATAGATGGTCAGACTTGTTGACAGTCATCAGTGATGGGATTGTGGATTGTGATGATGGCATCAATGTGTGTTACACTGCCCTTGGACACATACGGTTTGCATTGGCTTGACATGGTGTGGGACTTCCACATCAGAGGATCAATGGTGTATGGCAGCCCCTCCGTGAGCAGCAGGGGGTGTTTAGCTGTTAGCCGACACTTGTGTGCCAGTTCCATGGCTATCACGCATTTGTGCTGCAGAAGGGGGGTTCCAGTGTTGGACCCACATGTTACTCCACATGACCTGTTCATCTGTACTCCGAGTTGCCTCTGCATTCCCGAATACATGCATAATAAAGGTGTCCCTATGCCTCCAAGGTGCCTCTTCTCAGTCAATGCTGGTGTGTTGCCACGGTGCATCCGGCATGTCTGGCATGGTTTTCCATGATAGTGGCTATGTGTCTATGTGTAGAGTAGCAAGATGCAAGCTGTTTGTGTGGGATTAGACTGTGTATTGTGCATGATGTCCATGACTGTGTGTGTATTGTGACATGTGCCATCCCCATGCATCCAACGTTGGCCAGGCCACCATTCTCTGCATCCACCTGACTCAAGCTTGCAGGACATGGTTCTGCAACCTGTCCACACATACCTGGGTGCCCCACAGGACACTCCACATGATCCCTGACCTCTGCGCATGGCTGTCGCTGTACTCAATATGTCTGTCGGCACGGTTGTGCGGCCACCCCCTCAGCTGGTTGGGCCCATCACGGGTGTGTATGGTGCTCCATGTCTGTCTTGCCTAATACAATGTGACCCATGTGTGTCCTGTGCCAGACTCAGGCCCCAGGGTGTGGATGGTTGAAGTCAAATGAGAACTCAGGCATGGTTAGACTTTACAAGACACATGTAAGGTAATAATGCAAAATGTAGGCATCTTCTCTTTATGGTGTAACTTTTTATTATGGTTGGGGTACGTGGGGGGGGGGGTATGACATGAGGGGCTTTCCAGGTGTGTGGAATCCAAAGTTCACTAGGGGAGTTGGTGTCCTTGCCATTGGAAATCCTCAGAGTCCATGCCACAGTCTTTGTCAACATTGGTCAGACAGTGACCAGCAAGTCCATGTGGCAGAGAATGTCTTTTGCTGCTGTGCTGCTGTTGGTTCAGTGGGCCAGGTGCCAGGCCAGGTGTCCTGGGAGATGGTGCTGTTGCGCTGACCCTCACGGTCTTTTCCGTGGATGACCCGCCCTCCTGCGGGGACCCTCAGAAGCAGGCCGTGACGATGTTTGGGATGCTCCGTCGGATGTCTCCTCCTCCTCCTGATCCCTCCCTGTGGGTGGTGATGTTCTACGCCTGATGGCACAGGGAGGGTTGCCCATGTTGTCGGCTATCCGACGGAGTGTACTGTGAATTCCCCTGAACACTGTCACGAGCTCACCCTCTCTGTCCTCCATCCGCCCTTGGTGTCGCAGTAGACAGGCATGTTGCTCCGCATGTTGCTGGGCCTGCTGGGTCTTGATCTCCTCGAGGATGGACACAACCTGGGCCATGCCCGTGGTGTCCTGCCGGTATGTGTCCAGGATGTTTCTGACATGGGAATATACCGGTTCCGCAGCCAACAGGTCAGGCTCGCGCCTCCGCCGTCCTCCACTCCCACCACCCCTGCCCACTTGCACCTGGCCTGCCCTTGTGGGCACATCGGGTCTCCGGGACCCCTGAGGGGTGGCATTGGCGTTGTCGCCTGCCTCCTCCTGGGTGCCTGGTACACCGTGTCCCTCCTGGCCAGCCTGGCTGCATTGTGGTGGTGGGGCAGGGATCCTGGGTGTCTCCTGGGATGTGGCAGGAGTGGGGGTGGTGGTTGGCCCAGTTGTACCTGACGCAGGTGCTGCAGGTGGTTGGACACCAGAGGGGCCAGGTTGGTCGGGGTCGGGTTCGTCCACAGAGTGGTGAGAGCCGTCGCTGCCGGTGGGTCCGTCATCCCGCAGAGCCGGGTCCTGTGAGTCTTCCCCCCAGTGTTGGGGGGTGATCCACGACGTTGACCTGTGTGTGAGAGAGACAATGTTAATTTTGTTCCATGCAACATCCATGTTTCATTCGTTTCTAAGTTGGCACATTTCCTCTGGGAATTTGGATATGTCTTGCATTCCACTCACAGTGCACTTGTGCATGGGTATGTCCCTTGGCCACAGCTTGTGCGACTTTACCTATGTGTGACACAGTCTTACTTGCTGCGTCAATTGTGACTGCAGTCAGCAGTGGAGTGAGCAGGTGTGGCGAGCCATGCATTGGCGCCTTCCGTGTTGCACTGTACGTGGGCACATGGAGTTGTTCCACACACTTAGATAATGCAGGTAGCTGGCGTTGTGCTCGTGCACAGGTTGAGACATGGCCCTGTGTTTTGCCATGGAGAAGAGGGGGGGTTCAGGCACTGGCCACCCTTGTCTACATGCACGCAGTCCACCTGCTGACGAGCAGACATTCCCACACCCCCCAAGCCTGAATTGGGCTCCCTGTGTGTCCCTTTCTCACTCCCTCTCTGTCCCCCTCTCCCTCCCTCTGTGTATCACCCTCTGTCACCTCAGCCCAGCTTCCTAGGCACACACTTTTTGCACATCTTTGAATGGCCCTTGGCTTGTTGATGTGAGTTTGTTTGTGATCTCCAGGCACCCATTGGGTGTAGTGTCTGTGTCTGCGCTGCTGCTGTGGTGGTGTGTGCTGCCACTCTTTCACAGTGTTGGCTGTTCATTAGCTGCTGTCATGTGCAAAAACGTGCCGTCACCCCCATGTGTTAATGCAAGGCGTCCACCTTTTGCTGGCAAGTCTTTCCTGTGTGGGGACACACTGTTTGTCTGGCTGTGACCTGGCCCATATGGGCAGGGGGCATTGTTGTCTGCTTCTGAGTTGCACTGTGTGATTTTTGGGGCCCACACTCCCGCCATCCAGCTTACCGTGTCTTGTGTTGGTGTTTTCTGTGGCCTGTGACTTTGCATTGTCCAGCTGGGTGCATGGGGCATAGTGGCGCCAGTGGCATGTGCTTATTCATGGAGTGTGGTTGAGTCATGCGATGGCTTGGGGTGGTTGCGTGCCTGTTTGTGAGTTTGGTTGTGGATGACGTTCCCCCCATGTGAGGTGAGTTGTTTGTGTACTCACCCGGGTCTCGGAGTCCTTGTAATCCGTCCACTGACACTACCGGCAGTATGGCCATCACCCTCTCCTCCCAGGGATGGTAGTGTACGGGTCTGCGGGGCGGCCCTCCTCCAGTGACGTTGGCCTGGTTGTGGTCGTCGGTCATTTTGGCTCGGACTCTCCTCCGCAGATCGTACCACCTGGCTTGGCATTCATGCCTGGTCCTTCTGGTGGCCGCAACAGCATTCACAGCATCGACAATCCTCTGCCACATGGCTGTTTTTTCGGACATGCAGGTCTGTCTGACCAATGTTCCAAAGAGGTGTGGCTTGACTCTGAGGATTTCGTCGACAAGGACCTCCAACTCTCGGCTAGTGAACTTTGGATTCTTGTTAGTGGGCATGGTGAGGGGTGTGGGTGTGGATGGTTGGGGGGGGTGTGTGTGTATGGGTGTGGGTGTGTGGGTGTGTTTGTGCAGGTGTGTGTGTGAATGTGATGAGGGGGTGTTTGTGAAGGTGTGTGTGTGAAGGTGTGCAAGTGTAAGGTGTAGTAAAGGTTCAAGTATGGTGCTGTGGGTTGTCTGTGGGGTCTGGCAGCAGTGAGTCTGTTGCAAAGCCTCATGGTTTGTGTGTGTGGGCCCTTTTTATTGGTCCATTGGTGGGTGTGGCTGTGTTTGAAGTTTGGGTGGGTGTGTTATAAGGAGGGGTTGTGTTTTGGGCCTCTGTTTGGGATTTTGGCAGTTGCAGGTCAGTGAATGTGTTGTTTTTGTGCTTGTTGGACATGTTTTGTGGCTTTGTGCCATTCGAATGGTGTATTCTTGTGTTGTTTTGCTTTGTCCTGGTTGTGTACGTGCGTTTTTAGCGTGTGTACGGTGTGTACTTCGGGAATTTTGTTGTACAGTGCTGTCCTTGTGTCTGGCTTGGTACGACTCGTACATGCGCAATGTTGTGTGAAGGTGCTGGTGTTGGGGCCTGGGGTGCGCTCCGTACTTAGAATGTTGGGGTGGGGGTACACTCCATACGTACGCGGGTGAGGGTACGTGTCGTACATACACGGTTGGGGTGGGGGTACGGTCCGTACATACACGGTTGGGGTGGGGGTACGCTCCATACGTACGCGGGTGAGGGTACGGGTCATACATACACGGTTGGGGTGGGGGTACGGTACGTACATACACGGTTGGGGTGGGGGTACGCTCCATGCATACGCAGGTGAGGGTACGGGTCGTACATACACTGTTGGGGTGGGGGTACGCTCCATACGTATGCGGGTGAGGGTACGGGTCGTACATACACTGTTGGGGTGGGGGTACGCTCCATATGTACGTGGGTGAGGGTACGGGTCGTACATACACGGTTCGGGTGGGGGTACGCTCCATGCATACGCGGGTGCGGGTACGGGTCGTACATACACTGTTGGGGTGGGGGTACGCTCCATACGTACGCGGGTGAGGGTACGTGTCGTACATACACGGTTGGGGTGGGGGTACGGTCCGTACATACACGGTTGGGGTGGGGGTACGGTACGTACATACACGGTTGGGGTGGGGGTACGCTCCATGCATACGCGGGTGAGGGTACGGGTCGTACATACACTGTTGGGGTGGGGGTACGCTCCATACGTACGCGGGTGAGGGTACGTGTCGTACATACACGGTTGGGGTGGGGGTACGGTCCGTACATACACGGTTGGGGTGGGGGTACGGTACGTACATACACGGTTGGGGTGGGGGTACGCTCCATGCATACGCGGGTGAGGGTACGGGTTGTACATACACTGTTGGGGTGGGGGTACGCTCCATATGTACGCGGGTGAGGGTACGGGTCGTACATACACGGTTGGGGTGGGGGTACGCTCCATGCATACGCGGGTGAGGGTACGGGTCGTACATACACTGTTGGGGTGGGGGTACGCTCCATACGTACGCAGGTGAGGGTACGGGTCGTACATACACGGTTGTGGTGGGGGTATGCTCCATGCATACGCGGGTGCGGGTACGGGTCGTACATACACGGGTGTACATACACGGGTGGGGATTCGACTCGTACATAGGAGGGCTGGGGGGAGTGTTGGGCGCGTATGCGGGCACATGTCTCCATGGTTGCTATGGGAGTTCGGTGCGGACGGTGTTTTTTCCATACGGTTGTAACATCGGACGCACGGGATGGATCGTACTTCCGCGGTCGGACTTCACTTTTCACATTTGTACGGTAAATCGTCCGAGGACGTGTCGGACACATTTTCCGACCCGAGGACGTGTGGGGAATGATTCCCAATGCGATTCGTATAGACTTTTTCCCATGCGAATCGTAGTTGGCAGTTTGTACGGCACTTGTACGATTCGTACGGTAAAAAGACCGGATACGAGTCGTACGGGGAAATTTTTTCCAGGATCGTAATCGGCACCTCTGTTTTTTTCTTTTGTCCTCTTTTCATATTCTTTTCTCTCACACCCAAATGATAATGCCTTTTAGTATTTTCCTGTATTATTATAGAATGTTTAAGATAATTTCTCAGAATGTGAAAAGGTTGGGTAATGCAATTTAAAGACAGAAAATACTCACTTACATTGAAAAACAGAATGTTTCTATTTCTTTGTTACTAGAAACATATTGTAGTGATACTGAATACTTGAAACTTAAAAAGCAATTCATTGGCAATGTTGTTTAGTATTCTTCAGTTAGCTGTAAATGTGCTGTAGCCATTTTGTGTTACAACGCCATTGATGTGGAAGCATTGTCACAGGCGCTTGATTTGGGAGGAAGTTGATTATTTCTTGATGCACTTGATTACCAAAATCTGCATTACATTGTAAACATTTAAGATCCCGTCCAATATAATAAATCCCTTCAGAGTACTATTAAACTAAAATTGTTTTGCTCTGATAATGAAAATTTTAGATCCGTCTTTACATAGGAATTTAAAATGTAAATTTGTTCATGACAAAACATATTAAGCTTTTAAAGCTGCCATTAATTCATGTTCTCTTGCAGATTATTTGAGCATTAGTGCAGATGCTAAAGAATTTTCTTTTTTTTTTCCCCTCCATGGCTCACAGACCAGACATGAAAATATTTTTCTACTAAAAGCATTTATAATCAATTTAATTAAAACAGAGTTTGGTTCTGTTTTATTTTCTGATCCTACTCCTGTGAGCACATCTTTAGACTCTGTTATTGTCAATAAAATGTCTGACAGATGGAGTTATACTAATCATGTGCTGTCAGATGAAGAATTGTGCAAAAATCTAAATTCTTTCACAAAGTAATTCTTTTCATATAATAAAGCCTGTGGCACATATATTGTAAGTAATTGGGCTTCTTAACAAGCTACCATTAGAGCATTAATATTGTTGCTAAAGGGAACGCTTCTACCAATGCTAAGCATGCTGATTTAGTAAAGCAAGTTCACTTTTTAGAATACTCTTATTATATGAGTAAATCCTCTGAGATGTTTTCGAAATTAGTGGATGCAAAATCTCAGTTGAATACTGTTGCTAAACATAACCCTTGCAATGATTTACTGCGAGTTAAAACAAAATAATAGGTGGGCAAAATAAAGCCAGCAAGATATTGACATATTATCTAAAAGTTTATAGATCTGTATATTCTGATGATACAAATCCTACTCAATAAGCTCTTGAACAATATTTCAAGAACATTCCTAAATTCGAGACTAAGGACCTGAACTTTGTAAAATTGGAGGAGGTCCTTACACTATAAGAAATTACCAATGCCCTTCTATAATTAAAATATTCCAAATCCCCTGTTTCTGGTGATATAATTATTGAATTTTATCTCCGTTTTCTGAACTTCTCCTCATAAGTTATTTGTGTGTTTAACTCTTTTGTATCAGAATAAAAAGCACAGTGAAACTTTTCTTGGTGCTTAATTTACACTAATCCTGAAACCAAATATAGAGCATCTACTTTGAAAAAATGATTGGCCCATTGATTAATTGTGATTGTAAGGTTTTTGCAAATATATTGGCCACTAGATCAGAAACATTTATTCCTTAATTTCTTAAACTTGATCATTCTGACTTTGTTAAGAGTCGAATCGCACCTGACAATGCTAGAATGTTTTCAAATGTTAACCATAAGGCAATGTCAGTAAAGGATTCCTTGGTTGCCATATATTTAGATGCTGAGAAAGCCTTTGACAAAATCAATTCATTATTTTTATTTAAGGCTTTAATCTGACTTGGTTTTTAGCAAAAACATGTATTAATATAGTACATGTTTTATATTCTGAACCTAAAGCTAGTATATTTTTTAATGGATCATTTTCACCTATTTTTAAATTAGCATGGGTTAGTAAATTGGTGTTCCTTAATACCCTTACTTTTCAATTTGTGCTTAGAATTCTTCTCGGAATACATGGGATGTAATCAACCACTTGAAGGTATTAAGTTAATGAAGAAGTTAACCTCTCAGCTTATGCTGATGATGTTCTCTTTCATGTTGCAAATCCTTATGATTCTGGCACCCACTTTATTAACGAGATGGAAATGTAATCTAAAGTTTCTGAGTACAAATTAAACTACACTATAACTGTGTTTTTTTACCCTTGAATTGCTTTTTTTGTATAAAATATGTGTTTAACGTTACTCATTTTGTAAGGAAGCCAGGCAATTAAAGTTTTGGGTATTTGGTTTGCAAATTCTATTAAAAATATTATACATTTCAATATCAACTCTCTCAAGAATAAGTCACACTCTTTAGCTGATGATGGTCACAAATGTTCTATAAATCTTATCCTTTTACCACCTAAAAGATCTACATTTATTTTCAGAAGCATTGCTTCTATTCTATCTGAAGTCTTTGGAAACAAAACATATCAGGCATGCCTTGTGTAAATTAAATAAGCCAAAAATTGAAGGTGGTGTTCGGTTTCACAGTTTTCTCCTGTATCACACTTCATTCTGAATTAGACAGGCTTGTACTTTATATCATTCAAATGTATTAAATACTTGCCTGTGTCTGGTTAACAATGGGAAATCCATCCTCTCTTTGTTTAACATTAAAGAAACACTGTTCATGTCTAAATGGACAAAACTCAAGTTATAGGATTATAATATCAGAAACTATAATACAACTTTGCATAACAATGTTACTCCACGTGCACTGAGGGTCTTTGCTGTGTACATTTAACTATTTTCAAGCCAGTATTCCAATCCAAATCTGATGTGTTCCAGCAAGAGAAAATGAGTACGTTTAATTACTATGTTCTGCTGTAAGAACTACTATAATCATAAAAATTCACTGGTATGGGCTAGAAAACTAAGGACTGGTTCACGCTTAAGTTCTGTCTTAAGTGAAAACAAACAGCTGCCAGTAATATGGGACGTCGCACTGCATGATAATGAAGTGGAATATGTTTTCAGAGAAGTGGATGATGATTCACAAGAGTAAGAGATAACATGTCCCATAGTACACAAAGTGCCCTGGGGCAAAATGAGGAGGTGTGCCAGCTTTGGCATTATGGAAGGGGCTGCAGACGCTAGAGATAGCGCCGGCACACAAGTGGTTCCCTGATTAAATATCAATGTAAATAATATAGTTTACAAAAATATCGTGGTAAAAATATCGAATACAAAAATATCGGCTCCCTATACTTAAACAGGTAAGTACAATAATATTGATACAAAAATATAGAAGTAAAAAAATAGATGTAAAAAATATCGACTTATATATAACTTAAATAAAACATATTAAATATTAATATTTTTAACAAAATAAATTACATATAGGGGCCGATTCCGATAGCCGGTCGGACAGCTGTCCGTAGCCTTACCATGCGACCGACACGTACCCGAAGCCGGTCTGTCCTGTAGAGTAAGTACGATGCGCATAACTGTCAAAAACACGACCGACACGTATGCTGTGATTCAAGCTCCATTCTCCGTCCGAGCCGTAACTCCTAACGCTGAACCGAGTCGCCCGGAAGCAGTATCCATAGCAGTTTCCGGCATGACAAGTACGATGCGTACTTCCTACGCGCCAGACGGGTCGTCACGTACGGCACGTCACAGCATCCGGAAAACAAGCATATCAGCTACGATTCGCGCCACAACTCAATACACGGCTACGAGACGGACCAGCTTGCAGTGGGTACGAGACGGAGCAACAATCAGCGTGTACGACACGAACACTTCATGAATCCCATCGCGCAGGTCATACCAGTACTCTACATCTATGACCGGATCAGGAACCGATGCCGAAGGCAAGTCAGAAACCTAGCACATAAACAAACGACACGTACCCACAAAATGGCACACACACACACACAGGGGATCCACATCCTGGCCACTAACAACAGCCCACCATAGGGGTTGCATGGCCAGCACCACTAACACCCCCACCCATAGGGCTCATGTTGCCCATCACTACTGCCACCCCCAGCCATAGGGCTTATGTTGCCCATCACTACAGCCACCCCCACCCATAGGGGACCTGTTGCCCATTACCCCTGCCACCCCCACCCATATTACTGATGTTGCCCATCACCCCTGCCACCCCCACTCACAGGGGATCTGTTGCCCGTCACCCCTGCCACCCCCACCCATATGGCTGATGTTGCCCATCACCCCTGCCACCTCCACTCACAGGGGACCTGTTGCCCATCACTACTGCCACCCCCACCCATAGGGCTGATGTTGCCCATCACCCCTGCCACCCCCACCCATATGGCTGATGTTGCCCATCACCCCTGCCACCCCCACCCATAGGGCTTATGTTGCCCATCACCCCTGCCACCCCCACCCATAGGGCTCATGTTGCCCATCACCCCTGCCACCCCCACCCATAGAGCTGATGTTGCCCATCACCCCTGCCACCCCTACTCACAGGGGACCTGTTGCCCATCACTACAGCCACCCCCAGCCATAGGGCTTATGTTGCCCATCACCCCTGCCACCCCCCACCCATATGGCTGATGTTGCCCATCACCCCTGCCACCCCCACCCATAGGGCTCATGTTGCCCATCACTACTGCCACCCCCAGCCTTAGGGCTTATGTTGCCGATCACTACAGCCACCCCCACCCATAGGGGACCTGTTGCCCATCACCCCTGCCACCCCCACCCATATGGCTGATGTTGCCCATCACCCCTGCCACACCCACTCACAGGGGACCTGTTGCTCATCACCCCTGCCACCCCCACCCATATGGCTGATGTTGCCCATCACCCCTGCCACCCCCACTCACAGGGGACCTGTTGCCCATCACCCCTGCCACCCCCACCCATAGGGCTGATGTTGCCCATCACCCCTGCTACCCCCACTCGCAGGTGCTGGAGCGGGTAGTACAAAATGTTGTATACCCCCCCCATTCTGCATGTTTATATATTAATCTGAATAATTAATTAATAGTAACCTTATTAATTGGTTTGCAGTGAAATACTTATCAATCATACTAACATAAGAATTACACGCGGGAATTGCTCTTTGCATGGCTATATTAATTGTAAACTAACTTGAGTACGCATACTAATAGCAGAAAATTAGAATATTGCATGTTATATGTTGCTTTGGTGATGTATTTGTGATTTGTGCTTTATTCAGTGAGTGTTGCTTTTGCTAGATAAATATACACACATATGGGTATTAGCGAAGGGATAATATTTTATTAGCCCTTTCTATGTTTTAATTATGTTTTTGTGTTTCTTTTGTTTAAGTTGACCATTTCGGCCTAAACAAGATGGCTGAACGAGACGTTGAACATGACTGCCCTGACAACACGAGGTTCTGGGCGAAGTGCGCAGGCGTCACCGCCGTGTAGAAGGGAACAACGGTTCTGGATGGCCTATGAAGGTCCAGAACAGAGAGAAGCCCTTAGGAGGGCGGATGATTTAGTATAGGTACAAAGACTCATATGGGAGAATGATACTTAATATAGAGAAAAGGGACAGGAGAGGTCAATATATGACACTTATTTATTATACACAAGATGAATTCAAGTGCTCACATATTTAGTGACAACAAGCGTGACGTGCAGGTGAGGGTGAGCTTTAAAAAAGAGCATCGCATTGGCAACAATAGTGAACCATTTTCTTTGTTAAATCAGTACAAAAGGTTCAAGTTGCGTAAGGTCGACGACGTTTCGAACTCAATTATTCGAGTTCATCTTCAGGACAAATGTGAGCATATGAACTTTAGCATATGGGAAGGTAAGTAATAGAAGGTGTCGACAATTGAAAGTGTTGCACCGGTGGTGTCACCACAGCGGTGAGTGCCTCGAGGAAGAACGATGGCTTGAAATCAAAACTTTATCCAACCTGATCAAGCTAGGAAGGAGGGGTTCCGGTGCCGGGAATTTAATTCATTTCAGGCGGCACACGGTTCACTCAATGGGGGTCTCATAGAGGGGTGGAGCGGGTCCTGTGCACGTGCAAGAACGCGCAGCGACTCACCGCCAGCAGCAGTGGCCTGGACCTGACCCCGGGAGAACATGTACCCTTCAAGGTCGCTCCGGGAACGTCGCCAGTATCAAAGACAATGACCGATTTAAAAACCGGAACCAGCAAGTACGATGAGTTCATCGCATGGACACCCTGAGAACTTCACCTCACGACCCCAAATCGACCAATCAGGACTTTCTAAACCCCGATCTTGATACTTTTTGACATTATTTTCATTATAAAAGGTAGGGAATTGGACAAATTGCTAACGCTAACTCTCGTCTTTGATGAATTCAATTTCCGGACGTTATGCTGACGGAGAGGACGGTGACACTGCTGGACAGCTGTTATCCTGAATCTTTGAGAGACTGAATTGCGGCCTAACTTTGCTGAAAAAAAAATTCTTCCCTGACCTGACTGACTTAGAGGACGACTTTTAGCCAGAATAGGTAAATATGATGCTCTGAAATGCTGATGATGATTTCTAACGTTTCTTGCAATATTTCTTAGATAAAGAATACTTGATTAATTGACAAATGTGTTGTGTCGATTATTTGAAGAAGAGAATTAGGATAAAGAAGTAATGTGTAGATTGATGAGTTTACTCACTAAAATCATAGATAACAACTAAATGGTTCATCTCCTTATGAGAGGAATATCTTAGGGTTGTAGTCAATGTATTTAGGGTAGGGTAAAGGTATTTCTTTCATGTCAGCGTTTGGAAGCTTATTTCTCTAGGAAAGCAGAGTGTAGGTATTGGTGTTATGGGCCCCACCAATGAATGTATATGAGTGAATTTGATGTTGAGGTATTTGGTCTGTGACGAAGGGGGAATTCGATGTTCCACGCTGCAACAGTTTTTCTGGTAGCAGAGGATGGTTTTATTGTTTTGGTTTGGTGGTTATTGCTTGTAATTAGCTTATTGATTATTGGTTATTGATATTGGTTTATGTACTAACATTCTATGTTGAGTCGTGTTGAGTTTTATGTTGTTTGCACGGCTTCTGGGATGTAGGAAGTTGGAAGTTTGTAACGGTTCCGTAGTAGAGCAGAGGTAAGCGCTGTTCTCGGGAAAGACGGAATTGTTGTTATCCTGTAGGTACACAGGAGAAACGTGTGACAATTGAAGTTGCACAACGCATTGTCTGGGTTCGATTCAGTGACATCGCCGTGTGTTGCCATTAGAGACATTTTCTGTGTGAGAGAAGTGTTTATGATAGCGAAGGTGCTGCTCGATCAACTGTTAGATCAGCTGATGTCAAGAATCTTCCTCTCTCGGATGAAACGATCCAAGTAGTTGGTGTATCCAGCAGACAGATTAAAGCTTACCTTACAGAACCAGTGAAAGTTAGTATAGGGAAATTTTCTGAAATGCACAGATTCGTAGTGTGCGATACAAGTCCTGTGAACTTGTTAGGTAGAGATTTATTGTGCAAGATGAATTGCACCATATTTTGTACTCCAGATGGAAAAGCCTTTGAAACACCAGATGATGATGTGCTGTATAAAATGACAATGGCAACCAGAGAGAAAGAGGTTACAGGAACCTATGCTGTATTTAACCCTAATGAATTACCAAAAGAATTAAAACAGTCCGTAAAAGCAGAAGTTTGGGACTTCGCAGGAGAAGACGTAGGATTGATGAGGAATGTAGATCCAGTAAAAATAACTGTAAAAGAAGGAGTATGTTATCCAAATGTCCCGCAATATAAATTGACGCCTGAAATAATCGAAGGAGTTACTCCTGTGATTGAGAAAATGATAAAACAAGGAATTTTGAGAGAAATAATGAGTAGCCCATGTAATTCACCAATAATGGGACTGAAAAAGCCTAGTGGGAAGTTCAGGATAGTGCAAGATCTGAGAAAGATAAACAAAATTGTTGTACCATGTTGTCCCATTGTACCAAATCCATCTGTTATTTTATATCAGATCCCTCACGACGCAGAATGGTACACAGTGATTGACCTGTGCCATGTTTTCTTTTCCATCCCATTGCACCATGACAGTCAGCAAATTTTTGCATTTCGTTTCGGCGAGCGTATTTTGGCGTGGTGCCGAATTCCACAGGGGTATACAGAAAGCCCCTCAATATTTAATCAGCTATTGAAAAAGTCTTTGGAGAGTCTAGAAATGCCTGAAAACTCAGTATTAGTCCAATATATCGATGACCTGCTTGTGGCATCGAAAACTCGTGAAGCTTGTGAGGTAGACACAGTAGCTTTGCTGAATCATTTGGCAGATGGAGGACTAAAAGTGTCACCATCGAAATTACAATTTTGTAAGAAAGAAGTCCAATATTTGGGACATAGCATTGAGAAAGGACACAAGAAAATAACCATAGACAGAATCAGGATCATAAAAAGAATGAGTCCACCAATGACCCAAAGAGAAGTGTGAATGTTTCTGGGAATGGTTGGATATTGTCATCAGTGGATAGGCAATTTTCATTGATTGCAAAACCTTTAGTACGTTTGACAAGAAGTGATGTGAGAGATCCAATTGATTTGAACAAAGAAGAGTTGGCAGCATTCAAGAAATTGAGAGAAGGATTGTGTGAAGCGCCTGCATTAGGGATGCCTGATTATGACAAGGAGTTTGAGTTGTATTGCAGTGAGAGAAATGGATGTGCACTCTCTGTTTTAGTACAGAAGCATGGAAAACTGAGGAAACCAATCGCGTATTTTTCATCCATGTTGGACCCAGTAGCTGTAGCCCTTGCTGGGTGTTTGAAAGCAGTAGCTGCTACATGTAGAAGTTTGGAACAGAGTGAAGGAATTGTGATGGGATATCCTGTGAAAGTGTTTGTACTTTATGATGTGGCGATTCTTTTAACAAGGAGTCATACTGAATGCATGAATTAAAATGTCTATATTTTAATGCCAGATCACTACCCAAGCATGCATTAGACATATGGGACATTTTATCCTCAAAAACGCCAGATTTAGTTTTTGTCACAGAAACGTGGCTATCCGATGTCAGTGCTCCAGACCTAGCCAACGCCCTCCCCCCCAACTATAAAATAATAACACAAAACAGACAAAGTAAGAAGAAAGGAGGCGGAGTCGCCGTAATTTTCAGGGACCACCTAACTTGTCTAACGGATACAACTAATGCGGATCCTGAACATGAGCTATTACCATTTAAAATTCTCGCCGAGAATTATGTTATGTTAGCGGGCGCAGTTGTCTATAATCCACCAGGACAACAAATCAAACTCAGCGCTAAACTCCTGAATCAAGTACTCCCTTTGTGCTTAAAGCACAAAAACTACCTGATTATTGGAGACTTCAATGTTCACTACGAAAACCCTAATGCTCCTGGAGTCGCACAGCTCAAATATGACATGGAAATCCTCCAACTGAAACAATTAGTCGATGGCCCTACGCACATAGCTGGGCACACCCTGGATCTCTTTTTTACGAACATCGAATCGACCACCCTTAAGGAAACTCTCCCTCTGTCATGGACCGACCATTTCATGCTTTCATTTTCATTTGAACTTCCTGGCAAACCCGTTAAGACCAGATCCACCCCCCTCACCTCTAAGAGAGCTTGGAAATTAATCAATAACTCCAACTTCCAAAATCATTTTCACGACACAGACGTCTCCCTACCAGACAATGAACCTATCGGTAATAATGTCATCCGGATAGAAACCAGAATTCACCAAACATTGGACAAAATAGCACCCTTACGTGAAGTTAGAAAAAAAACAACCATTAACGAAAAATGGTACACCCCCGCCCTCAAGAGTCTTAAAAGGGAATGCCAAAAAACAGAACATCAATGGAGACAAGCGAAAGACCCTCTAACCAGAGCCAACTATACTGCCAAAAGGAAACAATATATCCTTGCCATCCGAGAGGCAAAAAAGGCATTTTTTGTGCAACGAATCAACGAAAACCATAACTCTGCAAAAGAGTTATTTAAAATCGTGAAAGAGCTCAGCAACCCATCCTGCACCTCGCAAACTCTCACCCCTTCCACAGAAGCATGCGAACGGATTAGCACCTTCTTCTCCGATAAAATTAATAAAATTTATTCAACCTTCACCCCTTCCCATCCCGTCCCCCCTTGTGATGACGTATGCCCATCTGCATCCGACTATGACAACGATCGCCTAGACTTGGGTAACTCCCCTCGTCTATCCAACTTCCAACCACTCTCTGAAGAAGAAGTGTTAACAGTCCTTAGAGCAATAAAATCTGGCTCTCCCGCAGATCCCTGCCCGCACTTTGTATTCTCTGAAATTGCACCGACTCTATGCCCACTCATCACCAAATTATTCAATCAGTCCCTCGCCTCCGGCTTTCCAGACTGCTGGAAGCACGCATCTGTAACCCCCCTTTTGAAGAAAGCTGGTTCCGATATTCTCAACCCTGAGAACTATAGGCCTATTTCACAACTCCCCTACCTCTCCAAAGCATTGGAAAAAATGGTTAACTCACAGTTATCCAAATATCTGGAGGACAACTCGCTCTTGGACCCCACCCAAACCGGATTCAGATCCAACAACAGCACCGAGGCTACGCTGCTGGCAGTGTCGGACAGTGTCAGATGCATCACCGACCAAGGGGGCTCGGTGGCTCTGATACTGCTAGACCTGTCGGCAGCGTTCGACACGGTGTCGCACAAATGCCTACTGAACATTCTTCGGAGCAAAGGAATACAAGACACTGCGTTGCAATGGATTGAATCCTTCCTGAGCAACCGCACCCAAGCAGTGCACATGGGCCAATTCCATTCAGAACCCCGTCCCATTGGCTGTGGAGTCCCACAGGGGGCCTCCCTAAGCCCCACTCTCTTTAATGCCTACGTATCATCTCTGGCCGACATCGGAAGAAAGTGGGGCATCGGCATCTGCTCATATGCCGACGATACGCAGCTGATGGTGACCATGGATGAAAGATCGGAAAGATCAGAAACAACCAAAAATAAACTCCACAGTTGCCTCTCCGAAATGGCAGATTGGATGCGCAACCACTGCCTCAAGCTCAATGCCGGAAAATCTGAGATCCTGCTGTTCGGAGGAGCCAAACTATCGTGGAACGATTCATGGTGGCCACCGTCACTGGGAACAGCCCCGACCCCGAAACAATACGCCAGAAATCTAGGCATTATGATGGATGACGCACTATCTATGAAAGATCATGTGCGCACACTGTGGGGTAAGGGATTTGCAATCCTGAAACTCCTCGCTAAGATTTTCACCTGGATCCCACTCGACTGTCGTCGTACGATTACCCAAGCCCTCCTAGTCAGCCGCCTGGACTATGGCAATGCTCTATTCGAAGGAATGAAAGAGCAGCTATTCTCCCGCCTACAGGTTCTGCAAAACCAGGCTGCTAAACTGGTATGCAACAAAGGCAAACGTGACTCGGCATCAGCATGCCTAAAACAACTCCATTGGCTTCCGATGCGCCAGCGTGCCACATTCAAACTACTTTGTCATGCGCACAAAGCCCTCCACAAAACAGGCCCTACAATCTTGCAAGGGAAAATTGAATTTTATACTCCAAACAGGAACTTGCGATCCACTAACTCAGCCCTAGCAAAACCTAAGCGCATCTATAGAACAAGGACAGGAGGACGGGCCTTCTCTCACCTGGCGGCCAAACGATGGAATGAACTACCGATTGACCTGAGACATACCGTAAACCTTCTTTCATTCCGAAAAAAACTCAAAACACACCTCTTTCCCAAATACTAACCCCTCCTGCATAAACCTCAGCAGCCTTTTCTTTTTTAGCGCCTTGATATCCCTTGGGATGAATGCTGCGCTCTACAAATACCAGAAATAATAAATAATAATAATACTCAGTATATAACGCACAGCCGACTGACTAAGTATGAAAAGGTCATTTTGGGTGCAACAAATGTGAGTCTTGTGAGATGTGTGAATGTGAATCCTTCAACATTGTTGCCTGATGTAGAGCATGTGGAGGTAAGAGATGAAGCAGATCATGATTGTTTGGATGTACTTGAGTTCTGTACAAAACCAAGACCTGACATAAAAGATGAACCTTTGCCAGAAAGTGATTATGTCAAGTTTGTTGATGTATCTCGTTTGAGAACAGATGATATGCAGCATATGCGGTATGTACAGTTGCAGCAGTGATGGAAGCATCCTATTTGAAAGGATAAGGTCGGCCCAAGTAGCTGAACTTATTGCCCTGACCAGAGCATGTGAGATTGGAAAAAGTGTGAGAGTGACTGTGATAACTGATAGCCAGTATAGCTACGGGGTGGTCCATGATTTTGGCCAAATTTGGCTGCAAAGAGGTTTCCTAACCTCAAGTGGAACTCCCATTAAGAATGCTGAAGTGGTTGGAAAGTTGCTTGAGGCAATACAGCTGCTTAGGCAATTGGCTGTGGTAAGATGTACTGCTCATAGTCGCAGTGGTGATTACATTGTCACTGGAAACAAATTTGCCAATGATATAGCGCAATATTGTGCACAAAATCAGAATTCAATCAATCGGGCAAAGGAAAGGGAGTTGATTTCTTGTTTCCTAATGTTTACTAACACAGTGGGAACATGGGAAGAGGTAAGACAATTGCAGAAAGAAGCAGGAGAGGAAGAAGTAAAACAGTGGGTAAAAGCAGGATGTGCACCGAGAGAAAAAGATCATGTGTGGGTCTATCAAGATGGAAGACCAGTCATGCCTGATAGCATGATGTCTGCCATGGCACGGATGTATCATGGACAGGGACATATAGGGAGAGACGCAATGCTTAGGTCTTTTAAGCAAACTTGGTATGATGCCAAATTCAGACTTGTAGCAGCAAGTATTTGTCAAAGATGTCTAATTTGTCAACAATACAATCCAGGAAGAAAGACAGTGGTGAGTCTAGGAACAATAGGTTGAGAGGGAGGACCTTTTACCAGAATGCAAGTGGATTTCATTGAGATGCCTCCTTGTAACAGGTTGAGGTATGTTTTAGTGATGGTATGCCTATTCTCCAGGTGGGTAGAGGCGTTTCCAACAAGAAGAAATGATGGAATGAGAGTGGCGAAATTACTGTTGAGGGAATTTATACCTAGGTTTGGGTTCCCAGTAACAATTGAATCAGACAGAGGAGGACATTTCCATAATGAGATTATAAAACTGATTTGTGAAGCATTGAATGTACGCCAAAAACTGCATTGTGCCTACCGACCAGAGGCTTCTGGTGTAGTAGAACAAATGAATGGTACGATCAAAAACAGATTAGGGAAAATGTGTTTAGCTACAGGTATGAAATGGCCCGATGTCTTGCCTCTAGTACTCATGACTATTAGATCAATTCCAGACAGAACTACTGGTTTGATTCCGCATGAGATCCTCATGGGACGTGCCATGCGCCATGTGTTTATACCAGTCAACAAGCTGATGACAATAACTGATGACATGGTGTTGGAATACTGTAAAAGCCTGGCTGACGCAATTCATTCTGTGTTTCATCAGGTTGGAGCAGATGCCACCACCCTTGAAAATAAGCCAGCCCATGATCTAAGCCCAGGGGACTTGGTAAGGATAAAAGTACAAAGAAGAAGAAACTGTTTGGTTCTCAGGTGGGGAAAACCAAGGCAAGTTATCTTGACTACAACAACAGCTGTGAAGTGTGCTGGATTGAAGAACTGGATCCATGCAAGTCATACTTTAAGAATTCCAAATCCAGTTGACTGTAAAGAAAAGGAGTACTTTGATGAATCAGAATCCAGTACTGAGTCGGATGACGGAGAGCCAAAAGTCAAAGAAAGAGAAAACCCTGAAAGGGGGGAGACAGAGCCAAGGTTAACTTTGGTCCCCAGAAGTAATTCCCTGAGGAGAAGGCTACAGATTTCTGATGCCAGTTCAGACTCAGACAGAACAAAGAGCACATTCTTCCAAGAAAGAACAAGGAAAGAACAAAGAAAAGGCCAGTGGAGAGACAATAAAAGAAATCTGTGAGAAGGAGGTGCCAGATGAAAGATTGAGAGAAATTCCACCTGAAACAACACCTTTAGATGGACAGGTGCCAGATACACAGAGAGAGGGAAAGATTATTGCGGAAGACCCCCGAGGAGGTGTAGAGAATTCCAACATCCAGTTAGGAGCAGGGACAAGTAGTCAGCAGGAAGATTGCGTGTCGGAGATTCGAGGAGGGACAGAAGTAGGGAAAACAAAAGAAGTGGTGGAAACAGAAATCGCTGAAGGTAAAAAGCAAGTTGAAACAGAGTCAGAGGAAAGCGAAGATTAAATACCAGAAGGCCGAGTTCTGAGAAAGAGAGCTTGGAGAACTGAAAGGAATGATAAAGGGAGTAAATTGAAAAGAGTGGCAATGGACGAGGTGTAGCCAAACAAAATAAAGAGACTGAGATATCGACTGACACGTGTAAATTCGCCAAGAGCTGAACAGGTGAATGAAGTAACGAGTCAGGAGAAATCGAAAGAAGAAGAACAAACAGTAGCCAAAGAAAGCAAAAGAACAAGAAAATCTAACCAGAAGTATAAATCACCGGACTGGACATATGTGGCCCTGTCTGAAGTGAAAGAAGAGGCGGATAGCCAAGGAGATCCAGAGGTGGTTGTACCGGAAGTGGTTGAGGAAGACGAAGAATCGGAAATCCAGAGAGTTATCTTGTCCGATATTGGGGAAGAAGCGGATGTTCAGGACAACCTGTATGTTGAAAACAAAGGGAGAGTGAAAGATGATGAGATGCCAAACTGAATGAGACCAGAAAAATACTGATGGAAAGACAATAAAATACTGAAAAAGACAAAAACTGGTAGAACCACGTAGGTGCTTAAAAGCCTTGGGTTAGAAACTAGTTGTGAAGTAGAAGAGGCTAAGTCAAAAGACACGGCTCATTTTAGAAAAGATGGCAAACATAGAAAGTAGCAAAAGTAGATGTACCTTCCTTAGAAGATGGTGCAAAATGTGTTGTTGTTGTACAGGATTATTAGTGCTTCTTTGCAGTATCCTTGCTCTATTCATTTCATTTAAAGTTACTGTAGATACATTAGAAGGACATTGTGATAACATAACTAATATAGGGAAAGTTCAAAAGGTAGTTCCAACTAGAATAGATTAAAACTATTTACATAAGGACAGGCCAATAACAGATTTTTCTAACAATGTGCTTTCAAAATTGTTGTATGAATATGTAAAAACAATGGACGTAAGGGATTGCTACGCTTGTATGCAATTACCTGCATCTGTATCTGAAGGAGTGACTTATCATCACCTTCCTGTAACATATGGAATGTCATGTAGTGTAATAGCTAGTTTATTTTAATAAACAGGTAAATTAGAGTATTATTTTTCAGATATAGATACCATATTTTCACAAGTACCAGCAATTAACAAACTAAACAAGGTAAAACCTGCAAAGGTATTAGGTGAATTTTTCTTAGAGACTAAAGAACTAACATTAGAATATATATTTAGAAATAATTTGACTTGCAGTTTAAAGAAAGAAGAGAAGACATTTTTAGATATGCTTGAAGAAAGGAGATTGAAAATGCAAAGAAAGGCTTCAGAAGGGAAAGTGGACGTAGAAATGGAGAAACACTTGAAAGGAGAAACAAGTCCAACTATGGCTTTAGATTGGCCTCAGAAAGGGAACTTGTGTATAAGAAGGAATCAGACAGCGTATGACAATTATTCTCTAGGGAATAGTGAGTGCCATGATACATACCGAATCATGGGAGGATGGGGATTTAAAGGTGGAAAAGATCCAGTCTTTCCAGGACTTTATTTCATTTGTTGGAACAAGGCATATTATCGGTTGCCAGACCATTGGTATGGCACATGTTATGTTGGCCTGGTTTTTCCAAAGATTTTTCATATGGACAGAGGAGAAGATGGTGTACATAGCTTAGGTAATTATTTAGCACGTAGTAAGAGAGAATCTTGGACTGAGATTGTGGGTGACATTTTTGGAGCATTGATACCCGCAGTGGGAATATCTCTGAATGCAAACAAAATTAGAAAACTTTCAACAGTAGTGGATCGCTTGTCAACAAGCACCGCTGGAGGTGAGTCCCTTGCTCACTTTGCCACTGGATTCAAGCAAGCCTGGCTGAAGACGGCTGAAATGCCAGAAACCGGTCCTAGGAAGCTTGTTTCCGGTCCAGGGAAGGCATGGCTTGGCAGTTCGGGCTGGACTGTTCCCATGAGGCACAGGGTCAGACTGATTTGCATATGGCCATGTCTGAACTGGGGTGGCAGAGTGGGCTAAAGAACGGTGATGGATCAAACCTAGATCTGTTGACTGGGTGTGAGTGTTTGATTGGTTCTGATGCTCCGTCCATCACCACCCCCTTTTGTACCGCTTTGTTCACCATAAATTGGCAGGGTATGCTCAGACGTGAGTCCACTGCTCACTTTGCCACTGGATTCAAGCAAGCCTGGCTGAAGATGGCTGAAATGCCAGAAACCGGTCCAAGGAAGCTTGTTTCCGGTCCAGGGAAGGCATGGCTTGGCAGTTCGGGCTGGACTGTTCCCATGAGGCACAGGGTCAGACTGATTTGCATATGGCCATGTCTGAACTGGGGTGGCAGAGTGGGCTAAAGAACGGTGATGGATCAGACCTAGATCTGTTGACTGGGTGTGAGCGTTTGATTGGTTCTGATGCTCCGTCCATCACCACCCCGTTTTGTACCGCTTTGTTCACCATAAATTGGCAGGGTATGCTCAGACGTGAGTCCCTTGCTCACTTTGCCACTGGATTCAAGCAAGCCTGGCTGACGACGGCTGAAATGCCAGAAACCGGTCCTAGGAAGCTTATTTCCGGTCCAGGGAAGGCATGGCTTGGCAGTTCGGGCTGGACTGTTCCCATGAGGCACAGGGTCAGACTGATTTGCATATGGCCATGTCTGAACTGGGGTGGCAGAGTGGGCTAAAGAACGGTGATGGATCAAACCTAGATCTGTTGACTGGGTGTGAGTGTTTGATTGGTTCTGATGCTCCGTCCATCACCACCCCCTTCTGTACCGCTTTGTTCACCATAAATTGGCAGGGTATGCTCAGACGTGAGTCCCTTGCTCACTTTGCCACTGGATTCAAGCAAGCCTGGCTGAAGACGGCTGAAATGCCAGAAACCGGTCCTAGGAAGCTTGTTTCCGGTCCAGGGAAGGCATGGCTTGGCAGTTCGGGCTGGACTGTTCCCATGAGGCACAGGGTCAGACTGATTTGCATATGGCCATGTCTGAACTGGGGTGGCAGAGTGGGCTAAAGAACGGTGATGGATCAAACCTAGATCTGTTGACTGGGTGTGAGTGTTTGATTGGTTCTGATGCTCCGTCCATCACCACCCCCTTTTGTACCGCTTTGTTCACCATAAATTGGCAGGGTATGCTCAGACGTGAGTCCCTTGCTCACTTTGCCACTGGATTCAAGCAAGCCTGGCTGAAGACGGCTGAAATGCCAGAAACCGGTCCTAGGAAGCTTGTTTCCAGTCCAGGTAAGGCATGGCTTGGCAGTTCGGGCTGGACTGTTCCCATGAGGCACAGGGTCAGACTGATTTGCATATGTCTGAACTGGGGTGGCAGAGTGGGCTAAAGAACGGTGATGGATCAAACCTAGATCTGTTGACTGGGTGTGAGTGTTTGATTGGTTCTGATGCTCCGTCCATCACCACCCGCTTTTGTACCGCTTTGTTCACCATAAATTGGCAGGGTATGCTCAGACGTGAGTCCCTTGCTCACTTTGCCACTGGATTCAAGCAAGCCTGGCTAAAGATGGCTGAAATGCCAGAAACCGGTCCTAGGAAGCTTGTTTCCGGTGCAGGGAAGGCATGGCTTGGCAGTTCGGGCTGGACTGTTCCCATGAGGCACAGGGTCAGACTGATTAGCATATGGCCATGTCTAAACTGGGGTGGCAGAGTGGGCTAAAGAACGGTGATGGATCAAACCTAGATCTGTTGACTGGGTGTGAGTGTTTGATTGGTTCTGATGCTCCGTCCATCACCACCCCCTTTTGTACTGCTTTGTTCACCATAAATTGGCAGGGTATGCTCAGACGTGAGTCCCTTGCTCACTTTGCCACTGGATTCAAGCAAGCCTGGCTGAAGACGGCTGAAATGCCAGAAACCGGCTGGCAGAGTGGGCTAAAGAACGGTGATGGATCAAACCTAGATCTGTTGACTGGGTCTGAGTGTTTGATTGGTTCTGATGCTCCGTCCATCACCACCCCCTTTTGTACCGGAGGTTTCTTATTGGTGAATACAGAAATGGTTGCCATGCGTGCTATGGTAATGCAAAATCGACTTGCCCTTGATATTTTATTGGCAAAAGAGGGTGGAGTCTGTGGAATGCTGTAAGTTCAACATTGTTGTACTTACATTCCTGATGAAAGTAGAGATTTGAAAATTTATATTAAGATTATTACAGAATTGCATGACGAAATTGTACCACTGGAGGTTAAAGGTGTTTGGGAGAAGATTGGTAACAACATATCAGCTATTAAAGACTTTGAAGTAAAATTAGGCAGTACATTCATAGGTAAGATATTATTTCCATTAACATGTGTGATTACCTTAGTATTAATAATTAGACTAGGTTGTATTTGTTGTAGAAAGAATAAAAATCAGAAAAGAATAAAAAGAGAAAACTTAAGGAGAAGGGATAAGAAACAAGAACGAGAATTTGAAGAAATAGAACTGGAATAGTTAAAGGATAGCATGTATAAAACAGCAAGAATGTCGTACTTTAGAATTTGGGACCGCGTAGGAGGCAGGGCCCTACCCCTGTCTATCCCGGTATTAGTGAACCGCGAATGGTTAATGCGGTATGTACAAGTGCTTTGTGTAACGTTTTAGCTATGAATGCACTGTGTATACGCTATTATACATCACTACGTGGGTTCCATTTTAGATCAGTGGCCATCTTATGGTTGCCCTCACATAGGCTACATAGCATGAAGCAAATACGGGCCTTGTAGAGCACATGTGACTTTCTTTGACTTTTCTGTGACCTGGCCAGCTTGGCTCCGCTGCCTCAGGTCAGTCCGGTCTCACGAGTTCCCCGTCCCCTGGCCACCTGTGATTAGCATCAGGGCTTGACACACCATAAAGTCTTTTCATCCTACACAAGCCTCCAGCTAATCTCTTTCGCACCTGACTGTTTCTGCTTTATGGCTTGTTTCCCAAACAGGAGATGCTCATGTTTATTGGGGCCTATCGATATCTGATGTGGGATCTGAGCCTTGCTGGGTAAATAATTGCGGGCTGGCTTAACTGGAATGTGGGATGGTCATCATGACTCTGCCTTTTCGTTTGTAATGTATACATGTAATGGCCATATCGTAAACTAAGGAATGTATGCCTGAAGCAGGATATTCTGTATTTAAGAAGAAGCCCGTTTCTGTGATTTTCAGCAGTCTCCTGAGAACATACACGCTGTTGTACTTCTAGGATACCTGTAATTGGTCTGCAGCCAATAAACTGATCTTTGACTTCACCCAGAAGACTCTGTGTTTCTGCAGGTCTGAAACAGGAAGAACCCCGAAGTCATAGGGTGTGTTCCCCTGCACCGCTGGGCTTAAAATACCCAGTACTTCAGTTGGCGCCCAACTCGGCGCGATTTCAGCGGTACCGGTCCAAGCCAGAGGTTCGTGAGGAGCTTCGTGAGGAAATTCTGGAGGAAGGCCGCCACTTCATCGACCCCTGCATGTCGACGTGGTCCGAAAGTCTTTTCTGCGAGGTTCTCCGCGTCCCGACGGCTACGAAGGACTGCTGCCCTGATTAATCGCCCTGTTTTGTACCCTTGACGAGTTTGGTAGAGCGAAACAATCGAGAGAGTCTTCTGGTGACGCCATTGATCATCGATATTCAGTTAAGTATAAGTGGAGCGTCTCCCAATTTGTTTGGTATCCTACGGGATAATTTTGGTTTATTTGGAGTTTGCAAACCCCAAAGCCAGAGGACTCGTGTATTCACGAGACTATCGTAATCGATAATCCTTTGAAGTTTGGAACTAGACTAGTGAGCAAAGATGCCTGGTGCTAGTGTATTTGGAAGATTATTTTGTTTGGGTTGTGGAAGGGATTTCCAGTTGGAGGATTCATTTCCGGTTCCTCCAATTGGAACTCCAACTTATGAGCTTTATGTAAAACATGGCGTGGGCCCCATTGCATATAATGAAGTATGGATCCGATACACCAGAAAGGACGGTGTTTTAAAATGGCCCCAAAATGGTAGTTTCGAGACAGATATCTTAGATAATTTGGAAGTTAAATTGTTTAAAAAGAAAGCCCGGCCGGCGATGTTTGATTCTTTCCGCCTATGGCGAAAGGAAGCCAAACAGAAGGAAATTAAGCTAGCGAAAAGAAATAAGAGAGAGAGAGGTATGTCAGTGATGCAAGCAGCTGTGCAATTTAAAGATAATGAGGAGGAACAAATGAAGGAACAGTTACATAGACAGCGCAAACTAGGGATTGATAAATGTTACCCTGTTTTGTCACCCCTTGTGCAAGATGAGACAAAAGAGAAAGAAAAAGATTCCCTAATGTCCCATTTGTTAAGTTTACCACCCCCATATGCGCAAAATGCCACCGCACCCCCACAGCTTGTAAATGTGCACCCTCTAGTAAATATGCCGCAAGCCTTCCCACAGGTGCCAGCTCCTCCTCGGCCGGCTCCTATCCCTGCAGTGCAGCCCTCTCAAGGGCCGCCAGTTTTGTTACCTGTTACCCCCGCGCTTCCTGCGACTTTGCCTAGCACGCCAGCGGCTTCCCCTGGCGCTCCTTCTTACACTACCCAGGTACCTGTATCTGAATCTGTTTTTCTTCCCTCTGTCTATCCCCCTGTTTCCGCCTCAACTTCTCCTTCAGCACGACAACGACTAGCTAATGTAGTTACTAGCCTGATGTCGCCTCTCTTTGGGTCATCTAGTGCGACCCCTGGTTTACAACGTAAGCAATTGCGCAGTCAGCTGCCTGATCCTGAAGAGAAAAAGACATTAGATCATATGGCGCGTAGGTGGATTATTTTTTCATCACTCTATGATGTGGAATCAGTTGTTGACGTTTTTCATCAATGGGATGCCCCGAAACAGAGGTATGTGTTCGAGAAAATGTGTGAAATCCTCTTTGCACCATATTTTGTACTCCAGATGGAAAAGCCTTTGAAACACCAGATGATGATGTGCTGTATAAAATGACAATGGCAACCAGAGAGAAAGAGGTTACAGGAACCTATGCTGTATTTAACCCTAATGAATTACCAAAAGAATTAAAACAGTCCGTAAAAGCAGAAGTTTGGGACGTCGCAGGAGAAGACGTAGGATTGATGAGGAATGTAGATCCAGTAAAAATAACTGTAAAAGAAGGAGTATGTTATCCAAATGTCCCGCAATATAAATTGACGTCTGAAATAATCGAAGGAGTTACTCCTGTGATTGAGAAAATGATAAAACAAGGAATTTTGAGAGAAATAATGAGTAGCCCATGTAATTCACCAATAATGGGACTGAAAAACCTAGTGGGAAGTTCAGGATAGTGCAAGATCTGAGAAAGATAAACAAAATTGTTGTACCATGTTGTCCCATTGTACCAAATCCATGTGTTATTTTATATCAGATCCCTCACGACGCAGAATGGTACACAGTGATTGATCTGTGCCATGTTTTCTTTTCCATCCCATTGCACCATAACAGTCAGCAAATTTTTGCATTTCGTTTCGGCAAGCGTATTTTGGCGTGGTGCCGAATTCCACAGGGGTATACAGAAAGCCCCTCAACATTTAATCAGCTATTGAAAAAGTCTTTGGAGAGTCTAGAAATGCCTGAAAACTCAGTATTAGTCCAATATATCGATGACCTGCTTGTGGCATCGAAAACTCGTGAAGCTTGTGAGGTAGACACAGTAGCTTTGCTGAATCATTTGGCAGATGGAGGACTAAAAGTGTCACCATCGAAATTACAATTTTGTAAGAAAGAAGTCCAATATTTGGGACATCGCATTGAGAAAGGACACAGGAAAATAACCATAGACAGAATCAGGATCATAAAAAGAATGAGTCCACCAATGACCCAAAGAGAAGTGTGAATGTTTCTGGGAATGGTTGGATATTGTCATCAGTGGATAGGCAATTTTCATTGATTGCAAAACCTTTAGTACGTTTGACAAGAAGTGATGTGAGAGATCCAATTGATTTGAACAAAGAAGAGTTGGCAGCATTCAAGAAATTGAGAGAAGGATTGTGTGAAGTGCCTGCATTAGGGATGCCTGATTATGACAAGGAGTTTGAGTTGTATTGCAGTGAGAGAAATGGATGTGCACTCTCTGTTTTAGTACAGAAGCATGGAAAACTGAGGAAACCAATCGCGTATTTTTCATCCATGTTGGACCCAGTAGCTGTAGCCCTTCCTGGGTGTTTGAAAGCAGTAGCTGCTACATGTAGAAGTTTGGAACAGAGTGAAGGAATTGTGGTGGGATATCCTGTGAAAGTGTTTGTACTTTATGATGTGGCGATTCTTTTAACAAGGAGTCATACTCAGTATATAACGCACAGCCGACTGACTAAGTATGAAAAGGTCATTTTGGGTGCAACAAATGTGAGTCTTGTGAGATGTGTGAATGTGAATCCTTCAACATTGTTGCCTGATGTAGAGCATGTGGAGGTAAGAGATGAAGCAGATCATGATTGTTTGGATGTACTTGAGTTCTGTACAAAACCAAGACCTGACATAAAAGATGAACCTTTGCCAGAAAGTGATTATGTCAAGTTTGTTGATGTATCTCGTTTGAGAACAGATGATGGAGTGCTGAGTGCAGCATATGCGGTATGTACAGTTGCAGCAGTGATGGAAGCATCCTATTTGAAAGGATAAGGTCAGCCCAAGTAGCTGAACTTATTGCCCTGACCAGAGCATGTGAGATTGGAAAAAGTGTGAGAGTGACTGTGATAACTGATAGCCAGTATAGCTACGGGGTGGTCCATGATTTTGGCCAAATTTGGCTGCAAAGAGGTTTCCTAACCTCAAGTGGAACTCCCATTAAGAATGCTGAAGTGGTTGGAAAGTTGCTTGAGGCAATACAGCTGCTTAGGCAATTGGCTGTGGTAAGATGTACTGCTCATAGTCGCAGTGGTGATTACATTGCCACTGGAAACAAATTTGCCAATGATATAGCGCAATATTGTGCACGAAATCAGAATTCAATCAATCGGGCAAAGGAAAGGGAGTTGATTTCTTGTTTCCTAATGTTTACTAACACAGTGGGAACATGGGAAGAGGTAAGACAATTGCAGAAAGAAGCAGGAGAGGAAGAAGTAAAACAGTGGGTAAAAGCAGGATGTGCACCGAGAGAAAAAGATCATGTGTGGGTCTATCAAGATGGAAGACCAGTCATGCCTGATAGCATGATGTCTGCCATGGCACGGATGTATCATGGACAGGGACATATAGGGAGAGACGCAATGCTTAGGTCTTTTAAGCAAACTTGGTATAATGCCAAATTCAGACTTGTAGCAGCAAGTATTTGTCAAAGATGTCTAATTTGTCAACAATACAATCCAGGAAGAAAGACAGTGGTGAGTCTAGGAACAATAGGTTGAGAGGGAGGACCTTTTACCAGAATGCAAGTGGATTTCATTGAGATGCCTCCTTGTAACAGGTTGAGGTATGTTTTAGTGATGGTATGCCTATTCTCCAGGTGGGTAGAGGCGTTCCCAACAAGAAGAAATGATGGAATGAGAGTGGCGAAATTACTGTTGAGGGAATTTATACCTAGGTTTGGGTTCCCAGTAACAATTGAATCAGACAGAGGAGGACATTTCCATAATGAGATTATAAAACTGATTTGTGAAGCATTGAATGTACGCCAAAAACTGCATTGTGCCTACCGACCAGAGGCTTCTGGTGTAGTAGAACAAATGAATGGTACGATCAAAAACAGATTAGGGAAAATGTGTTTAGCTACAGGTATGAAATGGCCCGATGTCTTGCCTCTAGTACTCATGACTATTAGATCAATTCCAGACAGAACTACTGGTTTGATTCCGCATGAGATCCTCATGGGACGTGCCATGCGCCATGTGTTTATACCAGTCAACAAGCTGATGACAATAACTGATGACATGGTGTTGGAATACTGTAAAAGCCTGGCTGACGCAGTTCATTCTGTGTTTCATCAGGTTGGAGCAGATGCCACCACGCTTGAAAAGAAGCCAGCCCATGATCTAAGCCCAGGGGACTTGGTAAGGATAAAAGTACAAAGAAGAAGAAACTGTTTGGTTCTCAGGTGGGGAAAACCAAGGCAAGTTATCTTGACTACAACAACAGCTGTGAAGTGTGCTGGATTGAAGAACTGGATCCATGCAAGTCATACTTTAAGAATTCCAAATCCAGTTGACTGTAAAGAAAAGGAGTACTTTGATGAATCAGAATCCAGTACTGAGTCGGATGACGGAGAGCCAAAAGTCAAAGAAAGAGAAAACCCTGAAAGGGGGGAGACAGAGCCAAGGTTAACTTTGGTCCCCAGAAGTAATTCCCTGAGGAGAAGGCTACAGATTTCTGATGCCAGTTCAGACTCAGACAGAACAAAGAGCACATTCTTCCAAGAAAGAACAAGGAAAGAACAAAGAAAAGGCCAGTGGAGAGACAAAAGAAATCCGTGAGAAGGAGGTGCCAGATGAAAGATTGAGAGAAATTCCACCTGAAACAACACCTTTAGATGGACAGGTGCCAGATACACAGAGAGAGGGAAAGATTATTGCGGAAGACCCCCGAGGAGGTGTAGAGAATTCCAACATCCAGTTAGGAGCAGGGACAAGTAGTCAGCAGGAAGATTGCGTGTCGGAGATTCGAGGAGGGACAGAAGTAGGGAAAACAAAAGAAGTGGTGGAAACAGAAATCGCTGAAGGTAAAAAGCACGTTGAAACAGAGTCAGAGGAAAGCGAAGATTAAATACCGGAAGGCCGAGTTCTGAGAAAGAGGGCTTGGAGAACTGAAAGGAATGATAAAGGGAGTAAATTGAAAAGAGTGGCAATGGACGAGGTGTGGCCAAACAAAATAAAGAGACTGAGATATCGACTGACACGTGTAAATTCACCAAGAGCTGAACAGGTGAATGAAGTAACGAGTCAGGAGAAATCAAAAGAAGAAGAACAAACAGTAGCCAAAGAAAGCAAAAGAACAAGAAAATCTAACCAGAAGTATAAATCACCGGAATGGACATATGTGGCCCTGTCTGAAGTGAAAGAAGAGGCGGATAGCCAAGGAGATCCAGAGGTGGTTGTACCGGAAGTGGTTGAGGAAGACGAAGAATCGGAAATCCGGAGAGTTTTCTTGTGCAATATTGGGGAAGAAGCGGATGTTCAGGACAACCTGTATGTTGAAAACAAAGGGAGAGTGAAAGATGATGAGATGCCAAACTGAATGAGACAAGAAAAATACTGATGGAAAGACAATAAAATACTGAAAAAGACAAAAACTGGTAGAACCACGTAGGTGCTTAAAAGCCTTGGGTTAGAAACTAGTTGTGAAGTAGAAGAGGCTAAGTCAAAAGACACGGCTCATTTTTAGAAAAGATGGCAAACATAGAAAGTAGTAAAAGTAGATGTACCTTCCTTAGAAGATGGTGCAAAATGTGTTGTTGTTGTACAGGATTATTAGTGCTTCTTTGCAGTATTCTTGCTCTATTCATTTCATTTAAAGTTACTGTAGATACATTAGAAGGACATTGTGATAACATAACTAATATAGGGAAAGTTCAAAAGGTAGTTCCAACTAGAATAGATTAAAACTATTTACATAAGGACAGGTCAATAACAGATTTTTCTAACAATGTGCTTTCAAAATTGTTGTATGAATATGTAAAAACAATGGACGTAAGGGATTGCTACGTTTGTATGCAATTACCTGCATCTGTATCTGAAGGAGTGACTTATCATCACCTTCCTGTAACATATGGAATAACATGTAGTGTAATAGCTAGTTTATTTTATCAAACAGGTAAATTAGAGTATTATTTTTGAGATGTAGATACCATATTTTCACAAGTACCAGCAATTAACAAACTAAACAAGGTAAAACCTGCAAAGGTATTAGGTGAATTTTTCTTAGAGACTAAAGAACTAACATTAGAATATATATTTAGAAATAATTTGACTTGCAGTTTAAAGAAAGAAGAGAAGACATTTTTCGATATGGTTGAAGAAAATGCAAAGAAAGGCTTCAGAAGGGAAAGTGGAGACAACAGTTTGGGACGTAGAAATGGAGAAACACTTGAAAGGAGAAACAAGTCCAACTATGGCTTTAGATTGGCCTCAGAAAGGGAACTTGTGTATAAGAAGGAATCAGACAGTGTATGACAATTATTCTCTAGGGAATAGTGAGTGCCATGATACATACCGAATCATGGGAGGATGGGGATTTAAAGGTGGAAGAGATCCAGTCTTTCCAGGACTTTATTTCATTTGTGGGAACAAGGCATATTATCGGTTGCCAGACCATTGGTATGGCACATGTTATGTTGGCCTGGTTTTTCCAAAGATTTTTCATATGGACAGAGGAGAAGATGGTGTACATAGCTTAGGTAATTATTTAGCACGTAGTAAGAGAGAATCTTGGACTGAGATTGTGGGTGACATTTTTGGAGCATTGATACCCGCAGTGGGAATATCTCTGAATGCAAACAAAATTAGAAAACTTTCAACAGTAGTGGATCGCTTGTCAACAAGCACCGCTGGAGGTGAGTCCCTTGCTCACTTTGCCACTGGATTCAAGCAAGCCTGGCTGAAGACGGCCGAAATGCCAGAAACCGGTCCTAGGAAGCTTGTTTCCGGTCCAGGGAAGGCATGGCTTGGCAGTTCGGGCTGGACTGTTCCCATGAGGCACAGGGTCAGACTGATTTGCATATGGCCATGTCTGAACTGGGGTGGCAGAGTGGGCTAAAGAACGGTGATGGATCAAACCTAGATCTGTTGACTGGGTGTGAGTGTTTGATTGGTTCTGATGCTCCGTCCATCACCACCCCCTTTTGTACCGCTTTGTTCACCATAAATTGGCAGGGTATGCTCAGACGTGAGTCCCTTGCTCACTTTGCCACTGGATTCAAGCAAGCCTGGCTGAAGACGGCTGAAATGCCAGAAACCGGTCCTAGGAAGCTTGTTTCCAGTCCAGGTAAGGCATGGCTTGGCAGTTCGGGCTGGACTGTTCCCATGAGGCACAGGGTCAGACTGATTTGCATATGTCTGAACTGGGGTGGCAGAGTGGGCTAAAGAACGGTGATGGATCAAACCTAGATCTGTTGACTGGGTGTGAGTGTTTGATTGGTTCTGATGCTCCGTCCATCACCACCCGCTTTTGTACCGCTTTGTTCACCATAAATTGGCAGGGTATGCTCAGACGTGAGTTCCTTGCTCACTTTGCCACTGGATTCAAGCAAGCCTGGCTAAAGACGGCTGAAATGCCAGAAACCGGTCCTAGGAAGCTTGTTTCCGGTCCAGGGAAGGCATGGCTTGGCAGTTCGGGCTGGACTGTTCCCATGAGGCACAGGGTCAGACTGATTTGCATATGGCCATGTCTAAACTGGGGTGGCAGAGTGGGCTAAAGAACGGTGATGGATCAAACCTAGATCTGTTGACTGGGTGTGAGTGTTTGATTGGTTCTGATGCTCCGTCCATCACCACCCCCTTTTGTACTGCTTTGTTCACCATAAATTGGCAGGGTATGCTCAGACGTGAGTCCCTTGCTCACTTTGCCTCTGGATTCAAGCAAGCCTGGCTGAAGACGGCTGAAATGCCAGAAACCGGGTGGCAGAGTGGGCTAAAGAACGGTGATGGATCAAACCTAGATCTGTTGACTGGGTGTGAGTGTTTGATTGGTTCTGATGCTCCGTCCATCACCACCCCCTTTTGTACCGGAGGTTTCTTATTGGTGAATACAGAAATGGTTGCCATGCGTGCTATGGTAATGCAAAATCGACTTGCCCTTGATATTTTATTGGCAAAAGAGGGTGGAGTCTGTGGAATGCTGTAAGTTCAACATTGTTGTACTTACATTCCTGATGAAAGTAGAGATTTGAAAATTTATATTAAGATTATTACAGAATTGCATTACGAAATTGTACCACTGGAGGTTAAAGGTGTTTGGGAGAAGATTGGTAACAACATATCAGCTATTAAAGACTTTGTAGTAAAATTAGGCAGTACATTCATAGGTAAGATATTATTTCCATTAACATGTGTGATTACCTTAGTATTAATAATTAGACTAGGTTGTATTTGTTGTAGAAAGAATAAAAATCAGAAAAGAATAAAAAGAGAAAACTTAAGGAGAAGGGATAAGAAACAAGAACGAGAATTTGAAGAAATAGAACTGTCTATCCCGGTATTAGTGAACCGCGAATGGTTAATGCGGTATGTACAAGTGCTTTGTGTAACGTTTTAGCTAAGAATGCACTGTGTATACGCTATTATACATTACTACGTGGGTTCCATTTTAGATCAGTGGCCATCTTATGGTTGCCCTCACATAGGCTACATAGCATGAAGCAAATACGGGCCTTGTAGAGCACATGTGCCTTTCTTTGAGTTTTCTGTGACCTGGGCAGCTTGGCTCCGCTGCCCCAGGTCGGTCCGGTCTCACAAGTTCCCCGTCCCCTGGCCACCTGTGATTAGCATCAGGGCTTGACACACCATAAAGTCTTTTCATCCTACACAAGCCTCCAGCTAATCTCTTTCGCACCTGACTGTTTCTGCTTTATGGCTTGTGTCCCAAACAGGAGATGCTCATGTTTATTGGGGCCTATCGATATCTGATGTGGGATCTGAGCCTTGCTGGGTAAATAATTGCGGGCAGGCTTAACTGGAATGTGGGATGGTCATCATGACTCGTCCTTTTCGTTTGTAATGTATACATGTAATGGCCATATCGTAAACTAAGGAATGTATGCCTGAAGCAGGATATTCTGTATTTAAGAAGAAGCCCGTTTCTGTGATTTTCAGCAGTCTCCTGAGAACATACACGCTGTTGTACTTCTAGGATACCTGTAATTGGTCTGCAGCCAATAAACTGATCTTTGACTTCACCCAGAAGACTCTGTGTTTCTGTAGGTCTGAAACAGGAAGAACCCCGAAGTCATAGGGTGTGTTCCCCTGCACCGCTGGGCTTAAAATACCCAGTACTTCAGTTGGCGCCCAACTCGGCGCGATTTCAGCGGTACCGGTCCAAGCCAGAGGTTCGTGAGGAGCTTCGTGAGGAAATTCTGGAGGAAGGCCGCCACTTCATCGACCCCTGCATGTCGACGTGGTCCGAAAGTCTTTTCTGTGAGGTTCTCCGCGTCCCGACGGCTACGAAGGACTGCTGCCCTGATTAATCGCCCTGTTTTGGACCCTTGACGAGTTTGGTAGAGCAAAACAATCGAGAGAGTCTTCTGGTGACGCCATTGATCATCGATATTCAGTTAAGTATAAGTGGAGCGTCTCCCAATTTGTTTGGTATCCTTCGGGATAATTTTGGTTTATTTGGAGTTTGCAAACCCCACAGCCAGAGGACTCGTGTATTCACGAGACTATCGTAATCGATAATCCTTTGAAGTTTGGAACTAGACTAGTGAGCAAAGATGCCTGGTGCTAGTGTATTTGGAAGATTATTTTGTTTGGGTTGTGGAAGGGATTTCCAGTTGGAGGATTCATGTCCGGTTCCTCCAATTGGAACTCCAACTTATGAGCTTTATGTAAAACATGGCGTGGGCCCCATTGCATATAATGAAGTATGGATCCGATACACCAGAAAGGACGGTGTTTTAAAATGGCCCCAAAATGGTAGTTTCGATACAGATATCTTAGATAATTTGGAAGTTAAATTGTTTAAAAAGAAAGCCCGGCCGGCGATGTTTGATTCTTTCCGCCTATGGCGAAAGGAAGCCAAACAGAAGGAAATTAAGCTAGCGAAAAGAAATAAGAGAGAGAGAGGTATGTCAGTGATGCAAGCAGCTGTGCAATTTAAAGATAATGTGGAGGAACAAATGAAGGAACAGTTACATAGACAGCGCAAACTAGGGATCGATAAATGTTACCCTGTTTTGTCACCCCTTGTGCAAGATGAGACAAAAGAGAAAGAAAAAGATTCCCTAATGTCCCATTTGTTAAGTTCACCACCCCCATATGCGCAAAATGCCACCGCACCCCCACAGCTTGTAAATGTGCAGCCTCTAGTAAATATGCCGCAAGCCTTCCCACAGGCGCCAGCTCCTCCTCAGCCGGCTCCTATCCCTGCAGTGCAGCCCTCTTAAGGGCCGCCAGTTTTGTTACCTGTTACCCCCGCGCTTCCTGCGACTTTGCCTAGCACGCCAGCGGCTTCCCCTGGCGCTCCTTCTTACACTACCCAGGTACCTGTATCTAAATCTGTTTTTCTTCCCTCTGTCTATCCCCCTGTTTCCGCCTCAACTTCTCCTTCAGCTCGACAACGACTAGCTAATGTAGTTACTAGCCTGATGTCGCCTCTCTTTGGGTCATCTAGTGCGACCCCTGGTTTACAACGTAAGCAATTGCGCAGTCAGCTGCCTGATCCTGAAGAGAAAAAGACATTAGATCATATGGCGCGTAGGTGGATTATTTTTTCATCACTCTATGATGTGGAATCAGTTGTTGACGTTTTTCATCAATGGGATGCCCCGAAACAGAGGTATGTGTTCGAGAAAATGTGTGAAATCCTCTGTGAGGAATTGGATGATCATGGTAGAGATCCAAGCCCGCAGGAGTTGTGTCGAGTGAGATTCGATTTTGGAAAAGGTACGATTGTGGGCCCCAAAGTCAATAGAGCAGTTGCGATCTTATTAGCCTTGAGGAATGATGATTGTCAACAGTCGTTGTTTGAACCAGATTTCCCTGTGGGGAGAAAGGGAAAAGCGCGACAATATCCCATGAGAGAAGTCCCTCCGGTATGGAAGGAAGCTGTTGCGGCTAATGCCGCTCAAGGTATTGCTGCTGCTCCAGCACATTTTCAGCGTGTTTGGGTACATGTTCCATTGAAGCGTTCTGAGGTGTTAGCGCTTAAACAGACATTGCCTGATCCCTGTAAAAACCCTGCAGGATATTATAAGGAGTTATCACAAACTGCAGAATCATGTGTCATGAATCTAGCCGATATAGATATGTTGTTTGGGAATGTGGTTCCACAGCCCTTATGGGGATCCATTCGTAATGCAGATCATGTTGCGGAACTAGGGGACACATGGGCTAATATCATTGCCGCAGACACTAGACAAGTTGGTGGTGCAAAACCTGAGCCCCTCATAGCAGCGCTCCCTGGTAGAATTATTACCTACATGAAAACTATAATGCCTGCGATGCGCGTAAATTGGGATAAACTATCCGCATGTAAGCAGAAGAAAGATGAGACAGTGTCCGATTTCTTTACCAGGTTTGAAGAAACGTTTATCGACCACAGTGGTCAAGACATGAGCACTGAAGGTGGCCAACGCTTATTTGTTGATAAATTTGTGCAGAATCTACTTCCCGAGTTGTGTAAGAAATTAAAAGACTCAGAAAGTTCTTGGGCTGTTTCCTCTTCAGCGCAAATACTGGCTACTGCACAGTATTATGAGAATAGAGACAAAGATGAGAAGGATAGAACAGATAAGAAAACGAAAGAACTAAAAACAAAGGTCCTCTTGCAGCAGGCCTATCCGCAACGTGGAGGACAGAATAATTATAGGCAGACACAAGGTATCTATCAGCAACCCCAACAGTTTCAGAATAGTCAGCAAATGAATGGGTATTATCAACCACGAATCCCTGTAGGTCCCAACCAATGTTCATATTGCAAAGAGGAAGGTCATTTTAAATATAGTTGCCCTAAATTAATGCAGCGTAATAGTAATGCGTATGGCGCAAGAGGTAGAGGTGGTCAGCAAGCTCCTAGAGGCAGAGGGTGTGGAAATATTCCCCAGAACGCGCGTCCTCTTCTGCCTCTAAATACCATAAATAGCTTTGATCAGCAAGCCAACGCGACTGGTAATACAGCTCAGTACTACAATAATGATTATTATGCAGAAGATGACAATGTAGAAGATAATGATTACTAGGACAGCCGTAGACAGAGAGAGGGAGTTGTTTCAGTGCCAGTGGATCAGAGCGGACCTTATGTTAAAGTAACTACAGCAAATGTAACGGAGCCCTTTCTGCTAGACACTGGTGCTGCAAAGAGTTCAATTATGCATTCAAAACTCCCTGGCGCGCCTTTGTCTGGCGAAATAAATGTTTCAGTAGGTTTTTCTGGCGCCCCAGTTAGGAACCCGATTTCTAATCCTATGTCACTTTCTGTTGGACCTTGTGAGCTAAAAGCACCCCTCCTCCTAACGACAGGTTGTGGTGAGAATTTGCTAGGATTAGATTTGCTAAAAAGATTGCATGCAACGCTATATTGTTCTCCCTCAGGAGTACAACTTACATTAGGCAAGAAAGTGATTTCCCCGATGTATTTGTCTAAGAATACAATGCCACCGGAATTGTTATCCCTTACGGATGTCCTTTGGGCTATTGGTCCCAATGATGTGGGTCTCTTGGAAATACCGCCATATGTGGTAACTTTAAAGGCCAATGTCAGATTGCCACGTATTCCCCAGTACAAGATCTCCAATGAAGGTCAGAAAGCATTGTTAGCAATTGTCAGTGATTTGATTAAAAAGGGTGTAATTGAAGAAACAAGAGGCAACGTTTGCAATAGTCCTGTTTTACCTGTCTTAAAACGAACGGACCCTTCACAGCCACCTGTTTACAGATTTGTGATTGATCTTAGAGAGGTTAATAAGATTGTTGTACCACAGTTTCCAGTTGTCCCTGATATAACTGCCTTGTTAACCATGATTCCAGCCTCCGCTGTATGGTTCTCAGTGATCGATCTGAAGAATGCCTTCTTTAGCATCCCAATTGCAGAGGAGAGCAGAGACATTTTTGGCTTTAGTTTAGGAGACCGAAGCTTTCGCTTTAAACGCGCTCCCCAGGGCTACTGTGAGAGTCCATCAATATACAGTCAGGCTTTAAAAGCGCAGCTTGATGCACTGGTTTTACCCAGTGGCGCTATCCTCATTCAGTACGTCGACGATTTACTGATCGCCGCGGATACTGAAAAGATTTGCAAAAACGCTACCTTGTCATTGTTGCATCATTTGTCTGCCTTCCATCACAAAGTGTCTCTCTCAAAGCTGCAATATTGTCGACAAGAAGTGACCTACTTAGGTCATCTCTTATCGAAGGAGGGAAGGAAACTGACCCCAGAAAGAATTCAAGCCATTGCACAGTTGAGTGTGCCAAGAACACAGAGAGAAGTGCGTGCTTTCTTGGGCGTTACTTCATACTGTAGGCATTGGATTCCCAATTTTTCCTTGTTGGCAAAACCTTTGTTAGCATTAACATGTAAAGACACACCGAATCCTATCCCATGGTCTGAAGAGTGTCAGAAAAGTTTTTGGGAATTGCGTAATGCATTATGTTCAGCTCCTGTGTTGGGTACCCCTGACTACAGCAAGCCTTTTACATTGTATGTTCATGAAAAAGATGGTTGCGCATTATCAGTGTTAACACAGCCTTTTGGCGATAGACCGCGTCCATGCGCATATTTTTCGTCAACCTTGGACCCGGTAGCGAGGGCATTGCCAAGTTGTCTGAGAGCCACAGCCGCCGCAGCTATGTCTATTCGACAGTCTGCTGGCCTAGTAATGGATAATACATTGATTGTTATGGTTCCACATGCTGTGGACACATTGTTAAACAGGACCAAGACACAACACTTAACTAGTGCGCGATTATCTGGTTATGAGCTGACACTGTTAGCAAATCATATACACATAAAGAGATACAACACGTTGAATCCAGCTACACTATTACCAATTCCAGCAGACCTAGATGAGATTGAGCAACATGATTGTCTGTTCAGAACAGAAGAAGAGACGAAAGGAAGAGTAGATCTTAAAGATACTCCCCTGACTGAGTGTGATGGTACCTTATGGGTGGATGGTTCGTGTTTCAAGCTTCCGAATGGTGATACGACTGCTGCATATGCTATCACGACTTTGCACACGATTGTGGAAACTGCGCGTGTGCCACAAAATTCGGCTCAAGCAGCAGAATTGATTGCCCTTACGAGAGCATGTGTGTTGTCTGAAGGAATGAAAGTGAACATATATACGGATAGCCAGTACGCCTTTGGCGTGGCTCATAGTTTTGGGCGATTATGGAAGGAACGTGGGTTCCTGACTTCGCATGGAGCTAAGATTCAGAATGGCAAGTTGGTGAATGATCTCCTTGAGTCACTGACCCTATCGTTGCAAGTTGCGATTATGAAATGCAGTGCGCACAAGAAAATCACTGATGATGTTGGTCGTGGTAATGCGTTTGCTGATGAAGTCGCGAAAGAAACAGCAAAAGATGTAAAGACTCGAATGTATGTTGCAGGCCCTGCCAGATGGGTTGATGATGTTGGAATGTGTGAAAACACAATAGAGAGTGTAAAGTCCCTTCAAGCTGAAGCCACAGAGAAAGAGTTGAGCAAGTGGAGAGAAAGTATGGGTAAGTTGGATGAGAATGGTTGTTGGATTGATTTGTCAGAACATAGGCGATGGTTGTTACCTGATGCATATGTGCTCCCAGTGGTTACTATGATTGATGTGATTGATGTGAAACTTATATAGCGCGGCTGTCGCCCTACGGGCATCCTGGCGCTTATGACTAAAGATCAGCGATAGAGAAGGTGACAGAAGAGAATCATGGGGTCAACCTGGGTCAAACTGTAGGATATAGCCATGTCTTAAGTCCCTTGCGAAATTCCAATAAGGAACTGCAGTGTCTCAAGTTTGCAGGGAGCTTGTTCCACATGCCAGGTACTACTATGCTGAAGGCTCTTCCTCCTACCCTGGCGCGCCTGAATCTCGGAACCACTAGTAGACCAGCTGTTGAAGAGCGAAGTTGCCTACTTGGTAAGTGGCGTACAAACTTATCCTGCAAGGGGACAGGTCCCAGTCCGTGTACTGCTCTGAAAGTTATGCAAAGGGACTTGAAGACGACCCTTTCTCTCATTGGAAGCCAGTGCAGATCCCGCAGTGCTTTGGTGGCCGAGGCACATCGCCGCCTGTCAAGCACTAATTTGGCTGCGGCTGACTGAATCCTCTGCAGTCCTTGGAGGATATACTGCGGGGCCCCCAGATAGAGGGAATTGTAGTAGTCGAGCCTGCTTAATACCGTGTTGCGTACCACTGTAGCTCGTGACTCCCTAGGGAGCAGAGGTAGAATACCACGAAGCAGTCGCAACAGGGCAAAGCAGACATTGGCGGTCTTACTAGCCTGAGATACCATCTGGAGGTCGTCATCGATAATCACCCCAAGATTGCGAACCTTCCTGACCGGAGCAATTGGTGCTTCCTCCGGTGCAAGGCAGAATTCGGAGGGCAGATGTTTGAGAATCCTAAATGGCGAACAGAAGACCACCTCAGTTTTACACATGGCACATGGAATGGCACATATTAGTACGAAAGGAATCTGTAAGTTGTTGGCTCCAGTATGGGAGAATGCTGGAATTCCTAAGTGTGCAGAGAATGTGGTCAAGAATTGTATGGTATGCTTGAAGTACAACCCTGGTAGGGGAACCCCAACTCCAGCTGGTCATTTTGCGCCTCCATCATATCCATTTGTAGTTTTGCAGTTAGATTTTATCCACATGGAAAGATGCAACAACCTGAAATATGTATTGGTGGTTGTTTGCGCTTTCTCAAAATGGATAGAGGCCTATTCTCTAAAAGATAACACTGCTCTGTCCACAGCCAAAGCCCTTGTGAAGGAATTTTTCCCTAGGTTTGGAATGCCAAGAATGGTGTGGAGTGATAATGGGAGTGAGTTTGTGGGCCAAGTGATGAAGAATGTGTGTGAGGGACTAGGTATAAAGCAGAAATTTCATGCTGCAAATCACCCCCAATCAGCTGGATTAGTAGAGCGCTACAATGGCGCTCTAAAACTCAAACTGGCCAAAATCCAAGCAAGCTCAGGTCTTAAATGGCCTGACGCTCTGCCTCTAGCACTCCTGTCGACCAGAATGACTGTGCATTCACGAGTGGGACTTAGTCCCTACGAGGTCGTTTTTGGCCGCCCGGCCAATGTTTGGGGTGTGCCAAGACCGGCGAAATTCAGTGAAATCGAACATCCAGTACTGCTTGATTACTTGTATGAATTGACGGCTAAATTATGTGTTTTACACCAACAGGTGCACAATACTCTTCCCCAGGCCTCTGAGGCTCCAGGACACCCTATCGACCCTGGCACGTGGGTCTTGGTGAAAAGTTTTCAGCGCAAGAGCAACGATGAGCCTCGTTGGATCGGCCCTCATCTCGTGCTCCTATCCACAAGATCAGCTGTTCGAGTGAAGGGGAAAAAGAACTGGATCCACGGCGCCCACGTGAAGAGGATACCTTTGCCTCTGCCGTATGACCAGTGGGTCCAGGAGGGTATCGCAGACTCTGAAACAAACACTGTACCTCGTTTTGTGCCGTTCAGTGATGCACGCATAAAAGGCACAGCTTCAGCACAGGAAAGTGACGATATTTTGCAAGAAGCTGTGCCACCGTCAATTAGATTGGACACCACAGAGCCTGAACTCTTGTTTCAAGATCAAACAGTACCTGGCCGTTTTCATTATAATCTAAGACCAAGGCCTATGGACAAATAAATATTCTTTTTCCTTACCCTTTTTGTTTTTGATAACCAGAGCTCTCCCATCTGAAGGACTTTCTTGATTTTTGTTTTTCGAACCACCATCCGGGTTCAGCCGCAGGGTCGCGGTGCCAAGACTTTGGGGTACAGGCCGAAGACGTTAGGTCGACGGTTCTGGTTGGTCTAGGGCGTTCCCTGGACTGACAGGCGTACTCCTCAGCAGAAGAAACTCACCCACCGTGAGCGGCACGATTATAGGATGGAGTTTTGTAAGATGGAGAGACCCGCTGAGGAAATGAACTTTAAAGCAAGAATGTGTAAAATCATGAAGAGCAAATGTTTTGTATTTTTATGCCTGTTTGTATTATGTAGTATGGTAGTGTTTACTGTAGGATTTGTATTCTTCTCCTCTCAAGAGCCCATTGCACCCACTATACAGCCTATACCTCCTCCTACTGTCTCCTCACACTCTTTTCACCCTCTGCCTGAACATGAACAAGCTAGACGATCAGAGTTTGTGAATAACTCATTTATTCAGCTACTGCACCAGCACCAACTAGTCATGAATACAACCAATTGCTGGGTGTGTGGTTTAATGCCACATACCATTAATAAGGGTATTCCCTATCTAGTGCTGCCGTATAGTTACAATGGATCGTCATGGGCATTCCAGACCATGTTTCTCTATGCACTAGATGCGTACTCCCCGCGACAACCGCGTTCCATCAGACCTAGCACTAATAACAAAGCTTTAATGAAAGGAGTTGCCGATATGAGCAGAGATATCGATGCATACTCATCTATTCCCAAAGAAGAGTTGAGAGCTTATGTAGGGTGGAACGCGACGGGGTATAGTATTAGTCTGGGTCAAAGACAGCGAAAAATCTCATCCCCAATCTGGGTCGTACCCCACATAGGTCGGTTCTGTTTGCAAGGTAATGGTCAGAATCCTAGAGCTCAACTGGGAAGAAGTGACTGTACTGAAACATACACTTTCCCGTCACAGTTTTCCCCTGCGTTTTTGGCTGCCAAGGGTACATATTTTATCTGCAATGACCGAGCATATACATGGTTGCCCCCGGATTTCTCGGGCACATGTTATATTGCAAATCTGCTACCGCCAACATTTACTGCTGCCTCTGACTATCACAAGACCAGAGTTGTGAGAGGCGTGATTAGTAAGGAGGATACTGCCGGTCAGGAAGCGGGAGATTTCTTTTTGGGTTTCCTGCCGTTTTGGGGACCTATGGTCAATAGTAGGAACCTGAGACAGCTGACTCGTGTGGTTGAATCCACTGTTAATGTTACGGCTGGTGCCCTTGGTAATTTGACAGCTGAGCTCCAAGCGGATCGCCTCATGACTTTGCAGAACCGCATGGTTCTAGACGTCATACTTGCAGACCGCGGTGGGGTATGTAAGGTTATCCAATCCAGTTGTTGCATTTTCATACCAGACAACGCTCCAACAGTTTATCAAGCCATCTCCAAACTACATAAAATATCTGAGTCCATACACGTGGATAAAGGAGATTGGTCACTGGTGGGGTGGTTCTGGGAACTGATATCTGCCTGGGGTTGGAAAGTTCTGATGGTCATTGGAATGATCTTAGCCATCCTTTTCCTGTTCTGTCTGTGCATACAGTGTGCTCCTGCGATATGTGGCCTCTGTGCTACATTATGTGTAAGGAAACCTGTATCGAGGGACAAGCTAAGTAATAGGATGATGCTACAGCAACATCTCCATGACTTCGTGAATATTGACCTAGACTCGGATTGAAATGAGTATAGTTATTGCCTATGTAAGGGCAAAAGGAGGGTCTGTCGTACTTTAGAATTTGGGACCGCGTAGGAGGCAGGGCCCTACCCCTGTCTATCCCGGTATTAGTGAACCGCGAATGGTTAATGCGGTATGTACAAGTGCTTTGTGTAACGTTTTAGCTATGAATGCACTGTGTATACGCTATTATACATCACTACGTGGGTTCCATTTTAGATCAGTGGCCATCTTATGGTTGCCCTCACATAGGATACATAGCATGAAGCAAATACGGGCCTTGTAGAGCACATGTGCCTTTCTTTGACTATTCTGTGACCTGGGCAGCTTGGCTCCGCTGCCCCAGGTCAGTCCGGTCTCACGAGTTCCCCGTCCCCTGGCCACCTGTGATTAGCATCAGGGCTTGACACACCATAAAGTCTTTTCATCCTACACAAGCCTCCAGCTAATCTCTTTCGCACCTGACTGTTTCTGCTTTATGGCTTGTTTCCCAAACAGGAGATGCTCATGTTTCTTGGGGCCTATCGATATCTGATGTGGGATCTGAGCCTTGCTGGGTAAATAATTGCGGGCTGGCTTAACTGGAATGTGGGATGGTCATCATGACTCTGCCTTTTCGTTTGTAATGTATACATGTAATGGCCATATCGTAAACTAAGGAATGTATGCCTGAAGCAGGATATTCTGTATTTAAGAAGAAGCCCGTTTCTGTGATTTTCAGCAGTCTCCTGAGAACATACACGCTGTTGTACTTCTAGGATACCTGTAATTGGTCTGCAGCCAATAAACTGATCTTTGACTTCACCCAGAAGACTCTGTGTTTCTGTAGGTCTGAAACAGGAAGAACCCCGAAGTCATAGGGTGTGTTCCCCTGCACCGCTCGGCTTAAAATACCCAGTACTTCAAGAAGAGAAGAAACAGGGGAAACTGAAATATGAATGAAACAAGAAATCAATTTAAATTTCCGTAAAACGGATACAAAATGTTTGGTTAGTGTGGTGATATACTCACCAAAGGGGGAATTGCTGGAGCGGGTAGTACAACATTTATATATATACCCCCCCATTCTGCATGTTTATATATTAATCTGAATAATAATTAATAGTAATTTTATTAATTGGTTTGTAGTGAAATAGTTATCAATCATACTAACATAAGAATTACACGCGGGAATTGCTCTTTGCATGGCTATATTAATTGTAAACTAACTTGAGTACGCATACTAATAGTAGAAAATTAGAATATTGCATGTTATATGTTGCTTTGGTGATGTATTTGTGATTTGTGCTTTATTCAGTGAGTATAAACTGCTCTGAGTGTTGCTTTTGCTAGATAAATATACACACATATGGGTAATAACATTTTATGAGCCCTTTCTATGTTTTAATTACGTTTTTGTGTTTCTTTTGCTTAAGTTTACCATTTCGGCCTAAACAAGATGGCTGAACGAGACGTTGAACGTGACTGCCCTGACAACACGATGTTCTGGGCGAAGAGCGCAGACGTCACCGCCAGCAGCAGTGGCCTGGACCTGACCCCGGGAGAACATGTACCCTTCAAGGTCGCTCCGGGAACGTCGCCAGTATCAAAGACAATGACCGATTTAAAAACCGGAACCAGCAAGTACGATGAGTTCATCGCATGGACACCCTGAGAACTTCACCTCACGACCCCAAATCGACCAATCAGGACTTTCTAAACCCCGATCTTGATACTTTTTGACATTAATTTCATTATAAAAGTAGGTAGGGAATTGGACAAATTGCTAACGCTAACGCTCATCTTTGATGAACTCGATTTCCTGACGTTATGCTGACGGAGAGGACGGTGACACTACTGGACAGCTGTTATCCTGAATCTTTGAGAGACTGAATTGCGGCCTAACTTTGCTGAATAAAAATTCTTCCCTGACCTGACTGACTTAGAGGACGACTTTTAGCCAGAATAGGTAAATATGATGCTCTGACATGCTGATGATGATTTCTAACGTTTCTTGCAATATTTCATAGATAAAGAATACTTGATTAATTGACAAATGTGTTGTGTCGATTATTTGAAGAAGAGAATTAGGATAAAGAGGTAATGTAAAAGATAGATGAGTTTAATCACTAAAATCATAGACAACAACTAAATGATCCATCTCCTTATGAGAGGAATATCTTAGGGTTGTAGTCAATGTATTTAGGGTAAGGTAAAGGTATTTCTTTCATGTCAGCGTTTGGAAGCTTATTTCCCTAGGAAAGCAGATCAACAGAGTGTAAGTATTGGTGTTATGGGCCCCACCAATGAATGTATATGAGTGAATTTGATGTTGAGGTATTTGGTCTGTGACGAAGGGGGAATTTGATGTTCCACGCTGCAACACAGGGGACCTGTTGCCCATCACTACTGCCACCCCCACCCATATGGCTGATGTTGCCCATCACCCCTGCCACCCCCACTCACAGGGGACCTGTTGCCCATCACCCCTGCCACCCCCACCCATATGGCTGATGTTGTCCATCACCCCTGCCACCCCCACCCATAGGATGGGTGGTGCACAACACATCCAGCATACACCAACATCAGGTATGTCCGCAAAATACATCCCCCCTAACATCATGTCAACAGTGTGTAGTCTGTGACAAATGCCCACAACAGTGATTATGGCTACGAGCATACAATGTAAGTAACAGCACATGTGCGACCAACACATGAGTGTGACATACACAAGGCAAGCATCACCATAGCACTGTGGCAATGTAAAAAGAACACCCCCTCACTGTGTAGAACAGATGTTAAGTGGGGGCTTCCAAAGTGTAGCAGATGTTGAGCATTGTGGTGATGGGGACTAAACCCCCCTCATCACAGTGACCAAAAGGTAAGTGTCCTCATGGTCAAAGCTGCAAATAACAAACAGCATGTATGATCCCTGCTACCAACACATCAAACACTTCTGGGGCAAACTAGTGGTTGTGTCCCATACACACAGAGATGTGGTGAGGCCAACAGTGCTGTGAAAACATAACACACTCTCGGCCATGTGCAGACAAGCACCACACTTGGGGGCTGACAATGCATACAGCGTACAATGACACAACAGCAGAAGTGACCATCACCAAGCATGCACACATCTCGAAAATAGACACACCAATCAAAACAACATGTGTAGACTGTAGGTGTCAGATCCCAAACTCACATTCCATACCAGCAATGGCACCTAACAACCAGGATGAATGTGCACAATGATGTGTTATGACTCACAGGGACAGCATGCAAAATCACAGAAACAGCATCCAGGCAAAGGCCCACAACAGCAATACCAATGCAAACAGGCAAACTCACACAGCACATCTGACACAGCATGTGTGTGTGTGTGTCACAGTACCCCCAGGCAACTACACAACACATGAGGGGGGCTGAACCACAGTGACACAGATGTGGACACAGTGCCATACAAAAGTAAACCATCATTGGGACACCCTCAGTGGGCAATCAGGCATTGGGAGATGAGAGGGAGCACAACAGACACACGTGACACAAGCTGGAATGAACACCAACTAACACATCAAGAGACTGACACACAACACCACTACCCCCAGGGAATAGACATTGGGGTGACATAAGCATGCATGACACCTCCACTGTGATGACAAAGGCAGATGTCGTACAAACTGGGAAACCCAGACATGTGTCCTGTGCCACTAACGTACATCACACATACACGAACACAAATCACTCAGCATGGCACCTCATCCATAGACAAATGGGAGCTAGGGGACCACCCATGCAAACATTCACATCAATCCACCCTCAACACCACACACCCTGAACTGCAACAATGTGTATCTGTGAAACTTTCATGGACAGGTGACATTGCACATGCACCCATGACAAACACAGGAATGTTGGGAGGAACTAAGGTGCACAGACACATCACACAAGGACAGTTTACAATCCTGGGGAATGCCAGACATACTGCACAGTATGTGGTACATGGCCATGACCTCAAAGCTCACGTAACCTTCAGAATCCCTGCCACAGCCCCAGGACAATGCAGATGCCAAGGAGAACCACAAGGCACACATGCTGACACCTGCCAGCATCGCAGCCATGAACCCAACAAGTGGGAGCAGTCACACACACATACAAATGTCTCAATCACTGAAAACTACCACCTAGGGACAACTACATGATTTAGCAAATAAACAGGTGCCTTGAGGAACCCTGACTGTGTCCCATCTGTTTCTGACAACATCATCACCACTCAGAACTGACAAATCCCAATGATGATACACCAATTAACAGTAGTGTGTCGGCACCCACACATCTGGTAGCCCATTGGAAAAGTAGTGGGATGAACCCAGTACCACTCAGCAAGCATCAACAACAGGAACATATCAAGGGAGAACTGTCTGTGTATGAACAGGGATGTGGACACACACACATGCTCATACAACACACACCATGCGCCCAGGCAATGTCACTGGACAACACACTTACTTGAGGGGACCCAACTCCTGTGGGAGCCCAGCTGTGCCAAACATATTCACCGCAAGTCCCACTCATGTCTGCAGAACACTTGGTCAGTCAGCCATCAGTTACCACACAATGAAGGCTCTGGTCACAACAGCCTGGGTACGTGAGTCTCCCCTAAGTCATCTGCACATACCCAAAACATATGTCTAGCAAGTTGCACAGAGGCCCCAGTTGCTCCTATTACAATGATGCCCACACCTGTAGGTCCAGTGTTGATGAGCACAAAGTATGTGGGAGTGACAAATTGGACAATGTGAAGCACATCATATGTGCAGGGGTGCAAGCCACAGATGTGACCATGCAAATGAAATGCTCACAGAGAGATGTCCACAAATAGTAGATCCTGACACACCCAGGTAGCTGCAAAGGATGACATGGATACCCACCAGAATAGGATACATATCTCATGGACCACAGGGAGTACCTCACAGCACCACATCAGAATTCAACATTGTAAAACAAAGCATCATAGGTGCAAGGGCATATTAAACATCATCAACATAATGTACAGCGAAATCTAGTTCCCAGGGAGAAAGAAAAAAGCTTTATTCAGCATTTTAAAACTTAAACGTCTGTGCAAGCAAAAGGCCAATGGCGAGTCCATGTCCAAATGCCAAGGAGTGAAGTAGAGTAACAACTGTCACACGTTGCTTGCCTGCACTGCTAAGGACCGGAGTCATCCCCTCGGAGGGGCATACATGGGGGCAGGCCAGGCACCGCAGGGACATGATCAGGGCGCAGCAGAAGGATGCAGTGAAGAGGTGGGGGATGCAGGCGAGACACTTGTAACTGCAGTGGAGCTGACTGAAGTGGTGGGTGCTGTCACAACTGTGGGGCACAAGTCAGATGGTAGGGGTGCCAGCACAACTCCAGTGGGCAGGTCAGATGGAGTGGATTGGCTCACCACTGCAGTGCCCAAGTCAGACGGGGTGGTCGTGGAGTCTAAAGCAGTGCCTACATCCATGGGAGCGGAATGGGGGAAAGGTGAGGCCGGCAGGGCAGGGGGGGGACACAGTCCCCACATCAGTGGCACTAACTGTCTGACCAGGTGTGGAGGAGCAAGTGCTGGGGGGGATGGCCTTAGCATTTTGGGTATGGTTTATCTGTGGGTGGGGGAACCCATGGCAGGGAGTGGTGGGGGAACCTCTGGAGTGGTGGCCTGGTGGATGGAGGACGGAGATTTTGCCTTGGAGCTGCGTTGTGGCAGGGGGTCTTGCTCTTCTGGCGCCGGGGGGACTTGCGGGTGGGGGTCTCTGTCTGACTGCGCCTGGGGGAATGTGTCCGGGTGTGAGGGACACTCCCTTCTGTGTGTGGGGACTTCCTCTTCCCCTTATAATCAGGATTTGCAGGGTCGGTGGGGAAGATGCCAAGGTCACAGAGGAAGAGCTTCTGGGGGGGATGGGGTTGCAGGTGAGGCAAGGGAAGGGGGCTGGGAGAGAGAGGTCTTGGAGGACTGCGGAGTGGTTGTGGATGGCTGTGTGTGTGTCTGAAAACAGCCCCTGTGAGTGTGGAATCAGTCCCCTGCGCTTGCTTGTGTGCACGTCTAGACCTTGGTTTGGGGGTTTCTGTGCTTGGGACAGGTAGGGTGCTAGGAATCGAGGGTGGTGCAGGGGTAGGAGGGGTGCGGGACTGTTGGAGGAGGGACACTGCTGCCGTCAGGGAGGAGGCCACGGACTGATCGGTCCTCTGTAGGGCAGACATGCCCGAGGAAATGCCCTCCATGAATGACACCAGTTGTGTCAACAGACCTGTGTGTGCATGGAGGACCTTCAGCATCGACGTCTGCCCTACATGGATCTGTCGAAGTAAGTCCACAGACTCCTCACTCAGTGCAGCAGGGGACACAGGGGCAGGGGGTGCGGTGCCTGGCACAAAGGAGACATGCTCATGAACATGGGAGCCCACAGGGACCTCTGGGATGGGAGCCGAGGGGGGTGGTGGCGGTGGTGGTGGCAGGGGCGGGGACAGCCTCACTAGCTGGGGTCTGGTGGCTGCTGACACCCGCCTCCACAAGGGAGTCATCCTCAGAGCTGCTGTGGCCCTCAGCTGGGGGTGATGGTGCTGACGACTCCTCTGTCTGGCTCCACTCGCCCTCTGTGCCACTGGGTCCACCCGACTCCTATCCTGTCCCTGTAAGGCTCTGTGGCTCCTCCTGGTCCGTGGAGCTGACCCCTCCTGTGGCCATGGATGTATCTGGATAGGAATAGGAAGTAAGAGAACAACATCAGTCACCTGCACCGACTGCACACACCACAGTGAGTACATCACATCACAGGGCAAGCCCTGGCATTATCAGCTGAACACAGCTCAAAGTGCCAACACTGTTTAGGATAAGACAATTGTCATTCTCAAAATCAACCATGGCACACATATCCCCCCTTGACTTTCACACATATGTCCGTTGCATGTTGGATGCTAACACCCCAATGTGCCAACATGCACCACCCACACATTAGTTGTACATGCAAGTGAACATGTAGGAGTATGTCACTATACACACAGCACATCTCTTGCTACTGACTCAGTACAGGTGTCCGGATGAAGGGATGGGCAGAGACTGATTTCACATGTTTGGGAAGCATGCCAGCAACATACACTATGATGTACTCATGTCCTGATGGGCAATGCCACAATGGGGTGCATGATGCACACTTGAACACAATGCAGGCTCACTCATAGCAAGTTAAATGCCATGGCACTGGGATGCCCTGAAAGTCAGTCAACACTGTCTCCTGTCACAGGGTTAGGGCATCCATACAACAACAATATGCACTGGCTCACAATCCTAGCTCAGGGGTAAAGCTAACTCTGCAGATGACCGGCGCACTTGCCCATCCCATGCAAACAACATATCCAGGACCCAGAAGACCCCACATCATGCAAATCATACATATGAGTCTCAGCAAACACAAATCCCTGTACATTAACACATCACAGTCTGCCATGCATGTAACCCAGCTGCATGAAGGACACAGTTGCATACACCATTGTGCGCTGTCAGATGTTCACACACCTACATGTCACACAGGTCTTGTCTCTCACAGTCACATCGCAGATGTAATGCTGACCCTCTGAATCATGGACACCCCAGTTGTACGTAGCAACAAGCCACACCCTAATGACACAGAGGCAGACACCTGAGGGCACATGTCACTAAGCACAACCTGCAATTTCATACACAGGAGTGGGTTTACAGAGTGTTTCTAAATGCCCTTGAGGGGGCATGACTGGCCAGGACTAAGTGAAACAGTGTTTGGCCCTGGACAGTAGTCAGGTGGCGAAGCAAGTGTGACATACTTGATATACATACTCCTGAGGCCCAAAAATTGGAGTCCCCTGCTGCATGGGTTTGTTTGGAATACCCCAGCCACATGTTGCGAGTCACACCAGCAATTGGTACACATCTCAAGGGCACACACAGATCACATGTCAGATCTCAGGCATTGTGTAAACAATTGCCCCACCCATGAAACACACAACAGATTCACGGGAACTGATGCTGACCGGTACCTGAAGCATAGCTGACTGCAGGGACACAGTGCCCTAGTGACACAAGCAACAGACTGGAGGGGCCACTAAGGCATGCTCTCAATAAATTTAACTCTCAAACAGTTCTTTAATTTTTTTAAACGTCTACCACAGTACGTTGTAGCCCAGTTGAGACATATATTAAATATAGAAGATATGGTGTGGAAGTAAGTACATGTTGAGGGGGATGCCGCCTATGAGTGCTATGCACCAGTATCTGCTTTGAGATTGCTACGGCAAGTGAGGAAAAAAGGCCAACAGGGACTGGCCCTGTGTAGCAAAGATGGTGGTACACATTATGAGAGTTCTATTTTCACATTAATCACTTCTTATTTAATTTGTGGGAAAGTGATCAAGTGTAGAAATCTTTAACAGCATATACACAGAGAAAAAGATTAATGCACACATACATATGCCAACACTGAAAATTAAACTATTATATGATGGAATAAAATTGTACATATTCACGTAACCCCAAAAATTAATATTGATGAAAATAGCATGAATAGTTAGGAATATGGAGCAATAATATAAATGTGTTCATATCCAAATAATTATCGGAATTTATCTGTGCATATAAAAAGTGTAACTTACTCATGCAATTCAAGAAACTGTTGACAATTTTACAACTTTAAAAAGCAGTGATAATAGAAATTAGAGAGTAACAGTAATGTATATTACTAGGAATTTATGTCATTTTAAAAAGGCAATAATAATTCAGAATTAAGAATTTATAGACAATTATAAAAACAAATATGTTAAAGTAATGAATGTGGATCATAAACATTGTTTGAATTAGTAGATATACTATGCTTGTTCATTGGCATAATAGTCAAAGGAAGCCATACTATAGGTCTGATTATGATCTTGGTGGACATGGTAACTCCATCACTAACATGACGGATAGCCCGTCTGCCAAATTACAATTCCATTATATCCTATGGAATTGTAATTTGGTGGAGGGGATATCTGTCACATTTGTGATGGAGTAACCCTGTTCACCAACATCATAATCAGGCCCTATATCTCTATTGATGTTTTTATGACAGAGTAACCATTGTTTCCTAATGATTTTCCTTTTCTTTTTTGCTGAAATGCTTTTATTGTATTATATTGCATGTTTTGTAACTTATGCATGTTTTATGGAGCAAGATTGCGAAATAACATGACAGAGTAAGTATTACACATATGACTTGCACATGGCGATAGGTTAAAAGTGCTAATGTCTCAAATGAGCTCACCGACTCGTGGACGAGGAACCCATGGTACATCTCGCATCTCGCTCTTGCAGAAGATGCGAAATCCGCTCTTGCAGAAGATGCGAAATCCTCAAAAGTAAGTCGAGCTATCGCGTAAGAAAACCACGGCACAGACAAGTTAATAGCAGTTTGACCGAGAGCACTGAAAAAGCCACTTATCATTGCGTGTTCCCAGATCGCCTCCTACTCGGAAGCCAGCTGCGGGCAGGCGCAAAGAGAGTTTGGCCCCGTGAGGCTGCGGCAGCTTGCTGCTTCAGAACACCTTGTGCTGCTGCTGCTGTGAAGAGCCCCGGAGAAGAGGTGCAGCTGGTAGACTCAGCGGGAGCCAGAGCGCCGGACCGGAGCGATCGCCTACTCGCCTACTCTCACATCTCAGGGTGAAGTCGGACCCATCAGAGATTGCCTGGTAATCGGAGGTATGGTGAGTGCGGAGCGGGGTGGTGGCGTGGGCAGACCTCCGGCTGAGGCCTAGTGTGCGGTCTCACCGGAGGTGGACGCCCTTCCCCCCCTCCGCCCACCCCCCTTGAGCACCCTTTAAGGATCGGTGGGACAGAGACTGAGAGCTGGTGGCATCTGATTAGCAGGCGCAGGAGAAAATCGTCAGGGGCCACAAATAAGAGACGCTACTCTCCTTTAAAAAGGGACATTCCACGCATGCGCAATACGGGGAGTGGGAGCCGCCAGTGAAGTTACAGTCACCAAGGGAACAGGGGAATCGAAGAGGCATTGAGAACCCTGACCCAGGAGGGGGGCACGAGGAGGCCACGAGATTACCCTACTGCAGAGAAGGGGATCCCGGTGGAAAGTAGGACCCTGACTAGCATTAATTGGGGCCACAGCGCAACGCATACTGGTGTTACTTCAGCGAAACCTGTAATTTCCTAATCGCCGTGAGGGGAACAGGCTGTTACTTCCATATGCCCACCTGCATTTGCCTGCCGTGAGGGGAACGGCATTGAATCTACAGCAACTCCGCTAGCCCGGACGCAATATTCCAGGGGGCTCAGCGCTTCCAGCGCAACGGACGACATCAGAGGGCGCGGGAAGCCCCCATAAGCTGCGGGAGACTCCCGCTGCCCGTTTGAGCCCGTTTGAGACGGGGAGTAGAGGTTGGGCTGGGCCACCCCTTGTATTTTTGGTGTATAGCTAGAAGGCTCCTTTTGTACGCCACGCCTGATCTTATTATATAGGATTGTTAGTCATTTGAGACATAACCACCTCACTTTTTCCCTTATTTAGTGTTGTGTATCCAAGCTTGACCTTCCACTTCCTCCTTTACCATGAATCTGCGGGATGGCAGATCCACAAAACATCATGCGGGAGGGAGCGTTACGGGGACCTTGGATAACTTTATAGTAAGGGCAGCTTCCCTATTAGAACGGGAAATCACTTTAACCGAGCGGCAGTTGTCCCTGGATCCCCAAGGTAATAGACGATCTTCCTTGGGTCCCCTAACGACTGCCAGAACTCCTGATAGGGCACTTGTTTTAAATACAGAAACAGCTTATCAATCTCCAGGAGACAGTGTATCCGCCGCATTGTACTCTCCTCGTCTTGAAGCGGGGGATGTGGTTACTGTTCCCAGCCTAAATGTAAGATCATTATCACCTAGGAATTCCGAACTATCATCTGCCCAAATATTGTCCTCGAGGTCTACGTCCCTAAAAAAGACAGTGCCATTAAGTTCATGTAAGGACCCTGTTAATGTTAAAAGGAAACGTGGGGGGATGCAACATTCAGGAAAAGCCACGAAAATCTCTAGGTCTACAAAAACTGTAGTTGGAACTACTTTGCCTCCCCCTTCTCCCTCGGTAGCTGATAGTCATTATGTGACTACCAACGTCCCTGAACCTCTCTTGCTGAGTACCAACCTGTCAAGTACTAATGGGGAGCACCTCTTACTAAAATTAAGGGAAATGTTAACTCTTACGTTGAATCCGATCTTGGATAAATTGGTTCAGATTGAGCAGAAACTTTTGTTTGTGATCAATGCGCTAAGGTTAAGATAACATCTGGGGCTGCAAAATCAGTGGGTTTTCAAACTATTCCTGAGTCTCCCCTTTCTAGTGGAATTGTTTTGCCCAACCCTTTTGTTCCGTTACCTTTTATTGCTTCTCCTTTATCGAGTAACCTACTGGAGGGTTCGAATTCGTGTTCCTTGGTTAATTGTTCACAAGATGAGGGTACGAAACCAGTAAATTTGTCAGGGGAATCAGCGTTGTTTATTTCTTGCTCTCCCCCTAAAATTATGGATGATTGTCCAAGAGGGCCAACTAGAGATCATGAGGCCAGGCAACCACTGATAAGGGGAAATACCGCCCAAGCAAGTATGTCTAATAATCTGGGCCAAGCTAGGTTTGTTTGCGGTTCTGTGCCGGGAGTTATTGATTTGCCCCCGGCAGCAGCCCCGCTGGTGGAAATACTAAGACAAGTGCCCCCAGTGCAAGAGGGACAAAGTGAAATGACTGATCAGTTAATGTTGAAGGTGATGCATTGGCTCAACACCCAAATGAAAAAAAGAGTAAGTCCGGAGTGGGACATTAGTGAGCATCTTATAATGGCGAGGCGGTGCTCATGGCTGGGCCCGACAGCCAAAATAGAGGGTGGTGACTGTGTTGTGGCTAATTTCAATAATTCCGGAGTAGCCAGTATGATATTAGATTATTTAAGTAACAACACAGGGGGCTGCTATCCGTCAAAAATAACCGTTTGCCTCTTAAGTTCCTTTTATAACTACCCTAGTAAATTCACGTCAAGCTATAGAAGGCAGGGTGCTGACATAAGAGACAGAGGAGTGTTACAGGTAGGATCCCTCGGGGTCCCAACTACAAACCGGTTTGCACCACTATCAGGGCTAGAAGATTGTGACTGACTTTTGCAGGAGGGCGGGGGAGTCGCGAAACTAAAGCCGTCATCCATTAACCGGGGAGAATCTACCGAGATCTCTGCTGTTGACTATGTTAACTTTAGTGTTCCTCTAGTTGCCGAGAGAGTTGGCAACTCTGGGTCAACTAGTCTATCTGAGCCTAGCCCACTTAAAATACTTTCATGGAATATAGCGGGTTTAGGTTCTAAAGTTGCCTCAGAGGATTGGTCTTCCTTTATAGAAGAGGCCGACATAATAATGTTTCAAGAAACCTGGGCAAGGGAAATGTATTTCAGGCCAGGCTTCTTGTCTTTCGGGAAACTAGCTACCCCAGCTCCTAGAAACAAGGGCAGATCTTTGGGAGGTCTCTTAATTTGGGTACGACAACGGGCTGATATTGTAGTTAAGGAGGTGGAAATAGCAGATTTGGACATTTTGGCTCTTTCTATTTCTGTTGGATGTGGTCTCAAGTGCATCCTAGTGAATGTTTACGCCAGAGGTCAGGTGGGTGGAAGAACTTCACCCACAGTGGCTGCTCTTGATATCTTCCTGCAGTCCCAAAAAAATCCTATGGATATTATTATTGCTGGAGATTTCAATTGTACCTACGAACCCCTTGGTTTTGAAGATGGAAATCTCACGTGTGAGGAGGATTTCGTTTGGGGTATCCCGACCTTGTCATTAGATCCTGTTAAAAATTGGTCGGCAGCCGCACTTCAGCTAAAGGCACTCACAATGGAGTATGGGCTCCGGGCAGTTAATGGTAGGTCCAAATGAGACCCCAGGGCAAACCTACTTATAACATGGGTACAAAGCATAGCAGGATAGACTATTTTATTTTAAATATTGAACTGTGGTCCAAATTGATTGATATGGAGGTACGAGTTAGGAAAGAGAGTGATCACGACCCACTTTTAGTACAGTTGGAAGGCTTCACGGAAGAGAGAGTGGAAATCGAGAAATGTGGTGTTCCGTCCTCTATTTTAGTCACTAATAACAGTCGTAGAGTTAAGTGGGACCACATTGTAAATGATGAAGTTAGATGCTCTATGATTAGGCAAATTTTATCGAATACCCTTGCTGCTGTCACCCAGTTAAGTCTAGATAATGCAGGAGTCAATGTTCAAGGGTTAACAGCACAGCATTTAGTAATGGTTAAGAAGCTGAGGTCAATCCTTTTTAAATCAGGCCCAAACCCCAATTGTGCCAATAAAAAAAGAAAATATTTAAGTCGGCTAAGTGGTACAATGGGGACTGTAAGAGGGCTTTCAGGGCTTTATCTTGTGCAATTAAAGTGGGGCAAGTTCCAGAAATCAGGAGATGTCGTGCGGCATATAAGCAAACCCAATATTCAGCAAAGAGGATGTTTGATGAGTCACGTTGGAGGGATTTGTTGTCATCATGTTGGGATAGGAATTGGAGTAAATTCTGGCACCTTATTAAATGGGGAAGCGGTATTGATAACCCTAATCCGGTAAATCATGTATCCCCTGACAACTGGGTTATCTTTTTTGAGAGCCTGTTCGCCTGCACTAATCCGATGATCCCGTTTTCCTCTTTGTCCTACCCAAGAGTGCGAGCATTATCATTTTCCTATGCAGAGGTGGAGCATGTACTGGAAGGTTTACCGGCAGGGAAAGCACCAGGCCCAGATGGGATCCCTTCAGATATTTTTAAAATTGATCGTGTAAATTGGGTTAAATATATCCAAATATTGATTAATGGTATTGCAGGAGGTGCCCCCATACCCGATTCATGGCGGGGGGCTGAAATAATCCCTATATACAAAAAGGGCGATCGGGCCCTGCCATCCAATTATAGGCCTATCAGCCTGATTGACACTACCCAGAAGCTGGTGGCCAAAATTGTACTCAATCGGGTAGCTGAGTGGATAGATGAAAATGATATACTTTCAAATTATCAGGCGGGTTTCCGGAGCCATGTCAGCACTATTGACCAGGTATTCAGATCTATGATGCTGTATTGGAACACAGTAGTGCTGGGTGGTGGTGTCCTATATGCAGCATTTGTGGACCTTAAATCCGCCTTGGATTTGGTTCCACGGAACAAGCTTTGGGAATCTTTGGAAAGGGCTGGGATGCCATTAGAGATTTTATCATTTATTGTTAGGCTCCATGAAAACAACTCTGCTTGTGTGAGATGATGAGGGCAAGGGGAGATCACCAATAGTTTTAAAGTGGTTAAAGGTGTGCGTCAGGGGTGCGTGCTTGCTCCCACTTTATTCTCCCTGTTTATTAACAACGTCGTCCCCTATTTCACAGATTACCCCACGGATGCCCCCACACTTGCTGGGTCAAGAATACCGATTTTAATGTTTGCGGACGATACTCTTTTCTTGTCCAAAACTAAAAAGGGCCTCCAACGTGCTCTGGATCGCTTCCAACTTTTTTTGTAGTGATAATGAGTTGGAGGTTAATGTTGGGAAGACAACATTTATGGTCCTACATTAGAGGAAAAAAATTAGTATATCACTCAGAATGAATAATGCCCCTATTGAACAAACAGACCATTTTGCATATTTAGGGGTGACTCTGGGACGGAGACCTAATTGGAACCATCAGTTGGATCGCTCGGTAATTAAACATAACCAACTAGTGGGAGCACTCCTAAAAGAACACAGATCCTCTTTAACTAAACCTATAGCTCCAGTAATGAAGATGTATCATGGGAAGGTCCAAGCGTCAATACTCTATGGTGCAGAACTTTGGGGTTTTGAAAACCTGCAACCCCTGGTACTTGCCCAAAATATGTTTTTGCGATCCCTAACTGGCCTACCTCAATCTACACCCCTAAAACCATTGCTGCAGGATCTGCTGAGTGTAACATTTGAAGAGATAGCAGGGTTTAGACCACTGGCTTATTGGAGACGCTTGTGGACCACCCCAGAGTTAGCACCCTACGCCTTGGCTCTCAAACATCTTATAGGGGTGGATAAGTCCCGCCAAATCCCTTGGCTCTACAAAATCAGAGCTGTCCTTATGGCTATGAACCTAGGACAACTTTGGCTAGATCCAGTTGGGAATTCCTTCCCGTCAAAGATAGAGCTCAAGAGACTGTATGTTGAGATGTCCCAATCTAAATCTTACGCTCAGATCACTGGGGGCTCACTAACTGATCTCTTTATGGACCATAAGGTCGATTATTCACTGGAACCCTACTGGGACATTATTATTGGAATTGGAGACAGGAAGTTGTACCATCAATTCAGAGTTGGATGCTTACCTTTAAAATCATTTACCAAAAATTGGGGTCAAAATCTGGGTTTAAATATGGATACTTCCTGCCACTGTTGCCCAGGGATTCCAGAGACTATTCCACATGTGCTATTTGTTTGCCCAGCATATAGAGTACCCCGTATGAAGTGGATTAAGCCCCTGTGCAAACAATTAGGTATAAGTTCCGCGCAAACAGCTTTGCGCATTTTTAAGTGCGACACAAAGGAGGTTATTGTAGTTGCCGTGGCGAAGTTCTGGTCCTTGTGTTGGGTCATAAGAAGGAAACATTTGCAGACTTAAAATCTATTATTGGGTTCCATGTTTTGTGGATTATTGCTTTGTACTGTTTTATTGCTATCATATTAGTCTTGGAATATTTAATATCGTTTTATGTAATTTATTGATGTGGGTTTTGTATATTTGTTGATGCTGTGTCTTTTATGATTTTTAATCGAATAAAGACTAATAAAATGAAATGATTTGCACATACTAATTTTCACCAAGATATATAAGATATTTTAGAAGTGTGTTTTAAATAGGATGCTATTTGTGGAATTCAATGTTATTTTAAACTATTATAACCAGTAGCATTAGGTAAAGATAACAAACCCAAGAAAATGCTCACCGAAGTGAGAGGCAAACTCATTTGGAAAATGTCATTATTTCGCTTCCTTTCCTTGCAATAGATCAAAATAGTTTACCATTTGTACAGCAAAACAACATATATGAGAAAGTGTCTTCCCTACATTTACAAGAGCAGCTCAAATTTTGATCACCATAAGAAACTGCATTTACTTTAGCTAGGATAGACAAATGTCTGTTATTAATGAAAAATAAAGTAGGGCTATGTTTGCAGCTTTAAATGTTTTAAATCATTTAGTCCATATATTTAATGATATAAATAAATAGACTAGGAAACCCGTAAATCCCATTCGCAATTAAAATCTATCCCTGATTTGGAATGCTCACAAATATTTTTGTACAAATCTTTTTCAACATAATGCAACTTTAGAAATTGAATCATCTTCAATAATAAGCAAGATATTTGGTGAAAAAATATCACTACTCATGCATTTGCTAACATATAAAAGAAAACCTGATTACAATATATGCTTCAAAAGTGTCTATCTATGTTAAAATAAATCAGACAAATGACCCACTTTTTGCTACCATTTGAATCCCTTTCTATTGATTTATGGCTAATCCCGTTGCGATTCCGGCTCATTTCCTCTCATCGGTTACTCAACACTTGTTTCAGCATGAAGTCCCTAATGCAGAATCCAAGAAATCAAAGCTGTCATTTTGAAGCACCAATACACATTTTATTTTTTATTAAAGATAAATATAGAAAGAAATTGCGTCACTGTCTTTCAGAATGATCACTTAACATAACCTCTTCTTCTGCAAGGAGTTGGAGCTCAAGGCCGATATTACACAAAGTGTAAAACTGTTCCTTTTTGCACTGTGGATCACCTTACACCAAGTTGAAGGTGCCAGATGTAAACAGGAATTTTGCAGCCTGGGCCATGGGGGCAGGGCATTAGTAAAATATGGACCAGCTGATTGAAGAAAACGGTTCGCCATTTGCAGTGCAGTTGGTACCAGACCTTGTATATCCAAATGTATGCTGTACAAATCTGAGGCATGTGTGTTAATGTATATCCAAATGTGTGCTGCACAAATCTGGGGCATGTGTGTTAATGTACTTTTCACTTTGTCCTCCTCACAGGTTGATGTCCACCAGAAGCAAGAGATCTCTCTGACCATCGCCTGGGCTGTTCGTTCTGTGGGGGTCTACAAGCGCCGGATCCGCAACTGCCAGAAGAGGTGGCAGGACCTTCGGGGCTGGACCCGGAGGATAGCTAGAGTCCAGCTGAAGCTGTCACCTCCACGCAGGTGGAGTGGACACCGGACCCTGACTCCCCACATGCTCCCTATCCTGGTGGTGGTCTTCCCGGACCTGGATAGGAAGCTGAAGGCCAGACAGCAGCAGGAAGTGGGTGAGTCCATGTCTGATCTGTGTACTATGTCTGACATGCAAATAGCAGTCTTTTGTCCTGGTCACACTTCCACATTACGTAGATCTTGTAGTCCAAAACTCAGGTCCCTCAATTGTGCACCCTCCTCATCTGTTCCACAGGTGTGGCCCCTCCAGCCAACTACAAATGGTGCAGGCCAGGGCCGAGGATTTGGAGGCGTGCTCCTGGTGCAATAACTTCAGGATCGTTGGGATTGCAGAATCCATGAACATTCCCAACATGGAGTTATTTGTTGAGTACCTACTTACCACGCGACTGGGGTCGGACACCTTCTTAGCGATGTTTGTTGTCGAGAAGCCACTGGCTCCTAGGCTGGTTCCTGGTGTGCCACCATGCCCAATAATAGCAAGACTACTCATTTATAGAGACCACAACAGTGCTCTTTGGAAGTCCAGAGAACTACAGGAGCTACGCTACGAGGGGATGGCAGTGTCCCTGTATTCTGATTTCACGCCCCAGGTGCAGGAGGCATGGAGACTACTTGCACCTGCCAAGAGGAAATTACGCAAATTACAACTAGACTACAACATGCTGTACCCAGCCAAACTTCGAGTCACAGTAGATAGAAAGATGCACATCTTTACAGACCCTTTGTAGGTGATGCAGTTCATCAAACGCTGGAACAACAGCGAGTCAAAAAAGTCTTCAGGCCGGTGCAGCGATGATGACGAGAACTCTTAAACGACGGCATATAGCCTATAAGGGGGTATCCACTGAACTAGACACTGATGTAGCCTGGAGAGCACTCCACGATTGGTGGGTGTATAAAGATGAGCTTGTAAAACTGTAAGTTGGGTCTGTCTGTCGAGGACCTACATATCCAGATTCAGGTACTAGCATGGTGTTGGATTGAGGCGGAGCAATTGCAGTGCTGCACTTTTGGGGTCCTGTCTATGTGCGATGCCCTTAGTTTCTCCTGATTAACCTACTGCTAGATATGTCTTGCTTTCATATATTGATTGTGATGCACCATGGGGGGCATTAGGTGAGGACACTTACATCAGATTTACGGACACATTCGCTATAGCTGGTTGGCACACGCTTTGTCCGGAGCTGGGTGACATCTGCCCGGTAGTGTGCACCACAAAGGGGAGCTTTTGTTTTTGATCTTACCGGGCCTTGTTTGGGCTATTAGGTTTGTTTATTGGAGGGTATGAGGTAGGGGCCTGTTTATGCACAGTTGGGGTCTGCATAGCGTGGGAGGTGGGTTTTTTTTGTTGGGATGGTGAGACACATGTACGAGACCAAAAATAATGCAATGCAATTATGACAAAGTTGTGATTAAAGCTCACTTCCGCAGCATTGGTGGAGGGTTGGCATTCAGAATAACACCTACACCTGTTGATCATGGGTAGCACAGTTTGTCTTCTGACATGGAACGTTAGGGGGCTTAACAATCAAAGGATAGCCAGGAAGATGGTGGCATACCTGAAGATAGATAGACGTTGCGCTGTTGCAAGAATCGCATCTGCCGATACATAGTAACCTGTTGGCGCACATATTACTCCAGGGGAAGACTAGTGCAGCGGGGTTCACATCACATGCCTGGGGGGTAATAACATGGGTAAACCCAGTTTCAGGGATCTCAGTACAGACCATTGAAATAGATCCATATGGCAGGTTTGTGATAATTAAATGTCAGAAAGAAGGACTTGCTATTAGGGTTATTAATGTGTATGGGCCCAATCATGATGACCCGCAAATTTATAATCGCCTTGGTACCACTCTGCTTCGAGACCGGGATGGCCCCATAATAATAGGAGGGGACTTTAACTGCATTTTAGACCTGCAAAAAGACCGCTCCCAGGGTCCTTCTCACTGCCGTTCGGCGGCGGTGGGGGCTATCCTAGAGCTTATGGAGGGCCTAGACTTGTTGGGTGTATGGAGGTCCCTTTTCCCAGACACAGCAGGATACACCCATGACACCCACATGAGGATAGACTACATGGTCATGTCTAAAAGTCTGGCCGGGCAACTTAAGGGAAGCACCCTACACTCACACACTCTCTCTGGTCACTCACTGTGAGAAGTTGGCCTGGTATATGCTGTCCACTAATTAAAGTGTGCACCCGGTACCAGTCCAAACAACCCTTATGGTGATTTAAGAGGTAAAAGATAACCTTTGAAAGCTATCCAAGTGGTAGCTGAAGAGAGCAGCCTCCAGGCTTAGTCTTGAAGGAATGTTAAGCAGCTTGTTTTACCAAAATGTAAACTTATTGTTGGTTAAATTAAAGGAGAACCCCACAGTAGTTATAAAAATATGTATTTATTATTATAACATACTCTAAATACCTCACTGTATCTGCTACACGCAGATAAACACAGAGCACACAATACTGTAGCACTGAAACAATCGTAAGTAGCACTATTACACAGTGGGCTCCAGGGGGAGACCAACCCATATACTAAAATAGTGGTAAAAAGCACGACTCGACTCAAGACAGCGTCTAGAGGATGTAGAATCGCTGGGACCACAAGGAACCACCCAAGATGAGTAAGTAGGGACCCCTCGGAGGACTGGTGCAGTGTGGGAATTCGATCGCATGCGCCGTACAATTCTATGGGAGAGTTGCAGTTGCAGTTTTAAAGTCTAATGACCCTTCCAAGTGGATTACGAGGAAGCCCTTTGGATCATATAAGGCTGAAGAGCCACACCACCTGTGGCTACCGTAGTACCAGTGTTACCTATGCCAGCGAAGCCGGGTGCACAGGGCTGAAGTGGTGTCGGAATCCGTTGTCAATCTCAATGGAGGACTCCAAGGAAATGCCACTGTGGGAAAGAAGAAAAGTGTCCGATGGAATCCAAGGGTGGATTCTAGTTGAAGAGTACCTGAAAGCAGAGGGGGCAGAGTCTGGGTCACTCAGGAGTGACCAGTGTCTCGGTAGACAAATGCCCACTGATGTCGTGTGCTTCAGGTGCGTTGAGGGGGTTGTTGACTCTGCAGCCTCCAGGACCAGGAGACGTCAAGGATGACCAGGATGTGGATATGAGCTATCCCACAAAGGATGTTGAGTGCTGAGGGGGTCAGTGTCTGGCTGGAGCACCAACAAGCCTTGGCAGAGGCAACCCACAAAGATGGTCAAGAAAGGTTATGGTTCGGACCAGAAAGGTCCAGGAGACTCACCAAACACAGGGGAGTCAGGGCAAGCCTGGAGCAACCAGGGAACCCAAGAAAAGCAAAATTGACCCTCAAGAGGACCCACAGGCCGGAGGCACAGGAGTTGCGAGGGGACCTCAAGAAGATTTACAAAGCAATGGCCCACGGAGCACTCAGTGTGAGGAGGCTGAAGTTCTTTGGGGGAAATGATGTGAAAGGTTGGGGATACTCGGAACACAGAGCACTTGTTTTAGGAACACCAACAAGCATATGCACTTGCAAAAGTAAGTGGTGCACAGGGATATAGGTAATGCAGCTCCCAAAAGGGATTCTGACCTCAAGCTTGGTGAGAGGGCAGCTCGGACCTCGAGGGACTTGGAAACCCACAGCCTGTGTTGCTGGAGCCTTTGGAGTCCGTAGGAGCTCAGAAGCGCAGACCAGTCAATCGTGATGTGGTGCCTGCGGTTGCAAGGGAGCGACTCCTTCACTCCAAGGGAAATGTCTTCGGTTATACTTGATGCTCCACAGGTCCTGCACGGAGCATGTATGGTGCACGGGCACAGGCGATGCTTCAGACTGAGAGGGAGATGAAGTCGGACCCAAACGAAGTCCAGCGAAGTCCAGAGTGTCCAGACGGTCGAAGTTCAGTGGTTTCTCGTTCAGAATCTTGTCCACATCGAATCTAGTGTCCTACAGCCAGGTAAGGCCTTTTGTACCCATGGGAGAGTGTTGGACAGATTCAGGGGACCCTCCCATGGGAGAGTCTGGACAGTGAGGAGGTTACTCCCATGTCCTTTGTCCAGTTTCGCACCAGAGCAGGAGCCAACGACTCCCAGGACTGTTTTTTTTTTTTTTTTAAACTGTTTTTATTATTTCCATGTTCAAGGCATAGATATTTCTGACATATTGAAGCATATACATATAATCATTACCTTTGCATTAATGAAAATTGTGACACTTGGTTTTATAAAATCGTAAACATTTCCTTAGACTGGTAACTGTCTTCACATTACATTCCCAACTCTCCTCCGTTTTCATTATCTGAGTCCTCCTCTGCTTCGAGGTCGGGGGGTTCACAAATGTATCCCCTGTATTTATTCCATGCCCCCCATATCTTGTTCCATTTCCCCGGACATCCCCGATTTACAAACACTGCTTTCTCTGCCACCATGGCCAAATCGAGATCCCCACACCAGGCGGCAAGTGACGGTGTCACTTTCGCTCCCCACTTTTGTGCGATGTTGCGCTTTGCCACCATTATCCCCATTGTTACCCATTCCTGTGCTGGGCGTGTGAGGTCATTTGGTTCCCAAACATTTAAAATGCATCTTCTAGGCTCGGGCGCCAGTGATATTTCCACCACTTGCGATATGGTCCTCATCACTTTTACCCAGTATTTCACTATCTTGGGACATTCCCACAAGGTATGGAGGAAAGTGCCCTCCTCCCCACAGCGTCTCAGGCAGAACAGATGTGGTGCCGACCCTATTGTGTATAGGATACGTCTAGTGTAGTAAGTTCTATGTAAGATTTTTAGTTGCACAAGTTTAAGTCTGGACGGTATCCCCACCTCCCGTGGTGAGGCTAGCGCCTCTCGCCAGGACTGGCTTGAATGGGACTATGCACAGAAACACAAAATGTGCACCTCATGCAGAATTTTGGCCGCTGGCAAGCGCACCCAACCAGGCCTAATACACTAAATCCTGTCTAGGAAGTGGTCACACCTTCCTGTGACAGGATGCCTGTTGTTCTGCCTCCCCCTGCTCGAGCTTAGCTCAGCAGCAGAGGGCAGAAATGTGTCTCTGGTCGGCAGCAACCATTGTGGGCTGCCCAGGACTAAAAGGCTGGTACCGGGAACACCAGGGACGTCACACAGCTCGTTTCTGAGGGGTGGAATCATACCTCCCACACCAGTTACCGGTGTGGGGGGTATGATTCCACATTGTTTGTTACCAAACACCATAGGGTTACTTTCAGCCGTTTTAGAATTGGTCATCACGCGGTCGAATAATGCCACTCTATATGTCATAAATGGCTGCAACACTAACAACCCGGGAGAATGGACTCCGTAGGCTGCAAGGGTGTCCTGTTCATGCAGTGGCACCCTCTCACTTAGAACCAAGCACCCTGCCTTCAGGATTGTTAAGGCCTGCTATAGGGGTGAGTTATGGGTTTTAAGTGTAGTGACCCTTAGATATAGTAAACCTATATCTTGAGTAAGTGGTGCATGCACCAACTTACACAGGCTGCAATGGCAGGCTGTAGATCCATTTTGCATGGCCTCTCATGGGTGGCATAATACATGCTTCAGCCCATGAGAGGCCTCTGGGGTACCTATGCCCTGGGTACATGGGTACCATATACTAGGAACTGATAAGGGTACCCCAGTATCCAATCTGGAGTGTACCTAAGTAAATGACATTACAGTTTAGGAAGAAAGCGGCAGGCTGGGGTCCTGATTAGCAGTATCCCAGTCAGACTAGTCAAAAACAGTGTAACATGAAGCAAAAAGTGGGGGTAACCATAAGAAGCAGATCCTACTTTCCTACACAACCCCCTCCTCCAAACGTAAGGAGATGAGTCTAACCTTGTCCAGTTGAGTCTTCAGTTTCTGAGTGGAAATATCTGGAGAGTCCATCTGCATTGGCATGGTTACTCCCAGGTCTATGTTCCACTGTATAGTCCATACCATGTAGGGAAATGGACCACCTCAAAAGTTTGGGGTTTTCACCCTTCATCTGTTTCAGCCATAGGAGGGGCTTATGGTCTGTCTGAACAATGAAGTGAGTGCCAGACAGGTATGGCCTCAGCTTCTTCAGGGCCCACACCACAGAAAAGGCTTCCCTCTCTATAGCTGACCAACATTTCTCTCTAGGGGGGGGTCAACATTCTATGGATAATAGCTACTGGTTGATCATGACCCTCTGCATTAAGTTGCGACAACACAGCCCCTACCTCCAACTCAGATGCATCTGTTTGGACAATACATTGCTTGGAGTAGTCAGGACTGTGCAGAATGGGAGCAGTGCGCATGGCCTGCTTGAGATCATTAAATGCTTTCTGACAGCTAACTGTCCACTGAACCTTCTTGGGCATTCTTTTTGTTGTGAGAGTATTCAAGGAAGTTACTATAGTCCTATATCCTTTAACAAATGTCCTGTAATACCCACTCAGGCCCAAGAAAGCTCTGACCTGAGTCTGGGTAGTTGGAGCAACCCAGTCCACGATAGTCTGGATTTTGCTCTGTAATGGATGAACCTGCCCTCCACCCACAAGGTGGCCCAGGTACACAACTTTGCTCTGCCCTATCTGGCACTTAATAGCCTTGATAGTGAGGCCTGCTTTCTGCAGAGCCTTCAAAACATTCTTCAGGTGGACCAGGTGATCCTCCCAGGTGGAGCTAAACACAGCTATATCACCAAGATATGCTACACTGTAGGTTTCCAGACCTGTAAGGACTTTATTCACCAACCTTTGGAATGTGGCAGGTTCATTCTTCAAACCAAAGAGCATCACAATAAACTGATAATGCCCACTAGGGGTTGAAAATGCTGTTTTTGGTTTGGCATCTTCAGCTAATCTGATTTGCCAATAGCCAGTAGGTAGATCAAATGGACTAAGATACTTGGTTGAGGCCAGGGTATCAATAAGCCCATCTGCCCTAGGAATTGGATGAGCATCAGTCCTAGTAACTGCATTGAGTCATCTGAAGTCCACACAAAACCTCATCTCTCTCTTACCACCCTGGGTGTGAAGTTTTGGTACCAAGACCACTGGACTAGCCCATGGGCTATCTTAGGGCTCAATTACTCCCAACTCCAGCATCTTTTGGACCTCTGTCCTGATGCAATCTCTGACATGGCCGGCTGCCTTTAGATTTTATTCTTGACAGGTAGACTCTCAACTGTGTCCACTTCACGGGGCGTGGTCAGCAACATGGCCGAGTAAGACGTGTTCCGCGCTAGCTCTGGCAGAGCTGCTCTAAATCCGGCGTTATACCTGTGTCTGGCGGTCCGCTGGAGACGGGACTGACATGCCCCGGGATCGGAGGCATTCACAGAGCCGAGGGAAAGACCCGAGCAGCACAATAACTCCGGGACCCGCGAGGTTCTGCCCGCGAGACGAGCGAGGCCGGGGGGCAGCAAGATGGCGGCGGCTCCCGGGACCTAGGGGACGGCTTTGCGGCCGGACGGAGTGCGGCGCAGAACACCAAGAGGCCGCCTAGATGCCCCGAGTGGACAGGCCGTGGCCTCAGATTCCCCCGCAGATCCCTGGTACGAGGAGTGCATGTCACCAATCCAGTACGGACTTTGCAGGTGCTTTGCAGGTGCTCGGTGTGAGAAGCAGGAAGCAAGAAGCCGTGGCAGCGAGGTGGTGCAGAGCGATACGGAGCAAAGAAGGAGCAAACAAGGGGGCCGAGGGCTCCGTAGACTGCGATAAAAAACGTAACCGCAATGCCGCTACACCTCGCCTAGGAAAATTAAAACAAAAAACAAACGTGGTGATTGAGGAGGACGCGAGCTGTGGTACCCGTCTTGCCTGCATACCTGCCCCCGCCTGTTCACGGAGCACACTGGGAATGCTGCATATAGAGGCATCTTGAGGTGAACAGAGGTGGCAGCGGAGGCTGAGGCTGCGAGGGTCTCTGGGCTTCGGGGACGCCGGGTCTGCAGCCTTCAGGAACAAAGAAGGAACCGGAGAGCAACAGAGAGCTCCGGAGAGCTCCAGTGAACCCCAGAGGAAACGGGCTGGAGCAGGGGGGCTGGGACGCGTGTCGCCTCCCCTCGGCGTTACGGCAAGACCCGGACGGATGAGTCCCGCATTGGTGACCTTTGTAGGGGGATCTGGCCGGCCTGGGAGATACCGAAGGTACGACGCCCACGGATCGGGGGAGCTGCTCGGTGGGGAGCGCAAAGCGGGACATCCGGCCACACGGACATCTGGGGCTGCGGGAAGCGGAGGGGCCGCGAGACGGAGGAGCCGGCCTGGTGGGCCCTGGGCACATCTCTGCCCTGCCGGGGGCGGTGGCGTAGGCCTGGGCCCTTCCCCCCCCACCTACTCGGTGGCCTGCCGCGGGGCCCGGGCTGCGGAGGCCACTGGCTCTACGGCGGTAGTCCCGCCCGCGGCGGTGAAGTCCACCCTATCGGGGAGCCCTGCGACGACCGGTCCGCCACCGTTGGGACCATAGAGCACGGCAGCACTGGAGCTGGTGGGGCCCAGGCGGAGTGGATATTGCAGCAGGGTCCTACAGAGAAGGGAGAAGGCAGGCGCAACTCCCCAGGATCTAGCGGTGGAGTGCAGACCGGGGGCCCGCGCGGGAGTCAGGGACCTGACATCGAGGCTGGAAATGGGGAAGAAGGCCCCGCTGGAGAAACCCACAAGGCAAGGGACCATGGAAGACTATGCCCGCACCCGGACGCAGACTGGGGCGCCGCCCCCACCCCTGCTGCACGCTCTGACACGGAGCTGCTGATGGAGGCCATACAAGCCTCCAGGACGGACATTCACGAGTCAAGGGCAGCGCTGGAGGTTAAGATCGGAGAGGTGGGCTCTGAAGTCACGCTGCTGCGGCAGGACTTCCGCAACCTGTCGGAGAGGGTGCAGACGGCCGAAACCCGGATCAGTGAAGCCGAGGATACCATCACCCATCTCCGCAGAGATGTGGCAGAACTGCAGGCATCGCACAGACAACTGCTCTGGAAGGTGGATGATGCGGAAAACAGGGCGAGACGCAACAACCTCCGATTCGTGGGATTTAGAGAAGGCATCGAGGGATCGGACATGGCGCTATATCTCCATACCTGGCTGAGGAGCACGTTTCCACAGGCCAAATTCTCTAACTGTTTTGTGATTGAACGGGCACATAGGGCGCTCCTGGTGAAGCCGCCGGTGGGCGCGCGACCGCGTCCCGTCATTGCCCGGTTCCTCAATTATGCCAACAGGGATCTGATCCTGCGGGAGGCCCGGAAGAAGGGAGCGCTCCGACTAGAAAATACAAACATTATGATCTTCCCGGATTATAGCCAAGAAGTGCAAAAGCAGAGGCGAGCCTTCGACGAGGTTAAAGCGAAATTGAGAGATCTCCGCATTACCTACATGCTGCTCTTCCTGGCGAAGCTCAAGGTGATATACGAAGGCGGAACGCATTTCTTCCCTCATCCGGAGGAGGCCTGGCAGTGGCTAGAGGACAGACCTATGACAGGCCGGCGGACCGCCGACCGAGACGAAGGCCGGGAGCGACCGCATGGCATTGGCGCCCGGCCCAAGGAAGTGGCGCTCAGGCAGACTCAGGGACAGTCAAGGCGGAGAACTGGGAAGAGGCTGCGTAAGACGCCCTGCTCGGAAGGTGGCTCGCCGAGACGTCGCAAGCGGGACTCCCTTTCACCCGGAGGGACTAGAGTGCCGGGATCTCGCTTCAGCTGCCTGGCGGGCAGCAACAGTTCTGAGGAGGACGATGGGGGGACTGGCCGCGAGTCAGGGAGGGGAGCGACAGACCAGGCATCCATGCACCCGCTGGAAGCAGCGATCCGAGATCTAGAGCGGGACGCACCTGATCCCACGGAAGAGCTGAGGCCAGACACCCAAGACTCCCACTCCTGAGGGAGACCGGACTGGACAGTTCTGATTGCAGCTCCTGCCCGATGGAGCACGCAAGTGGCTACACAACCCCCCCCCCCCTTTTTTGTTTTGTTCTTTGTTTGTCTTCTTATTCAGTCGTCAATGTATTGTGTTCTCGGGTCAGGCAGACTGGGACTGTTCTAGTGTTGACCACATAGAGGGCACGTGATAGGTTGACGACGGGAGGGATAGTAAGGGAGGGCGACAGGCCTACTCCGCCAGCAGTCCTGTGTTTGTGGAGACTGGGACTGACGGGGGGAGGTGGGGAGGGGGAGGGAGCGGGGGAGTGTTGGGGGTTTACAGTTTTGGGGTGTTAGGGGATGGGAGGAGGAGGGACGAGACAGTTGGGGCCGGTTGGGTGGGAAGGGGGTGGGGACAGGTCACTGAAGGCACACACGACACGACACGGGGCTTGGCCGCCAGCGAGGAGCCACCACATCATTCCACACAGATAGAGACGCAATGCAAGACACACAGGTAACACAGGGAGCAGCCGGGGAAGGGTTCTCGATCCTAACGTGGAACGTCAATGGGCTTGGTAGTGAAATCAAGAGAGGCCTGGTAAACGCATACCGTAAGAAGTTAGGCCCAGACGTTGCGTTATTGCAGGAAACGCACCTTATGGGGACTAAATGTGGTTTCCTGGCCCGAGGACAATACAAGGTCCTAGCACATGCGGGCTTTACCCAAGGTTCGAGAGGGGTGGCAATACTGATACGGAAAACACACCCGTTTAGAGTGACACAGACCTGGACGGACTCACTGGGGACCTACGTGGGGGTCCGGGGAGTGCGGAGGCGGAAAGGAATACACAATAATGTCTGTTTATGCCCCACCTAAGCTCCAGGTAGCCACATTAAAAGGAGTGGCGGAAATAATGCTTGACACGTCAGATACGATGCAGCGACTTTAACGATTTGTTGGCCCCGGCGCTGGACAGGACGGGAGACAGGGGGAGGGACCAGCCTCTGACGGCCCTCGCCACCATGATGGAGACTCTAGGTCTGACAGACGTATGGCGCTGGTTACACCCGACACGGCGAGAGTACTCTTTTTTTCTCAGGGGCCTACAAGGTGTATTCCAGACTGGATTATATCTTCATGGCGCGACACATGTTAAATAGGGGGGTTCTAGCTGAGTATAAAGCGAGGGGTCTGTCGGATCATTCTCCCCTTATGGTGACAGTGGGCCCCCGGATACCGGGGCGGGGGCAGTGGCGAGTATCAGCGTGGGACCTGCAGAACCCGAAGGTGCTGAAGGGCATCCGCGCAGATGTTAAAGTCTGCTTAGCCGAAAATGTGGGCTCGGTGTCGTCGCCGGTGACCTTATGGGAATCCATGAAGGCAGTCATGAGGGGTAGGGTCCAGGATAGGATTGCGGAGGAGAATAGGGAAAGGCAAAGGGAGCTACAGACACTGGAGCGTCGTATACTTCAGGTGGAAAGGGAATATCTCGTTGATAAGGCACGGGAGACACTGCGCCGGTTGCTCGATGTTCAACGGCAGTATAGAGATCTAGCTACGGGAGAAGCCAAAAAGCAGGCGTTGGCGACACTCCACCGTCTATATGACGTCGGAGATAAGTCGGGCAAGTTGCTGGCGTGGTTAAGTAGAAAAGAGCGGGATGCGCGATGGGTAGAGCAGGTGCGAGATGAGCGGGGTAATCTGGTGAGTTCTGATGCCCAGATCTCGGAAGCCTTTGCGGTGCACTTTCGGACATTTTATGCAGCTCGGGACCTAGGCTCGCAAGACGACGCGCTGCAGTACATGGCGGATCTTGACATACCGATGCTCGCGGACGGGGACCTCAAAGAGCTGGAGGCTCCCCTTACGTTGGATGAGGTTAAAAAGGCGCTGGTCAAGCTGCGGGTAGGGAAAGCGCCGGGCCCAAACGGGTTCCCGGCGGAATTCTTTAAAAAAACGGCGGATCTTTTGGCTCGCCATCTGTTGGCATTATTTGAGGGGACACGAAAGGAGGGGTGCCTCCCCCCGGATCTCAGACTGGCCACGATCGTCCCCATTTTCAAGGAGGGGAAGCCGCCGGAGGAGTGCACCTCGTATCGCCCAATCTCACTACTTAACACCGAGGTGAAATTACTGGCAACGGTGCTGGCCCTCAGGCTGCGGAAGGTGCTCCCAGAATTGGTTCACCTAGATCAGATTGGCTTTCTCCCCAGCAGGGCTACGAGACTGAATTTGCGGAGATCGCACAACTGGCTACAGGTGGTGAGTGGCCGATGGGATCCCCTCTGGTTTCTCTCCCTAGATGCGGAGAAGGCGTTCGATGCGGTGCATTGGCCCTTCATGGAGGGAGTTCTGGGGCGCATGAGCTTCGGACCTGTCTTCCGCCAGTGGGTGAGATTACTGTATACGGACCCGAGGGCACGAGTGAGAGTAAATGGGGTCACGTCGGGGGAATTCCCTATCTGTAGGGGTACGCGGCAGGGATGCCCGTTGTCCCCCCTGCTCTTCACGTTGACAATAGAGGTACTGGCGGCGCGGGTCAGACGACATCCGGGGATTAGGGGTTTTCGGAAGGGACCACTAGACGAAATGGAGGAAAAAATATCCCTCTATGCGGATGATGTCCTTCTTTATGTTACCCACCCCGACACGACGATCCCGATAATTTTTTCAGAGCTGGAAAGGTATGGTGCTCACTCGGGATATAGGGTTAACTGGCATAAGTCGGTGTTATACGACCCGGAGGGGCGGGAGCACTGGCCGTGTCTCCCGGACAGGCTCCAGACAACGAAGGATGGGTTTCAATATCTTGGAGTGTTCCTAACACTGGACCGGACTGTCTCCTATAGCAAGAATGTCGGGAGGGTTCTGAACAATTTCGTGGAGGACGCACACAGATGGCGTCGGCTGCCGCTTACAATACTAGGGCGTGCAGCCATGTTTAAAATGATAACGCTGCCCAGGTTCCTGTACGCGTTCCAGAATGAATACTATCCGGTTCCTAGGCGGGTCTTTCGGGAGGTTGACTCGGAAGTACGTGGCTTCCTCTGGTTAGGCAAGCAACCCAGGGTGGCGCTAAAGACCCTGCAGCGGCACCAATATAGCGGGGGGATCTCGCTCCCCAACATTGAGGCTTACTACTGGGCGGAACACCTGGTGTCCATTAATGACTGGCTCCATGCCCCAACAATGCACCCAACGTATGCTTTAGACAGGTATGTCATGAGCGCCCACTCGTATAATTACTACTTATATGCTGGTAAGGGTACGGGACGGTTACTGACGGCCACTAAAATCACCTTGGCGATATGGAAAAGGGCGACCCGGGAGATTGGCTGGGAACGGAAACTAAGTAGACAAACGCCCCTATGGCACTGCACGTGGCTACCAGAATTGAACAAGTTCAGAGGGTTCACACACTGGGATACCATCGGGGTGTCGACACTGGGGGACGTGCTAGTGAGGGGGGAACTGAAGTCCTTTTCGATGCTCCGCACGGAATTTGGACTTCTCCCCACGCAGTACTACAAATACGCGCAGCTGAAGCATGCCTGGCAGGCAGAGGGGTTACAGACTGCCTCTCTCCCAGAATACGCACCACTGGAGGGGAGACTGCTGCAGGAACACATGGTGGAAAGGGAGGTGTCCCTCACATATTGGACCTTCATGAATAATATGCCCGATACTATGGGGGCGCTTAGGGCAACATGGGAGGCAGACGTGGGTGAGATGGACGAGGTGGATTGGGATACAGTTCTCATGCATCCACGAGAAGTGGCGATTAAGTCCAGGCTGCGGCTGATCCAATTCAATATTCTGCATAGTACGTATTTTGACAGACTCAGACTGTACAAAATGGGAAGGATAGGGGACACGTCATGTCTACGATGCGGAAGGGAAGGAGGGAACTTCTATCAAATACTCTGGTTGTGCCCGCAGATTCAGGGGTACTGGCGGGGGATCCTGGGGGAGCTGAGTAAGGTGCTAGAGGTTCCACTGCAAGAGGACCCCAAGTTAGTGTTACTGGGCATGACACATGACGTGGACCTCACCCGCCCGCTGCTGACCATCCTGGTGCTGGCCCTGGTGGTGGCAAAAAGGGATGTGGCTAAATACTGGGGAGTGCCCTCGCCACCCCCACTAGAGGAATGGAGGAGGGGTCTTGACTTATACATGGCGGCCGAAAGAGTTATGTACAAGGCGCGGGGCTGCCCCAAAAAATTCCGCAGGGTGTGGTCCCGGTGGCGGAAGTATCATGGCCTGGAGGGGAGTCTCTAGAGAGGTGACTGAGTGGGGGGGTCCTGCATGGTTCGCGGAAGGTGTGTACAGCCCAGGGGCATGGGCGGTGGTGTATACTGAGGACGATGGTGCCAACCACAGAATACTTATGAAACAGGCTCCTTGTGTAATGAGAGAGAGGGGGGGGGGGGCTGGCGGGCAAGGTGGGTGTGTTGACCGGTGCTGATCTGTTTGTTTGGTTGTTTTATTTTGTGTCCAGAAGGAAACCAAAAATGCCAATAAAAATGTTTATAAAAAAAAAAAAAACTGTGTCCACTTCATGGCTACACCAGGTGGTTTGACTGGGTGTCAAAGAAAACAAATCCCTGTATTGATTGAAGACCTTCCTACAATTAACCTGCTGTTGACCAGCGAGGCTGTCTGCCAAGACTACACCATCAACTGATCCATCATCAGGGTTCTGTGAGAGGTGGTCAGGGAGTGGGTCACTTTCTTCCTCCTGTCCTTCATCAGTTGCCATGAGCAAGCCCAGCCCTGTCAATGTATGGCTTGAGCCTGTTCACATGGAGCACTCTGTGGGGGCTCCTGGGAGTACCAAGGTCCACCAGGTAAGTGACCTCTCCCTTCTGCTCATGAATGGTATGGGGTCCACTCCATTTGTCTTGGAGAGCTGCTGGGGCCACCGGCTCTAACACCCACACCTTCTGCACTTGCTGGTAAACAGTCAGTACAGCCTTTTGGTCATCCCAAGCTTTCTGTAATTCTTGACTTGTCTCAAGGTTTTTACTTGCACTCAGCCATCCTGGAGCAGAGACCAAGTACATAGTCCACTATGTCTTGTTTGGGAGGTTTGAGAGGTAACTCCCATCCCTCCTTCACTAAACACAAGGGACCTCTAACTGGATGCCAAAACAAAAGTTCAAAAGGGCTGTAGCCAACCCCCTTTTGTGGGAACTCTCTGTAGGCAAAGAGAAGGCAGGGCAACAGGACATCCCATTTTCGCTTAAGCTTTTCTGGGAGGCACATGATCATGCCCTTGAGGGTTTTGTTGAACCTTTCAACCAACCCATTGCATTGTGGGTGATAGTGTGGTGAACTTTTAGTTTACTCTATACTCCTTCCACATTGCAGTAATGCAACTTGACATGACGTTTGTACCTCTGTGAGTTAAGACCTCCTTAGGGAAACCCACTCTGGAAAAAATTCCCAGGAGGGCTCTGGTTACCACAGGATCTGTGGTGGTTCTAAGGGGTATAGCCTCTGGGTACCTAGTGGCATGGTCCACCACCACTAGAATATAACTGTGTCCAGATGCAGTTGAAGGGTTCATGGGACCAGTGATATCAATCTCAATCCTCTCAAAGGGAACCCCCACCACAGGTAGTTGTATGTTATGTTATGTTATGTTAATGGGTGACTTGTATAGCGCACGGCTACTCCAAGGAGTGTCCCGGCGCTTTCTGACCCATTACTGAGAAAAGAAAAAAGAGAACAGAAACATAACAGAATTACTGATTAAAAAGCCAGGTTTTCAAGGCCTTTCTAAAGGCAAACAGGTTGGGAATAAGACGGAGATCAACAGGAAGGGAGTTCCATAGTTTGGGAGCGAGATATTTAAAGGAACGTCCACCAATTCTGACTTTCCTAATGGGAGGCACCATTGCCAGGCCAAGATTTTCCGACCGGAGAGATCTGGAGGGTTTGTAAAAAGAAAGCCGTTTCTGAATGTAGGAGGCCCCCACCAAATGGAGTGCCTTATGGGCCAGTGTAAGAGCTTTGAATGTGATTCGCTTCTTGATCGGAAGCCAGTGAAGGGAGGAAAGCAACTCAGATGATCTGGCTTGCCGGGGTAGGCCGAAGATGGCTCTTGCCGCTGAATTATGTACAACCTGGAGTTTATGCAAGAGATAGTCCGGCAAACCCAGGTAGAGGACATTCGAATAATCAAGCCTGGAACAGATCAGAGCTTGTACTGTCAGCTTCCTGTGGGCTAAAGGGAGCAAAGGAAGGAATTTACGCATCATTTTAAGTAAACCAAAACAGGTACCCGTGAGACCTGTGATCTGTGTTTTCAGAGCCAGGGTGTTATCGATTTTGACCCCAAGGTTTTTAGCGACCAAAGAGGAAGAGGAAGGGGGGGAAATGCAAACCGGCCACCATTCCTGCCAGGGCGGTTCTGCCTGACAGCCGAAGAAGAGCACCTCGGATTTATCCGGGTTGCACTTAAGGCTGCTCCGCTGAAACCAGTTGAAGACAGCTCCAAGGCAGCCACGGATGCTCTCCCCGTCAAACTCCATGCCCTTCTTGCAGGTGAAGAGGAGCTGGGTGTCGTCAGCGTATGATATGATCTGGGCACCCATCGACTCCGCCAGTATCGCCAATGGAGTCATGAAGATGTTAAAAAGGGTCGGGCTCAGCACCGATCCTTGAGGGACTCCGACATTCATAGGCGGCACCTCGGCGGAGTACGGGGGGGCCCAGACCACTTGTCGACGACCCGCTAGGTAAGATCTCAGCCAGCTCAACACCGTCCCTCTGAGACCGATCTCGTGAAGTCTTCTCAAGAGGGCCTCATGTGGGACGGTGTCGAAGGCCGCCGACAGTATGAGGGGAGCATTTGTGGTACCACCTGACTTACCACTGGCTTGACATGTGTAACAGGAGCGACAAAACCCCTAGGAGTCCTCTGACATGTGAGGCCAGTGAAAGTGAGGGACAAGCCTGTCCCAAGTCTCACTTTGGCCTAGGTGTCCTGCCACGGGGATGTCATGTGCTAAGGTGAGTAGGAAGCTCCTGAACTTCAGAGGTATGACCAACCTCCTGGTAGCGCCAGGCTTGGGTTCTCTACTCACTGAGTATAGGAGTCCCTCATCCCAATAGATCTTGTGAGATCCACTGACGCCCCCAGGAGCCTCAGCAGCAGCTTGCTGTCTGAGGGGTTCCAGAGAGGGGCATGTTTGCAGCTCCACACTCAAGTCTGCCCTGGAAGGGCCCCCTTTCCCCAATAACTCAACCTGATCAAGTTTCAGTTCCTCTGAGACAGTTCCTTCACAGGTACTGAGATCATCTCCCTCAAGATATGGATCCTCACTATGAGTCTTATTTTTGTATTTTATTTTGAAGGTTTTAATATAGCGCGAACAAAACCCTGGCGGGTATCAGAGCGCTTTACAGGGTAAATATAGGAAACAAACCAGCATATAGTAAATAAACAAAATGTTCCATACAAATCAAAAATCGTATATTCACTTATGAACTTGGCTCATGTGAATTTGGACATGAGAAGAGCTTTCACTTCTTTTTTGAAAGATGCAGTGGAGGGATTCCATCTAGTTTCTGGGGGTAGTGCATTCCAAATCCTGGGCGCTATCCCCGAGAATGCTCGGTTGTATGTTTTCTTCTTGTTGAATCTTTGTGGTTTCAGTAACTCAGATGTGACTCGTAAAGCGAGGACTGCGCATGAGAAACTGACAGATTTGGCAAAAAGGTACGAGGTGGATTTGTCCAAAACGAAGGCGCTGCAGGGGAGCCATAGGCTGCAGTATAGTGATCAAGAACTGGAGTAAAAGAGGGTCATAGGACTGAGTACGCACATCAGAGATTTGATTGCAGGGATGCGTGCATGGATCATGGTTGATAAATGGGAGGAAAGGTGGTCTAAGAAGAAGAGCTCCAAAAAAGACTGTAGGAGAGATGCCACCTCCTGGTGGAGGGATGTTGGGGGTAGAGAATTACCCTTTACGAGAGGTACAGAATGGAGGATACGTGCATGTGCCTTGGAGTAGAGGTGATTTGGCTGCATTCACGAACGATTTTCCTCAGCTGAGGGAAAAGCCTGTAGAATGGTACAAGCAGGTTGACCACTTTGTCAAAATCTCGAAAGTATTGTGGATTGATTTGAACACATTGTTTGACATCGTAGTACCAGGTGATTTGTGGTCCGCATGTAAAGTTGCTGTTGAATGGCCGACTTCTGAGCCAGAAAGGAATTCTGTCACGAATGGTCCATCACCTATAGTTATGAAAAAGTTCGAACAAGTGATTACATTGTTGAAGTTGAAGATCTCACCTCAAGATATTGATTGGGTTAAGATAGACCGAACTTTTCAGGAAGCAAAAGAGACGGTGCAAGAATGTTACGAACGTCTTTTGAAAGCCTTCAAACAGGACAGTGGGTTAGACACCTTAGACCCCAAGAATAGGGGACAGTTTGTTTCAAAGTTTGTCTTGGGATTGAGGCCAGAGGTTAATCTCATGATACAGCAACGTATGATTTGTTGGCAGAACAAGCCGGTGGATTACATTTTGCGGTATGCAAGGTACTGTAGTGACGAGGTAGACTCGAAGCACCAGAAATTGAAAGACAAACTGATGCTTGTTCAGATGCAAACGGCTCAGGTCCAACCTAGTGGAGGGATGCTGGGAAGGAGACAGGGAAATCAAGGGAATCAAAATGTACAAGGGCAGGGAAAAGGAAAACCTGTAGACCCTAAGACGGGGATGGGTGTGGCGACATTGAAGAAGACCACTGCGTGACATCTTTGTCACCAGATCGGGCATTGGAAACGCGAGTGTCTCTTGAACCCAGCAAACCAGGTGCAGCAGGAGGTAGAGGTAGCTCAGGTGTCTGCACCCGAAATGGTAAATACAGTGACAAGGACGAGATCGATGAAAGGGGGGACATTCAGTCCGCAGGTACCAGTTCGCCAGCCACCGAGGGTCCCACAGGGAACTCGGTGTGAGGTTCGATCCTCGATGCGCCTACATTGCCTACAACTCCCAGGATGCAGCAGGAGAGGAGGTGAATCAGAAGCCATTTAGGGAAGCGACACGCAGAACATCACACGCGTAATCCTGGATTTGAACCTGTCAAATCAGTTACCCGGCGAGTCAGACGGAGACACACAGCGTTTAGAGGCGGCAAGTCCTGGGGACTTCATTTGGATACCGAACGGAGCTGTCGAGCATGTTCGTGTGCACATTCATCATATCAGGAGAGAGGAGGTAACTTTGCAGTTGACTCCAGTCAGTGGTGATTTACCACTCAGATCGGGTGCTCCCCGCGGCATTACCTAGTCCGCAAGTGAAGGGGAACGTTCATTAGAAGTCTTGCAATCCCTGCGCTACAAGGTAGGAGAAGTATTTTGTTTAGTATATGGATGCGGTTGCACTCGGGCTAATGCAGTGAGCCTCAACCGCCATTGTTCACTGTCTTTCATGACATTTCACTTTCTGGTTATTACCTGAAAGACAACAACGTTCACATGGAGTGAACCGCTGTTCTTTCAGACTCCTTGCCGTGACTTTGTAGCCATCAGGATTTGGTGCATAACAGGAGGAACGACATTTAGAGCTTTTCTGTTTCGAGTTCACGTTTCAAAATACGGAGCCTGGATTTATCATTTGAACATTCCTTTTGTTTTATATGGAAACAGCATTACCAAAGAGGGAGAATTAATTGTACCTAGTGAATCTACCGTTGAGAATTCTAGCATTTCTACTTATCGCTTTGTAGGGTTACAAACAGGTGTGTAGGGAACCAGGTGTGTTTCTTAGTTTTAGTGATAAAAGGAGGCCCTCATCGGGTTAACGCTGGTATGTTCCTTTTATCTTTTCTGATATCAGGTATCATGTAATACCAAGTGGTCTGAAGGAAGACAGAGTTGGCGTGTGTTGTTTTTACGTCCAAGGTAATTGGGAACACTTAGTGAGACTCAACTGAGTGTAGTGTTGCATGCATTTGTTATTAACGGTGTGTATTTGTATTATAGGTTCTACTCCCCGCTGTTCCTTTCCTACCCCTCCCTCACTTGATTGTTCTAATATTCCATGCATTCATTGTAGGAGTTTGGGGAGATCAAGGGGTGGAACCCTTGTTGCATCGCTCAAACCTTGAAGAGCACCCGTCTTCGGACAGGAAGGTCACAGAATTACGCGCCCACGATATCTTGCTCCTCCCGGTTTGTGTGCTGTAACAAGGTTACACCATGGAGGAAGTCCTCCAGGCGCTAGCAGCGGTTCAACAGGAATTGGTGGCTTCTAGGGCAGAAACCGCGGCGCTACGAGAGAGAGTATAAAGAATAACCAGAAACTCCTTTGATGTGGCCACTGGGAACCCTCAGATACATGTCACCGTCCCTCCTCCGATACCCCTGGCAAGCCCCGAAAGATACACCGGGGACCCACAAAACATACAAGTGTTCATCACACAGATTATGATGCATTTCTCTTGTAAGCCTTCGTCTCTCCCAAGTAATCATTCCCGAGTGGCGTTCGCCATCTCATGTCTGGTGGGTGATGCGGCGAATTGGGCAGTGCCTCTAGTTAGGAATAACGACCCCATACTGTCCGATTGGGACGAGTTCAGGGCAGCTTTAGATGGAGTCTTCGATAGACGAACCACGACCTTCAGTGCAGACAAAGAACTCCTAGAGTTGAGGCAAGGGAGGAGCGAGCTGGTGACGCATTTGACATCCTTCAACCAATTAGTGGCAGAGGCCGCTTGGCCAGAAGAAAAGAGAATGTCTCTCTTTTACCAAGGCCTCTGCGATGAGTTGAAGGACGTCATAGCCAAGATCGATCCCCAACCCCGCTCCTGCGCCGAGTTTATCAGTCTCTCATTGAGATTAGACGGCCGCATAGCGGACAGAGAAGGGGTAGAGATAAAGGAGAGAGAGCAGGGTATAGACCGGAACGAGGCCCTAGGAAGGAGACACTTAGCAATGAGACCACATCGGAGCCCATGGAAGTAGGGGCAATCCGTGCACCACTGTCACACCTTGAGAGGGAGAGCAGACGATCCTAGGGGCTCTGCATGTATTGCGGTAAGAAGGGGCACTATGTCCGGGACTGTCCCTTGAGGCCCAAGAAACTTGGAGACTCTTATAAGAATTGAAAATTCCTGATTCCACTGCGAACACTGATCCCATTGGTGTTTCTACTGTCCCATCCGATCAGACAGTGGGCAAGGAATGGAGGACCCCTTCCTTGGCCACCACGCAATTAAGGGACACCGAATCGCACATAGTGCTTTCAAAGTGTTTGGAATTTGATCACCACGTATTTAAGATGATGGCTATGCTTGATTCTGGGGCCACTGGGAACTTCATCGATAGGGGTTAGTCAAACAATTGGACATACATAGTGTACCCCGAGAAATACCTGAAGAGGTGTTGGCCGTGGACGGCAAACCCCTGACTTTCGGACTACTCCTAGATCAGACAGAGACAGTACAGCTATCAGTTAGGACGTGTGGGAAACGGCATGTAGAAACCTTGGGGCAGATTTATGTTCCCTGGCGCATCCCTGCAAATCAGCAGGGATGCGCCAGGGAAGATGCGTCACACAAGTTTGCCTTTGCGCCACCACAAATGCGCCGCATTTACAATGCGGTGCATCGTGGCGCAAGGACAAGCAGATGCGTGACGCATCTGCCGGCGTAAGGTTGGCGCAGTGCTGAAGTTGTGTCGCAAGCTCGACGCAACTCCAGCACTATTCCAACCTACCCTATCCCTAACATGGTGCGTCACGCCTTACGCCTGCTTGAAGCAGGCGTAAGGATTTGACGCACCAGCGTCGGGAAAGTGACTGCGTGAAATCTTGTAGACTTCACTGCGTCACTTTTACGAGGCTTTTTCTGACGTAACGCCCACCCTGCATACATTAAACCTGACGCAGGTTTAATGTGGCGCAGGGCTTTACAACGTGACGCATCTCCCTAGATACGTCACGTTGTAAATCTGGCGCAGCATGGCGCTTGCTTTGCGCCGCCGCTCCATCAAAAAAGTGACGCAACGGCGGCGCAAAAGTGGCGCACGGGGCTTGTAAATCTGCCCCCTTGTCCTTGAATATAATAGAGGCCCCACCGTATGAGGTGATTCTGGGAATGCCATGATTTTGCCAACATAACCCCACCATCAATTGGAGGGATAAGACTGTCCAGTTTCTTTCGGAGGAGTGTCAAGAACACCTATACCTAGAGCCTGAGTCGTGTGCCGCTAAGTTGGCTCACCCATTCTTGCTGGCAACAGCAGCTGAAAAGGAGGTGGTTTTGCCGCATGAGTACATCCAGTTCACTGATATTTTTAGTAAGTCACGGGCGGAGAAGCTCCCGCCACATAGGTTGTATGACTGCCAGATTAACTTGGTGGAGGGAGCAAACATACCAGCGTGTAGGGTCTACGTGATCTCAGAACCAGAGACCAATTACTTGAGGGAATACCTAGACCATTTCCTAGAACTAGGGTTCATCCGACCATCTCGTTCCCCGGCAGCATCCCCTCTTTTCTTCATCGCTAAAGCGAACGGGGAATTGAGAGCTTGCTGTGACTATCACGTGTTGATAAAGAACACCATACGTAACAGGGATCCTCTTCCTCTCATACCGGTCTTGTTGGATCAAGTACCCGAAGCAGAGATATACACTAGACTAAATCTTAGGGGGGCGTATCATCTTATACGCGTTAGAGAAGGGGACAAATGGAAGACGGCTTTTAAGACGCGCTATGGTCTTTATGAATACACAGTGATGCCGTTCGGGCTTTGTAACGCCCCTGCGGCCTTTCAGTTCTTCCTGAATGACGTCCTGAAAGAATATGTGGATCACACAGTAGTGGTTTATATAGACGATATATTGATTTATTCCAAGTCCGAGAAACACCACACAGAACACGCCCAGCAAGTTCTAAGAACTCTTAGAAGGCATCACTTGTATTGTAAGCTGAGCAAGTGTGAGTTCAGTGTGCATGAGGTGGAATTTTTGGGAGTTATGCTCCGTCCGGAAGGGCTGGGAATGGCTGAACGAAAGATACAGGCAGTACAGGAATGGCCAGTACCTCAGAATGTCCGCGATGTGCAGTTCTTTCTAGGGTTCGCTAGCTACTACCGTAGATTCATTCAGGGATTCTCACAAATAGCGATACCAATCCCTAGGTTGCTCAGGAAGGGAGTACAGTTCGGTTGGACACAGGAAGCAGCGGCAGCTTTTGAGTACCTGAAAAAGGCTTTCACCACAGCACCAGTGCTTAGACACCCCCAGATGGGTGCCCCTTTCATAGTGGAAGCAGACGCCTCGGACGAAGCAATAGGAGCCATCATCTCGCAGAGAGATAAATACACAAGACAGCTCCACCCGGTAGCATACCTCTCCAAGAAGCTTAACATAGCGCAAAGGAACTACAAAATCGCGGAGAAAGAGCTGCTGTCAATCAAGAAGGCATTCCAGGAGTGGCGTCCTTATCTGTGGGGGGCGCGGTACCCGATTACGGTGTATTCCGATCATCGGAATCTACAATATCTCAAGACGGCTAGACATCTATCCCAAAGACAGACGAGGTGGATGCTTTTTTGAGGAATACGAGTTTGTCATCACGTACCGGCCTGGATCTGACAATCGTAAAGCGGATTCACTGTTGCGACTGGCATCACACACTGATAAGACAGCTACCCCAGATAAAGCCATCATAAACCCCTCCAAGGTGGTATGTGCTCTCAAAGCCGATCAGACATCAAACATGGACTACCATTCCAACTCAACAGATTGTTTCGCCCCACGGTGGAACTGTGGAAAAAGGCTTTTGCGTGGTGTCACGATTCCCCTTTGGCTGGACATCCAGGCATGAGAAAGACAACACTTTTGGTACAACGGTATTTCTGGTGGGATACATTGGTACCGGATATTAAGATTTGGGTATCAGAATGTGAAAGCAGTGCCAGAGGCAAATCGGACACATCGAAAAAGAAGGGAAAACTCATTGCCATGCCCACACCAAGGTCGCCTTGGCAGCATATCAGTTTGGGCATTGTTACAGGGCTTCCCGTGGATCAGGGGTGTTCTGTGATATTAGTGGTGGTGGACAGTCTCACCAAAATGGGATATTTTGTTCCGTGCAAGAAACTGCCATCAGCCGGACAAACAGCCCAACTAGTACTCCAGAATATCGTTCGGCTTCACGGAACACCCAAGGTTATAGTGTCAGACAGGGGCCCTCAATTCGTAGCAAACTTCTGGAGGAAGTGGTGTCAAGCCCTACAGGTTGAGTCAGCAGTATCCACTAGCTTCCACCCTCAAACAGACGGACAGACGGAGCAGCTGAACCAGACACTGAAGAAATATTTGAGGTGTTATGCCATCGAGGCACAGGACTCCTGGGTTTCTCTGCTATGGATGGCCGAGTTGGCATACAACAATGCTCCTCACAGTTCAACGAGAATTTCACAGTTCGCAGCTAACTACGGTTTCAACGCCAGGATTTTGCCCATCGATTTGCCTGAAGACCTCGCCGATCAACCGTCTGTCCGTACCCACATCAAGAAACTCACAGAGGGACATCGGAAAGTGAGGAAGCAGCTGTTGAAGGCAAAGTTAACGTATAAGGGATGGGAAGACCGCCATCGGATAGAGGGACCACAATATGCGGAAGGGGACCTAGTGTGGTTGTCTACAAAAAACATCAAGTTTAAGCTCCGCAGCGTGTTTCAACCTAGATTAATCGGCCCCTATCATGTGATAAAGAGGATTAATCCGGTAGCCTACAAGCTGCGTTTACCGGGTTCTCTGAGAATCCACCCAGTGTTCCACTGCAGTCTCCTGAAACCTGTGGTTGGGGCAAGGCGGAGGGCGTCACCTCCGGTGGCTGCTGATGGTGGGTTGGAATACGAGGTAAAGAGCATTCGGGATTCCCGATACAGGAGAGGGAAGCTCTGGTATTTGGTGTCATGGAAAGGGTACACCTCAGAGGATGATTCCTGGGAACCTTGCAGTAATGGACATGCTCCTGTGGTGGTTCATTCCTTCCACCGCAGACATCCCGACAAGCCCAGTCCTAGGAGGCGCTTGGCGGGGGGTCTACTGTGAGGGCCGGTTCTCGATGCGCCTACATTGCCTACCACTCCCAGGATGCAGCAGGAGAGGAGGTGGAGAAGAAGCCATTTAGGGAAGCGTCGCGCGCAACATCACGCACGTAATCCTGGATTCAAACCTGTCGAATCAGTTACCCGGCGAGTCAGACGGAGACACACAGCGTTTAGAGGCGGCAAGTTCTGGGGACTTCATTTGGATACCGAACGGAGCTGTCGAGCATGTTCGTGTGCGCATTCGTCATATCAGGAGAGAGGAGGTAACTTTGCAGTCGACTCCCATCGGTGGAGATTGACCTCTCAGATCGGGCGCTCCCCACGGCATTGCCTAGTCCGCAAGTGAAGGGGAACGTTCATTAGAAGACTTGCAATCCCTGCGTTACAAGGTAGGAGCAATATTTTGTTTAGTATATGGAAGCGGTTGCACTCGGACTAATGCAGTGAGCCTCAACCGCCATTGTTCACTGTCTTTCGTGACATTTCACTTTCTGTTTATTACCTGAAAGACAACCACGGTCACACGGAGTGGACCGCTGTTCTTTCAGACTCCTTGCCGTGACTTTGTAGCCATCAGGATTTGGTGCATAACGGGAGGAACGACATTTAGACCTTTTTTTCTGTTTCGAGTTCACGTTTCAAAATACGGAGCCTGGATTTATCATTTGAATATTCCTTTTGTTTTATATGGAAACAGCATTACCAAAGAGGGAGAATTAATTGAACCTGGTGAATCTACTGTTGAGGATTCTAGCATTTCTACTTATTGCTTCGTAGGGTTACAAACAGGTGTGTAGGGAACCAGGTGTGTTTCTTAGTTTTAGTGATAAAAGGGGGCCCTGTTCGGGTTAACGCTGGTATGTTCCTTTTATCTTTTCTGATATCAGGTATGATGTAAGAACAAGTGATCTGAAGGAAGACAGAGTTGACATGTGTTGTTTTTACGTCCAAGGTAATTGGTAACACTTAGTGAGACTCAACGGAGTGTAGTGTTGCATGCATTTGTTATTAACGGTGTGTATTTTTATTACAGGTTCTACTCCCCGCTGTTCCCTTCCTACCCCTCCCTCACTTGATCATTCTAATACTCCGTGCATTCATTGTAGGAGTTTGGGGAGATCAAGGGGTGGAACCCTTGTTGCATCGCTTGAACCCTGAGGAGCACCCATCTTGGGACAGGAACGTCACACTCGGACCTATCAGCAGAAGCCTCTTTTTGAAGGGTATAATGAGTACAGCCCAGACACATTGGCATGACGGTGCCTGAGGGGGGAGGAGGACTGCACACTTGGAGCAGTTTTGGAGGTAGACCAGAGGGGACCGTTTGTGGAAGCAGATGTTGACGGTCACCCTACCACCTTTTTTGTTGATACTGGCACTACCCATTCTACTGTAAGATCAGCAGTAGTTCCTAACCTACCCCTCTCGGGACAATTGATCCAAGTTGTTGAGGAGTGAACAAGAAAATGACTAACCCTTTGACAGAGCCAATCCCTGTGAAAATAGGAACTTTCCGAGACCAACACCAGTTTGTGGTGTGCGACTCGAGTCCAGTCTGCCTGTTAGGAAGAGATCTGCTGTGCAAGTTGAATTGTACCATCTATTGCACACCTAAAGGGGTCGAAGTACAGACGAAAGATGACGATGCAACCTTTCAGGTTGCCAATCAGCATTTGTGTATAGAAATGTACCCAGTGCTGACTGTGGAAGAGCTTCCACTTGATCTAAGAGATTCTGTGTCGCAAGATGTGTGGGACTTCACCGGAGAAGAGATTGGGTTGATCAAAGGTATAGAACCAGTGAAGATTCAGGTCAAACCAAATGCAGAGTTTCCTAGGACACCTCATTACAATTTGTCACCTGAAACTATCGCAGGGATTAAACCTGTGATCGAGTCTATGATCAAGCAAGGGGTTCTGCAGGAGATCATGGGTAGCCCATGTAATTCACCTATCATGAGACTACAGAAACTGAGTGGGAAATTCAGGATCGCGCAAGATCTGCGAAAGGTCAACACAATAGTTGTTCCATGCTGCCCAGTGGTACCGAATCCAGCAGTGATATTGTTTCAAATCCCATGTGAAGCCAAGTAGTTTACAGTGATTGACTTTTGCTAAGCATTCTTCTCGATACCACTCCATGAGGAAAGCCAATTTCTTTTTGCTTTCCGGCTGGAAAATCGTGTGTTAACGTGGTGTTGTATCCCTGAAGGGTATACCGAGAGCCCATCGATCTTTAATCAGATCTTGAAGAAGAATCTTGAGAGTCTTGTGTTGCCGCAGAACTCAGATCTCGTGCAGTATATCGATGACTTGCTCACTGCCTCAGAAACAGAAGACGCTTGCAGGAATGATACTATTGCCCTACTGAATCATTTGGAAGAGAATGGACACAAGGTGTCTCCGAACAAATTGCAGTACAACTTGAGCGAAGCACAGTACTTGGGTCACAGAATTGAAAAAGGCAAGAGAAAGGTGTCACCAGATCGAATTGAGGCAATAATGAATATGCCTGTGCCTACCACTCAGCGGGAGTTCAGAATGTTCTTGGGGATGGCAGGCTACTGTCGTCAATGGATTCCCAACTTCTCTTTTGAGGCGAAGCCCTTACAGAGGCTGACGCACAAGGATGTGAGTGATCCGGTACCATGGGACAACGACTGTTTGATGTCATTCTTAAGGCTGAGGGAGGCCATGTATCGTGCTCCGACTTTGGGAATGCCTGATTACAACAAAGCTTTTTCGTTGTTCTGTTGTGAGAGGGAAGGTTGTGCGTTGTCAGTTCTGACTCAGAGTCATGGAAGTGTCCGTAGACCAATTGCCTACTTCTGATCTACTTTCGATCCAGTAGCTTCTGCATTGCCCGGATGTCTCAAATCCGTTGATGCAACAGGTGTTAGCATTGAAAGATGTGAGAGCATTGTGATGTACCACATTCTGTTGAATTGTTAATGACGAGGACCAAAACTCAATACCTAACAAATAACAGATTAACACGTTACGAGCAAGTCATACTTGCGGCAGAGAATGTGACTTTGAAAAGGTGTTCTGTTTTAAATTCTGCTACATTGATGCCTATTCCAAATACAGATGATGAAGATTGTGAGGACCATGATTGTCTCGATGTGACTGAACTATGTACCAAGCCGGGACCTGACATTGTCGATGAACCACTTTCTGACCCTGATGAAATTTTCTTTGTAGATGGTTGATGCCTAAAAGACAATGTTGGTCGCTTGAGAGCAGCATTTACTGTATGTACCATCACAGGAGTTGTTGAAGCTGCTTGTCTAGAAGGAGTACCCTCCGCACTGGTAGCTGAAATCATTGCCTTGACTTGTGCCTGTTTGGCTGCTGAGCAAATCCGAATTACGATCTACACTGACAGCCAGTATGGGTTTGGGGGTTTGGTGTGGTTCATGACTTCGGACAGTTATGGTCACAGAGGGGATTTATGACATCATCTGGTTCACCCATTAGGAATTGGGAATATGTGAGACAGCTATTAGATGCATTACAATGTCCTAAGGAAATTGCTGTGGTGAAGTGTGCGGCTCATGGAAAGGGAACTGATTTTGTCTCTTTGGGCAATAATTATGCGGACGAAGTTGCCCGCTTTTGTGCAGAACAAGGATGTATATTTACAGGAGATTACATAGGAGAGAGCCAAGAAAGAACCGAGCTCAGCATGATGTTAGCCATGGCAGACACTTGGGAGGAACTAAAACGACTGCAGGATGAGGTTACAGATCAGGAACGTGATGGTTGGAACAGGTCAGGATGTGAGAAAGGAGATGTGGATGTTTGGGTTTCAAGTGATGGTCGAGCAGTGTTACCAGAAAACTTGTTGAGCCCAATGGCAAGGCTGATACATGGTGCAGTACATCTTGGCAGAGATGGAATGGTGCGAGTGTTTAGACAGACATGGTACAACCCGAAATTTTGTGCGGTTGCCGAAGCAGTATGTCAGAGGTGTGTTACTTGCCAACAGATGAATGCTGGAAAGAAGACTGTGGTTACTTTGAGTCACATTGGGAGGTTGGGAGGACCTTTCAATAGGATGCAGTTGGATTTCATTGAGATGCCGAAGTGTAATGGGTTGAGGTATATTCTGGTCATGATGTGTGTTTTCTCAAGATGGGTGGAGGCTTACCCAACATGTAGGGTGACACTCTTACTGTAGCTAAGCTGTTATTGAGGGAGGTGTCACGCCCGCCCCACAGAACAGCGAAAGTCAGTGCTGGGGTTGTAACTTATGTTTTTATTCTCTTTATGGATAACCGTCTTTCTTTGTACAGAAAAGGGTTTCCCCACGAGGGTTGTCGTAAGGAAGGAGAGGCCTTCGGTTGCTGCGGGTTCTTCAAGCGTCTTCCGTCTTCTGGTGTCGTTGCGGGGTGTGGTCCAGCCAGGCGTCCCCTCGGAAAAGAAGAACAGAAGAGGACAATTAGTACCCGACCTTGATCCCCTTTTCTAGTCTCGTGGTCAAGGTTATCCTTAAGCCCGCTAGGGTATGGGTTGGGGAGGATACTATCGTCCCCGGGCCCTTTTAGTCAGGGTGGAAACCCGCTGGAGATAGTTTACAACCCGCCCCTGTGCTGTCTCCCCGTTACTTGGTGGGGGAAGGGGATTAGAGGTTCGGCTATAGTCCCGAGTAGGACATCTGTACCTGCCACCAACCCACAAGGGCCCTCCCTGTTTTCTCCGCCACTTGCCTGTGGCCGGGACCCGGTTTCTGGGCCCCGGCTGCTTCGTCCTTGCGTCCTTCCTCGGGGCACCACCACGCGTCTCTTTCGGTTGCCGCCGTCGTCTCTCTCTTTCCTCCTTTCTCGCCTTGGGCCGCCCCCTTCTCCGCGCTCTGTTCCTGGCTCCCGCTCTGCTCCGCGTTCTCGCTCCTCTCCTCGTCCGCTCTCTGCTCCTCGATCTCACTCCGCTCCTCGCTCTCGCTCTGCTCCTCACTCTCGCTCTGCTCCGCGCTCTCGCTCTGCTCCTCACTCTCGCTCTGCTCCTCGCTCTGGCCTCCTCCTCTTCCGGTCCCCGCCTCCAGTGCTTTTGGCTCCCTAAGGCCCCGCCTCTGGGTTGTGAGTAGTACCGGTAGCTGCGGTTCGGTGCCCCCGGGGTCCGACAGTGGCTCGCCCTTGTCACAGTGCTTCCCCTCTAGGCATGGCCGTTCGGGCCATGCAGACATCGGACTGCGGGAGAGGTAGTCCACGTTGGTCTGCAGGGCGCCGGGTCGATGGGCTACCTGGAAAGAGAAAGGCTGTAAGGCTAGGAACCATCGAAGGATGCGAGGGTTTGTGTCTTTGTGTCGTGCCAGCCAGACAAGGGGAGCATGGTCCGTCAGGAGAGTGAAAGGGCGACCCAGGAGGTAGTATTGCAAAGCTTGGACCACCCAGCGTATGGCCAAGCATTCCTTCTCAATTGTGGAATACCTGAGTTCCCGCGGCACCAATTTCCGGCTGAGGTACACCACGGGGTGGGGGTCCCCTGATGGAGTCAGCTGTGAGAGGACGGCCCCCAAACCCCGGTCTGATGCGTCCGTTTGTAACGTGAAGGGGCGCGTGAAGTCGGGACATATGAGCACGGGATCGTTGCACAGTCTTGTTTTGAGCTGTTCGAAACTGTGGGTTTGTGTAGGGGTCCAGGTGGTAATGGAGTTGGGGCCTGCTTTCTTTAGCATGTCGGTAAGAGGGGCCGCCTCCTCGGCGAAGTGGGGAATGAACCTCCTATAGTAGCCCACTAATCCCAGGAATGCCCTGATGCCCTTTTTTGTGGTTGGTCTTCCTAATAGGGAAATGGCCTTGACTTTGTCTACCTGGGGTCGAATACATCCGTTCTGTATAAGGTAGCCAAGATAGCGGACGTTGTCGGTGGCGAGCATGCATTTGTCGGGGTTAGCTGTCAAGCCAGCTTCCCGGAGGCTTGACAAGACCGCCTGAAGGTGTTCTAGGTGTGCCTTCCATGTGGTACTAAAGATCACTATGTCGTCTAGATACGCTGCAGCGTATGTTTGGTGGGGTCTCAGTATAACGTCCATGAGGCGCTGAAAGGTGGCAGGGGCCCCATGGAGGCCAAAGGGAAGGACCTGGAACTGGTATAGGCCCGAGGGGGTGGCAAACGCTGTTTTTTCTTGGGCCTGAGGTGTGAGCATGATTTGCCAGTACCCTTTGGTTAGGTCGAGTGTGCTGATGTAGTGAGCCGTCCCTAACCTCTCGATCATCTCGTCGACTCGAGGCATGGGATAGGAGTCAAAACGGGAGACGCTATTAAGGCGCCTATAGTCCACGCAAAAATGGACCGTACCGTTGGGTTTTGGGACCAACACTATGGGGGAGCACCAAGGGCTGTGGGAAGGCACTATGATCCCGCTGTTCAGCATGTCCACCACTTCCTTTTCTATTATATGTCGCCTAGCTTCCGGGATTCTGTATGGTCTTTGTCGGATGGGCGTAGCCCCTTCGGTAAGGATATCATGTTGGACGAGGTGGGTTCTCCCTGGTTTGGCGGAGAATACGTCCGAATAGGAGGCGAGAAGAGATCGGAGCTCATGGTTTTGCACCGGGGATAAGCAGGTTCCCGTGGGGATGTCCCTGTTGGGGAGTGTAGCGCCCACCCCAGGAAAGGGAATCTCTAGCGGCTTACTGTCTGTGATGAGCAGGTTTGTAGGGGTGTGGGTTCCGTCGTCAGGATCAGCGATCCACTCTTTTAACAGGTTGACGTGGTATACTTGACCCCTTTTCCCTGAGTGGGGTACGGCTACTCTATACGTGACAGGTGTGACTTGTTCTAGCACCACGTAGGGGCCCTGCCAGCGGGCTAACAGTTTGTTGTCAGAAGAGGGCAAGAGGAGCAAGACCTTGTCCCCCACTGCGAAGTGTCGTAGAATGGTCTGTCGATCATAGTGTGTTTTCTGTTTCTGTTGGGCGGCTTCCAGGTTATGTCGTACCCTGTCCCAGAGAGAGGAGAGCCTGTCTTTCAGGTGGGTTGCGTATTCCAACAGAGTTCTATTCTCATCCTCCTCGTCTTCCCACCTTTCAGCTGCCATGTCCACTAGGGTCCTGGGTTTCCTCCCAAACACTAACTCAAAAGGACTAAACCCCGTGGAGGATTGGGTATGTGTTCGGATAGCAAACAATGTGAGTGGTAGTTGTCGGTCCCAGTCTCGCCCCGTCTCAGCTACAGTCTTCTTCAGGATGGTTTTAATGGTCTGGTTGTATCTTTCAACCAGGCCATCTGTTTGGGGGTGGTAAACAGAGGTGCGTATCTGGCGCACCCCTAGAAGAGAGCAGATCTGGGCCATCAATTTTGACATGAACGGGGTCCCTTGGTCGGTGAGCAGTTCCTTGGGGAATCCTACCCTGCTAAAGAATGTTATCATAGCTTGGGCGACGCTAGCAGTAGACATGCTGGAAAGGGGAAAGGCCTCCGGGTACCGGGTCGCGTAATCGACTAGCACTAGGATGTCCTGATAGCCTCGGGCTGAGGTGATCAGGGGGCCGACCAAGTCCATTCCCACCCGGGAAAAGGGGACGTCGATTACCGGAAGAGGGTATAGGGGGGCTTTGGGGACATGAGGGGGATTGGACATCTGGCATCTGGCACAGGCGGCACAGTACCGTCTTACGTCAGAGAAGACCCCTGGCCAGTAGAACCTGCGCAATAGGTATTCCTCCGTTTTCTCTTTCCCATAGTGGCCCCCTCCCGCCTGATTATGGGCTAAATAGAGCACTTGCTTGCGGAACGGTAGGGGTACTAGGAGCTGTCGAAGTGGCCCGTCTGGTTTGGTAATCTTTCTATACAGCAGCCCTTTCGATAGGATAAAACAGGGGCCTACCTGGTCGTCTGTGTCGTCCACAGTCCGGGCCCACGCATGCCCTAGTGTTGGATCCTCCCTCTGTTCGGCTCTGAAGCTGCCAGTGGGTCTGGGTTCTTCCCCCATGGCGGAGGAGGTGGAAGGGGTTGCCGCTTGTCCGTGTAGCACTGTGATCCGTTTTTGTTCCCTCTTTTCGCGTCGCGTTTTCTTTTTCCTACAGACCCCTGGTGTTAGATCTACTGTCGATAATGGTGCTTCACTGAGCCATCTTTGAGCGTCTCTCTCCTCGATCGCTCTGGACAAGAGAACAGGGAAGTCCTCATAGTCTGTCCCTATAATCATGTCCTCGACCAGGTTCGGGATGACCCCTACTTGGATCGTGGCGCACCGGTCTCCGTATTCCAGGGTTATTCTAGCCACAGAGTATCGTTTCTGGTCCCCATGTACACATGTGATCACCACTCCCTCTCCTTCTAGCCATTGGTGGGCTTGCACGCGTTCCTGTGTTATAACTGAATGACGACACCCTGAGTCCACAAGCACCTGGGTGTTGATTTGATTCACCTTAAGGTTTAACCGGTAAGCCGTCTCACCCTCTCCAGCCCACAGCACCCTGCCTCTGGTGTAGCCGATTTCCATTGGTTCGACGGAGACGGGTTTTTGTGGGCAGTTGCGGGAGATGTGGCCCCATTCTGCACAATGAAAACACTGGGGCCCCTGACTACCTCCTCTCCCCTCCCCGCGAGGCAAACACCTGGGATCAATAAGAGGCCGTGGGTTGGGCGGACTGGGAGTAGGGTTGGCTGCCCTCCATCGGTGGATAATAGAGGTAGGGAGTCGGGGGGTGAAGGGTCGGGCTTCGGGGGACCGTTGGTGTGCACAGGCCAGTTCTATTGCGTGTGGTACAGTAAGGTTGGGATGTTGTTTAACCCAGGCCCGAGTCAGGGGAGGGAGACCCTCAATGTATTGCTCCAACAGAATCCTGTCCACTATTTCTTCCTTACTGCTTGTGTGGGGCTGGAGCCAGCGGGTCCCTAGGTCCTGTAACCGATAATAGAACGCTCGGGGATTGTCTTGGGGTTGCCATTTTTCCTTCCGGAATCGACTACGGTACTGCTCTTGGTCGCAGCCGAGGCGTTCCAGGATGGTCTGTTTAATCACAGCATAGGGCGTATCACCGGAGGGATTAGCAGCTTGGTAGGCTGTTTGGAGCTCACCGGAGAGAAGGGGGGCGACGTACTGGCCCCATCGGTCCTCGGGCCACTGGGCTGTACTCGCCACCCGCTCGAAATTGGTGAAAAAGAAATCAGGGTCTTCCCCTGTTCGGTACTTTTGTAAGACGGAGCTGGGGACGTTTGGATGCACCTTGGTGCTGGCGATTGTGTCCGTTAGCTTCTGGATCGTCGTGTCGTGGACCGCTTGGTTCTGTACCAGGAGTCCCGCTTGGGTTTGTAAAGCTTCTTGTAACAGTTCCCTGTCTTTTTTTGCTTCTGTTGACTGGGCTTCTACCACCAATTGTAAATGGCGCTGTCCTTCCGCCAGTTGTGCCAACATCTCGTTTAGGCCTATGGGTTGCGTCATGGTGGGTGGGGCGTGTGTCCCAAGGAGTACGACTGGATGGGCGTGAGGGATCGATCGGCGATCCCACTTCTGACACCACTGTCACGCCCGCCCCACAGAACAGCGAAAGTCAGTGCTGGGGTTGTAACTTATGTTTTTATTCTCTTTATGGATAACCGTCTTTCTTTGTACAGAAAAGGGTTTCCCCACGAGGGTTGTCGTAAGGAAGGAGAGGCCTTCGGTTGCTGCGGGTTCTTCAAGCGTCTTCCGTCTTCTGGTGTCGCTGCGGGGTGTGATCCAGCCAGGCGTCCCCTCGGAAAAGAAGAACAGAAGAGGACAATTAGTACCCGACCTTGATCCCCTTTTCTAGTCTCGTGGTCAACGTTATCCTTAAGCCCGCTAGGGTATGGGTTGGGGAGGATACTATCGTCCCCGGGCCCTTTTAGTCAGGGTGGAAACCCGCTGGAGATAGTTTACAACCCGCCCCTGTGCTGTCTCCCCGTTACTTGGTGGGGGAAGGGGATTAGAGGTTCGGCTATAGTCCCGAGTAGGACATCTGTACCTGCCACCAACCCACAAGGGCCCTCCCTGTTTTCTCCGCCACTTGCCTGAGGCCGGGACCCGGTTTCTGGGCCCCGGCTGCTTCGTCCTTGCGTCCTTCCTCGGGGCACCACCACGCGTTTCTTTCGGTTGCCGCCGTCGTCTCTCTCTTTCCTCCTTTCTCGCCTTGGGCCGCCCCCTTCTCCGCGCTCTGTTCCTGGCTCCCGCTCTGCTCCGCGTTCTCGCTCCTCTCCTCATCCGCTCTCTGCTCCTCGATCTCACTCCGCTCCTCGCTCTCGCTCTGCTCCTCACTCTCGCTCTGCTCCGCGCTCTCGCTCTGCTCCTCACTCTCGCTCTGCTCCTCGCTCTGGCCTCCTCCTCTTCCGGTCCCCGCCTCCAGTGCTTTTGGCTCCCTCAGGCCCCGCCTCTGGGTTGTGAGTAGTACCGGTAGCTGCGGTTCGGTGCCCCCGGGGTCCGACAGTGGCTCGCCCTTGTCACAGGAGGTTATCCAGAGGTTCGGTTTTCTGACCTCTTTGGAATCAGATAGGGAGACACACTTCCACAGCGAAATCACGAAGTTGCTTTTTGCCGCAGTGAATGTGCACCAGAGGTTACATTGCAGCTATCGACCAGAGGCTTCTGGGATTGTGGAGCAGGTTAATGGGACTTTGAAAGCACAGATGGCAAAAGTGTGCACATCGACGTCTCTGAAGTGGCCTGATGCGTTGCCACTTATGCTCACGAGTATCCGCAGTGTTCCAGACAGGAAAACTGGGTTGTCCCCGCATGAGATCCTGATGGGGAGGGCGATGCGATTGCCAGCAGTACCAGCTACCGCTTTAATTAACATCACTGATGACTTGATTCTCGATTACTGCAAAGGACTAGCTGATGTGGTCCGTTCTGTGTCTCAGCAGGTGCAAGCAGCAACTGTTCCAGCCTCGAGTGACCTGTGCCACGATCTGTGTCCAGGGGACTGGGTGCTTGTTCATAAGCATGTGAGGGAGAGTTGCCTGGATGTTCGGTGGCGAGGCCCTTACCAGGTGATACTGGTACCGAACACAGCAGTGAAGTGCAGAGGATTGCCAAACTGGGTGCATGCCTCCCATACCCGCAGAGTTCCAGCACCCTTGGAAGAAACAGCCCCTCTCGTGAATGAAAATCCAGCTGATGTGGCAGGGCCACATGAGAGGGCAAGTCAAGCTGTGAGGGTCGCTGACGCAGCTGGTTGTGCACTGGAGCAAGCTGAAGGGGTTGCGTCAATCAGAACCCCGACTTTGACTCAGATGGAGAAGGTGTCGCTGTGGGTGGAGTAGAGTCAAATTCAGCAGAAGAAGGAAGTAGTGCACAGGGTATCCAGAGAGAGAGCAGAAGTGCAACCAGAGCAGAAGAGGTTTGGCCCGCGAGTCAGAGGCGACTGAATCTGAGGTGGCACCTGAGAGAGACCTTGCTCCGGTTACTGAAACGTCTGAATCGGAACCAAGTGATGGAGAACAGGCTCATGGAGGTCTCAGAAAGGCCAGGAGAGCAAGAGTGCCGTGTCAGAGATACGACACACCGGAGTGGATGTACGTTGTGACTGATGCCAGGAGTGGTGAGTTCGGGGAGGTTGAGGTCCGTGACTGTGGTCAGCAAAACTCCTAACGTGAAAATCGACATGGGATTGGTGGTTCCAGGACTTGAAATCGAAGGAGTGCTGACTCTAACGGTTCGAATCCACCACTTCTGAGTAAAGTTCGTGAACTGATATTGCACAGATTGACCTTTCCAACGTTTCGATTTGAGCCACCAACTCATGAAACGATAATTCTTCGTCTTGAACTTTTGCAGCATGTTTTAGAGATTCTTGGAGCTGATCTTAATTTGGACTGAAAGTGAACTTTGTTGTAAATAAAAGTCTATAAAGAAGATAACCTAGGCCCGAGTGGAAGAAGAATAAACTTGGGGACATTCCACAGAGAAAACAAGAGAGGGCTAGGGAAGTCTTTTTGTGGACTGTGTAAATAAGGAACTGAAATTGCAACGGGAATTTCCAGCTTCTCGGAGTGTTGTTCGAACTGGTTAGCAAGCGATGTGTGGAAGAGAAAAGAGACTCTTGAGTGGTTGCTGCTGAAACCAAGAACTTTGAGAACTTTTCCAAAATCATGGATGCTGGAGATACCCATCATAGATCCAAATTAGAAGTAGGTACACTTGTAGGTGGAGTGATAGTTTCTATAATCATAGTAGTTGTGGTTTCGTATATAGTCCCACATGAACAGGCAGTGGAGGTGCAAGAGACCCCTACACCCACCACTCCTGGCCAAAAGGAGGTCACCATAGGAGCTGAAAGAGCTTTACTAATCGAAGAGAGTCGTAGATTACACATAGATTTGTCTAGAGGTGATTTTAAGCTTAATGCGTATGCCAGGCTGCTATATGAATATGTCGATGCGATGGATGCGAAAGACTGCTGTGTGTATGCAGTTACCAGCTTCAGTGGATGAGGTTATTAGGTATCACCACCTTCCACTGACGTATGGGATTTCATGTAGTCTGCTGCTTAGTATATTTTTTGAAAAAGGTCAGTTTTTAGTATTTCTTTTCCAATTATGATGCAGTGCTTCCTGAGGTTCCAGCTTACAATCATTTGAACTAGTACGATTACTACAAATCAGAATATAGGCTTAGGAAGTATTTCATACCGTCTTTGGAACTAGATACAGCATATGCTCATAGACAAAACCTAACATGCTCATTGTTAGATGTAGAGAAAAAGTTTGTGGATCAAGTAGAAGATAAATATAGAAAACTAACACAGACACGAGATACAGGAGACAGTCCAGTAGATTGGACTGAAGAAGAAAGATCTCACAGGGCGAAAGGGAGTTATGGTCCTATAGCATTGGACAAGGAGCAGAGGGGAAAGTTGTGTGAGAGACGGTATCAGACCTATTATGAAAAGGTCCCGGTGGGACAGAGTACGTGTGATCACATTTTCACTATGGAAGATTCTGCTAAGAACTTTCTGCAAGGCTCTGTGCAAGTGATACCAACTGTTTATTATGTGTGTGGAAAGAATGCCTATGTCAGGTTGCCTGCAAATTGGTATGGTACGTGTTATCTGGGGATTATTTTCCCAAAGATCTACCATGCAGAGGATCTGGAGCTTTTAGAAGGTGGACAGCATTCGAGAGTGAAAAGAGCTGAGAGTGCTGGAGCGGTGATTGGAGATGTTTTTGGAGCGATAATACCAAGTTTGGGAGTAATTCTGAATGATGTGAAAATCAGACGATTGGCGACTGTGGTTGATGAGTTATCAATGAATATAGCAAAGGCATTGTTACTTGTGAATGGAGAGATGTTGTCGAAAAGGACTATGGTTTTGCAGAACCGCCTTGCTTTAGATGTTTTATTGGCAAAAGAGGGCGGGGTCTGTAAATTATTGAAAGTTCAAGAGTGTTGTACTTATATTCCAGACAACAGCAAGGATCTGGAGAAATATATAAGTAATATCACTACAATCCATCATGAGATAGAGGATTTGACTGAAGAGGGTGTTTGGGAAAAAGTTGGCAAAGGATTTAGTCAGGTGGGAAGTTGGTTTGAAAATCTGGGGAAAGGTTTCCTTGGCTACGTGTTGAGACCTCTCATCATCGTTGTGGTTTGTGTGGTTTGCTTGTGGGGATTTGTCAGAGCCTATAAGTGGTATAAAGGAAATAGAGTTGAGAGAGCTCTTAGAGAGAATGAGACGAAAATGGCCCGACTGCAGGACAGTCACTATCAGAACCTCAAGAATATGGAGAGACTTCGACGGGGAAGAATGGCAACAAGTTCTGTTTAGGTCGGTTCTTTCTCCAAGGAAGTTGTGAAATGGTGTGATGACACTAGTCATCAAAGGGGGGAACTGATAGAGCGCCATGTTATTCTGAATTTGTAGGAGTGCATCATAATCACCGGTAGTCCGCACCCATATATTTAGAGTGTAAAACATTAACGTGTGGATTTTGAAAGGTAGTACTAAATTAGCATAGAATAGTGCGAATAGAAATGTAATCATGTCATTTATGAAGTTCAATGTAGTGTTTAATCGAAAATGTATTTTAGATAATGCATAATGAATTAGTTCAAGTATAATGTGATGCATTAGGTTTAAACGTGCACCATATTAAAGTCTGCATGTGTAGTTTTGCTTATTCATGTATGAAGTGTAAAGAAATCAATGGTTATAATGTGATTTTAGAAATGTGTGTTTAAATGTGTAATGGCCTGATCGCATTTACGTGTAAGGGAAAGGCCTATTTGTTTTTTATGTTAGCTGAATATTGTAGGCCGAAAGTTGTTTCCCTTGGAAAGGCTCTGGGTTTCAGGAGAGTCAGCGAAAGGTCATGCCGAACCGTCTTAGATGAAGTAAAAGTTTTGATGGAAAAGTACAGGAGGAAGACCTGGTTGAAGAGGTGTGATGAGGGCGTGTTCTATGATTTTGTGATTTTGAGGGTTGAGCAGTTGAGGATTAGAGAGGAAGTTAGAAGGAGCATCTCAGAACGAGCTCTATAGCTTTGGCTATTGATTTAAGCAAAGTGAGTGTACTTCTAAGGAAGTCTTCGCTACTGACACTGTTATTCTCTTGCCTGGGGAAAATGCTAAGTAGGGATGTCATCCTAGAGTTAGTGTAGGGACAGATTAATTACTTTTTCCATTTTAGGTTAATGACTTCTAACATAGAGATTGGAGCAGTTATTGGTTGCCTAATGCTTTTGGAGCTAACTATTCTTCTTATTCTGAGTCGTATGAGACTCCTGCGTAGGATATTTTTTGTATTAGTGCCCTTTTATTTTCTCAACCTCGTGATTAGGTGCTTGAACGTGCAGTTATTTTTGGCTTTGTAATAAACCCCTAAATTTTGAATTTCGGAGTCAGTGGTCCTTTCAGATTTCTAAATGAGGATCATTTGGCTAATTTTGAATAAATTGAATTTCCTCCCCTTCACACTATTCAGCAGGTAAAAACATCCAGTCGGCCTGAGGATTCTTGGTGATTGTAAGATAAGATAAGAATCCAGCTTCATCATTAACATATAAGCCCTGTTAACTCATGGACATATACTGGCTGGAATTCTTAATTTCTATCCGATATGTCCCCATGGAGCTAACAGGGAACTTGTAATGAGGGCCTTACTATTACTGGCTCTTATACAATGAACTATTTGGGAGGCTATCTTTAATTCTACTTCTGAAAGTAACAAGTGGAAAAGTTATTTTCATGCGTCTATATGGGACAGACATTTTGGTGCTGGATGGTCCTCAACAGTTTCTGTACCTGAAAGTAAATTTCCTTCGGGCCTGGCTTTTCAGCAGTCAGTAATGATTCAAGCTATCAGACCTGCAGAAGGACTATATTCATGGCCCTTTTTAGCGAAGCGTCAGACTTGTAATTTCCTTGCACTTGAGAATGAAACAAGATATGAACAACGTTCTAAATTATGCGTAACCCCTTTGCTGCCCTTAAGAGGTATATATACGTCATGAAAGGGTGTTGCCAGGATGCTATGACATATCTTTTTTTTAACTCGTTTTTTATTCAGAATTGCACAAAATGTTACATCACATGTTGTCTCACAAGGACAAAGAGCAGTGAAAAAAGCAAAGAGCATCACACAATACCGATGCAGTCTCTACATTGAACCGGATACAACGCTGGCACTTCCACCCCAGGAGCAACACCCATCATCGGATTAGCGAACAGGGCAACTCCTTTTGAAATGAACCAGCCAAGAAAAAATATAACAATAATCAACAGGTGTGGCAGCGAAAGAGCGTAGATGGGTTCTATCGCCTACAGGAGCCATGCACAGGCAACAGGAGTAGGATACACAGAATCTGTGCCCCAGGCTTCTAGGAAGGACAACTGTCCTTCCTGAATAGTGGATCGACTGGAGGGTAGGTATAGAATATCCGCCAATGGACGGCCCAACACATTGATCCAGGATTAGGATCTATCTAGACCTTAGTAACATCCGGCAGCCACAAGGAGCCCCCCAGTCTCACGCAGGACACTTACAGGGGTCACAACCATGCTCACCTTCAACATTGACACTGATATCTCCCCCCTTGACATATCTATATATGTCAGGGTTACCTGTGGTGATCCACTGGCCGCATACACATCTGCGCACTCGTCTTGTCAAGCTAGAGCCTGGGCTTGCAATATTCAAGAGAGGCTGGTGGGATCCTGTGAAGCATAACTGAATGACACACAGCATGAGGTTTTACGTCATTTTAAATCCCCATATGTGTGCTGCTTATTTCACACAGACCCAGTGCAGATCATACAAGCAGTGCTCACCCCATGGTAAGCAACTGCCTATTGGCTGGAATGAGAGCACAGAATGAACGTCTATTGAAACAGAACCCAATCTCTGACAAGATCTGATGTATGCTTAACTCACTTTGCTACCTGCTGCTTTCTTATTCCTGACATGTGAAAACAGTACTCATCAGGCTGAAAGAAGTGCCCCCAGGCAGTAAACTAGAACCAATCTCTCACAGAACTGGATTCTGGCTTACTGCCTGAGGCATTTTCTCTCTGAGAGGAACGTGCAGGAGCAAGTAGGAGTAAGAAGTAATTTAAAAAGGGGCAAAAGAAAAAAGATAATGTGCCCAAATATTATGGTGGTCGGATGAGCGTCCGACTGCCAACTCAGCGGGATTGGGACCCACCAAGTAGTAGTCACGGTCCCACCTACTAAATTATGATGCAACCATTGTTTTAGGTGGTCGGAATCATGGCTTTTTTAATTGAGGCTTGTCCTGCAAGCCGAAAAGGGATGTTTTGAAACATCTATGCACTGTGTGCCAGGCATGGATGTTTGGGGGGGGCACATCCCTACAGTGGTGCCTGAGCAAGCACTGCCCCTAATGTAGGGAATACTATCCGACCAACGGGCCGGCGGGCTCCTTGAGTCCATCAGAATCGTCTGTCAGTCCCTCCAACCAATGCGTCTGACAGACCACATCATAATGCAGCGGTCAGACTGTGGAAAAAACAGCCAATCTCTAACTAATAACCAGGCTGATTGGCTCAAGACGCCTCTAATTTCCAATATCGATAGTTACCAAAATAAAGAGGCAGGCGCTAGAAACTGGAAAGCAAGAACAGGTTTATTTCTCCAGAGGAGAACACGTCAGGTCTGACACAAGGGATGTCTTCAGGAGGTGTTCTAACTGCATCTCTTTTGGCTCTTCCTTTTATACAGGTTTGACACAATGCATTGTTGTCACACAAGCCCAACATTGTTTCATCAACATGGTTACATGGTTACACAAGATTTGAGTCCCCGCCCTGGGCAGGTTGCCACACAACCCCGACTGTTATTCTCACCCCACCCAGGCCAAACAGACAATATTATCGGGCAGGTGGACCTTGCTTCGGGGTCTAAAACATGTGAGATCGGCCAGATCTAAGAGTCTGTTCTGTTGATAAAAACAGGTCCCATTGTTGGCAAAAACAAGTCTTGCTATTTGCAGTGCAATAAACCCTGTTTGCTAGAGTCTGTTTGGTATCTGGAACCTGTTGGTGTCCAAGGGTTTGCCAGTAAACAGTGATGAGAGGAAAAACGAGTTTGTGGCAGCAAGTGGCACTGAGGTTTGTTGTGACAATAGGGTTTATAGCCCCCAGCACACACATCAGGTTTGGTCAGAGGGTCAGAAGGATGCTAGCAAGGATAGGGTGAGACAAAGGTGACCTACAGAGTACAAAATGGCTGTGATGGCTAAAATGGCTGTAGCTTGTGCACATAGAAATTCCCACTAAACAAGATGGCGCAGGCAATGTTCACAATTGTTATTTTACTTTTAACAATATGGTTGTGGTGAACATAAATGAACGCCGCTTATGTACACCTAAAGTTTATCGATTTTAACACCTGGGACTGGATTGAGTGGCCAGGTGCAGTTGGGGGTTATCAGAAGGCCCTGCTCGAGTGTGGAGGATGAAAGGACGAACGTGTTTAGGGCAGGAAGTGGCTCCAGGGTCTTGTCGCGAGGACAAGGTTTTATGACCTTAGTGCATTTGGTCATGCTGAATCAGGGCACCGGAGATGGTTGCGAGGTTTAGGGTGAACCGTGGGTGACTTGCAAAGCGCGAGATGGCTGTGGCACCTAAAATGGATGCTGTATACATGCGGACAATGGCTCTTGTTAGGCAAGATGGCGCCGGTGATGTTCATATTTGTAAACTATGATTTAACAGTCCTCCCTTTGAACATTCCCAAGACATCTTGCTAATCTATTTCAATCCCCATAATGTTCTGTATCTCTGTGTCATGTATTACATTAACTCGTTCTATGCGAGAATCTACAGTCTTAGGGCACAAAGAGTTCAAACATAGAGAACACAAGAGTGGTATGCAGTGTATCCCAAAACAGCAGCCACATATTATAAAAATCGGAACCAAGAGGACCATCAATATTTTCCACCCCCATTCTTTTAATATTCCCCAAAACCAGCTTCCAAGTGTCCAAGTCTCTTGTTCTTGATGGATCTCTGATGCCAGTCTGTGCAGATGTTCGATCGCCTTATAGACAGAAGGCGAGCTGTCGGGGACAAAGGTACAACAGCTGGCACCGATGATGCGGCATGCTCCTCCGCGGTCTGCTAGGACCACGTCTAAAACAAGACGGTTTTGCAAAGTCATCAGGCGGACTGCTTGAAGCTCGGCATTGTTGTTGGTGAGGATGCCAGCTGTTATGTTCAAAGCTGACTCTACTGCTTGAGACAGGTGTCGAATGGCCCGGCTGTTTGCCATCGGACCCCAAAGTGGAACAAGGCCTTTAACTGCATCAAGAAACTGGGATGCAGTAGAATCTGTTTGGTCTGTGTCTCCGGACCGCTTTTCTCGGTGATGTCCAGTGTAGGTCGGAGGTAGAACAAAGGCAATGTAGCAAGTGCCCCCCCAGCTTTTTGGGAGCCAGGTGTAGGCTTTAGTACCACAGATGAAGTACATATTGGGTGAGGCAATAAATGATGGGGGGTCGGCAGTGTGTAGAGTCCTGGTGATGTGACAAGTACTGTGGCCCACGATTTTCGTCCCATGGCCTTCGATGCAGACAAAACCTGAGACGTTTACCACAGATAGGGCCACAGTTGTGGTTGCAGCTGTTCTTTTCTTTAGAAAGGAGAAGGTGGGTCTGGCTGGATCATTGAACACTTGCATTTCCACTCGTTCTTTTGCAGGAATGTTCATTGGGAAGGTCGCATTTGAAGTGAGAGGACAAAAGGGAACAGCTGTTCTTCCAGTTTTGGTCAGCCAGAACTCGTTATAGAATTTTTTTATTGTCCCATCGGATGTGGCATTGTCTTTGTAGCTTTCTTGTAGGAGCATTAACCAAGCAAGGCAGGACCCATGAACAGAGAAAGGTGAAGGGATGAAAGGAATAGAATGTTCAGTGGCATGTGGTAGCAGCCCACAGACCCAACAGTTCGTAGCATTTGCAACAAGATTGTGCTGGTGTAACAGTTGGACGAAAGAGTTATTCCAGAACTCTCTGCGTCGTTCTCGGAGGCGTGGCGGCAGTGATACCAGATAGTGTTCTTTTTCAGTGGTGGGTTGCACAGTAGGCATCAATGTTTGATAAGCAAGAGCACTCTCTTCGATGATCCAGATTGCGACTATTAGCAAGAAGCTGGTGAGAGATGCTGCTACAAGTGCGATTGTCTTTACTGTGTGAATTTTGGCAGTCTTGGCGTCGGTGCGGCGATTCTTCGGTCGTCCGGGATCTTCCATCATTTTCAAGGGGCTCGATGACTCACAGGACCACATACTTCGTCTAGCGTATCTCCTGGTAGCCTTTGTAGTGTTTTGGCTACCGATCTGAGACTTTTGACTTAGTTAGTGGTCTGCGTGTCGCGACGCCCTCCTTTTGTCGCCCTCAGGTTGTACCCTTTCTTGGATGGTACAGTAGGGTCGGGATACTCTGCCAGTTCTAGAGTCTCTGTCTGTGGGTAGCAGTTCAAGGTTGGTCGATCTTTGATCAGGAGCTCTTCTTGGACGTCCACTTCCTTGTTGGTTGTCAGGGTTGGTGAGATCTTCCGACAGTGGTGGGCGTGCAGCCAATTTTTCTTTCCTTCCACTCGAAGGGCAGTTCGGGTGGTGATGAGGACTTGCCAGGGGCCCAACCACCTGGGTTCCAGACTCTTCGACCTCTGGAAATTTCTGATCAAGACGAAATCCCCAGGTCTGATATCATGTCCTGGGCCCCTGGACACGTCCGGAATGGCATGCAGCACCTGTTGGTGGATAAGCGTTAATTCATTAATTAAGTTGTACAGGTAATCAGACATTAATATGTCCGGGACGTCATTAATGGTGGTTGGTTTCGGTGCCGCCCAAATGTTCATAGGCCTGCCAAAGACTACTTCATATGGGGTCAGTCTGTGCTTGGTTGGGGTGGAACGCATCGATAGAAATGCCAGTGGGAGTGCGTCGGGCCACTTCAGGCCAGTTGTGGCGACTATCTTTGCCAACCCCGCTGATTGGGGGTGAAAGACGGCGTGGAACTTTTGCTTCACCCCTAAGCCCTTCAGAATGTTTTGAATCACTTCCGCTACGAAATGGGGGCCATTGTCGCTCCATAAAATTCGACAAAGGCCGTATCTAAGGAAGAATTCTTTTAGCAACACCTTAGCAGTAGCTGTGGCGGTATTGTCACGAGTGGGGTATGCTTCCACCCATTTGCTGAAAGCGCACACAATGACTAAGACGTATTTGAGACCATGGCACCTTTCTAGTTGTATATAATCCATTTGGAGGATTTCAAAGGGGTGATCAGGGACCCCAAACCCTCCCCGAGGTACTGCTGTCCCCTTCCCTGGGTTGTGTTGCAAGCACACCATGCATTGCTGTACTAAACGTCTTGCTGAGTCTGCAATCTTGCCGTTATGCCATACCCTCGTGATTAGTTCGGTCATGGGGGCGGATCCTATGTGTGCGGGTAAGTGTGCCATGGTCAATATGGGGATCAGATAGGCGTCTGGTAACAACCATTTGTCACCGTCTCTTGTCCTCGAGCAGCCTTCCTCATCTTTCAGTCCCACCCGCGCCCATTCAGTCAGTTCGCTCTGTGTGCCTGTCGTCTGTATGTCCCTTACAGTCGCCCTGGCGTCAGTCCAGTGTTCTGCTTGTGACCTGGTCACATACATGCGTGTCGTGGTTCTGTCTTGTGCTGTGGTTCGGGCAGTAATGTCTGCTAGTGCATTTCCCTGCCCAATGAGATCGGTCACCTTCTTATGAGCCTGACACTTAATTACTGCTAGTTGCTTGGGGAGGAGGACTGCTTCTGTCAATGCGGAGACTAGGTCTCCGTGTAAGATGGGTGTGCCGTGTGACGTCAGGAACCCTCTTTCCCTCCAAAGGAGTCCGAAATGATGAACTACCCCAAAGGCGTACTGGCTATCGGTGTATATGTTGACTGTTGTGCCAGCCGCTAGAATGCATGCTCGTGTAAGGGCAATGAGCTCGGCTGCTTGGGCAGATCTTTGGGCAATGCGGGCAGTTTCTAGGACAGTTTGAGCTGTGGTCACGGCATACGCTGCTGAGGTAGTGCCATCAGGGAGCTTGAGGCATGAGCCGTCTACCCATAGTTCTCCGTCTGGTTCTGGGAAGGCAGTGTCTCGGAGATCAACTCTACTTTAATCTGCTCGTCAGTGAGGGTTACGCAGTCGTGTAGCGAATTTGCATGAGGGTTATTTTCTGGAAGAGGCAGCAATGTAGCTGGATTGAGGGTGGAACATCGTTTCAGTGTAATGTGTGGTGCTAACAGGGTCAGTTCGTATCCAGTCAGTCGGGCACTCGTTAAATGTTGCGTCTTAGTCTGGTTTAGCAATGTGTCAACTGCATGCGGTACTAGCACTGTGATGGGGTTGGAGAGCACTATTCCCTCGCTCTGTCGTATGGAGACTGCTGCAGCTGCTACAGCGCGCAAGCACGCGGGCAGCGCTCTAGCTACTGGGTCGATGGTGGCAGAGAAATACGCACAGGGGCGTTGCTTGTGGCCAATTAATTGTGTCAGGACGGATAATGCACATCCCTCCCTTTCGTGTGTGTAGAGGAAAAATGGTTTGGAGTAGTCTGGTGTCCCTAGAACAGGTGCTGAACAAAGGGCATCTCGTAATTCCTTGAATGCCGACTGGCATTCGGGCGTCCAAAGGAGTGGAAAGGGTGTGTCTTTGGTTAGGAGGGAGAGAAGGGGTTTGACAATGAGGCTGAAGTTTGGTAACCACTGTCGACAGAATGAGGTAAGGCCTATCAGTGAGCGGACTTGTTTCTGGTTTTTGGGGACAGGAGTGTCTAGAATGGTCTGGATCCTGTCTGGTGTGAGCGTTCTCCCTTCTTTTGACAAAAGGTGTCCTAAATACGTCACTTGTGGTTGGCAGAATTGTAGTTTCTTGCAGGAGACCTTGTGACCATTCTTGGCGAGGAAATGAAGTAACTGAATAGTGGCAGTGACCGCTATTGGGGTGGTGTCTGCTGCTAGAAAGATGTTGTCTACGTATTGTATCAGTGCTACTCCGTCTGGCAATTGTATGGCATCCAGCTGTCTTTTGAGTGCCTGACTATAGATGCTCGGACTTTCTGTGTACCCCTGGGGTGCTCTACAAAATCTAAATGAGCGGGATCTGAGTGTAAATCCAAAAAGATAGCGGCTGTCCTCATGAATGGGTATAGAAGAGAATGCATTTTTGAGATCGATAACAGTAAAAATGGTGGCCGTGGATGGGATGAGGGTCAGGATGGTGGTAATGTCGGAAACAACTGGATATTGGGGCACTACGATCTTGTTTACCTCCCTTAGGTCAATGATAAAGCGGTAGGCTTTTCCGTCTCCCTCTCCCTGTTTCTTTATGATCGGCAGAATAGAACTGTTACAAATATTGCTCACCACTTCTTCAACCACCCCTGCTTCTACGAGTGAGTGAATGATGTCTGTGAGTGCTCTCTCTCCCTCTGGTGAGATTTTGTACTGCGGTATCTTTGGCAGAGTCGCGTCCTGTCGTATTGTAACACGCACTGGGTCAATCATCATTTGTCCTACGTCTGAGTCAGCCCTAGCCCACAAGTGCGATGGTAAAGTGTCCAGCAGGGATGTGTCTGCTTCGGAAATGGGATACATGCGTTGGAGTGGACTATCTCTTTGGTACTGGTCGTTGTCATATAAGATGACTCGCACTCCGTCCGGGGAACATCGAATAGTTGCACGGAAGTGTTTCAGTAAGTCGAGACCCATAATGGCGTCTGGGGTGTTGGAAGAGAGAAGGAATGTCGTGTTGATGATGTTATTCTCTAGATTAAAAGGGATGGGCCTGGACAAAGGGTTAGTGGAGGGCGTACCATCAAATCCTATTGAGGTCACATGTGAGCCAGACAAGGGTGCCCTTGGAATCAGTCGTTTGGATAGTGCGCTACGTGTTGCTCCTGTGTCTACCAAAAATGGCAACTCCGTGCCCAGGACCTATGCAAAGTCGTACGTGTTGTCGTAGTCCGATTGCTGATACTGGTTCTGTCGGGGGCGGTCAAAAGCATTTGTCCTACCTGGCCTCTCGTCACTAACGTCATTTGCGTACCCTCTTCCTCGTCCTCTACCTCGTGGTCCATTTGCTAACTCTCTTGTTCCTTTCTCTTTATTTATTTCTGCCAGGATCGGGCATTGGGATTTCCAGTGTCCGTACCCCTTACAAAATGCACACTGATCTTCCCCTAAGTCTCGGCGTCCGTTGTATGGGGTAGGCACGTTATTTCTAGGTGGTGGTGGTGCTCTGGGGGTATTCTGCTGATATCCTCCCTTGTACTGTTCCCTTCCTGAATTTACACCCTGTAGCTGCGCTATCATGACTCTTTCTTTCAAATCTTTCTTTTTCTTTTCGTTGGCCCTTTCATTTTCGTTTTTCTGGTGTTCATAGTACTGGGCCATCTGGAGGATGGCCGCTGGTTTAGAGGCCGCCCAACTGCTCTTACTGCTCTGTAGTTTCTGTGAGACTTCTGGCAACAGTCCTCTAACATAGTTCTGTACGAACAAATGGTGTCCGGTCGCAGTGGACATGTCTTGTCCACTATAATCGGAGAACACTGTCTCGAACCGGGAGAAGAATTCTGAAACATCTTCTTGAGGTTTCTGGCGGCAAGCTGTTACGATAGACCAATCTATCTTTTTCTCGGGAATCAGGGTCTTTACCTTCTGCACTATTTTGTCAGGGAGGTCTAGTATGGCTTTCAAGGGTTTCTGTCCAGGGTTTCGCTGTTTATCCAGCCCATCGAGTTGTCCCCAGGTATGACCAAACAGGTCTGTGTGGTCTACTTTCCTGATCTGCTTCCACACATCGGCTGGCAGACATAGCCCAAAGAACAAATCGATGTCGGCTAGTGTCATAATTGTTGACCCTAGGGCTGTACCTAACTCAGTGTAAAAGGCAGTAGGATTCTTTCGTAAGTCCGGCAGGGATTTTCGGAACGTCAGAATGTCCTGTCTATCCCAGGGCTGATATACCCAATTATAGACCACCCTTCCCTTAGCGTCTTGGTGATTTATGTCATCGTGAGTTCCTAGTCCTCTAGGGGGGACCCAGTATGGGGCAGCTTCCTTAATAGGCAACATGTTATCTATTCTCTCTATCGGGGTTCCGTCATTGCAGATGTTGCGTTTTTGTCTACCTGCCCTTGCTCCATGAGGTGGCGGAAGACTTCTAATGTATAGGAAAAAAGTTCCACTACATCGCATTCACTTTCGTCTCCTGTATCTACTTTTCTGTACTGGGTCACGAGTCGGTCAGGCCCTTTATTCCTATACTTTTCCTCATATGCTGTGAGTGTGTAATAACAAAAGCGCACGACAAAGTGTTGTTTCCGGTTGTCGGCATAGGAGTTACATATATCTGTTATGTATTCCTCTGTTTCTTTCCTGTCTACTAGGATTTTAACTATCCTATCGATGCCTGCTCGCTCGTATTCACTTAATCGCGGGATTCTCACTAGCCCTTTCACTTTGATTCTTTCTGATGTGTCATCTGGCAAGGCATTAGGCGTGAGAGGCTCGGTCGGCGCAGAGGCCGTGGATACCGAGGCCCTGGCGCTACCTTCAGTTGTATTCTGAGATCCTTGTTGTTGCATTAGAAGATGGGTAGGAGCATAGGGAGGTGGCATGTAGATAATTGGTGGACCTAGGAGTAGATCGTCGTCTACCCTTTGTTTCGATGGGAGCTCAGGGTAAAGAGTTGAGGGAGTTCTAACCGGGTATTGACCTGAGATCTCTGCCTCTCGCTCCTTCCTAGCTTTTTCCTTTTCTTTAACTTCTTCTTCTAACTTTTTTGCCAGCTAGGTGAGCTGATTTTCGTAGTTCTTTTTCTATTCTTGCTTCATCTCTTTTCTTTCGCTGTGTTGTTTCTTTTTGCCATAAGCCGAAGCTGTCAAGCATAGTCGGCGTGGTTTTGTTTTCGCGTAAGGCTATTTCTAGCGTTTCTATTTTAGCAGGATCAAAAGATTCTGTCAGTGGCCACTGATTTTCTCGATCTTTCTTAGTGTGCTTGTGCCATAGTTTGCTATAAGCTACAGTGACTATTCCATATTTCACATACATGTCCTTATTAGGGGTGCCCTCCGGTGGAGCCGGATGACCGACCTCTAATAAACGGTCCGGGCTGAACCAATTACCAATCAGTGGGGAGAAGATAGGCATGACGTATAATCGGACAAATAAAGATCTCAAACAATTGTGGACAAAGGTCCGCACTACCTATCCTTCGCTGCCTGAAAAGAGAGAGAATATTCCTATTCTTTGTTGTTTGCAAACAGAGAATATCTCAAAAAGAACCAACGTACCAAATAGCTAACAAGTTAAACGAACCAATAAAGCGTAATACTAGTATTCAATCCAAACAATTCCAATACAATCAATCATTTGACAGCAGTCGTTTTCACGACCTTACCCGGACCGTATGGACAGTTCTTCGTCTTCCACTTCCAGCACCCGGTCGTCCTCTTTTCTCCGTATTAGCCGCGGCACTCCTGTGGGATCCCAGTCAGGACCGTAAGTCACCCGAGAGAGGTCCGTTCGGAACCGGTGAAGTTCGGATGATCGGCTGCCAGACGAGGGTCTCTTTCAGGCAGGTGCACTTTCCCGATCGTTGCAGTCGTTCACTTCGTCGTTAGGACCTCTCTACTGGACCTCGTGTCTCTGATGGGCGCCACGTTGGTACGCCAATTGTGGAAAAAACGGCCAATCTCTAACTAATACCCAGGCTGATTGGCTCAAGACGCCTCTAATTTCCAATATCGATAGTTACCAAAATAAAGAGGCAGGCGCTGGAAACTGGAATGCAAGAACAGGTTTATTTCTCCAGAGGAGAACACGTCAGGTCTGACACAAGGGATGTCTTCAGGAGGTGTTCTAACTGCATCTCTTTTGGCTCGTCCTTTTATACAGGTTTGACACAATGCATTGTTGTCACACAAGCCCAACATTGTTTCATCAACATGGTTACACAAGATTTGAGTCCCCGCCCTGGACAGCTTGCCACACAAGCCCGACTGTTATTCTCACCCCACCCAGGCCAAACAGACAATGTTATCGGGCAGCTGGACCTTGCTTCAGGGTCTAAAACATGTGAGACCGGCCAGATCTAAGAGTCTGTTCTGTTGATAAAAACAGGCCCCACTGTTGGCAAAAACAAGTCTTGCTGTTTGCAGTGCAATAAACCCTGTTTGCTAGAGTCTGTTTGGTATCTGGAACCTGTTGGTGTCCAAGGGTTTGCCAGTAAACAGTGATGAGAGGAAAAACGAGTTTGTGGCAGCAAGTGGCACTGAGGTTTGTTGTGACAATAGGGTTTATAGCCCCCAGCACACACATCAGGTTTGGTCAGAGGGTCAGAAGGATGCTAGCAAGGATAGGGTGAGACAAAGGTGACCTACAGAGTACAAAATGGCTGTGATGGCTAAAATGGCTGTAGCTTGTGCACATAGAAATTCCCACTAAACAAGATGGCGCAGGCAATGTTCACAATTGTTATTTTACTTTTAACAATATGGTTGTGGTGAACATAAATGAACGCCGCTTATGTACACCTGAAGTTTATCGATTTTAACACCTGGGACTGGATTGAGTGGCCAGGTGCAGTTGGGGGTTATCAGAAGGCCCTGCTCGAGTGTGGAGGATGAAAGGACGAACGTGTTTAGGGCGGGAAGTGGCTCCAGGGTCTTGTCGCGAGGACAAGGTTTTATGACCTTAGTGCATTTGGTCATGCTGAATCAGGGCACCGGAGATGGTTGCGAGGTTTAGGGTGAACCGTGGGTGACTTGCAAAGCGTGAGATGGCTGTGGCACCTAAAATGGATGCTGTATACATGCGGACAATGGCTCTTGTTAGGCAAGATGGCGCCGGTGATGTTCATGTTTGTAAACTATGATTTAACAAGACCGCTCTGCTGGATGTTGGTCAGGCCGCCAACGAAGGCCTGTCGGTAGCAGTCCGTTCAACATCCTAATGAGGCCCTATGTTTTTTACCATAAAAGGCAAAAAAGAAAACCACACATTTTTTGGGTTTTTATATTAAAAAAAGTTTTTGTTTACCAAACTAATTTTTAACTAATACATACACAAACATACACTCATTTTTACTCACACATACCCACCTACAATCACATAGCAGAAATGTTTCTTTCAAAAACAGACATCCCTGAGAGACCTTTGCTTGCACACACACCTACATACACCACTCACAGATGCAAATGCACAAACAGCAACGCAACACACATTTCACTTTATAGACAATCCCTACCACTCAACACACATGATCCCTACGTATCAAGGTCTACATATACATTTCAGTACCACACAATTTCTCCTGTGCTTACATGACCACTCACATACCATACATGTCTTGCCGCATCAACATACACATTTTTACTGTTTTAAGGACACACACATACACCCACAGCAAAAAAGTTACCTTCAGAATTAGACATCGCTGACAGATGATTTTTGGCTTTTTATTGGTTAGTAGCAGCAAGTAATAGAACAACACAAGCTCCAAATTCAACATGCCCAAACGAAAATCAACAAGCCACTCAGACATGAGCAGGATGAATACAGGGGTCAGCACTGATCACTTCAAGAAAAGTAAATACCACCAGATCGAGTCTGCCAGCATGCAGGTCGGCAGTGCACAAACAATATCCATCTCACAGTCAGGTCCCACAAAACTGACCAAATTGTGATTCCAGAGGGTGTATACTCCTTCTCCCCAAAACATTACCACAGGCAATCAGACAAAAGGGTTTCCAGAGTGGACATGATCATCACTCCCCTCCACAACCCATCAAGTAGGCCACCAAGGGCCCAAATGTCTTTAGGACGTGAGCATATTGGCATCAGTCCCCAATACGTGTTGAGTTGTTTCTGTCAATATGCAGCATCCCGCAGCCAGTGGGCCAGTTGAGGTGCGGGACGCCTGCCCCAGTGGATGGCCACCCTACGCTTAGCCAACAGCAGCATGATAGCAAGACATCTGTGCGTGTCCACAGGGGCATCTTTAACATATCCAAGCAACGCCATCATCGGTGTCCGCTCAGGCATGTAGTTTGTAATCAGCATGATATTATTCAAAACTTCAGACCAAAAGAATGCAACTTTGGGGCATTCCCATGCCAAATGCAAGAAGTCAGCATTGGGCGCAGCGCAACGCAAGCAGCACGAGTCATCAAGCAGACCCATCTTGTATAACTGTGTGAGTTTATGTTAAAGTGTGCACAGGTATTTAAGATAAACTAAGCGAAGCCTGTAGTTTGGGGAGAGGGCCAAGGATTGAGAGCAACAATAAGGCCACTGGCCCTCACTAACAGGGGTTGCCAAATCCGCAGACCAGGCCGCCTGCGCAGCAGGAGTGTGGACCGGTGCAGTCTCCTGTATCACACTGTTGAGGCGTGTGATGACCTTGCGCAGTGATGTGTTAGCGAACGTCGCCTCCAGTACAAGGAATGTTGGGGGGCTGCCGGAAAGGAGAGAAGAGTCATGTATGGCATGCAGGGCTGCCCGCAGCTGATGATAAGTAGGCACATCCAGAGGTTGGAAGCAGGGTGTCCCAACACTCGCTGTGGGGGAACAAAGGTACCCTTTGGGTAAACGTCCCCAAAGGTCAGGAGCTGCAGCTGTCTCAGGCGATTACGAGTGTCCACGTCCACAGTAACCGAGAGCAGGGGGGGATCCATAAGTGGCACTGCTGGGGCATACAAATGATCTGATTGACGGAGCCTGTCCCATGCCCAAACCATGCAAGCTACAGCATCAATCTGGGCTCAGGACTGCCAAGGAGGAAGGTACAAAGAAGCTTGCAGCAGGAAGGGAGCTATCTGATCATGCTCAGACACGTGTGGTAGGAGCTGAGTGGGGTGTAACCTGTAATGAGTTACCATTTCGACCAATGCGATTCTCCCAGTAAGGGACAGCTGTAGTCTCGCCCATGCTGACATGCAGCCCTCAAGTCATGTCATCAACTGACCATATTTTGCATGCCATAAGTTGTCCAGATCTTGACTGAGCCAAACCCCCAGGTATTTGACTGGGCCTGCTGCCCAGGTCAAGGGAAACACAGACTCAATGGGTTGCGTGCCATCAGTACGCAGGAATATGATGGAGTTAGACCAATTAATAATGATGCCAGCAGAGCTGGCAAAAATAATAGCTTCCTGATTGAGAGGGTTTAAGTTGGTGTGGGGGTCTTGAACATACAGGGTAACATCATCTGCATACACAGAGACCAATATTCTCCTGGGGGTGAATGTAAGCCCCCAGTGCAAATGATGCTGCCACAACCAGGGAGCTGTGGGCTACATTTCAATGGCGAAAATAATAGGCGGCAAGGGGCATCCCTGTCGCGTCCCATGCGTGATCTCAAAGGAAAAAGAGATCATGCCGCTAACGCCTTGATGGGCTGCAGGTTGAGCATAAAGCAGTTTAATCAAAAGCAGGAAGGTGTCGCCGACTCAAAGGTGAGCCAGGAGGTGAAAGAGATAGGAACACTCATGCAAATCAAATGCCTTAGTGTTGTCCACCTGCACCATTACCGGACCAAGCTGGGGGTAAATTAAGTGTAGAAGTGCAAACAAGGTTTGCAGATTGTGTACCGTCGTACAGCCACGTTTGAAGCCAGATTGATCTGGGCGAACAATATTCCAAATCAAAGGGAGAAGCTCGGAAGCAATGAGTTTTGCTACTATTTTATTGTCTAAGTTGATCATGGAAAGTGGTGTGTAGGAATTTCAGCACGGGGAGCCTTGTCAGGTTTCAAGATCATAACAATAAGAGCCTCAGAAGAGAGGGCAGAAGCGCGCCACACAATAAGGATTATTCATATATAGCCAAGAGATAGGGGACAAGGAAAGGGGCATGTTCTTTATAAAAAGCTGTACAAAAGAGGGTGGTGATGGACGGAGCATCAGAACCAATCAAACACTCACACCCAGTCGACAGATCTGGGTTTGATCCATCACCGTTCTTTAGCCCACTCTGCCACCCCAGTTCAGACATGGCCATATGCAAATCAGTCTGACCCTGTGCCTCATGGGAACAGTCCAGCCTGAACTGCCAAGCCATGCCTTCCCTGACCCGGAAACAAGCTTCCTAGGACCGGTTTCTAGCATTTCAGCCGTCTTCAGCCAGGCTTGCTTGAATCCAGTGGCAAAGTGAGCAAGGGTCTCACGTCTGAGCATACCCTTCCAACTTATGGCGAACAAAGCGGTACAAAAGGGGGTGGTCATGGACGGAGCATCAGAACCAATCAAACACTCACACCCAGTCGACAGATCTGGGTTTGATCCATCACCGTTCTTTAGCCCACTCTGCCACCCCAGTTCAGACATGGCCATATGCAAATCAGTCTGACCCTGTGCCTCATGGGAACAGTTCAGCCTGAACTGCCAAGCCATGCCTTCCCTGGACCGGAAACAAGTTTCCTAGGACCGGTTTCTAGCATTTCAGCCGTCTTCAGCCAGGCTTGCATGAATCCAGTGGCAAAGTGAGCAAGGGACTCACGTCTGGGCATACCCTGCCAACTTATGGAGAACAAAGCGGTACAAAAGCGGTACCATCAACTGTTATTTTTGCCTTTGTCACCCCGAGTGGGACCGGTATGCTCAGACGTGAGTCCCGTGCTCTCCATGCCACTGGAATCAAGCTATCCTGGCTGAAGAGGGGTGAAACCCCGAAACCGGTCCTAGGATGCTTGTTTCCAGTCCAGGGAGGACCTGGCTTGGCAGTTCGGGCTGGACTGTTCCCATGAGGCACAGGGTCAAGACTGATTTGCATGTGGCTGGGTTCAAACTGGAATGGCATGCTGAGCAAAAAAACGATGGATTTAGGCCCAGATCTCTGTACTGGGGTGAATGTATGACATTGTTCTGCATTCTGTCCATCAACTGTTGTTTTTGCCTTTATAAAAAGCTACCGTCCAGCCATCCAGGTCTGGCACCTTATCTCCAGGCATACCATTAATGACCTGTATTACATCCTCCACCGTAAAGGGATGCCAAAGGTGTCCATCCCTCACAGAACTTTACTTACACACACACAAACACAGAAAAACATCACACATTACACTTCAAAGACACATTGTAATCATTTGCACCCAACTCACATTGTCTCTATCAAAAGTGTACATACACATGCTTGTGTGCAAACACAACCTCTCACATACAGTGCTACACATACTTCTATTAACCCTCCACAGACAGGCATAAGACACAGAAACTTTTTATTCGTACATACACACATCTCTTACATGCACACCCTTCCAGGCACACATACACACTCTTGTATCCAGTTTACACCATGGTACATACTCATCCATCGGTTCTACCAAGAAAGTACAGAGGCCAAACTTAAATTAGTACACCTGAGAGGACATTTTTATGTGCATATCAAATAAAGAACATTTAATTTGAGCTTTTACTGTGTCATGATTCAAATCTAAGGGCCTGATCTAGAGTTTGGCGGACATGCTACTTTATTACAAACATGATGGAAATCCCGTCTGCTGAGCTACAAGTGCATTATATCCAATAGCATTTGTGATCCCATCACTTTTGTGACAGAGAAACCCATCTGCCAAAGTCTAAATCAGGCCCCAAATCTTTTCCTTTACCACAATACTGATCACAAAAAATAACATAATTTGAACACAGTCTTCCATTTGGTTTGAAAAATGGCAGACCAGTTCAAAGCTAATGATGTGGTCAAAATGCCGATGGCACAAAAGTATCATAGTCGGAAAGCAGTGAGGAAGCACAGCAGGGTTTAGAGAATAGTGTTGCAAACGGCTTTAATTCTGAGTATGTTCCCAGTGCAGCCAGCCTATGTCTAGGACTTCATGTAATGTGTATAGATTGCCTGCTGATCACAAAGAAATGCTGGTTTTTGTTGCATATTTATATAGCGCGAACTCGACCCGAAGGTATTGGAGCGCTTTACATGAGCACCGTATTTACATTACACATTCAGGCACTGGGAGATTAAGTGATTTGCCCAGAATCACAGGATGTGGATGCGACCTGGAGGCTCGAACCCTGGTTTCCTGCACCAAAGTCAGCAGTTTAGCCGACGGACCACATCCTCTCCCCAAGGTTGAGTCCCAAGATAGCGAGGTTTACCTCCAGGACAGACAACCTTACCCACGTCCCCATGCAATCTGACTGGATGTCCTAGCCCCTTACTCGAGTACCAATGGACTGTACCGAATTTTTATAAGCTTACCATTCCTGGCTTCTTTGCAGCTGGAGGTGTGTAACGTAGAACATTTTTCACTGATACACTTCATACAAATTTCTATTAGTGACATTCTTATTGAGCACATGGTTATAGAGACAAACCTGTATGCAGCATAGTTTTTTTCAGCAGTATCCTAGTTTGACATTGCAAGTACATTGTGCTCTGGGGGCGCAACTTTCGTGTGAGCCCGCTTTGAGCGCCCCCGGGCACAATGGTTTTACAGAAGGGCCTGCACAAGCGTCTGCAGCCCCTTCTGAAATACAGATAGCGTTGGAGCACATTTTGCGCCAGCGCTATCATGAGAAGGAGTTTCCTCATTTTAATGGGGTTGTGGCACCATGCAAATGAGGGAATCACTTTGCCTCTGCACAAACATGCCTTTGAGAGACGCACTGAAAGTGAGCCAGAAAAAGGTGGTGCACTTTCAGTACGTTTTCTAAAGGCAGCCATCTAGGGGGGAGAAACAGGGTTCCTATAGACCCCTTATACATCCCCCAACAGGCAGGTGCCACCTGCACAGTGAAATACAGAGCAGCTTTTAAACAGCTGCTCCGTATTTTACTTGCATGCGCTACCCTGGGGGCAAAGCGAGTTTGCAGCTGCACTGGGGGCAGCACATTCATTCTAATATAGTGCACTTTCTTTGCTTGCATAGGGTGCACCTTTTGAAAGGTGTGCCATGAAGCAAACAAAGAAAGTGCATTGTATCCGTAGGACGGCCCCATATGTATGTAGCACTGGTAGAAAAAAATACTAGTTCCAACTTGAGACCAGTATTTTTGCATCCAGTGTGGTAATTTACAAACCAACCAATGTACAAATAGGTAGATTTGCAAATTTTCAATTCCTAGTGGATCGCAGTTCGACTGACCTCAATAATACTAATGAGATAGGTCCCAAATTGCTAACCACTAAGTATTGCAGCCATGGAAGGGATGGCATCCGCAGGCCACCATGTCTGTAATTGCTTTTCGATAAAGCGATTTTTTTAAAAGAAAATGTTATGCATTTAAATAAATGAAGTGAGTAAATTTCATTTTTCAAGAGTAGGGAGTGGTCCCTGAGACCACTCTTGAAAAATGTTTTTGTCAACATTCACAAAGGGGAAGGGATTGCTTGGGGGGCCACTTCCTGTTTACGAATGGCTTAGCACTTTCTCCTCCGAGCTGGAAAAGATTAATGGTTTGGGCATGGAATTTGGTTGCAAAACTTTAATACATACCAATGAGAATTGATATTTGGAAGGGCCCTAAACATGCCCCATCCAAATACGGATTTGGACTTTGGTCGCAAACCCAAATTGCAATTTGGTAACATGTTACAGAATTGCAATTTGGGGTTTCTACATTCAAAAAAGCCGCTTTGCAGTCGCCAATGGCCGATTTGAGGAATCAGATTTTTGCAACCAAAGAAAGGCTACATACATCTGGCCCTTAGTGTGGATCAACCATATTTTCTCCCAGTGCAATCTGTTGTTTAACAGTAGCATATCTAGGTCTGCATAAACTATTTAATTTTATTTTTAAACCCAATAAGACACTGTGCACTTTTTTGGAAGCCAGTACCATTAAAATTGTAATTTGGCAGCTGGAAGGCTTAATGCCTGCAGTGAAGGCAAATAATGGGAAACGCATATGCTCTTTGAAATGTACTTTCTCTTTCATCCATCTGATATTAGATTGCAGTATGTTTTTACAACATCGTCATTTTTTTTTTAATGAGTATATTCATAAAGCGTAATACAGGACAATCTCAAAACACATTATTGTATCGTAACAATGGCGAGTTGCGCACATGAAAAACAAAGAGCTACAAGAAAATCTAGTACAGACAGATCAGCTGCAAATTTAGATGGCACATTGATAGAATACCCATGTATTGCTCCATAACTCTGGACGCAGTCCCCCCCCATTCTCCACAGGGCTATGCCTTGGACACGCATAGTCAGAAGCCACCTGGCTCCACAAGCTCAGCGACAGGAACGAGACAACATAAGATGTGCTATATATCGGGATTGGAAATATGACGCTCCCGTGTGGTGCTGTCAGTGTCGGTCGTGTCAGTCCCTCTAGTTGACCGGTATGTCATGTAAAGTCCCCAAACATTTTTGGGCCGACTCCGAGGGGAGAGGAGATCACTGAAGTTTTCAGTTTGGGTGCTGCAGTACAGCATGTCATGCGACCACTGGACCACGTGACCAACCAATAGCCACTCTGCGCTTAGCTATTAACAGTCCCATGTCAACCAATCGCCGCTCAACATCGTCATTTTTATCTATGCTTTCTATTTTTAATCTTTGGTTGTTTAACATGGGTGTCAGCAATGGAACTGGTGGGTAGAATTAAATATTGGGAAATTTAATTCTCTTGGGAAAATTTACATATGAATTTAAAAAAACAAAATTGGACTTGCCAGATGATACATTTTAATTGCTGTGTTTTTCCGAGCTTACCCTGAATAAACTTAAACAAAAAAGATAAATATTAGATTGAATAATTTCTCTTCAAATGATCTTGGTGAAGTAGATTTTGGCTGTTTATAACGATTATTTGATTTGAGTAGACCTCCCATTCTCTGTGCCATTCTCCTTAAGAGTGTACACACTTTGGATAATGATTCCCTAGGACACCATATGGCTTATGAGGAGTAGCTTTTTATGAGGATTGATAAGTCTTTTGATTTAATTGTAATTGTGTGTAGCTTTGAATACATCAGAGAATATTTTGAGCTGGCCTATATAAATGAGAACTATTTCTTGCTAAGCCATTAAGGCTGCACGATTTCAAGCTCATCAATTGTGTACCTATCTGGATGTAGGAGCAGGATTCAGAAATCAATTATCATTTGGTGGGTTCCCCTTAGACTCCCTATTGGGGATTAATTGAAAAAAAATGGAATCTGTCAGGGATCAGTCTCAGACTTGGGGTTCTCCAGGGGCCAGGCCTACAGAAAGGTATTTCCTGCCAGTTAGGACATTGTTTTCCAAAGGCCCAAACAAGCTATAGCAGTGGCATAAACATACAAAGGCTTAGAGTTCTGAGGAACGGGCAGATGGAAACTAGGCAGCCCCTTAATGGCTGGCACTGCAAAGCTCAGTCCAGTCCTGAGGGGTCGGTTTTCCCTTTCGGGCAGTGAGAGACAGTTCAATTAGAAGGACAGTAAACCTAGAGGCGTGGGCATGGCAACAGTGGTTGTTGGGCTTTATCTGCTTTCGACACAGTTTGCACCTGTTTGACTTTTCCTCACGTTTTCTGTGTTCTCTCTTCCCCCAGGAGTGATTTCCCTGTTAGGCGGGGCATTGCCAGAGCTGCTGAATCACCCTGTTCCCTTACAGTTTCTTGTGGCTTATCGGTTGACGTTCCTCCATTGTTGGTGCACTCTACTGCTACATCTACAACCGAAGCTCTGCTGGACTGATGCTCCCTTCGATTTCAGTTCTTTTACTGTAACCTGGTAGCTGGGCAGGGCTAGTTAAAGAGCTACCCTTACTTTATCCAGGTAAGCACCATATTGTATTTCTTTTGCTGTGATGTGCCATTGTTAAAGGCTTTTTTGTTGTAGAAACCCGAGGGTATAGCGAGTCTTTAGAAAGGGCTCAGCCGCACTACCATCCAGGCTGCCTCGCTCTCTCTACCAGGGATCTCTTTTCATCTGGGTTGGTGTTTCGTCAATGTTCTCGTCACTGTGAGGGTGCCCTGTCTTATGAATAGATGCAGATTCTCGCAGCTCCAAGAAAGCATAACTGGTCTCAAGTTCTGACAGAATCTATTTGACCAATTATTGATTGACCCCTGGTTTATGGGTTTTCCTTCCTGCACAAAAATATTAATCCCCGCAACGCAGGCCCCCTTGCACCATGATGCAAATGTGCCTGCGTTGGCGCACAGCAGCCCATTGTGCACTGGCAATGGGGAAAAGGAAAGGAATGCGCCGTATCAATAGATACAAACCATTCCTGCCCTTTTCTTTTGCCGTAGGGCAGTGCTGCAGCAAGGCCTGCTGCGCTGCCTCACGGCAAAAAAACCCGTAAATTAGGCCACTAGTTCCTACCGTATTAACACCTTCTATAAGGGGATTTCTGTAAGGGATCCCTCTGTAGCTTGGTGCAAGTGGCAAAGCCTTGCTCAGAGAACATTGCACGTGGTATATCAATAGTAGTACTAAAATTCGATTTCAGCTAAGAAGTAAACAAGATAAAGTAAACAGGATTAAGTCCCCAAACTAATTCAGTGAAGATGAACAAACTTTATTGATTGAAATAACACAAAAAAATAAAATATGAAGTTGGAAGCAGGAACTATTTAAACTCGAAACTGGATGATTTTTCTGGTTTAAATGTTTTTATTGCATTTTCAACATCAATATATGCATGTAACAACTCTCATACAGGCTAGAATACGAACTCCTGCCGGGCCGGTCAATATCGTTTCTTACGTGAGTAACATGTACAGGAGCTGCTCATTACGGTGCTATGACCCGGCTTCTTGCATATATAACACAAAACAAAACATATCCCCCCAAAAATGAAAACCCTCACCCCTACCCATCAACCCCCGTGCTCCGCGTAGTTCCTAACCCCTCGTTACGCTGCTAGTGCCCTCCTCCTTCCGAGGTTTCCGCAATACGCAGCAGTCTTAGATATCTGGGACAAGTGACCTCCCTGAATTCAGCGGCCAAGATCGACAGGAAGGGCCGCCATAGCTCTCCAAATCTCTCCCCTTCCCCCATCAGGGTCAGTGCTAGTTTTTCCATACCCAAGACGTACCATAAACGATACAACCACTCCCGTAAAAGTCAGCCCCTGAGGAGTACCCCAGTGACTGAGGATGTTTTGCATAGCGGACCCTAGTGCAATGGTCATCAGTCGACCCCTACGGGACCGTAACGGGTAAGTCAAAGGGTTGGGCAGGCCGAGAAGCACATATGCCGGGAAACGTGGTATCTCAAAATGCCTGTCAATTTCATCTAACACTTGCCGCCAGTAAGATCTGAGATGGGCACATTCCCACAAGACATGGGTGAGACTACCCACCACTCCACAACCCCTCCAGCACCGTGCCTCCCGGGCCCGATCCATCTGATGCAAACGCTCCGGGGTGTAATACCAGTACATCACAAGCTTCGTGAGAGTCTCCGTGAGTCCCATGTGGTATGCAGAGTGCCGTGCCCTATAATATATATCCTCCCATTCCTTATGGCTCAATGTTCTCCCCAGCTCTCGGTCCCACCTATTCCTGCTAGAATTATAGGAGTGCTTATATGTGCTCTGTAATTGCTTATAGAGGTCAGAAATGAGGTGTTTATCTGTTGTGTGGGTAATGAGCCACTGCTCATAGGGGAAGAAACGCCGCTCCGCCCCAGTGCGAACTTGTGGCTGAAGCGCCCAATGTCTCACCTGCATATATCGCAGCCTCTCCGATTCCTGCAACCCAAAGTCCTCCCGCAGCCGAGCAAACGAGTGTACCCCCCCATCCCCCCCATAAACCTGGCAGAGGGACCGGCAACCTGCCGCCTGCCACCCCGCAAAGGCGGCCTCCTCCAGGCCAGGGGTGAAGTCGGCATTGCCCGCCAGCGGGGTAAGCGGAGACGGAAAGGTGGTCAATTCGTGCAGAAGATTGGTGGCATCCCAGACCTCAAGAGGGACCCGCGTTTTATAAGAGGCATATAAATTTGGGGGCCTATGGGGTTTGCGTAAGAAGGGGATCCCCTGCAGGGGACGCGCCGCAATAGCCTGGTCTTGGAACAGCCAATGTTTCTCCGATTCCCATTTACTCCATTCTACCAAATATCTCAATTGGGCAGCTTGGAAGTAGAGTCTGAGGTCCGGGACCCCGAGGCCCCCCGCCTCCGGCCCCAGCATCGTCAATGCCTGCCGCATACGCGGCCTCCGCCCCTTCCAGACGAAGCGGGACAACTCCCACTGCATCGCATTGATCCATCCCGTCGGCGGACGGAGAGGGATAGTACGAAAGAGATACAGAATCTGCGGAAGGACGGTCATCTTTACTGCTGCGATCCTTCCCAACCAGGAAAGGGGGCAGTGCCGTCACCGGTCAAGCTGACGACGGATTCTGTCGCGCAGTAGAGTATAGTTCGAGTCGACCACAGCAGGCAGCGAGGGGGCCAATTGAATCCCCAAGTATGGGATTGCGGTAAATGACCAGCTAATGGGAAGACGGGTCTGTAGGCTCGCTCGAGTAGAACTAGATAACGATAAGTCCAAAGCTACAGACTTCTCTGCATTTACTTTAAACCCAGCCGCCCGAGCAAACCCATCCAGCTCCTCCCAGGATGGCGGGAGAGCAGACAGTGGGTCAGACAACGACAACAGGACATCATCCGCGTATAAACTTATCGTGTGGACATAACCCCCGAACCGAATCCCCATGACCTCCGGGTTCTGTCTCAGCCTCTGTGCCAAGGGCTCCATATAGAGGGCAAAAAGGAGGGGGGATAGTGGACACCCCTGCCTCGTGCCTCTCTCAATTCAGAATCTGGAGGACGTGAAGCCATTCACTCTAACAACCACGGTGGGGGACCTATAACAATTAAGGATGTGCGTGCGAAACCGCGCACCCATACCCGCCCTCTCCAACACCTGTTCCAGGAATGGCCAGTGGACACGGTCAAACGCTTTTTCAGCGTCAATGGCCAGCATCATAAATTCCCCCGGAACCCGAGTGGCCTTTTCAATAAGATGCAAAATCCGTTTCGTGTTATCTGCCGTTTGTCGTTCGGGGATAAAGCCCGCCTGGTCCGGGTCTACGAGGAGTGGCATCTGGGGGCCAAGGCAGGCAGCTAGAATCCCGGTGTACAGTTTAAGATCCACGTTAAGGAGGGATATTGGACGATAAGATCCGCAACGCGAGCAGTCTTTCCCAGGTTTTGGGATAACCGCTATTGAAGCCTCTAGGAGGTCACCGGGAATAGCTCCCTGAGCGGCAAAAGAATTAAACAGCCGAGTGAGGATCGGGGCCAACTGGGGGCAGAACTTCTTGTAGAAGATGGCCGAGAAGCCGTCGGGGCCTGGGGCTTTACCAAACTGGAGACGAGAAATGGCGGATACGACCTCCTCCAGTTGAATATTTCTATCTAAATGCTCTGCTTGCGCCTTAGAGAGAACCGGTAGTGTAACCGAGTCCAAAAAAGCCGTGCCATCATAACGGGTGAGGGGGGCCTCCGCATACAGCGTCTCGTAGAACTCGCGAAATGCTTCTGCGATATCCCTGTCCTCTGTCGCCTCTACCCCGTTCGCCCGAGAGATCCTCTTGACTCCCTGGCGTTGACGAGTCTCACGAGGCTTGTGGGCCAAAAAGCGGCCACATTTGTCCCCCCCTGCATAATAGGCGTGTCGCAACCGCAATGCCGCAAACTCTGCCCTATCTTGGTCAAGTGCCGTCAGCTGTTGGCGAGAGGCCTTAAGCTGCCGCCAAACTCTCGGAGCTCCCGTCCGCTGATGGATCCGCTCCAATTCCCTGACTTGCTGCGTAAGCTCGCCCCGTTTGCTCTCCCGCTCCCTATTGTCCGCCACCGAGATGGAGATGAACTCTCCCCGCAAGACTGCCTTCAACGCCGACCACTGCGTGGCAGGTGTGGTGTCCGAGTTATCATTGTGTTTAAGGAAATCCCGAATCTGATGCTGGATTTTTTTGAGCACTGCCTCCCGGTGGAGGAGGGTGTCCCGTAGGCACCAAACCCTAGATGGACGCGACATGGGCGGGAGGGTGAAAGTCGCGGTCACCGGAGCGTGGTCCGACAAAGATGCTGTGCCTATCTCCACTGCCATAGAGATCGCCCGCGCCGACGAAGACACCAGGAAATAATCTAGTCTGGCGTAGGTCTTATGCGCGTTAGAATAGAAGGAGTATTCCTTATCCCACGGATGCATACTACGCCATAAATCGCAGAACCCCAGCTCCTGCAGGTACAAGAGCCCCTCCCTAGAGATTGCCCCCACCTGGTGAGAGCGCTGGCTAGATCGGTCCTGCGCATTATCGAAAACCAAATTAAGGTCCCCCCCGATGACAACATTGCGATCGGGTGTAGCCGTGGCCTCCAAAATTGCCGCCCGTAAGAATCGCTCAGCCCCCTCGTTCGGAGCATACAAGGAGCCAATCGTGAACGACGCTCCCCCAAAAGCGAAGCGGTATATCAATAATCGTCCCCTGATCTCCGCTACCTTGTGTAGAACTTCCCCCCGAAACCGCTGTGCAACCAGGATCGCTACCCCCGCTGTTTTGGCCGGTCCCGAGGAGAAGAATTGTGTGGGAAACTTTCGGGACCTAAGCCGGTGACAGTCCCGCCCCAGTAGGTGGGTTTCCTGCAACAAACAAAGATCCGCTTGGGAGTTCTCTAAGCAAGATAGAACAGCGCTACGTTTAACGCGATTGTTAATACCCCGAACATTCAGGGTCAATATCTTAAGTGTGGTGGGTGGCATGATGTGTATCCCTTGGACTATTCTGCCCCAGTGTGGTGTCCCGTGTTGTGGCACCGGGGCCTCTGCAATGTGAACAGGTCGCGGACCTAAGGGCACTAAGAATCACTCTAATCTTAAAGGAATGGAAGACGCGGAGCACCGTCCCTCCCCCCTCCCCCACCCCAAAAACCCCCAACCCAAAAAACACAACCTCATAAAAACTTAGAACAAAAGGTCCATCATTCGTCCATGATCGGTAATAAGACATTGGGGAATGTCCACTAAAAAGTGGATAGAAGCCCTCCCTCCCGCCCAGGGCCGGATTCACGAAGCAAAGTTACTCAGATACCTTGCTTAACCAGGTCAGCCATTGTTAGTACCAGAAAGGTCCGAGGACACAGCCTCCAGCGCCGACCGGCGGCCCCTTGTGATCTCTGCTGCCGGCAGCTTCTTGGACCGGCGTTTACACCCCTGTTGATGCCAGCGAGGCCCAGGGTTCTCCGCCCCCACTGCGGGGGACTCCTCAGCTCCCGTCTCTTCCGGGGGGTCCACCCCCAGCAACTTGCAGGCTTCCGACAATGAGCGCAACTGGTAGAGCTTGTCCTCCTTCCGAAACACCAGACGAAAGGGGTGACCCCAGCTGTAGGGAATGTTGTTCTGCTGAAGGTGAGTCGTAACGGGCCTAAAGAGACGCCGCTTCTGCAGTGTGAGAACGGACAAGTCCTGATATAGCACCGGGCTGTGGCCACGAAACTGCAAGGGGTGCATCTTTCTCGCTCTTTGCATTATCAACTCCTTGGTGCGATAATCCTGTACACACACCAAAATGTCTGATGGTGGGGCCGACAGTGCCCTGGTGGGCCCCACCCTATGGGCCCGGTCTATCACCAACTCCGTGTATAGAGGGCGCTCCAGGATGTGATTGAAGAGTTCCCTCGCGTAGGCAAAAAGATCTTTTGAGGTATCGTCCATCTTTACCCCCCTAACACGAATGTTATGGCGACGGGAGCGATTTTTGAGATCCTCAAGATGGCCCTGAAGGTCCACTTGCTGGTCGTGCAGTCGTATGATCTCCTGCTGCAAGTTCGCGACTTCCTCATCTCTCCCATCGCTCTTGCCCTCCAGCTCCGCGACCCTCTCACCGATGCCGTCCACGTCTCGGCGGACCTCCTTGAGTTCCGACTTGAACTCTTGCTTGAAGGATTGTATGTCCGCCCGCAACGCGACGAACATCAACTCCCTGAAGGCCTTAGTAATGGGCTCAGACCCTCCGTCCTCCGGGGCGTCCCCCCGGAGCCCCTGGGATCCGAGGCCGCGGGCATCTTCCCGTCCGGACCCCTGGAGAACAGGTCTTTAACGGTTTTGTCCTGCCTCTTCCTTTGGTTGGACATCACTCCGCACTCGGTGCCCCAGGCTATCGAATGGGGGGACCCCGGCCTTCCCCACCACTCCTCCGATGGGGTGCCACTTTCTGACGGGCCTCCGTGCCCCAAAAATCACCGCCGCCGCTACCAGCTGCGCCAACTCCCTCAGCGGCCCGCAGGGACCTCCAACTCCCCAATGTTCACCAAGTGCTCTTCCCTGTCCGCGCGGTCTGTCAACGCACTCCAGCCGTCGCGGGCCTCACCCCCAGCACATAGTGTCCTGCTCTTCCTTCAGGCGCGGGGCTCGATTCGTCCCTTATGCTCCCAGGCACGGTAGCAGTGGTCTTCGTTGCAAAGCTGATTACCGGCCCCGAGCCTCCGAACTGGAGTACCCCAACTGCCAGCGTATCCAACGTGCCACGACTCAACCCCAACCAGTCTCTCCGGTATCCAGGGGTGGGCCAGAGGGGGGACCCCCACCGCTCTCTGCCCGTGGCCGGCTTCCAACAACTCAGCTGCTACGCCCCGTACCAGGGGCCGCTCCACAAGGCTTGCCGTCACTGCCCTCGGCGTCCCCGACTAGCCCTCCGGCGATGCAGCACCCCCGCAGCAAGGGCCAAGCCCCGAACCCCAGGCTCCATGTCCAGCAGCCCCAGACTCCCAGGCGGCAATCAACTCGAGGGTCCGGACCAGGGCGTCCCCACCACAAGGGAGAGAGCAGGCCGAGCCCGACTCGCTCTCCCGGGCCGCTCCTCCACTCGCTGCTCCTCACCTCCAATTCCGCCTCAGCGCTATGTATGTGGGGGGGGGGGGAAGGGGGCGCCCCCCGCCACCTCGGGATCCCCCAGGCCCCCGATCTTACTACAGCTCCAGGTCCAGTCCGTGCTGCACGCCGCAGGCCACCGATCTCCCTGTCCTGGATCCTGCGTCACTCCCGGCCGTCCAAGATGGCGGGTCGGGCTCCTCCTCAGCAGCGGCGCCACTCCACTGGTCTCGGGGACTCCCACCACTGTCTCATTGGCCCACTATGAGTGCGGGTGTTCGCCACTCTGGAGGTCAGGGTTTCCCACCACCGCTGCTCCACCGTCCGATCTCCCCCCCGGGAGCAGCCTCTGCCGTGCGGCCGCAGCGCTTCCCCGCACTGCCTCTCTCTTCTCGCCCTCGCGGCCGCCAACCTCCGCTCCGCTGCCTCGGATTCCAATCCCGAGGATCTGGGAGTGCCACTCGAGGTTCCTGAATGCTATTGTCGGCCGTACGGCCGGTGCTTGATCCGACCTCGGCGGGAGCTCCGGAGCAGGACGACCGCTCACGCCGCCATCTTGGCTCCGCCCCCTGGATGATTTTTAAATGAAAAGTCGTTTTTGGAAAGTAAAATGTAAACACCTTTAAAGTGCAGCAGTACAATCATTGTTGACCTTCAAACAAAGTAATGTCCGACAGGGAATACTTTTAAGATTATATTTTTGGGGAAAATGATGTCCTTTCAAAACACAGTTTAATTATTTCACATCAAGTGTCCTTGATTTAAAGGTCACTGGTGTAAGAAAGGGTCCAGGTCTTCAAGACTGATTGTGTAACATCTTCCCTGGTGATTTCAAAGAGCAGAAATTGTCAGATGGCTCTTCTTGAACACCATAACATAAGTCCAAGTAGAACAAATTTCTTGCCCCTTCTCTCAATCTCAACACCAAAAGTCCATTTACCATTGGCCTGGATGGTTTTCTTCCTTTTGAACACAGCGTCTTCTGTCACTTGGATCTTCAGCAACTTCCCACGCACTGGAAATAAGTTGCACAGCAGGCAGACTTCTCCAGAGATACCTCTGGAATCACTTGTCTTTGCTGATCAACAAGCGCTCAGCTTCCCTTGTACTCAGAAAAGCACCAGAGACCAAGTGGGAGATTCTCAAACATTTGGTGCTGGGTTATCGTCACAAAAGTGATGCTAACCAGCACAAAATGTTTTTTCCTGATTCACTTTCCAGTGCAAAAATGTTTGCACTGAAAGTACCTTAAACGTAATGCAAAGCAATGTGAAGCACTGCTTCTTGCTACTTAGCGCCAAAATTAGGTGCCATATGATTCAAGCCGCGTCTCATGCACGATCCCCAGCAACCTTCTGGTCGAGGCTCTACATCTGCATCATCGGTGGCAGCCTGCTCCAGGAGGTATGACTGGAGGGGAGACCATATATCACGTGGGCGGGAGGAAGGTGGCAGGAGCTTGGCATAAGTGTGCAATTGCTACTTAGCGCCAAGGGGGAGTTACATGGGCATTCCCATGCTACCACCCATGCCTTTTGACGCAAAACCCTAAAAGTTAACGCCATTTGAAAGGAGGTGTTAAAGGATAAATGTTTTTATTTCTCCTTTCTTTTCCTACTTTGCATCCGTGCTGCACTGTGCAGCACACATGCAAAGTGGGAGAAGCTTTAAAGTGTGTCAAAACATTGCATTTTGTACTGCAAGGGTAGCCTTCCAGTACAAAACCTTTTTTAGGTCTCGCCTGACCCAGCGCATGCGCTGGTCTGGCGAGACTTATTGAGAGGGCTCCAAAAAGTGCTGCCAGGCCAGCCTAGAGCTACAGTGCATGTGCGCGGGCGCGCGCGCCGCGCTTGACCGCGATTACTTTCACTTTCGCGGCCGCTCTGATGTTTGATCCCGATAACTTTAGCGGCCGTGCGGCCGCTTGTTTAATTAATCCGAAGACAAACGGGCAGGAAGTAAACAGGAAGGCGGAAGTGCCACGCGCGTTGCCAGAGCCTTGTCCAGTGCAGGCTCATTCATGATGAAGAGGCTCCTTGGAAAAGATGGATCCCTTGCAGCGCGCAGTGCACGGTCGGCTGTATCCATTCTCCCCCGCGGTGGCAGCCCCGAAGTCCAAGTGACGCTTAATGAACATGTATCATGCAGCGAAAGGTGTCCTGTGGCCTTTTACTGCAGCAGTCAGCTGTTGTTGTCTTCCCACTGGCAAGCTGAATTTAATTAGCTATCAGAATTGATGCTAATGCTGGGGCGTCGGCACTTAGCGCTCATGTTGGCCCGTGCCATATTTCATGTTGAATTAGGACTATTGATCTTCCGGGTGTAAACAATATTGCATACTTCATATGCTTTGCGTGGAGTCTAGCTACGGAAAGGACAGACACATGGAGAACCAAAAGCAGCTCAGGCAAAAATGATCAAAGCAGGGTCACTCCCTTCCTTTCCTCGCGCTATGTATCTCTTTCCAACCATCCTGTCTCTCTCTCTCTCCTTCTCTCCTCTCTCTTTTTCCACTCTGATTACTTTCTCTCTAACTTTTTCCTCCCTCCTTAATCTCTCTCCCTTCCTTTCCTGCGCCATATCTGTCTTTCAAACCATCCTCTCTCTCGCCTCTCTTTTCCCTCTCTGATACCAATACCTGATATGTTCGGGTCTATTTCGCGCTATAAAAAACAAAAATAATTTCATTTTACCTCACAGTCTGCGCCCACTGCTTCGCTCTTCGCAAAGCGACCTTTTCATCTTCGTACAACCCTTCAAGTGCCTGAAAGCCCCTTGTTTAAAAGGTTTGGCGCAACTAAACATAACTGAGGCAAACACAAAAGCATCTTTGACTGTAAAGTTTACATACTGACTCCAAGAATCACGATAAATGATTTTTTTTAGAATCGTGACGTGCACTTAAAGTGGTGCATAATATTCCAGTATGTCGGAATTGCACATTAATATTTCTTGTTTTCATTGTACTTTGCTTTGTGGTTTCTCATCGTCAGTTCCTTCAGAGGTCAATCTCCCTCTGCATAGAAGGGGCACCCCTTTCTCGTAAAGGTCCTTTTCTTCCAGTTGTACCACCTACGCACTCGGGAGAAGTATTTATTTGTGTCTGTGGAGTTGATTCAAGGAATCCTCTTAAAATAAGACCTTCCCGTTAGCATTACAGAGCTGTTATAGTTATAAACTTCCAGCACCACGTGGCATACACAAACCACCCCCGAGGGCACCTCTCTGCCCCTCTGTGAGCTCAGTGGCGTCTGCTCAAGTCTCCTGTCCACTGCTCGATCTGTCTGCTTTGGGTGGGCATGGACTCTGTAAGTTAACATGACAGAACCCTACTTAATCACATGCACTATGGCTGGGTCACTGGGTGGTGTGTTCTACGGCCACTATTGTGATGTTCCTTTTATCAGAATGCACTATAGGCAAAATCCTTATTTACGAAAGATGCTAGCCTTACGTTAAACATTCTGCTCTATTCCTAAATCACAAAATATATTGCACAATAATTGTAACCGCTGTAGACCGTGTTTTAAATAACTATTGTCATCATCAAGACAGCAGCACATCGTGTAGACCGAATGAAGCTTATATCAAGAGGAAGGAGCATAAAGGGCCGTCATTTCGGCTCAGGCTTTTTCCGGATTGTTTGAGTGGCAAGTAAACCTTTGATGACCTATATGCAAAGAGTAGCTGAGTTTTCGTGTCCCCCGTTTGTTGATTCCTTGACAATATTCAAATATAGCTTCGCTTATACGTTGTATTTTGGGAATGCACAGTTTCTTCGAATACAAACTTTCAACCAGTGTGTCTTAATTCTCCATAGAGCTGAAGAAAGGGATAGTAAGGGCACTTAATGTTACATTCAGCGTTCATCACAGACCCGTTTGATTAAATGCAGTGCAACATTTACGTGGTCTACTCTACCTTACTGGAAGTACTGTGTTACTCGTCACCTTTTAGTGCAATGCAGACAGGCGGTCCAACCAACCTTGGGATTTGAGTGTCTGGCAGGGTAGGATCCTGTGAAGGCCGGCTTGCACCCTCCAAAGGGTGACATATGACATACACAGAACTCATGGGAGCACAGAAGTGGAATAGACTTATGTAGGTGAAGAAGGTCGCGGTTGTGACCGAAAAGCCGGGGGAGGCCTTATGCAGTCTGTCTCAAAAACACCCATGAAAAGAAGTTACCGAAGGGACAACTAGTAGTCATGAGACTGTGATCTATTCCATAATTTCCAGGTCAGCTTTGCACTGTTTTAAGAAGTATCTGTTGTAGATCACACACGAAGGGCCACAAAAAACACTTTACAAGTCGGAAAACGTTTCTGACTCGTAAAATGGGGTTTGTACATAAAAAATAGCAATTTTATAATCACAATCCCAGTGATTATGCAAATCATAGGGTTTGCAATTGCAAAATCCTCTACTACATCTGTCCCATTGTTCCATAGGTTGGCCCGTTGCTTGAAATGCATAGAGAGACAAGCTGTAACTCTCCCACTGATAATGATGTATACCTCCGCAGACTGGGCTGGTCATCGCCCCTCTTAACTATATAAGTCGCGCCTCCTCTTCAACGCGTGCATTAGTTGGAACCAACTCCTGAGGCGGAAAGCCGGGAGTAACGCTCGTTTTTTAAAAATTGTATTTGTGACCGCTTTTTAATCTGTGTGGTGTTTCACTTGCCCCTGGACACTCCCCCTGCTAACCTGTTCGGTTCTCCCCACACACCCGATTAAAGCGCTGCTGCGGGTCGGAGAATCGATTGCCGCCATTCCTGGGGAAGCCCACAGGCTACGCCCACTGCCGTGAGGCCAAGCCCCTCTTAACTATATAAGTCGCGCCTCCTCTTCAACGCGCGCATTAGTTGGAACCAACTCCTGAGGCGGAAAGCCGGGAGTAACGCTCGTTTTTTTTAAATTGTATTTGTGACCGCTTTTTAATCTGTGTGGTGTTTCACTTGCCCCTGGACACTCCCCCTCCTAACCTGTTCGGTTCTCCCCGCGCACCCGATTAAAGCGCTGCTGCGGGTCGGAGAATCGATTGCCGCCATTCCAGGGGGAGCCCACAGGCCACGGCCACGCCTCCCCCTCCCTTAAAACAATGTGCCTCCCCCGGCCGCGCAGCGGATGCGCGCAGCTGGCGCGCCACCAGCGCGCCGAGGCCGCGCCAAAGGCAAGCCCGTCTGCGCCCGTCCACGGCAGGCCGGGGCTAGGGGCCACCCCCCCCAACCCTTTCCCCCCCCTTCACTGGGAATAAAGAGGCACTATAGCTTTGATTCTCTTTACCAATTGAGGAACACTGCAACAACTAAATGTTGCCAAGAGTTTCACCCCCTGGAGATCCCTCACCTGTGCCCTCATTGTAAGACAGAGTTCATTAGCTCTCCTCACAAAGATGAATTGCGGGACTACCACATGTTTCTCTTAAACTGCAGATCCCTACCCAAACACAGTTTGGAAATATCAATGCTGCTGGGTGAGCACATGCCGGACAAAGTCTTTTTGACTGAAACATGGCTCACTCAGGACTCAGAGCCTGACCTGGCCCTTATATCTGGCTACCAGATCACCCGTTTGGACCGCATCCAGGGGAAAGGCGGGGGGCTTGCTATCATTTATAAAGACATCTATTCCTGTCGCTGCCATACGGAGTCCATTGCAGACTGTGAGAGCATGCACTTTGTCATCGAATTCTCCCCTAACAAAAGCTTCACTGGCATTCTCATCTACCGCCCTCCTGGAGCACTCAAACAGTTCCAGACAGCGCTACCTTCTGCTGTGGCCGAACTAATTACTTCACCGGCAAATTTCACACTACTGGGCGACCTCAACATACACTTCGATAATACACAGGACAGCGTCGCCACAGAGATGACGGCCAGCTTAGCGGCAGTCGAACTAGAGCAGCTTGTCTCCTCCCCTACGCACATAAAAGGCCACCTACTAGACTCTGTATTCAGCAACTGCACACAGTTAACAATTGGCACTATCAGTCGTCTTCCATGGACTGATCACTTCCTGATCCCACTCACCTGGACTACGCACAAATGCGTCCCACCATCCCACATCCCCCGCAGAATGAGGAATTGGTCCAAACTATGTCTGGACGACTGGACCAACATTCTTACCAAAACTAGGCCTGTGCTCAAAGGCGATTCCTCTAAAGGTAACAGTGAATACGACAATTGGATCACGAATTCACTAGACTCCATATTACCCCTTCGCACTACTAGCTCAAAAAGACATCAGAAAACAGGGCCCTGGTACTCAGAAGAACTTAGAGACAAAAAGCGCATCTGTAAGAGGCTGGAAAGGAAGTGGTGCCTGAGCTACGCTGCTACGGACAAAGCCACTTACAGGGAGGCCATTGGAGCCTACAAATCGGCTATAAAACTGACACAATCGATTTATTACAATGACAAAATAATGTCGGCCAAATGTAAACCCAAAGAAATGTACCAAACGGTAAAAAGTCTAACTACGCTTCCACCCCCACCAATCGCCAACCCCAATGTGCCCTCCCGATGTAACGATCTGGCTGATTTCTTCTTCCTTAAGGTAAACAAAATCTACACATCTTTTCCGGACATTGACTCGGACCCACTCCCCCAAGGACATTATCCAGCAGCTGAAGTAGAGGAATCACCTCATAACACCCTAGCCCACTTCCCACAGTTAGACTCAGTAACACTCGAGTCTCTGATGCACCAAATAAAATCTGGCTCTCCATGCGACCCTGCACCACCGAATACGCTGGTCTCGGCTAGCCAGGTGATTCTTCCCACACTATTGGAGTTATTGAACTCCTCGATAGTGACTAGCACAGTTCCACCAACCTGGAAACATGCCAGGGTCCGAGCACTCTTGAAGAAACCCAACCTCGATCCTGGCAACCTCAACAGCTATCGCCCTATCTCACTGCTCCCCTGGGCAAGCAAAGTCCTCGAAAAACACATTAACACCTCTCTAACCAGGTTTTTCGAGAGCAACCATCTGCTTGACACCACCCAGACGGGCTTCCGTCCCAAACATGGTACGGAGACGGCTTTGGTGGCAGTCACAGAGGAAGCGAGGCGGATCCTAGATCAGGGGGGATCAGTGGCAGTGATCCTCCTTGACCTGAGCGCCGCCTTTGATACGGTGAACCATAAAATCCTCCTTCGCCGCCTCCTGAGCTTAGGAATATCAGGAGAAGCCCTAGCTTGGCTCAAGTCCTTTCTAAAAGACCGCACCTTCCGAGTCTTTGAAGGAGCCTCAGTCTCCTCAAGCAAGCCTCTGGAATGTGGGGTACCGCAGGGCTCCTCATTAAGCCCCACGTTATTCAACGCATACATGAGACCACTGGCAGGGATTGTCCGTCCGCATGGCATTAAGATCGTCACTTATGCGGACGACACCCAGCTAGTGGTCTCCCTTGCGCATAAGAACAGTCGGCAAGCACAGATCAGCTTGATTCCCTGTCTGGAGCAGGTAAAGAGCTGGATGACGAAGTCATGCTTAAAGCTCAACGGGGATAAAACCGAGCTCATGCTCCTCGGTCCATCTGCCCCCTCCACCTTAGAGCTATTGTGGCCCCCCAGCCTAGGTGCCCCCCCTACACCCAGAGATAACATAAAAAGTCTCGGAATATGGCTAGACAAATCCCTAACATTCAATACACAAGTCACCAAACTATCAGCAACAATCTTTGGTCTCATCAGGATGATGGAAAAAATCCTCCCACTTCTTCCTTTCGAGGCCAAACAGGTAGTCATCCAGGGCTTGATTCAGTCCCGTATTGACTTTAGCAACGCCCTGTATTTAGGGGCTCCTGAATACTGCCTGAACAAACTACAGCGGATCCAAAACTGTGCAGCCGCACACTTCTTGGAATCCCCCACAGAACCCCGATAGGGCCGGGATTAAAAACTCTGCACTGGCTCCCTGTCAGGGAAAGAATTAAGTTCAAGGCCATGTACATCACCCACCAAGCCTTTTGGAAATCCGGCCCTGTAATCAACCACTCCCTGGTCACTCCCTACCATCCCAAGAAAGAGCTTCGCTCCTCTCAAGCCTTCCTAGCCGTTGTCCCGCAGATACGAAGATCCAGAGCAGGTCGATCTTTCTCCTACAATGCATCCAAACTGTGGAACTCTCTCCCCCTACATCTAAGGTTCAACTCCAACCTACTAACCTTTCTCAAACAATTAAAAACCTTCATCTTTAACTAAAAACAAACTTACTCCCTGTGATCAACTTCAGTAGAAGGTTCATTCTATTCCCTAGCGCCTGGACGCCTCAGGGCAGCTGTTCGCGCTTAACAAATTTCTTTCATTTCATAAATAACTTGAGTCTTTACAAAGGCAACCCAGGCAGGTTTTAGCAATTCAATCAGATGGTTTTGGGGCAGAAAAGGTTTCCCTATATAACTCTGAAGACTGAGTATGCTTCCCTTTCTTGAGTTTTCCTTTGCAAGTTCGGTAGGTGTTTTTACTTTTTCGCAGCAGCACATGACACTTATGCATTTACGTTGAGGGCTTCCTGTAACACAGTATGTGACAGGGTGCGTGGCTCTATGGTCCGGACACGTACACCTTGTATGCCTTTTAAGTACTGATCATGACTAGCTCACCTCATCAGAGAGCTGAGACCTAACAGTGGTGGCAACAACAGCTTATAGTGGAAGGACAGGCCTTTTTACCTGTAACCGGCCAGGAAAAGACCTCTGCAGGCCTCTCCTGTATCTGTAAATTGTTTGCCAGTCCTGTGCAATCGGGTCTTTCACTCCTTACATGTGGGACATGGATGGCTCATGTGTATATATAAATTCTTGGTTTGTGTTGAGGTATTCAAGTCACTATGGTATGATTAGCGCAGTATATCTAATGATAGTATGATTAGTTATGGTGTATTCAAAGGTTCGAAATCCCCATTATGTTTAGCACGACAAAAAGGGCCGAAAACTGAACCGCCTCCATCTTGGATTGCGGCCCTTTCGCTTGGGAATCACATGGTCTCTTCCGCACGCCCTCTGCTTCCCCCTTGTCATGCATTTATTAGGAGACAGGCTGAGTTGCTGAGAAGCAAGGTCACATCTGCTAAAAGGGAGTATCAAGCAAATTCCTCTAGACCTGGGACGAGAAGGGAGTCACCCTTTCGACCTTCTCTGTAAAGATAGTAACCCTTTGTATGTGTAACCGAAACTAGAAATAGGCATGAGCTCATTAGGAGCGCCAGGACTAACTGGTACTTTTCCACATATAAGGTTTTGTATGCTGTACTGATAATGTATAAAAGTGTGTTACTGTCAAGGAGCCAGCAGTCTTCCTCGGCGCACCTGATGGGTGAGGATCGACGAGGCTCCTCTATATAGAGTTCTGTGGTGGCTAATAAACGTTTGAACCTTCCACGTTGCCAACTGCTCCTTATTTTTACTTAATATTGCGGGCCAGTGGTAAGTGTGGCCCTTGGAATAATTATTTGGACACAACAGTGTGTTGCACATGAATCATGTTTGTTTCATGTGGCTGTGGCTACTCTGGCTTATTTTCTGATTTCTTGAGACCAAAGTGGTAGGTAAACTGGGAGTTGAAACACTTTGGAATTATACATTCTTCTGATATCCGTAATGGCATAACATTTTATATTCTGAGTCCTCAACATATCTGGTTTGTTCTGTGTGTACAGGAGCCTCTCTGTCCTCTGCACAGCCTTCAATTAAATGTAGCCGCGTCACCACACCTCTCAAACTCTTCCTCCTACACATGTGACCCTTTTCCACCTCTGCATAGCACAAGACGATCCATTTGGTTTTTACTTTCAACAGGAATGGTTGGTTACCTAGCATCATTGTTACTCATTTTATTTGTGGAGGTAATGAAGGTGGAGTGTTTCTTCACTAGCCATCATGCATAAACGTTTCTATGTTATAAGCATTAAGATGGCAAATTTCCTGCCTTAGTATGGCGGTGTAGTATCTCCAGCTGTCAAAGTATACTTTTTTTCACACAGCTTTGTGCTTTCTCCCTGACTGGATTAATCACAAATTGGCATCTGTGAAATATACTTAACAAACACAGACCGGCATCTCTCAAATATTTTGAACAGTCACAGCCTCACATCTCGTTATGATGTTCAAAGTCGCGGATTGGCATTTCTCAACCATGTTTATCAGCACATATGAGCATGTTTCACAGACATACAGCAATCAGAAACAAGCATTGGCATAGCCAATAGGTCTCGCCTTTAGGACCTTATAAGTGTTTAGCCATGCAACAGTTGCATAACTAAATACTTATAAGGTCCCAAAAGCGAGACCTATTGGCTATGCAAATGCTTGTTTTTAAATGTCTTTATTGAGTTTAAGCATAGAAGCCAACTCTTAAGAGACAAACATTACCACTTAGCAGTGATGTCATTGCAATTTGACCACTCATACAGCATCAAAGTATCAATAGCACTTTGAATGAACCGACCACAGTCCCTCGTACGCGATCACCCTGAGCTTTGCCCTCCAGGCAAAATTAGGTGCCATATGATTCAAGCCGCGTCTCATGCGCGATCCCCATCAACCCTCCTGTTGAGGCTCTACATCTGCATCATCGGTGGCAGCCTGCTCCAGGAGGTATGACTGGAGGGGAGACCATATGTCACCTGGGTGGGAGGAAGGTGGCAGGAGCTCGGCATAAGTTTGCAATTGTTCTTGGCAATATATAAGGTCCTGTAACTGGTCTTTGAATTTGGGCACTCTCCCTCTACCCCATCTGCAGGCAATTTGTCTCTTGGCTAGCAGGAGTGCCAGGGAGATGTATCTCCACACTGAAGCGGTCAATGCCTCAGTGTAGCCTAGGAGTGTGACAAGGGGGTCATCGGGAACGTGTATTCCGGTCATCTGGTCAAGCGCCGCCAACACCTCTGACCAATAGTGTCGGATGGGAGGGCAATCCCAAGCTAGGTGTCTAAAATCCGCTCCCTCACTCCCACAATGGTCACAACGGTCAGTGTCGCGGAGGCGAAGACGCATTAAGCACGTGAGCGTGTAGTGAAGACGGTGTATGTATTTATAGTGAATGATGCGCACCTGCTGCTGGCAGATATTTTCCCGGTCTGTTGGCAGCAGAAGGACCACTGGTTGTCAGTAAGGGGGAGCCGAGTTCTTCCTCCCAGCAGGACCTAGCCGAAGGGGGGTCGTGTGAACAGACCCTTTGGGTAGTGCAGTACAGCAGCGATACGACATGTGTGGGGGTAGTTTGCTGCAGGAGGGCATGTAGCGGAGTCATAGTGGGGGCTCCTGCGGGAAGCACGGGATGAGGGCCTTAACATCCTGTCTCAGCCTAATGTAGAAAAAGCGCTCCAGGGGGGGTAGGTAGGGTATCACCAAAGAACTCCTCGCTGGTACAGAATATGCTATTAACATAGAGCTTTCCCCAGGTCTGGATGGAGGAGTTGTCGGCAGCCTCCTTCTTGCGTGACTGGTGATGAATACAGGCCCCAGCTAGGCCCGCAGGACACAAGGGTTCGCTCTTCTGTAATGGAATCTATAAGGAAGTTGGCACGGAAACTGCAAAGTACAAAGACAGCATTTATTAACCCTTAAGGGTGGTCCTACAATCCACACAACACTCTTCAGTATTGCATAGAGTAGCACAAAGAACTTGCGTACACGGTCCCCTTTTATACACAACAGAGGGGCTCATAAGTGGGCGGATACAACATGAGGCAAGGAATGTTACCTTTTATGGACATTTTCGATACAAGATCAATATGTGGGCGGAGCTGACACACTCCTTGAGCCCGCGAAAACATGGTCAAGCAAGGCTAACTGATAACAGATGTGGTCAAGTCTGGGCATGTGCCAGATGGACAAAGAAGCTATTTATAGACTGTTACTAGGCAGATTACAAGAGCAACTAACACAGAGGTTGGACTCTTCTCGTGGGGAACACGTGGAAGCATGACAATACAAAATGGAGTCCGAACTTCGGTCAACATAACGGAGAAAACATGCTCTAACGGAAAGGAACTAATGTCTTTAGTAAATGCTTAATCACATCGCTGTCTCAATTTACAACAGACGACCCTTTCAGCATTTACTGAAGACATCCGGCTTGTTAGGATAATCATCATGTATGTCAATTGTCATCATTTCCTCAACTTCTTTAGCTAAACGTTTCTGGTGAGCAACATTGGCAATAGTTTTCTTATCGGGGATACAAAATGATACACATAATGAGCAGAGTGAGGGACCACATTGAACGCAGATACAGCATGAAAACAGAACCGCTACAATAATGCAGAGACCAGTTAGAACCTTCCATCCCCAGGCAGTAATTAACGCCCAAAACCATCCAGAAAAGGACCAAGTGCCGTTTTCTGTATGGATCTCAGCTGCAATTTTATGCAGTTTATTGATGGCATTATAAACTGATGGCGTATGATCAGGGATAAACACACAACAGCTACTTCCAATAATTTTACATGCTCCTCCTCTGTCAGCTAGCATAACGTCTAATACCATACGATTCTGCAACGCAACAATTCTAGTAATTTGCAATTCCTCTGTAAGATTCCCAAGTGCAGCAGCGGTCTGATTTGTCACCGCTTCTACCACTCTTGTTAATCTTCGGATCTTTCTACTGTTCAGGGCAGCTCCAACAAAGAAAAACAATCCTAAGTTAAAATCAATATACTGCTGCAGACTGGTATCAGTCTGATCTACATCGTCAAGTGATAAAGTACGTTTATACCTATTTACAGTCACATTATTCAATAATTTCAGATCCTTATGATAAGATGCGGGAGCTAGGAATACAGGAGGTAATAGAAATGATACATAGCATACCCCAGACCACCCAGCCGGCAGACGGTAATAACCTTTATTTCCACACACAAAGTACGTATTATGAGAGGCTAAAAAGGTACTATTGTTCAACCCATCAATATTCAGAACAGTAATACAATCACTAACACCAACAGGAATGAAACCCACACTCTGGACACATAGGTCCGCTTGAGCTTGTGCTACTTGAATCACAAATTTGTCCTTTCCCACAATGTCTCTTGTGTTCGTGAAGATATAGGGAATGGATTCATTGTCTGGTCGGTACTCTTCCCACTCCCAAATTGTCCCATTCGCTTGTGGATACCCATTTTTGTCTTGATGGCATTCTTTATTGAGTCTGAAGAGCAATCGTCCCACTGTCGGTTTCCGAGTAGCAAAAAGCAAAGTATACCATGCTCTACAAGAGCCATTATGAGAGAAAGGAAGTGGTATAAATGGCGTTCCTCCTTTCTTCTGATGAGCTGGCATCATCCCACATATCCAACAGTTCGTAGCATTCGTAGCAACGTGGGTATGATGCAGCATCTGGATGAAAGTGTTGTTCAAGTAAGACTGTCGATGCTTCAACTCTTGATACGGTAATGTATAAAAGTAGTGCTCCTCAGGCACCGGAGTTGTCAACACAAGAATCTTCCGAGCAGGAGTTACATCCTCCACGAACCATGTGGTTATCCCAACAATGGCTACTGTCAACATGAACCCTAATGCACAAAGGATTTTCTTTTTCTCCATGTCAAGGTAAAAAATGAAACCCAATATCTTCCTGAAACTAAAAGTCTGTCAGAACTCTTCCCCTTGGGCAGCGGTTGATTTCTTCACCAGCGGGCCAAGACGGGTGTCGCTACACTAATGCAGGGCTGATCCCCCCCCCTTGCCTCATCGGCTCTCCGTTTCACTAACCCAAGGGCCGTTCTGACAGTATGTCCCGGTACTGGAAAACTCACTTCCTTGGTCGAAGATGATATCGCCTTCCTCCAGGAGTCGCGTGGTCCGGAAAGAGCTCCTCAGTGGCGTTTGGCTCCGCAGCACGGCCTGTCTCTGCAGCCAAGATTTCTCGTTGATCGGTCAGCACGGCAGGTTCCACCAATCCGGGCGGCACCTTCCTACAGTGCAGGGAATGGATCCAATTCTTTCTGTTGGAGACTCGCACAGCCGTCCTCGTTGCGAGGAGGACCTGCTCAGGACCCACCCATCTCGGTTCCAAGCTGTTTGTTCTGTCAAATATTTTCACCATCACGTGGTCACCAGGTCGGAGACCATGTCCTTCACCAGTAGACCGATCAGGGAGCGCCTCTCGGACCTGTTGATGGATAGAAACCAAGTTATCCGTTAACTGTGCCAGATAATCGCTCATCATTACACAAGGTACATCATACATAGCCTTAGGTCTTGGTGGACCCCAAATATTCATTGGGCGTCCAAAAACAATTTCATAAGGTGTAAGGCCAGTTCGAGAGTGTGGTACCGATCTAATTGACAATAACGCCAGTGGCAGAGCGTCTGGCCAAGTCAAAGACGTTGAAGCTTGAATTTTAGCAATCTTAAGCTTCAGTGTACCATTATACTTCTCAACTAGGCCTGCAGACTGAGGGTGAAACACGGCGTGGAACTTCTGAGTGATGCCTAGGCCCTTCAAGACATACTTTATAACATCCGCTACAAAGTGAGGGCCGTTATCACTCCACAGAAGTCTACAGACGCCATATCGAGGGAAGAACTCTTTCAGCAGCAACTTCGCAGTAGTCATTGCAGTATTGTCTTTCGTAGGGTACGCTTCAACCCATTTGCTGAAAGCGCAGACCACTACTAGAACATACTTCAGATTGTTTCAGCGCTCAAGCTGGATGTAATCCATCTGCAAAACCTCGAAGGGTGCAGTAGGTGTCACAAACCCTCCTGCTGGAGTTCGAGTGCCTTTTCCTGGGTTATACCTCAGGCAGATCATACAGGTCTGCACCACCCTCTTCGCTGTGCTAGCAATCTCTGGATGCTCCCAGACTTGGGTAAGCAATTTCACAATTGCGGAAGCTCCAACATGTGCTAGCCCATGTGCCATCTGAACCATAGGTTGTACAAAAGCCGTGGGTAATTTCCATCTATCCATCTGCTTATTTCTCCAGCAGCCCTCGTCATCCAGTTCTCCCTCGCTAGCCCATTGTTCCCGCTCTTTGTCAGAAGCGGCTCTCTGCATTTCCCGCACTTCCTCCTTCGCATCATGCCATCTTTCCACCTGTGACTTTACTACATACATGGCAGTAGCACCGGGCTGCATCGCAGTCTCCCGTGCTACTCGATCTGCCAACGCATTCCCTTCTCCAACTTTATCAACTACTTTCCTATGGGCGCTACACTTAACGATGGCAATTTTCTTTGGGTATGTCAATGCAGTTAAAAGATTGTGAACTAACTCTCCATGCATTATCTGTACCCCATGTGACGTTAAAAACCCTCTCTCCTTCCAGAGTAGGCCGAAGTCATGCGCTACTCCGAAGGCATAGCGGCTATCTGTATAAACATTCACACATAGTCCTGTACTGAGCTCACATGCTCGTGTTAATGCTATCAGTTCCGCTGCTTGAGCTGATTTCTGTGGTATGCGTGCTGTCTCCACTATCGTTTGCAATGTGGTAATCGCATACGCTGCTGAAGTCGTACCATCTGGTAGCTTCAGACATGATCCGTCCACCCACAGTTCTCCATCTACATCTGGAAAGGGCGTATCCTGGAGATCAATACGACCCTTTGTTTGTTCCTCAGTCACGAGAATACAATCATGTGCTCTCCGCGCCTCAGGCTGGGTTTCGGGGTATGGCAACAATGTTGCCGGGTTTAACGTTACGCACCTTTTCAACGTAATATGAGGAGCCAAAAGCGTCAACTCATATCCCGTTAAACGGGCACTGGTCAAATGCTGCGTCTTCGTTTGATTAAGCAGGGCATCGACAGCATGGGGGACTAATACCAACAGCTTATGGGATAACACAATTCCCTCGCTTTGGCGTATTGACACAGCTGTCGCCGCAACCGAGCGAAAACACCCCGGTAATGCTCGGGCGACAGGATCAAGTACAGCCGAAAAATATGCACAAGGGCGCTGCTTATCGCCGTGCATCTGCACTAAAACTGACAATGCACATCCATCTTTCTCATGCACATACAACGAAAAGGGTTTTGCATAATCAGGGGTCCCTAACACTGGTGCTGAACAAAGGGCCTGCCGTAGTTGCTGAAAAGCAGTATCACACTCATCTGACCAAGGGATTGGGATAGGCGTGTCCTTTGTCAAGAGGGCTAACAATGGCTTAGCTATGTGCGAAAACCCCAAAATCCACTGTCTACAAAAAGAAACAAGACCCAGAAATGCACGCACATCCTTCTGTGTGGACGGTCTCGGTGTATCCAGAATTACTTGGATACGATCCGGTGTGAGTGCACGTCCCTTCTTAGACAAAAGGTGACCCAAATAAGTCACCTTTGGTCTACAGAATTGCAATTTCTTCCTAGATACCTTATGATTGTGGGATGCTAAAAAGGAAAGTAAGGATAACGTACTTTTTTCACACAACTCCAGGGTGTCAGCCGCCAGCAAGATGTCATCGACATATTGAATGAGGGCGACACCCTCGAGCAGAGCAAAGGAATCCAATTGTCGTTTCAAAGCCTGACTGTAAATGCTAGGGCTTTCTGTGTAGCCCTGGGGAATCCTACAAAAACGATAAGATCTATTATTTAATGTAAACCCAAAAAGATATCGGCTATCAGGGTGAATAGGAATGGAAAAGAAGGCATTCTTCAAATCAATCACTGAGAACATGGTTGCCGTAGGCGGGACCAAAGTAAGCAACGTCGTGATATCGGAAACCACTGGGTACTGAGGTATCACGATCTTGTTCACTTCTCTCAAATCAATTATAAACCGATAAACTCTGGCATCCGTATCCTTTTTCAGTATGGGAAGAATCGGACTGTTACAAATGTTGTAGGGGACTTCCTCCACTACCCCTACCGCCATCAAATCCTGCACTATCTGTATGAGAGCCACCTCGCCCTCCTGGGAAATACGGTACTGTGGGAGGCGTGGTAACACCGCCCCCTCCTTGACGCTAATGTGGACCGGTGGAATCACCATTTGTCCCACATCAGTATCCGAAGTTGCCCACAAAGCACGAGGGAGGGTAGCTAACAGCGCATCCTCAGACATCGTACACATCCGTTCTGATCGGGGGTAATTGTCATTCAATATTACCCGTACACCAGCAGGGGAGCAACGGATCGTAGCCCTAAAATGCTTTAACATATCAAGACCCATAATGTTGTCCGGTGTGTACGGGGCAAGCAGAAACGGACAGGGTGCAGAAAAAGAGTCAACTTTAAACATGAGGGGCTGCGAAAGAGGGCTTCGGGAGAGTGTTCCGTCAAACCCTACCGATGTGACCATTAAGCCGGATGGGGGAGCCCCCGGAACCAATTGCTTAGACAGTGCACTACGTGTCGCTCCTGTATCCACTAGGAACTGATCAGTAGAGCCCAAAACCTCAGCCGATACATAAGGGCCCTTCTGATCGACCGGCACCTCAATTGATTCTAACCCCCATCCAACGCATTCCTATGCATGCTGAGAGTCATAGTACCCCGACCGGTCAATCCCCGACGCTTGGTACTGATGCTGGCGATCAAAAACGTTTGATCTATCGCGGTGCTGCCCAGCAGAGTCAAAACGAGCCTGTTCGTTAGACTTCCCTCGAAAGTTCGAGAAACCCCCTCTACCTCGCGGGCCACCATAGGTATGCCCCTGACGCGATGCATGCAACACCGGGCAGTCCCTAGCCCAATGACCCGATTGCTTACAATACGCACATTGGTTCCTATTTAAATCAGATCGGCCCGAGGGAGGACCATAAGATCCTCCCCTACCTCTATTACTACCCCGCCGGGGCGGGCCATAGACTTGTGCCAACATCACCTTTGTTTTCAAATCTTTCGATTTCTTTTCCTCCTGGCCCTTTGCTTCTTGCTCCTGACGCTCATAATACTGGGCGATAGTCAGGAGGGCCGTCGGTGTAGCGGTAGACCAAGAACTTTCACTCGCTTTTAGACGGGCCGCAACTGCCGGCAGCAGATTAGCCACATATTTATCCGCAAAAAGGTGGCGGCCCGTATCGTCAGTAAGCGACTGGCCACTAAAATCATGAAACGTCTCCTCAAAGCGCGTAAAGAAGTCCGCAACTGACTCATCAGCTTTCTGTTTACATGCAGCTAACATATTCCAGTCAATCTTTTTAGGGGGAATAATTGTCTTCAGCTTAGCCACAATAGCAGCAGGGAGATCTAAAATACTCTGGGGCGGTTTCTGCGCGGGCTTCCGTTCCCTATCCTCATCCTCAAGGTCAGACCACCGGGCCTTAAAGGCAACTGTATCATCTACTTTTCGGACAGATCGCCACATATCCGGTGGTAGAATAAGGCCAAAGAACAGGTCTATATCTGCTAAAGTCATAACGCAAGAATTCAAGGCCCCCTCGACTTCTTCGTAGAAGGCCGCTGGATTCTTGCGGGGATCAGGCAACGCATTCTTCAATGCCATCACATCAGCTCTATGCCACGGAGTATAAACCCAATTATACACAAAATATCCTTTAGCATCGGCGGAGGTAATGTCCGAGCTAGTCCCCGCTCCTTTAGGAGGAACATACAAAGGCGCCGCCTCGCGCATTGGCTTAGCATGCACTAGATCGCTCTTATCTGATTGAGAGGTGGATGAGTGGCCTCCTGTAGTACACGAATCCGACTGCGTCTCCTCCCCTGCTCGTTGGCGCGCTTTTTCTTTATGGGCCAGCACCGCGTCCCGCAAGGCGAATAGCCGCCGAGCCGTATCAGGAGCCTTAGAGGGAGAAAAAACACCATCATGCAATGCTTTAGCATCCGATGTCACTTCTTCAGGCTCAAAGACACTAGAATATTTCCGAAAAGCAGCAATCACTTCCTCAGCGAAATGACTCAAAAAATACAATCTCTCTCTATCCTGCCACGACCCCCAAGTATGGAACAATTCATCCACGGACACCTTACCCTTAAGTGCACGGAAAGAGATTTGCCGAAGCTCAGCCATATGCTCAGCCGATAACATGGACCGCGTATCTACCTTACCCGGACCCGGGACAGAATCTTGCGGCCTCGGAGCAGATGCGCCAACATAAGGGGGCGGAGAGCGATCTAGTAAATAAAAATCATCATCAAGATTATTAAGGACAGGATAGAGTGGCTGCCGAACAGCATATTGACCCGAAACTTGCAGCCTACGCTCTTTCTCTTGTCTCTCTGTCTGTTCTCTGTCTTCCCGACGCTTCGCTTCCTGGGCTCGCACATGATCATTCTTCCGTTGTTCCTTATCAAACAGCGCTTTCTCGCGCTTCTCTAGCTCACGCACCTCCTTCACCCACAACCGTACACACTCAAACATATCCTGACGAGCACGCCGCTTACACATACACTGTTCCACATACTCAATCTTACGTATATCAAACGATCCATACAAAGGCCATCGCAACTCAGGATCTTTTTTTGTATATTTCCTCCATACTGTGCTGTACATTATGGAAGAAAGACCATGCTTCACGTACATATCCCTATTAGGAGTCCCCTCTGGGGGAGCTGGAGCAGATTCCTCGAGGTTCAACCGGTTTCTAAAACAGCAACACCACTTACGGAGTGCGCTAAAAGCAGGCATGCTCAGGAATAATGCAAAATATGCAATATTATAGAAAAATGGCACTTAATCGTTGCGCCGTTCAAAGTTACACAGCTCCGGAGAAATCTCTCCACATTACCTGCCTATATGTGTTGCAACGCATATATTTTCACAAAGACAAATACAAAATATGACTAGTCATCACAAATCAAACTCAAATAGCCGGACCAGGCTTCAAAAACTCGGAGCAAGTACCGTACACCGGTTCTTACCAATCAAGAGTCCAGATTCCAACTGCCAAGCTCCACAATCGCCCAAACGGCTTTCACGGCAGGACCGACAGAAGAGGTCTCAGTCGAGGACCGGCGCCACCCAGACGGTCAGCTCGGAAGGGAAGGAAGAAAAACCTTGGGATGCCAGGGCTAAGACGCCGCTGGCAGTGATCACGTCCCCGGCCAAGTTCCTCACCTTCGTCGCGACCAGTCCTTCGAGCATCCGAGTCGCCGATGAGCCCCACGTGACGGGCGCCAATTGATGAATACAGGCCCCAGCTAGGCCCGCAGGACACAAGGGTTCGCTCTTCTGTAATGGAATCTATAAGGAAGTTGGCACGGAAACTGCAAAGTACAAAGACAGCATTTATTAACCCTTAAGGGTGGTCCTACAATCCACACAACACTCTTCAGTATTGCATAGAGTAGCACAAAGAACTTGCGTACACGGTCCCCTTTTATACACAACAGAGGGGCTCATAAGTGGGCGGATACAACATGAGGCAAGGAATGTTACCTTTTATGGACATTTTCGATACAAGATCAATATGTGGGCGGAGCTGACACACTCCTTGAGCCCGCGAAAACATGGTCAAGCAAGGCTAACTGATAACAGATGTGGTCAAGTCTGGGCATGTGCCAGATGGACAAAGAAGCTATTTATAGACTGTTACTAGGCAGATTACAAGAGCAACTAACACAGAGGTTGGACTCTTCTCGTGGGGAACACGTGGAAGCATGACAATACAAAATGGAGTCCGAACTTCGGTCAACATAACGGAGAAAACATGCTCTAACGGAAAGGAACTAATGTCTTTAGTAAATGCTTAATCACATCGCTGTCTCAATTTACAACACTGGGAGGTCAAGTCTGCCCTGGAGGGATAGCAAGGGGGAGTATAGTATAGTTGTGTGGAGGTAACGGGCTAGATCTCACCAAGCGCTGGTGGTGCAGTCTACTGTGGTGGAGGCAACTCGTCTCGGGATAGCAGGTGTGCTTACGTAAGCGGAGCAAGGGGTCGGGGTCAGATACCCGTCTTCGATTGCTAGATGAGGCATATAAGGGGGGGATTTATGCAGTATGCTGTAAAGTGGGCATGAGCACACCTGAAATACAGTTCCAAGTCTGGGATCACAAAACCTCCTGCGCTAAAGGGCCACGTGAGATTGTCCCAGCGCAACCTAGCTTGTTTCCCTCCCCAGGTAAGACGGATGAGTTGAGTTTTGAGGGCTTTAAAGACATGTCTGCTAGGGGCATAGGGGATGTTAATGAAAAGATAGAGCAATTTGGGCAGGATTACCATCTTGATAAGTGAGGCTCTACCGGCCAGGGAGATGGGCATGGCAATCCACCTGGTGATTTTGTCAGTAAGGAGGTCTAGTGTGCGCCCATAGTTGGCTGCCATCAAGTCATTCTGATTTCGAGTGATTACTATTCCGCGATATGTGATTGTATCATCGCACCACATGAGGGGGTAGTCTGGTATGAACCGTGTAGTGGCCTTAGTGAGGGTGAAAAGGTGAGATTTCCCCCAGTTTATGTTGATCCCAGAGAGGTGTCCAAAGATGATGAGCAGCCTTGAAATGGAGTTGAGACTGTCTTCCGGATTGCGGAGTGAGGTTGTCGGCGTATAAGGAAATTAGTATTTGCCTTTCGGGGTATATGAGGGCATGGTCGCGGAAGTGCTGGTGAACTTTGGCATCCAGGGGCTCAATAGCCAGGGCAAAGAGGAGTGGAGATAGGGGGGCATCCCTGCCTGGTACCTCTGGCTATCGTGAAGGTGGAGGATCTAGTGCCATTGACCAAAATGCTAGCCTGCAGGCCTGTGTATAACAAGTTAATCCATACCAAAAATGGAGCGGGAAAGCCCATACACTGAAGAACAAATGCGAGATAGTCCCATTCTAGGGAATCAAATGCTTTGGTAGCGTCAAGGAAGACAGCCACCGCAGTTGTGTCAGGGTCAATGTCCTGCAGGACAGTAAACAGGGTGCGAAGGTTGTGAGATGTACCTCTGCTGGGCACAAACCCCGACTGGTCAGGGAGGACAAGGGCGGGCATGAGGGGGCTCATACGGTTCACGATCAGTTTTGCTAAGATTTTAGCATCTAGGTTTATGAGGGAGAGGGGCCTATATGAATCGCATAGTGCAGCCGGTTTCCCTGGCTTCAGTAAGGATATTATGAGCGCCTCTCGCATTGTCTGGGGAAGTATGCCAGTTTTACGAGCCTCCTCAAAGACCTGCCACAGTACAGGGATGAGTATATTGCGGAAGGTTGTATAAAATTCAGTCGGGCGGCCATCTGGGCCCGGGGCCTTGCCAGATTGCAGTTGCATTATGGCGGTGATGATCTCTTTGTCCTCGTGATGTGCAAGGAGAAATTTTCTTTGCGTGTCCCCAAGCCAGGCAATCGCAGTGTCTTCAAAGAAAGGGGTAAAGTTGACGGGTTGTGTCCTGTGTGAGGTGTACAGGGCTTTGTAAAAGCGTTTATAGGTGGCAGCTATGTCTGGAGTGTTTCTGTGCAGGTGGCCGCCCTCATCAGCAATTTCTAAGATAGTGTTGGAGAGCCTAGGTGGGCGAATCATGGCTGCAAGCGCTTTACCTGGTCTCTGCCCCTCCCCATAGCGGCGGGCCTGGTGATATTTCCCTCTGAACCTGCACTCCCTATTGGCTGTCTCTTGATATTCAGAGAGTAGTTCCCTCAGGCGCGTTTGTAACTCTGGGGTGGGTGTGGTTTGCATCTGAGATTCAGTGTGTTTAACTTCGTTCTCCAGCTTACGGAGTGTGGAGCGAATGTCCTTCAGGATCCCCCCGCTTTTGGCGATGCAGGTTCCACGCATGTTGACCTTGAAGGCCTCCCATACAGTGGATTATTGTGTGACTGAGTGTTCAGTGCGAGGAAAGAAATCGACAATTTCTTGTTCAAGTTCAGCTTTAAATACAGGGTCCAACAGGGCCGGCGTGGGTAAGCGCCAGGACAGGTATGGTGATTCTTCATGAGAGGTTGTGAGCGTGAGGAGCACTGGTGAGTGATTGGAGTAGGTGCATGGGAGGTGGGAAGACCAGGACAGCCACGGGGTTAACCCTCTAGAGATAAGCCAGCTATCAATCCGTGACCAGAAGGAGTGGGCAGTGTAGAAGCAGGAGCCCTCTCTATCGTGTGGGTGAAGGCTGCGCCAGGCGTCGACGAGGCCGTGGTGCTTGATGATGTGGTTAAGGGTATGATGTGCGTTGGAGTAGTGGTGGGGTTGTGGGTGTGAGCTATCTAGCGATGACACGAGGGTGACGTTAAAGTCCCCTCCCCACACCACATGTGTTGAACCAGTGTCCTGGATCTTGCCCCAGAGGACCCGGAAAAATTCTGGATCGTCAGTGTTCGGGCCATAACAGGAAACAAGCGTTATGGATTGAGCAGCCAGTCTGACACATAGAATACTGTACCGACCCTACGGGTCAGCGTAACACCCAATGGGAGTATAGGGGAGTGTGCGCTTAACCAAAATAACCGTGCCACATGCATAGGTGCAGTATGAGGAAAAACATCAGCAGGTCGCCCAGCGGGATGCAAATGAAGCTGGGATGGCGGGGCGTAGATGTGTCTCCTGGAGCATAGCGCAGTGTATGTTGTGTCGGTCCAGGTAAGTAAGGATGTGTCTGCGCTTGCGAGTGTCTCCCAGGCCTCTCACGTTCCACGTCAAGAGGTTGTTTTTGGGGGGGCTAGTTCGGTTTTCCATGGTCACATGTCGAGAGTGTTGTAGTGGACGTTAGGTGCGTGTTGAGCAGGTCATCTACGCAAGTTGTGCATGTGCATGTCAAGTCAACTGTAGGTGGCAGTAAACAAAACCTCCCCCCTCCCCCACCCACATCAACAGCCCAATCCTGCCGTGCTGTGTTTCCCTCCCTCCCATCCCTAATGCCTCGTGCTCCATGCTCCCAACGGGGAGGGTGGATGCGGGGCTGTGAACATGCTAAACCAGAGCAGTGTAGGGGTTACCTAAGTGGGTATCGGCCAGAGGGCGAACCAGAGACACCTCGCAGTGGCGAGGGCACTCGGGGGAGATTAGTAGAAAGTCTCATCTTGCCAAAGGTTCTGCGGTGATATCTTCGGGTAGGGAAGCGGCTATGACATCTGCAGGAGAGGCCCAGTAGAGACCGTGCAGAAGTCCATAATGAAGGGCATTGCTTTTCAAGCGATAATCGGGGCGGATCATCGGCAGTGAAAGTTCCCAAGTGGAGGCCGCGTCAGAGAACTCAGAGGGGGGTATGACCTTTCCTCTACATCTGATGTGCCGCCATCATCAGTGGATCGAGTGGAGGGGGAAGCACGATCCGTGGGCCCCTTGGGCAGGGTTTTTATAAAGTCATAAAAATGTTGGGGGTTAGTAAAGAAGTGTTGCTTCCCTTGGTAAGTGACTTTGAGGCATGCAGGGAAGAACATAGCGTAGGCAATGTTCATTTGTTGAAGCTTTTTCTTCACTGGGAGGAACTTCCTGCGTGCCTCCTGGATGGCCATGGTGAAGTCAGGGTACAGTGAAACTTCTATGCCCTCGAAGAGCACCTTTCCACGCTCCCTGGCGAGCCGTAGTGCGGCATCTCGATCCCTATAGTTAAGAATCCTTGCAATGATGGGGCGTGGAGGGGTGCCAGGTACAGGGCGAGGGGCCAATGATCAATGCGCTCTCTCGATAGTGAAGACCGCCAAAAAGGCCTCCCTTCCAAAGGCCGCAGTAAGCATGCATTCCACGTACTCCTCCATTTTGCCAGTGGCGGTTGATTCCGGCACTCCCAGGATCTGCAGGTTGTTGCGTCTCGAGTGAGACTCTAGGTCTTTATTTGTTGCGGCTATGACCTTCAGGACTTTTTCCATGTCAAGTGTTTTGTCCACGGTCGTGGTGGAGGTATCTTCCAGATCGGAAATGCTGCGCTCCGTTTCCTTAATACGTTCCTCATGTCACTCGCTTTTGTGGTGAGAGTGTCCATGCGAGCATTAATAGCGTCCATTTTGGTCTCTTTGGAGGACAGACTAGATTGAATTTCAAGGAGAAGTGCTTTCAGGTCCTCCGTGGAAGTGGGCTGACCAGGAGTGGGCACTCCGGTTTGCTCACCATCCATGTCCGTCTGCGTTCTTTCTGACTTGTGGGCCTTGAAGGTAATTTTAGGCTGCTTACCGTCTGCTTTTCCCATGGTGACGGTTGCGATTCAGTGGCAGGCAGGCGGTGGGTGTGCCTGCAGGGTTGTTGTACGAGGCGCCCGGGGCCGCTGCAGCAAAAGGGTTTATGTGGGCCGTCCCAGGCAAATTCGTGTTACAGAAAATCTACAGCCGTTCATAGCATGTCCGGGGGGACTGGTGGAGCGCCTGTGCAGAAGAGTATGATGTTGGGCACCGCAGGTGGTGGCAGGCAGTCAATTGGGTGGAATTGACGATCAGCTGCGATAAGAGAAGGTTGGTATCAGGTCCACCAATGCTCGGTGAGCAAGGCAGACCGGCAATTGGTGTGGTGTGTAAGGAAAGGTCAGAGTCTGGAGAGGTCTAGGAGGGGGGCATAGATGGACTCCCGTGAGGAAGGCATCGGCCGTGCAGGAGATTGTGGACGTCAATGGAGGAAGGGAGCAGGTGGGTAGCGAGGAGGCAATGGGGGGGTGTCCTGACCGGTTGCAGGAGCGTGTGAGGCCACAAGAAGCCAGCAGGCCGCCGTGATTAAAGACCACAAAGTCTGCAGTTCTGGTGGGTTTGCGCAGGGCCGTGCAAAGCGAGGAGGCTGGTAAGGAGATGTCAGCTAGAGGTCGTATGGATGCCGTCCTCCCCCGGAGCGTGGCACAACCAGCGCAGCAGTCTCTTATCCCAGTGCAGGGAGGGAGGTCAAACAGGGGCGGTACAGCCTGGCCACCTCAGGCGGGCCCGGGGGATGAAGTGGCGGCAGCGTAGATCCCTAGAAGGCCAGGGGGGTCCCCGCAGGAGTCCGTATACTGACGTGGTGCAAATCGGGTGAGTGGAACAGGGGATGAAGGAGCAAGTGTTGGGCAGCACCAGAGCGTGGTCTTCGCTGCAGACAAACTCAGCGGGCAAGCGGGCAAGCGGGTGCGGGGTCCCACATCTGGAGCAGTCAAATCAGGCGGCGGAGGTATGCGGCAGGGAGAGGCGCAGGCCTTCTGGTGTACAGCAGGCTGTTGGAGGCCCTGCCAGTCCAGGGCCACCCCGTTAGCTCTCAGAGTCACCAGCCGCCGCGAGCGGCACCGCAGGGGCATATCCGTCCTGGGCCAGGCCTCCAGGCCCCCAGCGACAGCCGCAGTGCCAGGCGGTGACAGCAGCCGGTAACCCAGGCCGTCCGGGCCGGAGGTGGGCCAGGATGGAGCACAGTCCTCAGGCGCTTCCACCAGGCAAAGCAGTGTAGGGTCTCACAGCCGCCAGAAAGGACCCCACAGGATGGTATGTAGCAGAGATGGGTGCGATTCACCAGGGGTGCAGCAAACTGAAGCCGTTCATGTCAGCCGCTGCATCTGAGCCCGAGGCGGCTGTCCAGGTGCGATCGCTTCTCCCGCCAAAGGTGCCCGTGCGGCCACCAGCCGCCATGGGTGGTGGGGTATAGGCAGATCTTTCACGGGCCAAGTCTCCGGCGCCGCAGCAACAATTTCAGTGCTAGTCGGCTAGTAGGGCCGCCTTCTTAGGCCGTCCAGGTCGGAGTCTGCAGAGGCGCTCCCCGAAGGCTACGAGTCAGCTTCCGCAGATTTCTCCACACAGGTGGACAGCAGGTGGGTTCCGCTTCCCAAGCAGTGATGTGTCTATCGATCAGGGGCAGGTGATGAGGAGGATATTGAGCGGATTATGCCCTGAGCTGCAAGAGCCTCACGTAAGTGTGGCCATCTTGCTTGGCGCCCTCTATTTCCCCCCCTTCCAGTACAAAACCTATGGTAGACTCAGGCACTCATCCTAGCACTATGGGGCTAAAATCTGCATCAACGCTAGGGAGAGGGGAGAAGAGAGCCATATCTTTGTAGCTATGGTGATATTCTGTGCCATCTCTGTCACACAGTACAGCTCAGCAGTTTTGGCTTCTGTGCTGCATTCCGTGATTCTTTTCAGAATCTGGACACAGATATATATGGTAAAGCTAGAGTTACCACTCTATTGCCCTTCACTAGGCAGAGAGCATTTTTCCAGCAGAAAGTCTTCTTATCTTTGTCCAAGCAAGTCTCTCCCTGAAAGTGGATGCAGTACCTCTATTAGAACGCACTCAACTATGATTGTTAAATACCTCTAAGCAAATCCTCTTAGAGTTCTTGCACATCCCCCTCTTAAATGTTAAGGCAGAATTACCCATTTCCTCTTTCACTTAGCTGTCTTACTCCAGAAACTAGATCCCAATGCTTTGTTCTCCAGTGTTTATTTTAATAAAATGTCAGATTACTTTTCTCTCTCCTATCTACCCCAAATCAATTTGCTCTGACTCTAACTGGAGCAAAGTAAAATATCACCAAATCTAAGCACATCTCCTTTCCCATCTTTGGTGGGATTCTCATCCAGTTCATTGAGATCCCTCAGCCTCTAAGCAGACATGTGCCATGGATCCCCATTGCCATGCATCTGCCACAGCAGAAGGGAACTGAAAATCAGGAAGTTCTTTGTCACAGAAAGCATTTAGTAGTGTTAGAGGGTATCCTCTCTTGATGGCATGAGGGTAGGGTAGATTTCCTTTAAGCTTGTCCCTCAGCACAATGTAGCTCTCATCTACACCAAGTATCTCAAGTTGTGGTAAAAACGGTACCCCTCATAGAATCCATCTAAGCACACCTCAGGCGAAAGCAGAATAACTTGTGTAGTAAATCCAACCGTGCCATCTCTTTTCTGATGCCAGTCCCTCCATTTCCTGCAACTTGGCAACCTGTACCCTACACTGTCTAATGTAGGCATGACCTTAGTCTCTCTTGCTAATGGAATCAAGACCCCGCACATTCCAGGTGAGTAGCCTAATAGTGGAGCATGTGTTAACCATTACAATCTGTTGTGTGCACCCGCACCCTGGCTCAGCCCCCTTCTCCCAGTCTAGAGACCAGCCTCCCATGTACCACTATTCCCCCAGCAATTGATAGAAGCAAGGTGAAAGAACAATCAAAATCCACAGCAACCCTCCACCAGGTGTATTACACTCGTTATCGGCTGTAGAAAATGGGTGCGATTCAGTTCCCTATGTGCCTCCGCTGTAGCTCAGAGAAGGGATCCTTTTTGCATACAGTGTGGAGCTGTGTGGTGATACAGCAGTTCTGGACTAGTGTGGTGTCTTGCCTAGGTCGGGTCCTGGCGTGGACTGTCCCGCTGGATCCTAGACTGGTACTCTTACATGCCATGGACGACATTAGCGGGAACCGCTACAAACAGCACCTGCTATTTCTTGGCCTTACTTTAGCCAAAGGTGACATGGTGCAGCATTGAAAAGACCCCTACCCGCCCAGTGTGTCCAACTAGAAAAAGGCCTTGGACAGATGTATGACCGCCGAACTTGTGGTGTTTCAGGCGAGGGGATGCCCACAGAAGTATGGGAAGATCTGGGCCCGCTAGGCCACGTACAGAGGTATAGATCTCCCCCCATTGTCACGATCTGCCTCTCGTGACCCCATTGAACGAAGGGTGGTTAGCAATTCACCTGTGACGTGTGCTGATCCTGTATACCTGTAAGTGGACATTGATATACATTGTATGTGTTATGCTTCACAAGGGTGTTTGGTGCTGTTTGAATTGTGTTTCGTCTTTTGTTCTGCAGACCATATGGGTTTTATATACGTACTGTACCTCTTGCATTTTGTATGTCTTATACCTGCTGGCCTTTGCCCTATTGGTATGGAAGAAATTCAATCAAAATGTATTGTTAAAAAAAAAAAAACTACAATAACAATCCTCAACTGTGTCCATACAGGATGTTCACACTGAGGCGCAGTGACCAAACTGACGAACACACAAAATATACTAGATGTTCTTGCAGCATCCAACTCACCACCAGTTTCCTGCAGCACCAATTGGGGGGGTGTAGTCTATAGTTCTGGTCTATCAATGAGCATTGGACCCAGGTAATACAGCAGGGTACTTAAGCTCCAAAGTATTTTTGAATCATTCCAGTATGAGGATGGGCTTCTTTCCACAGTGTTAAGAGGCAGTGATCAGAATGGGCGCCATTTAGTTGAAGGTCATATAATCTCATCTGCAGTGCCAGGTGTGACTGTTGCTAATAGGAGACTTGTATCTGATCCAATGGGGCTGCCTATGGCTGAGTGTGCTTCATCATCCAAGCTCATGTGTTCTAACGAGTTGCCTCCACCCTGCACTAGAACTGCAGCCACCACAACAGTACTTCTCCTACCCTCTTTGGCCTATTGTTGTGTGGGGCGTACTCTGCCATGACACAGGCGTTGAGAAGCCCAGCATCAATATTCTTCTGCTGTTGGGTCTGTTATATTCGGCCCCTGGAATCATAAGCGTCCAGCCACTGCCATGTCTCCTCTGGTGGGGTGAAAAAGCGAGATTTCCCATCCACTTGGACTCACAGCCAGGCCGGGAACAAAAGAGAATATTTGATTCCTAGTTCTTTTAAACTTCTCTTTTCGGCTAGGAATGAGGCTCTTTGCAGCTGTACTGCTGTTGTAAAGTCAGGTAAAGTGGAGATGCATGTGTTGTTATCAAAAAGAGGCAAGCAGTACACACCTGTTGGAGTATGAAGTCACAATCTCGATAGTGCAATAGGCGTGCAATCACAGGCTGAGAGGGCGCCCCTGGGGCTGGGGTTCTCGCAGGCACCTTCTGCACCCTTTCAAGGGCATAATGCTTTGATAAGCCCTCGGGCATTACCACCTGCTGCAGCCAGTCTTCTAGGTACGTGAGCATTGATGGACCCTCTATGCACTCTGGCAGGCCAATCACCCTTACATTTTTCTGTCTGGTTCTGTCTTCCTGCTCCTCAATCCTGAACTCCAAGATTTTAATTCTCCCAGTCCACGAGTTCAGGTCAGTTGTATGTGCCTTGGACATGAGATCCAGTGGCCACAGGTCCCCCTCCACCAGTTTGAGCCACTCAACCATTTTGCGATGGTCATCTCGTAAGAGCCCAAAACCAGGGAATCAATTTTGGACTCAAGTGGGTTTTGTATGGAGTCTATGGTGGCCAAGATGGAGTCTAAGTTGTCCTCTGGGGGTAGGCGTGCCGCCCCTTAAGGGGCAGTGATGCTCATGGTATCCTCCTGGTGGTGCTGGGATCTCCCTATGTCTAGCCCAGTGGCTTGTGTTTCAGACAGTTTGGTGCCAGCCTCTAGATGAGGAACAGTAGCGGCAGGCAAAGGCCACCCAGTGTGTAGGAGTGTGCAGGAGGCTGCATAGGGCAGAGCTCCCCAGATCTTTCGAGCAAGTTCCAGGGTGGGTGAATAGAATCCCAGAGTGACCAGGGCTGCAGTGTGCGCGGCCAGTGGGGTTCAGCACTCACAATTGCTCCACATTATGTCTAGCGGGGGCACGTCAATCACACCTCCAGCAGGTCGCATCTGGCTGTGTCAGGGGTTCGAGATCCTACTATGTGCAACTCAAAGCCTCTCTCTCAATGCTTTTCACAGCTTTTCTTGTTTGCAAAAACAATGTGCAGACATCTAGTATTGGCTATTACAGATCTGTGTATGTTATTACACTCTGGAGCCTTTTATGCTGATTGTAATGTTGATAGCACAAGGATATCCTCTGTGTCCTCTGCTCGAGCTCCGGAAGTGGTCAGCGCACCTACAATGTGGCAGTGATCATGGCAGTGCAGTTCATCCTTCACAGCGACTCCAGGCTTCTGGCCCTACCGGGCTCAGGCCGCCGGCACTCTTCAGGCCACATCCGCAACGCTTATTTTGTCTCCCGCTGAGGAGGAGATTGGGCTTCATGTCGGACCCCCAGCCTTGTATCTTGGTCGCCGCGTCATGGTCCCGGTAGTCCATCGTAATGGGTCCCCATCCCTTCAGCACTCACTGCTAGCTGGGGGCTCCGGACCCCGGCACATGTCAGTTTATGCCTCGCCTGGTGTCTTGAAGCAGCAATTCAGAGGGTCTGGCCGTCAGTAGGGTACCAGGATCAAGCAGGATTACCGGGGCCAGATAGAGTGTTGTTTTATCTAGGGCCAATCATCATGGTGGCTAGTCCTCCCTCATGTAAACAGAAAAATATCATACCTTGTACAATATGCTCAGGTTTGTACTTCCCAATAATGAAAGATATAATTGTTCCCACCTCTTCAATGTGTTTTACATTCTCGAAGAAGTGCATCATAAGTACAGACAACTTGGGGGGCGTGGCTTGGACTCCACCGAGCATGGACACGTGAGCTGAGAGCTCCGTGTCGGCCTTAGCAGTTATCCTGCATCAAACTTCCCTGGTGGCGTTGTGGATCCCGGGGTGGTCCCCCCGTGCCTGAGAGACACCTGCCTGCGGATCGAGAGGGGTATCGGACTCGAGAGGCTGCGCCGCTCGGCGCTTGAAACGGCTCCGGCTTGGAAAGGCCCGGCCATCTTATTTCGGGCCTGCGCGGGGCCTGCCATCCACGGCCTCGCGTACATTGGGGTCCGGCGGAGGAGACCGGCATCCCGGCTGCGGTGACGCCCGGCCCGCGCTGCGGTGCCCGAACGTGGAGGCGGACGGGGTAAACTGTGTGGGCCCCTGGGGTCGTCGGAGGCTTGTGGCGGACCGCTGGAGCTGTAGCCTGCGGCTGCTGAGGAGGTACGGGAGCGGCTGCTGTGCTGACGGCGACGGAGATGAGCTGGGCCTAGCGTTGGCGCCCTGAAGATCGGCCTGGAAGGCAGACTGCGGCCTGGTGCGTGAGTGGAGGCGGAGGTACTGTGCGGGCACAACGGGGGCTTTGGGCTGCGAGCTTCTCCCCCTTTGCCCCCCATCTCCTGCGCCATGGTATGGTAGAGAGCCTAGCTGCAGGACGATTGGTGAAGGTGGGCACGCTGCTGCGGGGACTCTGCCCTGAAGCCGTTTGGCCCGCGTTTCCTCGAGGGACTGGTCCTTGGAGGGTGCCCCACGATGCCTGCTCTGGTGGCGCCATAGCTTCGATGGAGACGTGGTGTGGGCTGCTCACTTGTGTTCCTACTGAGCTGCCGCCCGACGGAGCGCGCTGATCGGGGCGCCTAGGAGTGGCTGGCCTCATCTGTGGCGGCTATGGACCCTGGTGGGTGAACTGCGGCGTGCCTAGTGTGACAGCTGCTGGCTTCGTGGAGGTGCCCGGGACTACTGCGCCCTGTGCCCTGGGAGCGCAGAGGGCGGCCGAGGTGGACGACTTGCAGCGGATACGGGGTGTGGCTCCCCTCTAAGGTGGTCCTGGTGAGTGGCCTGGTGTAGGGAAGTCCCCTTGCCTGGTGGTGGTTGCTGCCTCTACCCTTGAGTGGTACCTGATTGTTGGGAGCAGCTTCTGTGGTGCTGAGGGGCAACTGAAGCGGTGGCTGCTGCGTGGGACGGCTGAAGCGTATCTCTTCCTTCTGGAGGTCGACGCGGGAGGCCCTTCCCAGCTGAGGTGTATCGGGGCTCTTGTGGTCGGCACATGGGAAAGCCGCAGCGCGGCCTGGGGGCGTCTCCGCTGGATCGTACAGAGAACCCGCCGGACCCTCAGGACCATGACACAGCTGGGGCGCTGGCGGCGGGGCTGCGGCAGCAACAGATAGACCGGATCCTCCAGGCCATCTCGGACTCGGGGGAGGCACTGCGCCGGGATATAGCGCAGGTGTCCACGAGCCTTGGGTTATTGCGAGCTGACCATGGCAAACTGGCTGAACGCGTTCACAGTACGGAACTTAAGCTGGTGGCACTGGAGCCGGCCAAGAAGGCGACGGAGGCCTCGCTGGGTGACTTGTCGCGCAGAGTGCAACTGCTTGAGAAGAGGGCCGAAGAGGCGGAAGGGCGCAATAGGCGCAATAATGTACGGGTGGTAGGCCTGCCCGAAAGAATCGAAGGGAACGACATGGTCAGCTATCTTGAAAAGTGGCTGCGAGAGGTCTACACCCTTGAAAGGGCCCATCGAGTGCCGGCCCGCCAGCCGGCTTCGGGCCGTCCCCCGAGGCCGGTGGTCGCACGCCTGCTGCACTTCAAGGATCGCGACCTTATCCTGTGGACTGCCCGGACGTCTGGCCCATACAGAGTTGACAATGCTCTAGTCTCTCTTTACCCTGACTATTCCCAAGAGGTTCAGCGGAGTCGCTTTTCTTTCATGGCAATTAAGAAGGCCCTTCGAGCGGAGGGGATCCAGTATGCCCTGTTCTTTCCGGCTCGATTGAAGGTGATGGCAAATGGGACTGCTCATTTCTTTGATGCACCAGACGATGCATGGCACTGGTTGGAACAGTACCGCGAGGGTGGAAGCGGTGCTGGGCGGAGGGACTTGGAGGCTGGGACCCTGCCGAAGCCTCGCCGGGACCGCTGACACAGGAAGCGTGTGGTGAGCGGACGCTCTCCATCGCATTCTCAGACGGAGTTGGAGAGGCAGGCGGCTTTACAGGCGGTCTCCGTCATATCTGGTGCAGCGGCTGCGACCTCGGTAGCGGATTCGGGGTCCTGGCGGAGTTCTGAGGGGGAGGAGTCGGAGGAGTCGGTGATCTCTGAGAGAACCAGTGGACACTTACCAGAGGTCACACCGGGCACCGCGGATGGAATGCTGGAAGAGTGAGGCAGTCTAACTATGCACTGTATACAGTACAGGGTGGCGAGCCTATCGATGCATTGTGGACCGGTGAGGGGCGAGTATGGTTCTGCTGATGATGTTGGGGGGCATAGTTCCTGGGTTGAGTGGGGGGGCGGGGTGGGGGGGGGGCTTTTTACTTTGGGGTGGGCGCTGGGGGCGGGACACTGCCAGGAGGAGGGGACTTTGACTCTTGAGGCCGACATACAGACTAGATTGTTGGGACTGCTGTCCAGCCCGTGCTGGTGCTGGGTCACCCCCTCTACCTCACACATATTGTGAGACTCCTGTAGCTACCAGGGTACTTTCTTGTTAGATTGGTGTTTGGATGGGTAACTGTGGTTTAGAGCCTGTTCTGGGGATGGGAGGGATCTGGGTTTGTTGGGGATGGTTTGTGTGGAGGGGATTTGTCAGTGTGCCCGCTAGGCTGCTTGGGACTGTGTTCTGTGGTATACTTCCATATGGCGACCCGACCTGAATTGAAGTGTATCACTTGGAATGTGCGAGGGCTGAACTCCATGAGAAAACGTTATAAAATACATGCATATTTGGTCCGCAGGGGGATACAGGTGGCCTTTCTGCAGGAGACACATGTGGATCGGGCTGAGGGGCTGGCGTTGCAGAAGAGATGGAGGGGACAGTTATTTTACACTACCTTTTCTGCTTTTGCTAGAGGGGTCTTGATTTGGGTATGCTCCGGGGTTCCTTTCCAACCTACGGCCACACTGGTGGATCCGGAGGGGAGGTTTGTGGTGGTGTCTGGCCGGTTGGATGGTAGGGACGTGACCTTCTGCAGTATCTATGCCCCGAACTCTGACTACACTGCATTCTTTGCACGGCTCTCTGGGAGGCTGGCGTCCTTTTTGGTTGGCACGGTGTTTCTTGGGGGGACTCAGTCACTGATGTGGAACTGGATCGCTCTCGCCCCCCGCTGGCTCAGTCGGCAGTGCACAGAGTGGCCAAGGTAAGACGGGACTGGCAGGCAGCCTGGGGACTTGTGGATGTGTGGCGGGTGCATCACCCGTCTGACAGGGACTATTCATTCTACTCTGTGCCACACGAACTACGTGTTCGGCTGGATGGCTTCTTGTGTACCCCGGGAGCCCTGGAACTTACGTGCCATAGCGAGTATTTGGCAAAGACACTCTCAGACCACAATCCCTGTTTGATAACGGTCCTCTGGTCACAGCAGCGGCAAGTGATTCCAACCTGGCGTTTGAATCCGGTGGCGCTGGAGGACCCTGTGTTTCACGCGGAGCTCGGGGAGGGTGTGGAGCGGTACTTTGTGGGTAACTCAGGGACGGCAACGAGCAGAGCCCATGAATGGGATGCCCTTAAGGGGGTGGTGCGAGGGATCTGCATCTCGGCCGTCGCCGGGACACGCAAGGTACTGTCGCAGGATATTGACCGAGCTGAGGCGCGATTGCGCCAGGCGGAATTCGTCGGTCATACAGATGGGGGCGCCCAGAGGGAGGTCTTGGCGGCGCGGGAGGAGGTGGCCACACAGGTGGAGCGGCTTCGCTGCTATGATTATAAGGAATATATGGTCCGCGCGCACGCTGAACGGGATAAGGTAGGGTCGTTACTGGCCTGGCTGGCTAACCCGGCTGTTAGGGGAACACCAATAGTGTCGCTGGCTACTCCAACAGGGGGCCTGGTTTACTCGCAAAGGGAGATCAATGACCAATTCTTGGATTATTACTCTCTGTTGTATCAGAGTGGAATGCGGGACCTGCCTGACGGGCTGGACGCTTACTTAGAAGCTGCTGAGTTGCCACAATTGGATCCGGAGCAGGGTTCTGAACTGGGGGCGGCGATCTCTATAGGAGAAATCAGAGCAGCAGTTAAACACATGGCTCGGAACAAGACCCCAGGGGCGGATGGTCTCCCAGTGCAGGTCTCCCAGTGCAGTTCTATGCCGCATATTTTGATACTTTAGCTCCGCGTCTGCAGGCAGTGTATAGGGAGGCGTGGGCCGTGGGTAAGCTACAGTGTACTTTCAGGGAGGCGATCATAGTACCGTTGCTGAAGAAGGATGGGGTCCCATCCTCGAGGTCGGCGTACCGGCCGCACTCCATGCTCTCGGTGGATTATAAGATCCTTAGTAAGATCTTGGCCACGCGACTCATGGGCCACATGAGCGCATTGGTACATACGGATCAATCAGGTTTCATTCCCAAGAGGAATACCGCAGCATGCATTCGAAGGTTAGTGCGGATTATGGGGGACCAGGAGGAGGGCCCATATGAGGCCGTGGTACTGTCGGTAGATATCGAAAAGGCATTCGATAGCGTGGAGTGGCCATATCTGTTTCGGGTGCTGAAGGGGTTTGGCCTAGGGGACCACTTCGTGCGCTGGACCAGATTGTTATATTGTTCTGCCACAGCTAGGGTCCGCACGGGACGTACTATCTCAGCGGTTTGTCGGTGGAGAGAGGCACTTATCAGGGCTGTTCGTTGTCCCCACTTTTGTATGCCTTGGCGATCGAGCCCCTAGCGGCGCATGCTCGTAAGGGACGTTCCTATGAGGGGGTTCCGTTGCGTGGAGAGCTACACCATATCTCCCTGTACGCGGATGTCCTCTTGTTGTATCTAGCAGGTGCGCGGGATTCCTTGCGGGGTGCTAGAATCCTGCTCCGGGAGTTTGGCTACTTCTCGGGGTTGCAGGTTAACTGGGCTAAGACTTGCCTGTTTCCTCTGTCCCCTGGGGCCCAGGCGCCTTTGGCGCTTGACGACCTACGTTGGGAACCTGCCTGCCTGCCGTACCTGGGCATCCGCATATTTCACGCTCCTGCCGATCTCTTCGAGGGAAATGTGGGTGGCGCGCTGAGGGGGCTTAAGAGGAGTATGGCGTTCTGGCGCACCCTCCCGTTGTCGGTGGCCGGGCGAGTGGCGCTGCTGAAAATGGTAGCGCTGCAGCGATTGCTTTACTTCTTTCGCACCTTGCCGATATGGATTCCGGCTTCCTTTTTTAAGGCGCTCTGGGCACTGATAACAGGGTTCATTTGGGGATCAGGCAGACGTCGGGTGGCGTTGGCCACTCTGATGCGACCGAGGGTGGAGGGGGGGCTGGCAGCTCCAGATTTTGAATGGTATTATTTGACAGCGCAGCTGCAATGGCTTACGCAGGCCGTGGCGCGCGAGTTCAGAGGCCCTGGGGGCCCGCAGGGTAGGATTATCCCTAGGCATGTGTTGTCATTTATTATGCTTCAGCAAAAACTCCGGTTGGACCAGCTCACACTCGAGGAGCGCACGCTTCGGCTCTGCTGGATCCGCAGTCAGAAACGAACAGGCTTCGTGGTCCCATATGCCCCGGAAATTCCTTTGGGCATGTGTACGTCTCTCCCACATTTGCGGAGACTGGTCGGCGTTGGCGGGCTGGGAGGAATGTGGGGCTCACATGCTTGGGGATCTATACAGAGACGGGGTTTTGTTGCCATTCCAGGAATTGCAGAGGGATTTTGACTTGCCGAGGGGGGATTATCTTCTTCACTCTACCTTGGTGTCCAGGATTCGGAAACATTGGAAGATGGGGCTGTCGGAACCCTCAACGTCCTTGGGATGTCAGTACGTCGTTATGGCGGCGGGCACCTTTAAGGCCATTACCTGTCTCTATAGGCGGCTGTCCACGGAAGGGCTCGCGCCCCTGGCTGCCCTGCGGGAGAAATGGGAGGGGGACCTTGGTAGGCCTATTCCAGAGATGGCGTGGTCGCAGCTGTTGCGGCGCACCTGGAAGGGCACACGCAACGCTAGGTTTCAATTGGTCCAATTTTACACTCTCCACAGAGCCTACTTAACTCCGGCGAAGATTTTGCGGTATTTCGGAGGCTCTCCATCAATGTGTCCTCGGTGTAATGCGGAGGGGGCTGACTTTGGCATATGTTCTGGTCCTGTCCAGGTCTGGGCTCTTACTGGGCAGATGTGGTGGCGTGTTTGAATCAAGTGACTGAGCGTGAGCTGGCAGTGGACATGGGAACTTGCCTTTTACTTTGGTTTCCGCACACCCCCCGTACAAAAATTACGAGCAAATTTTATGATTTGGGGCTGATAATGGCAAAAAGGGAGCTTACCATGCATTGGAAGGCAAGGGCAGGTCCGAGCTTTAGGAGGTGGAAGGCGAGTTTCCTGGTTTGGGCAGGGAATGAAGGGACGCTTCGTCTACAACTGGCCAGGCGTGCTTCTAATGACAAGGCGCTAGATGCTGCTAGGGTGTGGGGAGCCTTGGTGGAGGAGCTTCGTTGCCCGGGGGAGCAGGATGAGGAAGATGGGGATCATGCACACATGGCCCGGAATATGGGGAAGGAGGCAGGGCCCCTGGGACCGCTGGGGAGTCTGCTCAGGATGAGGCCACTTGAATACTTTCCGCGAGAAATCGGCATTTGTACAATATCTTAAGATGTGCCGAGTGGTCGGGCCGCAGGAGTGGTGTGCATATGAGTGGCAGCGTGCAGCCTTTGGTCCTTTCGAGAGCACCACTGGGGCTCCTCCCATAATTTTGAGTTCGGCTCTCTTGATCCTTGGGGCACTATATGTCTCACCGGGAGGGGGTCTGCTGCGGGCACACTGACAAGGGGGGGTGTGGGTAGAGAGGGGGCGGGGTGGGGGTGTTAGGGAAGAAAATGCTGCGGAACTAATTTCTCCTGCACTGTCCTAAGTTGCCTAGCTCTCTTGCACGAGGCTATTGTATGTAACGTTGATTTAATGCTGCGATGGTTAGGGAAAAATCAATAAAAATTCTTTAAACTAAATAAATAAATAAATAACTAAGTACAGACAACTTATCTTAGCAAAAAGAATCAGCCATATAGATTCTGCATTGTATATCAAAATACGGAGATGGAGGCTAAGTTCTGAAAGAGAAATATTTATCAAATTAGAAGTGTGGTAACACCAAGTCACCGCTTATCAGTAACAGCTTATGAAAGGGCAATACCCTGCTTGGCTTCCTGACTCCCCACGTAAAGGAAGAAAGAACAACATTGAATTTAGGGAAAAAACATTTTGGGACATAGACCGGGAGAGCATGGAGAAAATATAACTCCTCAAGGAGTATGACCATCTTGACCAGGTTGGTCCTTTCCAGTAGTGACATACGTAAATGTTACCACCTCTACGCGGTGCATGTGTATTTCTGAAGAAGAGAATTATAATTCCTGTCACTCTTAGCTCTAAACTGCATTTCTTGTATACTGCAAGTTCTTGCTATACGGTAGTATCCACTTGGTTCTTATCTACATTTGATTTCTAACCTGAATAGTGACTGAAACGATGAACTGAAGGGCCAGAAGTCAGAGAAAGCTTTGAACAGTGTCAGTGGGTGTACTCTTCATGGAAGTAAGAAGAGTTGAATGTGCTAAACTGCTCCTGAGACCCATGGGACTGAACTGCAGACCACTAGCACACATACATTACTTAAAAGACAGATCATTTGACAAGTACTAAGTCTCCTTTGAAGCCTATATAATAAAACGTTATCCACCCAGAAATGTTTAGCGTTATGTTAGCACAAACTACCGGTGGTACTGAGATTGTCTAGAATAACAAATCTATCAAGGCTCCATTTACACCCCTACTGCATCCTGTTAGAAAACAGTGCTTCGGAGTGCCCATTTATGTGTTGAACTCTTTGCCGGTGATACTCGGCTGGACTAGGAACTGAAATCAGCCCTGGCAATCAGCTCGGCCGGCCCCTAAGGGGCAGGGAGGATGGTGTGGGTTCCAGTGGGAAGCACCACTCCAGCTGCCGCTTTTGTTACAGGCAGCCGATATTGCAACACTGCTGCAAAACCGGCCACCTGTAACAAAACCGGCCCCCAACCTTCCGGCCCACGGGGAAAACCTCAGGTGCCCGCTACTACCAGTCCAGCCCTGAGGTGATATATAGCGCATGATGTTTGCTTCTAAATGAGATTTGGGATGAAGCCTGTGCATTGAGAATTGAAATGTGCTCCTCCCTCAACATCAGTCGTGTAGCAGTATTAACGTGCTGGTGCCTACCTGTTAAAGCTACCCATTGAAGACACTGTTGCAGAATGTGCTAGGTTGGAATGTCAATCTCGGATAAACTATACATTAGAGCCATATCCACATGGATATATGGCCCTTAGCCCTACCACCCGCCTCTCTGCATTTCCCTCCTGCTGAATCAGCGCTCAGATTCTGCATTGTTCTTGACTGGGGTCAGCTGCCTTCGCCCAAGTGGTTGGTATGTAGTCACTAAGCCTACCCCTCTTTGAAGAACCTAATTTTAATCGCAGTGGCTATTGTCTGATTTTGGTGAAAATTATCTATGATGTTTGTATTTTAGTGTATTTTTCTTATACCTATTTTAAGTTTATTTTAAGTGACTTGGCACAGTGGGAATTTCTGATTTCTGAGATGCATGTTTTAACCACATTGTTCATATTTTACTGCATTCATTGTTGCTTTTATGGTTCACATAATTTGTGCCAAATAAAGCTTTTGACTGACTGAGTCCACGCGTCTCAGGGAGCCGGGGGCATGTGCCCCAGCCTGTAGGGTTTGGAGAACCTTGTGGTGGTGCAGTGTGGGGAGGTACTGAGGTGCTAAGGTGCTTAAGTGGCCAGTGACAGTGCCAGGGCTGTGTTGGGCTTTCTATGCCAGAGACATTCTGTAGACATATTGGAATTTTTGGGACATTTTGAAGTTTATAGGGTCGAGCTGGCATTGACAGCACAGCAAAGAGGAAAGAGGTAAATGAGGTCTGTCTCTCATTCTCTTCTTCCAGTTTATAGTTTGCCCAAAAGGTTCTAAGGATTTCCTGGACTATTTTTGGAGCTTTTGGATTCTCCTGAAACAGACCATTTCGCTGGTGACTGTGTTCACATCCTTGCTAGCATGACTGTGTCTGCTTCTGTGCAAGTGTCTCTACTAGCAATTTTTAAAATCCTTGGGAACTCCTAGTTGTTTAGTAAGTCATTTTTCTGTAACTATTGTGCCCGTTTCCGGCGTTTTTGAGGTTGAGTCTGCCATTGCAGAAGCAAGAAACATAAGGCTCAGAATGACGTTACATTGCGAGGAACTATCAGAAAAGAGGCAATGTGCTCATGTCCCAATAGGCGGTGAGTCATCAGCCTGCAACATTTGGACAGTTGTGTTGCTCTTAGTACCCTCAGCATGTTAAACTTGGTTGGCCTTGCAGGTGGTTGAAGGGCACGCTGACCTTGGATCTTTGTTGCATGGTTGTGTGGTTGGGGGTGTATTCCCTTGTAAAACCACCTCTGTGTGAAGACGGCTACAGCCCGTTTAATGGCAGTTACAGAAAGAACTCATTAACAAAGGAGCTTCGTAATCAGAAAATCACCTACAAAACTCCCTTGGTAGATGTCAATTTGGTTGTCTCGTTTGATGTTCATTCAAGCTACCCAGAACACACAAATTGTGTTATCTTTACTCCCAAAAAACGGTCTATTTTGGATTATTTCCCAATTTTAGATGGACAGAAAAGATGTACTGGTAAGAACACGGTCATGCAGGTCTCTGTTCCTTTGCAAAACTGAGGCTCAATGATCTAGTATCCCTCATTGTCCGAGGTCCTTTTTCACCAGAAAGACGTATAAACTAAGGTAAGCCTACGGGAAAGTTCAAAGAGGCGGTGTGGTGTACACCAGTCACAGGATCTCTATCATTCTGTAATGCCTCTCATTCTTTTGATGATTCAGTAGCGAAGATTTTGAATGAAGTATCAGGACATTTTCAGGCAGATGATCCATTGATGACAGATGAACTACTACTAAAGTATGCCTCTGTTATGGAACGCAAGATCGCGTCATCAAATACGGGTGAAAATATCCCACATACAACAGAGGTTTCTAAGTCAGCAATGATATCTTCCATGCACTCAGTTCTGCCTTCAATTCTAAAGCTAACCAACAAACAATTTGTAATGTGGTACATTTTCCTTCCGTAGTATCATTTCCTTCATCATTGCAAGATAGAATACACTATATGCAGTGTTCCCATTCTGCTCTAGAATATGAGAACGCTTTGTGTAAGGAAATTCTAGATAAGACAGTTATACTTGAACAGTTGGTGGTTGAGGTGAATAAACCTACCTGTGTCACCCATGCTTGTGTTCCTGGTTCTACTTCATTGAAGAACACCACATTTATTTGGCGACGATCGGGAGAAATGTGGGATCAACACCTCAACATCAATCTGGGTTGAAAGCGCTTCAAAATCAAGGCTGTCTCCCCTAGGACGACGAATCCAATCTTGGCTTGGATGCCTGTTCTTCATTGTCGACTGGGGATGTGGTGAGAGTCGCGGCAACAAAAGCGGAAAGCCTTTGGTGATTTACTTTTGGAAATGTATTGATAGCGATGCGAGCGCGTCATCCGACGCATGCGCTCCATCATCCAGGAAGGAGGCGATTCTACTGAGCGCGTCATCTGACGCATGCGCGCCATCATCAAGGAAGGAGGCGATTCTACCCAATCAGATCAGACGAGCTATTTCCAAAGCGAGGCTTGAATCTAGCCTATCGCACAAGGAAACGTCATAGAGAAAATTGTTGTCAGCGCAAACTAAGGAGCGCTGTGCATTACAGGCGCGCATTCAAGAGGAGCTGAATCTTTATTCACTTTGAGGAGATTAAGCTATTGTGCGTCACGCTAGCAAAATTGAAGGTATCGGGGGAGAGTTTTTCACAATGTCATGCTGGATGGGTTGCTGATGGCACGTCTGGAGGATTAAAAAGGTGACAGTTGCTATAAAGTGGTTCATTTTTTTAAATATATAACACTTCAAGGCGTTTGAATATTCCTGGAACTTTGAGACTTGGGTTCTTGCCAATTGTTGGAGTTTTTGTGTCTGGCACATTAGTTGTGGTTTTTTTAAAAAAAGAGAGACTCATTTCTGAACTTGAGTAAGATTAATGTCATACTTTTGTTTTTTTATAAATTGTGTGTTTTTGTTCCCTTGAGATTTTTTTTTTTTTTTTTTTCGTGTCAAGCTGTTACAAAAGTCAATGAGTTAAAGAGTTACTTACCTGAAGTGGTACAAGTATACAAGTTATGGTATGTTAGATGTGTTACAGGTGTATGTTTAAAGTGCAAATAATTTATATAAAAAATTTTTTTAAAAATGCAGAATGTGACACAACCCCCTTTCTTTTTGACGAGCCCAGGGGAACCCAATGTGAAATGGCAGAAATGGAAAAAAATATTTGTGAACTATGCTAGAGTGTGTGGGACGAATTTAAGTGCAGAACGTAAACATTCGTAACTACTACATTGCCTTGGGGGTGAGGGACAAGATGTGTTGGAACATTTACCAGACCTAAGCGCTTCTGAACAAAGAAATCTGAATGAATTACGAAATTTGCATAGAACAATTAAATCACCGTTACTTACCAAGATTGAGCACGATTATGGAAAGGTACCATTTTGGCTTAAGAGAACAAAAACAGGATGAGTCTGTTGAAGACTTTGTTTCAGCTCAAAGCACTTTGCAAACAATGTTAAACTCCTTAGAAACGACCTTGCTCCTGTAGGTTATGGTGGGTTACCTATAAAGATGTCAGGGTACTTCATAGCTACAATACAATTATGTGGAAGAATCATTGCAGGGAAAATATATGTAGCTAAGCATGGTGATTCTCTCATGGGTTGGCCTCATCAGCGTCTTCTTGGGGTGCGTTTGAACCCCAATGCATCTCCACAGGTTCAGGTGCAAGTGATTGAAGAATCTACTTCTACATTTGTAGAACAGTTTCCTGATATATTTAGAGATTCTCTAGGGTGTCTTAAAGGGTATAAACATCGCATCAGGGTAAGAGATGGAGCGGACCCAGTAGTTGATAAAGTCAGAAGGATTCCTCTTAATGAACAGGCGGGGTGCAGAAAGAAATTGATAAACTGATAGATGCAGGTATAATTGTCCCGGTGGAAGCAACAGAATGGCTTGCTCCCATAGTCGTAGCCAAGAAAGCCAGTGGGGAGCTTCGTCTATGCATTGACTTACGCGCTTTGAACAAAGAAGATATTGTTGATAAATTTCCCCTACCTAACATAGACGAGATTGTAAGTACCTTGAGTGGAGCGAAGTACTTCTCTACCCTGGATTTGGCATCAGCCTATCATCAGATTGAGTTAGATAACTCTTCTCAGGATTTAACTTCCTTTGTAACTCCCATGGGTACGTTTAAATTTCGTAGAATGCCTTTTGGTCTCATCTCGGCAGCCTCAGTGTTCCAACGGGTCATGTCACATATTCTTAAAGGTTTGGCTGGTGTAAACTGCTATCAAGATGATCTGCTGATATTTGGTAACACCATTCGAGAGCATGATATTCGTGTGTTTGCTGTACTAGAACATCTAAGGAAAGCTGGTCTTACTCTTAGGAAGGATAAGTGGAAATTTGGTTTAGAAGAAGTAAATTATCTTGGACATCGTATAACTGGTCTTGGTGTTTTTCCTAAGAAGGAGTTAGTAGATTCTATCTTGAACATTTCTGAACCAGGTAACAAGGAGGAACTTTTGTCCTTTCTAGGCATGGTAGAATTTTACAGTAAATTCATTCCTGATTTTGCTGGAAAGACTCACAATTTGAGGTTACTCACTGCAAAGAATGTTGTGTTTCAGTGGTCAACAGAGGGTGTGGAGGAATTTGTTGCAATCAAGGAGGAACTTTGCAAAGCTCCTGCGCTTCATGCGTTTGTGCCTGGTGATCCTACCTTCATTATGACGGATGCCAGTGAAAAAGGGCTAGGTGCGGTATTGCTTCAAAAGAAGAATGGGATGGATTCACTTATCGCTTGTGCCTCGAGATGTCTCAGGGGGTCAGAAAGGAACTACTCTATTATAGAAAAGGAGTTGTTGGCTATATTTTGGGCTCTAAGGAAATTCAAAAATTTAATTTGGGGAACAAAGGTCAATGTTTTATCTGATCATAAGCCTTTGAAGGAAGTCTTTTCAAAGAAAGGCCTCGACTCAATTTCCTCTAGAATAAAAAAGTGGATCATCTCTCTTCAAGAATTTGATTTTGAGGTAGATTACATTCCTGGCGTCATTAATAAATCTGCTGACTGTCTTTCGAGGTTAGTTGATCTCAATGGAGATTTGGACGAAGAGGTTACTTCTGATTCTGAGGTAGTAAATGTATGTGAGATCACGGATTGTGTTGTTACTCAGGATGATTGGAAAGTAGAGATTAATAAAGATGTTGAGGTAAAAAAATTAATTGAGATGTTAGGTGAGAATAAACGGTTGGAGAAGCCATGGAGTTTAGTTTCTAATGAACTTTCAGTAGTGGATGGTTTGCTTGCTAGAGGGACAAAGTTGGTTCCACCATTAGGTCTTAGAAAGAAGTTACTTACGGTTGCTCATGTGGGCCATCCTGGCATTGTCAAAACTAAAGAATTGTTGAGATTGCAGTTTTGGTGGCCAGGCATGGATGTTGAGATTGAGAAGTTAGTTCGTGAATGTGCTGAATGCTGTGCTAGTGATAAAGTTTTGAAAACAAAACAGACTCCTATGGTTTGCAGAAAATTACCTGGTCATCCTTGGGATGAGATTTCAATTGACATAGTTGGACCCTTACAAGGTGTGAGTGATACGCCCTATTTGATTGTGGTATTAGATCTGTACTCCAAGTGGGTAGAGGTGTGTGCTGCAAGAGAGGTGTCCACAGCTACGGTTATTAAGTTCTTACAGGATGTAATTAAGAAAGAAAGCTTTCCCAATAGCTTACTTTCAGATAATGGTCCCCAATTTTCTTCTAATGAGTTTAAAAAATGTCTTGACAGTTGTGGTATTATTCACAAAAAATGTGCGATTTATCATCCTGAAATGAATGGTGCAATTGAAAGGCTCAACAAAACTCTTAAAGAAAGTATCCAATTAGCGAGGGCTAATGGTCTAAATTGGAAGGAGTTACTTCAGGATAGAATCTCGTCTTATCGGGTCTGTCCTCACTCGACCACTGGAAGGTCGCCTTTTGAACTATTTAAGGGGAGGTTTCCCAATACGAGGTTATGCCCTGGGTGGATGAAATTGAACAAGGGTCTTGTCAATAATCAGATAGGAGATTGGAGAGTTAAGGAGCTGGAAAAACAAGCTTTGAGGAAATCGTACTTTGATAAAAACAAATGTGCACAATATCAGGCGATAAAGGTGGGGGATCTAGTTAAAATAAAAGCTCCTGTTGGACGTATGCCATGGTCAAAATACCCTAATGTCAGAACAGTGGTTAAACTTTTTAATAATGCAGTCAAGACTAGTGATGGGAGGATTTGGAACAAGAGTTGCGTTGTTGTAGTGAGTCCTTCTTTTTCTTCAGACCAGTCTGATAGTAATGAAGTGGACTCAGGTTAGAACTTTTCAAATTTCTCATCTGCTCCTCTCTCTGACATTCCTAGTGTCTCAGGTTGTGTTAGAGAGAGAAGTCAGAGAGTGCTCAGATGCCCTGCGTACATGAAAGACTATGTTTAAGTTGGTTTCAGATTTGTGCAGACTATCTGGGTATGCATGATAAACGTTCTATTGATGTTTATTATAGCACTTCACTGTATAGTGATATATTTTATTTTGTTTCATTACACTTATGATATATGTTTATTTATCTCTGTAAAACCTGTAGTGAACTTATTATTTGTTGTTGTTCAGAGGGAAGATGTGTAATGTGGTACATTTTCCTTCCGTAGAATCATTTCCTTCATCATTGCAAGATAGAATACATTATATGCAGTGTTCCCATTCTGTTCTAGAATATGAGAACGCTTTGTGTAAGGAAATTCTAGATAAGACAGTTATACTTGAACAGTTGGTGGATGAGGTGAATAAACCTACCTGTGTCACCCATGCTTGTGTTCCTGGTTCTACTTCATTGAAGAACACCACACAATTGATGGTCAGACCCAATCATTATCAATGCTGTACAAAAAACCCTTACAGCAGATGCTGCAGATGGCGTTCATAGAAAAAGTACAATGATGCACACGAACATTATTAATCCAGGGTCGAGTTATATTGGGCATGTAACTCCTCTGGCCAGAAAAAGGGAAGAACTAGTCTGAAAACGGCATCGCAGCCGCTTCTAGAGAAGGAACCAGTGATGGTGCCAGGGAAAGACTCGAAAACTGTATCTTCTTCGCAAATTATTTAAATATCTGATTCAAATACCTCCTTGACAAACATTACTGGGTGTAAGGAAAGGAAATTAAGTCATCCCAAGGAAAAACTTTAGGTCTGTAATTAAAACAAGATTAGGCGAGCGAAATTTCGGAGAATAAAATAAACCGGCAAGGAAAATTAAATTACTAAATGTCTCACAGGGATCATAGGACACAGGATCTGGCCAATCGATTAGTCCCTCTAGGGAAAATCAAGTGGCGCCCTGAGAGCAAAGTACTCATGAAATGAGCTTTCAACAATGAAAAATGTATCTTGAATCCCATAGCTTTGCCCTTTTCACTAGCCTCTCCTCTGAGGCAAAGTTTCTTGAACTTTATGGGGCAGATATACAAGAAACTAACTCAGAGTGGTGCCGCAAGTAATTTTGCTGCGCTGCGTTAGTTTTAAAGCACAGGGATGCGACACATTTACAACAATATGTCGCATCTCTGTGCTACCCCCTGCGCTGGCGCACAAACTGCTGCTATGCGCTGGCACAGGCACCCTTGCAGGGCACCTTCCTGCACAAAAACAACCAATTTGAGGTGATTTCCTCTTCCAATGTGTGCTGTAGAATGCAGCATGCATTGAAAGAGGAAAAAAAACCGAGGAGAAATGAAAACATTTCTCCTCGTTGCACCTCGGTACACCACCCCTAGGGTGGCGTAGCTTTCTGACGCATTTCCAGAGTTACGATTTCTCGTAAATCTGGAAATGCTTCAGTGGACATGGGTGTTGCGTGGGAACACCCACAGCAACACCCATGTCACGCCCCTAACACGCAAAGTGTTGCGTGAACAAGGGCGATATTTAGAAGCACAGGTTAAGTCATGCAGGGTGACTTTACCTATTCTTGTAAATATCACTTAGCAGGCTGCGCCACCAGTGCGTCACGCAACGTGATGCACCGGCGGTGCAAGGGGCTTGTAAATCTGCTCCAATTGTGCAAAGAACTCTGATTCAAATCATCTGTCTGCTCAACTGCTCCAACATTCCATAACCTTCACAGCTCTTTTTCCCTCTCACGAGAGAGGGGGCTTCCCTAATTTTTTACTACCACCCCTGATTAATTTACACTCTGAAAAATGGTTAAGAGTTTTATTAAGTTCAGGGTAAGAATACACATCCGAAATCACAGTCCTAAATCATCTAAAACAGGGATGTATTTTATCTCCTCTGTTTTTTTCATTACATTTAGCTGACCTGAAGTTGAGCTCTAAACCAATTTCTCTGTTAACATATGTGGACAAACTAATCCTGATGTCCCTTACTCAGATTGGACTCCAAAAGTGGCTAGAGGCTTTTGTAAATTTTTCTGAAAATCCTATTTTAGCGGTAAATAAAGAAAAGACAAAAATCATAATTAAGGGGGCATCCGGATTAAAATCCCGAAATCATTGGTTTTACAATGGCTCTAAACATGAAATTGTAAAGGCCTATAACCAAGGATGAATGTTTCCAAAAGTTTACCTTGGACGAATCACGTAAATGGGCACATTTTCCAAAGAAACCGCAATATGGTTTGGTCTCAAGAAATGTTTTCATAGTGTGGGGTGTAGGTATGTGGTGAAAACACCACCAGTCGCATTATACGCTGTGAAGTCCCATTCAGTTGCATCCATGAAGACATATGCTAATATTGAACCCATCCTATGGAAATCTTAATTAGGCGAAGTGCAGTTGTCTGCAATTGAGATGATACGCTTGAAGTTGACTCTAAAGAGCATATGCTTACAGATGTTTTTTAGTCCTGAAAACTGCATTAAAAACGTATGTAGCAAGTGTTTTCACGTGATTTATTAAACATGTTTATGCTTTTAAAATTATTTTTCTACTCCACGGAAAAACTAAATATGGCAAGAGATTAATTCTTTGCAAACAACTCGGTAAAAAGTTTGGCCTTGAAATTAACAAAATTGATTAAATTAAATAGTTATCAATCATACCTAGACCATTGTTTGTGGCTTTCAAGACTCCAAATGAATTATACATTCTCTAGATATAGTGTAGTGAAACTGTATCTAAGAGCGAACCAAGAACCTCGTGTTAAGAGTAAACAATAAAAGAACTCTCTGTTGTCCAAGGAGAAACTTGTTGGTAGTCAAAGTGATATTCTTTACTTTTCTCTTGTAATCTGAATGACGAACGCAGCCAAAGCGTTTCGTCCCGATGACAATTGAACTTCTTCAGGGCTAGTTAATATTATCCAAAAGGTATTTTTGTGTTCATTCCTCATCCATTCTTGAAATGTATTTCATAGAATCATAAAAACGTCAGCAGTCCCCTGAATCTTCTGTTTAGAACTGTACTACAACATCATGCCTTTGTGCCAAAAGCACTTTGACTACAAACAAGTATTCTCATATTTGACTGATAAAACAACTATTTGGGAATATATATGGAATTTCAATGTTCTCCTTGGACAAACTGAGTTCCTTTATTGTTCACAGAGTGCTTCTTTCATATTTACGTATACCAATTCTGTGATATTTGTTTTTTTTAATGGTTAACCAAGGGAGTAGAGCACCTAAGTCTTGAAACGGTTTGGAGTGCGGCGTAACACCCCATAACCATTCTTAGTTTTACAGGTCATGTTCAGAGTATATTCATAGCATACGATTAGTTTGCTTTATTTAGGTGTCAATCCGTGGGTAAAAGAGGTAGGGACTGAAGAGCCTCATAAGTGTCAATTCTGTGATGCTAGGATGCAGGACAAAGTCCATGTAATTTTTTGTCCTGCTTGGAGCAATTTGAGAACCAAAGATATTGCCCCATTTTTGTTAAAATATGCCAGTGCAAAATACGAAGAGGCTTTACTCCTTATGATGAATCCACTATCCCTAAATGTTTGTTATAGGTTGAAGAGATTTTTCACATCATTTTTTAAACTGTAGATAAGGTAACGAGGGGCTTATTCAGATAATAGCTCCGGAAGGCGCGTCATCATTTTTTAGAACCTTTATTGTTTGATTGGGCAATTCATTGGTATTTTACTTTTCCGAAGGATGCATGTCGACACTTTTTATAATACTAATTCACTGGTTGAGGCTATTCTTGGGTAAATGGGTATTTTAACTTGTTGATGTTTTTAAGTATTTCTAAAATTTGTGAGTGATTAATGATTAATACCGCTATTGTTTTTAATTGAATATTTATAGGATGAAACTTTTTACATGCATCTTTGGTTGGAACATAATTTATTGTAAAATTGGTGTACTAATTTAAGTGATATTTTCGTTTTATAACGTTGTTCACTGTATTCTATTTTGGAATTTATAGGTGTGTTTTATTTGGGTATTATTATTATGATGGATTTTTTTTATCGTTTTCCACATTGGTAAACTAGTGCTTCTGTGGATTCAGGACAATAAATAAAATAAATAAATATGGTGCATGAATCCAGAAATAGCACTGGAATTCGTAGTCTAGGTATTATTATTCACAGATATGACCATTAGCCTAATTTGTGCCATCTTGACATCTAATATTATCATGGCAAGCACTTTGTGGGATGTCTCAGCCCAATCTATAGGTGATATATAGAACTCTGTAAGTAGTGTAGTGCCCATCCCAGGGTTCAACCCTTTCTGCCATAGAAAGACCAACTCTGTATTTATTACAGTAAGCAAGTATGAATAAAATTATGCATTAAACATTTTTTCTATGCGTAGGAGCGAAAAGTGGAGCTATATGCCGGAACCGAGGGGTGCAGTTATTCATTTTTTTAAAACAAAAAAAAGATAACACAGGCAGTCTATCATAATGGTGGAACTGGAGCACCCTGTATTATAGCTTCCACTAAATGCATTGATGCCAGCAAATATTCTTCCATGAGCAGCTTATACAGTTCACCATGGGGAGCATCTAGGTCACAGCCTTACTTTTCAGGAACCTGCTTCAGCCGTTGTTCACACACAGGCATAATTGGGGCAGAAATTTCAGTGGAGTGGAGCGTATCCAAGGGATCGAATTCTGGAAGTCAGTGCTTCTACTTCTGGGGTCATAGCCCCTGTTCTGAGTATTACATAAATGGGCATACAATTGACCAATCACCTCCTAAATGTCCACGGTCCTTTATCTTACTGTCCCATCATGGTCAGCTATATTCATTACATAGTGCCCCTTGGTGGCTTTTTAGACATTGCTGCTTACAAAGATCTAATTTTATTCTCATATTTAAATTACTCTTGTCTGGACGATTGTTACAGCAGAGAGTATTGTTCTGAATGAAGTTGTCGTATCTATGAGTGCATAGGAGTCATATCCAGTTATACCCTAACCAGTAGTTGGTCCCTAAATCGGATGATCAGTGCCCGTTGCTTTAATATTCAATTACACAGCATCATAGTGGTTGCCACTACTGACTTTACCTTACAGGTTGTCGCTGTGTGTTAACAAACTTGATGGTCTTTCCGTCGACTAACCCCTTGGGAGTATCCCAACCATAGCGTCCATGGTGCGATTGAAACCGAGCAACAAAAACTCCAGGATTTTTTGTTACATTACAATGATCAAGTAGGAGAGCCCTACTAAATGTACGAGAGTGAACATGAAGGGGAACCAGTGTTTCATTTTCCATCTAAGGCGAATGGGTCATGATCGGAGACAACTGTTAGTTGAATAGGGTAGCCACAGTATTGCCCCACACCCGGCTAATTATCAGTAGTCTCTGCTTGATCTGTGCCCCCCAAATGGGGTATAACAAGTTTGAATTGTGTGTTAGCTGATAATCATTGGAACTAACTATGTTCTATCGATCTTGTATTGATGCCGGGACATAACTGAGGGGCATCTAAGAGAACAATTTTATTTTTATTCATAAAGCTAAAAATTTCGATAAACTATCACAAATTATTCTACGAAGGAAATGGTTTGAGAGTTTGTAATGTGTGGTAATCATTGTAACAGTTGAAAATATGACAAGAAATAAAAACATACTCAAAAAGAAGAATAAGGTTAGCAGCGAAAATGTGTTTTTAGTTTGAAGTGTGTATCCATTTTATTGGTCAGCCTTAATTCAAATTCCGACAACACATGGTGAACATACAGTACCATTTAAAGAAGAGTTTAGAAGATTTTGATTGGCAATTTTATATTTGTGATTACAGACGATAAAGTAATTTGTAAATCGTAATAGTTTGTCATTAAATACACTAATAAGCGTAATAGAGGACAGAAAGGTAACCTAATACCTTTCACAACTGTTTTTGTCACTTAAAGAGACAGATGCTTTTTGACTGAGAAGTTCTGTCTGTACATAGAAAAATCATACCAACATTTTTAGAATTCACCAGAAGTGAGCTACCTACTTGAAAACACAACCGGAAGCCAGCCATCAAGGAAGGTTAACGCTTCTCCCTTTTGAGATTTCAGTGAGAGTAGGAAAGCAGTATCTTTATGATAATTAAAATGATAAATGGAGTAATTAGTTTATGAATAAATTATTATTAAGAGCTCAATAGGAAAAATAATATTGTTTGCATTTGTTTGACAATAATGGACCCATTGCAATGAATGCCAGAATGAAGGAAATCACACCCAAAGACCTTAACCCACGCTCTAGCCTTAAAACATGTCCTTACCCTAATTGTAAACACATCTCTGACACTAACAAACTTATTCCTTAACCTAACCCTAACTTAAGCAAAACCCTTACCTTAAACACAACGCCAACCCTTCCCCATCCTTAAACTAGGTCCTAACCATTATTTGCGCCCAAGTTCAAACCCTGGCCCTAACTTTAACCGGGATACATTCTTCAACCCTAGTTCACTGTAATCCTACAAAAATCCAATGTTTTCATTGTCTCTCCCCCCCAAAAAATCTAAGGGCCTGATTTAGAGTTTGGCTATGGGCTACTCGGTCACAAATACCGACGGATATCCGGTCCGCTGTATTACAGGGGCATTATATCCTGTGGCACTTGGAAATTGCGACAATCCCATCCTCAAAACTCCAACTCAGGCCCTTCATTTTCACTTATGTTATTATAATTTCTTCCTAATGAGTTTCTTCATGACGCCTACTTAATTTTTACGCAATGTACCCGCAAATTCAAAAATGCACGTAACGGCTGTTATTTGCTTAGCAATTCAAGAAGACGTTGCTTTAGAAAAATATTTTCCTTTTTATCCAAATATTTGGTTTCAAATGCCCTGGGGAGTGTCTCTCTCAGCAGCCTGTTATTTTTACTTGGACTGCAACGTTGGGGAGAACATTCTTCTAATGACCTCCTAAAACGGGGGAAGATTGGAAGTTCCTGAGACGGGTTTACGTTCATGTTTTTAACAGGATGTAGTTTGTGGCTGGAAACAACACAAAAGCTGTCACTGAGTCTTTTCTAACAGTAAATTGAGGTTAATGTACTCTCAAAGGTCTTACATGCCCATTAAGGGAAGCGATGCATTGCTTCTATGGCTACACTTCACAGCTGTTGGAAGCCCTCAGACCTTGCCCTGGCCTGCACTCTCTTATACGGAGTACGTGCCACATGCAACCTAGATATGCCTCTGAGATTCATGAATGATAGCCTACTTACTACTTGTGCATATGATACACACCAGAATCAGTGTGTTTCCCCTAATCAGAGATATGTATGCAGGCGTCACTTAAAGCAAATATCCCAAACAGCATAATTAATCAACAGAACAGAACATATGACTGATTGCGAGCACAAATTGCAATTTCTTCGTAAAAGTGCAAATCAGATATTAGCCGAACGGCCTTCAAGGTGTCTCTGTGGAAGCCGAATGCCATTGTCAAGGAAAATGAATTCTATTTTGAGTGCTAAAATTCTAATTACATAGTCTACTGTAATCAATACGTTTATGATTGTGGGTTTGTTTTTGCTGATGTAGAAATGGCAAGGTAACCTTACTTAACTGCCTAATGTATGAGCAGGGTGGAGAGGGGATGGGCGGCGGGGGGGGGGGGGGCTGGGGATAAACACCTGTAATAAAAGTCAAAGTGTCTGTTGACATGAAGGAGACACCGAGCAAAACCCGACTCTTCGTGAGGAAGCCTCCCAAAAGGCAACATTCAAAGTCGATACCTCTTTGTACATATACAATGAATAATAGATTAGCTTGGTAGCTTTGGAAGTGTACTGGTTGCTTTGCATTGGGACATACAATAAAACGTTCTCTTTTTATCAATACTTGTACGCATATGAACGACTCATTCAGCCTGTATTCTCAAGCTGAGCGACGGTAGCGCCAAAGCCTCCACGCACGTGGCCTCCTGTCCCAGTCTGTCCTCTCGCGGCTCCTCCGGCGTTCATGCAGTTTCCTCTGCATTGCTTTGGGCGGAGTTTGGAATTAGAAGGGGCGAGTAGACCGGGGAGGTGTTGTCTTTCTTTTCCTTGTTATTCTTCCTTCTCATCTTCATCTCCCTCACTCATACTGCTGATGGAGATCGCAGCCTCCTTCGGAGAAGAAGGGGACGAGGGTTTAGGGGGCCTCAATGTTAGAGGGGGAGATGGTGAACGAGATGTTGAGCGGGACGGAGAGCAGCCTCGGGTCGGGCTGCCGGAGGGGCTCTGTCTCGGTGAGAAGGCTTGCAGCATTCGGCCGCTCCTCTCTTGAAACATCAGCTTCTGGTGGAAGAAAAGAACAGATGTACATGGCACGTTAGTGAGCTGACACTACCACGGCTCTTACAGCAAAGATATCATTCCTTTGGTACAGACCAGGTATGCCCCCCGTATTTTGTATTCATGCACTGACGTAGATATTCTGAAATCACGTTTGTGTTCAAGATTTGTTTGTATTAATTGCATCCATGTAAACGAGGTTCATTTATTCCATTGTCATTATTAACAAGCGACATATGACTAATATTGCAAATACCAGAGGGATAATTTAGTTGTTATGACGTCACGTGCAATGTAATTGAACACAACTTTCAGTTGCACCCCTCTTACGTGGTCCTAAATAATATGGAAAGATGATAACTCCCTGCTTATTACCCAGATTCCCAAAGATGCAAGCAGTTATCTCAGTTTGATTTACAACGCTATGTCGATTCAAGCAGATCGAGTGAGGAACAAAAATCAAGAGGCGGGACCACGTTGTGCAAAAGTAGCACTAGCACTCCCCCTGACATCGCCAAGCAGCTACCCAGGAAGAAGGAACGCTCAAGCACAGGGCCGTTGCCTTTGGTTTCAATAGCAGTGTTGCCAGATTTTTAGACCCGTCCCAAGCCCAAAGCCGCTCAAATATAAGCCCAAAATAAGACCAATCAGACCAGTTTCAGCCCCAAAACCAGCCCAAATTAGCAAGTCTCCAAATATGCACAAATTGTCATCAGAAACAATTTTAACGACAAATATACATTCTATTCAATATACAGATGGTGGGAGGGTGTTAACTGGGCACCTGCCTTAATGCTATTAATTTTTAAGACCAGTTCTCACTGCGACTTCTAAGACCCCTGCAGCTCCACTCTGCCTATTGCTTAAAGATTCAGCCCCCCCCCCCCCCCCCAAAATCAGCTCCAGTTCGAGCGGCAAACAGTGTGCTTCAGTGCGCGCCTTGGCATCAGCAACGTGGTGAAGCACGGAGTGTCAGATTCATGCCAGGACAGTGGTAAACAGACGCACGCGGTGCTGCCAGCAGGTGGGTGCGAGGTTGGGTGGCCCCTGCACGACCGTTTATGAAGATGGGCTGGCCTACGAACAACCAATGTGGTCAGTTTTGGTTTGGGTGTTAAAACACTCTCTTTACCTACGTCAACTTCCTGGCATCTATCAATATTCATCACTTCCTACAAATAGGATGACCAACTGGCATGGGTGCAAATTCAGGACGGTGAGTGTAAAAATTCAGGACAAAGGGTCAAAATTCAGGACAAAAATTCAGGACGGGAGGTCAAAATTCAGGACAAAACTTCGGGACAAAAGGTACGTTTTACAGACACATCAAAGGAGGTCGCGTAATAGTGTATAAGTAATTCCATCTATATCCAAACATTCATCCATTTGAAAACTTACATAGCTTTCCATCCATCATTTCACTCATCCATCCCTCCATCCACACTTTCACTCATCCATCCACTCTTCCACCCAACCATCTACTCACCCATCCAGCCATCCTTTCACTAACTCATACATCCACCCAGTTACTCATCCTACCACCCAGTCCCCTTTTCAGTCATCCATTCATCCTCCCTTTCTCTCTTCATTGACCCTTTCACTTAGCCATCCTTCCTTTCTTCGATCCACCCATACTTCAACTCATCCACTCTTGAATCCATCCATTGACCCTATCACTCATCCATCCACTCATCCATCCACCCATTCACTCACCGATCAGCCACCCTTTCACTCATCCATCCATCCTTTCGCTCATTATCCATCTATTCACCCTTCCATTCACCCTTTCACTAATCCATCCAGCCATCCACCCATCTTTTCACTTACTCACTCGCCCACCTTTTCCTCTTAATTATGAGCTGAGCCTTTGTCTGCAGAGTTGCAGACAGAAGAGGCCCATCAAGAATTTCGCCCTTGCTGTCTTCCTAAAGCAAGGGGTGGGGTGGGGGAGGGTTCACTATGCACCTGCACATAGGCAATCTGAAAAAGTGGAAGTCATGAGTCATGCATGATGCACAGTGCCAGGCCATGAGGTGATTGTGACATGGTGTTGCCAGGGCTTTAAGCGGGATGAAAAAACTGGGGGTCTCTCCAAGGGGCGTGTCTGATGTAATTAATGGTGTTGCTTAAAACAACTAAGCTAAACATCTGTGCTTAGCATTGTGTGTCGCCGGACTGGTATTTTGCCTCTTCTGTCATTGCATCCAGATATATATCACAACAAGTAACGTTACACCTACAACAAGCCAGAACCATTTGCTTTGTTAATGGTTGTTAGTTTCATAAAATAAAAATGCAGCAACCATGGCTTCCTTGAATATAATATTGAAACTGCACTTTTCTAAAATGATGAGACTGAAAGAACTCTAGCCCCTTTTTTTCAACTTGTTTCACCAGCTTCTTTGAATTAACTGGATTCTGTACCAGCATTGGCGTGTTTGCACATTCCTTTCATCTGCCCGTGGGCAAAGTGCAGCCAGTGGTCTCGAACTCTGTTCCTCAGCTGGCACCCCAAACTTAAAATCGGCGCCTCCTGCAGGACCACAGCGGTGCCGTGTGCGGGTGAGCCCAGCCGGTCTCTCTCTCGGCTGCCCCACAGCCTGTTTTTCCCCCCAGCGGGCGGGAGCCGCCCTCTGCTCCTTCAGCTGACGGGCAATCACGGCCTCTGACAGTGTCGCTGGGGTTTACACGTTGCCCCGGAGAGCTCCAAATTACGGACGGTGGTTGGTCACCCTACCTACAAATGCACGCGCCCTTAATTCCCTGCCCCAATCTCCACTCTGTCTATTGCTTAAAGACTCAGCACCCCCCCCTCGAAATTTTTTCTTACACCCACCCCCCCGAAATTTGGCTCTAGTTGCGCCTCTGACTCACTCACCTGAGGTCGGGGCGGGTGTCGAAGTCCGGACTCAGCAACTGCGGGCTCACTGGGCTGGCTAGCCTGCGCTGCGCAGAGAGCGCTGCCTGCGAGCACCACCCGCCGCCGCCTGTGGCCTGGGTGACCACCAGTGGACCACAGTGGGCGGCAGCAGCAGGGACACCACGTGCGTCCGACTCCTCATGATGATGATGATGCGTCCTGGCGGGTTTAATGCATCCATATCCAGAATGGGACGCGCACTGTACCCATCGCGTGCATGTTCGTACAGGCGGCTGCGTGGCTCATGGGCCGAAGCAGCGAGGCCACGCTTCCACAGGCTATATCGCCACCCACATGGAAAACAGAGAAAACGCCGCAGCAAAAGAGCGTTGCGCGCAGCCATCTTCAACAGATGCAGCAACCACTCTTTAGCCAATGAAAATGAACCTTGCATAAAATGTTGCTGTAAAGTTTTCTATCACTCATTTTATTGGTTAACCAATCGATTTGTTTTTGCCCTATGAATTAATGTTGCAAATAATCTTGAGTTTCTGGTGAAAAGCGTCCACCGCTGAGCCGAGCGTCGCGCCGAAAGTAAGAGCTCCGTCACTCATGTCACGCACGCAGTCCAAGGATTATAGAGAACCGCAGGGGCTAGCCAAAAAATGATACCCAGGGCCGTCATTGGTAGCGTTTTCGTGCGCTACTGGATTGATGGCCCTGGGGGACACCCACATTGGCCCGCACACACACAAGTTGACAACAACAAACAACAAAGCTAGGTGACCCCTGCAGCATGCATGTGCAAAATAAGAGTGAGTGCACAGTGCACTGTCTACGTAACAAGTTAGCGCTTGCCACTGACAGTGACTGCCACCATAACGCGACGGACTCCTCGTGGTCGGCGCCCGCCCAGGCCACTAAAATTGCGCACAACTTTTTAAATCTAGCCCAAAAAGTAGTCCCCCGCCAGGCATGGGTTTTTCCCGCACAACTGGGAAAAAAGTCGCCCAATTGTGCGGGAAATAGCCCAATCTGGCAACATTGTTCAATAGAATCACATTACCCCCTCATGGGTCCTCCCCGTCCCAGTCCTTACTACGTGAGGCAGTCCTGCCTCCACCCAGCCAATCACAACGCCAGTATTTCAATACTACATAAGCCCCGCCGACCTAACGCCATGCCTGTTTTTTTTCTGCTCCGACGGAGGTCGGAACGCTGGTGCTCCAGGTTCCGGTCCTTGGATCCAGTTTTCCTTTGTTTGCGGTACAGTGAGTTTTTGCTTCTTTCTATTTGATTGTGCCATTGATTCTTGTAACGTTTCTCTGTTAATGCACAGCACGGCACGGCTGCTCTGGTTTTCCGGTCGGCTGTGCTCCTGTTCTGGGGTCAGGGCGCTCCCCACTCATGTGCTGGGCTGGGCCGGGGAGTTTTCATGGTGTCCTGGCCTCGGGTCGTTCCGGCGCTGCTGCTCTATCGCAGCGTCTGGCCCCCGCGGCCATTCTCTTTTGATCTGTAGCTGTGGGTGGAGACTTCAGGGCTGCCCTCCTTTTCTTTGAAACTCCGGTCTCACGTTGCGTGACTCGGTGATTGAGGGCAGTATTAATTGGAGGTTGCTGGGCACTTCTTTTGTTGTGGTGAGTTCCTGTTTGGTTACTTCTGGGTTTCTCACCATGAGTTAAGGCGCTTCTTCACCTGTGCCTGCTAAGGCTGTTTCCAAGCAGCATAATGTTCAGGATCTGCAGAAGGACGACGTTTTGCAGATTTCTAGGGATGATTTGCAGGACTTGATAAATTCTGCGGTCCAGTCTGCGATGCTGGAGCCTGCGGCGAAGCGGGCTAAAGATGATGAGGAGGACTTGGACAATTCCCCAAAGGGAAAATATGTCCAGGACAAGGTGTTTTCTGATATGCTGGTCCTTATTCGGGAGGTGCTGGGGTTTGACCCTAAATCCCTGGCTGATGAGGGGTTTTACACACACTACAGTTCCTCTGTGGTGGATGACCTTCCCTTCCATGATGTCCTGAAGGATATCCTGACTAAAGAATGGCTTGAAGTGGATAAGCAGGGTATTCCGCGCTTTCTGGGTAAGCGGTATCGCCTGGCGGACTTTAACTCTCAGTTCCCTGCAATTCCCAAAGTTAATTCTCTTTTGTCCTCTATGGCTTCCGCCTCTTCTTCCTCTTTGTCGTCGGAGGAGGCTTCCCTGAGTGATCCGGTTGAGCGTAAGGTGGAGTCTGCTCTCAAGCGTTCTTACGCCGCTTCTCACTTTGGGGTGTGTGCTAGCACTTATGCGGCCTATGCCTCACAGGTCTTGCTGAAGGATTTTGAGAGGCTGTTTGACTGTCTTCAGAATCAAGGGGACCCTACACCTGTGTTGGCCCAGATGGAGGTCTTGGTGCAGTTCCTCTCGGATGTCACTTTTGGTTCCTTGTGGGCCTTCTCCTCGGCTGCTGGGGCTGCGGTGGCTGGTAAGGGATCTCTATGGACTAAGCCGTGGCGTCTTGTGGCTGCACAGAAGGACTTGGTCCATAAACTGTCTTTTGAGGGTCCCCATCTCTTTGGAGATGCTTTGAATTCGATGGTGCAGCACTCTGCGGAGGAGAAGAAGTTGTTGAAGCCTTTTCAGCCTGCGTCTAAGAAGAAGTCTTTTTTCCAGAAGCAGGGGTTTCAGGGGTTTTTGCCCTCTCAGCCCTTTCGTGGTCGGGCCCGTGGTCGGGGGGCCGCGTCCCATTATAAGTCCTGGTCTTAGCAGAAGCAGCAGCAGCAGAATGCCTCTGGTGTGGGACAGAAGTGACTATGGCGTTGTGGGGGCTCGCCTCCGTTTATTCCTGGACTGCTGGTTGGCTCTGATCAATGGGTCTTGTCTGTCATTAGGTAGGGTTACCAGATTCCCTTCCAGGGCCCTCGCCCTCTGGATTGTTTTCTGGTTACCCCGTTGCCAAGAGACCCCGTGCGGCGGTCTGCCATGTTGACCGGCGTCGCCTTGTTGTTCCAGAAAGGGGCGATTGTGCCGGTTCCGGTGGTAGAAGTGGGCCTGGGATTCTATTCCCATCTATTTCTGGTGCCCAAGCCTCATGGTTCCTTCTGCCCATATTGAATCTCCATTCCCTGAACAAGTTGGAGCGGTTGGATCATTTTCGGATGGTCACATTACAGTCTGTCATTCCCCTAATCCAGGGGGGCGATTTTTTGGCTTCTCTGGACTTAGAAGACGCCTATTTTCCATTCCAGTCCATCCTGCCAGTCAGCGGATCCTGAGATTTGCGGTCCACGGGATGCATTTCCGGTTTCAGGTCTGCCGTTTGGCCTCTCCACTGCTCCCAGGACTTTTACCAAGGTATTGGCTCCTGCTGTGGGGGTTTTGCAACATCGGGGTTTCTCAGTTTTTCCCTATATTGATGATTGTTTGGTCTCTGCTTCCTCGTTTCCTAAGGCTCTTCTGGCAGTGGAGGCTACGTTGGCCCTGTTCCGGGAGCTGGGGTTCAAGGTGAATCTGGCCAAGTCTCATCTGGATCCTGTTCAGAGACTTCAGTTCATCTGGGGTCTGTTTGACACCTCTCTGGGGGCGGTGTTTCTCCATCCTGTTTGGATCCTTTCCTTGCAGACTCTGTTGCGGGATCTGTTGAGCTGTCCTTCTGCCCCAGCTTTTGTTTGGTTGCGGATCCAGGGCTTGATAGCTGCGACCACTGCTGTGGTTCCCTGGTCTCGCCTTCATCTCAAGCCCTTGGTGACTCATCTGTTGGCTTGGTGGGACCCCTCCCGGGCAGATTACGAGACTCTGGTTCTGGACTTGGACTGGTGGCTTTGCACTCCCAATCTGGAGAAGGGGGTGCGGTTTTGTCTTCCGCCTCCCCTACTGTTGACTACGGATGCCAGTCTTTGGGGTTGGGGGGGCCACCTTGGGGTCCTTGGAAGCGAAGGGTCGGTGGTCTCGGGGGGACAGCACCCATTCCTTGAACTGGCGGGAGTTGGCGGCCATCTGGGAGGCAGTGCGGTTCTTTCAGGTTCATCTCTATGGGTCGAATCTGTAGGTTTGTACCGACAATCAGGTGGCTTGTTGTTACTTGAACCGTCAGGGGGGGACGAAGTGCGCGTCTCTGAACCTGTTGGCCCCCTTGAATTGTGCTTGGCCTTGAGGGCGTTGTACATTCTGGGTCGGTTGAATTTTCATGCGGACGCTTTGAGCGGCAACCTTCCATCCTCTGTTCTGTACCATCTCTCTCTTCCTCTGTTCCGGTCCCTTTGTCTTCGGTTCGGGACTCCCTGGATCGATCTCTTTGTCTCTCCTTACAACTCTCTTCTCCCCTGGTTTTGTTCGGAGGTGTTGTGCCCTCAGGCTTGGGCAGTGGATTCTCTGTTGATTCCCTGGCCTTCGGGCCTTCTGTATGCATTCCCTCCTATTCCTCTCCTCCCGAGGGTGCTGCGAAGATTCGGGGGGAGAGGGTTTCAGTCCTGCTGATTGCTCCTTTCTGGCCTCGCCGCATTTGGTTTCCTCTCCTGTGGCGGCTGGCGGAGAGTCGGTTTGTCCGACTTCCTTTGTGCCCAGCTCCTCTTCAGTTTCCGCTCCTGTCTCTGCCTTGCCTTCGTCGTTTGCAGCTGACTGCTTGGCTCTTGAGCGGTTGACATTGGAGTTTTTGGGCTGTTCCTCTGTGGTGGCTCGTGACATTGTTGTCACGCTGCTCTTCGACCCTTAAGTGCTATGGTCGGCATTGGGGTTCTTTTGTCTCTTGGTGTTCTTCCCATGGGGTGGATCCTGTGCTGGGGGATCCTGCTTCTGTGTTGGATTTACTCAGGGATGTCAGTGGGCGGCGGTTCGTGCTTTAGGGGTCCTGGAGCCTCCTTGGAGGTTCTTGCCCCTTTGGGCAGTCGGCTTCTTCTGAGCTTTCGGCTTCGTAGGCCGGTCTCTCCTGTTCTCGTTTCTTCTTGGGATTTGCCTACAGTTTTGCGGGGTCTGCAGTTGCCCCCTTTTGAGCCTTTACTGGAGGCGGATTTGTTGTGGCTGTCCGCTAAGGTGGCTTTTTTGCTGGCCATAACCTCTGCTCGCAGGTTGGGTGAGTTGGGTGCCTTGTTCATTTCATTTCCTTATTTGCAGTTCCTGCAGGATCGGGTCGTTTTGCGGCTTGATCTGGCTTTCCTGCCTAAGGTTTCTTCACAATTTCATTTGCAACAGGAGGTGATTCTTCCTGATTTGCCTACTGAGGGAGATTCCCTTGTTCCCCCTTCCTTGATGTTCGCAGGGCTCTACAGGTTTACCTACAACATCCAGCTGGGATGAGACGCAGCTCACTTCTGTAACGGTTGCGGTGGAACGACTAGGCAAGGGTAGTCCGCTTTTAATCAGGGGAAAGAGTGTTGAATCCAACCCCTGTTGGTTTGGTGGAGGCTGGTATGAGTGCCCTCAGCCTCTACCTGCCGATCCGCAACATAAAAGTTATTGTCCAGTAACGCGAAAGATTGAACCCCACGCCCTGATGAATTTGCCACAACATATGTAAATGGCAATGAAACATGTTGGTCTTCCTGGAAAAGGTTAGCAACATGCTGTGCTTTTAATTTGAGTAAGCTCACAACTGCGAATAAAGAGGGCAACTGAACAGTGAGTCTTAACTCAAGTTTGAAATTTGCATGGAACACACGGTTCTTTGCAAAACACGGGGTCTTTGTTTTTGTTTTGGGACAGTGAATTCTTCCTTTCTGCCCTTTGCTCATTCTCTACTGGACACACACTATATAATCTTTTGTTTCTGTGAGTGGGCAACCAATGATGATATACGTGGGCATACTGGCGAGAACCTGCTGGTAGCCTCCCTGGTGTTGCATACGTGAGGTGCCCTCTCACTCTTTCACTTATTTTTTAAGTTTCTTTCACTCACATGCTGTGGGGGAGGATGTACGGTGTTGCGGTCGGTCTGATAGCAGTTCTTGTCCTTTTAAAAAAAAAAGTTTTGATTTGAGAGCTCTGAGACTGCAGAAACCTGGATAAAGTGCCAGATAACGAGTGGAGATAGGTATCCCCACGTGAGAAGCAGGTCCGAAGAGAAATATTTTCTGGCTCTCTATTAGCCAGGCCTGTGTTTGTTCTGGTGATTTGTGAGAGGAGGGCGGCCTGGTGTATCCCTTCTATAGCTCCCTATTGTGAAGAGTTACCTACAACATTCCCAGGAGTTTCGGGTTTCTCCTGCCCTGTTTGTCTCCTGTGGGGGTGTGGCTAAAGGGAAGAAGGTTTCCACTTCCATGCTCAGTCGGTGGGTAAGGTTGATCGGTCTGCCAATCTTATAAGTCTTTGGATCTGCCTCCTCCATCTCAGGTACAGGGCTGTTCGACGCGTTCTCTGTCTGCTTCCTGGGCTGAGGTGGCGGGGGTCTCTATCCAGGAGATTTGTAGGGCAGCCACCTGGCAGTCCCATCACACTTTTGTGCGACATTATCGGCTTGATGTTTTGCATGCCTCTGCTGACAGTTTTTCTGTTGGCGTCTTGAACGCTGCTGTTCATTGATCAGTTCTTGATTAAAGCTTTGGACTTTGCATGGATCCCTGGTGTCCTGCGTTTTTTGTTGGTTCTCTGCTTGTGAGTTCCTCACGTAGTAAGGACTGGGACGGGGAGGACCCATGAGGGGGTAATGTCTTGCTACTTACCGGTAATCATCATTACCCCGATTAGGGTCCTCCCCGTCCTCTTCCCTCCCTCCCTCCCCCTGTGTATGTGTCGGAGTCTTGTTGAGAACAGGTATGACGGTAGGTGGGCGGGGCTTATGTAGTATTGAAATACTGGTGTTGTGATTGGCTGGGTGGAGGCAGGACTGCCTCACGTAGTAAGGACTGGGACGGGGAGGACCCTAATCGGAGTAATGCAGATTACTTGTAAGTAACAAGACATTCTACCGACTTACGTCTTTCTTTGGAGCACAACACAGCTGCAGGCAACGGACAACATACTCGCCTACGCAACAGATTCTGTACATTCACCACTCGGTGCCTGTAGGAAGTCTCAATGCACTAGGGAATTAAAATGTGAGTATGGGGGTTCTTTGAAGATTTCCCTGAGGGGGGACGGGGGACGGGGGACGGGGGACGGGGTGTAGTTGAGTTTGTATGTGAGTGTGAATACTTGTATGTCAGCACTCACTAGGAAATTAAAAAAACAATACTACTCGAATTTTCTATAAAACATAAATCAAGCTCTTGAACCTCCTATACCACATCCCTATCAAATGGACCAACATTCTGCAGAGTGGCTTGCCAAGTAGTGGGTCACGACCAAGGTACTGCCAGATGGAGTACGTTATTACTGGAGGAATCCACCATCCCATATGTAACAATAACAATATGCATATGATAAGTATCGGCGCGCAGGTAAGAGTAATTTAAGTGCCACAGTCTCTGCAACCAACACCCCTGCTTATTATCTGAACCACCTCGCGTTACTCCCAGGTCCCTTATGTCCTTGCCCCATTCATTAACATAGTGGAGATAATCATCTCTCGAAATTAAAAAGAAAAGAGGAATGCTGGGACCCTAACCCTAGCCCCTCCCACTGGGAGTACATAAGCAGTACTTACCCAGCATTCCGTCTGTTCTTTTTTTCAGTCTGTCAACAGAATTGGGATGTGGATGCTGGTGCTGCTCTTGCTGAACTTGAGTTGCTTTCTTCCTTGGTGTCAAACTTTCCCCGTTGGCTGCCTGGCTATGCGGTCGGGGTGTCTGGTGCCCTGCCTCCCGGCCTGCTGGGCTTGCTAGGAGGCTTGGTTTTCCCGCCTCTTACATGCCGGATGGCCCTTTGCGGCTGGTGCGCCAGCCTCCCGAGTCCTTCCGGGTTGCTTGGCTCATCTTCCTGTTGCTTGGCCGGGTGGAAGATGTGCCTCGTTTGCTGGTTCCCCTGCCTTCCTTCTCTTGGATGTTTCCCTCCGTCGGGAGCCTTGCGCTGGCTGGCGGTGGTGGGGGGCCTTGTTCCTGTCTCCCGGCCCCTCCCCTCAGTGAGTACCGCGTAGCGGTGTCTCCATTTCTTTCTGTTCTCGTTTCTCAGCGGTAAATGGTGAGTTTTGAGCTCCCTGCTGGGTTTCCTTCACTGCCCTGGCGTGGATCCTGGTTCGCCTTGGGCTGGTTGGTGGGGGGGGCTTGTCCCCCCACCCCAGTGAGTGCCGCATTGCAAGTGTCTGTTTTCTTCCTGTGCCTGGATGGGAGCCCGCCTGGGAATGGCATGGCACTTCCTTCCAGGCTTTGCCTGACTTCCTGGGTTTGGTGACGGAAGTCAGGCTTCTGCTGCCGTGCGGCTGGCGACGGTGTCCTTTGATGGTTGCCGGCTGGTGTGTATGTACCGCACTGCGGTTTTTTCTTTATTTTACCGCCTTGGGTACCGCGGGCTGTGGGCTGCTGTAGTTAGCCTGCCTCCGGTGTGTGGCTGCTGTGCTTCAGCTGGACTGTTTCCGGTGGGGCTCCTCTGTGCTGTGCTCTGCTGCTGTTTTTGTTTTGTTTTGTTCCCCTGCTAGTCCCACCGTCCTTCCACGGGTTCTCCTGTGTTGGCGGGCCTCTGTTCCTGTGGTGGTTGTGCTCCTGCTCCTTTCTGGGGTCCTGTGCCCATGAGTCCTCATGTTAAATCGGGCAGGCGCGTGGATGTGTGTGGGGGCCGTTTCTGCTGGCTGCTCCCCGTGTTGTCCTTGCTCACTCTACCTGCGGCAGTTCCGCCCTGAAGGATTGTGGTCCGTGTTTCTGGGTGGTCTCTTTCTGTCTCACCTTGGCTTTGGGAGTTTGCGTGTTGTCACTTGGGGCCTGCGGCCTTGCCACCCTGTGGGCAACTGTTCTTGTCTGTTGTCGGAAGTTAGGCGGCGTCGTGCCTGGTTGCTACCTGGATGTGGGTCCGCCTGCCATCACCATGTGCTGTGGGTATTTTTTTGTTTTTAAGTCTTTTCCTCCGGGGATTGTGTGCTCAGGCCTTGCCCGGTCCTGTGCGCGGGCACGGCTGGTCGCAGACAGGGCGTCTCTGGCGGCTTATGTGTTGCTCCGCTCCGCCTCCTAAGGAGCTTTTGCTCCTTTTCTCCCTGTTCCCCTGTTGGGGGGTTCGCTCCGTGTTTGGGTGGGGTGCTGTGCTCTGTGGCTCGTTGCCGTGAGTCCCCTCTTTGCTATTTTTAGCATGTGGAGTGTGTGGGTTTGTTCTGTCTTCCACCTTGTGGTGTCTGTAACGCCCATGTTGCTTTTCTTTTCGGACTTGGCTTCCGCTATCTGTACGGTGGTTTTGCAATTCCCTGTGTCCGGTGCTCTTGTTTGAGTTCTCTGTGGCGGTGCTTCCTGTTCGCTGCTCCGGCATGCAAGGCCTCCCATGCCAACCTGCTTCTGGCTTGCCTTCTTTGAGGTGCTCCGCTGCTACACTTGCCCCGGTTCTGTGGGTGGCTGCGGGTTTCGTTTTCTTCTGCACTGGGGGGGGGTTCTACCCTGCTGTGCTGTGCTACCCTGTGCGGTTGCTTCATGTGCTGTTCCGGGTGCTGGCTTCTTCCCTGCTGGCTCGGATGGTTTTCCAGAGGTTTGCTGGAGTTCCTGGCTGCGTGCGGGCATTCTCGTGTGTCTGTTGGCTCCTTCCTCCCTGGGGGTGTCTGGCTTCGTCGGGGCATCTGGTGTTGCCTGCACGTCCTCAGCTGCTTGGTGCCGTTTCGGTCTCATGTTGTTTCTCGGTTCTCTTCGGGGCCTGGTGCTCCGGTCCCCTCGCCTCTGGTTGGGCTCTGGGGCCCTGTGCGGTGTCTTGGGGGCTCTCATAGCCAGCTGTGTCCAGATGCTTGTCACTGTTTGTGGGCCCGCCTGTGTGTCCTGGTGTTTTGGCCTTCTTGGTCTTGTGGCTTTTTGCCTGCTCTACTTGGGGTTCCCTCTGCGGCCTTGCCTTCCTGTGTGCACCTGCTCTCATCTGCTCTCTGTTGTTTGGTGGGGTCAGGCCTGGTTGGTGCCTGGCTGGAGGGCCACTATTGGCTCTGGTCTCCTCTGGGCTCTGTTCCCTGTCTGGCCGTCCACCTGGGTGCCTGGTGCGGTGGCTTTGTTGGCGCGCTCCTGGCTTTTCCTGCTGTCTGTGTGGTTGTGCCTGGTCGTGCTTGGTTGGGGCATTGGGGTGCCTGGTGCTGTGGCCCGGGCGGCCCTCCTTGGGTGTCCTTCTGGGTCTGCCCTGTGTTGCTGGGTGGTTCTTTCCGGTGTTGGGCTGCAGACGTTTCCCCTGTCTGCCCCTGTTCTTTGGGCGTTGTGCGAGTTCAGGCCTGGTTGGCTCCGCGGAGTGTGGGGGGTTTCCCCGTTTCTGGGAGCTCCTCCTCCCTTGGCCTTCTTTGCGGGCCTGTTGATTCCCGCTCTGTTTGCCTGTGCCTGCGTGCAGGCCCGCCTGGGGTTCCTGGCGCTGGGTGCTTCGGCTGCCTTTGCTTTGTGTGGTTGCCAGTCCAGGGCTGTCCTCCGGTTGCCCTGGTGGGCCGGTATTTCGGGTGGGTTCTGCTTGGCCTCTGCCCGTGCCTCCTGGGTGCCACCTGCTCTTTTCTTCCTGTGTCTCCCGCTGGGCTGTTGTCTTCTTAGTGTTTCGGTCTTGTATGGTCTGGTGGTTCTGTGCCGGGGGTCTCTGCTGCCCTTCCTGGCCTTTGCCTGGGCTCTGTTTTGGGCCTTCCCTGGTTGTGGGTTGGGCTGCTGGGTCCTTCTGTTTGGGTGGCTTGCTTGGCTTCGGTCCTGGCTTCCAGGCTGCTTTGCCCTCTCTTGCCTTTGTTCTGCCCTGGGGGTTTCTCCTTTTCCGGTCTTCCCTTGGATTGTTCTGGGGTGTTTGGGTGCCTGTGCGGTTTGCTTGGCTTCCGCCCTGGCGTCTGTTGCCTCTGTGGCTTGGGTGGTTTTTGGGGGTTCTTCCCTCCGCGCGCGGTGGTTGGGGTTTCAGGGTTGTTGCTGTTTGCCCTGTCCTGCCCCTTTCGGCCCTTGATGGGTTCCATTTGTTGGTCCCCGGTCTTTGTTGGTCGGTTCATTCCGGGGCTGCTCCTGGTTCGGTTTTGGGGTCTTGTTCTGGGTGGTGTTTGTCCTGCTGGGGTTCTGGTTCCTGGCCCCTCCTCTGCCCCTTCGGGTTCGGTTGGGGTTGGGGTCTGGCTGTCTGGTCCTCCTGCTTGGTCTTTCCATCTTTTGGGGGCTGGTTTTCCTTTTGGTGCTCAGCTGCTGCCTTTTGGCTCTTGTGGCCTGCTGGGGTGGCGTTCCGGGGGCTGTGTTCATGCTTCCCCGTTATTCTTGTAAGTTGTCTTGCCCTTTGGCCTGTCCCTTGCTGCTCCTCCTGGGCTGGGTCCTTGGGGGTTGTTGTGTGTCGGCTCTGTTCCAGGCCATGTGCTTCTGGTTGTGGGGGGTGCTGGTGACTGGCCGGTGTTCCCCTTCTTCCGGACTTGGTCCTGGTGGTCTTGCCATTGGTTGGTTCTTTAGTTTGTGCCTTGCCCTCGTGGCTGTTGCTCTCCTCTTTCCCTTTTGGGTTGCTCTCCGGTGCATCTTCCCGGTGGTGTTGGCCTCTGGGGGGGGCCCTTTCATCCTTCTTGCCGGGTTGTTTCAGGGGCTCCGGGGCCTTCCGTTCTTACCCTTGGCTTTTGTGCCTTGTGTGTCCGCTTGGCTGTAGGGGCTTCCCTACGTCCCTCCTTTTCTGCTACCCTTTTTGCGTGCTCTCCTCCGTTTGGTGGGTTGGGGTTTCCCTTTGGTTGGCCTGGGTCCTTTGTTTCCTGTTAATCTGGTTGGCTGCCTCTTTGTTGTCGCCTTCGGTTTTCCTTGGTCCTGGTTTCCGGTCCTTAGTTGATTCCATGCTGATCTGTTCTGGCTTGCTGGTCGGTTGGGCCGCTGGGGGTCTTCTTCTTTGTATGGCCTCCTCGCTGTCCTTTTGTTGTGGGCGGCCTGTGTTGGTGTTTTTGTTTGGTGTGTTCTCCCCCTTCTTTGTTCGTGGAGGTTGGGGGGTTCCTGGTTTGTGCTGACTGCCCTCTGTGGGTTGTCCTCGTCTTCGGCTTGGTCGTCTCCCTTTTATTTTGGTGGGTGCTGCCTGCCCTGGTAGAGTGCTTTCCTGTCTGGGTGCTCTGCCTCTTGTTTCCTGCGGTTCTCCCTTTTGCTTGCCTTGGGTTGCTGCCTTTGGTGTGGTTTCCTGGATGTGTTTGAGGTTTGGAAGGCTGGGTTTTCTGCTTTGGTATTCTCCACTATGTTAATGAATGGGACAAGGACATAAGGGACCTGGGGGTAATGCTCTATTAATTACTGGTAATCTTCATTACGACGGGTCCCGTTGTCCTCGTCCCATTCATACACCCCTCCCTCCCTCCCTCCCGGCCGGCCTTCCTGTGGGGGCTTGGTTGTTCAGGCGGAATGCTGGGTAAGTACTGCTTATGTACTCCCAGTGGGATGGGCTAGGGTTAGGGTACCAGCATTCCTCTTTCCTTTTTTCTGTCGGGAGATAATTATCTCCACTATGTTAATGAATGGGACGAGGACAACGGGACCCGGAGTAATGAAGATTAGCGGTAAGTAATAGAGCAACATTTCCCTCCTGTTTCCGAAACGCCATGCACTGCATCCACATTTCTCCCACGTAGGAGATTGACTCTACAGTGAACACGCTTTGAATCCACTACCCGGACAGTTCCCAGGACGCTGATGAAAAATCAGAGTACTTCAGTGTCCTCGTTATGCTATAAAGCCCTATGTAAATTGTGCCTGTGCGCCATTACAGGTGCATGGCCCCCCTTGCGCCAATGCCATGAAAAAGCTGCACCGCTGTTGACTGTAGAAGGGACACCGGTGAAAGTTTCTGGAGTGTTTGTAATACCTGAATATTCAAGGATTTGACCATCCGAAATATATCCCCCATTTTGACTAGTCCCAATTTTTCAGCCTAATGAGGAATGACTTTCTTTGGATAAACTGAACGGGAATAACTGGTAATGAGCGAGTAATTGCTCTGGCGCCTAGAGCACAAGACAAGATAGTCTTTTCTGAAGCCCATCCCAGGCCAGCTGCCTTCTAGTGACTGGGTTAATTTCTATTCGGCTGTGGCGAGGAGTTGGTCGATTAGTGCACCCAACGAGGTAGGATAAGCATTGCCATGTTCGATTGCCAGATAGGCCATGTATGGGAGGAAGTGCAGCCTGTAGTAGGCAGAGTGTGCCTGTGCATATTCATAATGGTGCTCAAAGTCAGGTGCACTGGCCCCCCTTGCTCACAGTAGCCTTAGTATCTCTTCATATAGCTGTGTCTGAACTGGGATGGCGAAGTGAGCTAAAGAGTGATGATGGATGCAACCTAGATCTGTGACTGGGGGTGAGTGAAAAGTTTCAGCGCTCCGTCCATCATCTCCTTGTGTTTGCTTAGTATCTCCCACCAACTGCTGGCTTGTTTGCCAGTCCATGCATGAGTAACATATCAGATTTCAGATAATGTGTTTATTCATTGGATAAGATTGATTGTAAAACAAGTACAGCAATGTAGACAATATAATGAGTTTCATCAGGGCGATTTTACCTAGGAATGACAGGGGAAGGCCACACAACCTTTTAATATGTTCTTCAACTTTCCACATAGCTACCCAATAGTTTTACTCTACAACTGTAGCTCTATCACGGCTAATCCAGGTGCCAGGGTATTAAACAGAGGACTGTCACCAGGGGCAGGAGGAGTCAAGGGTGGAGATATGAGTGCCAGAGATTAGTGGAATTATTGTTGACGAATTACAGTTAGGGTGACCAACTGGCATGGGTGCAAGTTCAGGACGGTGAATGTACAAATTCAGGACAAAGGGTCAAAATTCAGGACACCAATTCAGGACAGGAGGTCAAATTTCAGGACAACATTTTGTGACAAAAGGTTACAACACTGCCCGCCCCTTTCCAGCCTCCCAGGGAAACACCCGATTCCCGGTCCGGCCAGCCCGGCCTTGCTACCACCCTCCAACGGTGCCCCTCATCTTCACATAGACCGTCTATCATGTGTATTTAATTTCTTTTATAGTGTGACTCATCCCAAGTATGTAGGGCAGGGTGTCGGAGTGTGTTACATCACACACACATTATATAGCGACAATGACTCATATAACCGTGAAAGTTAGTGTATAGGAAATGTTACTTAAGAGAATGGGTGCTACAAGGTGTAATCATTCTTTTATCTGTCATTCAGTCTTTCGCCATTCATTCTGTCCTTCCATCTGTGTGCCCATCTATATCCAAACATATTCAACCATTTGCAAACCTATCCACCATGTATCCTTCCATCCATCATTTCACTCATCCATCCCTCCATCCACCCTTTCACTCATCCATCCTTTATTCATCCATCCACCCTTTCACCCCATCCATCCGTACACTCATCTATCAACTTTTCAACCCATCCATCTATTCACTCATCCATCCAGCTATTTACCCTTTCACCCATCCAGCCATCCTTTCACTTACTTATCCATCCACCCAGTCACTTATCCTTCCACCCATTCACCCTTTCAGTCATTCATCCTCCCTTTCTCTCTCCATCCTCCTTTTGCTTATCCATCCATCCTTCCACCCACCCACCCACCCACCCATCTACTCAACCATTCATGAATCCATCCATTGACCCTGTTACTCATCCATCCTTTTGCTCATCCATCCATCCGTTCTCTCATCCATTCCACCTTTTCAGTTCTTCACTCATCTATCCATTCTTTTGTCCTCTACCCCCTTTCACATACTCATCAATCCTTACATCCACCCTTTCACTCATCCATCCTTTCACTTATCAGTTCATCAATCAATCAATCCATCCACCCATTCACTTGCCCATCATCTATCATTTCACTCACCCATCCACCCTTTTACCCATCCATCTACCCTTCCACCCATACATCCATCTACTTACCTTTTCTCTCATCCATCCTTCCACTCACTCACTCACTCACTCATCCATCCATCCATCCTTTCTTACATTAGCTATCCATTTACCCTTTCATTCATCCATTCATCTGTAGTGAGGTTGGTGGATTGTTTGCAGACATTGCTAAGTTAGCACAAGCTTGGCTGCCATGCTGCCGCTTTTGCGCACGTTACTACACAACTTTGTTTTCACTAATCTCTGCTTGTGCTTGTTCACATGAGAACCGTCTGCCTTTCGCGTTCCTTGCTGTTCTCTGTGATTTTCGTCTGTACATGATGTGCAAGGTCGAAAAACAATGTCCCTTGCTATTCTACTCTGGTCAGTCCCCCGCACCTAGACATAACATGAAGCACAGCTGCACTGCTGAAAATAGAGTGCTTTTAATATTGCATGCATGCATGCATGTTAGGGGCACTTGGAGAAAAACCTTTCCAGAGAGAAGAGCTGTGATTGTCCGGAGATGTAAATCTTTGCATCTAGACATTGAGGTATGGGGTCCCCCTGACAAAGCCCAGTGGGCCGTTTTCCACTAGCTTTATAAAATGATATCCCCGTTCATATTCTATGGAATTGTAACAATGCTTACTATATTGTGTTTATGCATTCTGCTGTTAGTAAAAGCACGTGTACTGCATTTTAGAGCACGTTAGTTAAAATAAACATTTTAGACTATACCGTGTCTCTGATTACTCATGTTGTGTACAAGTATGAGTGAGTGAGCGAAAGAGTGCTCTTGCTCCCGCGATTCCTGAGAGAGTCGGAGTTACATGTTCTGGGTTGTCTAATCATTGGTAGCTTCGCTGTAGTATGGAGAACGAATGAGACACTATAGCTAGTCAGATTGGGATTTTGGGCACTAAGGTGGGTAGTTGGTACACCACTATACACCGAGGTACTGATTTCCTGCGCATAGTTCTGTATATGTGCAGAATCCCTGCAACCCATCCTTTCACTAATCCATCAAGCCCTTCACACATTTCTTCACTCATTTACTCACCCACCTTTTCAAATTAAGAGCTGAGCCTATATCTGCAGAGTTGCAGACAGAAGAGGCCCATCAACCCCTGTTGTAGTTCCTAAAGCAAGGGGTGGGGTGGGTTGGGGGAGGCTTCACTATGCCCCTGCACATAGGCAATCTGAAAACTTAGAAGTCATGAGTCATGCATGATACACAGTGCCAGGACGTGAGGAGACTGTGACATGGTGTTGTTTCCAGGGCTTTAAGTGGGGTAAAACAACTAGGGCGTCTCTTCAAAGGGGGTGTTTGATGTAATTAAAGGCGTTGTTTAAAACACCTAGGCTAAAAATCTATGCTTAGCACAGTGTTCCACCCGACTGGTGATGCAGCGCGGCTATTATAAAACCTTTCCTTATGACACCAACCCAGAAAAACCCTTACACCATTTGTTCATCGGTCGGGCCCATGACACCGAAACACACACATTCACTCAGTTTTCTGGATCAGTGATAAGTAGACGAGCTGCAAGGCATACGGGGTACCTTGTTAAAACTTCACCTAACTAATAACTATATACACATTATATACATTTAATTTTCGGAATTTTCGGTTCTAAACATCAAGGTACTCCGCTATTTCGGTCGATGGACCAACTAGTAGGAATCAGTTGATGGTGGTTGAGTCCAGCTCAATCACAATTAAAACCTTTTAACAATTATTGATCATAAATTTAATTCTAATAACCACAGACTCAGTTTTGAGTTAGCATGAAATGTTATCTAGATTCATTGAATAAGTAAGGTTTTATTAAACACATATTCTAGACATTATTTTCATAAGCATTTAAGTAACAATTGTAATAGGAAACGGAAAATACTCATTACCCTTGGCCGTAGGGCGATGACGAGAATGATTCACCAGAACATGAATCGAAGATCACAGGATAGGTTCCCAAAACTGACTAACTGTCCCTCTAACCTCCTCCGATGTATTCCCTCCCAGGATAGAATCCCGCGACGGTCTTGTTCCTTTTCCCCATTAACGTTCGAAGTCCAAAATTGTCAAAGTCTTTTCAGCATCAGAAGGAAAAATCGTCTCAACAGACAGTGTGTCGTGTTGAATAGATCAATGTAGAATAAGCGAGTGCCACCACGTCATTGTATGCACAACTCTTTTATACCCTTTCACTAACTTGCTATACCCAAAATTGAAACCTTTTAGGGGCTACATTCATTCTGATTGGTCCATTGGAGGGGTGGTGATGGTCACCTCCTTGTCCTCCTTGCTTGAACCGGTTCCGCAAATAATCCATTCATACAATAGTTCTCGTGATTCATCAAGTCCAAATGTTCTTTAACTTTGTTAATATATTTGCAACATTATTTGACAGTCATGAATTAGTTCATCTTTTGCAGTTCGAGTCTCCCATCCGTTCCCATGCATTCATGCTGAACTCTTGACACAACTCTTGTCTTAGGTCAGCCTGGCCTTGACATCTCTCACTCCGGGCATAGGCCACACACTCGTGACTGGAACTCCCACTCTGCTCATGCGTGGGGGCCATCTTTATTCGGCGCACGTAATCACGTCTCTTGACAGTGGCCATTTTCCCAGTGAGGCCTAGCAGGCCCGAACGGTACTAATATGAAAATAACATAGCAGAAATTAGACATAGAAAATAAGCCCTTCTGTTTACCACTCACCATTCTAAAGACCCGTATTAGATGTTACCCAGCATAAGCGACATTTAAAGCCATTTTACTTACCATCTGCATTCTTTGCCACAATATAATTTTACTACAAACGAAATACATGCAATTTACGTCTTCTTTCTAAACGAATCACAAACCTATGTTAATTTAATTTCATATTTGTAAATAAATTAGATTTTTGCAAATGCCAGTTAGTTTCCCGCGTGTAGTGTCTAATTAAAGCTGCATTTGTTGATTAATACATGCATTCAAACAGTTAGGGACCGATTCCGATCCGGGTCGGAAAGCACTCCGACCGAGTCGGATCCGGAGTGTTTTCCGACCGAACAGGACCCCTACAGTCCGACCGAGTGAGTACGATGCGCACGTATGCTGTCGGACTCGGTTCGGTCGGACTCCCATAGAAGTCAATGGGAGCCAGTTGTACGACGCGTACATGTGCTCCCATTGACTGAATGGGTATGTCTCGAACAAGTGCGCCCCCTACAGTGGGTGCGTGTCGGTGCCATCCGCGCCGGACATGCCTGTGTGGGGGAGACCCATGGGCCTCCCCCTGTGTGCGAGTCGTACGGCTGCGGGTGTCGGGGGGTCCGGCGCGGACCCCCCGAAGTCTGACTCTGGGAGCTTTTGCGAGCCGGATACTCCGGCTCGCACAGGCTGTCCGACGCGTGCATCGTACTGGCTCGGTCGTGAATCGCATCCATTGCACGCCACGGTTAGCTAACGGCCGAGACGTATGGATCGGTTCGGACCCGTAAACAACTCGGTCGGTGATTTTCATGTAGCTCGCATCGTACTGGCTCGCTCGTACAGCTGTATGAGTCGGGCGGAAAACACGGGTACGGCTCAAACTTTTTCCGGCCGGATCGCGTTCGGTGCCCTTCCGACCAGGATCGGAATCGCCCCTTAGTGTTTTTAAAGTTATGAGGTCATTAACTTCGAAGGGGGTACAAAAAGATTTTTGTATTTCCCCTACTTCATCACTGGTATTATGTTGTTTCTGTCATTGAATCCATATATATAATACAGCAAGTATCATTACACCAACAACAAGCCAGGACTATTGGCTTTGTCAATGGTTGTTAGTTGCTTAAAATAAAAAAGCAGCAACCATGGCTTTGTTGCATATAATACTACAAATGCGTCAGTTCTAAAATGATGAGACAGTGAAAGAACTCTAGCCCCTTCTTTTAAACTTGTTTCACAGGCTTCTTTATATAAACTGTTTTCTAACGTTGCAGCATGGGCGTTTTACCTTTTATCCATCTAACAGAATGCCCTGCTGTACACTGAGGCAGAAGGAGGCTGCCACATGCTTTAACAGCCCAGACTGGCCCATTGTCATTCTGTATGTGGCAATTAGCCAGCATACAGAATGACAACGGGCGGGTGGGGCTGCTCTTGTGCTCTAGGAGGAGTGTGAGGCGGCCCCATCAGGGGGCTGAGGCTTCATGCAGGGGAGGAGTGCTGCTCCCTGTAATGCCCAAAATCATGGACAAAAGGCGTCCGTAAAAGGGATGTGAGGTCCAAATTACAGACAGTCCGTGAAATCTACGGACGATTGGTCACCCTAATTACAGTTTATTGTATTCTTGAAAGTCAGTGGTGTTGCTGGGGGGGAGGTGGGGGCGTGCTGGCGATTTCTGCGAAGGCTGCAGGTAAGGGGGAGGAGGGCCAGGCCGCCGCCCCCAAAACTCTCCCTGCCACGCCACTGTTGATAGTGTTTTAAATATTGTAAATTCTCGGATGAGCAGGCTTCGGTCCTGAGCAGGATTGTGTATATTTAAGGTGATGTCATCAGCCTTTAGAGATATAATGAGACTCTGAAAAGTGAAGTTCAGTCCTCTATTGGTGTGAAGTCTTTTTGCACATGCCAGGGGCTCCTAACCCAGGTCATATAACAGGGGGCGATGGGCAGCCCTGACCGGTGCCTCTCCCCAATGGGGTGGGGCCCTTTAGCTGAACGGTAGTGGTGCGTTCTGTCTATGACAGGCAAAGCAATTAAAAAAACTCTCAGGAAGTCCAATTCTGTGGGGTACATCCAATAGAAAATCCTACTCAAGGCGTCGTAGGTCTTAGAGGCAGTACTTTAAGTGGGCAGGGTCTCACCGGTGCTGAGCACCGGCAGTTTGTTAAAGGGGGCCTCGAAACGGGTCTCTATCGGGCTCTGTTTTACACCCTAGCACAGGCGGTCCGTTTTTTTTCCGGACTGCAGTGACAGCAGGCACATTGATGTGCGCGTGCTCACACTGCTCACTTCTCACTAGTGGAGAAGTTACGGTATAACGTCATGCCAGGTGGAGAAGTTACGACATGACGTCATGCCAGGTGAGCGTTGTAGGGGAAGGGAAATCCTTTAAAGAGAGTAATTTTCTCTCTGGATTTCCATTCTCTTTTTGAAACTCAGGAACAGCAACATTGTTGTGGTGTCACCAGGGTTTTAAGTGGAAGCGTTTTCAATATTATATACAAGCCTTAGTTGCTGCTTATTTATCTTATGCAACTAACAACCATTGACAAATCCAATAGTCCTGACTTGTTGTAGGTATGATCTTACTTGTTGTATCATATATCTAGATGCAATGTCAGAAACAGCAAAATACAAGTTGGGCGGCGACCTACGCTAAGCACACATTTTCAGCGTATGTTTTTCTAAGACGCGCCCTTAATTGCATTAGCCACCCTCCTTTGAGAGACCCCCCCCAGTTTTTTCATCCCACTTAAAGCCCTGCTTAGAGGCATCCAAGACTGGCACTGCTTATAAGTCTGGATTCAACTAGTGCATCAGGGCAAATAGGATTGCACATTATGAGCAGTTGAACTGACTGGAATACATCTCACTTGGCCAGCAATGACCAAGCTACTCTAGTCTACTCTATTCAATTTGCCAATCGTATTAATGAGAGGAAGCGGTCCATAGGATTCACAGTATTATGGGTATCTAACTGATTTTAATACCGTTGTTAGCATTGTCTTCCTAAATGAGGGAGGAAGAATATCTAATGTCAGTGCTTCATTATATACCGATAACAGCCAGGGAGTTAATTGGTGCGTGTAAACGTTATAAAACTCCCCCGGTAGTTCATCATTGCTGCAGCTTTAAATGTGAGAATACTAGAAATAACAGACACTATTTTCTGGAGTATTGAGCATTATCTAGCCAGGCCATAGCAAAGCAGTCTAAGTAGATTTGGTACTCATTAGGAGCAGGGGACTCACGGGGAGTGTGCAAGCTGACAAATGGACAGTCTCTCTGCCCCCGCTGGGGGCATATGAGGGCAATAGCCCCGAATCTGTCCATGGGGAACGGGGAGGGGTAGAAAGCCCATTTGGAAGCCAGGGACAATTTGTTTTTAGTAGTTCAGGGATGAGGGCTGCCCAGAATGGAGATGCCAATGCCCCACTCCACCCCAAAAAACGAGCAACAGTCTTTCTGCCCTCTCTGGAGGGCACATGGGGCAATAGCCCCTGAAAGCCCACTAGGCCCCAGAGATTTGTTTTGTTTTAAATATGTAGGGGTGGGGGCTGTACAAAATTGGCATGCCAATGCCCCCACCCCACCAAACATATATGGGACAGTCTTTCTACCCCCCTGGGGGCAGATGGGGCAATAGCCCCCAATCACCGCTCCTGGGGGGCAGAAAGCCGACTAGGAACAAGGAATTAAATTTTTATGTAGATGTAGGGGTAGGGGCTTCCCAGAATGAGCATGTCAATGCCCCCACCCCCCAAAAACAGCCACGGTCATTCTGACCTCCTGGGGGCAGATGGGGCAATAGCCCCTGATCTGCCCCACCGGGGGGACAGAAGGCCCACTAAGCATCAGGGAGAATTTTCTTTAAAGAAAGGGTAGAGGCTGCCCAGAATACCAATGCCCCCACCCCACTCAAAACCAAATGGACAGTCTTTCTGTCCCCACTGGGAGTATATAGGCACAAAAGCCCCAATATACCGGGGGGGCGGAAAGCCCACTTGGAAGCCAGGATGCCTCCACCCTCCAGTCCCTCTCTGGGGGGGAGCATGGGGGCAAAAGCGCCCGATCTGCCTCCGGGGGGGGAGGGCAGAAAGCCCGCTAGGCACCAGAGATATGTTTATGGGCATTTCAGGGAGCGGCCCCTTAGGCAAGGGTCGCTCCCCTTTTTTTGTGCACACACTTTGGCCATTTGGCAGAAAACCACTAGACACTAGCACAAGTTTCTCTGTGTGTGTGAACTGGAGTTCCGCTGACCATCTGTGTGTACTGGCATTTGGCTGGCTGTGTGTGAGCCTGCATTTAGCTGGCGGAGTGTGTGGAATTGCACTTAGCTGGCTGTGTGTGTGGACTAGCGCTTGGCTGGCAGTGTACATGGAATGTTGCTTGGCTAGTGGTGTGCGTGGATGGCACATGTCTGGTGGTTTGCGTGGACTGTCACTTGGCTGGCAGTGTGCGTGGACTGTCATTTGGCTGGCGATGTACTTGGATGGCACTTGGCTGGCAGTGTGCATGAAAGGCCCTTGACTGGTGTTGTTCATGGATGCCTCTTGTCTGGGTGTGTGGCTTGCATGGTCCTCCGGTGTTTTATTACCCGGAATCCTCTGCAAACCTCGAATTTAGCTAACACTATACACTTTCCTCACATTTCTGCGTGGAAAAATTGTCGGCTCACTGCACTGGCACAAATTTCCCAACACCCAACGTTCCCCTTGGTCTCTTAAAAAAAAAATGATACCTCGCTTGTGTGGGTGCCCAAAGCAGAAAACCTAAAAACGTATAAAATTAAAAACTGAGGGGGGAACCAAAGTGGGTCCAAAAGGGCAGTTTTTTTTCTCCATAAGTTTTCAGGCTGACTCTGCTTTTGGCATTGACACAAGTGAGGTATCATTTTTATCGGGAGACTGAGGGAAATACTGGGAAGTGGGAAATTTGTGCTGGCACAGTGATCTCACAGCCTGTGAGGAAAATGTGACTTTTCCGCTAAATTTGAGGATTGCAGGGGATTCTGGGTAAGAAAACGTTAGGGCATCCACACAACCTACACAACCTTGGCCTCGCCCCGAGTGTCTAGTTTTCAGGAATGTCTGGATTTGGTAGGTTTCCCTAGGTGGCCGCCGAGCCCGAGACCAACTACGCAGGTGCTCCTGATCTGTCACAAAAGGGGGCATCTGCATTTTTGGTCCTGGGCCCAGCTGCCATCTCGGGAAACCTACCAAACCCAAACGCGTCTGAAGAGTAGACACCCAAGATAGTCCAGAGAGGTATGGCTTGCATAGATCCCACTAAGTTTTCTTACTGAAAATCACCTGCAGACCTCAATTTCAGCTAAGGAAATCATATTTTCCTCACATTTCTGTGTGCCGAAAGTTGTGGGATCACCACGCCGGCACAAATTTCTTACCACCCTGGGTTTTTCCAGTTTCTCGATAAAAACGGTACCTCACTTGTGTGGGTAGGCCTAGTGCCTGCAACAGGAAATGACCCAACACTTATTGTAAAGACATAAAAATGATTGATCACAAAACAACCTGGCTTTGCAAGGGAGTGGCCTGCATTTTTGGTCCCACACTCGACGTCCATGTAGGGAAACCTACCAATCCCAGACAAGTCTGCCTGTTCCTGAAAGGTGAGAAGATGGTGATTTCAGCATCACAACCCCTTTGTTGATACCATTTACAGTGAAAAAATCAGATGCTTTCTTCTTCAGCACTTTTTCCCCAAACACCCAAAATGTAGCTGTATTGTGCCTAATTTCTTGGCCCCCTCCTGGGGAATCAACAAACCCTGGGTACCTTTAGAATTCTCACAATGTTGGAAGAAAAGGACACAAATTTGGCTTGGATACCTGATGAAGACAAAAGGTTTTGGGGGTGTAAGCGCGAACTACCCCAAATAGCCAAAAAAGGGCATGGCAAGGGGGGAGGCCTGGGAGCAAAGGGGTTAACGGAACAAAATGAGTGTCGAATATTTTGCCATGTATTATGTGGCAAAATATTTGTCCTCTCTCTGCCATGACAGAGACCTGCTATGGGACTTTTGAAATAAAACTATAAGGTCTCAGTTATGAGTGCATTCTTAAACTGCGGCACTCGTGCAAAGCCCTGTTGCATGAGGGTCTCCATTACCGTGAGTGGGAGTTTCTTTAACCCCTCAGAGTCTTCTGATGTGAAACATGGCAGGGCAAACCTTCAGATATTTACCAGAGACAAAACACCCATAAAATACCTATACATGCAGAATTTGATGCAATAAGCACCAAAACCTCAAGCTGTTCTCTACCACAGTGGAAAACTTGTAATTGGCGCTACCTCCTGGGTTGGCTTAAATTGAGGCCTAAGTGGATGCTGGAGTTCACTTTAAAATGTGTATAAATACTACTTGTGGAAAAAAATAGGATTATTCTACTCATAGTTACTTTAGAAAGGTCTTGAGAAACTCAGCAGGTTAATGTTTTGACATTTAAAAATTGATCATGTTAGATTCACAGTACTGATGCATAACAACTGCTTGAAGATCCTGAGTGCACGTGCTGCGCTCTCCTTCCTTGTTGTGGCAGAACTCCAGTGGGTGATTAGTGGATTCTCTCTGGCTAGGAACACCAGTGTGCCTAACTTGAGGATGGCGCCCATCTTTTACAGTGCTGCAATGACACTGCCCTCCTCCCTCTTCATTGGGACAGCTCTCAGTCTTTTCAGGTCGAGCCTAGAGCAGTGCATGCGCTGCTTGCTCGACTTTTAGTAAAAGGGTAAAAAAAGTGCTACCAGTGGCTTTTGCTGGTCTCAAGCTTGCGTGCACGTGCGCGTGCACGCTCGCAGCCACCATCTGTCTCCTCTGTCATGGGTCATTAAGTTATTTCCCGTGCTTTCCCCTCTCCCTCCGTCCTGGGCTTGTTTTAATTTGCAGCGCGAGCGCGTGCTTGTTTGCGTTAGTTGCTAGACATAACACCAGCTTTTTCATGCTTTGACGTTCGTTCGGCATTTAATTTGTTTTAAGCATTGTTTAAATAGGTTTACAATTGTTATGCACTATGCTTCTGAGAACCTTTTTCTTTTCTTTTTTAAATCGGTTTCATGTTTTTATTTTGTTTCGTATTTGCATTTGGCATTTTGTGCTTTGTTTAGGATTGGCATGTATCTGCCTTAACACATATTTTCAGTCGCTCTGTTACAGTTTTTGAACAGCATTTAATTTGGTTTAAGCAACTTTAAATTTACAATTGTTATGCAACGTTTCAGAGCTCAGCAAGCTGTGACTGATCACCAATTTTCTTTTAATGAATATTTGTATAATCTATTAATGTGGTTTGCCCTAACCCGAGCAACTACTCAACATTGCCAGACTGTAGTGGTGACTGCTTTTTAACTCGGGTATAGACCATACAATAGTTCTACCTCTATTGCTGCCAACTATTTGAACACACGGCAGGCTGCGTTTTTTTTTTTTGGGCATTACATAAGTAATACACTGCGGGCGCGAGACAAGACTGCTATGTACATTCACTTTGGCATAGTTTTGACAGCACTTGAAGGTACTTGTAGTTGCTTAGCCCGGACATGCTTAAGCCTAACTTGTTTACCTATTTTAACTGTTTTAATTCACACAGTTCAGGAGCATTCAGTTCACGCGTGTAGGCAAACAAGTTTTATCTGGAAATTTCCGTTTTTAAACAAATGTTACCAAAAAAAATGAAAAAGGGCCACTTGACTTCCTAGAAACCAAACTTGCTGTGCTATTGGAGAAGTGTGGCTCAATGATTAGATCGGCAGACCCTGATGCAGAGGTCTAGCCCGGGACCAGGGTTCAATTCCCTGCCTCGGCGGGTCTTGGGCTCAAAAATTCCACGGACCTGATAATTCTCACCTCGGTGCCTATTCCAATCATGGAGTCCCACTCTGCAACTCTGGGCAATAGCTTGCTTAATCTCCACAACGGCCCCCACAATGCTAAGGATGCCTGGCCTCCACCTTGGGGGTGCCCAGGAGTGGACACCTCACAGGGAAAGCCAGGATGGGTTCCACAGTGGTATTCGTACAAGCGCCTTGAGACCCTTGCGGGTGAGTAGTGCGCTATACAAGTATCAATTTACATTTATTGACACTGTTTCAGCCCTTACAGTATATCTAATGCAGTAAAGTGAAAATTCTTACCTTTTGGACATAATTGTATGGGGATATTACGAACAGAGCAGCTGAATTTTAACCTGGGAACCCATCTTTAAATCGTGACAGGAGGCTCCATATGTTGTGCTTTTGGGCAAATTACTTAATCTCCCCGTGCGTAAAAATAAATGTTTTTGTGTGTAATGTAACTGGTGCTCCGGTAAAGTGTGCTGATTCCTTTGGCTTCAGTTTGTGTTATAAAAAACTCCCCCAAAAATGCAAAGTCTAAAGGATTTTTGTTTTAGGGAGAAAAATTATTACGTATATTGAAACAAAAAGTTATTGGATTACATTTGGTGTAGAGAGGTGGAGACGCAGGTTTCAGTTAACCTTTGCACATCAGTAAGCTTTATTTTGTCTCTGTTTGTCTCACTTCAATGTCAGTTGTTTACACTTCTTTTACATGTTTCCTCGGAGCTACAGGATGGAGACAGTCCTGCTGTAACGAGGCACAACAATTAAAAGCTACATCTAGTTTTTTTTATATAGGCCTCTAACTGCGATATTTTCAACTTTTATTTTTCCGATATGCTGCTCTTTTTTCTCTCAGTCTCTACTCTTCTACCTTCTCTCTTTCTATATCTCATATTTACCCACACACCCATCCTCTATTTCAATATCTCTATTTTAATATCTCCTACATTGACTTTCTATATAACAAACCCTATCTACTCCCTCTCTTTTACTTTCACGAATTCTCGCACTTGCTTACATTATCTCACTTTCAACAACAAAAACTCACACAACTTCTTTATTTGTCTCTCATTTCAAGATGTTGAAAAAATTGCCAGCAGCCACACTGCTCTACAACATAGCTTTAACATATTGGCTAAGCCAATAGCTCTAGCTAAACACTTAAGGTCCCAAAGGCAAGACCTATTGGCTATGCCAATGCTTGTTGAATGGGGAGCCGAGCGGCTTGACTTTTCCATTGGAGTGGTGTTTCTTTTTACGGGGCCCCTCCCATATGAGTCACTCACTTTGATGCGGTGTTGCAAGCCACCGCCAGGTGGTGCTGCAACCACTTGGGAGGCCGTAGCAGCTTTCCAGTGCTTGGGGACCATGCTACAAGGACAAGTGCAGGAGGTGTGGCACTGAGAACTGGTGCAGCCACGGCCCAGGCTGTGTTCCTCTCACCTGTGGGTGGTGCAGATTCAGGGGCAGGGCCTCCCTCAGTGCCGGTGTGGCCACAGTCTTCTCCCCTGCGGACAGGGCACCACCAGCCACAGTCAGCAGCAAGTATGGCTGGCCTCTGCACATTTACGGGCCTCGCCGGAGTTTCACACGTGTGGCTCAAAATTTTGGGAGTGTGCTCTCCTCTCCACCTCATGCCAGGACAGAAGACGGCAGGTGGAGACTGCTTGCTGGCAACTCTCCGGCATGGGGCATGGCATGGTGTGAGTCCTGGTATGCTCAGGTCTGGCATGAGCCCAGTTTCACTGCTAGCGGGGCACCGCACCCACTGAACTTCAGGTACTGCTGCTGCGCTTGCACAGTTCTCCCTCCTTTTCCCTGGGACAGATAGCAGCAGGCAGGGCCACTGACGGGTGCTCCTGTAGGTGGGGGGCACCTTGGGGATAGGATATGTGTCTGGCAGCGCGGGAGGCCATTACTTTTTTTTAGATGTGCTTGCTCTTACTAGTGGTTGCTACAACCACTTCAATGCCTGTGCATAATAGTGACCACACCGCTCCACTCAACACGTATGCACAGACGTCACCCAAAGATTACACTGACACATTCGTTATGGGTGAAGAACTGCTGCAGGTTTATTTCATACAACATAAGTATGACGATAGAGTGGGTTATCTTACGGGCGATCCAGGGCAAGCAGCCCCTCGCTGCTCCGCCCGCCTTGCGAGCCAGCACGCACGGTGGGTCGATGCCCGGCAGTGCGGCACATTTTTTCAGATCCTCCTTTGGATCACGTGATCTGTCTAATACTCCCGCCCCTTTTAACGGGGGCGGAGCGTGTTATGGCACACCCTCGGTTGGTCAGGCCCCCCAACCGCCCGAAGGACTAACGGGGCGCCGCCGCGGTCTTCCCAGAACCTCCTTCGGCTCCCGGACCTTGGCTCGGGCACCCTTACTGTGCCGGACAGGGGTACCCTTACTGTACCGACTGTCGCAGAGGTACCCTTCTGCCTCCAGATCGCCCTGTAACTCCGCCTGCAACACAAGAAAAAAAACCAAAACATTATAACATTCCAGTTGCGCGCTGCCTATGCCGCGCAGGGTAAGCGGAAAGGGTGGGATTTTGCGCTGCCCGGAGTGAAACAGGAGGCAGAGGGCGATCTACGGGGGCGGGCGGCTTAAGTAGGGCCTGGCCCCGCCCAGCCTCCCCCAGCAATGCCCATTGGGGCCTCCCCTCCCCAAGGCGCGGTCTCTCTAGAGAGGTAGAACGGGGGGGGGGGGGAGGCTCCAACGGATGGCCACTAGAGAGCTGCCCTGCTGATGTCCCCCTGCGTGGGACGCGGGCAGCGGCATAGTGACCACACCGTCATCCGCTCCACTCAACACGTATGCACAGACGTCACCCAAAGATTACACTGACACATTCGTTATGGGTGAAGAACTGCTGCAGGTTTATTTCATACAACATAAGTATGACGATAGAGTGGGTTATCTTACGGGCGATCCAGGGCAAGCAGCCCCTCGCTGCTCCGCCCGCCTTGTGAGCCAGCACGCACGGTGGGTCGATGCCCGGCAGTGCGGCACATTTTTTCATATCCTCCTTTGGATCACGTGATCTGTCTAATACTCCCGCCCCTTTTAACGGGGGCGGAGCGTGTTATGGCACACCCCCGGTTGGTCAGGCCCCCCAACCGCCCGAAGGACTAACGGGGTGCCGTTGCGGTCTTCCCAGAACCTCCTTCGGCTCCCGGACCTTGGCTCGGGCACCCTTACTGTGCCGGACAGGGGTACCCTTACTGTACCGACTGTCGCAGAGGTACCCTTACTGTACCCTTCTGCCTCCAGATCGCCCTGTAACTCCGCCACAGCTCTGGGGAGGCTCCCGTTGCTGCCAGAGCCCCCCCTTCCTCCCTTCGCTGTTATAGGTGCCCTGCCCCTGCGAGCTAGCTTTAGTGGGCTAAATTATGGGTCCTGTTCTGAAACAGTGTCATGGTTCCCGAATTGCTGCTGCTTCGAGTTTTGCATGATTTCGTAGGCAGGGCAAAATATTTAACGCTGACTGCATTATGGACGTCTTTCATCATGACTCCGGATAAAGCCAATATGACTGACTGGCTAAAAGATGAGGATATGCCTCTGAAGGATACATATCTTTCAGCTCGAGGACCAAAATTTGTGAACGCTTCAAACTCCCTGGGCTCCAAAGAGAGACTGAGCGAAGAAGAGCAAAACCTAAATCTGTTTCTCAGGCTGGAAAATATTGCATGGGTAACAAGGCATTTGTGAAATTGGCGTTTATGGACATGAAATCCTATTATGATTGTTCGATTGGCCAAATTGGGGTCCATTCTGGCTTAAGAGTGTGTTTCCAACAGCTACAGCATAATAAAGCAAGGTGAAGGTAACGTGTGAGTTAACTACCTACCCTACATCTACGTGTATAAACACAAGCTGACATCACGGGTATCTAATGCGGAGCTGGGCACATAAAAACTGTGAACATCAGACAGTATGGGAGCAACAGCCTCTGTCTTTGTACTCTCGCCCAGCACACGGAAAACATATGCTCACTGTCCCTGGCTGCTTCATGTCACCGTCTCTGAATGGTTGATGCCACAAACCTTAGCTGGTAACAGCCTGATTGGCAAATGATTCGTCAATCTCACCTTCCTACAGCATGCCAATACAAATAAATGACAATCGATAAAACTGCTAACTCTGTCGTATTTACCTTTTCGGCCATTAACTCTCTACTTTTGCTTCTTTTCACATTGTATTATTATCCTATTGTTTACTTCACATTGACCAATATCTCATCGACATCTCCTTGTTTTAGCCTTTCTACTGCCCATAATGACCTAGCATTCTGGGGATCTATCTTAACTAACCATATAATACAGGCTTTAATGAATATTTTTGCAAATTAAGTTACAGTAAATTAGGTTATGAAGTCTTATTCTAGCCTTTTTGTTCAATAGTTCATATAAACTCAAACTAAGATAAATATTATTGAAATATTTTGGTTCCTTCCTACTTTTTAAGTTACTTAAAATTTAAAGTTTATTACCTGGGGACGGCACATAATTAGAACTAATATTTATAGAAATCCAAGCAGTTTCAATAAGTAAATTAGCTCAACACCTCCTTCCCTAATTCAAAACCTAATGCTAACCACAACAATTATGGACCTATGTGCAAGTGTCCCTTTTTTTTTTTTTTTTTTTTTTTTAATGCAGGCACTGAAAATATTTACCGTTTGTTTAAGGTGTGTTATATAATGTTGTTAGTTAATGTTATTAACCGCAAATTAATCTACAATTTCTTAGAATTGGTTTTGTAAAACGAGGTAACCTTATCTCACCTTTAACCATAATTGTTAGTCCAACATATCGCTAACTTGTTGACTTCTATTTAATTAATTTCAAAATAGTGTAATTTCATTTTTATTAATTGTTTATTCCAACAGTATGGCTTGCTGTCACCTTGTGAAGCATCCTGTGTGGTTCCACCAGCCCTGTTTTCGAATCTCTCAGTTTGTGCATAAACATTATGTTCTGCTCCTAAAAGATTATGAAATCCAATCCAGCATTTGTTATGTTATACTAAATTTGTAGGGCACACGTACCATGTTGGTTTCCTGGCGCTACTCTGAAACCTGTTAGAGGGTATGATACTCATATACCTGTCTAACTAGCCATGTTTTAGGCGTTTGCGGGAAGTCATGAGGTCTCTCTAGAGGTAGGGAGCTCCAATATCTGGGACCTAGTGTGATAAACCTTGTTCCGCCAAAGTGTTTCCATTTAAAGGATCCCGGGGAACACCACATGTAGTGTTAATCTCGGGGGCCGTGCCGTGGCCAAGGTGAACATTTCACGTCAACACATTTATATCGTAGCATAGATACAAGAGAGCAGTATTTTATTTTATTTCTTTTTTTTTTATTCCAAAACAAAATTACTTTCGAGATTTTGCACCATAACCACTTGATGTGCCATTGGCTTGGCTATTTGGCAATGTCCTTTTCGAAGGAGTACAGCTCTCAGATATCATTCACCCAACACAGGGCATCTGTGAGCGACACCAAATATTTACCGCTCCTTGTGCTTACTAAAATGGACCCGACCCTTAGTGTCCAGAACACACTGCACTTTAATGTCATCTGGCCCTGGTGCCTATCAAACAACTGTGATAGCATCTGTCACCGTCATAAAATACATAAACGAACTTCAAACGGTCGCAGGAGAGGCAAGCCAGGCTAAGTCTCGGGACCATGACACTCTGGGCTTTACCTTGCCTCCCTGTGGAACAGGGAGAATAACCTTAAAGATGTTATGTTTGACACACAACCCAGGCCTTCCGCTTGTCTCAAACAGCTCAGGCTGCTGACTTTCCTGTATAGACTAAGCTGCCACTATGACTGAGTTGAAGAAAACATTACCCTCGCTGTTTCCGAATAGCCAGGCTAAAGATGAAGGCAGCAGCATCTATTGACTTAAGCGTGGAACTCACAATAATAAATCAGTATTCTGAATCCAAACATGTAACCAATATTTGATCTCATGTGACTATCTTAATCCCCATCAGCCTAGGCCTACTTCCTTATAAAAATCGCGGGTGGCTGGCAAAGAGTACGTTTGAAATATCAAAGCCATGCATACTCAACACGAAGCCAGGAATCGAAGGAAGGCTTGGGGACGATAGTGTGAATAGCGATGGTGGCATCTGGTTCAGGGCTTCCAGGAATTAAACATCCTTCAGGTTTAAGAGAGACGACTAACAAAACTCGAGCTTGGGAACTGCCCCATAGGTTGCTTGCATGGATTGTAGTTCCACCAGTGGGTGGGCTGCAATAAGAATGACAGTATAGGGGCCAATATGAGCATGGTGTTTGGACAACAATGCCTATATATCTTACATAAGACTCTGAAACGGCTCCCCCGGCGCAGGGTGTGCGGCTTCTTTTTATCGGCCGCACCCCCATCCCTTTATTTTGCTCGCGAGGGCCGCTGCCATTGAACCAGATTGATCAATTCACCCTGCCCCTACCGAAAAAAATTGGACATAACGAGACATGTGACCCTGCCCATGATAGCGCTGTTTGTCTAAAGAGGGGGGGGGGCTCGAAAAGCCTGAGTCACCGCACATAGCCACGGGTACTGACAACGGCACTTGACGATTGCCCTGGCACTTCTGTTAAATAAAATGAATGCCTTGCATTACTGCCTTTTTTTTTTTTTTTTTTGTGGTGAACTTAGATGCCCCAGTCCTGCCGGTCCTATTACCAGGAAACTTGCCTTGCAGGCCGAGACACCTAGTGTGTGCCTGCACACCATGATCACACGTGAGTAGTGCCCCCGGTGTCCCCACTTGTGTACTTGCAAACATAAAACCTTGTGTAAACCTGCCCCCGGTGACATTCTCAGAGTGCCTGCACCCGGGTCCCCCTGTGCTTGAGGGAGCTATTCTCTGCCTAGGTGATGTGCCTCCAGACTGGTAATTTGCTGTTTCTGTCATTGCAAGCGGATATATGATCCAGCAAGAACATCATACCTGACATGTCAGGGTTGTTGGCTTTGTCAAGTTGTTAGTTGCATAAGATAAATAAGCAGCAACTGAGCGTGGAAATAATATTGCACACTTACACTTGAGTGTGCTGCTGACACAGACAATATTGCTTATGATGCAGCAAGAACATCATACCTGCCGTGAACATTCTGTTATTACCCGTTTACATTGTAAGCTGCCATTGCCTTTGGTTACTGGGGGGAAGCACAGACTTACTCATTCCAATAATGGTCTGCTATTGCTGCTGAACATTCGTATAATCGCTTCTTACCGCACGAGATTGTGTAAACTGCTGTTAACTGTGTCCGTCATAGTCAGTCATTCAACTGTGAATGGCAGGGGGTGGGATCAAACATACAATATAGCTGCCAAGGTAATGGATTGCTATACGTGACATTTCCATAATTTCCGCGTAACAAGTGATAATTCACCGATTTGAGAGACACTTTTCCGTGAGCATAGTCAAGCAAAGAAGGCGATGAAAACATGTAGCTATCAGACAATGCCCCAATTAGAGAACAAAACGCTTGGAGCGATCGAACCATTTTTTGGGGGTAGGGCAACCGACCCGAGCTGCTCCCCTCGCACAGAAACAGCCTGTGGTGGGTGAAGGAGACCTCCACTCAAGGCCTTTGTTTCGGGACACAAAATAAAAAACTCCGGAAATAAACACCTTCATTCAATTATTTGAAAAGCGTGTCCTTCGTCATTGACCATGTCAGAGCGCTTTACATAGCTGTCAACAAATATACAATATATAATTACAAACAACATAACCTGCATAAAGAGACGGAAACTCGTCGCGATATTTCAAAAGTAGCTCATTACGATTGTTATCTCTATAGACATAGCTCATACCATTCAGCCCTCCTCTCCTCCTCCCCTCGGGACTGCAGAATGAATAGGTTCAGGGGGTCTTTGAGTGCAAAGTGATTGCACTTGTGTGAAATCAGACAGTCGGAGATATTCGAGGACAGAAGATTCTTTTTATTTTATTTTGCAGTATTATGTGGCGCGAGCTTGGCCCAAGGATATTACACCGCTTTACATAAGCACCGGATTACTTTACATAGGGTCAGTTTCGTTTTGTGCTTTTGTGTTTCTCGGCACGGGAGGAATAAGAGATTATGTCTAGAATCACGGGGTGGTGACCAGACGCTGGGATCCAAACCTAGTTACCTTTTTTTAAAGTCGGCAGCTGTGTTCGGCCGCATATTCACCGTACTTCAGGAGCTGTAGTACACACACCTAACTCTAACATGACGTATGTCTGGGGTTGACTGTTAACACAAACTCCCGCGCTGAGCTATGTCATGCGTGCCCCGTATATATTCATGACAGTTAGTGCCGCGATGGTCACAGTGAATGATTGGCTGCAACCCCGGGGAACCCCATACAGTTCCAAACATCGGGAGATTGTTTGATTTGCCCAGAATAGCTGACGACTTAGCTCATTGGTTCCAAGGTCGGCTGCAATCACCATTACGCAAGATCCTCTCCCTAAGGCTGTCACTCATCCCCAACATATAACAATCTTGGAACGATGAGAGTATTTCCTCGAACCACTCTGTTTGTGTGGATTCTGCTCGCTTCTCTGTCAGGGCTCGCATGGAAACCTCCTGCTTGTATTCCCGGTCGGACAAGGAGATGGGGAGGGCGTTGTAGCTACAGCGTACCCGCAACATAAGAGCCCGACATCCCCTCTGTACCCCCCTTTGTCCTAACCAAAATTCCGGGGCCGTTTTTGACCCTCCTGGGGCCTGCACTGCCGTAGCCCAGGACATATTCCCGCGCGCAGGGCGCCATATGACTATCGCGGGAGGGGTTGAGACCATCGCCCGAGACGGGCCAAGCAGCACCATTGCAACATGGCCGCAATATCTGCCGTAGTACTGTTGTCACCAGCTGCAGTTGCTGGGATACGAATTGTTCTCGCCTTACGGCGGGATTACAGCGTTGAAAGTAGTGTTATAGGAGTTCAGACTGGAAGCACCCATACAGCGCTGCACAACCCGTGGTTTGCCGCCCGGAGATCAGCGCAGCGACGCCACCTTGTCCCAATGGGGATGATCCACGAGGCCAAATCGCATCACAATCGGCACCTGCGCCTCGCAGCAGGCAGAACAATACTCCGCACAAACACAACCAAGTCAACAGAAAGGCCAACCCTTTGTACGCGAACACCGCCCGACATCGAATTGTAGGTAAACCCATACAGCGCGTTGCAAACCTCACGAAGCGCGGGCGTGCAATACCAGGGGGGGTAGTGGGCCCGCCACCATATCGCTCGCGCTCTAAAGGGCTTCCCTGTCACGCTGCGGCCTGGACAGAACGCGGCCCAGCGACCGGAGATCAGCGCCGCGACGCCACCCCCTCCCAAACCGCAGTGCCTAGAAGCCCGTTGGCGGGAACCATGATGCCCGTTCCCCTCAGAGCCGACCGACCCACGTGGACCGACCGAACTGGAGGCAGTGTCCAAACGGGGATGACCCACGAAGCCAAACTGCACCACAATCGGCACACGCGCTTTGCAGCAGGCACATCAACCCTCCGCATGGTGCTAGCAAGCAGAAGCCACAGGCGCCGACAGCTGCCCCGCACACCGGCTCTCGCTCCCTCACCTCACCAAGTTTTACTTGAAAACAACGGGCACCTGCCAAACCCGATGCAAGGATAGGCGACCGTCCTAAGGCGTTCGTAACCCGCCCCTAACCCTGCTGCGTCGCTACATCTGCCCCTGTCCCGCAACTGACCGCCACCCTGCCGCTCCCGGCCACGCGCAACCACCTCCGCCCCCCCGTGGTGTCCGACCACAGGGCCCCTGTACTACCCGGGCTTAACCCAGGGACGCAAGAGAATGGGCATACCGTAATGACTGGCGCGATGACGACCCCGACGACGGTGGCGGCAACGCTGTTATTTCGCGCGGCCCGGAGTGAAACAGGAGGCAGAGGGCGATCTACGGGGGCGGGCGGCTTAAGTAGGGCCTGGCCCCGCCCAGCCTCCCCCAGCAATGCCCATTGGGGCCTCCCCTCCCCAAGGCGCGGTCTCTCTAGAGAGGTAGAACGGGGGGGGGGGGGGGAGGCTCCAACGGATGGCCACTAGAGGGCTGCCCTGCTGATGTCCCCCTGCGTGGGACGCGGGCAGCGGCATTCTTTCTGGCCATGCGGGCACTGCTGTAACGGGGAGGCCTCTTGCAGGAGGTTCGGCAGCACAGTGATACCAACGGATGGCCACTAGAGAGCTGCCCTGCTGATGTCCCCCTGCATGGGACGCGGGCAGCGGCATTCTTTCTGGCCATGCGGGCACTGCTGTAACGGGGAGGCCTCTTGCAGGAGGTTCGGCAGCACAGTGATACCTGCAATGCTTCCCACGTCATATAATTCCACTGACCTCATGCTGCAGGGCTGGTCAGCATTACGGCTGCAGGGGCCTCACTGGAGGATGCCGGTGTGTGCACTGGGTGGCCTTCTTCTCGCCCTGCAACACTCGACATCCAGCAGCTGGGAGTAGGTGCGGAGGTGAGTTGTAGACTCTGGCCACTCTTCCCCCATGACAAACCTAAAAGCTACTGCCAGCTGACACGTGGGATCAGACCTGCTCTTCACCAATGTAAAGCCCTAGGCCCACATACTAATGAATAAGTGACACAGACATGGTGTGTAATAAACTAAGAACCGGCCTCCAGCACGTACACTCGGGCTCTTTTATTGGCAGAGTCACCTGACCATTGACGCTGGTGTTGGATGGGCGTGGGATCCTCAAAGGAGTGGCTGGTAGAATAGTGCCTGTTGAGACCTTAGAATGTGTCCAACAAGACACTGCTGCCTCCCAGAAACACGACCTGCTGCAGAATCTGCCCTTCAAACTGTCCGATCCGACCTGCAGAAAGGGGCGGTTAGCACTCAGTATGTGCGGCATGGCATTCCTAAACTTAGGCACTACTACTGGGCCTGCTCTCACCTTGCACTGACAGTGTTTACGACACCACAAAAACACAGGGATAGACCTTCGCGAGCAGCTTAAGACATGACAGCAGCTTACAAAGAAAACATATGCCATGCTCCCAAGACCACACAGCTCTCAGCAGACGCAGCAACGCTTATCAGGCAGGAAATCAAACCATAGCCAAAAAGAGCTATGAATCACAGCGCAAGCAGCATATGGCCAGCATAAGGGCACTAATCAAAGCCACTTCATTCGTGGAATGAAAAGGAAACGACATATGCCCATCACTGTCCAATGAGAGGGCAGCAAAGAGCCACAACTAATTGGAACCTATGGGCGGGTTCCAAGCCCATTATTGAATACAAGAATCTCGCAAGCAGACAGTGCATGCTCGACCCATAAATGACATTCAGATCTTGTTATTATCAAATGCATTTCAAGATACACTGCACTTCTTAATGATAACATACAATAGGGCATTGAAACTGAATGCTCGGCGTCTGTAATTCTATAACTATGTGCTGCCTGCCTGTGATGGAAAGAGAGAGCAGTTACTTCTGTTCAGGGGTGGAGGCAAATATAAATGAGGAGGGCAGTGGCGAAGCAATCTGTTTGCTAGCATGCGACTTCTTCCTGATTTGCTAAGTGTCTTGAGAGAGAAACACTTGACAAATGGAAATATGAAGACTTTGCTCTCAATGTAATTACAAGTTTAGAGCAAATACATTTATGAAGGGGTTGTTGAATTACACGTTGAGGATTTCTGTTCCGATTTGCAAAAGTAAGACTTCTGGACATAGAAAGAGGCCATACATAAATTATGAAAGAAGAGAGACGAATAACCAAAAGAGACTAGGAATGTCAGTTCATATTTAAGCTATAATAAGTACTTCAGAAGACATACGATTCAGTTGTCTAACTCTTACACAATTCTGCAAACGTAATTAATTGTTATGCAGCTTGCAACTTATCTATTTACTACTAATTTATTTTGATTATGAAGTGTTTCTTGAGCATCTGAAAGCCGTGAGTTGTACTTACATCATGTACTAAAACGTATAAATGTCTGCAAGCAGTATTTCTTTTGATTATAGATAGCTGTGGTATAGAAAAAGTACCGATTCTTTAAAATATGTGTTTATGGACTGCAAGGTGTGGGTACGTCTTACGGCCTAGTTGTTTCCAGCTACTAAGAAGTCTCTGCGACCTTTGGGCACAGTTCTGTAATTAAAGTCAATACAGTGTGGTTCCTCGACAACAACATTTGAAATCTGACTAGCCGCTCACTATTAAATAGATGATCTAATGTGATAGAGCCAAACGGCATTACCATCTCCTCCAGCGCTTCAGCACTATGTTAAGCATTAAAACATCTTTTGAAATCCACAGAGTATCACGACAGTAGCATCTATAAATTAAGTTAACGAGAAACCACCTTCTGGTGAAAAGTTAAGAGCCAATTAACATTGTCTCTGCCATTCATGCCATATGCGCTATAAACAATTTATCATACTCTGTTTTAGTTTCCTGAAAATTGTCTACCGTAGCTAGCCACCTCTTCATCTTTTCCTGTACATTTTACCATTCTTTATACTCGTATGTCTGTCATCTGAGCCATTCATTTCTCTATTTGGGATTTTTCCTGAGTGGAGACCTGGCCACTAGAGGTTTTGGTGCGCTCTGCAAAGGTTCCATAAGATACATCATTATTAATTACTAATTAATTATTCAGGCACAACAGATAAGAAATGAGGTCTTAATTAGTTGGGATTTAATAGGCAGCAAAACAGCCAGATTTCAGATAAAGTCAATCAAACAAGTAAGCAAAGGGGCAGGTTCACAACATCAGGACGAGAGTGGTTTGCCAGATAGCTATTATTGTGGACAAAGCGCAAACAGAGTGTATAAGAGCTCATATACAACAAAACGGTGTCGCTGGAACTGTATTTCTTGTCTGGGGATCGAACAGAGATGCATGTGGGTTTGGCCTTGTACCTACTCATGTGGGCATGATTCTTGGACTCTGTGTTGACATTTGGAAGGTAAGATCATAATAGTGGGTCATGGAATACACTTTCCAGGTAACACCACATTTAAATCAAACTGCTGCTGGAACTGCTGCTGGAACTTTCTCTATACAACAATGTAGTGCCCTGCAGGGCACGTCACGCAGCAGCCCCTCCCTGGGGCCAGTCCTACCACTCAAATTCAAACAAGCTTTCGGTTACATAAGCAACCATAAAAGTACATCATAAAATCTTCAGTTAAAAAAGGAAAAGTAATGATCACAATATGAACTGTTGAGCAGCTACATTGCAAAAGCAAGGGTGATATATGCTGCAAGAAAGTGACAGTTCCTGGAAACTATAAAGAGCCAAACAGTATAAGCCCTCGGGTATTCTACAAGCTCAAGTTCTAAGCTAACTGTAGTATGTCATGGATATGGCATACGAAGTGTCTTCCACTGTCATTGGGTCTAAACTACAGAATGTTACTGTGTCACTCTTGATGTCACTGGATTCCATGTTGTGATTCAGAGATTAACTGGAGTTGCTGCATGGAATCTGGATGGATGAGATCTCTAAGGATTAAACCTGCTTCTATTCAACTTATTTGCTTGCGAAGTTATTATTGATGGAATTTCACACTGGCGTAGTCGGCAGAGAAGCTTCTTAGGAGATCTCAACACAACCTCAACCTTTAACATCGTTTATTTTTTTTTTTAAAAAAGAAAAAAATAATTGATAATTGCTATTTTCTGTGGTACAAAGCTCCTGATTTACTTGAGGACGTTCCTCTCATCATTGCTTATGTTGAACTGAATTTCTGGACAGACTGAATCTGAAGATTGGACGAATTATCGTTTTCTGAGAAGTGAAGAAGTGACAGAAAACGGAGATTTGGGCCGGATTATGAGTATCTGTCATTGTTTTTGAACGACGTGAATCCACGAGATCGGTGACATTTTCAGGATTATTTGTGATTTTTGAAAGGCGCCATTGGATTGTGCATCGTCCCGAGCTCCACAAACTTTTAAAACATCACAGCAGTCTTACCGGTCTCGTGAGTAGTTCTGCTGTGTTGCCTGGAGAGTGATCGCGCTCAGAACTCCTGTTCGTTTCTTCTTCTCTTCATTCTGCTTCTCCTCATTGTTTCTTCTTTGGGTACGAGTGTAGTCACACGCACAAGCGTTACTACGTGATGCACGCACAAGCATCACTACGTCGGGACGCATGATGTCATCCCGTGCAACTAAAGAAGCTTTCGCTCATACGCACGCCTGGATTAAGGAGTGTATCTTAGCAACGGAAAAACTTTCGCCGATACGCACGGCTTCAATTTAAGTGCGTTTCCTGACAATAAAAAGGCTCTCGAAGAAACTTTCGCCGATACGCACGGCTTCAATTTAAGTGCGTCTCCTGGCAATAAAAAAAGGCTCTCGCCGATACGCACGGCTGTTCTTCATTAAACTTTCACGGAGTGAGCAACTGTTATTACCTTACATGTCGCATGGGGGGAGATAATTTTGGGCACAAGAAATTTAGTTCTGTGTAACTAATTGGTGGAATACAATGGTGTCAACAATTTTTAGCTATTGTTAGTGTGAATGCTATAACTTACATCAATATAGGTTATGTTGTTAGTCACATATATAGTTTTTTTTTTTTTGGGGGGGGGTACTGCAGTTTGTGATAGCTGAATTAGACGAATCTTTATAGTTTTGTTGTATGTACCTTCAAGTCTGTTGAATTAGTAGGCGAAATATGCAGAACGTCACGGCAGCTCCATTTTTTCTGTCGGAACCTGGTGATCCCAACATAAAATGGAAAAAATGGAAGGTAGTGTTTGAGCGATATGCAAGAGTATGTGGTCCCTCGCTTAGTGCGGAAAGGAGGTCTGCTTTGCTGCTACATTGCTTGGGGTCAGAAGGACAGGATGTTTTTGACCATCTTCCTGATTTATCGCGGGAGGAAGCAAATGGTCTCAATGATTATGAAATCTGCATAAAAAAACTGGATAAACATTATTTGCCCAAAGTAAGTACCATTCTCGAAAGGTATACTTTTGCAAAAAGGATGCAGGCAGATGAAGAAACTGTAGAAGGTTACATAACGGTGTTGAGAAAACTTGCATCGTCGTGTAAATTTGATGGCATGACTGACGAACGCATACGTGACCAGTTTATGTTTGGTTGCAATATAGAAAAATTAAGAGAAGAGCTGTGGTTGCGTGATGAACCTACCTTAGATGAAGTTCTAGTCGTTGCAAAGAGGATTGAACATTCCATCAAATGTGTCGCAGTTTTGAAGAAAGACTCGTCTAATGATTGTAAAGTGCAAGAGGTTAGGAGTAAGAACAAAACGGAGGTGAAAGAAAAAGACAAGATTCAGAAAGAGTTTCTATCGACAAAAGGAAAGACGAATGAGAAGTGGATTAATAGCAAGTGCTTTAAATGTGGAAAGTTGGGGCATTTAGCAAATAATCCGAAGTGTCCGGCTCTTGCATCAATATGTTCAAAATGTAAAAAGAAAGGCCACTTTACTGCTTTGTGTAACAGTAGAAATGCACCAAATGTGAAAGAAGTTCATGTGAGGGAAAGCAGATATGACGAGTTTGGTCCTGAGGGATATGAGTGTGGCCAGATTGTCGTACAAGTGGTAACTGGGGAGAAGAATAGAAATTCTCCGATTGATGAGATTTTGGTAGAGGGAAAAAAGACCAAAGTCTTATTTGATTCGGGCGTGAAAATCACAATTGTATCTAGTGATTTCTTTATGAATAACTTAAAAAGTAAGGTTAATCTTTTAAAGCCAGACATAAGGCCATTGGCTTATGGTGGTGAGCCCATCAAATTACATGGCTACTTTGTAGGTCTAATTGAATATAAAGAGAGGTTAATTTCAGGCAAGATTTATGTGTCAAAAAAAGGGGACAGCATTATAAGCTGGATTCATCAAGGAGATCTTGGGGTCTTTCTAGATCCTAATGGTGAGCCTCCTATTCAATTGAAAGGGGATGAAAACTCCATTGGAAGGGTGAAGCATGTTAAGGTGGATGTTGATCTAGTTGATAGTCTTAAAAAAGAGTATCCCAATGTGTTCAGAAAAGAATTAGGTTGTCTCAAAGGTTACAAACACAAAATATTACTTAAAAGAGATGCCATTCCTATATGTTGTAAGGTGAGAAATGTACCTCTTTCGGTGAGGGACGACATGCATGAGGAGATTGGAAAATTAAAGAAGGGCGGCATCATAGAGGAGGTCGAAGGGACCGAATGGTTGGCCCCGGTTGTGGCAGCTCGCAAACCCAATGGGGATCTGAGACTTTGCATAGATTTGAGACAACTTAATAAATGTGTGATTATTGATAAATACCCTTTACCCAACATTAATGAATTAATGTTTTTTTGGGGGGGAGCTAAGGTATTTAGCACAATTGACTTGACTTCGGCGTATCACCAGATAGAACTGGAAGAGTCGTGTAGGGATTATACTGCCTTCATAACACCGTTTGGCACTTTTAGATTCAAACGGATGCCTTTTGGGCTGGTATCGGCCTCTTCTGTGTTTCAGAGGGTTATGGAGAACTTGCTACAAGGTTTACCTGGCATTTATGTTTATCAGGATGATATCTTAGTTTTTGGGCAAGATTTTGGTCAACATGATGTTCGCCTGAGGTCAGCTTTGAGAAGACTATCTGAACACAACTTAACGATAAAGGCAGAAAAATGTAAATTTAGAACTAACTCCATTGACTATTTGGGTCATAACATAACGAGTGAGGGTGTGAAACCTAAAGAGAACTTGATTAATACAATTCAGGAGATGTGTTCTCCTTCTAATAAAAGTGAACTCATGAAATTCCTAGGGGTGGTTGAATACTACTCAAAATTCGTGAAGAATTTTGCTAGTCACACTGTAAACATGAGGCACCTACTTAAGAAAGGTGTTGATTTTCTGTGGACGGAAGACTGTGAGCATGAATTCCTAGACATAAAAAGTAAACTTAAGGCTGCTCCTTCACTTGCAAGTTTTAATCCTAAAATCAAACCTGTCCTTATCACAGATGCGAGTGAGAAGGGTTTAGGCGCAGTTTTGCAACAACAAGGTGAGTGTGGCACTTACACGGTCATGTGTTTGTCACGTAGCCTCAAAGATCCGGAAACAAGGTATTCCGTGGTGGAACGTGAATCTCTTGCTGTGTACTGGGCGGTTAAGAAGTTGAAGAAGTTTCTTTGGGGTATTAACTTTGAGGTCAGGACAGATCACAAGCCGCTGGTTGAGATATTCAGCAAAAAGGGTCTGGATTTGATATCCAGCAGAATCACTAGATGGGTGATAGGTTTGCAGGAGTTTAATTTTGATATAAAGTACATACCAGGTGTTGAAAACAATGTGGCTGATGTATTGTCACGTCTCACGCCTAGGAAAACAGCTGAGGAGGATGATTGGGAAGATTCTGAAGAATTGGTGTGTGTTGTAGATCAGGGTATCATTAGTGAGGAGAGATGGTGTAAATAAATGTCTATGGATAGTGTGTTGAATGAAGTCATGGGTCTAGTTAGGAAGGGCTGGATCAGTAACAAATCTGGATCGTCTGATTCAAGGAAATTTTGGACAGTACATAATGAGTTATCAACAGATAATAATCTCTTGTTTAGGGGAACGAGGTTGATTCCTCCTTCTAGCCTTAGGAAAGAACTTATAGACTTGGTACATTCTTCCCATGCAGGCATTACTAAGTCAAAAGAGCGCTTGAGGATGTCATATTGGTGGCCGGGCATGGATTTAGAAGTGGAGCGTGCTATTCGAGATTGTGTTCCATGTACATTAAGTGAAAAGTCTAAGTGTACCCGGGTTCAGCCCATGGTGGAAAGGAAACGTCCTTTGAATCCGTGGCAGGACATTGCCATGGATATTCTGGGTCCTATTCATTCTAATGGATCTCAATCATTCGTGTTGGTGGTGATTGATATGTTTTCTCGGTGGCCAGAAGTTTTCTTTTTGTCAGGTGTTGACTCATTTAACATAATTAAATGTTTGAAAAACTTATTCTCGAAAGAGGGTATTCCCAATTCAATATTAACAGACAATGGGGTGCCATTTGTGTCTAATGACATGAAAAGATTTTTAGCATCCAAGGGTATCTCTCACAAGTTGTGCTCTCTTTATCATCCCGAGACTAACGGAATGGTGGAGAGATTCAACAGGGTAATCAAGGAGACCATTGCGTTGTCAAAATCTATGTCATTAAATTGGAAAGATGAAGTTTTAAAAAAAATAGAGGAGTATAGATTGTCTCCTCATTCAACTACGGGTAAAACCCCCTTTTTGCTGTTCCGTGGAAGAGTTCCCAATACTAATGTTGAACCAACATGGGTCAACAATTATGAATTGGAAAGAGGTAAAGAAAAGGAGTGTGATAAGAACATGATTCAGATGAGAGAAGAAGGGAAAAGCAATTCAAGGAAGGTTTACTTTGATAAAAAAAAAGTGTTAAGGTGACTAAGGTTATGGTGGGTGACTTGGTGATGATTAAACGTCCTGGGTTGATGGGAAATTCTACTTCCAAGTTCATGAAACCTATGAAAGTTATTAAGGTTTTTAAAAATGCAATAAAGACGCAGGATCATAGGATTTGGAATTTGAATAGGGTTGTAGTGGTAAAAGGCAGGTTAGATGGGTGTTATGGTAAGAATGATAATGTTAATCCTAACTCTTCAGATAATGTTAGGAGTCGTGTTTCAACCAGGGTTTGCAAGAAACCTTCTTATTTACTTGACTATGTATAGTGAATATGTGTTATTCATTTTGTTGTATATTATTGTTTAGTTTTATTGTAAAATGATTCTTTAGTACTTTAATTTTAATGTGACGAGGGGAGGTGTGTAGTATGTCATGGATATGGCATACGAAGTGTCTTCCACTGTCATTGGGTCTAAACTACAGAATGTTACTGTGTCACTCTTGATGTCACTGGATTCCATGTTGTGATTCAGAGATTAACTGGAGTTGCTGCATGGAGTCTGGATGGATGAGATCTCTAAGGATTAAACCTGCTTCTATTCAACTTATTTGCTTGCGAAGTTATTATTGATGGAATTTCACACTAACATAAAATTACATCATTACATTCATGCCTTTAAACCATGCTAATATATAGAACATACCATAAAAAAGTGACATCACAGCAGCGAAAACAATATAGATTTATTTCTGCGATGACACATTTTAAGAAGGACAAAAGGATTAAGACACGCACTACCAAAAGTGCTTCAAGTTTGTGCGGTGTAGTGTGCTGCTGGGGATTTACTTTCTAATCCACAAAGTGTTAAACGTCTCTACAGCCAAGTTGCATCTCCTGATTAGGAGATGTCCCCCTGTGCACAACTGTAGGTCCCAACAACAGTGGGTAAAACACTTTTAGCAAAATGAAATAATCCTTCAATTAAGCAATTTATTCTTGATTTTTGATGTTTTATTCACATCAATAAATTACATTTCCTCATTGCAAAGTTCATGCTTATTTGAAAGCGAAACTCCATGTATTTTCTTTACTACATTAATCCCGATGCATTTCGGGCAACGCAGTGCCCTTCGTCAGGGGAAAACATCTGAAAATGTAACCAATGAAAAGAGTTTTACATGAAGAAAGCACCCAATAATGATATATAGTCATAACGTAAACGAATGACTGAACCTGGTCTCCCACATGCGCAAAAAAAGACAAACAGATAGAAACTGCAGCGTATACCCAAGTGCTAAAAAAATCATGACTATGTACATACCGGAGGAAGAAGTGATTGGACAGTTGTGATGAGATTCTAAACAACCCGTGTACTAAAAACGTGAAAACACATCGTCCATAAATGTTACTCGACAATAACGTACGTGCAGTGATTGTTAGTGAACTGACGAAGTCGGCGCATAGACCATATAACTCCCGAGACTTGTGTGCCAGGTGATAAAATTAACGTGCTAATGCATTACAAGTGAGCAAACAAGTGTGAACTCACAGTGTTGTAGCTCACACCAATACTCGACGACCTATGAAAGGCAAACGAACCCAAGAATTAATAAAACTAACTCCCTCAAAAACCTTTTAGTGAAGGCCAAATAATACTGACAAAAAAAATGCAATATGCACTGGGGAGTGGAGTCATTACAAGGGCACATCAAAATCTTGAATTAATTAAATTGGCCACGGGGAAAACCGAGGGGCCCTCTGATAAACCCAGCCTACATCTTGTTTAGAGCAGTCTGTCCCAGGTGTTATCCACCCATTCTAGGTACAGCTCTAAGGCTGGTGTAGTTTGGAGCTTTGTCTACTCCTTGACCGGGGATTCTGATGGTTCGGTTTCCTCCCTTTGGTACTGCCTCATGATTTTAAAAGATATCTTAACCCAGGCCACCTCGGTTTAGACATAGAGGCAGGACTAGAGAAAATCCCCGGCCTGCCCAAAGTCACTAATTCCATCTTGATGTATTTTAACCAGGGAATATTCATTCTGTGGTCACATGCAAGGCAGTCTAGGATGATCTCCTATTGAATGTGGCCTTTGGATTTATCCAGACTGCGCACCACAGTGCAAGTTGGGCCAGTTTGATAATGCCTCCTATGTGCTTGTTCTCATGCTCTTGGTGAACAATGGAGATAGCGCAGGCAAAAGGAATGAATGAATGAATATAAGCTTTGTAAAGCGTGAACTTAGCCCAGGGGCGTCAAGGCACTGCGGAAAGAGGCCAGGAGACAGAGGTGCACATATGTACAAGGCTTACAGAGTATAAAGAGTGAAAAGCCAGGTCTTCAACGGTTTACAGAAGAGAGAATGAGTTTCCAGAGCCGAGATTGAGAGAGGAAGGCAGTTCCAAAGTTTAGCCGCAGCCAAAGAGAAGTCTCTGCCCCCCCATCTAGCTTTCCTAAAACTTGGAACTATCAGCAAGTTCTTGCTAGCCGATCTTAATTGCTTGGTGGGGACATATCTCCGAAAGAGTTTTTAAATGCCTTCTGACCCTGTATTGTAGAAAGCCTTATGAACAAGGCACAGGGCTTTGAATACAATTCTCCGACCAAGTGGAAGTCAATGCAGATTACTGATAGTGGCGGAGACTGAGTGACATTTGGGAAGACCCATCACCAGCCTGGCAGCAGCATTCTGCACTAGCTGAAGTCGATGCACAAGCCCCTTATTAACACCCAGATAAAGGGCATTACAGTAGTCTATCTAGACAACACAAGGGCCACAACTGGCTGTTTTCGGGAGGAAAAGGAGAGAAATTAGGAGATCTTTCTGAGAATCATTATCATCCCAAAGCAGGTGGAAACTGTTCTATTGATTTGGGGGCCCAGGGAGAGGGAGTTGTCAATTATGATGCCAACATTTTTAGCGCTGAGGCCAGGGCGGGGGCAAGGGCCAAGTGTATCCGGCCACCAAGCCTCTGACCAGATATCCTGATGGTTTCCAAAAAGTAAAACCTCAGTTTTTTCCCCATTGAGTCTTAGATAGTTCTCTACCATCCAGGAAGCCACTGCCTGCATGCAATTTTTAAAATTCGCCGCCGGTGCTTTTACACTGTCAGTGATAGAGACCATAATTTGAGTGTCATCAGCACAGGATAACACTTCTAGCCCAAAAGATCTTACAACCCTAGCGAGAGGGGCTACATAAATATTAAAAAGGGTAGGACTCGATGAGGATCCCTGAGGGACTCCGCAGAACAACTGATTGGAAGCTGAGTAGAATTGGCCCTTAACCCTTTGCGACTGGTCCATAAGAAATGAGGTGAGCAAATTCAGGCCGGAGCCCTTGATCCCTATTTCCCTAAGCCTGCCAACCAATCTTAAGGGAGAAATAGTATCGAAGGCCGCCGTAAGATCCAGAAGGATCAGTAATGTCCTCTGACCGGCATCAACCTGACTTCTGATGTTATTAAGTACAGAGGTTAACGCCGTCTCAGTACCATGCTCATTTCTGAACCCATGCTGCGAGCCATCGAGCAGCTGATGTTCCTCCAAAAATTAACTGAGATGGAAATTCAGATGTTTCTCCAAAATTTTTGCTAGAACAGGTAATAGGGAAATGGGACGGTAATTTCTTTAGCTCAACTGGATCCAGAGAGGGCTTCTTTAAAAGGGGTTTAACCATCGCAGTTTTCCACGCGATGGGATACTGCCCAAATGTAATAACAGTATTAAGTAGTGGAGTCAAGTGTGGAGCAATGGGGGGCGTGGGCGGACGCCGATGGAGCAGGGCGCCTAAACCGGAGAGAGCGAACAGTCGATTGCCCGCCCCCGGACCCCCACAGGGCAAGAGAACTGGTAGAAACGGGTGAAAGGCAAAATTAGGCGAAAGTTCGCCGCATATCACCTCAGGCGGGAGACCTGCGGAGCTCGCCAAGATGACGCCCGCAACTTGAGGCGGCCTCCCGAGACCAGACTGGCCACTAGTGGACCTGGGAGGTGGTGGCTGGCGTGACCCCGAGGCGGTGGAGCACAGGGCTGAGGTGGACTGGCGAGTTTGGGGATGACAGGATCAGCCTGGAGGTAAAGATCGGCGATACAGTGGAAGTGGAGCGGCCAGGCAAGATGGCGCCTGCGGCCCGGGCCTGGCGCAACTAGCGGAGGTCGGGGGCGGCCGCATCCAGGCCCCATCGTCCCCAAAGAGTAGTGAACAAGTGGTCACTGGGAGTGCGGCGGCCCGCGGACCTCTGTAGCAGCGGAGAGCGTCAACTCCGGAAGGTGCTCACTTATCTTGGTGTTTCACTCTGGTAGGAGGGACTGGACTGGCACCTGAGGACTGCTGCCTGCATCTTGACTTGTTTTCTCTTGGGGCTGCAACGGGGGGGGGGGGGCGCCTCGCCAGTGACCCGCACCACTACCACACCTTGGGCCCAGTCTGGTGAAGGGGAGTTGCAAGACTTTGGCCCCCCAGCACTGGTGTCGGGCCGCCTGCCTGGGGCCTGGCCTGGCGCCCATGGCACCGACCTTGGCGGTATCGCTGCTGCCGCTGCCTGGGGGCAGTACCGGAGCGGTCCTGCACTCGCTGGCTGCGACCGGAGGGTGCCCCCACTTGGGAGGATCCACCCCGGCTGCCACAGGTAACTGCAGGGGCACCTGGGAACATCCACACCCACGCGGCTGGCACCGGTGCCCAACGGAACCCCACAACAGCAGGGAGGGGAAACACCTCAGCTTGCACTACCACCTGGGCAACCCACTGGGTGGTCTGTGCCTCCCGCTGCTTAAGGGGCCACAGAAGGAGCATGGCGGATGCCCGAGTGCTGCCGGCGAGAGGCGGAACGTTAGCAGAGACCACAGCTAACGGCTGAAATAGACTGGTGGACGCAGAGAGTCCTTTCGGCCTGGAGCGAGCACAGACCGAGGAGGGCAGGAGGAGCGAAGGCCTACACCCACCATGGGCCGAGTTAACAAACGGCGGGAGGCAGAGCAGCAGGACCCGGCGTGAGAAGACGGTACAGGGACGCAACAACACACAGGATCCCATGGCGAAAAGACGACGACCCAAGATGAACCAACCCTACATGACTTGCTGCAGGCCATAGAAGCGTCGAGGACAGCAGTGGAATCCAGAATCGACACACTCCAAGAGGATCGGGGCTACTGCGAGCAGACCACAGGAAGTTGGCGGACCGTGTCACATTGGTGGAAAGGGACGTCGGCGACCTGAAACCACAGGTATCTGAGTCCACCCGCAAACTTACTGACATTGAAAAGCGAGTTAAAGTGTTGGAACTGCGCGCCGAGGATGCTGAAAATAGGACACGACGTAACAACATTAGAGTCACTGGGCTGCTACAAAAAATCGAGGGTAACAATATGGTGGCCTACCTTGAGAATTTGATCCGCACAGAAGTAGCTGAGGAGGGTCTGTCGCCATACTTCGCCCTTGAACGGGCACACAGAGTTCCTGCGCGGGCACTCCCCCCTGGAAGGCTGCCGAGACCTGTGGTGGCTCTCCTTCTTTTCTACAAGGATGGAGATTACGTGCTGAGTCAAGCGCGACACAAAGGACAATAAAAAACTTGAAAATAGCATTGTAAGGATTTTCCCCGATTTCTCCCGAGAGGTGCAGCGACAGCGAACCTCCTTCACTGTGGCCAAACGGAAACTGCTACAAATGGAGGTATGGTACTCAATGGTGTTCCCAGATAAACTCCGGATAGTCCACATTTTTTGCTAAGCCTCAAGACGCCTGGGACTGGATCGAGGGTCTAGGGCCATGAGACCGGAGGCATGACAGTAGAGACAAGCTAGAGGTGACTCACACGCAAACCCCTGGAAGGGGGGGGAAGCCCAAAGGCCACCCAAACCTGGAGGAGGCTCGCCAGGACAGGGAGAGAGCAGTGGCTGCGATAGCTTCGCTGAGTGCAGCGGGCCCGCAGGGTGCTTCCTCTCTATCAGGGGAGGACCAGAGAGACTCGGTGTAGGAGAGTAGGGTCTGCTATCCTATGGTCACCCCAAATTTTTGCTTTTTGCTTCACTGGTTTTTGACATATTGAGGCTGTGGGCCTGCTAATCAGACCCCCAGCCTGCTGTTCTCTCTACTAAATTGACACTATGCACCCTAGGTGCATAACCAATTGGAATAGGATCACCCTGGGAGCCCCTGTACCAGTGTACACTAGGTACCCAGGGCATTGGTGTATCTAAGGCCTACCAGGGGCTGAAGCATGTATTGTGCCACCCCTGGCCTGGCCTAGCAATTTGACACAACTGGCTGATCACTCAGCTGGGGTAAGTTGGTGTAACCACCTCTTACTTAGGTGTAGTATACCTATACCTAACCTTAAATGGGACACCTGGTAACCTATAAGTCACTCCTATGGCAGGCCTTGACAATCCTGAAGGCAGAGTGCTTGGTTCCATGTGAGATGGTGCTCTGGCATGAGCTGGGCCTGTCTGCAGTGGTCGGAACAACTTCCTTCTACCGTTTCCAGATATCGTCATACCATATACTCTTAAGTGCATTATGAACCTCACGGTTAAATGCTATCTTTGGTTTGGCTTTATCAAAACATGTCGAGTAAGGTGTCATACGAATTGGAATACTAACCCCTCGCCAATTCTGGCGACGGGGTTAGCATTCCACCCTTCTAGAGGGACACGACATGTACAGTACCTGAAACCCGGGTAAAATCAGACATAGCCTCAGCTCCACAAAATGGATGCTGCCACCACAGACACAAGTCTGCCCTCCTGCTGCTGGGAGTCCTTACAGCTTGGGAGACGTGGACAAAGGGTTTCCTGCCAGGGGAGGTGCGTGCACCACCCCAGACAGGATTTTGTGTATTGGTCAGGTAGGGCTTGAATGGAATCAGACATGCCTGAGGCTCACAAGGAGCCTCGGTGCATATGCCAGTTCAAACCGGTCCTGGGGCACATCAGCCCCGGACCTGGGGCGAGCTGGACAAAGGATTGGGGGTGTAACCACCCCCCTTCCTGGTCCCACCCTTAGGGAGGGACCTAGCAAGTAGTCCGGCCCCTAGAATCCGCTTAAAGGTAGGAGCTGTGTCCTAAGACTTCAGACATCCTGGAATCAACTTAACTACAAGAAGAAGACGGGAACTTCGACGCTCTGCTGCACAGAGGACAGAAGGAAATCTCCCCTATGGTCAGGGAGTGACCATCTTGCTAATGCAAGCACCAACCAGCTACTCGACGTCTGCTTTGCCGCCGCCTCCCGTCGGAGCCCAGAGCCCGACAAGACCTGGACCTCCAGACCTCTCACCGCCCGATCCACAGTCCCTGCAAAGAAGGAACCCGTGGAGGCACCGAGACACGTGGAGCCAGCCATCTTGAAAGACCCACGACAAGCTGCAAGCGCGACAACAGAGGCTCCCTCCAAGTTGTGCTTTGGGTCCTGAGAAGCCCAACATCCGAGCAGCATCTGCACCAAAGGTGAGCCCTCCAGCATCTCCACGATCTGCGTGGGGCCCCTCTGCACTTTGCATCTTGACGCGCCTGCCCGGTCCCTGGCCCGTTTGCTAGTGGCCATTTTGGCGACGAACCTTGAACTCTACGATGCTGGTCTGGTTGCTCCAGACTGTCCCCTGCTGCTCTCCAAAGGAGCAGCCCCTCTGACCTTGCTGGTCAGAACAATCAGCTTTCTCCATTCTTCACGACTTCTGCTTTTGCCAAGGCTTGTTTGCTTCCTTCGAGTCACCGACACCGCCGAGAGCGAGAGCCTGCGTGGGACAGCTCGTGACCCGACTCCTGGACGTCGTCGACCTTCAGGGACCACGTGGCTGCGGAGACAAGCTACACCTCATCACCTGTTTGCACCCGACATCGCCTGGTACCTACCTGGTGCCACGCCGGTCACTGGCTAGTGACTGTGAACACTGTCCCCTCTGCTTTCAGGTCTTCTACAACTCCGATCCACTCTTGGATCCACCGCATCTCTTCGGGACTGGCCGCCTGCAGCATCTTTGTCATCAGGCTCCATTGAACAGATAGACGAAACCCGACGCACTTCGAGACCTATGCACCCGCTTCCTGTGGGTGAGGTAAAGCTGGCACTCCGGTGCCCAAGTGTAGAGAAACATCTCTAGTGTCTATGTTTTAAGTCTTAAGTTCGTAGACCATCCAGAAGACCCTTCTAGCAGTAACTTTTGAACTTTTACGCACCCATTGAAAACCTATGGGAGCCCGCGTGTAACTTTCCTCACTGCACACGCGACCCGTGGACCTCCTGGTCACTAACTGAAGTTAGCTCCTTGTAGGCCCAGCAATTCTAGAGGCCCTAGGCCATTTCCCTTGCCTGTTCGTGGTACTTATACCACTATTTTAGTATTTGGTTTGATCGGCCACCAGGGCCTATCCATGTAAAGTGCAACTTCTGTATATTGTAATACTTTCTTGTTTAACGATTTGTGCTCCTGTGCTCATAAAGAGTCTAGGGGATACTTTGAGTAATAAATACATATATATTTTGAATATATATCTGTGTGGTGTCCTTTCATTGGTATAAAAGGGGGTTACATATGGTAAAACAGCCTGCTTAACACGCTTTAACGAGTTTAGCCTCAAAGACTGCTTAGCCTACGCTACCACTAGGGCAGCTAGTCCGAAAAGGTTGACTTACAACCACACCATAAGGGTTGCTTGGCATGGTACAAGGTGGTCACTTTAACTAGTGAACATCATATACCAGGCCAACTTCTCACATTGGTGAGCAGCGGTTGGATTTGAGCTTGCTGTGTTTTACCTCTGTAATCTCTTTGTTACCAATTGAAAGATCACATAGGTACCTTTAGGTACATATAAAACAAGATTAGATATACTTAAGTTCTACTGAACTTAGTTGTTGTAGAGCAAAGGGAGTAGCACACCCTGACTACAACTACTAGATAGGTTTAGTAGGAAAACCCAAGTGTAGGTAGTTGCAACACATCCACCCACACTTAAGAGCAATGACTGGGGCAGAGGGGTCCAATGTACCCATCTCTGTCGAGAGTGACCCCCAGAGGGCACCAACCATCTTTGCTACCCTAAACCAAAATGAGCTCAGGCAGTTGGCAAATATCAGGGGCCTTAAACAGCCCAGGAACCCTACCTCTGCTGAACTCAGAGAACTCTTACAAGCTGATGAGGATCAGAGAGCTCTCAGGAAAGCCTCCCAGTTAGGCCCCTTAAGGACTGGAACAGGAGGCCCCCCTTCTGAAGATGCTACTGAGGTACCCCTTTCCAATAGTCACCCCTTAGATGAGAATCATACTACAGAGGATGAAAGTGATAAGGGTACTGATACAGATGGTAGTGGGGATGAAGGGAGAATTAGCCCAGTGCCAAGTGTTATACGTGGCCCAGCTAACTTAAGGCTACTGGGGACTGACAATGGGATCACCCCATTGGATCTCCCTAGTGGACTTAACCAGGGGCTTGGGAGGCAGAGGAATCACTCAGGTGACTCTAATGCTTCTCATGCCTCTAGAGGCTCTCAAGGTCGCTCCAGAAGGGGGATGACCAGCCCTCAAAGGAGGGAGCATGAGGCCAGAATGAAGGAAGCTCAGCTGAGAATCAGGAGACAGGAGCTAGAAGTAGCTCTGATGGAAGAGAAACTGAGTAAAGCTAGGCAACCTAGAGAGAGTGGGTCTATACCCACTGGTGGCAGCATTGTCCCTAAGGACAAAGATAGGGTCTTTGACAATAGGAACCTGTCCAAGGTTGTGCCCCCCTACAAAAGTGGGGATGATATCCACAAGTGGATGACTGCTCTTGAGAGAGCCTGCAAAGTGCAGCAGGTTCCTGAAGACCAGTGGGCAGCAATCTTATGGCTCTCCTTTGAAGGTAGAGGCAGAGATAGACTCCTCACTGTTAGAGAGGAGGATGTCAGAAACTACAGAGCCCTGAAGAGTGTCCTAGTTGATGGGTTAGGCTTAACCACTGAACAGTACAGGTTAATGTTCAGAGATACCCAGAAGACACAGACTCAGGACTGGTCTGAATACATTGAATGTGCCACTAAGGCTTTGGAGGGTTGGTTGCTGGGAAGTAAGGTATCTGATTATACAGGATTGTACAATTTGATGATGAGAGAACAGATTTTAAATAACTGTCAAAACCAGCAACTGCATCAACACTTGGTTGACTCAGATCTGACCTCTCCCCAAGAATTGAGAAAGAAGGCAGACAAATGGGTCAGAACCAGGGTTAAGCAAAAGAACCAGAACCAGGGCCAAGGGGGTGATCAGAAGAAAACAGACCAAAAGGGTGGAGATCAGAAATCTAAAGACCAGAAGTCTTCAACAGGGCCCCAAACTAGTACTAACGAGGGTGGGTCCCAACAACCTAAAGGGAAGAAGAAAGAAGGTCCAAAGAAACCCTGGTGCAAATCTTGCAAGAATACAACTCACTGGACTAGTGATTGTAAGAAGGGTGGAGCCCCCAACACTGTTGCCCCTAAGGCACCTGCTCCCAGTACTACTGTTAGCAGTGTTGGTCCCCAGACAAAGGGTGTAGTGGGAATCACTATGGGAACTGAAGGAGATTCTGACTTAGACAGAACCCTGACACAGGCAGTCTTGATCTGTGATGGGGACATGGATTTGTCCCTGACTGTGAGCCCCAGTAACCTGGGCAAGTACAGACAGACTCCTTTAATAAATGAAAAAGTGGCTCAAGCCTACAGGGACACATGTGCCAGTGTCACTATGGTGACACCAGGCTTTGTGGACCCTGGACAGTACATACCAGGTGAGAACTACCTGGTGACCAATGCCAGCAATGCCACTACTTCACATAGTGTGGCTGTTGTTAACTTCTCATGGGGAGGGGTAACTGGCCTCAAAAGGGTTGTGGTTAGTGCAGACCTCTCAGTAGAATGTTTGTTGGGCAATGACCTAGAGAGTTCTCTATGGTCAGAAGTGGAGTACAGGACACATGCAGAGATGTTAGGTATATCACCACATGTCCTTGCTGTGACCAGGTCACAGGCCAAACAGTGCCTTACTGAACCACAGGTCTTGGATCCTGGAACAATGGACCAAGCACCTACCAAGAAGAAGAACAGGAGGGTTAAGGCTGTGCCTTCTCCCCTGCCTCCAAGTGATGATCAGCCTTCCCAGGAAGATGATCTAGAGAACCCTGAAGGAACTGTCCCTGAAGAGCTTGAACCTGATCAGGTTGAGTTTCTGGGGACAGGGGGACCTTCCAGGGCTGACTTGGGGCAGGCTCAGTTATCCTGTCCATCTCTTGAACCCCTCAGACAGCTGGCTGCTGCTGAGGCTGCTGGGAATGCTCAAGGTACCCATAAAGTGTATTGGGATGATGGGCTCCTTTATTCAGAGGCTAGAGACCCAAAACCTGGTGCAACCAGGAGGTTGGTTATACCTCTGCAATTTAGGGGCTTCCTTCTTACCTTGGCCCATGATATTCCTCTAGCAGAACACTTAGGCCAGAACAAGACTTGGGACAGGCTTGTCCCTCACTTTCACTGGCCTCACATGAATAAAGATACCAAGGAGTATTGTCGCTCCTGTGTGACCTGCCAAGCCAGTGGCAAATCAGGTGGCACAACAAAGGCCCCCCTAATACCACTACCTGTGGTGGGGGTCCCCTTTGAAAGAGTGGGAATAGATATAGTGGGTCCCATGGATCCTCCCACTGCATCTGGGCACAGATTTATACTGGTGGTAGTGGATCATGCCACCAGGTATCCAGAGGCAATTCCCCTTAGGACCACTACAGCTCCTGTTGTGGCCAGGGCCCTGCTGGGAGTATTCTCCAGAGTGGGGTTTCCTAAGGAGGTGGTTTCTGACAGAGGTACCAACTTCATGTCAGGATACTTGACAGCTATGTGGAAGGAATGTGGTGTCAACGACAAGTTCACCACCCCTTATCACCCACAATGCAATGGGCTTGTTGAGAGATTCAACAAGACCCTAAAGGGTATGATCAAAGGATTACCTGAAAAGCTCAGGCGAAGATGGGACATCCTTCTACCCTGCCTTCTGTTTGCTTACAGAGAGGTCCCACAAAAAGGAGTTGGCTACAGCCCCTTTGAATTGTTGTTTGGGCACCCTGTGACAGGCCCACTGTGTTTAGTGAAGGAAGGATGGGAGTTACCTCTCAAAACGCCTAAACAAGACATAGTGGACTATGTACTTGGTCTCCGCTCCAGGATGGCTGAGTATATGGAGAAGGCATCCAAAAACCTTGAGGCAAGCCAGGCCTTACAGAAAGCTTGGCATGACCAAAAGGCTGTCTTGGTTGAGTATCAGCCAGGACAGAAGGTATGGGTGTTGGAGCCAGTGGCCCCAGCAGCACTCCAAGACAAATGGTCTGGACCCCATACAATCCTGGAAAAGAAGGGAGAGGTTACCTACTTGGTGGACCTAGGAACTCCCAGGAGTCCCCACAGGGTACTCCATGTTAACAGGTTAAAAGCATATGTTGACAGGGCAGACATGGGCTTGCTCATGGCTACAGATGAGGGATAGGAGGAAGAGAGTGACCCTCTCCCAGACTTGTTGTCTCAGAACCCTGAAGATGGTTCAGTTGAAGGAGTGACCCTTGGAGGCAACCTCACTGATCATCAGCAGATTGAATGTAGACAGGTTCTACAATCATTTCAGCATATGTTTTCATTGATACCTAGTCAAACTGACTGGTGTACCCATGTGGTGGACACTGGTGACAGTCTTCCTGTAAATAACAAACTTTACAGACAACCTGACCACGTCAGGGACTGTATAAAGGCTGAGGTACACAAAATGCTGGAATTGGGTGTCATTGAACCCTCAGAGAGCCCCTGGGCTAGCCCAGTGGTTCTGGTCCCCAAACCTCACACCAAAGATGGCAAGAGAGAGATGAGGTTCTGTGTGGATTACAGAGGACTCAATGCTGTCACTAGGACAGATGCACGTCCTATTCCAAGGGCAGATGAGCTCATAGATAAGCTGGCTTCTGCTAAGTTTTTGAGCACATTTGATTTGACAGCTGGCTATTGGCAAATCAGGTTAGCTGAGGAGTCCAAGGCCAAAACAGCATTCTCAACCCCAGGTGAGCATTATCAATTTTTGGTGATGCCCTTTGGTCTGAAGAATGCACCTGCCACCTTCCAAAGGTTGGTGAATCAAGTCCTTACTGGGTTGGATGACTTTTGCGCAGCATATCTTGATGACATTGCTGTCTTTAGCTCCACCTGGGAGGATCACCTGATCCACCTGAAGAAGGTACTTGAGGCTCTGCAAAAGGCAGGCCTCACTATCAAGGCTACTAAGTGCCAGATAGGGCAGAGTAAGGTTGTGTATTTGGGCCACCTTGTAGGTGGAGGCCAAGTTCAACCACTGGAGAGTAAGATACAATCCATCAAGGACTGGTCCCCTCCAACCACCCAGACTCAAGTTCGAGCTTTCTTGGGCTTGACTGGGTACTACAGGAAGTTTGTTAAGAACTATGGGTCCATTGTGACTCCTCTTAATGATCTGACATCCAAGAAGATGCCCAAAAAGGTTCAGTGGACAGTAAGCTGCCAAAAGGCATTTGATGACCTGAAGAAGGCCATGTGCTCTGCACCTATCCTGAAAAGTCCTGACTACTCCAAAGAGTTTATTGTCCAAACAGATGCTTCTGAGTTGGGTGTGGGAGCTGTGCTGTCACAACTTAATGTAGATGGTCAAGACCAACCCATTGCTTTTATTAGCAGAAGGTTGACCCCCAGAGAGAAGAATTGGTCAGCTATTGAGAGGGAGGCCTTTGCTGTGGTGTGGGCCCTGAAGAAGCTGAGGCCATACTTGTTTGGCACTCACTTCAAGATTCAGACCGACCATAAGCCCCTCTTGTGGCTAAATCAGATGAAGGGTGAAAACCCCAAACTGCTTAGGTGGTCCATTTCCCTACAGGGGATGGACTTTACAGTGGAGCACCGGCCAGGTACAGACCATGGGAATGCAGATGGTCTCTCCAGGTACTTCCACTTAGGACATGAAGACGAGACTGGTCAAGGCTAGTTTAATGTCCCTGCGTTTGGGGGGGGTTGTGTAGGAGAGTAGGGTCTGCTATCCTATGGTCACCCCAAATTTTTGCTTTTTGCTTCACTGGTTTTTGACATATTGAGGCTGTGGGCCTGCTAATCAGACCCCCAGCCTGCTGTTCTCTCTACTAAATTGACACTATGCACCCTAGGTGCATAACCAATTGGAATAGGATCACCCTGTGAGCCCCTGTACCAGTGTACACTAGGTACCCAGGGCATTGGTGTATCTAAGGCCTAGCAGGGGCTGAAGCATGTATTGTGCCACCCCTGGCCTGGCCTAGCAATTTGACACAACTGGCTGATCACTCAGCTGGGGTAAGTTGGTGTAACCACCTCTTACTTAGGTGTAGTAAACCTATACCTAACCTTAAATGGGACACCTGGTAACCTATAAGTCACTCCTATGGCAGGCCTTGACAATCCTGAAGGCAGAGTGCTTGGTTCCATGTGAGATGGTGCTCTGGCATGAGCTGGGCCTGTCTGCAGTGGTCGGAACAACTTCCTTCTACCGTTTCCAGATATCGTCATACCATATACTCTTAAGTGCATTATGAACCTCGCGGTTAAATGCTATCTTTGGTTTGGCTTTATCAAAACATGTCGAGTAAGGTGTCATACAAATTGGAATACTAACCCCTCGCCAATTCTGGCGACGGGGTTAGCATTCCACCCTTCTAGAGGGACACGACATGTACAGTACCTGAAACCCGGGTAAAATCAGACATAGCCTCAGCTCCACAAAATGGATGCTGCCACCACAGACACAAGTCTGCCCTCCTGCTGCTGGGAGTCCTTACAGCTTGGGAGACGTGGACAAAGGGTTTCCTGCCAGGGGAGGTGCGTGCACCACCCCAGACAGGATTTTGTGTATTGGTCAGGTAGGGCTTGAATGGAATCAGACATGCCTGAGGCTCACAAGGAGCCTCGGTGCATATGCCAGTTCAAACCGGTCCTGGGGCACACCAGCCCCGGACCTGGGGCGAGCTGGACAAAGGATTGGGGGTGTAACCACCCCCCTTCCTGGTCCCACCCTTAGGGAGGGACCTAGCAGGTAGTCCGGCTCCTAGAATCCGCTTAAAGGTAGGAGCTGTGTCCTAAGAATTCAGAAATCCTGGAATCAACTTAACTACAAGGAGAAGACGGGAACTTCGACTCTCTCTGCTGCACAGAGGACAGAAGGAAATCTCCCCTATGGTCAGGGAGTGACCATCTTGCTAACGCAAGCACCAACCAGCTACTCGACGTCTGCTTTGCCTCCGCCTCCCGCCTCCCGCCGGAGCCCAGAGCCCGACAAGACCTGGACCTCCAGACCTCTCACCGCCCGATCCACAGTCCCTGCAAAGAAGGAACCCGTGGAGGCACCGAGACACGTGGAGCCAACCATCTTGAGAGACCCACGACAAGCTGCAAGCGCGACAACAGAGGCTCCCTCCAAGTTGTGCTTTGGGTCCTGAGAAGCCCAACATCCGAGCAGCATCTGCACCAAAGGTGAGCCCTCCAGCATCTCCACGATCTGCGTGGGGCCCCTCTGCACTTTGCATTTCGACGCGCCTGCCCGGTCCCTGGCCCGTTGGCTAGTGGCCATTTTGGCGATGAACCTTGAAATCTACGATGCTGGTCTGGTTGCTCCAGACTGGCCCCTGCTGCTCTCCAAAGGAGCAGCCCCTCTGACCTTGCTGGTCAGAACAATCAGCTTTCTCCATTCTTCACGACTTCTGCTTTTGCCAAGGCTTGTTTGCTTCCTTCGAGTCGCCGACACCGCCGACAGCGAGAGCCTGCGTGGTACAGCTCGTGACCCGACTCCTGGACGTCGTCGACCTTCAGGGACCACGTGGCTGCGGAGACAAGCTACACCTCATCACCTGTTTGCACCCGACATCGCCTGGTACCTACCTGGTGCCACGCCGGTCACTGGCTAGTGACTGTGAACACTGTCCCCTCTGCTTTCAGGTCTTCTACAACTCCGATCCACTCTTGGATCCACTGCATCTCTTCGGGACCGGCCGCCTGCAGCATCTTTGTCATCAGGCTCCATTGAACAGATAGACGAAACCCGACGCACTTCGAGACCTATGCACCCGCTTCCTGTGGCTGAGGTAAAGCTGGCACTCCGGTGCCCAAGTGTAGAGAAACATCTCTAGTGTCTGTGTTTTAAGTCTTAAGTTCGTAGTCCATCCAGAAGACCCTTCTAGCAGTAACTTTTGAACTTTTAAGCACCCATTGAAAACCTAGGTGACACAATAATATTCACTTATTGTGTCACTTCATTCACCGTGTTCTGGGTTTGTTTTCCTTTTAAAATTCATTTTATGTTTTGTCACCACCATGTTTATTTTTATTGTCACTCTGTTCCTTTTGCTTTGTGGTTTTTTGATCCAATATCATATTGTTTCCCAGCCCTGAAGAGTCACAGTTGTTCTACTGTTGACGAAACACGTGTCGGCTGGCGCTCTTTTGTACTGATGAAAGACATCGTTTGAATTAAAACAACATCTTTCCATTGTTCATTGAACTTTGTTGTTTTTTCTGTGATCTCATTAACAATATTGTTACGTGTGCACAGGATTTGCTTATTTTTGTTCTGGTATGGGCTTTTGCCCACACCTTATACAGGGGTTTTGGGTATTCCCCTGACCTGTTTGCACCGTTAAGCATTGGTTCTTTGTTCTTCTGACTTCATCTGTCCGTTTATCTGCCTTAGCGCCATTTATCCTGTCTCCAAAACCCTCTCTGGTCCATATTTTGGATCATTGTCAGGGCTGCGAGTGAACTGGCTGAACTCCAGATTATTCCCTTTGGTGAGGGATATGAGACCACCCTGGAACTTAAGTGATCTGCGGTGGGAGCCCCGGTGCTTTCGCTATCTGGGAGTACACATCTTCCACACCATGGAGGATGTGAGGGAAGGCAACATAGGGAGGGCACTACGTTCACTCAAAGACACTATGGCTTTCTGGGGTAGGCTTCCCCTCTCAGTAATGGGCCGCATCTCACTGCTTAAAATGGTGGCTCTTCCCCAGTTGCTATACTTCTTTGTCACGCTTCCTGTGTGGATATCGGCGGCATGGTTCCGGGAGCTGGACTCCTGCCTATCTACATTCATATGGGGAACAGGGCGCAGACGAGTAGCCCTCAATACACTAAAACAGCCTAGGTCGGGTGGTGGTTTGGCTGTGCCTGATATGGAGGCCTACTATTTGTCAGGCCAGCTGCAGCGATTCACACAGTGGGTAGCGGGGAGCAGGGAGCCGGACAGGGGAGTGCCACCCTTCACCCCGGATACAGCTGGGGTGTTCCGCACCCTGCTCAGGACTGCCACACCCCAGCAGGTCCACAGTAATGAACACAGACTGATACGTCGCTGCTGGGGCAGATGCCTGCAGAAAACCAGAACAAAACGCCCATACTCGCCCTTCCCCATACAAGACAGTGGCGGCGCATTGACGATTGGGTTCAGGCAGGGGCAACGAAGGTGAGGGATCTCTTCCGGGACGGAGAGCTTCTCTCCTTTGAGGACTTCAGCGCTGATCAAGATATACCACAGGGGCATTTTCTGCTATATGGGGCGGTCACGGGGGGCTATGAGGCGCCACTGGGGAGCGGGAATGACGGAACCACCATGACACGCCACTTGTGAATACATAAGCCTAGCTGGGGTCACTATCAAGGCTGTTGCATGCCTCTATAGAGCTATAGGGCGAGATTCCACACAACCACTGGACCGATTGCGCCATAAATGGGGGAACGACATTCACAGGCCGCTAGACAACAAAGACTGGGACAATATTCTAGAACGGACCACCAAAGTACCCCGAAACACCCGGTTTAGTCTGATAAGTTTCTATATACTTCACCAAGCATATCTAACCCCAGAGCGTATCAACCGCTATTTCAAGGGCGCGGATGCTAGATGCCCGAGATGTGACACGCAGGGTCCCAACGTACACAGATGGAAGCGAGAGCTCGTGAAATGGGCCGGGTGCGAGGGCAGGATCCTGCTTAGAAATGCAAGACGAGGGGTGGGCAAGCTGGAACAAGCACAGGCATGGGAGGGGCTGCTGGCAGCCCTACAGAGAGATGACAGAGCATCTGAAGCTTCCAAACCAGAGAGACTCCCACAAATAGAGAACCCCCTGGGGCCAGATTAGGACAGAATGCCACTACGGATCCCGGGAGGGGGTAATGCCTAATGAAACAACACAGGAAAGGACAGAGATATAACAGAGGGACCCCCGGCGAAGCACCATCACCCACACCTCAAGCGCAGGGGCAGCTCACGACTGAGCTCAACAGAAGTAGTAGGGAAACAGCAGTGCGGGGCGGGTGGGGGAGGAGGGTGGGGTTTAGTTTCGTTTTTTGTTGGGTAGGGGGGTGGGGGGAATCTGCCGGGTCACTTGTGGAAGAACTCTCGGACTGAATGGATGACTGACAAACCCAGAACCTGGGACTACCAGACCAGGTAAAGGCTGCAATGTGATGCATTACACTGATCCTGTAACTTATCTGTTGACACCGCGGAGAGCGGCCCTGCTGTATACCATGTAAAAGGCAATAAAATGTGTTTTAAAAAAAAAAGCGTGGAACAATGGCCTCTCTTCCTAATTTCAAAATTTTCAAAGGGCAGGACTCCAGCAGGGAACCAGACTTGATTCCATTTAGCAACCGCTCTGTATCCTCTTGCAATAGAGGGGGTAAGGAAAAAATATAACCTTCCTCCATAGGAGCTACCAAATGATCCGCAACCGGGGAGTCCAATGGAGGATCTACATTAGATCCTCCAGCATTGAGGAGCTCCAGGGAGGAGTGTATTTCCTTGATTTTAGCTTGAAAAAAGCATGCCATTTTGTCACAAAGACCCTGGGAAACGTCAGTATAAGCAATGACTGAGGGGGCCAGAAGATAATTAATCACGGTAAAAAGTTACCTTGGAGACCTTAAGGATTCCGTCATCCTAGAATAAAATACCTTTTCCTCAGTGATGGCGATTTTGTATTCTCTCAATCTAAGTTTGTGCAAATCTCTTTCGGCTGGTTTAAGATCAAGGCGCCATTTCCTTTCCTGGTGTCGGCATCCTTGTCTAAGTTTTCTCAGTCTCTCTGAGAACCAAGGAGCTGAGGGACGTTTTCTGGCTGTATAGTGCTCCTTAAGAGGGGCAAGGGAATCCAAGGCTGCCAAAATCCAGTTAGAGAAGTCAGAATAAGCTGAATTAACGTCCGTGTGAGAGAGCTATACATAATTGTTAAGTATGTTAAGAAGGGCCTCCTTATTAATGAGGCTGAGGTTTCTCTTCATCTCCACCCTATTCTTGATATTGGGGCCTGAGTGAAATGCTCCAGTGTGCAGCTGGAATGGAATGGCATAATGGTCGGACCAAGAGAGTTGAATAGCTTCCTCAACTTAATCCGAGAGTCATTAGAAAAAATGCCATCCAGAGTGTGTCCTGCTATATGAGTGGGGCTCATAACCAGCTGGGAGAGGCCACAGGAATCCATAGTTTCTAAGAATTCTTGCGATTCTGTACACAGCGTCTTCTCCAGATGAAAATTAAAGTCACCCAGGAGAGTTATGTTTGATCTTGCCAAATAGGGCTCTATTAGATTGCTAAAGTCCTGGTTGAACATTGCTCTAGGTCCAGGACTCCAATAAAGCTTTCAGTAGGGAGGACCTTCAGAGAAAAATATAGGGCCTGATAGGGATCCGAGGGAGTAGTCAGTGGCTCAGTGAAGCAAGAGTAAGTGTCTTTATACAATACTCCTAGACCTCCACCTATCCTCCCTTCCCTATCAAATCTATAAAGAGCATAGCTGGAGGATATAGCCTCTACTAGGTCAGGCCCAGAGCAATCTCTGGCCCAGGTTTCAGTTATGAATACCCAGTCAGGCTTACGAAGGGACATAAAATCCCTAAATTCTACCTTATTCTTAATCAGAGATCTGACGTTAACAAGGTAACCCATAAAATAATGATTCAGGGACAAAGAGTGGGGCAGATGACCCGCCTCTATGGGATTACTCCCAGCACCCAGCTAGGCACTCATACACCTGGCATCCTGCAAGAGCCGTAGAAAAAAGGAGAGGGACCCCTTAAGATTCTCAAGGGAAATAAGGTACTTATTACCAGAAGAAAGGAAGAATTCCCTTGATCCTACAATTGCAAAACATAAAATGCTATGTCCAAAATCTATATAAAAAATGGTTTTATTTAGAAAAATATTTTTCTTGTTATTTCAGAACAAGTAAAATCACATGTCAGATCATAATCATTCAAATGAAATTGTTAAAAAAACATCATACAATACATATCAATCAGATATCATTTTTGTTAAACAACAAAACACAATTATGACCAGCATAATAGAGACAGACATAGATGTAAGACACAGCTACTATTCTTTACAGGTGCACATCACATTGGACTCAAAATCACAGCTCATTATACTTTGATGAATCAGTATTTGACTTGTCTGTATTGATCCTTTGATTGTGCTTTACACATCGTCGACGTGTTTCGATGGCTTTAAATTGATAGTACCATCTTTATCAAGACACAATAATTCTGTCTCCCACCTTTGTTAGTCTTATTCCTAAATAAAATAAATATATATAATTATTGATCCAAATAATGCATATAATTACTAATTCCAACAATTTGTTTAATAATATCATCTCCAACTACTAGTGGTTGCCCCATTCTCTTTATCCAGCGGTCCACCCCTTCATCTCTCACCCAAATTCAACGGGGGTAAAAATAATACTAATAGAACCCCCCATTTTAAAGTTGGGTGTCAGGCCTCTCATTGAGTTTATATATTCCGAAGCCTACTACTTGGGTCACAAAGACATATGGTTGATCTTTCTTCTAGTCTGCCAACCTGTTCCGACTATTGAGTGCTCTAATGTTAGCTTTTATATTAATTTACTTTAGTTTGCAGAGGCAGTTTTAAGACGCACAACGCCAGCATCCCAGGTAGAACGGCATTTATATATAAAGATACCATTATTTCAAAATTATTATCATCATTCATCGTTACTAGTCTATGATACCCAGGGGTCCACCTGTTTGTTCACTACATTTTATGATTGCTCACCTCAATGTGTGGTAAAATTTGTGCGTACTCGTAGCTTTGTCCTCCGACTTTTTACGCAACAAAATTCTGTAAATCCCACGTCCTTCTACCTTTATTGTTTTATTAGTAGAGTACTTCACCTCTCAACGATCTAAATAAAGGGAGAGGGAGTATACACGGTTTCATTAGCTACAGAGTATACCCCCTTATCTTTTTTTCTATTTATACGAGGAAAAAACGCTTACGACTTCTATCCGTCATCTGTTTACCTCTTGTCCGTATCGGAGGAACTACTTTCTGTATTGCGTTCCTGGTACCCACACCAAGAGGCTTTAATTCCTCTCCTCTTCCCAGGCGGGTCTAGCAATAAAAATATATATAGGCATGTTTTAGGTAAAAGACGGGCAGTCCTTAACTTATGTCTTTTAAAACCTGTGGTAAATAAAAATTCCTTTACCGGGACTGAATTTGATACAGAAACATTATAAAATAGCTCAGTAAAATGAGAGGCAGAATCCGTGATATTAGAGTTTCGGAATGGGCTTTATTCCGGTGATCGATTATAATCGGATGCTTCAAGTTCCATCACCACGGGGGTTCAGGAAGTGAAGTACATACTTTATTGACAAGAAGTAACTTTTATAGTACATACATTATAATGAAGTGAATACAGTAGGCGTAACAATTGATAAGGACATTGACGTTTGGTCTGTGTAACCGAAAATGGGTGTAATAATGAGTAAAAAGGAACATGATTGGTTGTGATGTAATACATAGGTGGATCTATAAGATAATACTTGGCATAGATGCGCGCGCAGCAGTATGACGTATAATTGACGTGTAACTAGGGGGTGACGGGGACTTGACATTTAGCTCTACATGTGGAGACAAGAAGTCTGGGGGGTCAAGTCAACCTAATCCCAAATCATATCTAACATCCTATGTTTAAAGAACTATGTTATCCATAAAAGAAGGACTCTCGGACAGAATCTATTCTATACTGACTGTGCGTGCGTGTACAAGCGTCTAAGTGTCTACACTGAATGCGAGGGGGTAGGAATATTCCATGGTAACAGGGCTATGAATTACTTGCATGAGGACAGAGAAGATGGGCCTTTTTGCTTGGTAACTGGAAGAATGTTTACTTAAACTACTAGGCAGGAATGCATCGGCTGAGGGGGAGGCAGATAATTCGAAGGTGAAATACAGTTCTTGGCAGAGAATGGGCTGATGTCAGGCTTCGTGAGCTGCGCAGAGAATGAGACAAAGTTCATGGTCACAGATGCAGGCTCAGACTGGAGCTTTCAGAGGCAGAAGGCAAGAAGAGTTCGATGACAGAATCAGGGCCTACTTGCCTGGACTGTAAAATGGCATAAGTGAGCCATATAAAGGCGGTGGCCTTTCGTACTTAGGAAGGGAATATCCGGCCTATTCATGGCGGATCTGACAGAGGGCATGTTGACGGTGGACGCACATGTGTTTGCGTCTTCATAACTGGAACTGGAGGGAACATACATGTACTTGTGATTTATACATGAAACCGTTGGGGTCCAAGATAGGGGACATAACTGATCATGAAAATCCATATTTCCACATTCCCTCCTTGTCCCCTACTTGCCCATCAAGAGACATCAATCTTCATTAATCCATCGATTTGTTCATGGAGCATCATTTCTTCTTCTTTCTTCTTCCGGGATCTTGAGTGAAAACCTTGATGTGGAATACACGATGTGGCACACAGACCACAAATCGCTGGTCCACATTGCAGGCATAAGCAGCAACTGAATAGTATGAGAAGGCCAATACCTAGGAAGGATAAAACTCTCCATCCCCAGGCTGATACCGCATTCCAAAACCAACTGGACCAAGTCCAAGTGCCTGGGTTCTGGTGTATCTGGCTTACAATCTTATGAAGGCGAGTGATGGCTTTATATACAGATGGCGAATTTTCTGGTATGAATACGCAGCAGCTTGATCCGATGACCCTACAAGCTCCGCCCCTATCAGCCAGGATGACGTCAAGGACAAGACGATTTTGAAGCACAACAATCCGCATAGCAGACTGCTCTTCCGTTAAATTGCCTAAGGCGGAAATAGTCTCATTCACTACTGCTTCAAGGGTTCTAGTTAATCTACGTATCAGCTTACTATTAGTAACAGTACCTATATAGGGAAAGATGCCTTTATTAAAATCTACATACTTGTCCCATGCCGTCTCAGTGTAATCGACAATGGGGAGATCTCTCCGTTCTCTGTTGTGTACTAAATGAATATTTCTGTAATAATCAGGAGGAGCTAGGAAAACAGGTGGCAAAAGGAATGCAATGTAGCAGGTACCATCCCAATCTAGAGGTAGACGCATATATGCAGTCTGACCACATAGAAAGTAGGAGTGGCGAGAAGCTCTAAATGAAGATTTTCCTTGATCACTGAATTCTACTATAGTAGTGCATTGACTATGGCCCATATGTATGGAACCAACCTTTCTTACACACAATTCACCTTTTGCTGGGAATACTGACATGGTCGGTAAGACTAGCTCAACTTCGGATACGACATTTAGAATCATGAGATTAGGTGTAAAATTACCTAATCCATACACTTCATTTTCTAGATCAGTTCCTGTTCTTTTGGGGCGACCCTCCTTGTCAGGGTAGCAGACTTTGAGTAAAACTAGGTTCAGGTTTCCCCATATCCAATGATCTTGGTAAACTGCTGTGTCTGAGTCTATGGAATTGATTAAACTGAACCATGCTCCACAGGAGCCATTGTGTGTAAATGGGTGTGGAAAGAATGGCAGGACTCCTTCATAATTCTGATAGGGAGGGAGTCGGCCACACACCCAACAATTAGTAGCATTACTAGTCTGATGGGAATGATGTAACATACTAATGAAAGTGTTATTGCGCAGCGCAAGTCTATAGGACAATTCATGCGGAGGTAAGTCACTAAAAGAATGTTCAGCAGCAACATTATAAACATGTCTAGAAATAGGGTAATATATGTGCAACAACATACTTGTAATAATTATTAAAAGACTCAATAAAAACAAAATTAATAATGTCACTATGCAGTGGCTACGCAGTGATTTACAATACGCCTGTCGTTTCAACATTTTTCGGGTATTTTCTCTACTCAGGTCCAAGGGATACATGTCAGAGACAATTCAACCGCTTCACCTTGGAGAGGACTTAAACAATCAAATTGCTCGACTTGGTGGGCCTAAGCTTTAGTTTGTAATTTTCAGATTTGTTCGGTTCAACAAAAGGGAGTTTTGTATCAGTCTGTGGAGGAGTGCAGGGCACAATGTCTATATCCGAGGATAGTCCATGACATTTCTTGATGTGGCTTGAATGAATCCAGCCCTTGCGGCCCTCGATCTTCACGGCTGTTCTTGTGGTCAACAGGACCAACTTGGGTGCTTTCCACCTGGGCTCCAGCTGAGTCTTTCGGTCGAAATTCCTCACAAAGACAAGATTACCCGGAACAACGTCATGGGGTTTCACCTCAGTGTTGTCGGGAAAGGCTGCAGCTACCTGTGAACGAGAAGATTGTAGTGCAGACATCAAGGAAGCCAAGTAATCTGTCAGCATATTACAGTCAATATCAGTTATTTTGCGTGGTATAGGCGTCCCCCACATATTTGGTGGTCTACCGAAGATCACCTCATACGGGGATAGCCCTGTTCGTGAATGTGCTACCATTCTCATGTAAAAGAGTGCAACGGGTAACGCTACTACCCAGTCGATACCTTTTTCTCTGCATATTTTGGACATTCTGATTTTCAGTATCTGGTTATGTCTTTCTACGAGACCTGCTGCTTCGGGGTGTCGGACACAGTGGAATTTCCACTGATATCCTAACAGAAGTGAAACGTGTTTCATTAATTCGGATGAGAACGGCTGGCCGTTATCTGAGTAAACAGCACGTGGTAAACCGTATCGTGGGAAGAATTCTCGAACCAACTGTTTGGCAGTAGTCGGGGCAGTGTAATCTGAAACCGGGTATGCCTCCGTCCAACGGGACAGAGCGCAAACAACTACGAGAACATATTTGAATCCTCGACATCGTTCCATCTGGATATAATCCATCTGTAGGACTTCAAAAGGGTGATCAGGAGGATGAAATCCACCCTGTTCTACGGGAACACTTTTTCCTGGGTTGAACTGGCAACAGATCATACAGGTACGGACCTTTTGTTTGGCTGCTGCTCGTAAATGTTTATTAAACCAAATGTGTTGAATGCTGTCTAGCATAGCTTTTTCTCCTAGATGTGCCGGACTATGTATAGTGTTAATTATAACTTGGACCATTGAATCAGGAAGGAACCATACAGACTTTTCCTTCATCATCCATCCTTGGTCCGTTTGGATCCCTCCTAATTCAGTCCATTTCTTTATTTCGTCTGGTGTAGCATGTGTCTGTATGTCAATTACGTCAAGAGTAGGATCTTTAACTGTCATACAATGTGTCGGCATCGGGACTATTGTCTTTGTCATGTCGGGAGTTTGAGTTTGAGCAGTCTGTTTAGCCGTTCTGTCGGCTAGATCATTGCCTTGGGAAATGATATCAGTAACTTTCGTATGAGCTTTACATTTCATAATTGATATTGCAGTAGGTAGATGTATTGCATCTAATAAGGCATGAATGAGGGGTCCGTGCTGAATGTGGGCACCGTGGGAAGTTAAATAACCTCTCTCTCGCCACAGCACGCCGAAGTCATGTACAACTCCGAATGCATAACGTGAATCAGTGTATATGTTGACTTTTTTATTCGTGGCTTGAATACAGGCTTGTGTCAGAGCGATGAGCTCTGCGGCTTGAGCTGACAAAGTATTTATACGATTAGTTTCAATGACTTCAGTATCTGTTGTGACTGCGTAGGCGGCTACTAACTCTCCTGTATTTGTTCTCATGCATGAACCATCTACATACAAGGTCAGGTCTGGATCTGACAATGGGACATCTGTCAAGTCTTGTCTGGGTTTTGTCGTTATAGTAATAACTTCAATACATTCGTGGGCTAGTGGGTCTGTTCCGACTACTGGTAAAAGTGTGGCAGGATTCAATGTGTTACAGCGTCTGATTTCTATATGTGGCTGAAACAATGTAAGCTCGTATCCTGTAAGTCGCGCTATAGTCAAGTGTTGTGTTTGCGTTCTATTTACAAGAACCTCTACTGCGTGTGGTACTTGAACTGTCAATGGATGTCCTAACACTATGGCATCGCTTTGTCTGATTGCTAAAGCTGTTGCTGCTACTGATTTTAGGCATGCAGGCAAAGCCTGAGCTACGGGATCTAATGTACTAGAAAAATAAGCACATGGTTTGTGTGCTCCTGCTTGATCCTGTGTGAGTACTGACAAAGCAGTACCTTCGCGTTCTGTAACAAAGAGTGTAAACTGTTTTCTGTAACATGGTGTTGCTAAAACAGGTGCTTGACATAAAGTTTTCTTTAGGCTTTCAAAAGCTTGTGTATGTTCCTGAGTCCAAGGGAGGACAGTCGATGTGGCTGCCTCGTGTGTTGTCAACTGAATGAGTGGTTTTGCTAGAAATGCATATTGCGGGATCCACTGTCTACAGTATGAAGTGAGGCCTATGAAAGCCCGCACCTCCTTTTGTGTCTTGGGTATTGGCATGTTAGCTATTAACTGAATGCGGTCTGGTGTAAGCTGCCTTCCCTCCTTGGACAGCGAGTGTCCAAGATAAATAACTCGCTGGACACAGAATTGCAGCTTAGAAGGGGACACCTTGTGCCCTTTTTCGGCTAGAAATTGTAAAACTGTCAGTGATGCTTTTTCACATTCAGGTTCGCTTCGGGCGGTGATCAGCAGATCATCGACGTATTGAAGCAGAGCAGTGTTAACTGGCATGTGGATACTGTCAAGTTCTCGTTTCAGTGCTTGGCTATAGATGCTGGGGCTTTCTGTAAATCCTTGAGGTGCGCGGGAGAATTTAAAGCTACGTCCATTTAAACTAAATCCGAACAAATATTGGCTTTCCGGATCTATTGGGACGCTGAAAAAGGCATTCTTGAGATCGATTACAGTGAAGAATGTCGCTTCGGAATCAATAGCTGTCAGTAATGACGAGATATCTGGGACCACAGGGAATTGTGGCACAATGCATTTGTTTAACTCGCGCAGATCAATAACCAATCGATATACTGGCGGGGCCTTCGGATCTGTTCGTTTAAGAATCGGTATTATCGGTGAATTACATATATTGGAGTCTGTTTCCACAACTACTCCTTGGGCAATGAGCTCGTCAATGATTTGTAGTAAAGCCACTACAGCATCTGGTGGTAACTTGTATTGTCGCATTCGTGGTAGCACCACTCCTGCCTTTAATGTGACTCGATATGGTGTAATATTCATGCATCCAACATCAGTAGGGCCTTGTGCCCATAGACGTGTAGGTAAAATCTGTAATCGGGGATCCATGTCTCTAGACACATAGTGACCTTTAAAATCACGTAAAAACAATCTTACTCCTTCCGGAGAACAACATATAATAGCTCCTAGAGCTTTTAACGTTTTTATTCCTAATAGATTTTCTGGACATGATTTAGTAAGCAATAAATCTGTAGTTCGGGTCAAAGGTCCTATCGTAAGTGGCAGAGGTTGTGACACTTCATTAACAATAGGTTTTCCTGAAAAACCAAGGGAAATATTCTGTGAGCCTGAGAGGGGTGCCCCTGGAACTTCACTCCGTTTTATGGTCGTTCGACTTGCCCCTGTATCGAGTAGAAATTTTCTATCTTGGCCTAATAATTCACTATGTACATAAGGTCCTTCTTGGTCTACTGGGATTTCAATAAGGGGTAAGTCAACTTCCCTCTCTAGGCTTGTTCATGCGTAACGCTGATACTCGGGATATTCATACTGTGCGGTCTGATACATTTGTCGTGTTGTTGTTTGTGTGGCAGCAACAGGCAATGGGGGTGCAGCTGGCACAAACTGTATTGGCTGTTGTGCGGCTGGCATGGCCTGGGCATGCTGCATAGCTCCTTGTTCATTCTGATCTTGTCTGAGTGGCCGTGATCTTTCTTGTGTTTTACCTATGGCGATATTATGTTTTAAAACTGGACAATCGTGTACGTAATGGCCTGGCTTTTTACAATAATTGCATGTCCCTTTTACAGGTCCTGCTGAATCGGAATGTGTCATACCCCTTTTATGCCCTTCAGCTGGAACTGTCTGGGAAACTAACATTTTCATTTTCGTGTCTTTCATGCGTCAGTGTTCATGTTCTTGTTCCTCTCTAATTCTATTGTGATGGTACTGTAACATTTGTAACATTTGTGATGGAGTGTTACCTTGCCAGGTACTCTCGAATTTTAATACTCTATTCTTTACTGGGGGCAGAGCATTTTCTACTAATTTTGTTACAAACAGATGTGGGTATGATTCGCTACTTGCTTTTATGCCACTATTTATACCAAAGCATTTTTCAAATCGGGCATAGTAATCACTAGTGTCTTCATCTTGCTTCTGCTTACAGGCTGAAATTGTACCCCAATCTTCCTTTTTCGTAGTTAATAAACGTGGCAGTACCTGTACTAGTAATCCTGGTAATGCCTTAGTTTTGTCCCCAAGCCCTGCTCCTGCAGTTCGGGCCTTTTCTTCAGCTTCTAACACTGACCATTCTATCTTTTGGTCTCCTACCTCCCACTCTTTTTCCTTGAGTTTTTCATAAATGCCAGCAGGCATCAATACCTTTAATATTGTCATAATGTCGGGGTAGGTATACTCTCCCATGAGTAACATGTCTTTAATTTCTCGGTGAAAACCCGCTGGGTCTTTGTCATGACTGGGTACCACTTTCTTCATTTGTAACAATTCTATTTTCGATATGGGCGTATATACAAATACGCGTTTAAACTGATTGTCCTCACCCTTTATTGGGTGCACTTCTCGTAAGGGATTCTGTCTATCTATGTGATACGTAGTTCTTTCCTTGACGGACAATGGGACATGTTCTGAACATACAAAAAGAATATACTGCTTTCTTGATTCTAGAATTTCTTTAATTAATTCAGTACCTGGACCTCTCCATTTATTCATAAGTAATTCAGTCAGTATGTCAGGCAAGGGACCAGGGTCCGAATGCTGACTCCGATATAGTATAATGAGTTGTTGAATCATATAAATCCCAGCTAACCTTTGTTCATCTGGGGTAAGATTCAAAAATGTGCGTACTACTGTATCATCACTATATTTTCCGGGACTGTCCACCCAATGGACAGCTGCCCTGGCTAAATCTTGTTCATCCATAGAATCGAGGAAATGATAACCCCTTCGTTCTCGGAGTAGTTTGTCGGCGGTTTGGAACGAATGCTCGTTAGACCTTATATTAATTGTAGGTATTTGAAAATTCCTGTTATTATCTGGACATATCGGATGTATTGAGTCAGTATGATATCTAGTCTGATTCCTATTACAAGATCTTCCTCTACCTACATAGGCTATGGTGTCCGACTGTCCTGTGGGCAGTCCTGACCCTTCTTCCTCGTTTTGTTCGAACTCGTCTACCTCTAATCGCTCTTCGTGTAGGCGTTCTATTTCTTTACGGATCTTTCGGCACATGGCTATTATACAATTTTGTTTATCATGTCTCCCTTCTGATATATTCTGGCTCCATCTTGTAAGAATTTTCATTGCTTCCGGGTCTACCCCCGGTCGGTCTTGATTTCTGATCACACAGTTTATGAGGAAACGTAACAGTTCCCCCTGTATCTCTACTTTCTGGTATTCCATAGCTCTGTAAATACATTCTGGATCTCGCCCTGTTTGGACAAAATGATATATATTATCTAGATGCGCAGTCATTCCTGGTAACTTCGCTAAATACACTGCGGCTCGTCTGATACGCAATGATGCTAGGGTCATTTCGTCCTCTATACCGGGCACCGGGTCATATCTACAATCTATAAGAAGTTCCTTAAGCGCACGGGCACTAAGGAGTTTGGGTGTACGTGAATGCGCTGACTCTTGAAAAGTAAGTTTATTTATTCTGGGTGGCGTAGAAAAGATATTGGTAGCTCCTCCCGCGGCCCCATCTGGGGCGTCGGGTGTAAAAGGATTCGTCGAACGTGACACAGCAACTACAGGTGTGGACACAGCCATAGAAGTAGCTGTAGGAGCGGATACAGAAACAGATGTGCTTGCCGGAACTTGTGACTCGATTTGTTGCTGTAGGGATACGGGCACTGGATCTTGGCGTTGAACCTCCCTGGTATGTGGTCTATGTGGGGCGGAATTAGCATACTCGGGAGCTGCGTCATCTAAATATGAGGAAAGAAAAACATCTTCTGCGGTTCTAGGATGCCCCTTAGGATGTACCTTTATTGGGAACAATGGGGTTGGTAAGTCTTTTGGTGTTTCTGGAGTAGCCTTAGGTAATCCTTCGGCCAGGAGGGGATACATACCATTCATAAGGGCATTTCTTTGTCTGTCTACTTGTTCTGATTTCACTCGGATACCTTCCTCAATTAATAGATTCTCTCGAACTTTATTGGAATTCTCTTTACTCTTCTCTTCCTGTCTACGTGCTTTTTCTGTTCGTCTATGTGATTCTTTACGCCATAATTCAACGGCGTCTTTCTGTGACTGTCTGACTTTTCTTTTCCATAACTCTTCCTCGACTTTCATGATGCACTCTGCATCCCAGGTCCCCGCTGTGGGCCACCTCTGACTTTCTGGTAATCCCTTGGTATAGTCTACCCATAAATCAAGAAATAATATAGCGTCTAAGCCATGTTTGTGATACATAAAGTGCCCTGGAGTGTCCCTAGGAGGAATAGGGACGGCTTCTTCGAGAACCCCTTTTCTGGTAGTGATCTGTCTTAATTTCGAAAAGAGCGGCATATTGAGAACTGACCTTATACTTGATTTTGACCTGATACTTGAATTTGAACAGACTTAATACAATAAACACGATAATGAACAGTCATTCATACCACGATATACAGAACATACTTAAACACTTTAAACATTTAACATTAAACCTTTAACTGAAACAACAATGATGATCGTCTGCATAACTAATCACCAAGCTTAATTCTCGACAATAACTAGACAATAACTAGATACTTCGGAATACTTCGGAATACTTGATATACTGCTAAACAGTACAGATACACTGCTAAAACAGTGCAGACCGGATTTGTGTACCCAAACCCGTCTTGACCGGCACAACCTATGTGCACGTCAGAAATGCCTCCCCAGCAATGGTACTCACCGGGTAGCTTCGGAAACGGAAGGCCTCAGTAACTTGAACTTGAACCGGACTGGACTCGACTCGACTCGACTCGTCGGACACTGGGCTTGACTTCGGACTGGTGGGTCTCTGTATACCTCGGATCTTGCTCTCTCAGCTAGGCTCTGGTCGGGATACTTCGCACTTCTCACCGCCTCGTCTGGGTGTTGATCGCAGTCCCAGTCGCCCCCGCTTGACCGGAGGGAGATACAGGAAATCCTGCTGGTACGCGTTATTGTCCGTCCAGCTGTGGCAGGAGACCGGGCCTGCAACGCACCGCCGGCGCGTGAGATGAGAAAGTGTCCCTGTTCGGGCGCCATCATGTGGTAAATAAAAATTCCTTTACCGGGACTGAATTTGATACAGAAACATTATAAAATAGCTCAGTAAAATGAGAGGCAGAATCCGTGATATTAGAGTTTCGGAATGGGCTTTATTCCGGTGATCGATTATAATCGGATGCTTCAAGTTCCATCACCACGGGGGTTCAGGAAGTGAAGTACATACTTTATTGACAAGAAGTAACTTTTATAGTACATACATTATAATGAAGTGAATACAGTAGGCGTAACAATTGATAAGGACATTGACGTTTGGTCTGTGTAACCGAAAATGGGTGTAATAATGAGTAAAAAGGAACATGATTGGTTGTGATGTAATACATAGGTGGATCTATAAGATAATACTTGGCATAGATGCGCGCGCAGCAGTATGACGTATAATTGACGTGTAACTAGGGGGTGACGGGGACTTGACATTTAGCTCTACATGTGGAGACAAGAAGTCTGGGGGGTCAAGTCAACCTAATCCCAAATCATATCTAACATCCTATGTTTAAAGAACTATGTTATCCATAAAAGAAGGACTCTCGGACAGAATCTATTCTATACTGACTGTGCGTGCGTGTACAAGCGTCTAAGTGTCTACACTGAATGCGAGGGGGTAGGAATATTCCATGGTAACAGGGCTATGAATTACTTGCATGAGGACAGAGAAGATGGGCCTTTTTGCTTGGTAACTGGAAGAATGTTTACTTAAACTACTAGGCAGGAATGCATCGGCTGAGGGGGAGGCAGATAATTTGAAGGTGAAATACAGTTCTTGGCAGAGAATGGGCTGATGTCAGGCTTCGTGAGCTGCGCAGAGAATGAGACAAAGTTCATGGTCACAGATGCAGGCTCAGACTGGAGCTTTCAGAGGCAGAAGGCAAGAAGAGTTCGATGACAGAATCAGGGCCTACTTGCCTGGACTGTAAAATGGCATAAGTGAGCCATATAAAGGCGGTGGCCTTTCGTACTTAGGAAGGGAATATCCGGCCTATTCATGGCGGATCTGACAGAGGGCATGTTGACGGTGGACGCACATGTGTTTGCGTCTTCATAACTGGAACTGGAGGGAACATACATGTACTTGTGATTTATACATGAAACCGTTGGGGTCCAAGATAGGGGACATAACTGATCATGAAAATCCATATTTCCACAAACCTACTCAATTTTTTTAGCCTTCCCCTTACCTCTATTTTCCGATCTGACCTCAGCAATACGGGTGTTCGGATCCAAGTTGTGGCCTTCTTATCTTTCCAGACTTCCTATTTAACTAATGTCTCCTGCTTGCTGATTGGTTTGCCCTCATCACGTGGTGCGGGTCTTATAGTCACTTCTCTATGCTGGTTTGGGATTGGTCCATTGAGTCACATGGTCTGTCTTCATTTTTTTCACTTCTTTTCCTACCTCTAACTTTATTGATTCTACCGAGCCTTGTAACTTCTTGACACGGATTTTTTGGTTTATAAATACCTCGTTCGTTGCCTATATGTTAACTGCATTTCACATAAACAATGTTGATTACATTGACTTATTTGGGTTCTCCTTTCTTATATTTTCAGCCGAATACACGGGAAAAAACTATCAACAGATACTTACATATGCTGTGTATCAAGTCATTATCGCATATTTGTTAGTGCTGCTATATCTGGTAACTGCTACCCCAAATTACTCTCTATATCTATCTAACCAGTTGCCTAGGTGCTCGCTCTTTTACATCAAATGCCCTCGGCAAGGCTCGGTAGAATCAATAAAGTTAGAGGTAGGAAAAGAAGTGAAAAAAATGATGCCAGACCATGTGACTCAATCGACCAATCCCAAACCAGTATAGAGAAGTGACTATAAGACCCGCACCACGTGATGAGGGCAAACCAATCAGCAAGCAGGAGACATTAGTTAAATAGGAAGTCTGGAAAGATGAGAAGGACACAACTTGGATCTGAACACCCGTATTGCTGAGGTCAGATCGGAAAATAGAGGTAAGGGGAAAGATAAAAAAATTGAGGAGGTTTTAAAAGACATAAGTTAAGGACTGCCCGTCTTTTACCTAAAACATGCCTATATATATTTTTATTGCTAGACCCGCCTGGAAAGAGAAGAGGAATTAAAGCCCCGTGGTGTGGGTACTCTTTACTAACGAATTTCAGAAACGCAATACAGAAAGTAGTTCCTCCGATACGGACAAGAGGTAAACAGATGACGGATAGAAGTCGTAAGCGTTTTTTCCTCGTATAAATAGAAAAAACTATAAGGGGGTATACTCGGTAGCTAATGAAACCGTGTATACTCCCTCTCCCTTTATTTAGATCGTTGAGAGGTGAAGTACTCTACTAATAAAACAATAAAGGTAGAAGGACGTGGGATTTACAGAATTTTGTTGCGTAAAACGTTGGAGGACAAAGCTACGAGTACGCACAAATTTTACCACACATTGAGGTGAGCAATCATAAAATTTAGTGAACAAACAGGTGGACCCCTGGGTATCATAGACTAGTAACGATGAATGATGATAATAATTTTGAAATAATGGTATCTTTATATATAAATGCCGTTCTACCTGGGATGCTGGCGTTGTGCGTTTTAAAACTGCCTCTGCACAGTAAAGTAAATTAATATAAAAGCTAACATTAGAGCACTCAATAGTCGGAACAGGTTGGTAGACTAGAAGAAAGATTAACCATATGTCTTTGTGACCCAAGTAGTAGGCTTCGGGATATATAAACTCAATGAGAGGCCTGACACCCAACTTTAAAATGGGGGGTTCTATTAGTATTATTTTTACCCCCGTTGAATTTGGGTGAGAGATGTAGGGGTGGACCGCTGGATAAAGAGAATGGGGCAACCACTAGTAGTTGGAGATGATATTATTAAACAAATTGTTGGAATTAGTGATTATATGCATTATTTGGATCAATAATTATACATATTTATTTTATTTAGGAATAAGACTAACAAAGGTGGGAGACAGAATTATTGTGTCTTGATAAAGATGGTACTATCAATTTAAAGCCATCGAAACGCGTCGACGCTGTGTAAAGCACAATCAAAGGATCAATACAGACAAGTCAAATACTGATTCATCAATGTATAATGAGCTGTGATTTTAGTCCAATGTGATGTGCACCTGTAAAGAATAGTAGCTGTGTCTTACATCTATGTCTGTCTCTATTATACTGGTCATAATTGTGTTTTGTTGTTTAACAAAAATTGTATCTGATTGATATGTATTGTATGATGTTTTTTTAACAATTTTATTTGAATGATTATGATATGACATGTGATTTTACTTGTTCTGAAATAACAAGAAAAATATTTTTCTAAATAAAACCATTTTTTATATATATTTTGGACATAGCATTTTATGTTTTGCAATTGTAGGATCAAGGGAATTCTTCCTTTCTTTTTATCCTGCAAGAGCCTCCAAGTTCATAGACCTGCAGTGCGACTCCCCCTGCACTTGTAAATCAATGAGGTGCCTTCTGGAATAAATAAAAGGCTTACCAAGACCTAGGGTAAATCGGCCATGGTTTCTGGCGCAAGGCGCAAACTGGGCAAGGACGGGGGAAGGCGGGCTTGCCTTTGGCGTGCCGGCGGCGCGCGCGCTGCGTGTCCGGCCCAGCATGCTGTGAAATGGGCTGGGCCAGGAACAACTAGAGCGCAGCCCCGTAAATGCAACAGGAAGTAGGAGGGAGGGAAGAGGACCCAAATACTCACTTCCCTCCGCACAAGAGGAAGCCGCGGCGGACCGAGGAAGGAGTAATGCCCTCACAAAGCCCCCGATCAGATCAGTAAGTGCCCCAGTTGGAGCGGCGCACAGTAAAAAGGAACAGCCAGCAACCGCCTAAAGACCCGATGTTGTCATCCTGCAGGGCCTTAATATTGGTGTAACCCCAAATGCCCGCCCCATAGGTGAGAATAGGGAGGCATTTACTCCTGTAAACTCCTAACAAAAGGGCCACTGTTTTTTTGCCGATATCAGAAACTAAGTTAAAGATATATCCAGCTGCGCTAACAAATCAGTGGCGTACATTAGTGGTGCAGGATCCCCAATTCCCCCTTGCGTCGAGAACAAAGCCCAAATAATAGAAGTCCTACATAGGGACCACAGGATGGCCGTTCAAACATAAACTACGCATCTTATGGTGTCTGGGACTGCAGCATGGTAAATGTCTTAGACTGATTAGCAGCAAGGCCTAGTCACTGGCAAACTTCTCGACCAACATGATGATGCCATTAAAAGTTCTGGCAATTAAAACAGCGTCATCAGCATATAATAACACAGGGACCTTTTTCTTGTCGATGAGAGGGACATGCCGGGTTACATTAGAGTGTGCTGTACCTAGACCATTAATACATAGAAGGAGTAAAATTGAGGCCAGGACACAGCCCAGGTGCACTCCCTTCCCAAGATTAAAACCTTTGGTCCCCTCACCCGCAGGGCAGAACCTTACCGAGGCTGAGAGATTGTGATTTAGGACTTGCAGAAATTAAACTAAACCTCCATCCACCACTATATTAATTAATATCTACCACAATTCTAACCATGCTGTTGAAGGCACACAACAGGTCCATGAAAGCCAGGCAGATGGAGCCCTATTTAGGGATGGTATATTTGCTAATCAGTAAGTGCAGGTTCAAACACTGTTCCATCGTGTCAAGAACCTTACAAATCCATACTAGACCTCCGACAGCCTGTCTGGTGCCCTGGTCCAAATTAGCAGACGCTCCAGGACAACTCTCCCTGTAGTCTTGCCGGCTGAATTCAGCAGTCATGTGGGTCGGTAACAACCAGGTAATTAGGGATTACCTTTTTTTTAAAATGGGAACTATAATAGTGTGTGGCAGGAATCTGGGAGGCCCTCTTTGAGAAACGAATTGAAGCAGTTGCAAAGCAGGGGGTCCAAATCTCCAAAAGGGATTTATACATGTCCATGGGAACCCTATTTGGCCCCGGAGCTTTGTTTAATGGTGACTTGGTGATAGCTTCCCACACTTCTTCAGTGATAAATTCCAGTGCTAAGGGGGAAACCACCTGTTTCTCACATGGCTGATTAGGGGTGTCAGAGCAGTATGGGGGGGGGGGCAATTAATGAAAGTGTTCAGATGGCAGATGCAAAGATGAGACATAAGGGTGTTTAGATCAGCGTTTCTCCAGGCCAGCTGAAGGCCCTGCATCTTGACAACTGGGAGGATGAGGCCATGCCCTTCGCACCGCTATATATAAGCCAACATCCAGGGTTTTAAGATCACTGTAAATAATTTCTATGATGCCACCCTTTGGGGCCTGACCCAGTCCTACCACTCACACCACACCCACCCAACACGAACATCACCAGTCAGATGGCCCTGTTAATAAAAGGGCCCAGGTGCACATGTTCATGACTGGTTACACACACCATAAAAGTGTGTCCGGGTTCGTTTTTAGGTCTCGCCTGATCCAGCGCATGCGCTGGTCTGGCCGAGACATTTTGTATGCGGGTTTTCCAAGTGCTGCCTGTGGCCTAAAGCCTGCGTGCACGTGAGCGTGCACGCGCGCAGCCGCCATGTGTACCTCCGCCGTGCTTGATCGCGTGCGCGATCACTTTAACTTTAGCGGGCCGCGCGGCCATGTCATTTTCACGGCCGCGCGGCCAATGCTTGTTAAAAATAGGCACAGTGGTCGCATGAAACCGAGTAAGACGCAGGCCAGACCTAGCAATGGCTCTTAATACATTTGCCCAATAACAGTACAAATAATAAGGGCTTGACTTGGTAAAATTATAGGCATGGGTTTCCCTTTTCCATGCGCAGGGTGCTTACAATTTTTTTTCTACTTGGCTAAGGAGCATAACGAGTCAGTGGTTGAATAGGATCCACCATTATCCACATGATCTTTTGTCAAGGGTGGGTCAAAAACGCTTGAAATCTCACCTATGAGCTCTGTCAGGTGGCTGCAGAGAAACAATGTCACCTTTACATTTAGTTGGACTGTCAAGTCACTCAAAAATAGATTTTTTGGCAGTGCACAGTTGTTTTTGAAATAGAGTCGATCTTCTGATAGATTGCTCCCACAGCGTTTTATTTTTTGTTTGTTTTTTTATCGTCCATAAGGAAACTGACTAAGTTACATATTGGTCATTCCTTGCCAATAGAGGCAGCAGATTTCCTCTTCTTCATTTCCCTGTAGATGTATATATTATATCAAACTACAGAGTAGTAAATAGCAAGCCAGAAAATTCAGGCCAAGATGGGTGGCTCCGGCCCAGCCCTACTCCTCAGGGTTCTATCGGGCATCCAAAGACCTGTTCTTGCCCCAGTCCTCACCTTTTGCAGAGCCAACAGTAGTAGACATTCCTTCACAAGGAATTAATGGGCAAGTGAACCCTCTGGATTCCTAAGGCCAGCAGAGCAGTCAACCTAATAGCAGCCCTAGGAGGGCCATCATAGTGCTACATAAGAGTACTTTGTGCATGTTATATGTGTACCTTGGAAACTGCTGCAAGAAAAATCTAGTGAAGTCAAACCAAACACATCTTTAGATTAAATTACCCCCCCCCCCTCATAATTCACTTGAATTGACTCCACTCAAAGGTATCAGCTGTAGATCTGTTGATGAAGGAGTGATATTCAACAATGCTCCAATGCTCGGTCAGGCAAAGGACTGCAAAGCCCAGCAATTACCCCCAAGAACCACTTGCTGAAAGGACACTGCACACCACACTGCCACACGCTCTTCTTCCCCCCAGCTCCTCAAGAGAGGTGAGCTCAGTAGGGGACAGATGCCCGTAAAAGCGCAGGAACCGGGATCAAAATGAGGTAAAAAGTGAAAAGCTCAAGCCTAACACAGCCGCTGCAGAATAAGACAACCAGCTAAGGCGGTAGCAAAACTAGCGGTAGGGAGGAATGGAGACCTGAAGAAACCAGAGGAGTGGGAGTGAAATAGAAAAATCGGAAGAATCCAAGTACTAACAAGCATTGACATAGCCAATAGGTCTCGCCTTTGGGACCTTATAAGTGTTTAGCTGTGCAACAGTTGATGTTGTTGCACCAAGGATATTGTGCTGCATAACTAAATACTTATAAGGTCCCAAAAGCGAGACCTATTGGCTATGCCGATGCTTGTTTCATCTAGCATGTGGGCGTAGGGCCCACATCGTTACATTGGCGATGAAGGTGCTCGATTCCCCACCTGTCCTCCAGACTATGGCCAGCTCCGATTCTTGCTTGTGCCTTGCCCGTATCAGGACAACCAACCTTCTCCCTGGTGAGGAGGGAGTGTAGCACCACTGCCAATAAGGATGAAGCGTGGAATGCAACCTGGCCCCACAGGAAGAGGATAGGGCTGCACGCTTTGCAGCCTCACCATAAAGGAAGATCAGCCGGTGCCGTTACAACCCAGAATAGGCTGGGCAAATGTACTTCAGGAATCTTGGGGAGCTGGGAACCCGCGTGGACTGAGTACAGAGAGGCTGGACTGGGTGAGTGCGGCTTGCGGCTGGAAGTCTTAGCCACACAGACAAAGAAGACCTCCTCATCACCACCGGATGGAGAGCTGTGAAGTTGAATGGAGAAGGAAGACACTGCATGCCCTCTGGTGGCTGCATATTACTGCCGCAAGGAAGAGAAAAAATCAGGTATGCCCCACAGCTAGGGTGACCAACCGTCTGTAAATTTCACAGACTGCCCGTAATTTGGGCCTCTTGTCCGTTGTCCGTGAAGAATTCTTTCATGGACGCATTTTGTCCATAATTTTCGGACTTTAGAGCGAGCTGCTGTGATCAGTGGCCTGCAACAGCCCCTCCCCGATCTGGCACAGGCTGCTATCAGCCCACTATCATTCTGTATGTCAGCCTAATTATCACATACAGAATGATAATGGACCTCTGCGCAGTGACAGCATTTGCTGGACCTCCTCCTGCCAGAGCCCAGGGCATGGCAAACTGCTTTTGTTTATAGGCTCCTGTCAACTCACTGTCAAGCTCTGGGGTGGGAGGAGGTTTAATTTTCGCACATGTTACCCAGGTGCATCCAATATGCAATCGTAGGTTTTTAAGTTTCACTCAGTATTTAGTTATGCAACTGTTGCATGGCTAAACACTTATAAGGTCCCATAGGCGAGACCTATTGGCTATGCAAAGCGGCCGCGCAAATGCACTGTAGCTCCAGGCTGGCCTGGTAGCACTTTTTGGAGCTCTCTCAATAAGTCTCGCCAGACCAGCACATGCGCTGGGTCAGGCGAGACCTAACGCGCGATACCTCTGGGGCTGCGCCTAACACACCGTATCCGTATGCCATGATTTGGAAGGAAACCCGGCAGTGAAAGGCAGCATGCATCAGGAGACTTTGGCAGTTCCCTCTGCCAATACAGAGTGTAAGGTTCCCCCGCAACTCCCCTCTTTCACCTCCAGTTCAATTGGGATGTGCTCCGGGTTGAACCCCTTCCTCTAGCCAGGCTCTGAAGCCGCCGAGCTGGGTCTCTGCAATGGGGGTCGTCGGGCAGGTATGTTGCAGAAGGTCAAAAACTCTGCAGTCGGGGGCACCTCATTGGATCGCTGCTCTCCTGCGCTCCTCCAGTCTCTGCCAGATGGTGTCAGCCACCAGCATGGACCAAAGTGGCTAGTGGATGGGAGGCCACACTCTTCGGGGTCGAGTCCCCAAACCGGAGCCCCCTGAAGCAGAGCGCAGGAGTCGCTGACTCAAATCCTCACATAGGGCGGGAGGGGTATATAGTAAGGTGGGTGAGCCGCAGAGGTCATGTATACAGCATTCGGGGGCATCCAGCCAAAGCGCCGCTCACCTCTGTCGCTTCTGCTCTCATGCGAGGATGTCAGTCGCTAGAGCAGTGGCGGATTTTACACCCCCGTCCTACAGCTTGTCAGCAGGGTCGGTTTACTGCGCCCATGGAAAACATTCCCGATGTTATCAGCCGTACATCGCTCTCTACTCCTCAACTCTTTTTAAAAGCCTCCGTGGCGGATTGAAGCTGATACTGCCCCCCCCGCCCCCCTCCCCCCCACAAAACAGAAATCTTTTTGAGCTGCTGCTTGGTCTGACGTCCGTATTTTTAAACATGCACCAAGTACTTTATTTTCGTTCTGCGTTTTTTTTTGTATGCTGTGTTTTTTCGTATTCAATATTTAATGTGCTTCGCTTCGTATTAAACAGCTGCACCCAAGTACTTTAGTTTAGTTCGGGGTTGTTTTTATGTGCTGTATTGTTTTGTACTTATTTAATGTGGCTGGTTTCGTTTTCTGTTTGAGGCAAGCGCGTGACGATTGGAAAGGGCTTCAGCTCCTTGTGATCGTGTGCTTTCTGGGCACGCAGCCCCTTCTCACAGGGTTGCTTGGACTTGAGTGGTGGTCCGATATTTTCCTTGTGACGTAACAGTAAGATAGGCTATACGAAAGCCACCCTTCTATCAGAAGTATCTCACATGACATTTATAAAGATGTCATAAAAATTACATATTTATCAATTATTAAATGTCCCACTTGAGCAGCAGCTTGTTTATCAAAGTGTTTTTCTCTGGTGCATTCCATAGACATGCAAAGCAACGCACTGGAATATCACTCTAAAAGATGTGCAAGAAGACAGCGTGCCATTGTGTTTCCCTTGCAATTTGCTGACTCATTACACATCTCAGAGCACCTGGAATTAGGCAGCGGGTCAGCACACAGCACTAACATGGTCACACCGGGTCAACCCTGACAACTTCAGAGCGGAGGGCGAATATCATTCATTGTCAAGCTTCGCATTGAGGCACACAACTAATTACGCATTAACCTCATGGCCAGGTCATGCTTATGTTCTCTAGATTTTGATTTTGGGTTCTCTGTTCATAACACTGGTACTCTCCCTCACTTTTTCCTACCTTTTTGTTTTGTCTTTTATTCACACATTACTCCTGCGTGTTTTTTTTCCTCTCTCTGCTTAGGGACTATTTTTTGTTCTAGTCTTTTTTTGTGTGGAAAAGTCACGCTGCGTTTGAATGAACATCCTGACTGTGTGATGGAATGTGGGAGGCAAAGGATGTGCTGATCCAGTTCAGGAGTCTAGCAGGGGTCAATTGAAGGGTTCAGAGGAGATGTGAGTGCTAGCCTCCCTGCTTCTACTTGAATGTGAATCTGTGTGTCTTCGTATGCATCTTACAGAAACAACTACTTGTAACTGTAAATTTTTAGGAACATGTTAAAATGTACTTGTCTATTGTATGGACATTGAACTTCACAGTTTTTCGCGTGATTTAAATTCTTGCTACTGCAAGAGCATTCAGATAAAGCATTTTGTATAACATTATGAGCTTCTATTCACTACAAAGCAGGGACTTGTGTGGCATGGGACGCTTGGGAGTTATGCAATTACCTCGTTATAGGTGGCGTGCATTAATTTTCCCCATGTTGGCACATTCCTCGTGCAGCATCCATCCACACTTCTGCAGACACAAACAATTGTTATTCTTTAGGGTATAGACTACTACAAGCTGCCCAGGGTCTGACCACCTCACCAATCTGGGAATACTCTTGCTTTCCTGAACGTCAAACCAAGCCAAGACGGTGCAAAGAGGCCAAGATATTTTGGTACATTGGTGTTTATGCCTCGCTGATTGGCTCACTCCCAGTTACAATGGATGGCTCTTGCTATGTCTTCCTGCACAGGCATTAAGTTCTCAAAATATAAAAGAGCCATGGGAAACTGTGGAATGCCCCTGTTCAGGCGAACTGAGGATAATTTACATTCGGATCGGGTCCTGTGATATTGTACCAGCGCATCTAATGTTTGCTGTAGTTCCATCTTTCAGAACACAGACACAATGGGGAGTGGCACTCCATTGTGCCATCCACATCCAGGTTTTAACCAGGAACCATGCCAAGGCTGCAAAAAAAGCTGAGGAACTTGATAAGTGCTCTGCTTTTGAGCTCTCTCTCTACAATATTAAATCTTCTAAGCTTATATCACATCACATGCAAAACTTAAATGCATTTCGAGGCCCCCTTTAAACAACCGCCTGTGCTCAGCACCGGTGAGACCCGGCCCACTTAAAGCCATGTTTACACTCCATTAAACACAATCCCACTCCATATAATTCAACTACACTCAAAACCACATAATTACTAGCCACATAATCCCACTGCACACCATGCCACATAATTCCACTTCACGCCACACAATTCCAATCTACACATTTCCACAACAAACAATAACACTCTCTGATATGGTTCACTTCAGGTCTACAAGCACAGTTTCTTTCCCGTACCTTTTCAAGGATACCGTCCCTCAAACACACACTATCCTCTTCTTCTTAGGGTATCTTCTATGTACACAGGTGCTCCCTCTATATAAGTCTGTAGCCTGCTCTCCCCTACTTTCTCTCTTTCTTACACACTTTCTGCTCCTCTGTCAGAAGTTCATTCACATCTTCCTGCACTAACTTCATATTCCTCTCTAGCTCCCTTTCTATCTATTCTGTGCAGCTCTCACCTCTATCTATTCACCATACCACATAATTCCACTCCACAAATACACTGCACATCACACAATTCCAGAACTAACAATTCCAATACAACACACATAATTCCACTCCACATAACATACACCCACTAAATTCCAAACAAAAACACATAGGCAAAATACGTCATTTACAACGCCAAAAGATCGAACGCTTATAAATGCGAAACCCATTGCATTGCAAATGCTTGATTTCTGATGTTAACACTGGTTTCTGGCTATAGTCAGGCTGGGTCCCTGCTAATCAGGGCCCCAGTCTCTCTGTTCTCTCTAAACGACTTGGAGTGCATATTAGATGCACTAGTGATTGGATACTGTGGTACCTTATGAGCCCCTAGGATATGGTACCTTAAGTACCAAGGGCATAGGTACTTCACAGGCCTACCAGGGGCTGAAGCATGTATTATGCCACCCCTGGGAAGCAGACTAAATCTGACACTACAGGCCTGCTACTGCAGCCTTGGTGAGGTAGTGTTAGCACTCCTCACTGAGGTATAGGTTCCTATATCTCACCATACACACACATATAAACCTATCAGTCACCTCTAAGGCAGGCCCTATCAATCCTGAGGGCAGGGTGCTTGGTTTACAATGTGAGGGGGTGCCTCTGCCTGAGCAGGGCCCCTCTGCAGCTGGCAGGGTCTATTCCCTGTGGCTGTTTGTAGATGCGGTTAAACCATATACTCTTAAGTGCATTATAACTTCCCTGTAAATGCTAACTTTGGAATGACTGCATCAAAACATGTCGTGTTTGGTGTCAAACATCTTGGAATCATACTCCCACACCAGTAACTGGTGTGGGAGTATGATCCCACCCTTCTAGAGGGGACGACATGTACCTACTGTGGTAACACGGTAGAAATCTGAAAGAGCCCTGGCATCGCAAAATGGATGCCACCAGCACAGACACTGGGCTGCCCTCCTGCTGCTGACTGAAACTCGCAGTGGAGGAGGCCCAACAATAGGCATCCTGTCACAGGGAGGTGTCACCGCCTCCCAGACAGGATTTAGTGTATTGGGGCTGGGTGGGTGCACTCTTAGAGGGCTTTGAAGTCCTGCACTGGGGAAGCAGTAGGCTCCTCTGTGCATATGCCAGCTTAAACCGGTTCAGGGGCCACCTGCCCCTGTCCTGCCGCGAAACTGGACAAAAGGAAGTGGGTGTAACCACCCACTCCCCTGACCCTCCCAGAGGAGTGGTCATAGAGCTAGTCCCTCCCTTCCTTTTGGTATAAATTAGGGAAACCTTGCCATTGCAAGTTAGATAACCCTGGACGATGCTTTACAAGAAGAATCCTGGTCCTTCGACGTTCCACTACCTTTGGAAGATGGAAGAATCTCCCTTGGAGTCAAGGAGTGACTCCCCTGCTTGGCAAGCACCAAAAACTTGAATCAACGGTTGCAAACTTTCCCGCTCCCGCCAGAGTCCGAAGTCCCTGCAGCCCCGGAAGTGGATTTCCTGACTTCTCGACGACCATTGTGAGTCCCCAGCGAAGCTGTGGCGAGTGGACCCCACGAGTGACGAGGAACTGCAATACCTGGGAACCGTGCACTATTGTCGAGTGCAACCCCTGAAGAACCGGGGTTTAACCCAGCAGCGTCAGGGGCACGCCTAAGATCTTCGAGTTCACCTGTCTTGGTATACAGAGACACGAAATACTTCTGGATGGCATCAGAGACCAAGTTTATTAGCTGCAGCTAGTAACAGTGATCCTAGAAATACATCACGGTGTAAATTCTCAGGAGACTGCTCATTTTACTAAGGCGAGTCGTCTCCTTTTATACACAATATTCACATTATAAATGTACACCCACTGCACAAAATTCTAGCCAATAAAGTACATTTTCAAACAAAGTGTCACATAACAAAAACTCAATTTACAGTATCCCAACCCAAAAGTTAATTATTAGGAATGTCCCAAATTCAATCTCCACAAGCCGGACAAACCTACAATTGAAAGCATAACCCATGTAATGAAGAAACATAAAAAAAGAAACGGTAACAGATGCTAAACAAGATAAGGCATGTGCAAGGAAACTAAAAGTTAACGATGTCCTGAACATTGATTGGCAATCTCAGACAAAGATTGATCAGGACAATTGGCTTTGCGGGGTCAGTTTCAGGTGCAGAGGTCAGTTTCTTACAGTTCATTTCAGTGTCAAAAAGAAACCTAGTTAATGTATACATGAACTAAGAAGGCCAGGCCACTTTATTCGCCAGGCTACCTTCACAGGCCTACGTGAGGGCAACACAAAATGGTGGCACAGAACAAAATGGAGTCAGACTCGAGAATTACAGAACCTCAGACCCTCCTTTTGCCATTACGTAGGCAATAACCTAAGACTCATGTTAATCTGAATCTAGGTCTATGTCGATATTCATTAGGTCATCAAGGTGTTGCTGTAGCATCAGCTTATTATTCTCTACTTCTCTCGGGACAGGTCTCCGAACACACATAGTAGCACAAAGACTACAAATGGCGGGACCACACTGGATGCAAAGACAACAAGAGAAAAGGATGGTTAAAACCATACCAAGGAATGTCAAAATCTTCCATCCCCATTTGGACAGCAGTCCCCAAAACCATCCCGTCCATGACCAGTCTCCTTCGTCTACATGGATAGACTCAGAGATTTTATACAACCTAGAGATGGCTTGGTACACTGTAGGGGCATTATCTGGTATGTAAACACAGCAACTGGATCCAATCAATTTACATACTCCTCCTCGATCTGCAAGTATGATGTCTAATACCATACGGTTCTGCAAAGTCATAAGACAGTCCGCTTGAAGCTCAGCTGTAACATTACTAAGAGCACCTGCTGTCTCATTAATAGTAGCTTCAACAACACGGACAAGCTGTCGAATATGCCTACTATTGATCATAGGACCCCAAAAGGGCAAGAAGCCCTTGAAGAAATCTCCTACTTCGTGTGCCGCGGTATCTTCCTTATTGAAGACACCTCTACCATATCTCGTTCTATGATAGTCTGAAGCAGTAGTGTATGTAGGGGGAAGTAGAAACACCACATAACACGTTCCTGAAAAATCAGGTGGCAACCATGTGTAGGCTCTGTCATGACAAACAAAATATGTGCCTTTAGCTGGCACAAACGGTGGAGAAGTTCGAGATGAATAGACATAGGTTTGAGCACACACACTCTTACCTAGCTGAGCTTTCGGATTCCGACCATTACCTTGAAAACAAAAGTGGCCTCGGTGGGGTACAATCCAAATAGGGGGAGACCTTTTTCGTCTCTCCTTCTCTGTCAAACTGGTACTATATCCAGTCACGTTCCAACCAACGTAAGCCTGCACCTCATCCTTAGGGATAGCATTATATTCATCAATATCTCGGATCATAGCTACTATTCCCCTTATTAAGGCACTATAGCTCGAGTTATCTTTAAGGGAACGTAAGGGGCGTACCTCATTTGCATAGATAAACATGGTCTGAAAAGCCCACACAGACCCATTAAAAGAAAAAGGCAAAACCAAATATGGCATACCTTTATCTGTCGTATGAGGCATAAGACCACAAACCCAACAATTAGTGGTATTTACTACTAACTGATGCTGATGCAACAACTGTATAAACGAGTTGTTGACAAATTCTGATCTCCTTGTCTGTTCATGTTCAGGCAACGTATAAAACTGGTGCAAAGAAACAGTAGTGAAAGAAAGCATAGGTTGGGAGGTGGGTGCAGATGTCTGTTGTGTAGCATAGACAGTCCAACCCACACAAGCTAATGTGATACTTAAAAACATCAAAAAGCACAATATTATAAAACATTTGCTATGTATCAATGTACAAAATCTTATCTTAAGATCTATTCTCTCAACATCTCTTTCAGTTACAACAGACTCCATCCTCTAACGTGCTGCTCGCGGCAATTTTCCTTCTTCACTTAAGTGTGCGTCCAGGCGTCCTAGACGTCTCTGGAACCGCAGACCTTTCGTCAATATGCGGGCCACCCCTTAAGTTCTTATACCGCGACCCTGCAGCTGAACCCGGATGGTAGTTCGAAAAAGAAAAATAGTCTCTTGTCTGAAAGAGTGTAATTCACAAAAAAAATTCAAATTTTATTTGTCCTTTTTAGACCTTAAGTTGTAGCGTTCTTTACCAGGCACAGTTTGATCCTGAAAGAGTGTCTCTGGGTGTGTAGTATCAAGTCTAAAACACGGCGGCACAGCTTCTTGCAAGACTTTATCATCCGCACGTTCTGACTGAGTCCATTCCAGATGTGCATCGCTAAAAGGTACAAATCTCGGAACCCTTTCACTCTCGCAATCGGCAACACCTTCCCGGACCCACTTATCGTACGGTAAGGGCAAAGGTATCTTCTTACAATGGGTACCATGTACCCAGTTTTTCTTGCCGAACACCTTAATAGCTGTCCGAGTTGATAACAGGACTTGGTATGGACCGGTCCATCTTGGTTCCAAGTTCCTTGACCTCTGGAAATTCTTGGTTAGAACCCAGTCGCCAGGTTGAATCGTGTGGCCTGCGTCTACAGAAACTGAAGGCAAAGTGTCATGGACCTGTTGGTGAAGAACACGCAATTTAGCAGTCAAATCATGTAAGTAGTCAACCAACATAGGGTACTCGATATCACTGTACTTCTTAGGCCTCGGCACACCCCAGACATTCGCCGGGTGTCCAAAAACAATCTCGTATGGGCCCACGCGAGAATGTACTGTCGTTCTCGTGGACAAAAGTGCCAATGGTAAGGCATCGGGCCATGTAAGACCAGAGCTCGCTTGCACCTTGGCCAACTTCAGCTTCAGAGTGCCATTATAGCACTCGACCAGGCCTGCTGACTGGGGGTGATTCGCAGCATGAAATTTCTGTTTAATACCCAGACCCGCACATACTTTCTTCATAATCTGACCCACGAATTCACTTCCATTATCACTCCATACCATCCTCGGCAAGCCATATCTGGGAAAGAATTCTTTGAGCAAAACCTTGGCTGTAGACAAGGCAGTATTATCCTTTAGGGGGTAGGCCTCTATCCATCTGGAAAAGGCACAAACAACCACAAGGACATACTTCAAGTTATTGCATCTTTCCATATGAATATAGTCTATCTGCAGCACCTCGAACTGATACGTTGGAGGAGCAAAATGACCCGCTGGAGTTGGGGTTCCCTTTCCAGGATTATGCATCAAGCAAATCATGCAGTGTTTAACCAAATTCTCAGCACACTTAGAAATTCCACCATTCTGCCATACCAGAGCCAACAACTTACATATCCCTTTTGAACTAATGTGAGCCAACCCATGAGTCATAGTAACCACCGGAAGCACATATGCATACGGCAACAACCATCGCTGGTGCTCTGACAACTCAACCCAACAGCCTGTTGAATCCAACATTCCCGTACTCTCTCTCCACATACTCATTCTTTCTCAGTAGCTTCTGCCTGAATCATCTTCACACTTTCTGTTGTATCTTCACACATTCCTCCTTCCACAACCCATCTGACAGGACCTGCAACATACATCCGACTCGTCACATCTTTCGCCGTTTCTCTCGCTACTTCATCTGCAAACGCATTCCCTTGACCCACATCATCCGTAACCTTCTTATGCGCACTACACTTCACTATCGCAATTTGGGTCGGCAAAGTAAGTGATTCAAGAAGTTCACTCACTAATTGTCCATGCTGAATTTTCGTACCATGGGAAGTAAGAAATCCTCTCTCTTTCCACAAGCGACCAAAACTATGAGCCACGCCAAATGCGTATTGGCTATCAGTATAAACATTCACTCTGTTTCCTTTTGACAACACACACGCTCTAGCCAATGCTATCAACTCCGCTGCTTGCGCTGAATTCTGTGCAATATGTGCTGTTTCAACAATCGTGTGCAAAGTTGTGACAGCATATGCTGCAGTCGTCTCTCCATTCGGAAGCTTAAAGCACGAACCATCTACCCATAGGGTACCATCAGGATTCGAAAGAGGAGTATCTTTCAGATCAACTCTACCCTTCGTTTCTTCCTCTGTCCGGAGAAAACAGTCATGCTGTTCCTGAGCATCTGTCTCTACAAAAATCGGCAACAATGTAGCTGGATTCAATGTGTTGCACCGCTTGATGTGCACATGGCTAGCCAAAAACGTCAACTCATAACCTGACAAACGCGCACTGGTAAGATGTTGAGTCTTCGTTCTATTCAATAGGGTATCCAATGCATGTGGGAGCATCACAATCAATGTATTATCCAATACCAAACCAGCAGACTGTCGGATAGAAACAGCCGTTGCCGCTGTAGCTCTTAGACAACTAGGCAACGCCCTAGCAACCGGATCTAAAGTAGGTGAAAAATACGCATATGGGCGCTGCTTGTCTCCAAATTGTTGCGTCAACACTGACAACGCACAACCTTCTCTCTCGTGTACATAAAGTGTAAAAGGTTTACTGTAGTCGGGGGTACCCAACACCGGAGCAGAACGCAATGCATCACGCAATTCGGAAAAACTCTTCTGACATTCGTCAGACCAAGGAAGAGGGTGTGGTGTGTCCTTAAGAGTAAGTGCCAACAAAGTTTTCGCTAGCAAAGAAAAATTCGGAATCCACTGTCTACAATACGAGGTGATACCTAAGAAGGCACGCACCTCTCTCTGTGTACATGGCACAGTCATTTGGGCAATCGCTTGAATACGCTCTGGGGTCAATCGCCTTCCCTCCTTCGACAAGAGATGAACTAAGTAGGTCACTTCATGGCGGCAATACTGCAACTTCGAAGGTGACAATTTATGATGAAGGTCAGACAGGTGTCGCAACAAAGAAAGAGTAACTTCTTTACAAATCTCTTCATCATCAGCAGCAACCAACAGATCATCAACATACTGGATAAGAGTAACACCAGAAGGCAATGCAAAAGTATCAAGCTGAGTTTTCAAAGCCTGACTGTAAATGGAGGGACTCTCACAATAACCTTGAGGAGCGCGCTTAAACCGGAAACTGCGGCCTCCTAAAGAGAAGCCAAAAATATCCCTACTTTCCTCAGCAATCGGAATACTGAAGAAAGCGTTCTTCAGATCAATAACAGAAAACCAAGCAGCTGAGGCAGGGATCATAGTCAATAAAGCAGTAATGTCCGGGACAACAGGAAACTGTGGCACAACGATCTTATTGACCTCTCGAAGGTCGATCACAAACCGATACACAGGTGGCTGAGAAGAGTCAGAACGCTTAAGGACAGGCAGAACAGGACTGTTACACACATTACCTCTCGTTTCTTCAACCACACCTTTCTCAACCAAATCGCTAAAAGAGCTCTTTCGCCATCACTGGAAATTTTGTACTGGGGAATACGAGGTAATTTAGCATTCAACTTAAGGGTAACAATGTAGGGTGGAATCTGCAAGAGACCAACATCATTGGGACCTGTAGCCCAAAGTGTATCAGGGAGAGAACGCAGTTCCAGTGGAAGGCGATCCTTAGACAGATACATCGGGGAAATCACTTTCTTACCCACCGTAAGATGTACTCCCGAAGGAGAACAATGTAATGTCACATGCAATCTTTTCAACAAGTCCAAACCCAACAGATTCTCGCCACAGCCCGTCGTTAGAATAAGGGGAGCCTCCAATTCACAGGGACCAATAGAAAGGGGCAAAGGACAAGAAACCGGATTACGAACTGGGGCGCCAGAAAATCCTACTGAAACATTGGTCAAGCCAGACAAAGGTGCGCCGGGGAGTTTAGAGTGCATGATACAACTCTTTGCTGCACCAGTATCCAAAAGAAAAGGTTCTGCCACAACTGATGTAATCACTTCAACATAAGGTCCACTCTGGTCTACTGGAACTGACACTACTCCCTCCCTTTGTCCATGGCTGTCCTAACTATCATTAAAACCAGCACTCTCACTTCCAACATAATAATCATCAGTGTAGTACTGAGCGGACTGGACGGTCGGAACATTCTGTTGGTCAAAATAATTCATAGAATTCTGAGGGGAAAAGGAACGTTAATTCTGGGGAAACGTACCACGTCCCCTACCCCTAGGTACTTGTTGGAAACCACCACGACCTCTCAGACCAGACATACCATTCGCACGCTGTAGCAAGATCGGGCAACTATTCTTGAAGTGACCTTCTTCTTTACAATAAGCACACTGACCTAAAAGTGAGTATTGTCTCTACCGCTTCCTCAACATCGGAACCCACTATCGTCCCTTTAGCAAATTCAGACTAAACATTAAGCAATTCCAGTGGAATTGGACCCAACTCATTATCTTCCCACTCCTGACGAAGGAAGGTACACATGACATCAAAAACATACCTTTGTTTTGGTGCCTCCCACTGTAGGAAGATATCCATAACCACTTGTGGACTGTACTTGGAGGTATTCGAAACCCATCTACGAGCAAGGAGATCTAACACTGCCCGCTCTTCGGGACCAGGGAGCTGACTACGTCTCTGCTTACGTTCAGAAACAGGGGTCATATTCTGTGACCCTAAGAAAGGAGACAAAAGACTAGTGACAGTCTCAGTCATTCGTTGCCGAACAGAAGGAGAAGAAGTTGACATGAGGACAGGAGACAAAGTGTTTTGAGGTGACAGAGATGTAGGGACAGAAATAAGAGAAGTCGAAGATAAAGGAGTGTAAGGCAAAGGAGTTTGAGGCAAGGCTGGTGGCAAGGCTGGCGGCCCTGGAGGGGGCTGCGCCGGGAGAGGAAGAACCACCTGTGAAGCAACGGGTGGCTGAACAACAACAGGGGGTTGAACGACAACAAGGGGTGCAACAACTGGAGGTAACGGAGGTGCAGTAGCACCCTGCACATAAGGGGGTGGTAATCTCAGTAAATGTGACATCAAAGGATCCTTTTCAGGGTCTATAGTCACATTTGAAAGGGGAGGTGGCAAAGCCAGGTAACATTTGTCAATGGCCATACAATGTAGTCTATCTGACACTTCAATCGCACGATCTTCTTCATCTTCCTTAAACTGCCTAGCAGCTTGCATTACCGATATATTCCTTTCCTTCCTATCTCTCTTAGCTTGCTTAATTTCTCGCTGTTTGGCTTCCTTACGCCAAAGGCGGAAAGAGTCAAACATCGCCGGCCAGGCTTTCTTCTTAAATAGCGCAACTTCTAGGTTATCTAAAACATCTGATTCAAAACTACCATGTTGGGGCCATCGTTAAACACCATCTTTCCTTGTATAACGGACCCATACTTCATTAAAGGTAATGGGACCTGCACCATGCTTTGAATAGAGCTCATAAGTTGGAGTTCCAACCGGAGGTATCGGACACGAGTCCTCCAATCGGGAATCCCTATTACAACTACAACAAAACCATTTCCTAAATTTGCTAAAACCAGGCATCTTTTAGCTCACTAGTCTTGCTTCAAACTTCAAGGGGTTATCAAAAATGATACACCCGCAAATATACGAACCCCCCGGCTTCGACTATTGCAATGGCCGAATCAAAACCAAGAAACAAAACAAAGTCGTGGGAGCGACCCACTTATACTTAACCAAAATGTCTGTCACGCCACCAGAAGACCGTCTAACGTCTCGCCTTACAAATCATCACAAGAGGGTCCAAGACAGGGCGACAGTCAGGGCAGCAGTCCTTCGCAGCCGTCGGAAAGGGGATGCCTCGCAGAAAAAAACCTTCGGTCCACATCGACATGCAGGGGTCGATGAAGTGGCGGCCGTCCTCCAGAATTTCCTCACGGGGCTCCTCACAATCTTCGGGCTTGGACCAGTACCGCTGAAGTCGCCCCACGTTGGGCGCCAGTTGAAGAACCGGGGTTAAACCCAGCGGCGTCAGGGGCACGCCTAAGATCTTCGAGTTCACCTGTCTTGGTATACAGAGACACGGAATACTTCTGGATGGCATCAGAGACCAAGTTTATTAGCTGCAGCTAGTAACAGTGATCCTAGAAATACATCACAGTGTAAATTCTCAGGAGACTGCTCATTTTACTAAGGCGAGACGTCTCCTTTTATACCCAATATTCACATTATAAATGTACACCCACTGCACAAAATTCTAGCCAATAAAGTACATTTTCAAACAAAGTGGAACATAACAAAAACTCAATTTACAGTATCCCAACCCAAAGTTAATTATTAGGAATGTCCCAAAATCAATCTCCACAAGCCGGACAAACCTATAATTGAAAGCATAACCCATGTAATGAAGAAACATAAAAAAAGAAACGGTAACAGATGCTAAACAAGATAAGGCATGTGCAAGGAAACTAAAAGTTAACGATGTCCTGAACATTGAATGGCAATCTCAGACAAAGATCGATCAGGGAAATTGGCTTTGCGGGGTCAGTTTCAGGTGCAGAGGTCAGTTTCTTACAGTTCATTTCAGAGTCAAAAAGAAACCTAGTTAATGTATACATGAACTAAGAAGGCCAGGCCACTTTATTCGCCAGGCTACCTTCACAGGCCTACGTGAGGGCAACACAAAATGGTGGCACAGAACAAAATGGAGTCAGACTCGAGAATTACAGAACCTCACCCCTTCATGACGTTCTACGAACTTATGCTTCGGACCACGTGTGGCCCAAGCCCCCAGAAGGATTTCCCTCAAAAATCAGAGGCCTACCTCGTCCCGAGTGACCGTGGGCTCCTGTGAAGCGAATCCTCACGAGGCGTCATTGTAATCCCTTGCTGGCTGGCTTGTGGGTCCTTTGAAGACTTCTTCATCGAACCAAAGGGCTCCCCTGGTTGCTCCAGGCCTGCCCTCACTTACCCTCGCTGGGTGAGTCCCTCAGACCTTGCTGGTCTGCACCGCTGACTTTTCTTGATTTCCACGAGACATGCTGTTGCCAAGGCTTGTTGGCTCCAATCCAGTTGCCGACACCTCAGTAAGCTGCAGACTTTGTGGGACACTCCGAATCCAGCTCCTGGTCGTCGTCGACGCCTCCTGGTCCTCGTGGTGGAAGAGTCAAAATACTCTTGATCACATGAAATCACCCGACTTCCGTGGGCATTCATCTTCCTGGCCCGGGTCACTGGCAAGTGACTGTAAACACTGTCCCTTCTGCTTTCAGGTCATCTTCATCTTGAATCCAGCCTTGGATTCCACCGGACACTTCTTCAGTCTTCACAAGCAGCAAATCTTCATCGGCTTCCATTGAAATCGACGACGCAACCCGACACCCAAAGACACCTATGCACCCGGCTTCCCTGGGTGAGGTAACTCGTGCACTCCAGTGCTCCAGTGGGTGTTGGCCCTCAAACTACTTACCTTGTAAGTGACTTGCTTGTAGACTTCCTAGAAGTACCCTTAAACTTTTAAAATCCAACCGCGACTTGCTCCATTGTAATCAATAGGGAACCCGCGTCTGTTCTCAGACTGCACGCGTCTTCCGTGGGTCCTTTACTTACCTGCCTTGGGTGGATTAGTGAAGCCCCAGCGATTCCACAGGCCCTAGGCCTTGTCTCTTTGCTAGTCGACTTTCCTAAACCTCTTTTTTAGTATATGGTCTGGTACGACCCTAGGGCTACAGCCATATGTGTGCTTAACTTATTGAGAAACGTTGATTTGTGCATATGTTACTGACTTCTGATCTCATAAAGAGATTAGTAGAGTTTGTCTAGAAATAAATACATATATATTTGATATATATACCTGTGTGGTGTCCTTTCATATGGTAATTCAAGAGATTATAAGGTAACTCAAGCTGCTTTACATTACTCTGAGACTTAGCCTGAAGGCTGCTCTCCACAGCTACCACTAGGATAGCTTTCTTTAAAAGGTTGTCTTAAACCTATCTACCATAAGAGTCGAATTGGACTGGTGCAAGGTGGCCACTATAACTAGTGACGAGCATATGCCAGGCCAACTTCTCAGAGTGAGTATGAGTGAGCCACTGCGACCAGAATAGGTGCAGTGAGCAATGTCCGCCCCCTAGTGTCTGCCTGCTGACTCCGCAGTGTTGAGAGAGGACCGCTCATCTCCCACAGTGGTCCTGCTATCCTACGAGTTATCCACATGCTGGAGGAGTAGAGTCCGCATGAGAGGAAAAGAGGTAGTAGGAGCCTACAGTGTCTGTGGCGCTGCTGCAGCTCGGTACAAGACTGCCCCAGCAGTGTGAGTAACAGAAAGTTTAGACCGGCCACAAAATAGTGCTAGTGGCAGAATGAAGCTAGTTTAAAGCACTGATAAGTGGAGCAGCCAAACCCCTGCATGAAGGAGCACGGGCTCATCAGGGAATACCTTGCAAAAGAACTGGGGAGACACCAGCAAACTACACAGAAAAGACTGTGGTTACTAACTTCAGGGGAAATAACGAGTACAGTAAAAAAGAAACTCTGTGGGCACCTTGCCACATGCGGATGAAGGAGACTCAGGAAGAATGTTGTTGATGCTGCCCTGCAACCGGTGAATCTACTCGCTCTCAGCACTCACCAGGGGTCCTGCACAGGCACCAGTTGCACTGCCTCCAACGCAGCATTACAACAGAAGTAGCTGCTTACTGTGTTGCTGCCCTCACTGCAAGAAAGAGGTATTTAACTAGTCTATTATTAGCACTCAGAAACACAGCAAACACTGTGAGTTTGCTGCATGAGAGGGCGCCACCCAATGCAAAGCAGCTCTCAGCTGACAGAACAGGCTTCATCCCACCCTCTGCTCGCTGTGAAAAGTCAAGGAGCCTTCCACACAGCAGCCAAACTATCCCATATCGCCCAAGAAGCACTGTGAGTGCTCCCCGATTCAAAGGAAAAGAGTGGCAGTGCACAAAGCCACCACTTGCCAACACTGGCATAGCAGAGACAATGTCAAAGAAAGAGGACAGTGACATATATGTGATGCCCACCCAGGGCAGACAGGTGAAACAAAGTGGCAAAAGACTGCAATGCCACCCAGCACTACAGAAGGACAAGCCCTGCACGGGTCTGCAGCCAGAACACTGCCAGAGAGTGCACACTGCTGAATGGGACTCAATAGATACCGTGCCTTCCGGGCACCGCAGCACCAAGAAGCCCACACTGACCCAACAAAAAATGTCCCAATACCAGGTAAACCCCAAGCGGCGAAGAGAGGACTGAGGGAGCAAGAGGCACGAAAGAGGGACGCACTCGGATGTAAACTCGCTCGAGGAAGGAGCACCCATATAATGAGGGGCAACTCACAGATGGCCACCTGAGAAAAACCCTGCACCTTCCCTCACCCAGTAATCCTAAGGAAAGCAAGGGCAGACTGAAGACCGTGGTCCAGACACCGGGCCCAATAACAACAAACCCTTAAGGCACGCTGTGCCACACCCTCACCAACCATGCCAGATGACAGGCATGGCCTCAAGATGCCAGCACTGCGCCATCAAGAGATGATTGGTTGGAAGAAAGACTCCCCACTGTCCACAAAGCGGGAGCCCTAAGAAGATCCCTGAAGGGGGAACACGCAACATGGGTACGGACACCACAAAGCACCCAGAAGAAAAGGAGAAGCAGATCAGCAACTGCCCTGATCATCACCAAGCTAGGGACCAACACCAGAGGCCAGTGGCTGGGCTACAGCGTCAGTCGACCACTGAGAGGCCTTATTGGCCGACATCTGAAGAAGGTGCATGCCGCTGCCCCCAGAAGAAGAGACTCGGAACCAGAAGTCTCAACTGCAAGAAAGAAAGTGCATGCCGAAGCACCAAGGCGAAAGAGGAGAAGGAAGTGTGACCTGCCGATTCACACTTGGAAACCTGATGACCAACCAAGCCCAGAAGGTGGGAAGATCAAGAGTGGCCAGCCCTGGAAGGTGCACTTGAGAGGACTCAAGCCACGAATAGAAGGCATCTATCCACACGAAGAAGCCACCAAGGTGAAACATGGCCTGGAGACAGCACAATGAGAGAACCAGGAGTAAGCCGCAGGCATGTGCAAACCGAGTCTCTGCCCCAAGTCCAGCAGGAAAACCAGGAGTAAGCCGCAAGCATGTGCAAACCAAGTCTATGCAAAAAGCTCAGCGGGAGAAGCCGGGAGTAAGCCTCAAGCATGCACACACCGAGTCTCTGCCCCAAACCCAGCAAGAGAACTGGGAGTAAGCAATAAGAATGCACAAACTGAAGGGCCTATTCACAAGCCCCTTGTGCCACTGGTGCATCACTTTTTCCCATATAAAAGTCCCTGAGTCTTTGCCCCAAGGTTAGCTGGAGAAAAGAGAGAGCAAGCCGCAAGCATGCGCAAACTGAGTCTCTGCCCCACGCTTGCCAGCATTACCGTCCAGCCATTGTAACCAGTGGCTCAGCAACACGGAGTGAGATGCCCCCACAAAAAAAGAATGTAAGCACCTGGCCACCATCACTTCAAGTCGTCGATGACCCGAGAAGGAATGCCCGTGACGATCAAAGCAAGTTGTCACCACCTGTAATACAGGTTCACCACATGATTGGAAACCCCTCATGCCAATCCCTGTTTTGTGCATCATCACTACCACCCATGGAGCATCGAACACCCCTATCAGAACTACAGACAAGTAGCACCAGTGACACTCGAAAGAGTCAGTCAACCAGAGACTACTTGCTCACCCTGCTTGCACCCTCATACCCGTGGTGAGTGCAGTCTTGACCAAGACCAATCTACCGCTGCGGTTGCACGAGCGACTAGACAGTGGCTCCTCGACAGTCTGCAGTGGCCCATATGCGGCCTAAGCACAGACCACACGCAGTCCTGTGGCAACCCCTTCAAGGAGCCTCCACAAGTGTGAGAGAGGGTCTTGACACTGCCCAACTGTGGGATACCTGGAGGTGATAAGGCTTTGCACTGAGGACCTCAACAGGTTGCAGACATGTTAAAAGAGCCGAGCAACATCACCAAAGCATGCTCCATGATGGATGCGTTGCATTGACTCCGGCAACATTCCTGATGCACTGAGAACCATCGGGAGCATCAACAGAGGGGGCCAACTCCACACAACTGACCTGACTTCAACCATCATGCAGCCAGAAGGTCCCTGACGTCTCTGAGTCAGCGTTCGTGTCTTGAATCCCTCGTGTTAAATTATGAATGTAAGCAGAGATGTCCTGTTGCTGCTTGTGTCATCGCCCTTATGTCCACTGCTGTCCTGCTGATTATGTCTAGAGACTGATGGACCATGTGGTAGCCAGTTTATTGTTGTTTTGTTTCCACAGGTTGAAATTGTTGTTTTTCTTTTGGTTTTTGGGAGGAATGTCATGCAGCAGTCCTACCACTCACCACACATCCATCCAACACAGGCGTCATCGGTCAGGTGACCCTATTAATAAAAGGGCCTAGGTGCATGTGGCCAGTTACATCCACAACAATTATGTGTTTGTGTCCATTCTTTCATCTAGCATGTGGGGCTAGGGACCACATCTTGACAAACATCTATAGAAGTAACAACATCCATTAGTTCCTGGTCTGAGAACAGGGTCTGGATAGTCTGCTGATTAGACACTTGGCTTTGGGTCACTTGTTTCTCTTAATGGAAGAACACAAGAGTCAGATGCTCTAAATATAGAATATAAATGTTGAAAAATATATAGTTGATACGTGTTCATTGCTGCAATGCTTGGATGAAGAAGCATGCATATTCATCGTAGGTTATATTTTCAAGGCAAGGAGTAAAGTAGTCCACCAGTTACATATCTGCATTTGGGCAAGCTAGCAAACATGCCCGAACGTCCAAATCTATTAAGGATCATTCTTTCCTGTCTGCAGTTTTGTTCATAAAATATCCATCCTGTACAGTGATTTGCAGATTCAGTGGGTAGTCATATTTAGGTATGATTTTCCATAGGCAAGGCTTTTTTGGTTTGCTAATAATTTTGGCGCTATTTGAAAAATCTCCACAAAACTTTCCAAAAATGAAGCTAATTCACTTTTGGGGTGATCCGTCAAGCATGGGCCTGGTAAAAAGGAGGTCCCAAAAGCAAATTTCCCTATGCATTTTCCACAGACTTATTTAGGAATCGGAATTACACCAAATTTGTCAGGAAGCTAGATCTTGAGCAAAATGCTGCTGGCAGCCATTACAGGACTTGGAGACTTAGTCCCCTGCCTTGCAGTTAATGATATCTAAGGAGCAAGGGTAGAAATACTCTGCCCCCAGGCCCTAATTTAGCAATAAATCTGTGTTTTTTGTTGCAATCCTGCAGAGCTACTGCGGTATCTCTGGAAAAACAAAAAAATGGTGGTTGACATTTATTTTTATATATATGGGGAGGAGGGCATGAATAGGGCTCCCTCCTCTAGCCGGGTATATTTAATTAAGGGGAGGGGTTGCATGTCCCCCTACCTGAGCCAATGGTGGCTGCAGAGACCCCAACCCCAGGGCTGAATTTGTAAAAAAGGAGAAGGGGTGCTGCACGGCTGCCCTCCTGAGCCTTTGAAGGCCCTGGGGACCCTATCCACTGAGGGACATTTTTTTTCTAAAGGGAGAGGGGCCACACAGTTTCCCTCTTGAGCCTTGCTCGGCCCCAGGAACCCCATCCCCCATGACTGATTGTACTTTATTGGAACTGGCCTTGAGGGATGGGGTCCCCAGAGCCAATTAAGGCTCAGGGAGGGGGGCTGCATGCCCCCTCCTCTCAATATATATGTTTTGGCCCCAGGGGATGGGGTCCTAGGGCCCAAAGACCTACCCTACATAAAAATGCATTATTCCCGGGGCGCTGGAAGGTCCAAGAGGCCCCCCTGATTTGTTTTTCTCTGCCCTTGGTTCTGAAAAGAGGGGGGACATGCCCCACCCCTTTCATGGAGCCATAGATGGCAACAATTCATTGATTAGTTTCTTAAGTTGTTTTTATTCTTTCTTCAAGTTTATTTTCCATGTCAATAAATCCCAAAGAGCCTTAAATATTGTAAGCAGTCAGACAAAAGCCAACACGTGTTTTGCGCTCCACTGCGCTTCTTCAGGACCTTAAGGTTTGATCTTGAGAGTTATTATTCATTCACTCCCACTGCTCCAATTATTAAAATTAACTTAATTTGTTTTTAGTATCTTATTAATTTCTTTAGGGCATGTCGTAATCCTTCTTATATGTCCATTAAGGTTTCAATCCTTATTACTCGTTAATGTCTGTTCCCCTCAATACAGGTCATACAACAGGCTGTAAGCCTCCAATTTGTCTCCTTCTCGTTTGTGCAGGGCTGAAACACGAAACGTGTCTGTTGTGTGCCTGCACATGATGATAATAAACAACGAACATATACACCCCCACGAGTGCTTATTTCTTGACTGAAAAGAAGGAAAAGAGCGTGAATTTAATTTCACGGGTACACCCCGTGAGGATAGCACCCGTCCTTGAATGCGCAGGAAAAGGTGACTGGGAGCGTTAATCTAATTACCTGCAGCACCGCCGCCGAGGACTGACTTTCAAGTCAGCAGTGGAAGTTGGCAACCGGAAAGTCAGTAGACCTACGGGAGTGCCGTGGAGCTTTCATTCGGTAAGCAGTGTATTGCACCATTTTAAATCTTACTCTGAGTAAGGCAGCAGGACAGGGGGGGGGGGGTGGATGTGCAGCGACAACGAGTATTGTGGTATTATACCATTATAAAATGTTTAGTGAGTTGGCGCGCTGCGAAGCGGTATTGGACATTTTCAAAAAGAGATTAGCAATAGATGAACATTTAAACAAGGATACATCTAGAGCGAACACAAATTTAGTCTCCAAATATACCACCTTAGAAAGACTCTATGAAAGAGAGATGCGAAAATGGTGGGAGGCCACCTCACTCCAAAGATATATGGATGTAAACCGAGTCCCAAGGGGGCTACGGATTTACACTATGCCAGCATATAAAAATACGGACCCACTCCTATTAAAGGAGTGGTCTGAGCACACTGCGGATTCCAGCAAAGGGATGTTGGTCATCTTAGTGAAGTTCGCTTGGAGCGATCGAGAGAATCAATCAATCAGGGAATTGTAAGCGCGCTTCTCACCCATGAGGGTCTTAAGGCGCTGAGGGGGGGTCCGTAGATCTGTTTAGCCGAAGAGCCAGGTCTTGAGGGTCTTCCTGAAGGTGTTCAGGGAGAGGGCGCATCTGATGTCTGCCGGTAGCTCATACCAGGTCTTGGCTGCAATGTGAGAGAAAGATCTTCCGCCTGCTCTGTGGATGTGCGGGGTATCGGCCAGTGCGAGGTTGGAAGATCGGAGGTTTCTTTCGGGTACGTGGAAGTTGATTCTGTCGTTGAGGTATTTGGGTCCGTTGATGTGTAGGCATTTCTAGGCTTGAGTGAAGATTTTGAAAGTGACTCTTTTCTCCAATTGGGAGCCAGTGGAGACTTCATAGGTGTTGACTGATGTATTCTTGTCGGGGGATGCAGAGGACGAGTCTGACGGCGGTGTTCTGTATTGTCTGGAGTTTGCGGAGAAGGGACTTGTGGATGCCGACTTAGAGTGCGTTTCCATAGTCCAGTCTGCTGGTGATGAACGCGTGGGTGACTGTCTTCCTTGACTCAGGGGGGATCCACTTGAAGGTCTTGCGGAGGATGCGGAGGGTGTTGAAGCAGCTGGAGGTGGCGGCGTTGACCTGTCGGTTCATGGTGAGTGATGAGTCGAGTAAGATGCAGAGGTTCTTGGCGTGGTCTGAGGGGGTAGGTGGGCTTCCGAGGGCAGTCGGCCACCAGGTGCTGTCCCATGCAGAAGGGGTGGTACCGAGGACAAGGACTTCTGTCTTCTCAGCGTTGGGCTTCAGGCAGCTGTTGGTCATCCAGACTGCGACATCTTGCATTCCTTTCTGGAAGTTGAGTTTGGCAGTGGTGGGGTCTTTGGTGAGGTAGAGGATGAGCTGGGTGTCGTTGGCGTAGGATACAATGTTGAGGCCGAGTTGTCGGACGATGGCTGCGAGGGGGGCCATGTAGATGTTGAAGAGGGTGGGGCTCAGGGATGAACCCTGTGGGACTCCGCAGGTGATTTTCGTGGGGTCGGAGAAGAAGGGTGGGAGTCTGATCCTTTGGCTTCTTCTGGTGAGGAATGATCGGATCCAGTCCAGGGCTGTTCCTTGTATGCCTGCGTTGTGTAGTCTGGCGACGAGAGTGTGCGGTGGGAGACGGTGTCGAAGGCCGCTGATAGGTCGAGTAGGATGAGAGCTGTGGAGTGGCCTTGGTCCAGGAGGGTACGGATGTCATCTGTGGTGGTGAGTAGGGCAGTCTCTGTGCTGTGGTTGCATCGGAATCCGGATTGGGACGGGTCGAGGACGGCTTTCTCTTCAGTGAATCGTGTCAGTTTTCTGTTGACTGTTTTCTCTGCAACTTCGGCTGCAAAGGGGAGGAACTAGATGGGCCGATAGTTCTTGAGGTCGGTGGGGTCAGCTGTGGGCTTCTAAAGGAGGAGCAGGCTCTAAAGGAGATACAGGAGCTGGAGAATGAAATATAAATCGATGAAGACAAAGCAAAACAAGAAGAACTGAAAGAACAAATGAAAAAAACGATTCATCAAATATGAGCAGAAAATAAAACAAAGAAAACAAGAGAAATTTGAAAGGGACGCCAAAGACTAGGCACAAGGAAGAGTGCTAAACTTCGCGAAAACATTTGATAATGTCCAAGGAGGGAGTTGACTGCTACAAAGGCAATCACGCCCACAGAAAATACAGAGACTTCCGAATCGGATGTGACCGACAACGAACAATCAGTTGAAGAGAGCACTAGAACCCTGGGGGATCAAAATACGAAGACTCCTTTTCACGAGGAGTTCCACCTCATATGCCAGTCTTGGCTAAGGGGAGGGAAAAGCAAACCACCAGAGACAAGTGCCACCGAAAGACAAGAAGGGGGTGTGGGGGTGGCACCTGAGGAAACAATATGTCACCACAGATTACGAGAAGCAAAAACGTGAACGAATGGAAACAGCCAGAGAAAACTTAACCATCATCAATCTAACCCCCAAAAAACTAACGAATGTGGAGGAGTCTGTGCTGAAATTGGGACTAACTTTCTGTCCATAGAACAAATTGGAATATACTCAGACAAGGATTGACCTTTTCAAATTTACAAGGAAGCTCAAATTACACAAATTCTTTAAACTCAAGACATCGTCCATGAAAGTAAGAAAAACACAATCTAAAACCATACCGACAGACATTCTAACAGGGGAAGACCTTGTGACACTGGAATCTCTTGAAAGTCTACAGACAGGAGAAGGAGGAGATATGGTCACCCCCATGGACATGGCACAGGGAACAGCCATAGTAGGGATAGAACAGAGAAGTGCTAAAAGTCCTTTCAAACCGACATCACAGTTCTTGCCTCAAATGCCGACGGATGTAATTGATAGCTTTGCTTAAGCTGTGATTAAGTATCTTTTAAATCTACGAAAATGAAAACTGGAGGGATTCGTGCAAAGAATATCACTTTGGAGCAACAACAAGCTCTAAAATATTTACAAGAGGATTGATGCAGCGGAGTTTACCAGCTCAACATTCATACACGCAACACTTAATTTTGGGCCCGTATACATTCATACACTCAACGAGCTAGTAAATATCCACTGGTCATCAATTTTATTTTACCCTAGGAAACCTTTACACCAGTATTCTTACCATTCCTGTCTCCTGAATAAATGAACAATTCGAAAGATCTAGTAGTAGATTAGAATAGGGAAGAGATACAATAATGCATTTACCTTTATTTAAAAGAACCACAGACTCAGAAGAAGTTTTAAAAGTTTATCTGAATTAATAATTTTGTGAGTCAACTCAGAACACACATGGATATACCAGAATTCTCCATCAGGAAAATAGTACAGTTAGCTTATAATCGGTTTGCATTAATAAGTCTTGCAATGACAGCACCTAAGGAGAGAAAGAACAGAAAGCAAGTACGGAGCATTGACCCTGCAATTATATTTAGCCAGAATGGTGTGAGGACCTCGACATCAGAGAGTCAAAGATTCAGGACTAGTTCAGGACTGGGAAAGGTGACCCTGTTCTAGTGTAACGCCAGTGTTACACCCTTCTCTGGTGCTACTCTCTCCAGCATGGGCTCGTCCGGACCCCTTCCTAGATGTGCCTCCTCGGTTGTTCCGCGAATTTCCCTAGTGTTGGATTCTTCAGTCAGATTGCAGCAAAATCGGGCAGCATCTCAGCATAGCATCAGCATCTCAGCATCAAGTGTGTTTAACTATCTAAAACTTACTTCTGGTATACCAATTCAGATGTATGATCCACCCTCAAATGTTTCAATTCCATGTTCACACGCGATTTTGATTGGGCCAAGCATCACACCATACTAAGTGCAATATTTTTCTTTAGTCTATTGTCTAGCTCCCTGCCCCTTCATTTTAATACCCACAAGCTTTATTCCCACAAGCATTTCATATGTGGATCGATAAGTCTATATTATAATGTTGTGTCCTCTTCCTCTCGTAGGGTCAAGAGTTGGTTTTCCCATGTCCTTGCTGGGATTAGGGTTTGGCAGCAAGTCAATTACTTCACTTGTTCAGGACAAGCAGACATTGCGCATGCGTAGAAGCCACAAGGAAAGCAGAGACGTGGTCACCCTCCAAGGCCCAAATATGAACTATTAATAAAGTCAGAGAAGAACATGTTAGAATACAAAATTAAATGAATTCACTTACTTCTACTCTAACCCCATTTACTTAATTAATCTTTTGCATTAATGGCTTAGTAAATCTTGCATAAATTAGTTACAGCACAGCATGTGCGTTAGTGCGTTACTTTAAAGCAGCCATATTAGAAGCTATTACGCAGCTGCAAAGTTTTCCCCCCAAGCGACAGAAAACGTCATACTACGTAGATGTAGTAGACGCATGCGCACAAAAGTTCCCGCGTTTTGGGCGGCCATTTTAGGACACTTGGGTTATTCATTAGTGAAGCACATAGGAAAGCTTTCCCTGGATACAAATGTAAAATGTGGTGCACTGTTAGTACTCACAGACAGGTTGATTATAATGTTTACAGGTTATTCGAGAGGATTGCATACGAGCAAGTTTCTTTTTATGCGAAACCTTGCTCCATCAGGATGATTTAATTGTCTGTAAACCATCAGATAAAGGTGGCAATATTGTACTGCAAACTTGTGAACAATATTGTGCCGAGGCATTACATTAAGACAACTATCAGATACAAAGTGTTATCGTAAAACAACAAAGGAAGAATACAATCGTAGTCTTATTGATTATCATTCAATAATACGCGGTTGCTATGAGAAAGACATGCTTGAGACTGAGGAGTATTTGTTCCTTCGATGTTTGAACCGTATCATACCCACTTTTTACCATCTACCAAAAATCCATAAAGATGCAGAACACCGAGACCGATAGTCTCATCACAGGGAAGTCTCACTGAACATTTATCAATGTACATAGACATTTCTATTCCAATTTGTGACGGAATTGTTGTCCTATATTAAGGACACAAAGGACTTCTTGTGTCACATAGACAAATGGAAATGGGAATCAGGCTTTCAAATGATAGTGCTGTACATATCCAGTCTGCATGCAAGTATAGCACATCTAGATAGCCTAAAAGCAGTCCAGTCGTTCCTTAATAATCGACCATTAAAATTTGTGGTACGCAATCAAATGTTAATAGAATTCACAGAGTTTTGTCCGAATAATAACATATTTCTATTTCAGGATGATTGCTACAGGCAAATCTCAAGGACCGCCATGGCACCTGCTTCGCCCACGCACATTTATTTGTGGGCTGGTGGGAGAAGCAGGTGGCATGGTCAGCTGAAAATGCTGGGTGGATGGCGAATGTAATATCATGGCATCGGTACATAGACAACCTGTTTATGATTTGGAAGGGGTCTCAGGAGTCAGCCTAGGACTTCATTAAACACCTGAATAACAACAAAGTGAACTTACAGTTCACAGCTGAAGTGAGTTCCACAACAGTGAACTTCCTTGAGCTAAAGGTATTTGTAGCCGAGGGAAAACTATGCACTGCTCTGTATAGAAAACCGACAGCTGGGAACTCAGTCCTTCATGCCACCAGTAGCCATCCACAAAAACTAATCAACAGCATCCCATTTGGGGAATTCCTCAGTTTGAAGAGATTGTGATTTTCCAGTGGCAGTGAAAGAGAGTACAACCAGATTAATTGCGGGAGGATATGGTAAACAACTGCTAGATAATACTTTAAGTAAAGTCAACTCTAGCCCTAGGAAAGAGTTACTTAAGGAAAAAGACAAGGAAGAAAAAGAATGATCACACCGTTTTCAGAAAACGCCAATGATTTGAGAGATATTTTGCAAAAAAATTGGCGTACACTGAAAACTGATCCGGCCATTGGAACAGACATATCAGCAGTGCCCCTGATTACCTTCAGGAAAGCCAAATCCTTAAGAGACATGATAGTACACAGTCATTTGAAGTGCAACACCCAAAAGAGTGTTATCTTAAAGGATTTGAAAAGGGTTTTACCTCTGTGGCAAGTGTAAGGCTTGCGTAAATAGTAGAAGGACATTGGCTTATGAAGTACCTGGGTTAAATAGCAAAAGGGAAATAAGCAAATTCGTAACCTGCAACACTGCCTACACAATGTATTGCCTTGTCTGCCCATGTGGGCTGAAATACATAGGCAGCACCATTCACTCTACAAAGACACATAGTTTGGAACACATGAGGGCCATAGCTAAGAAAGGTGCAACATATCCGGTGGCCTAACATTTTGAAAGTAAATATCAAAGCAACAGGAACCTGTTGCGATACTATGGTATTGACTTATATTATCGGACAGTGGTATTCTGTTAGACAGATGGCGCTCTAGGCGAGTGACACAGGTATTATTTGTTAGAAATTTCTATTGTATCCTTGGTGCTGCACGGAGAGGAGAACCACTAAACTCCCCAAATGTGGTAACTTAAGCTACCCCCAAAATGTTTAGAGAAAACACCCCAGCACCCAAATGTTGTTACAGGAGTGGTTTAAACGTGCATAATGTGAGCACAAATCAGAACACATGGAGTAAATAGTTGTTCTTTTTTTCCCTTTTAATCCTTCAGTCTTCAAAACAGCTTCTCACAACAGCCGACACGTGTTTCGTCGCTTAACAAGGGAAATCCTCCCGCGACTTTATCAAGGCTGCACATAAACAGATAAAAAGTAATGTATCAAAAGATACATTCACAAATGTACACAATGTGTATTTACTTCTACTATTTGTGTAGTAGAGTGTTCGTGGCTATATAGGAAAAAGCACAGGGTGTGTGATCAAGTGATCTCTCTGTATCGCCACAATCAGAGAGGATAATAGAATTGTGTATCCCACATGCCGAAGTATACATGGGAAGGGAAGATGAATCACACGTGGGGGGGAGTTAAACAACACTTAAAGTGCAGTCGTGGTCAAGCTGGGCAAAGTGGTAGCATGCATAAATCAGCATATGTCTATCTAAACGGTGGGGACAGGAGTTTTGTGGTGGAAAGTGAAGGAGGAGGGAGACTATAGTAACCCAAGTATAACCAGATCATTTTATCAGAATTCCCTTGTATAAATACCTATGATTCTTTCTTTTGTTTTCTCTGTAAGAAAGAAAAGCAAAAGGGGTCTACAATAAGTGTCTATTCTAGTAAAGTATCAGTAAACTATTCCTGATTGTATGTAAATAATAATCATCACCTACTTGAATTGTGGTGACTTGCTCAATTTCTGTATCTGCAGCCAGATAGCAAATGACAGTTTTAGCGGCAATCGCTAGCTGTCCCAGTTATAACACACGTGTTCATGAGTCTAAATTAAACAAATACACAGACTGATTTCGCTCAAATATCTATGCATCTTATATTATAAAACCCCCCGATGTGTATGTAATGGTCCGCGACCACACAGTAGCCCAAACTCCATTCAATTTCACTATGTTTATATTGAATATTATTTATATATTTCTGATTTTCTGAGACTATCCAAATCGAACCAAGTGACCAACAGAAGAAAAAATATATATATCTCACATCTCGAGTATTCTCAACATAATACCATGAGAAACTACCCGAAACGTAGGAACCCATTTGTGGAGCCTTGAGTGTCTGACTGAAATGCCTCAAAAAACATTCAAAATCGCATGTATTAATTCAAATAAGATCTGATTGTCAGAATTATTCCTCTAAACAGACCGTATGTCCGTACAGCATCAGTTCACACTCTCACTTTTACGTGCTAAAGTCCGTGAACACAACTCTAATCTCACTCTCCATAGTTAAATTAGTTAAACAGGAGCCACTTCGTACATGCCGTCATGAAAATTCGTCTATCCGTTTATCAGGTAACAATGGCCCAATATTGAGAAATGCCTCAGTGAATTCTCCTTCTTACCGTAGCAGTAGTTTCGGGGTGCACAGGCGTCGCATCTCGTGTAGTTCTGAGTACGGAAAACTACCAGTACTTCGCCGTCACTACCTATATGCCGGCTTCCTGAAGTTGTATGTCCTAATAGAAAGAGGACTAGCCCTGATAGAAGCTACAACGTAATCATGAAAAATCACTGCCCGTATTCCTAATCGGCGGCCATATTGTAGTTCTGTCTCATAAGTTAGGTGCGGTGCACCTCTTGTTCCTGACCCATTTGTGCCTCTCAATTAATAGTCAATCTTAAATTTATAAAAAACTATGTGGTCCCTATAACCTTATTGTGCTGTAAAACATATTAAAGAAAATCAATGAAAATAACGCGAGGCCAACAATTTGTAAGCCCAGCTATGCGTTTTATATGTAAAAGCATGGTTGCCATAATGACACGGTGAGATGAGTGCTCGTGATGTGAGTTGGTATTAATTGGAGTATACGCACCGTATCAAGGGAATATATGTGGGAAAGTGCTAGAAATCATATTTTTTCATCCATATTCTCAGGTGTGTGTGAGATATTGGGTGAAATTGGTAACAAAAGTGAAAGAATAGCGTGCAAAGTGCCAACGAACATATGAATATCTCTCATTAGGAAATCATTATAACATTGCACATTAGCAGCATCAACACCATTGTTTTGCATTTCCTGCATCATTTCTTTGCCAGTTCTCGATTACCACCCCTCGGGTGTCTCTGGGTATGTGGCCTGGGAGAGTGAACTTACCGGCAACTCTAATAGGCTCATGGGAATTCTCATCGAAAATTGCGAGAGGAAAGTCTCACAATTACAAGGGGATATAGATATATTAGAGCAAGAGATCAAACAACTGAACCTACCAGAACCAACAGAAAAGAACTATGCTATTCTCAATGACATTATACAAAATCATTTAGCAGACATCAAACAACGTAAGACCAGAAAGCTTAAAAGGGATGAATGTGACTACTCAAGTGGCAGAGTCTTCACATTCGCCAAGAAATATGATCACCTAGTTCCAAAAGAAAATACATCTGGTAATAACGATGGGAAATCACTCAGTTCAAGTTCAACATCCCTTGATACAGCACAGACTAGTGGCAGTGAATCAGACAAGGGAGGCAGTACAAGCAGCATCCCTAATAGTGAGAGCCGTTTTTTAACGGAGGTCCAAAGGATAAAAAAGAGGAAACAGGGAAAACAGACGCCCTCCCCCAGTAGAAAAACAAGGAGGGGTAAGAGAGGTGGCGCAGGGAGAGGAACGTCCAGGGGTAAAAACCAGATCATGGAATCGGAGGAAATAGATAGTGTAAATGCTGTTAATTTGACAGATAAATGTATCCCCAGTGATGCTCTTTCGGTACTGACAAAAGGAATGAGTTTTTGCCCAATGGCCAAGGGGGATATTTGTGATGTTAAAATTGACTTGTATGAATTTATCAGAAGGATGAAAATCAAAAAACATTTTGAATTGACTAATGATGGCAATAAAAGAGTGCAAGCAAGTCAAGGAGTGTTTACTTCTAGCACACACACAATAGAGGAGATCCATAACACAAGATTACTATTGTCAATAACAGATTGTGAAGATGAAGTAATCACATCAGAAATGATTATGCGGGATTTGAACATATCTAGTGATTTAAGCATCTCCAGTAACCTCAAAGAGAAATCAAAGTGGACACCTACTCTCTCTGCAGGTAACACCATAAATATTTTTCACAAATTAGTAATCTCAGATCTTGACAGACAAATAGACAAAAAAAGACAACCCATTAATAAGCGGGATAACTCGACCCAGAGAGAACGGGAAGCCCTTAGAGATCTGATGTGTGACAAAAACATTACAATCAAGGAAGCAGACAAAGGGGGGAACATTGTTGTTATGCGCAGAGGTGACTATGAGGACGAAATCCATGAACAACTCGAAGACCTGCAATGTTATGAACTACTCCCTAATAACCCAATTTGGACTCTGATTGAACATTTGAACTGACATTTGAGACAATGGCATGGACAGGGTCTACTGGATGATGATGAGATGAGATATTTAAGAGTAGATAGACCCAGATACCCTTGCATTTACACTCTTCCAAAGATACACAAAGGTCTTCCATTTCCACCTGGAAGACCAATTATCTCAGGGAATGATGGGCCAACAGAGAGGATGTCGGAATACGTGGACATGTTCTTGAAACCCATGGTCAGGAACTTGCCCTCGTATATCTGTGACACTAAACATGTACTGGGCATTATTGCTGACCTCAACTGGGACGAGAATATGACACTAGTAACTCTAGACGTAACAGCCCTTTATACTAGCATTAGGAGAGACATTGGCCTAATTGCCATTCGAAAAATATTGAACACCAGATCTGCCAGCTTTTGGGATCACACAGAGATGCTCATAGAAATGATTCAGTTGATCCTAGACAACAATGTGTTTCTCTTCCAAGACAAGTGGTACAGACAGAAACAAGGTGTGGCCATGGGTTCCAGGTTCTCTCCCTCGTATGCGAATCTGTTTATGGGCTGGTTCGAGGAGATGAGGATCTGGGGCCCAATGGGGACACGATGGAATGATTCCATACTATACTGGGGCAGGTACATTGACGATTGCCTGATGATCTGGACAAGATCAACCGAAAAGCTGACTGAGTTTTTCGACTATTTAAATAGCAATGAACACAACATCAGGTTTCTTTTGAGCACAATAAAAACAAAATCTCTTTTCTAGATGTTGAGCTATACATTAGGGGCAAGAAGATACATAGCAGCCTTTTTCGTAAAGAAACAGCTTGCAACGCTTTACTGCATGCAACTAGTGCCCACTCCGCACACCAAATCAAGTCCATCCCATATGGAGAACTAGTGAGGGTGAGACGTAATTGTAGTTTTGACCCTGAATTTGAAGCATGCAAAAAGGGAGTCTTGACCCGATTCCAGAACAGGGGCTATGACATGACAACACTGAACAAAGCAGAACGCAGGGTAAGCAAACTGAGAAGACAAGACACACTAAGGGATCACAATGATCCAGACAATAAGGAAGACAAAGTATGCATGGTGACAGGATATAATAACTGCTCAGGTGTCCTAATGCGTAGTCTTAAAAAACACTGGCACCTGCTTAAAGCTGACAAATCACTCACGAATCACATCACTGACAATCCTACCATCACATATAGACGAGGAGTCTCCCTCAGAAACTTACTAAGCCCAAGTTATCCTAGGGCTGAGGAAAATGAGACTTGGCTGACACAACGATCTAAGGGTTTCTATGGATGTGGACACTGCAGCGCATGCAAATAGGCATGCAAAAACAAGACAGATTTCATAGGTTCTGGAGACAGAACATATACTATTGGGTCAAACATCAATTGCATGACTAAATTCGTAGTTTACATCATTGAGTGTAGATGCAAAAAGAGATATATCGGGAGCACGATCAGGACACTATGTGAGAGAATGGGTGAACATATAAGAGCTGTAAAGCAAGGTGATGTTCGATATCCCGTTGCAGCACACATGTCAGAATGCCACGCACAAACATCACACAAACAATTTAAATTCCTTGGAATTGAACATACCCAGAGACACCCGAGGGGTGGTAATCGAGAATTGGCCCTACGTAGGCGCGAGGCACTTTGGATTCTGAGATGGCGCAGTACTGAGATAGGGCTCAACATAGACTCTGAGCTACATTATTTTCTTGGAAGATAGAAGCACAGGGATGCCACACTCTGTGTTTCATGAATGTTCAGACATACCATACAAAAGCGCTATATATAAGATTACTAAAATACGCAGAATATTGATATTAAATATACTTAGCAATATTGTCTATGTTACTGATGTGTGATGTTATATTGTTTTCCCTTCCTGCAAAGAAGCGCTGTTCCTGTGTTGTTGCTGTCTGGCCACTTCGCCACGCCTCGCCTACGAGCTTCGCGGGCGCCGCTCGTAGGCTTAGACTCTCTCTGGGGAACATCCTTTCTGCCTCCCTTCACGTGCTTGGAGCACCAACGCGCCCCTTGCAAGCTGTCATCTGGTCAACAGGGGTAGAGGCGGGACTGCGAGGACCAGCATTCCTAGCGGCGTGGATCGGCCGCAGCTGGTCCTCTTCCCGCCCCCTCCTCCTCCTCTTTAAAATCTGTGTGGAGTGAGTGAGCCTTGGGACCCTTCCTGCAAAGAAGCGCTGTTCCTGTGTTGTTGCTGTCTGGCCACTTCGCCACGCCTCGCGGCCCCCGCTTCGCGGGAGCCGCTCGTAGGCTTAGACTCTCTCTGGGGAACATCCTTTCTGCCTCCCTTCACGTGCTTTGAGCACCAACGCGCCCCTTGCAAGCTGTCATCTGGTCAACAGGGGTAGAGGCGGGACTGCGAGGACCAGCATTCCTAGCGGCGTGGATCGGCCGCAGCTGGTCCTCTTCCCGCCCCTTCCTCTTGTTTTTCCTTCATAGCTTGTGTGGACAACGCGCATGCGGGACGCGCGCGGGGCAACGGCCGGGGCGAAGACCGGGCTAAGAGCGGGCCGTTTGAGGCCGTTCGAGGACGGCAGAGGACGGCCCAGGCCCACCCCCCTTATTGCTCCTAACCTGCTTGTTATTGTATCATCGTGCTGAGACAGGTTAGCTTAAACTGAAGCTCCCTAGTTAGTAAGTCGAATGACGACCCTGATCTCATCGTAAGCACCATGAGTACTAGGATGACACGTAGCAAAGCCTCCAAAGGTGGTTCACAAATCTGTGGCCCTATGGACGACTTCATCACCCGCACAAATATAGCCATCGATGAAGAAATATCTAAACTTCAAACCCGGGTATCCCTAGAATTGGTAGCTGCACGTAGGCTGTCCGAGGTAATTGCCCTCTCGAAAAAAATCATCCCTAGGACATATAGCCTCTGCTGTCACTCCAGCACGCCCTGCCCGCCCAAATAGTATTACCACCCAGGTTGATTTACACCAGCCCCCGATTACTTCCACCCTCACTCCGCCCTTAGAACAATCACGCATTACAGAAGAGCTAAGTTTCGCTGCACCTTCTCACGCCCAGACCCCCACCCTTAATCCCCTTTCCCAAGCATTCCCAACTACTTCCCGTGTTAGTGGTGCACAACCCAAAAGAAAACGCCAATTACGCTCAGCCTACTCTCGTAAAAAGGCAAAGGTCGCAGTCTCCCACCAGCTCACAATGACCAACACTCAGGCACGTAATGCTTTACCTGAGGGTTCCTTGAGCACACAGTCAGTATGCCAAAGTATGGGAGAGGGTCCAGCCAACACCACCCCAGTAGACGAGGGGGCGCAGGTACAAGACCAGGGAAGGAATGATAAGGAATTTATAGATCAAGTCTGGGAAACATTAAAAAAACTTCTCTCACCACTCGACTTAAGATTGTCTAGGATAGAAAACAATCTACTCGAGATGGAGAAGAGCATTATTGCTCTGGCCACTCTTGGCCTGAGAAGTCTCGAAAACCAGGGCGTGTCCTTATCTGACCCACTTTCGCCAGCCCCTGTTTTGCAAGCTCAGCAGCACCCCCCACCAGTACCTGTTGCTGTAAGGCCTGTTCCTAAGTCGAGGACTGTGGCTGTGGATCAAGTTTCCATAACCGCTAAACCTCAGGCTACCAAACCGCAGATTCCCACACGGAACTCTAAGCCTGGAAAAGTAAATCCAAACCTGGTAGCATCCGCCAGACCCCAGCCTGCCGAAACCCAGGGTCCTCGTCCAAAAGAAAATTTTAGAGGAGGCTATATAGACCTTCCACCAGAGGCCAATGACTATGTGGTCGTGTTGACAGGCGTCCCTGTGATTGGCACTGACCAACACGAAAACCACTGGTCATTGAAAAATAAAACTATGCACTGGCTTAACGTCAACAGACCGATTCCCAATGGCAAAAGAAGCCGAGTAATGATGGTCCGTAGAATACCCTGGGTGGGCCCAACCAAGAAATCTAAGCAAGGGGACTGTGTAGTTGTAACTTTTGAAGACCCACATACGGCGCACCATATCTGTTCCTGGCCAACTAGTGAAGATTCTTTAGTCATACCAAGGCCGCTATCCTATTTTTACCCCCCACGCCAATTGCATACCCAAGTGGAAAACTGGTCCTTGGTGCAGCACCACCCATGGAACACCCATCCCATGAGGCAAAAGAATACTCTTTTACACTGGAATGGCCTTTCAACCTACAATAGATTTGGAGGCCTGGAGGAGGTCGATTGACTTTCTATGTTCCCAGCATGCCCACAACTAGAAAAAGCATTGTCTCCACATGTTATAGACATAATTGGAAATCCAACCAACGGCCCTCCAACTAGCCAAGCCGGGCTTCTGACTCTCTTGCCCCGGGCCATGGAACCGATCAAAATGGCCATTTTAGATTGCAAAAGAGTGGAAACGAGGCCAGACAGCCCCTGTTCGATCCCCCCTCCTCCAGTACAATCTAATCCAATGGAGATCGACCTGCCTGATAGAGTTGCCTCCCCAGGCGATTCTTCACTGAGGGTCTTAAACTGGAATGTGGCTGGCCTTGCACGTAACTTTGATAACCCGGAATGGAACACCTTCCTGGCACCCTATGACATTTGCTTGCTACAGGAAACATGGTGCCAGGAACCTAGACATAGAGTGGGGTTTTCGACCTTCTATGTTCCGGCTGTATGTCACCAAGGTTCTAAAGGACGCCCATCCGGTGGTCTTCTCATCTGGATCAACATAGCACTAGACCTCAGTGTTTCTCAAAGGACCACCGAAACACCTGACCTTCAATGGCTAACAGTGCACTACAAAGGGGGAAGGAAACTAGAACTATTTAATCTCTACTTACGGGGCAATAGGAACGGAGGATCTCTAAACTCTTTAGGCTTAAGTAACTACCTGTCTGCCTGTGACGCCGACTCTCTCGTCCTGCTGGCAGGCGATTTTAATTGCTGTTTTGAGCCTTTAGCCAAAGAAGATATTCTGGATACCAACGAGGAGGATAACAGGAGGGGCATCTCTATTTTGAACCTCGAACCGATCCCTAAATGGACACAAAAGGCGATCGATATAAATGCTCTTTGCATGGAGCATAACTTGAGAGCAACGAATGGGCGTTCTAAATCAGATCCCATGGGTGCCCATACATACAATAGGACGGGCCACTCATCCAGAATTGACTTTGTTATGCTCAACTATAACCTCTGGCCATATCATCAAGACATGGAGGTTATAGAGACCTGTGACAGCGACCACAACCCTCTCGCTTTAACCATTTCTGTCCCCTGGCAAACTGGGTCTCAAGAAGCTACTAATCAGTTATGGAAAGCTTCACATGAGATTCTTCCCTCAAACTGTGGCAGACGTCTTAAATGGGCAAGAGTCTCAGCGGATGAGGCTAGGATGTCACAAGCTGAAACCATCTTACTAGAGGCTGAATCTAGGCTTGATAGCACGAATAGCGATAGCAAGATGTTTTTATCGTTATTTACGGAGACTGTAACGGCACTAAGTGGGCTGTTCATCATTCCCAAACCCAGCTCCAGAACTGCTTCAAAGGGGGCCCTGAGAACAAGTGAAAAGTGGTTCACAGCCAAGTGTCGACTTGCTAAGGGTGATCTTGTTGCTGCAGTAAAAGGAAAAGACCAAGCTACCATCAGGTCTGCAAGGAAACTTTATAGGAAAACTGTGACTGAGGCCAAGCGGACATATGATTTCAACTTTTGGCGTGACCTAACGGAGGCGAGCACAAGGAAAGATGCTAAGGGGTTCTGGGACTTGCTAAGATCAAGAGACAAGCCCATTGATCAACAACTGACTTGTAATATCCCTGGTGTTGCCTGGTTTGCCCACTTTTCGAAATTGTATTCGGCTCAGACAGGGCCTCCGCAACCAGACCCGCTCCCAAGGCTCAGTTCCACAGATCTCCCACCAAATGAAGTCCTATTTACCACCTTGGAAGTAGAGAAGGCAATCAGGTGTATTGTTTCTAACAAAGCGGCAGGACCTGATGGGATCCCGGGCGACTTGATAAAAAATAATCCCCCATTTTGGAGCAGATTAATTGCTGCTCTTCTTAATGAGGTTATGTTGGGGGGGTCTTTCCCTGACTCTTGGAGGGGTGCTGAAGTAGTCCCCATTTTCAAGAAGGGTAGCAGGGAAGACCCAGCCAATTACCGCCCCATCAGTTTGCTGGATTCGACGCAAAAGGTAGCGGGGAAAGTGGTATTGGGCAGGATTCTGGAGTGGGTGGATGAAAATCAGATATTGTCTGATTTCCAAGCGGGTTTTAGATCAGGGACAGGCACCGTCGAGCAGACATTCCGCCTTTTAATGCTCTATTGGAAGGTAGTGGTGTTAGGAGGGGGCAGCTTATACTTAGTCTTCATAGACTTAAAAACAGCCTTCGACCTGGTTCCAAGAGCATTATTGTGGAAGGTCCTTGACGAGTTAGGTCTACCTCCCTATTTGTTGGCCTTGCTGATAAAATTCCATGAAAACAACTTTGCCCAAATCAGATGGGGTGCCCAGGGAGAAAAAACCCCGTGTATTCCAGTAGACAGGGGCGTCCGCCAGGGGTGTGTGCTTGCCCCCACTCTGTTTTCGCTTTACGTCAATGGAGTGGTGGAGCACCTTCTTCAACATCCTGCAGATGCACCATCCCTGGCTGGAAGGAAAATCCCGACGCTCCTGTTTGCGGACGACACCCTCCTGATTTCGAAATCACCTGCAGGCATACAGTCACTACTTTCCAGCTTCAAGGCCTTCTGTGACACCAAGGGACTGGCCATAAATATTGGCAAGACCAAATTTCTTGTCCTCAACCCCCCTAAGAAATCTGTTAAACCCCCCACTCTAGACTCTGTCACATTAGAACGGGTCAAAGAATTTGACTATCTAGGCATACGTCTTTGTGATAGTATGTGCTGGAAGGCCCATCACCAAAAAGTGTTTCTAACCCATAAGAGGGTTGTTGGTGCTTTACTTAAAGAGCAGCGTGCTTCCTCCATAAAACCTATTGGGGCACTTCTTGATATTTATAGGGGTAGGGTTGTGAGTGCAGCACTGTATGGCGCAGAACTTTGGGGTACCCAGAGAGTGGATACTTTGGCCCACCTAGAAAATAAATTTCACAAAGATCTCATGAGGCTACCCCAAAGCACCCCCACAATCCCCCTCTTGCTGGACGCAGGTACCCGTCCAATCTGCGAGCAAGCTAAATTACGCCCCTTACTACTATGGTCTAGAATTTGGAACGTCCCCGAACTCCACAGCTATGCAGACGCCCTAAAAGATGTACTGTCCTTACCTGGCTGGCATAAGATCGCCTGGCTCAGAGAGGTCAAGAGGGCATTATACAAGCTCGGTCTGGGAGCTGCGTGGGAAAATAAAACAGCACCTCCTAAACAAGAACTGAAGAAGGCTTACTGGTCTTGGGTGGATAACGAGAGACTTGGTAAATCAAATCACCCAAGATCTGTTGCCAACTTCTTGATGGTTAAAGATATCCCCTCCAGAGAACCATATTTGGACTTGATTCACAGTTCACATGATAGGGCATTATATTTTAAATTCAGGGTTGGGGTCTTACCTCTATGTCAGTTTACCTCTACCTGGGAACCACCACTGCAAACTGTACCCTATTGCCCATTCTGCGAGCTAAAAATCGAATCTGTCGCACACTTTCTATTTGAGTGTCGAGTCTATATGGCCCCTAGACGGAGGTGGTTGAAGCCTCTTTGTAGGAGCCTGGGAACTCGCTCACATCTGGAAGCTATAAGAATACTGCTCTCAGATACAAGACCCTTTTTTGCCATTTGTTTGGCTAAATTCCTAGGCTGGGCTTGGCGCATAAGATCTGCTAAACAACTGACGATACAGTAAAGTGTCCCTTTTTCATTTTTCATAAATTTTAAGATTATCCCGTGTAAATATGAAATGTTTTTAATGGTAATATGAATTGTAAATTGCTTTGTTTCGACCATTGTTTTTATGCTGTCATGTTTTGCTTTTATGATATGTTTCTATATCGAAATAAAGCTTTACTACTACATATTGTTTTCCCAAAAAGAAAATGTTTCAGGAATGTGTAGACACTTGATCAGATAACACCGTACTGAATATGCAAAGTAATGATGCAGGAAATTAAAAACAATGCTGTTGATGCTGCGAATGTGCAATGTTATAATGATTTCCTAATGAGAGATATTCATATGTTCATTGGCACTTTGCATGCTTCTTTCGCTTTTGTTACCAATTTCACCCAATATCTCACACACACCTGAGAATATGGATGAAAAAATATGATTTCTAGCACTTTCCCACATATATTCCCTTGATACGGTGCGTATACTCCAATTAATAACAACTCACATCACGAGCATTTTCTTTAATATATTTTACAGCACAATAAGGTTATAGGGACCACATAGTTTTTTATAAATTTAAGATTGACTATTAATTGAGAGGCACAAATGGGCCAGGAACAAGAGGTGCACCGCACCTAACGTATGAGACAGAACTACAATATGGCCGCCGATTAGGAATACGGGCAGTGATTTTTCATGATTACGTTGTAGCTTCTATCAGGGCTAGTCTTCTTTCTATTAGGACATACAATTTCAGGAAGCCGGCATATAGGTAATGACGGCGAAGTACTGGTAGTCTTCCGTACTCGGAACTACACGAGATGTGACGCCTATGCACCCCGAAACTACTGCTACGGTAAGAAGGAGAATTCACTGAGGCATTTCTCAATATTGGGCCATTGTTACCTGATAAACGGATAGATGAAGTTTTGTGACGGCACGTACGAAGTTACTCCTGTTTAACTAATTTAACTACGGAGAGTGAGATTACAGTTGTGTTCACGGACTTTAGCATGTAAAAGTGAGAGTGTGAACTGATGCTGTACGGACATACGGTCTGTTTAGAGGAATAATTCTGACAATCAGATTTTATTTGAATTAATATATGCGATTTTGAATGTTTTTTGAGGCATTTCAGTCAGACCCTCAAGGCTCCGCAAATGGGTCCCTACGTTTCGGGTAGTTTCTCATGGTATTATGTTGAGAATACTCGAAATAGATGTGATATATATATATTTTTTCTTCTGTTGGCCACTTGGTTCGATTTGGATAGTCTCAGAAAATCGGAAATATATAAATAATATTCAATATAAGCATAGTGAAATTGAATGGAGTTTGGGCTACTGTGTGGTCGCGGACCATTACATACACATCGGGTGGTTTAGAATATAAGATGCATAGATATTTGAGCGAAATCAGTCTGTGTATGTGTTTAATTTAGACTCATGAACACGTGTATTATAACTGGGACAGCTAGCGAATGCCGCTAAAACTGTAATTTGCTATCTGGCTGCAGATACAGAAATTGAGCAAGTCACTGGAACCATACCAATAAACGTACTACTTGTGAGGATGTCGCTAAGAAACAGAACCCCTTGTGGGTTGGAAATATCACCACAATTCAAGTAGGTGATGATTATTATTTACATACAATCAGGAATAGTTTACTGATACTTTACTAGAATAGACACTTATTGTAGACCCCTTTTGCTTTTCTTTCTTACAGAGAAAACAAAAGAAAGAATCATAGGTATTTATACAAGGGAATTCTGGTAAAATGATCGGGTTATACTTGGGTTACTATAGTCTCCCTCCTCCTTCACTTTCCACCACAAAACTCCTGTCCCCACCGTTTAGATAGACATATGCTGATTTATGCATGCTACCACTTTGCCCAGCTTGACCACGACTGCACTTTAAGTGTTTTTTAACCCCCCCCACATGTGATTCATCTTCCCTTCCCATGTATACTTCAGCATGTGAGATACACAATTTCCTTATCCTCTCTGATTGCGGCGATACAGAGAGATCACTTGATCACACACCCTGTGCTTTTTCCTAGATAGCCACCAACACTCTACTACACAAATAGTAGAAGTAAATACACATTGTGTACATTTGTGAATGTATCTTTTGATACATTACTTTTTATCTGTTTATGTGCAGCCTTGATAAAGTCGCGGGAGGATTTCCCTTGTTAAGCGACGAAACACGTGTCGGTTGTTGTGAGAGGCTGTTTTGAAGACTGAAGGATTAAAAGGGAAAAAAAAGAACAACTATTTACTCCATGTGTTATGATTTGTGCTCACATTATGCACGTTTAAACAACTCCTGTAACAACATTTGTGTGCTGGGGTGTTTTCTCTAAACTATGGTATTGATCATGAATCAGCTGACATAAGGGGAGGCGAAAATATTTTGAGACTACGGAGACTGGAATCACGATATATATTTTGTACTCACAATTAATAAGCAAAACATGTCACTTCCATGCTTGATTCAGTATTCAGGATTCAGTGCTGCCCTGAATGTCCGAATGATTGTTCATTGAAAGCTTCAAGCCCAATTAGGGCTCCAGGAGGTTGGATAAATTCACCCAAATGTCCTCGTCTGTTACTCTGTGTGCATTGACTACATGAATAGCTAGTTGACTGCCCCATATTACTAGGGCGTGGGCGTTGGTTACTGTCCATCATGTTGGTTTCCCCAGATGATACAAAGGCCCTAGAAGCCCAGGGGAAAAGCTTAGTTAGTAAAATTCGGGACATTTTGCAACAAAAAAAGCAGTTGGCTGCAGAGTGACATAGTAGGTGAAAAATGATGGGTTGGAATGCTACCCTGCCCAATTCACTATTTTCAAGCATTCATCTCATCGCCTTTTGGGGGTTTGATTGCCCGTAGTGTGCCTGGAAACTTGAGACTGACACAACTTTCCAATCGTATTACTGACAATGTTTGTGAATTCCACAATGTAGTACATTTACACCTATTCAGGGAGTGCTTTTATGGGTGCAGATTTACTAAATTTTTAGTCAAGTGGTCACTATATATTATCTACTGGCGGTCGCCAGTAGATAGTTATAGTTAGGACCGTGTTTCCATAGGAAATCCGCAACATTCTATTTGGAATAACTTTGGCGCCGGTCGACGAATCCTCGCGAAATTTTCAAAACTAATGGGGCGCTACGCTCCGCTCCTACCCTGAAAGTCTCGGGGGGATTCGTCAAGCGGGGGCTGAGAAAAAAGGGGGGTCCCAAAACGCGTTTTCCCCATGCATTTTTCCATAGGACCTTTAGACACAGCTACAGCCCGAACGGCTGAACAGAATTACTTGAAATTTGGCAGAGAGGTAGTCCTCAGGTCAAGGATGTGCCTTTTGTAGGTCCGGTGTAAATCTGTTCAGTAGGTCCTGAGAAAATAGCATTTAAATCAATATATATATATCTGTAAGCGCGCTCCGTGCGCAGGGTGTGCGCATAGTGAAAAACCAGAAAAAAAAAAAAATACATAACTTAGCATTTAAAAAAACGTACAAATTCACTGAAAAAACCATAGGTTTCACACACGTTATAGTTAGGAATTATCATTTACAAAACCTTGCAAATTCACTTAAAAAACCATAGGTTTCACACATGTTATAGTTAGCTGTACATTTCACTCGTAAAAAACAAATGAAATTCCACGTTATAGTTAGATCAGGTAACTATAACTTGCGCGACCGCAATCCACAATGTGTAATTTCAGATGTCATCATTGATGTCATGAGTGATGTCACTGACCATGTCATGAGTGATGTACTATGTGACGTCATCAGCAGTTTATTGTGGGCGCGCAAGTTATAGTTACCTGATCTAACTATAACGTGGAATTTCATTTGTTTTTTACGAGTGAAATGTACAGCTAACTATAACATGTGTGAAACCTATGGTTTTTTAAGTGAATTTGCAAGGTTTTGTAAATGATAATTCCTAACTATAACGTGTGTGAAACCTATGGTTTTTTCAGTGAATATATATATATTTAAGATCCCAATCCAAACAATTGACAAGTTAAACACTCTTAGTGAAATAAAAATTATGAGAAAAACTGTCCCAGAAATAGCAGACATGACCCAACTACAAAACCATTAAAACATTTGAGGCGTGTCGCACCCCAAACACCAGCTCTAAAGCTACACCCATGCCCATGCCACCTGGACCTGGTTGTTCACCATTGCTATGGTCATGTGCTACAATTATGACATTGAGTCCCTAGGTTCGGATCACTTATTTTAAATATGTTTTAATTACACAAACTCTCCTTTGTCTCTGCGACAGGAAGCCTTGAAGGCAGAGTTGTCAAATTGGTGCATGTGGGCAGAGCTCCATGTTTCTAGTCCTTGCCTCTTCCAAATTATTTCATCAGGTGACCGACAGCCTCAAATACTAAGATCAAGTCAGAAATAGAGGAGGGCAAATTAATAGGGTGGGCCGAGCCAGAGTGGAGTCATGAGTCTGACTTGGTTCTAAGAGTCTACTGTTGAGCCATGAATACGTTTGGCATGCATATCAGTCACCAAACATAATGTAAAAATATGATACACTCTCTTCAAAATTGAAAAAACTGTATTTTTTTATGCAGAAGTGTTTCACTTTAGTACATCAAATTATATCACTGCATAGACAGATATTTATTCAAAGTTATTGTTTTTAGAAACATTCATGGCTCATCTCTCAACAACGATGTCTTTAATGAACTAAGACCAAGGTCACCGGAATAATGCAGCAAGGGGCACCAAATTACACAGCAGGTTTGACTAATTTAAACGACAAGAAAAGGCAAATTATGCGGAATAATGCAGCACATTTTTTTAAAAGTATTACTTTATTATTTTGTTATTTTTATACATGGTGAGAGTGTCTGGGCAATAATTTCACCTTTTTAATACCAGTTTCTCACCCAAATGCAGAAATAAGCAACTGAAAGATGACCAGTAAGCCTTTGTGAAGGGCCTTACACTGCATGCGAACACATGGCGACACATTTTTAGTAACTTTTGATCTGTTAGAGCTAGAAACAATTTTTTTTGGTTAAAATCTGCAGATTATGCAGCAGGTGATGGATTGTGCAGCAAATGCAACATAACATAGTTATGTGAAAAAAGGAGCAGAACTGCATAATTCCAGTGGCCCTGACTAATACACAAGTCAGTAGTCTTGTAAACCCTAGATTCTTCTTATAGAGGATCAACCTTACAGTCTATTAAATCAAACATAAGAGGGGCTGGTACTGCACACATCCTGACCTCAAGTATTTAAAAGTGCACTCATATGTGATAATAAATAAAAAGGTAGAAATAAAATATTTGCCTAGGATTACACAATTTGGACAAGCAGGGAAGCCGTTATTGATTCCAAGTTATATGGTTTCACATTTTGAAATGCAGCCACCAGATGGGTATCTTTCTCTCTCATTTACATCAAAGGTCATAGTTTTGTCTTCCATTATTGGCTCACAAAACCGACACAGAGCTAGCAGACCTGACTCAGGGCCCCAGACCCAGCTACCAGGCCAAGAATGCATTTATATGGTGGGGGGAGGGGTTACACCTAAAATAGCCCCCGCCGAATCTACACATTTGTGGAAGCACTTACAAATGACCATATGGCCAGCATCTGCTCTCGGTGGGGTGGAAAGCTCTGACAGGGCCCCAGGCCAGAGCTCCTTTGGAGCCCACAGGAGTTAATGTGCTGGACCGCTGTGTCACAAAGTGCTCCGGGAAGGTTAGTCTGATTCGCAAGGCTAAAAAGATCTGACCGGGCCCAGGGTGAGAGCTCTAGCTGGATGAGGGTTCCCATTATATGGAGTCCATGCATTATCCTGTCATGTCTCAAAGTACCTGGGATGGGTGCCACATGCCTGCGAAGGGCTCACCTTCTATGCCAGGATTTATTTTACAGTGTTCAGTCTTTTAATGAAAACTTGCATTATTGGCACTTGAATGGATTCAGAGGTTCTAAAGAAAACACTATCAAGCATAAACTGCTTTGGGGAAAGGTGGCACATCTTAAAGGTTGCTTGCCATGGGCTCATGTAATTCATACATTGAGTCATCCCACATTGTTGGGAATTCACTGGATTATGAAGCCACCAAATCAGCGGTACAGACTGTTGTTGCTGCAATTACCCATTCACACATGAGGGCAGATGATGGTTGCTATCAATGCTTCACTTCAATGACACTCCATTACCTAAAAATTATCCAGCAAAATACTCCTACCCATTGAGCACTCAAAACATACCTTTTGCTCTCATTCCTGGAGAGGATGATCAAGTGATACCCAATCAGGATCGCAGACTAGCATTAATCATAACTGCTCATGAAGGATTCGCATCTGTCGATGCAGGTGTGACAGTTACAGTTTCCATACTATAGAAACTCTATCGGCGGCATGGTTTGTACAGGCAAACTAAACATTATGACCTTAGCTGTAGCATTTGCTAGCAAATTAAAAGATCCAGCGCGGCTCACCCACATCAGACACCCCTTCTCATTTCAAACAAACCCCTGACATATATCTACTTGGATCACTGCATGCCTCTGAATTCAGAGGTTTTGTTTTAATGTATCCGCTTGGCTGTAGATTAATTTTTTAGATTTCTAGATTCATTTTTTTAGATTTCTTGATTTCAGCCACAGCGATCGGCTGACACTCGAACTGTTATTAAAGACTTGCAAGTCTTCATCGAGGCATATGCAGTAGCACTGTGACCAGAGACCAGCATTTGCCTCTAAGGCTTACAGGGATAAAATGGCAACCCTGGGTGTTGTTATGCATTATTCCTCCCTCAATCGTCCCAAAGAAAATTCGATAGTGAAAAGGAAAACCATGACTTAAAACAGCTAGAATATTAGGTTCAGATCGTAGCTGGATCTGTCACTTCTATGGTGTCAAGAGTGCTTTAAATAATCTGCCTAGATGATCCTTGGGTGGTCAGACTCCCTATGAAGTCCTCTTTGGGGTCCAGATGTACGTTCCAGATCATGACAACCCTAGCACAGTGGTGTCAGATACACCTTTTGACATCAATGAACTTTTCACTGTCTTACAGGAACTACAAGACTTTTGGGATGAGCACTCAAATTAAATTTCTAAACATTTTGCCACTGAAGAAGTAAAGGAGCAACCAACAACTTCTGGCTTGATTCCTAAAGTTGAGGATCTAGTTTGAGAGAATATTACAGACAGAAAAGAGATTTGGCCCATAATTCCGAGCACCAGTGCTAGTCTTTGGCATTCAAGGTACCAGAACAGTGATTTTGGCTCCACTTGCGGGTTGTAGAAACACACGTTTTGTTTCAATAGATTTGGGATCAAGCTATAGCACGAGGCCAGTCCTACATAGTGAGGGCTCCTTGGTAGTTACCTGTCTCCTCTCGCTACCATAGAGGAAATCCCTCTACAAACATCAAATAATACAAATATTTCTTCTCTCCGGCTGGGGACTTCAGCTACTGAAGTTTTACTACTTTCTGTTAATACTGCTGAGACAGGATGCACATCAGATGCGAATTTACAGTTTTTTACTGCTACTTCCAACAGCGAAGTTGTTTATTACAAACACCCTTGGAGGTGTCTACCACTTCATCTTTACCGTGAGGTTCCTGATTTTGCATAGACTGCCTCTAGTTACTTTGCCGACATTGATGATTTTTCTTCAGATTCCTTGCATACTATGTTGCATGGTGCACGTGCATTTCTTCTTTGGCTGAAACAAACTTATCTGATTTCTCCATGATCCTATATTTGGATTCCCATTTAACTGCTTTTCCTGTTCATTTGGATTGGATTCCTTACAGTTTTTTCTTGCTTCTAAATGGACATTACCTTCCAGAACACTCTGCTGCAGAACTGGTAGCTGAGGTATTGAAACCACATTCTTCTTCACAAAAAGTGCAAAAAGACCTGTCCCTTGTGAACATTTCTGCATTTTCTCTCTCTGTTGGAATTGTGTGGCATAAGGTCCATTTGATACTTTTGGTCCCACAGAAACGTTGCAGATCCTATCCATTTAAGGTTGCAATAGACAAAATAATTACTCCTGGATCTATCTCTGATGAATGGGATGTAGATACTGTCAAGAGCATGCTTTCTGAACTAGAGTCTTATACAGTGTTTGAAATTGAAGCTCTGTATTTAAATTCTTCTAATTATGGTGAAATGTTTTGTTATCATCACCATGCCCATCACTACTTACACAAAGTTTGCACTCCACGTACAGTTTTCAATTACACACACTGGGAACCTGCCAGACACCACCAGTGGGTAGTTCAAAAACATATTTGAAAAAGTTTACATATTTTTCAGGTTACAACCCTTTAGACCAAGTTTATTTTTAGTATAAGCTTACCCCTTCACAATCGGGGAACACGACACTGACAAGTACAGGGCATTGATGCTTTACTTAGAGCTTTTCTGATCCATAAACAAATGTTTTTTCTGAACAAAGCAGTGCAGCCAACGACTTGCCTAGGTGTGGCTAAAAAGTACCACACCTAGCTTTCCCTCTATTGCATATTTTGACATTTGGCAACACTTGGCAAATTTTATAGAAGAACTGCTCAACAGAATGGTGCAGAATAGTACATATAATTCTTCAATTTCAGCTTTAGACGGTGGTTAGTGTGGCCAGTTGACACTAATTGTTGTAACACATGTTATTTAAACTTCTCAATGGGTTATAATGCTGGCAGACCAGCCCCCACATGCATCAAGGTAGGCTTTTGTGAATCCTTAATTGTGATTATTAAGGAATTGCAATTATGGAATAACAAAAGCCTATGCATGTAGAAATCGCTAAAAAATAGCGAGTCCTACACATTCCTTAATTGCGACTCGCAAATTGCGAGTCACAATTAAGGAATGGCTTACCATTTATTCCTATGGGCCTACAGGCCCATAGAAATGAATGAGAATTGCATGCGCAATTTGCGAGTACCCATTACGTACTAGCAAATTGCCCATGCAATTTCAAGGGTGCAAGGGTGCCAAAAGGACACCCTGTTGCACCCCTGAAATTGTAATGTGCACCCATGTTGCGCACACACATGCTCCAAGGGCATGTGTGTGTGTAACATGTAACTTTGAAAAATGCAGTTTTCGCAAATTACCGTTCCGTTTCATTCGACGGTAATTTGCGACCCCTAATAGTGAAATCGCTATTTTAAATTGCAATAAAGGAATCGCAATGTGCGATTCCTTAAATGCAATCGCAATTTAAGTAATCGCAAATTCTGCGATTCCTTAAATTGCGATTTTTGCATTTGGGATGATGCATCCAAAATGCAAAAATACTGGTCGCGAAGGGGCAGATTCTGACAATCTAGCCATTTGCAACCGGTTTTTAGTTTGATGCATGGGGCCCCAAACCCCTAATATATACAGTCACAACATTCTGAGGTGATTACCACCTATAGTGTAGGAAAGTTATGCCAGCAATGGTTGTAGCATTCCACCGTATCTGCAGTTAAGGAACACTTCTCTCTCCTTTCTGATTACATGGATCTACAAGAATTCTTGTTGGGTCCTAGGTCACCACGTTCTAAACGGTTCATATAAGACACCTGCAATAAACTTTGGAAAATTTCTCAGCAAGAAGCTGCTGAAAGCTTAACACTAATTGACAGGATTAATTTGGAAAAAGCATTGGCTGTTGTAGATAATGGCATAACTACATTGTTGAATCAAATTTATTCGTGAATAAAATTGCAACATCCGAATTCGATACAATACAGAATGATATGTCTCTCCTCCAGCATGGGCAAAGTCACCTGAGATTGATTATTCAATTGAGTTGGACATTGCAGGTTTTAAAATCAAACCGTGTGCCTTAGAAATATCTGAATGCAACAGATTTGGTTTTGCCTTATACTTTAAAATGCACACAAAGACTGATGGCAAAGAAAAAAATGTTAAACATAGAGTGGTTAGAGAAATTGTGTTTTACAGTATCTGGGCCACCATGTTTGACCCATGGTTTTATTATATTAACAGTATCAACATTTCAGTTTACATCTTGTCTTACACACTTTCAATTAGTCAGATATGAAGCATTAGGGGAGAATTTTGTTCACAAAATTGGCTTTTACCCTTCAATTACGAATGTTTGAGTGGAGAAACTGAAGTATTCATTAGCAGAAACGAACATGAAACTTCGTTCGGCCATTCATTAGTTTGTAAAAAGGTGACACTTCATGGGGCGTGCAATGTATCCACAACCAATCTGGCAAGTTATTTGAAGGGCATCCCAGTCTCCTTAATTCGGCCAGTGTTCAGATTACTTTCAGATGCAAATTATTTGTCCTTGAACGACCACGTTTTTTGTGGGATGAAACCAGGCGTGCCATATGTGGTGACGGTTCCCAGGGTTGTGACTTGTAGTAATAACGTGTTATTTCCTCCTACACACAAGACTAGGAAAGTTACCTTATGGCCCACGATTCCTATTTTAACATTAACTTGTGGATAACTCAAGACGACTGAAGGACTTATTATTTCGAAAGGACGTTGCATTAGCATCTGCTTGAGAAACTTTTGATCTTCAAGTTGCAAGGTTTTCTTCTGAAGTACAATCGCTACAACCAGAAACTTGCCACAGCATTTTGGTGAACTTGCACACCGCATATTTAATGCTTCAAATACAGCGGGAGTGGTACATTTTTTTAAAGCGAATAGGTCTGGATTTGTTAGCACATTCCAGACAGTTTTCAGAGTGATTCTATCCCTTTTACACTCTTTGGTTTCCAGTGTATTTGGAGGCTTACCGCTACTGTTATTCCTGCTTATTCTTGTTTTAGCCCTATTTTTTGGATCTGCAATGAATGTTCCACCTCAAGGCCAAATGGTGTTGGACTTACCACACATCCTGCTGTGTCATGAATGCATTCTAAAGTACTTTGCAGTGTCTGTACTCCAGGAATTGAACCACAATCTGTCCTTGTCTTTTAGACCTATGTGTAGACACTGTCTTAGAAAGCATTATTATTGTTTTATTCATACACTCTGTCCAAGGCTAGGCACATAACGTGATGGCCTTGTATCAGGTTGTCTGATTGGAGACAGCTCTGAGGCTCCAGATAAATAAAATTGGCCTCTATCCTGGCAAGGACGATAGCCTGTATTAAACAGGCTGGCTTCCTGATACGTCATAGTCAGGTATGTGGGTTTAGGCTATCCCAATGGAGCTGGCAGATGGAACTCCCATTATGCTCTCAATGAATTAGGCAGTGTTAGGTAGGAGTGTAATCATATAGCATTGTTATAATGGTTACACTGTTTATCTTTTTCACTATTCTTATAATGCTAATTACAAAGCTTTGTTCCTTCTGCCTAATAATTACATGACACGCTTACTATACAAGAACACGCTTATTTCGATAAATGTTTGAAAAGCCAATTCATATATTTCTTGTGTTTACCTTAGGAATGTAAAGGTAAACAACAAAAGGGTAGATCTGTTTCCACAATAACCTTGGGGAATAAAGAGTGAGCATGTTAAAGGTTGCTGATACCATCAGGTACCTTGATAAGGTTGGGGTTCAGATGGGACACTGTGAGCTAGCTGGGAACCAATCCAACATTTTCTGATGGTATGTGTGAATTGAGCGTCCATATTCTGAAGCTTATGTTGTACAGATACACAGTCCTAATTAATTTGTAGGAACTGTATAGCAAGTTTTATCTGGTAAAGCAAACAATTATTCATTTTTGGGCCTAAACAATCTCAACTTATTTTCAAACATTTAAATGGGTAAGACGTGGGCTCGCTAGCAAGGAGCTGGGCACTGTGTGCCAGTGCCTAGTGGGCCACCTTTGGTAAGCAATACTGGTGCTGAAGGATGAACCGAACGCTAGGATAAGGTGACCAAAGCTGACGTAGTAGCAAATATTCAAACAAGAACTTTGTAGGATGAAGTGGGGGCTTAATAGTCAATCAAAATAGTTTCTTTCCTAGGCCCAGAGGGTCTTAAACCATGTCAACTAACCAGGGCTGAGTTCCAGGAAGGTGAATATCATCCCTGAGCTTCCAGGAAAAAGTACTGGGTTGGCAGTAGCCATCCAGGGAGAGGGTGTGATCTTCCCTATCCAGCAGGGCAGGGCTGTGTAATTGGTGAGGCATCTGAGGCTCCTCAGAGCTGACCAGCTCCAAGAATTGCCAGCACAAGATGGGGTGAAGCCAATGCTCATACCTGAAGCTGGTCCCCCAAGCACTGGTTAGAGAGCCCTCCATTCCCTGTACAGGGGGGCATAAGACCAGGAAGTAGTCTGGGGCTTCTCTGGGCAGACCAGCTGCAAGTGTTGAACAGTGGGAAAGCCATGGTTTTCACCTGGGAGGCTTAGTGCCTGCAGGCTGGGATCTCAGCCACCAGGTAAAACCACCTGGTCAACCTGAGGCAGGATGGCATCAGATTGGATAGGAGTCTGGGGCTATGAGGTGAACAGTTCCAGTAATCCCCATTGAGAGGGGGGAGAAGCCATGGCTTTCGCATGAGAGGTCCAACACCCAGGCAAGGGCTTCACTCAGCTTGTAGAGCCAGCTAGCCTGCCCAGACAAAGTGGCACAGATTGGATAGGAATCTGGGGCTCCTCCATCCAGCTGAACAGCTCCAATAATCCCCAGTGAGAGGCAGGAGAAGCCATGGATTTTGCATGGGAGGCCATGTCCCCACAGGCCGAAGCTTCAGATACCAGGCAAAGCCACTTAGCCTATCCGAGAAGGGATGGGGTTGGACCAGGGAGGATCTGGTGCTCCTCTGGCCCGAAGAGTTCCTGAAATCTCCAGTGAGAGAAAGATCACACCATTGCTTTCGGATGGGAGCCCAGTCCCTCAGGCTTCGGCCATAGGACACAGCCACAGAGCCTGTCCGACTAGGGAGAAGATTGGGGCACCTACACAGTGAACAGTTTCAGTAATCCTAAGTGCCCCAGACCCCCAGGCCAGGGCTTCAGCTATTGGACAGAGCTACCTAGCCTGCCGAGGCAAGGTGGCATCAGGCCAGGAAAGAGTCTAGGGCTTCTCCGGAGAGACTAGCTGCAAGAATTAAATGGCAGAAGAAGCAATGGCTTTCACCTGGGAGGCCAGGTCTCTGCAGGCCAGGGCTTCAGCCCAGTGGTGGCCACCACAGGTAAGAGTAGCGAGGTGTGTCAGGGGCGGGGCTGCGATGCTGCAAGCACAAGGTAAGTGGTTTTATATATTTTTTCTTTTAAGTTAACTTATCCCGTTGTATGTAGAGTTCCCTGACCCCCAACCCTGTCCTAGATCTGGGCTTCATCCACAGGGCAGAGCCACCTAGACTGCCCAGGTAAAGTGGCTTCAGAATTGGGAGCTGTCTGGCTGCACATCTCCAATAATCCCCAATGAGAGGCAGGAGAAGTAATGGCTGTTGTCTGGGAGGCCAGGTCACCGCAGGACAGGGCCCCAGGCACCAGGTAGGGCCAGCTTCCCTACCTGAGGCAGGGTGGTGGAGGAACAGGGAGGGGTCTGCAGCTCATATGGGCTGAACAGTTCCAGTCATCCCCAGTGGAAAATGGGTGAAGCCATGGCTTTCTCCTAGGAGGCCTGGTCCCTGCAGGCTGGGACTTCAGTCACCTAGCAGAGTCACCTAGCAGAGCCACCTAGCCTGCCCAGGGCAGGGTGCAGTCCCACCCACAAAAGTTTGCTAAGTTTGAAGACACCCACCAGTTACCTTGTCTGCTTTGAAGTCACATGTTGGCTAAAAGGTCACCAGTGATGTTTCATTCTCAAGGCAAGTCCAGCCAATGGACATGTATGGGTGTGCCAAATCACAGCCGCACCTATTAACCACATCATAGTCTAATTCAAAATCTACACAACCATAAAAAAAGGGCGTTGGGAGTATTTAATGTTTGTGATAATCTTTATTCTTTTTCTCAATACGGTGACCAAGGATTATAAACAAGCAAGTCTCTCTTTGTCAAATCCTAGACTGAGGTTCAGACACCTCCAATGAATAGAAACACCTGTTATTCACAGTTTCCCATCTATAATTATATATTTTTGCAAGAGAATAATTGATAGAACCACGTTATAACCCTAGCAAATACAGACATTCGTCAACTATTTAATTTAAAAAATACATAATTATATTTTGTCTGCCCCGATTCATAAAACAGTTTAGAGCTAAATCCAACCCATCAAAAATAGTTTCTATTTGAATAAAGGGTATGCCAAAGCCCTGTGGTGTGCACACAAGTAGGCAAAGTATCTATAAGCACATTCATTTGTTATATTAAAAGGACAGAATGTCAATTGTTATGCACAAGTCCATGGTATGCTCAACAGGCCAAGAGGAAGAATAATGTTACTAGTCAATTATATGGTCCTTTCCTGTTTTGGGCAAAGGAGGCTGGTACTGACATGGGAGAGGAACAGTGGTTTGTGTGCTATTTCCTGACCTCTGATCATCAAAACATTCTTGCCAGTCCCCAGTGCTTAATATGAGCAGGTGGGGACTGGCACTCATTTTTGAAGACTGCGGACCCGATTCACAAAGGCAAACTGAGACAAAAGCCGAACTTTACGACTTTTGGTATTCACAAAGGTAATTTACGAGTCGTATCTTTAAGTCTGCAGTCGGGCCGAAATCTCTGCACCTGGACTGTACTCTACGCAACCGGGCCGTACTCTCCGGCTCAGCCATACTCTCCAGCTCCAGCCGCACTCTCGGGCTCGATAAAGTATAATCAATGGGCAGGAATACTATTTGTTTTACAAAAAGGAACATAAGGAATGTGTGATAAATGGTAGAGGAGGTCATGAAATTCAGTTTGGGCAGGGAAAAGGTGTGGTCGGACACCACATAATATCCCCCCAAAAATGTGTTACTTTGCATCATGGTACATGCAGTCCATGATTTCACACTACAGTCAACACTAAGGGGAGTGCAAATCATGGACTGCTCAACACTGAGGGGAGCGCAAATCAAGGACTGCATGTACCATGATGCAAAGTAGCAAACCTTTCATGGATATTATGTAGTGTCTGACCACACACTTTTCCCCGCCCAAATTCATTTTCTACCATATGTGGTACATTGCTTTCAAGGATCGGTCTGCGCTTTCATAGCTGCGCAATGGCACCTAGACTTCCTGGGGCCCCTATTTGGCTTTTGTGTTCACCCCACCAAGGAAAAGAAAACATATTAAATAAAATGAGTTCATTTGAATGCAAATGAGCCCGAAAGCTAGGGTCTTAATGATGAGGTCCAAGTGGGAGCTTAGGATGCTGGAAATAAGTTATTTATGACATAGTATAAATACGAGCGCAGTCGTGGGCCAGAAATTACTTTGTTTTACGGCTATCTGTATTTTTAGAAAGCAGAACACATACTTAAAGATATGGATTCATCTTTTTGATGAAAGCATGGTTTCCGCGTACATACCCATGTTCCATCGGGTCCGAACAACTCCAGAAAATTGCCTATGAATTCTCTCGACTTCTCTTCCCACTTTTGAATGAGATCATGGCTCTTTTCTTCCACTTTATAAACAAATTCTTTCGATTTCTCCTCCACGTTTTTAACTTTTTCTTTCATTTTATCCACCTGGTTTTGGAAACGATACTTCTTCTCCTGGAAAAAAAATGCACATCGTGCGAAAAACATGAATTTCAAAATCAGGTTAATTGATCTTTTTTCTAACTAATCTCAAATTTGCCAGAATTTCCGCAATTCAGTGGAGTGAGTCACACACCTTATTCTATAAATAATACAGATTTATAAATATAAAAACTCATAATGTATGCATGCACAACATGCTCATCATTTAAAAATGTTTAATTTACGTACATTTCCTACCTGTCCTACACACAGCATGTGTCCATAACACACAGGTAATTTCCGACGTCAAGTGCAAAGTGGGGGTGTCCAGGTGAATTCCAAAGGAACAGCTAATAACATGCATTATACAATTGATGTGCCCCTTCCAAATAAGAAACTTATTGAGTATTCACAAATGTATATAAATGAATGCTACACTTATGTGAACAGTTAGCACATAAAATAGGACTAAAGTTTTGCCAAAATGCTTGTTCACTGGCCATAGTAAATTTGCAAATGGTTGTGACATTGCGGTGCAAGCACTAGCAAAGCCAAATAGTGGCCGGCTGCGATCTTGGGGCCCGATTCACAAAAGTAATCTGAGACAAAAGCATAACTTTACGACTTTCGGTATTCACAAAAGGCATTTAGTAGTAGTAAAGTTAGAATTTTGTCTTAAATTTATCTTAAGTTTTGGTCTTAAGATAAACTTAAGTTAAACTTAAGTTAGGATTTTGTCTTAAGACCAAAACTTAAGACAAACTTAAGACAAAATCCTAAATTAAACATAAGTTAAACTTATTAGGATTTTGTCTTAAGACCAAAATTAAAGACAAACTTAAGACAAAATCCTAACTGTACTACTCCTAAATGCCCTTTGTGAATACCAAAAGTCGTAAAGTTAGGATTTCGTCTCAGATTACTTTTGTGAATCGGGCCCTTGGAATGTAATTTTTTATAATGCCAAGATGGACGACATTTTGCATCTACAGGCAACATAATTCATTGCCATCTAGGAGGTATACAAAATATCACTCCAAGAAGACCACCTGCAGATATTGGCTTTGCAGACAGTGTATCAGGGGAGATGGAGGGAGAAACAGGCAGATGCAAAGGAGAGAGAACGGCATAGAGTAGCAGCAGTGTTTGGTGTTGGATAGAGGTGGGCAAACCACAGAAAGCTCCAGCCAGGTTGGAGCCATATACTCTACTCTGGCTCAGCTCAAGGTTCTCTTGGAACCTCAAGCTCAAAACTAGCCAGGTTTTCAGAGGCGGTGATATGGCTAAGCTGAAGGGGCGGCTCCTCCACGTGGGCGGAGGAGCGTCACCCTACTGCTTTCTTGCAGTGTTTGTTTGGGGGTGGGCAGGTTGGCGTTCCTGCTCCAGGCAGGGAAGGAGTGGCCTGCCCACTGTTGTGGGCGCTGACTGTTTTGTCGGCCCCAGGGCCGACCAAACTAGTCATGCACAATCTCCGTTTTCTTCATGTAGGCTGCATGCTGCCTGCATGGAGAAAACGGCTCTCCATAGACGCCTGTGGGGTCGGCGTCACAGCCAATCACAATGCTGCCATTGCAGCTTTGTGATTGGCTTAGGGGAGGAGAGGGAGCCTGCCTGCATCTTGCGAGGAGCAGAGAGAAGGAGACGTGACTTGCCACAAAAATTCACATGATAGAGTCAAATGCTTGTTCTATATCAAGCAGCCCTAGTACGTAATGAGCATCTTCCAGAACGTGGACGTGCATTTTCAACGATAGCCTCCACAAGTTACAGAGGGTGCACGTTATAAAGCCACATTGGTCCTCATGCACATGCTGCGGCAGGTGCCCGACCAGATGGGACGCCAAGATTTTACTGAGGATTTTTATACCTACATTGAACATCTAGAGGGGTCAAAGGGAAGCTACCTCTGTAGCTTCCTTATCTGGTTTAGAGAACATTTCACTGAGTGCCTCTCTCATAGAGTCTGGTAGCAGACCTCCCCTAAAGGCCTCATTATAGACCTCTAACAGTCATTCAGCAAAACCACCCGCTCTACGTTGGTACAATTCAGCTGGCAGGCCATCCCTCCCCAGGGCCTTAGGTGTCGTCAGAGACCATATTGCCATCACTATTTCCTCCTTGGTTGTGGGTGCATGTAAGCTATCCGGATCCTGCCTTGAAAAGGGAGGCCAGTTGCAGACCAGCAAGGTATGCATCTCCCGCCAGTGGACTAGAATTGTCCAGTGCTGCATATACCTTTTGCAGTTTCTCCACAAAGACCTCAGTTATACACTGTTGTGTGCATATCGCCTGCCTCTGAGCATTCTGAACTCCTACCACAGGGGGCAATGTGTTTCACTGCGAAGGAGCGTGGTGAGCATCCTACTAGCCTTATCCCCCTCTGTTTGGTGGCGCAGTCTATAACTGGTGCAGACAAACTTATCCAATTGATTCCACGTTTTTTCAAATCCCGGCTACACTCCTTCCACTAATACAACCGTTACGGCTGCACAACTATACTTTCTTCCAGGACACTAAGTTTCTTCTCCAGGTCGTTGACAGAGACAGCTGATGTTTCACTCCATTTGTCACCTTTAGACTCTCCCCATGCAAAACCACTTTCACAGCATCCCAATCCATGGCACTACCTCAGTTCTCATCAAAATAATAATCCAGTATCTCAGCCACCACATGCACAAAGACCGGGTATGACATTGCCTCAACCCTAAGCCTCCCCATTGGCACTCTGGGGGCCTCTCTGCCCACCCGAAATGAAACTAACTCGCGGGAATGATTAGACAGATAGCATCCTAAATAAGAAACATCGACCACAGACTAGACCTTGGCACTAGACATCAAGCAATAGTTCAAATGGCTATGGGACCAATTGCCAGCACAAAGCAGGAATATATTTTGCCCTGAGGGAAATGAACCTTCCACACATCCTGTAACCCCAGACCTCCCATAACCTCCCTCAGTCTGCTCGTCATTGCGGGATTGGTGTCAGCTCTCAGGGGAGCCGAGGGCTGACACCAAACCCATCCAACCATCCAACACGCCTTGCGAACATGCTCAGAAAGCCCCACTCCGCGACACACGTGGCTGAGGTACTTGGAGAGGATAATGCCCTGATCAGAGGCCCGCAAGGTGTCATAGAACGTTTTAAACAATACTATGCTAAGCTTTACAAGGCCACACATGATGCGATACCCGAGGACCTGCAGCCATTCCTGGACTCCCTAGAACTTCTATGGCTGGGGAAAAGGCATAGAGAATACCTAGATGTGCGGTTTTCAGTCAAAGATATAGCCCAGACAATACGTAGCCTACCATTAGACAAAGCCCCGGGCCCCGATGGGCTAACCACTGCCTTCTAGAAGGCTTATGCGCCTGAACTGGCCCTATATTTACTAGCAGTTTGTAAGGAACTTCAAACTTCAGGTATCATACGGCCTTCCATGTGTGAAGCTATGATCATAACGCTACTCAAACCAGGAAAAAGCGACAACGAAGTGGACTCGGACAGACCCCTCTCATTAATTAATGTAGACACTAAAATTCTTGCCAAAAAAAATTGCAGGCAGACTTCAGCCCTTACTCCCTCTGAAAGCCCGCCCCGACCAGTCGGGTTTTATCCAGGGTAGGTCCACCTCCCATACCCTCCGCACTTTTTTCGTGGTGCTTCACTATCTGCACCCTCAATTCCCGGCAGTCACAGTACTACTTGACGCTACTAAAGCGTTTGATACGCTGGAGTGGATGTATCTTTTTACAATATTATAGAGAATGGGGTTCAATCCCTTATGCATTGGTCTGGTACGTCTCCTTTATAGGGAGCCACCTGCCAGGATGTGCATGAATGGTATCACATCACAACCCTTCCCCATTTTCCGAGGAACTCGGCAGGGCTGCCCTCTCTCCCCGTTACTGTTCGCCATCGCGATAGAGTCCTCGGCGGCCAGGCTGAGGCCGCATCATGCAAATAGGGGGCTGGGTTTTAGCACAAGGGGCCTGCTGGTCTCGCTTTATGAGGACGACATTACCCTTTATATTTCAGACCCTGCTGTTAACATTGCTCCTATTCTCAGCGAATTGATTACATTCGGGGGGCTATCTGGCATATCTATTAACTGGTCTAAGTCTACCATCTTCCCGCTTATAGACAATACAATCCCGTTCCCCGTAGAGTATCCCCTCACTTGGGCAGATGGTCCGGTGAAGTATTTGGGGATTTGGCTAAGCAGGTACGAACAGGAAATCTGGAACATGAACTTTGGGAGAGCGATTGCATGGCTGGAGGATAAAGTGAATGCCTGGGCTCAGTTACCACTCTCCCTGGCAGGACGGATTGCCATTACCAAGATGGTGGTTTTACCTACATTTCTGTACTTATTTGTAAATCTCCCAGTGCCCATCACTCAGGCGTTTTTTAAAACCATCCGAACTCTGCTAATTTCCCTAGTGTGGGTGGCGAAACAGGCGCAAGTGTCCTGGGAGCTTCTGACACTGCCACTGACGAAGGGCGAGATGGGAGCCCCAAACATACCATTATATGCGTACTGGGCTCAAGCTCAATTCCTACATCATCTACATCATTCTGTGCACCCCACCCCATTCCAATGCCACATGGCGATCGAGCTTGATGTGGCGGCCCCAGTCCCTCTCCCGGTTGCACTTTACCAACCACACAAGCGACCACGTGACGGTATTGATACAGTTGAGACCCTGCGCTGGGCGTGGGACCGGCTGCGAAACAGAGCTAAGCTCCCAATACCGTATGCTCCTTCTGTCCCCCTAGCACACAACCCTGTGATCCTTGCTATGGCGGGGGGGGGGAAATCGGTTGGCAACGAAGTCCTTAGGGCATCATAAATTTACAGACCTCTATCCCGAGGAGATATTTAGATCGACGACTTTGGAGGGTGAGGGGAGGGGGTTGGAAATTTCTGTGAGTTATTCCTGTACTACAAACTTCGGGCAACTTGTAGGCAGGTACATACTACTTTCCCAGCACCCTCACCCACGCTGCTAGCGCTTGAGAATGTCCTCCAGACTCCTTCCCACCGAAGGCTCATAACCCGTCTCTATAATACCATGCAAAACACTGCACCCCTGATACAGCCGAATTCCCTACAAAGCTGGGACTCGAGCTCACTACCCATATCACGGAGAATCAATGGGCATTCTGTTGTAGTCAGCTCACTGTGTTTTCCCCCAAATACAAGCCACGACTAATTCATTTTAAATATCTCCACCGTTTTTATAGAACCCCAGTTCAGTTATATAGCATGGGTCTTAAGGCAGATGACAAATGCTGGCGCTGTGGCCACGCATCAGCCACCTTTATTCACATTGCATGGAGCTGCCCACCCTTAGCAGCATTCTGGTCTGTTATTTTCACCAAAATACACGAAATTATAGGCACCCCTCCTGAGCAAGCGCCCATTATTGGCATACTGGGTTATGTAAGAGATGCGGCGACAGGTACGCGTAAGCTGCATGCATTGCTATTGCTGTTGGCGAAACGCAGGATAGCCATGTCCTGGGGAAAGCAAAGGGCTCCTAGGCTGGAAGCTTGGAAACAAGATGTTGCATTTAGCCATACTCAGCTGTCAACCTTCTGGGAAATGATGCCATCAGCATCGAGGCCGAAGGACATTTGGGCCCCGTTTGTTGACTGGGCTCGCTCCCTACAAGATTCGTGTGATGAGGCTCTGGACCAAACAGTAACTGCAGACCAGTAATACGGGTCTTGAGAATTAATGTTTGACTGTATATGTTTACACGGTGGTCATTGAATTTTCTATGTATGAAATATAAATAGCCAGAGGACTGCTCTGGGGTCCCCTCGACCGCTGTTGGGTTGTCTTTTCTCAGTGCTGGTGTTGGGTCGCTCCTGATTCACCCCTTTGTTGTAATCGGTACATCAGTATTTAAAGTGAGTGTGTCACAATACTAATCTGTAACTGCTATTTACTTGAGCAATATGAATATAATTGTACTGCGTCTCTGAGCGAGTTGCTGTAACTGTTCATGTTTTTGAAATGCCAATAAATAAATAATAAAAAAATAAAATTAAAAAAAACCATCCAACATGCAATTCAGATCACTATCCAGCAGTACCTCGGGACCAATGTGTTCTGCAGCCGCACTCAACACTGTCCCAAAGAAGCCAGCATCATCCGCGGTAGAAGCATAAACATTCACTAAACATATGTCTCTAGCATCTAGTGCATGAAGACAATTGCATATCTCCCTTCAGAATCTAGTTTCATAACCTTAGCCACAAATGAAATTCCAGGTGTGACCCAAATCAGCGCTTCTATAGCAAAACTAGAGTAGGAGGTCGCAAACGTGGCCCGCCACCTCAGTCTCAACTGTTTGATGCAATCCCTCCCTGTGTGCGTTTCCTGCACGAATGCCACTGAAACGCCATATCACCTCTGGAAGGGGTAAATTCTGTGTCTTTTGATGGGTTGTCCCAAGCTCCGAACGTTCAATTTAAGAACTTCCAGGCTGTGGCCATCATACTAATTAAAACTGCACGCTCAAGTCCCACTGTGTACCACTCAAACGCCACACTCCCCAACCCCCACTCATGAAGTGTACCATTCGCCCTGTCCATGTACCAGAGAATCAACTCCAATAAACAGCATACCCACCCAACATCCCTAAACAAGAACTGCTTAAAAACCACCCACCCACATGCAGTGAGTCCAAACAGCATTGTCTCCGAACGTCCAGGCCAACACTAAGCACCCACTGCCCCATCCCCCTCCTGAGAGGCTGAAGCTTCAACCTCTCCAGCTGCATCAAGCTGAGGGCCTCACACCCCACCAAGGCGTCAAGGCCAAATGCACTCATACCACCCCAGAGAGACCGTAGCCCTCCACAGCTTCCTGCCAGCGTAAATCGTGGTAATCACAATAGTAAGCAAAGAAAGCAGAAAAATCATTTAACAACAACCATTACCCCACCCCACAACATTTACAAAAAGGAGTCCAAGTAGCCTCCATCAGAGCAGTAAACAAGGATGTAAAGAAAAATATACATTAAGGCACACGAAAATGATGTCGCTGAGATAGTCACGGACCTCCAAATGGTTTGTAAATGATTCCTGGGTGTCTGATGCAGAATTAGAGTCCTCTACCGTTCAACTGGGGTAGACAAGGATCTTCCCAGTTTGTCGGAAACCTGACTGGGCCACGGATTCCGCCGAATGACAGCATGATCATGTCATCCAGCGACTAGCACCACTACCATTTGTCCTGCGGTCAGAGGCTGGCCTCGATGGAACTCCACCCAGTGCGTCAATCCAGTCATTCGCCTCCTCAGGCATAACAAATGAATGCAGTTCACCCTCATGTTGTTCTCTTAGCTTTGCAGGGAACAGAAGGCTGTAGCGGAGGTCGCACTCCCGCAGTCACTTTTAGTAGGCATAAAGTACCTACGGAGTTCCTGTACCTTTTGAGTGTAGTCTTGGAAAACTATGATATTCCTGTCTTCAAACTGGGGGGCCCCATGGACTCGGACATGCTGCAATATTGTATCACAATCTTTAAAGTTAAATTGATGGGCAATGATGGCATGAGACGGTTCTCCAGGTAGAGGCGCAGGCGCGAACGCATGGTGGTCATACTCTATCAGGAAGAACTAGAGATTTGCCATGGTTTCAGGGCAGTCCTGATCCCTTCCTCTAGGAACAATAATGTGGATTGCCACTCCACACTTTCGGAGAAGCCCACAAAATGAAGGTTGTTCCTTCTGGAGCACCCTTCTGCATCCTCAATTCTTTCCTCCATTTGTGTTGAGATTAATCAGTCTTTTTTAGGACCGTAACTTCCTGCTGGAGTTCTGTGACATGAACTTCAGCCACAGAGAGCCTCTCCTTTATGTTATAAAAATCTGCACGGAGTAGGCCCACCTCAATGGCCACTTTGTCAATTTTTCTAGCATAGCCTCACAGGAGCCCTTTATTTCTGCCAAGATACAGCCATTGTAGGAGCCCTGGGCTCCACAGGAGAGGCCTGCTTTTCCTTCTCCCCCATGGCACCTTCCAGAGGCAGCGGGTGGGCATAATTGTCAATTTTATTGGCCGACACGGCCTTGACAGGCTTATCTTTTGCCATCGGAGCCCCTCAGCAATAGCACACCAGTGTAACCTAGCCCGGGCCCAGGTGCTCTTCTCCCAACAGAATCCCATTCTGGAGCCCTAATGACAAGAACTGAACACCTTCCCTCCTCGGGGATCCAGGGTGGCACGGGCTACCAGACGTGGCCCAATATATCAAAAGGAGGGCCCACAGGTACTTATACTCTTGCCACAGTGCGAAACCCAGTAGTGTTGTCCAAAGTTTAACTCAATCCCCTATCCATTGATGATATGAGTGTGTATTGCTTCCCCCTCAACAATAATCCAGTCCACGTTCTCACCACACCAGCTGTCTTTCGGTGGCAAATATAGGTGTCTCTCCCTCTTCCCACAGGCTGGCTGTGCACCTTGGCAGGGGCAGAGGCCAGGGAACACTCTGTAGCACCCCTTGTGCTCTGCACCTGCCACCCCACTCACAGCCTCCTCAGCTGGTCATGGGGCGTGGCCTCTAGGCGCCCATTCCACAACTCCAATGTCATCAGGGCCCCCCAGCTCAGCCACAAGGAGAAGGCTGCCCCCCCCCGCGGGCTCTCCGGCACAGCAGCACAGTCCTCATGGCATGGGTGGCACATGCAGGGGGCAGGCATTCGATCCGGGCACACCATCTGGTCCCCAGTAGCTCTGACTTCTTCGGGTCCCCTTGAAAACCAGTAGGGGGCTCCAGACATGTGTGGGCACCCAGGTGTGGTGCGGTCCAACTTCAAGACCCCACTGCACATCAAGGGAGGCCTCCTTGTCCACACAGACACACTGTTCTTGCTGCTAGGCCATGATTTTGGCTCCCCCACTTTGCCCCTAATTCAGAGTACTACGGCCCTCCGCGCCCCCCTCCCCAGCCCGAGAGCCCAGCTTACTCAATCCATGTGACACATGGGGGTGTATCAGGATACTGTGCAACCAAGGATTATGCCGGATTCTGTGGATGCTGGCGGGAGGGTGCAGCTATTCGGCAATTTTGGGAGCCACGCCCCCCAAAAACCTCTCATGTTTCATTTAATAAACAATATTTTACTCTGTGAATAATAGGAATCTAAACTACATATAGGGTACACATGACAACTGACTTGCCTCTTAGTTCACCAATAGCATTGTCATCATGGCTTGTGCAGGACTGAATCTCAGTTTCTTTTTAAAAACTATGACTTATAATAAATAATTCTTGAAGCAGAAAAACAATTTGATGTACTAAGGTGAAATACTTTTGAAGTTAAAGAAATATGTTCCTTTGAATTTTGAAGACACCTTACTATATTTTTACATGGTGGTTGTTGCATGATTAACATGATAATTTTTTATTGGTCTCGGGCTCTGTTGGACCTAGACTGTTTTTGCAGGGTTATCCCCAAAGTTTTTGCCTTCTTACTCCTATTTTTTCTGACCTATTTTTGTTGGCTTTAGGACTCTGGACACTTTAACACTGCTAACCAGTGTTAACGAATATATGCTCTGTCTAAATTGTATTGGTGATTGGTTTATCCATGATTGGCATATTTGATTCATTAGTAAGTCCCTAGAAAAGTGCACCAGGTGTGCCTAGGGCCTGTATATCAAATACAACTAGGGGGCGTGCAGCATTGATTTTGCCACCCACACGAGTAGCCCTGCAAACATGTCTCAGACCAGTGTCTGTTTGTAAAGTTTTAAACTGGCATTTCAACCTGCCAAGTGCATCCACTTGCCAGGCCCAAACCTTCTCTTCTGCTGCAAGACCGGCACCCTTAAGCAGGACCGGACTGGGTCCCCAAAGCAGCCCAGGCAATTTTGTCAGACCAGCCTCCCGGGTTTGCAAGTGTGAAGCTGTGCTGCTTTTGTTACTGGGAGCTGATATTGCAGCACCGCTGCTAAACCGGCCCCCAGTAACAAAATCTGCCCCCTCTACTGTAAAACAGGCCACACCCTTCCAGCCTCCCAGGGAATTGCCTGCGCCTCTTATGGCCAGTCTGGCCCTGCCCCTAAGGTAGGCCCAAGGCAGCCCCATGGGCAGAGTGCAGTGTATGTAAAAGGTAGGACATGTGCTGGTATGTTTTACATGTCCTAATTGTGAAATACTGCTAATTTAGTTATTTCACTATTGCAAGGGCTCTCTCTCCCATAGGTTTACATGGGGATTGCCTTGAAATATCTTTTAAGTTCAATTTCACATTGGGAGCTGATAGAGGTTTGGAGTTTGGGGTCTCTGAACTCACAATTTCAAAAGTTCATCTTTTGGGAAAGTTGGTTTTTAAACTGTGTTTGAAAATGCCACTTTTAGAAAGTAGGCATTTTCTTGCTCAACCATTCTGTGCCTCTACCTTTCTGTAGAATTCAAGTCTGGGTTAGGATTACAGTTGGGCTCTAGTGCCTTCACTCTAGAAAGTCACACAAAGGGAGCTGAGGTGTGCCCCTACATATCCTGCTGGTCCATCACCAGGCTGATGGGCCTTCCTGAGCTAGAGTGGTGGAAAGAGTTGTCACTGACACTGGAATAGGGCTGTGCCTGTCCTTACACAAAGCTGTCTCCACCCCTCATGGAGTGTGTTTAGAGCCAGGTCAGGTAGGTAGGTAGAAAACAAGTTCATTTGAACAATTGTCCATAAAACATTCTAAAAACACATTTAACAATTAAAATCAGTAATTGAACCCCATCTTGACTACCCAACTCCCCTTCCCACTACAGTTTGTTATTAAAACTGTGTTTGACAGACTGTAAAAACTGAGCACTTCCAACTGCCACATCTAAACAGGGCATTTGTGATAACAGCTCCACAGCTTTCCTGCTATGGACAGTTTCATATTTAAAAAACAAAGGTCTTAAAAACTTAATACGGTTTGAGGGATAAAAAACACAGTCCATAGGTATATGCAGTAGAGAGCATTTTAAATGCAGGGGGCAGGGCCAGAGACCGCAGTTATCCTGAACCCTGGCCCAACAAGGGTTGGATGAGTGGATTGGATTAAACCCCACCCTGACCCTTAATATTTCATTTCACTTAATATTTCATCTCATGGTCTAGTAACTGTAACAGGTATGGGAGAACAGTGTCCTGGCCTAGAGTAGCGATTGAGAAACTAGTAGATGGTTTCTTGCTCAAATAGGACATGTCATTAGTTTTAGTCACCAAACCTCAGACTCTTTCAATGCCTGCTTGCCTGGGGAGGGGGACCAGTATTTGATTGTACCACTGTCTGAAGCCAGGTCAGGGAAAGGCGGGGTCGTGTGCACTACAATGACTTTCCTTTGAAGTTTGCCTACTTCAAAGGCAGAAACTGGTATAAGTACTGGGGCTGTGACAACATAATTTCAGAATACTTCTGGACTAAAGGAAATTCTGCCAGAAATATAAGAGCTGGATGCTGTAGTAGGGACTAGCACTCTGCTTGTTGCTTTGTTGTGCTGGCCTACTGCTTGCCGCTGTGGTCCTGGGAGTGAAAGGACTGGACTTTGCTTTCTACATCCTACTTCCAAAGTCCTCCAAGGGCTTGAGTGTGCTTGCCTCCTGTTAAGAAGTCTCAGGGTCATCAGAGACTTCTCCTACCAGTGCCTGGGCTCTTCTGCTGAGAGCCCCCTTACTTGCCAAGTGGTGTCAAATTCATTTCCTGGGCCCTTGGAAGTAGAATCTGGTGATCTGAAAAAGAAAATCCACGCATCAACTCTTTGTGCCCATATCCTCGACACAACACCACTGTCTTGCTAAAAAATCACCACAATGCATCCAAAGAATTGGCATAGCCCCTGCTGTGTGGAAGAAAAATTGCCACAGCCTGAGTCCCGGGCACTGTGCCACTGATGTCCTTGGCACCTGCTCTGACTCCGATGCAGTCTATGCCTTATGGTGAAAGAGTCAACACATCACCTGCTTTGCTACTGTAAAATTGCAGCAGCACCTGCCTCGCCGCATTGACACAGCTAGTGTGGATTTTGACGCATCGTCCCTAGGCACCGATTTCTTCATCCACGTTGCCCAGCAGTATGGAACAGAAGCAGCGTGTCTGGAGACCGACGCATCACCTGCCCTTCCCTGATAGTAATTAATTAACGCATTACCTTCCCTGCACAGCAATAAGGAACTGACACATCACCTACCTTGGCAGTAAGGAACCGACGCTTCACCTTCCCCGGGAGTAAGGAACTGACACATTGCTGTGCTTTTCTGGTGCCTCACCTCCCCTGCGCCTGTTCCGGCTTTGGATTTTGAAGCATCCCAGGTTCTTTGTGCTAAAAGTGACACATCCATTTCTATGGATTACATTTGATTAACCTTTGATAAGTGATATCTTTACTTGTGTATTTTGGATTTTTGTTGTTTTGGCCTGGTTTTATTCAGATTTAAACTGGCTATTCTTCTAAACTGGTTTGGACAAATTTTTTTGTATTTTCACTGTGTTACTGTGTGTGTATGTACAAATGCTTTACACATTACCTCTGACATAAACCTGACTGCTCGTGTCAAGCTGTCAAAGGGTTAAGCAGGGGTTCTCTTAACTGTGTGATCCCCTTACCCTGACTTTAGTGTGAGTCCCTACTTGGATAGGGTGCATACCGACTGCCAGCTAGAGACCCCATATCTACCGTTGGTGTTCAGCGGTGAGGATAGGACCTGTGTTTGTACTTTGCATACAGTGATCAGTGTACACTACTTCCATATCGCAGACCATTACATACTAGCATACTGTTTTTTTTCTCTTTCTGTTTTTTCAACTTGTGAGTTTGATCCACAATCATGTCTCAGTCTGGTGACCGTCAGCAGTACCTGCAGAGTTAGTGTTTAGACAGGAGAGGTTGGTGCCTCAGCTCAAAAGTTCTACATGAATTCTAAATGTTCTTTCAAAAGCCTCACTGGAGAGGAGGTGCTGAAAAAGGCATGGAGGGACTGATAGCCAGCCAGGGAGGCTGGTGAGCACTCAGAGGAAGAGATTGTTGAAGAGGAGGAAAAACGTCTGCACCTGGAATAGCTGGAGGAGCCAGCATCTCCTATGGGGTAAGGGGCCAGCCTGAATGATGGAAGAGCTCCCTCCAGAGCTTGCAGCAGTGTTCCCTCTCCAGGTCTGTCTTCAGAGGAGCTGGAGAACAGGCAGAGAGCCAGGAAGCTCGAGTTGGAGCTTGTAAAGCACATGTTGAAGCAGGAATGGGAGGAGGAGAAAGAGATATTGGCCATTGAGGAGAGGAAAATGCTTTCTGCTCATGAGCTGAGAATGAGAGAACTGGAGCTGGAGATGAAAGTCAAGAGGGCTGAGTCCAGCACAGATGGTGGCAGCACAATTCCAGTACTGAAGAAGAGGTTCATACACCCAGAGACTTGGTTTCTAATTTCAAGGAGGGGGTGACATACACCAGTGGACTCAGGCATATGAGGTAGCTCCAGAGGTGCGCAGGGTTCCTGAGGAGGATTGGGGAACTGGCACAGGGAGTCATATTCCTGGTGGTGGGATTGACACTCTACTGGCTCTAAAATGGAGTGACAGGGAGAGGTGAACCCCCACGGAAATAGCCCTTTTAGATGAGTATGGGTGTCACCCAGGGGAGGGTAGGTTGATTTAGAGGGGCAGTCTGATACTGGCTCAGCAATAGGGGATGATGTGGGGTACTTTTTCAAGGCACTGGATGGTTGGGTGAAGGTCAATATGGTTAACTCATGAGGGGCTGGACAATTTGATTGCTGGAGAGCATACATTCAATCACAGTCTTCCAGAGCTATGCCAACACCCGGTGGAGTGTGAGTTCTCTGACCCCGGGGAGCTTGCACTGAAGGCAGACCTTTAGGCAGATGTCAGAGGGTTCAAAGAGGCATTTGGGAGTAATCCTGAAGGGAGTGGCTCAGGTTTTCCCCAACCAAGGGAGGCAGGGGGAGGTTCGCAATAGCCCAGATAGGCCTTAGTGTAATGGAATGGGTAGAGGGCCCCATGTCACTGCTCAGGGTAGCGGTGGAGGTGGGCAGAGGCCCATGTTGCCCAAAACCCAGTCCCAGAGCCTGGTTGGTTCCCAGAGGGAGCACTAGGAGGAGGGCCTAGTCTGTACCGGGAGGCCATCTGCTGATGGGGACCCCATAGTGACAGAAAAGCTGAGGGGGCTGTCATAAGCGTCACACCAGTTCTGGTGCCTTGCAGCCCTACTCCATAAAGGAGAATTCAGAAGTCCAGAAGGAGGGGTTAGAGGGGGAGAAAATCCCCAGTGGGAGGACTAGTGGGTCAAGGGTTATCAGCTCTGAGGTCAGAGCACCTTAGGACTGACCCCTGGTGACACCACTTCTGACTTGGGAGGGCTCCATGCTCTGTCAGATGGACAGGGGGCAGATATTCTCACCAGGTATGCTTTTGCAGAACACTTACAGTGTTTTCCTGTTGGGGGAGGGTAGGAGACGCCTACGGGCAATTGTACGCGCTGTATAAATCTAAAAAAAAAAAAAAAAAAAAAATGGAAGTCCTGACTTACCAGGCACATGCTCGGCCTAAGGGTACAGATCCTGGTTTGGGGGACCAGTTGCTGATAGCACCCCTGAACTGGGGGAAGAATTGTGAAGGACGCTTGCCACAAGCACCCTGACAGATCTAAATTCTGGGGGTACCACTCCAAAAAGGAGGGCACAGGAACTCAGGAGGGAGGACAGGGTGAGGGAGAGCCCACCCCTGTCTCCAGTCCAGCTTAAGGTTACAAACCCTGGGCTGGAGGACCAGTCTCAGGATACCACCCCTGAACTGGTGCGAGGGAGAGTGGACAAAGGGTTCCAGTCACTTGGTACTGCCGCCCCCCACTCTGAGAAACCACAGAGGTTACATAGCCCTGGACAGCCTGCGGCCCGGCTCTTGTCACTGACAACTGTCAGTGGCCACTGTGGGTTGCTGTCCTTGTGGACAGAGTTGCACTTGGGTTAGTGACAGGAGTCACACCCCGGGGTGGAATGGGCTACACCACTGTGTTGCCCATGGTGGTACTGTTAATGTTAATGTTAATGTTAAGGGGAATTTATTAAGCGCACTGTCACCATAAGTTTCCTGGCGCTGATAGACCACCGGGGATGTGCAGAGAGGCTTAACGGGGATGGGAAAAAAACAGAGTTTTCAAAGATTTCCTGAAAGAAAGAAGAGAGGGCTCGGTCTTGAGGAAGGTTGGAAGAGAGTTCCACAGCTTAGGAGCCAAGTGAGTAAAGCCGCGGCTGCCTAGTCTAGAGAGTTTGAAGCAAGGAATGACCAGAAGCTGGAGATTAATGGACCTCAGAGTGCGGGAGGGGCAGTAAGGGGTGACCAAAGACTTCACGAAAGCCGGACAGGAGCCCGTCCGAGCTTTAAAAACCAGGCAGCAGACCTTAAAGGCTATTCTTTCGCTGATGGGCAGCCAGTGTAATTGGTGGAGCAGGGGTCTAGCCGACTGCCAACTTGGGATTTTAAAGGCGAGTCTTGCGGCCTGGTTTTGAATAAGCTGTAGCCTAGATAGCAGGGATTTTGGGAGGCCGTGGTACAGGGAGTTGGAAGAGTCCAGACGGGACATCACCAGTGCTATTATAACCTGTAGCAAGGCTTCCGGGGTCAAAAGATGGGAGACTTTCCGTATCCTGTAAAGCTGGAACATACAGGCGGAGGTTACAGCGCTCACCTGGGCCTTAAGGTTGAGCTGAGAGTCAATGATGACCCCGAGACTCTTTACACAATCAGCTGGAAGAGGCGGAGAGCCGAGCTCGGAGGGCCAGAACTGGGGGCCCCAGTGGGAGACGCTCCTCCCGGGAAGGAGGAGCTCAGTTTTCCCTGGATTGAGTTTCAGTTGGTTTTGATTCATCCAGTGCTGGATGTGTAACATGACCGTTTGAAAATTAATGATGGCGTCAGGGGAGGTGAGTGGAAAAATAATTTGTAGGTCATCAGCATAGTTGAACACGGTGACGTCCCACCTACCCAAGGAATGAATAAGGGGTTGAAGGTACAAATTAAAAAGGAGGGGGGACAAAGATGATCCTTGGGGGACGCCACAGAGCAACGGGGTGCTGGTAGCTGTAAAAGGGCCCAGTTTGACAGCTTGAGATCTTCCCTCAAGAAAAGACCTGACCCAGGTCAGAGCGAGCCCACGGATTCCCGCTGACTCGACACGGTGGAGTAAGATGGCGTGGTCCACCGTGTCGAATGCAGCCGACAAATCCAGTAGGACCAGGGCCTGGGAGAGACCTCTGTCGGCGTTAATTCTGAGGTTGTCCAGCACGGCGAGGATAACAGCCTCGGTGGAATGGGCTGGTCTAAAGCCGGCTTGATTTAATTCTAGAAAGTTGGATTCCTCAATGAATTGCGAGAGGCAGGCAGTGACATGTGCCTCTAAGATTTTAGATAGGTAAGGCAGGAGGGAGATGGGCCGATAATTTGCGAGGATCGCAGGGTCCACACCAGGCTTTTTCAGCAAAGGCACCAGGATGGCCTCCTTGAACGACCTGGGAACTATTCCAGAGCTGAGAGAAGCATTAAGTAGGGGTAGAACACTGTGCGGGAAAGTGTGGCAGATCTCACGGAGCACTGAGGGAGGGCAGCAATCTTTGGGGGAGCCAGATTTCACACACGTGGCCAGTTTTACTAGGGATTCGGAGTCGAGGGAGGGAAGACAAGTCAGAATAGAGGCATTGATGGAAGGGGCTACGACAGTGGCCAGAGAGGGAGAATGAGGGATAGAATTTTTAATTACCAAGATCTTATCAATAAAGAAAGAGTTCAGAGCATTACATGACTCAGCAGAGGGGGCCTGATTGGGGAGTGTCCTGGCGTCTAATGTTAATTCAGCAAGAACCTTGAATATCTCCTTGGATTTGTTAGGGGCAGTTAATATTCTCTTGGAAGCGAAGGCGGCCTTAGTGGTGATGATAGCTTTTTTATATTCCTTACGTGCAAGCACGTACGCCTCCCTGTCGGTACTGAGGTAATTACGCCTCCACCTACGCTCCACTTGGCGTAGCTCAAGATGTTGAGATTTCAAAGCTGAGTTAAACCATTTATGAGATTTGCTGTGTCGGGAGCGAGGGAACCGAGAAATGGGGGCGAATTGGTCGCTGGCTGTCATGAGCCAGTGGATGATATCAGCATCCAAGGCATTAACGCCTAAGCTGTTACTAGGAGGGGGTAGAGTCTCTGCGAGGAAAGAGAGGAAGGCAGGAAGATCAAGAGCATTCCATTTCCTAGCGACCCCACCCTCCAAAGGCGGAAGTCTGACCAGGCCATTCACCGAGATGGAGGTCTTGATCAGCGAGTGATCTGACCAGACGCATGGGGAAATGATCGGGCAAGAGAGCGATACCCCCAGCGACCAGATGTGATCCAAAATGTGGCCCCCAGTGTGAGTGGGGGTAGTGACATGCTGGGTCAAGTTTAAGCTGTCTGTCTGTCTGTCTTCTGGGAAGTATCTGTGAGCAAAGTAAGGTCAGGTGCTGCAAAGATGGTGTCCATAGGTGAGGAGAAGGATTCCCCATGTGTTAGCTTAGTGGGCCCTAAGAATATGGACAGAGGGATTCAATTGAGTTGATCTGTGCAGTTTTAAACTGCCATTCGACCTGCCAAGTGCACCCACTTGCCAGGCCCAAACCTTCCTTTTGACTGCATCTAAGAAACCCCTAAGGTAGGCCCAAAGCAGCCCCATGGGCAGGGTGCAGTGTGTATAAAAGGTAGGACATCTACTGGTGTGTTTTACATTTCCTTATAGTGAAATACTGCTAATTTAGGGGCATATTATCAAGGACGGTGTTAAAATTATCGCCGGATTAGCGGCAGAAAACTGCGGAAAAATGCGGAGAATTCCAATAGAAGCCCATGTTCACACTAGAACATGGACTTCTATTGGAATTCTCAAGGGCATATTATCAAGTCCATTATCGCCGCTTTAGCGGCAGTTTTCTGCCGCTAAACCGACGATAATTTTTAACGCCGTGTTTGATAATATGCCCCTTAGTTTTCTCACTGTTACAAGGACTATCTCTCTCATAGGGTAACATGGGGATTGCCTTGAAATATTTTTTAGGTGTAATTTCCCATTAAGAGCTGATAGAGATTTGGAGTTTGGAGTCTCAGGATACCACCCCTGAACTGGTGCGAGGGAGAGTGGACAAAGGGTTCCAGTCACTTGGTACTGCCGCCCCCCACTCTGAGAAACCACAGAGGTTACATAGCCCTGGACAGCCTGCGGCCCGGCTCTTGTCATTGACAACTGTCAGTGGCCACTGTGGGTTGCTGTCCTTGTGGACAGAGTTGCACTTGGGTTAGTGACAGGAGTCACACCCCGGGGTGGAATGGGCTACACCACTGTGTTGCCCATGGTGGTACTGTCTGTCTTCTGGGAAGTATCTGTGAGCAAAGTAAGGTCAGGTGCTGCAAAGATGGTGTCCATAGGTGAGGAGAAGGATTCCCCATGTGTTAGCTTAGTGGGCCCTAAGAATATGGACAGAGGGATCCAATTGAGTTGACCGGTGCAGTTTTAAACTGCCATTCGACCTGCCAAGTGCACCCACTTGCCAGGCCCAAACCTTCCTTTTTACTGCATCTAAGAAACCCCTAAGGTAGGCCCAAAGCAGCCCCATGGGCAGGGTGCAGTGTGTGTAAAAGGTAGGACATCTACTGGTGTGTTTTACATTTCCTTATAGTGAAATACTGCTAATTTAGGGGCATATTATCAAGGACGGTGTTAAAATTATCGCCGGATTAGTGGCAGAAAACTGCGGAAAAAAGCGGAGAATTCCAATAGAAGCCCATGTTCACACTAGAACATGGACTTCTATTGGAATTCTCAAGGGCATATTATCAAGTCCATTATCGCCGCTTTAGGGGCAGTTTTCTGCCGCTAAACCGACGATAATTTTTAACGCCGTGTTTGATAATATGCCCCTTAGTTTTCTCACTGTTACAAGGACTATCTCTCTCATAGGGTAACATGGGGATTGCCTTGAAATATTTTTTAGGTGTAATTTCCCATTGAGAGCTGATAGAGATTTGGAGTTTGTGGTCTCTGAACTCATAATTTAAAAGTACCTCTTTTGGTGAAGTTGGTTTTTAAATTAAATTGCGTATTTGAAAATGCGACTTAAGTAGGCATTTTCTTGCTTAACCATTCTGTGCCTCTGCCTGTAGAATCCACGTCTGGGTTAGGATGACAGTTGGGCTCTTGTGCATTCCCTCTAGACAGTCACACAAAAGGAGCTGAGGTGTGCCGTGCATATCCTGATGCCCCATCACCAGGCTGATGAGCCTTCCTGAGCTAGAGTGGTGGGAGAGTGTCTAGAGCCTGGCCAGTGGAAAGCAGTATCTTGTGCACTACAAAGACTTTCCTTTGAAATGTTCCTACTTCAAAGGCAAAAACTGGTATACGTACTGGAGCTGTGACACCATAACTTCAGAACACTTCTGGACTAAAGGACATTTGTAGGAAAGTGGGTTTCTGTTGCAGTAACCCCCCCCCCCACTTTTTGCCAGACTACTGATGCACTTTTCCTTGGTGTGCACTGGGTCCCTGCCAATCAGGTTCCCAGCGCCTGTGTTCTTTCCCCAAAACTAACCCAATTGACATCTCTGGCCACAGGTCAGCTCCTGGTAAATGGTACCACAGGTATCCAGGGCACTGTGACCAGGGAAGACCTCTAAGGGCTGCAGCACTTATTGTGCGACCCTTAGAAGCCCTGTACCCTGACACTCACACACTGCCTTTGCAGGCTGCGTGTCTTGGTGCAGAACAAAGTGAAGAGTCGACATGGCACACATCCCTGTGTGCCATGCCCACATACCATTGCCCTGGCATACATCAGTCACCCCTCTAGCTGGGTATCCTATGCCAGTGGTGAGGGTACAGGTGCATGAGCCCTGTACCCCTACAGTGCCCAAGTATATTCATGGGCACTGTAAGTGCAGTGCTGCCATTAAGAGTATATGGTGCTGGGAGTTTGTGATTATGAACTCTACAGCACCATAATGGCTACACTGAAGAATGGGAAATTTGGTATCAAACTTCTCAGCACATTAAACCCACACTGATGCCAGTGTGGGATTTTTTTTTGATAAACAAATTTTTATTTTTGCAAATAAACATACAAAGTTACATGGACAACCGTCCAAGCAAACTGGCATCAAAAGATATCGTCTACGACCACTGGCAAACAACAGCAAGAACTCCCGCCCCTTTCCCGACCACCTCACTCCCTCCACCCGCATTGACACCCCTAAATTATACCCCCTAGCCACTTCCCCCATACTCTGTGAAACTTCTTAGGACAGGCCAGTGTGGGATTTAATGTAAAATGCACAACAGAGGGCATCTTAGAGATGCCCCCTGAAACTCGACTAGCTCCTAGTGACCTGACTGAATGGCTGCTTAGGCTGCCACCACCAGACATGTTTCTGGACCCCTGGGTCGAGAGCTTGTTGCTCTTGGGGGCCTGAAACAATGCATTTCCTGGGACGAGGTGCCAAGCCTCCTCCCCCAGGATGGGCAGGGTTCACAAAGGAGAAGCTTTGATGGGAGAGTGTCTAGAGCCTGGCCAGTGAAAAGCAGGATTGTGTGCACTACAAAGACTTTCCTTTGAAATGTTCCTACTTCAAAGGCAAAAACTGGTAAAGGTACTGGAGCTGTGACACCATAACTTCAGAACACTTCTGAACTAAACGACATTCTGCCAGGAAGAAGAGCTGGATGCTGTAGACGGGGCCGACACTGCTTGTTGCTTTGTTTTGCTGGCCTGCTGATTGCTGCTTCTGTCCTGGGAGCGAAAGGACTGGACTTTGCTCTCTACATCCTGCTTCCAAGGTTCTCCAAGGGCTTGAGTGTGCTTGTCTCCTGTTAAGAAGTCTTCGGGCCATTAAAGACTTCATCTACCAGTGCCTGGGCTCTTCCGCTTAGAGCCCTTACTTGCCAAGTGGTGCCAAATCCAGTTCCTGGGCCCGCAGAAGCAGAAGCTGCTAATCTGAAGAAGAAAATCCATGCATCAACTCTTTAGACTCTGAACCGCTCATATGGCTCACTGGACTCCCGTTAAACTTTGAAACTGGGTCTCAGTGAATCCGATACTTGCTGGAACTGTGGGAATGAAGCAGGTGACTTGCCTCATATGTTACTAGAGTGTCCCTTCTCTAGAAAGTTCTGGTCGGCAGTCAGCGAAACTATCTAACAAATTCTGCATATGAACTGGTCCCCTTATATCACCTCAATTGCTCTGGGCATTTTCCCCTTTGACACTGACTATACTGGGCAAAGAGGAACGCAACCTGTGGGAAATCCTTGTCTCCACTGCTCTAAAAGCCATCTTATCTAAATTGAAAGACCTCTCCAAACTGTCAGTCCAGGAATGGTGGGAGTTGGTTCAATTCACTAAGAGAGCGGACAACTCACTAAACTCCTACCTAAGAAACACTTCAAAGAAAAAACAAAGAATATGGTCAATTTTGGACACCTACATCTCTAATCTACCCTCTCCGTAGGTGCCAGCCATCCTCCATCTCCCGCCTCTCACACGTCTCTCCATCCAGACGCCCTCACCCACACAACCCCCTAACCTCCTAGCCCCCCTCACTTCTTCCTTCCTACTTTTTCCTCCACCTCCCCCTTTTCTTTGCTCTGCTTTTTCTCTTTCCCTTCACTTTATCTTCTCACCCCCTACACCTTGATACAACCTTGTGACATTGAAAAGTTCTGCACTATACCCTACCCTTATAACACCCCTTTCACCCGCCCAACTTGTAAAACTTATGATCAAATGATTTATCACACTTGATCTTCTCCACGGTATCACATCACATCCCTCTCAAGATGTTAACACCTCATAGTATTGGCTGATGCTCCATTGTTAATACATATACCCCAGTATACAAGTGTTCCTCTCTGCTCTGTACTACTTCTGTATTTCTTTTCTTATGACATTTCTAATAAAAATGATTTGAAATTAAAAAAGGTTTACCTCCAAAAAGAGTAATTAGCCAGAACCAAAGTATAGTTCAGCAAGAAGACTACCATGGAATCTGACCAGCTCAAAAGTTAAGGGTAGTCTTAAGTATGAATCAATAGACCGATGAACGTAGAGTCTGTTTGCGAGAAAGCAAGCAATAGATATACGTATTAATCAGCACGGCAAGAAAACTGTTGCACACATCCCAAAAAGGGCACCTTTTCTAGGTTTCAGAAATTAAAAAGGCACATACTCAAAATGGTGAGATCTGATATCATTGCACACTCAAAAAACAAGATTTGTTTAGGAAATTATGATACATCAAGTAAGAAAGATTTAGGAACACCTGCTTTCATTTTTTTTTGTTTAAAATATTTTTATTGCAGGAATCCGTAAATCGTTACATAACCGGCCAACATTATATATCACGCCCGATCAATGAGCCGCAACCCTCCGTTCCCCCACCGTAAGTTACTTACACAGCCCTTCAGCCCACAACCCTAGGGTCGGGCGGCGAAATTCAATGGGGGCTCAGGAGGATGTCGAAGCTGGCCCGGAGAACCCGCTGTCCGTCATCTGCTTTTCCAAACAAACCCATAAACCCAAAATAACACCCCACTCTTAAAACACCCCAAACCCAGGTAAACCCTCCCCCTCCCCCCGCCATCAGCGCGCGGCACCAACCGCCACAGGATCTCCAAAAGGACCCACGGGGAAAGCAATAGATCTGAAAAGTGCAATCGTCTATCGGGACTCAGGGCGAGCCTCTTCCTCAAGCTCAGAGTCGCTGGGGGCGCCATAATCCCTAAGGGCCTGCACCAACATCTCCCATTCCAGCGCTGCCTCCTGTGCCTTCTCATTACGCTGCCTCCAAGCTAGCTGGTATCTGAGCGTACTCTCCCCCGCCGCCCACTTCAAAAATTCGCTGCGCCACCGGCTTCCCGTCGGACCAGCTCGTGCCTTCCAGTTCCTGGTCACCTCCCGTTTAGCAAGGAGTAGCCCCAGATCAATGAACTTGCTAGAAATTTTATTTTTGGGGGTATGAGGGAACCAGTGCAGGAGACCCACCGCCGCGTCAAGCGATAAAGATCTCCCCGTCGTCTCCTCCAGGGTCTTCCCCACTTCCTCCCAATAGGATGACAATCCCGGGCAGGCCCACAGCATATGGAGGAGGTCCGCCTCCTGGGCCGGGCACCTGGGGCATTCCGCCGAAGTCGTACCAAAATATCGCCTGATTTTCACCGGGGTCAAATAGGCTCTATGGAGCACGTAGTAGTGGACCAATTGAAAGCGGGCGTGGCGTGTGCCCCTCCAGGCCCTCCGCACTAGCTGGGCCCAGGTCGTCTCTGGGATCTCCCTGCCAATGTCCTCCTCCCAGCGGTTTCTCAAAGTGGTGAGGGGAGCCATCCCCTCATTGATCAGTCTGCCGTAAAGGCAAGTGACCGCCTTCACCGTGCCCGCAGACATCATCACGTATTGGCATACTGGGGATAAAGGAGGTTCCTCCTGCCCGCGTCTCCAGTGCGCCTGGATCGCTCGAACAAGGGCCGAGTGCAGCAAAAAGTCGCCGCGGGGAATCCCGAAGCGCTCGATGAGCTCCTGGAAGGGCAAGAGCGCCCCGTCCTCGTATAGATCCCCGATTAGCTGCAAACCGGCGTCCTCCCAGGTCGCCAGCCGCGACCAATCACCCCCATGGGGCAGAGCCGTTAGCATCCCCAGTGGTATTTCGGGCGCGTACGGTGTTCGCAGGTGGCCCCGGGCGTGAGCTCGGTTCCAGCACAGGCGGATAGTCCGCTCCTCCATTGACAAGTCCTGCAAGGCCAACCGTTGTCTCATCGCTATGAAGGAGAGAACATGCCTGGCCATGCCCGTTCCCCTCTTTTCTTCGGGGCCCCGGAACTCCCGGGCGATCTCCTGGGTGAAGGCCTGGAGCTGCGCCGCTAAATAATACTTTTCGAAGTCCGGCACCGCAAGCCCACCCTCCTCCTTCGGCCTCAGTAGGGTCTTGAGGGCCACCCGCCGGCGGCCCGAACCCCAAAGGAATCCGACAATCATGGATCGTAAAAGTCGAAACGTGGACGGTGGGACCCAGATCGGTAGTGTCCGGAAAAAATATAGCAACCGGGGGAGCGCCACCATTTTAAGCAAAGCAATCCTCCCAGCCACCGAGAGCGGTAGCGTGGCCCAAAAGCCCACACTGCCTCGAAGTGCTCGAATGCCCCGGGCAATGTTCCCATCCAGGAGGCCAGAAGGTTCATGATAGACATACACCCCTAGATACTTAAAGCAGTCGGGTTCCCATCTAATCTCCCTACTCAGAGTAGGGGTAGGGGTGCCCCTGCGGACCGGGAAAAGACAGGTCTTAGTCCAATTCACTCGGAGGCCCGAGACCTCCCCAAACTCCGTGAGCGCCGTCGCAGCCCCATGTAGGGCATCTAGCGGGTCTTCTAGGAAGAGCAACAGGTCGTCTGCATACAGTGAGATGTAATGCGGGCCCGAAGGAGTCCACAGGCCCGTGTAATGGGCTCCCGACCGGAGATGCAGCGCAAGAGGTTCCACCGCCAGCGCAAAGAGCAGTGGGGATAACGAGCATCCCTGCCTCGTGCCTCGTTCCACCGGATATTGTGAGGAAATCAGCGGTCCCGCCCGAACCCTGGCTGACGCCGAGGCGTACAGAACCCTGGTCCACCTGATGAAGCCCTCCCCGAGGCCGAACCTCCGCAACACAGTACAAAGGTAGTCCCATTCCAGGCTATCAAAAGCCTTCTCTAAATCCACTGAGAGGACAACCGGGCACGGGGCGTCCACAAGCGGTTCCCCTAGCAAGCGGAACAACCGGCGAATATTCATGGTCGTGTTACGCCTGGGGATAAAGCCAGCCTGGTCCTCATGTACCAAGGAGCTCATGTGGCCGAGCAGCCTCGAGGCCAGGATGCTGCTCAGTATTTTATAATCCACCGTCAGCATCGATAAGGGACGGTACGACCCCGGATCGGAGGAATCCCTTCCAGGCTTGAGGAGCGGGACCACCAATGCCTCACACATCGAGCCTGGGAGACGCCCAAGCCTCTTCGCCTCCCTGTATACTACCAACAATCTAGGGGCTAGGAGATCGGCATAGGCCGCATAGAACTCCACAGGAAGACCGTCCAGGCCCGGGGTCTTATTTCTCGCCATCTTTTTGATGGCGCTACGGATCTCTCCCAATTCTATGTCGGACCCCAAGGCTTTCGCCACGTCCCGCTCCATTGTTCGGATCTCTAAAGGCCGCAAATAGTTATCGAGCAGGTCAGGGTCTCGGACCGAGCGACTGCGGTATAAGCGCTCGTAATATTGCCGGTAGCAGCTCAGAATCGCAGGCTGGGTGTACACCTGGGTTCCGTCTGCCCTGCGCATGGACGTCGTCAGTGAGGACTGCCGCGTAGGGTTGGCCAGCCATGCCAACAGCGCGCTCGACCTATCCCCCTCTGCGATGGACCGAACCGTATAGGCCTTATAGTCAAAACAGCGGAGCCGTTCGACCTCCGCCGCCACCGCCTCCTTCGCCTCCGCCGTGCGCGCCTGCAATTCGGGGCGCCCGGGGCGGCGTAACTCCAACTCGCGGAGTTTTCGATCCGCTGCCTCTAGGTCGGCGAGGATACTTCGCCTCACGCCGACCTGTTTAGAAATGCAGTACCCCCTCACCACCACCTTAAAAGCGTCCCACTCTAGCGCTCTCGAGCTCGCGGTGCCACGGTTGGACGCAAAGTACTCTGAAATCGTATCACCTAGGTCCGCCTTGAAGACACTGTCCTCAAGGATCTCGGGCCGTAATTTCCAGGTGGGCACCGCCGGCACCCCGGGAAACCAGCCAAGGTCCAACAGGAGGGGGTTATGGTCAGAAATGGTCCTGGTCAAATATTCAGACCGGACCGCTGCTGAAACCAGTTCGGGCGAGCCAAGAAATCCGTCCAGTCGAACGTGCAATTCATGGAGGCTCGAGAAGTAGGAGTAATCCCTGGTTGTGGGGTGTTGCGCCCTCCAAATATCCGTTAGACCCCAGTGAGTCTGCCAGTCCCGACGATCCCTAGCCAAGCGACGAACCGGAGAATCGGGGAGGGGTGGATGCGAGCGGTCAATATCTACATCCACTACTGAGTTGAAATCTCCACCGATCAGGAGGGGTCCGGAGAGGCAATGGGCCAACGAGCCCGATAACCTGGAAAGGAAGGCAGTCTGGTCTACATTAGGAGCATACACACAGCAAACGTTTAGGTCTCTCCCTCCCAAAGTCCCCGAAATAGCCACATAACGCCCCTCTGGATCTATCACTGTGTTCGTGACCTGGAAGGGAACCCCAGCCCTAACCCAGATCAGCGCCCCTCTGGCATACGCAGAGTACGAAGTGCAAAAGACCTGCCCCCTCCACCTACGCTGTAAGGCCGCCCCTTCCGCCTTGTTCAGATGAGTCTCCTGCAGCAGCGCCATTTGTATTCCCCTACGCACTAAGTAAGCGTGGACCTTGTGGCGCCTGGACATAGTGTGAAGCCCCCGTACGTTCCAAGTAACACATTTCAGATTAGCTACCTCAGCCATTGTCCCATATTGTTCTCGCAAAGTCTCCCCATCCGGGTCCCAACAATAATAGGGCATCGATCCTCACAGCACTGATGGCGGCCATTTTCCCCAACCATAACTTAACAACCCAAATATGAATCAACTCCCCATCCACCCTCCCCAGAACAGGACCCAAATAGCACCATCTAGTTCCCATCCAAACCAGATTCTCCAACTATACCCTACTAATCCTGCAGTCGCCACCGCAGGAAGGCCTTAAGGGCCAGGTGCAGGCCGGGCGGAGGCAGTGGGCCCTCGACGCTCAGGCCACCAGGACTAACCGAAGCCCAAAACAGTGTCACAAATAAACCCCCTCGGGGCAAATCCAGGGCACCCCACCCTCCCTACCCCGATAGTCAGCATCTCTGATCGACACCCGCCACCCCCTCGCCGGGCCCCCACCCAAAGTGAAGAAGCTCACCCCGTTACCCCTGTCCATCCAGAAGGTCCTCCGCCGATTGCGGTGTGATCACCGGCGTATGGTCACTGTCAGGCACGGATTCCTCGGAGTCCGTTGGACCCTCCTCGTCCTCAGGGACCGCTTCCTCCGCAATGGCAGCGTCCCGTGAACCAGACAGCACTGATAACACCTCTAGTACTCCCTTCCGCTCCGTCGATGTCTCTACAGTTGAGGGACCCCCCGAGCGGCCACGGCGACCCCGAATCCTCCTGGATCTCCGTCTCTGCTCCGGCTCCGCCACCTGTCGAGGCGAAGAGCCGGATCCACCTTTCCCCGCTCTATATAGTTCGAGCCAGTGACAAACGTCCTCTGGGGTATCGAAGAACTGAGTTTTGTCATCGACAATTATGCGGAGCCTCGCAGGATAGAAGAGCGAGTATTGGATACCCTCGCTCCGGAGCTCGCGCTTGACCGCCAGGAAGGAAAACCGTCTACGTTGAGTTTCATAGGTGTAATCCGGGAAGATGTTCACCTGGCTGTTCGCCACTTTAAATGGCCCATTATGTCTGGCGACATTGAGGATAAAGTCTCTGTCCCTGAAGTGCAATAATCGCGCCACCACCGGACGTGGGGCACGTCCCTGCTGCGGTGGCCTCGCCGGGACCCGATGGGCCCGCTCCAGGGTGTAGAAGGAGGATAGACCCTCCGGGGCCACCGTGTCTCGGAGCCAGGCCTCCAGATATGCCACCATGTCGCCATCCTCAATCTTTTCTGGCAGGCCCACCACACGGATGTTGTTCCTCCTGTTACGGCCTTCCGCGTCCTCCGCCCTCTGCTCCAGGACCGTAATCCGGGATAAGGCATCCTTCATATCCGCGGCCAAGGTCCGCTGTGCCGGCTCCAAAGTTTTCACCGAGCCCTCCACTTCCTTGACCCGGTCCGAAAGTTTGCTGTGGTCCGCTCTAAGGAGACCCAGGCTCGTCGCTACCTGGGCAATGTCCTGCTGGAGGGCCGAGCGCGTGGTCGCTATTGCCTCTAGGACTCGGTCAAATTGCTGCTGCAGTGGTGCACCGCCGGCATCCTCGGGGCCCCCGCGTTCCTCCTTGTCCTGGGTCTCCGAGTCCGAGACAGCTGGGGCAGTCCCCTTGGCTCCTCTAGGTTTCCCCATGTCGCCGGCCGCTCTCCGTGCAGGTCTCGGAGCGGGCGCCTCCGAGTTCAGGCCCCGGCTATGACTCCCTCGGGTGCTAGGCCTCAGGTCGAATGCCGGAGATCCCCGTCTCCAGGGCCCGTTGGATCGTCTCAACCTTGGCTCACGCCACCAACACGGCGTCCGGGGGCACCGAGGAGGAGGCGGAGACAGCCGTCGCCAGGTCGGGCAGGCCCGCACGGCCGACAGAGTCCCGGAGTGGATGTCACCAGCTCCACCGGACGATTCGCGGCCCCAAAAGGTTGCGCCTCCCATGGAAGTGGGTCGGCCAGGAGAAAGTGGCCAAGTGCGGTGTAGGGAGTGGGGCCACCGACGGGGCCTCCGGCCGTCCCCGCGTGGGATCCGCCAGGGTGTGGGCCTCCGTTCATCCGAGTGCAATCCCCGTTAAAAGAGACCGCTCTGACCGATGTCCAGCTCCGACCCCCACCGGGAGCCGGCAGCGCAGGGGATGCACCGCCTCCAACGACGTTCCTCCGGTCTAATGGATCTGGCCAGGGGGACAAAGAAGTCCGGGCGCCATGTTGGGTCGCACTGCGTGGTACCCCGGACTGCGATTTTCGCCGGGTCACCGCTCGTGCCGATCACGCCAGGGGCCCCGGTAGGGTTCCGTCGGGCCGGTCCGCAAAATGCGGGGGCTGGGGTGCCCCGCAGCCGCCGAATTACAGGATAATCACGGGCTCAGTCCCGGAGCCGAGCTCTCAGGCGACCATCACCATCGGCGCCCAAGCCACGCCCCCAACACCTGCTTTCATATATAATTATATTAAGAAGTGCACAGGAAATTGCATGAAATTTGTGCAACAAATAAAAACAATAGACAGTACAGCTGATGAACAATTTCTTAGAACAGACTCGAGCATACAGCTTTGAAGTTGTCACAAATACACATTTTGCACACGGCTTCCTTCTCGAGGACACAAATGCATATCTGCTCAACAAGTAAACAGCACCGCAAAATGAATTATATTTCACTTGTTTTGTGATAATGAAAGACACATAAGAGAAACATGAATGTAGAAAAAACATTCATGTAAAACCACATTTATTTTCTACCACTGTAAAATGAATGTCAATGCAGGCTGCCTAGCCCACATCCGTGTTCACTAAAGCTAACTAAACACGTTGAAGCATTATTTTCTATTATTAATAACGCGCTCTCACTTTCAAGCTGCAATCTACGAGTGTATACACTTGTCTAGTCATTCATTCTTTATTTCATGAGTTCAAACTCCATATTCCATCAACCTTTATACAAAGCAGCACATCAGAAGCTCAGTGCAACTTCCAGAGGGAAACACGTTGTGCTTTAGTACCCAAGCTCACCTACCAGATTTTCAAATCAGGCTAGAATGACATAGTCTGTACTTGTCAGGGCGCTGACCTAGAAACCCCAGACCAACCCTTCCAGGTAGTCTTGGTACACTATCAAGCTAACTTCTGAGTAGCCTTTAAGGGAGGAACACGTGGGAGGCCATCGCATAGAGTGCTTTGAAAGCCTCTCCATGCAGGGAGTAAACTGACATTTATGCTTCATCAACTTACTGTGAAAAGCAGCAACATCACACCATTACTTAACAGCCTCAGAAACCCTCACCTAGAGAGATATAGCGTGGACTGGAGAGGCTCGGTGAAGCCGTCATTCATCCTGATTTGAATCATGGTCAAATATATCAGTATATCAGGATGAGATGTCACATAATTAAATGTTTTCATCAATGAGACTCTAGAAAGAGTGAGTGATGAACCATTTTGTAATGTCATTTAATGGTGTAGTCTCGTACATTTAAATCTGCAAACCAGAAGGAGTGAGTGAGAGTGGGTCATTGCGTGCTGAATCAATCAGTGAGCATGTCCTAGATTAGTGAGATGGTGTGTAGTGATTAGTTAGTGAGATATTGTGTGCGTGATACTGAAAAGGGGTGTTATATGAGTGAGGCATTGAGTAAGTGGGTGATGAATTATTGAGTGGGCAAGTTAGAGAGCAAATTAGCTAGACAGCTCATTGTACAATATCAAAAGTAAACTTAGTGCTTTTAGGGTGGACACTGATGATCATTGCCTATTAGAGCGCTTCAGATCAGCTACCTCATCTCATGAACAGTCAAATGTCTTGGTGTTTTTACAACTTATATTCACACTATTTCCTAGGCAAGGGCATAGTTATCATTAGTGTAGCGGGTGCAGTGGCACCAGGGTAAGTAGTATGGGGGGCCCTCTGCCGCCACATATGGCTGACTTAGTATCCTACAGTCGCTTTTCATGGTGGACAGGCCACCCTTGCTACGCCACTGCTTCAGTGAGTAGTTACTACAGAAATGTGTGGTTTATCAGTCAACCTAGCAGAGTGATGGCCATGAAATAGAAAAAAATTGACAACACTTAATGATTGAGTTCTAAAAACGTCAAATCACTTTTATTATGTATGAACTTAATGTGCACTCCTGGAAAAGGATTTCAAATGATTTTAAAAGGAAACTGTCTCTCGTAATAAGTTTGAAATGGCACCTCGTGATACAGTGAACGAGTGCAGTTTCTGAATTCCCACAGAAGCAATCCCTTTAGGAGATGGGGAACATTCCATCTAGCTCGAGGCTGGTAATAAAAAGTGTGCAGGATTATTTTTACCTATAGTCTGTCGGCTGGCCTTGATAGTTAACACCACATGATGATAGTTGACGATCGAATTTTCTCACATAAAATGCATGATCCTCATGTCACCAATGACCTAGACGGATGTATGACGTTACAACGCACACTTTTACAACGCATGCACTTACAACGCATTTTTTACAACGCATGATCCATTACAACGCATGACATTACAACGCATGACACTACAACGCATTTTTTAAAAATACCTTTACAACGCATTTCCATTACAACGCATACTACCTTTACAACGCATACCATTACAACGCATAATATTAAATTACATTTAAGGTAAGTATTAGATAGTATAGGGGTAAAAATTACTATTCTAACTCCAGGGGGTGCAACAGTAGGGTAAGTGTTGGATAGTATAGGGGTAAACATTACTATTCTAACTCCAGGGGGTGCAACAGTAGGGTAAGTGTTGGATAGTATAGGGGTAAAAATTACTATTCTAACTCCAGGGGGTGCAACAGTAGGGTAAGTGTTGGATAGTGTAGGGGTAAAAATTACTATTCTAACTCCAGGGGGTGCAACAGTAGGGTAAGTGTTGGATAGTATAGGGGTAAAAATTACTATTCTAACTCCAGGGGGTGCAACAGTAGGGTAAGTGTTGGATAGTATAGGGGTAAAAATTACTATTCTAACTCCAGGGGGTGCATCAGTAGGGTAAGTGTTGGATAGTATAGGGGTAAAAATTACTATTCTAACTCCAGGGGGTGCAACAGTAGGGTAAGTGTTGGATAGTATAGGGGTAAAAATTACTATTCTAACTCCAGGGGGTGCAACAGTAGGGTAAGTGTTGGATAGTATAGGGGTAAAAATTACTATTCTAACTCCAGGGGGTGCATCAGTAGGGTAAGTGTTGGATAGTATAGGGGTAAAAATTACTATTCTAACTCCAGGGGGTGCATCAGTAGGGTAAGTGTTGGATAGTATAGGGGTAAAAATTACTATTCTAACTCCAGGGGGTGCATCAGTAGGGTAAGTGTTGGATAGTATAGGGGTAAAAATTACTATTCTAACTCCAGGGGGTGCATCAGTAGGGTAAGTGTTGGATAGTATAGGGGTAAAAATTACTATTCTAACTCCAGGGGGTGCAACAGTAGGGTAAGTGTTGGATAGTGTAGTGTAATATTATGTGTTGTAATGGTATGCGTTGTAATGGTAGTATGCGTTGTAATGGAATGCGTTGTAAAGGTAGTTTTTAAAAATGCGTTGTAGTGTCATGCGTTGTAATGTCATGCGTTGTAATGGATTATGCGTTGTAAAAAATGCGTTGTAAAGGTAGTGCGTTGTAAAAGTTGCGTTGTAAAGTTTGTTCCCCGACCTAGACACCCTCTCACACGTTTAAAACCGGTATATGAGGCATCGATGGACAATGTAGAAGGCACAAGCGACTGCGTTTCCAGTACCTTCACTCAAAGCCTGTTGTTCTGGTACTCTGTCAGTCTTGTCAGGTAAGGTACCAACTCCTTCCATGGCTGCCAAGATTCTAATCTCTTTATACCTATTATTTCATGTTTGTAGTGTGTCAAATGTGTGACATAATCATATCTCATGTGTGACAGTCTAAGTGACAAACTATCACATATGTAGTAACTGGCCCAGGCCAAGATATTTCTTGCACCAGTAGCATGAATTTACTAGGCCTGGGCGGTGAATTTCGTTCCGCACGCGGAATTTGGGTAATTTTGCGTTCCACGGAGAATGCGGAATTGCCAAAAATTCCCCGATCTGCGGCTTCGCGGAATTTTTTGCTTGTTCGCGCTTTCAAAACGCGTGTTCGCGAGATATTTCCCTCCGAGCACGCAAACAGCGTTCGCGAACAGGAAAAAATCATCGCGAATGGGCGGAACAAGCAATTCAAATGTGCTTGCGGAGATTTTTTACCATTACACGGAGACGCAAATTCCGCCCACCCCTAGAATTTACAGAGTGGTACAATCCCTGACGTTTGGCATAGGAACTGTCCCTAGTGGCACAAACTGACCACACTGTGCGCCCTCGAAAGGCCAGGATTCCCTTGCAATCAATATATCCCTGAAAATACCTGTCGGCGTCACTAGACTGATAAAAATACGAGCATGGTCTCCTTCGCTACATGTCAAAAGACCAGTGTTGCCAAACGGACCGGCACGAAAGGGCCAATGTTGGTCCTGTCACGGCCCACTGGTCCGAAAAAAAAGTCCCACACAGGCCTTTTCAAGGCATTCTGTATGGCAGTGCCAGAGTTCCGGTGTGCCCGATAGGCCAGTGCAGCACTGTAAAATACCCTGCATTGTTTTGCTGTCGTTAATGATGACATTGTCCTATGTGGCAGGAGATCCTAATAAGGAACCATAAGAAAACTAACCTAACCTGTGCTGCTGCAGAGTGTTGCTTTGTTAGGCTAACCTCAGTGAAAACTCAATCACACCTAATAGACACAATGAATGAAAAGGGCCACTTGTCTCTATTGTGCCCCAGAATCTTTCCCTAGACCTTTAGAATTACACATCATATTGGTATGTGTTGAGTGTGAGTAGTATAATGCCTCTTGTCTGGGGAGCCGAATCGCAATATACATGCAACTGCAGTTCCATCCAGTTCACAATTATCTATTGCATTCTGGTACTTGAAGTCTTTCTTCTTTATTAGGAAGAGGAAAATTATGAGTATCAGAATGCAATGGAAAAACAAGATGCATGCCTGACATGAAGCAACTTGAGCTGATTTTCGAAAATTGTAGAGTGATTTTAAAGGCTTGCAGCCCATGAATTTCCATCTTCTCATTTGTATTGGATGCTGTTTCCTTCATAAATACATTTTAACAGAATTTTGAATAAACATACTTCGAATGATTAGATGTCAAGCGGTCTCCAGATAGGCCACCTTTTACCACTTTTGACTTTTTAACCACCATCAAGTTTCATTCGGGGACTTGTAGCTTGTAGTTTGAAATTCCCAATAAGGGGCTTGTAATGCCCCACTCTGTAAACTGATGTTTGCATTATAAGGGAGACCGGCTGAGTTCCTTACTTGCAGACACTCATGATCTCTAATAGTGGCTTTGAATCATCTCTGATGTGGCGCTTGGTTGAGAGTGATTATACCGCCAAGTGCCTGGGCTGCCAATATCCAGACAGGGTTAGGCGGGGTGGAGATGGGCAGTTAGCAATTTAGCCCCAGTGGAGAAGATCAGCCAGTGACAGCATCCGTGCACTTAAGGGAGCCAGTAGCACCAGACTTTGCCAGTCGCCATTAGTGAGATGAAGACTGAGGTAGGAACAAGTTTTGCCGCAGACCTGATTCACACGACCCCACTGGTGAAGATTCAGAAATATGACTAAAGAGCCTGACGTCCTGCCAGCCAACTATCAATTCATTTTCAAGAATTCTACTTGCACCCTTTCATGGTTGGGTCTGTTCCCATGCCGCATGAAGGGCATACGGTGAACAGGGGTGATTAGAGATTGCGGGAGTAAATTCAGGACGCGGGGAAGGAGAGGGCAGAACATGTAGACTGATTCGACTGGCCGTAAAAGCGCCGTACTTGTGAGTATAGAAATTGCAGAGGAGTTGTTTGAACTATCGAGACTCACTGTACATGTATTGCAAATCAACCATGTTACTGTCATATGATGTGTAAAGCCTGAGTTTTTGGTTTTCAATAAAAAGAATAAAACAAATTAATTTAAAAAAAGGGTCTGTTCCCATTCCAGTAAATGCTGCTATGTTAACAGCGGAGTCAAACTGGCACATATGATAGGCCAGGCCACCAAAACAAAGTGGTCCTCAATTAGCTATTCTGTGGCTGTATTACAGAAGTGCCCCAGGGGCGCATGGGCCTTGCACCCGCTTTGTACGCCCCCGGGGCACTTTGGAAATACAGAAGGGGCTGCTGACGCTTGTGCATCCCCTTCTGTAACACAGATATCGCTGGCGCATAGAAAACACCGGCGCTATCATTAGAGGGCATTTCCTCATTTGCATGGGGTCCTGGCCCCTTGTAAATTAAGGAATCCCTTTGCCACTGCACCCTCGCCATATTATACTGTCTGTGCACCCCTGATGGCAGCCCTCTGTGGGGGGAAAGGTGATCCCATGGACCCCCCAGACATCCCCTAGCAGGCAGGTGCAGTCACACTGCACTCGTCTGCAGAGGGATCGCTAATTCCCCTTCAAAGTGCAGGCGGATTCCCGCCTGCCCTGTGAAACATGAAGTGTCTTCAAAGCAGCTGCTCTGTTTTTCACATGAATGCGCTGTCCCCAGGGCAGCGCGAGTCCGTGATATGGTCCCTGGCATTACAAAACAAAATATATATATTTAAAGGCAAACTGGTGGAAGACATGTTTTTTTATGGCATTTGAAAAAGGCATACACGCCGAAACGCGTCATGCCATTGCTTCTAATAAAGTACTCCTCCTGGTATCCCCGCTGTGTCCCTCCGATAACTTCAGCAGAAGGAAATCACATTTGTTATATTTCACGAGCTTGCCCCTGGCGTGCTGGGGTGACCAGCCCAATTTGAGTCTGGAGCAATATGGGCAACTTTGCGTGACTTACTCCAAGGTATTGGATGGACTTCAGACCGCCGCCTTCATGGACATATATGCACCGCTGCAGTTGCAGCCCATGACTTCACGGAGAGGTCAGATCACGGTGTCGGTGCCTCGGGGCACATTGGACATTGGCTAATGCGGCTACGGTGTGGGGGACCAAGGAGGGGGTTTTATTACAGCAGCAACACTGTTTTCGTACCAGAGGGCGAGTTCAACACTCTACCATGTATTTCACCTTCCAGCTCTCACTATGGCATCCAGCCGAGAAGGGACACTCACTCAGTAAGCCGGGGAAGTGCTTGCTGGGAACTGTGATTCATTGATGCGGACTGCAGGGAGGTCCCATTTACTAACTCGGCGCAGCTGAAGTGTCGCAACCGACGTGAGAGCATTGAACATTTAAAGGCAAACTGGTGGGAGACATGTTTGTTTTATGGCATTTGAAAAAGGCATACACGCTGAAACGTGTCATGCCATTGCTTCTAATAAAGTACTCCTCCTGGTATCCCCGCTGTGTCCCTCTGATCACTTCAGCAGAAGGAAATTGCATTTGATATATATATATATATATATATATATATATATATATATATATATATATATATATATATATATATATATATATATATATTCACTGAAAAAACCATAGGTTTCACACATGTTATAGTTAGCTGGACATTTTACTGATAAAAAACCAATGAAATTCCCCCGTTATAGTTACTGTAGGCAACTATAACTCACGCGACCGCAATCCTCTGCTGATGCTAATACTGTATTTAGACACTTATTTGCCCATATCTTCTTCCATTAAATTTTAGCTATACATATATTACAAATATTTTTTTTTCATAAAGACACATATGTCATCAGCAGAGGATTACGGTCGCGTGAGTTATAGTTGCCTACAGTAACTATAACGGGGGAATTTCATTGGTTTTTTATCAGTAAAATGTCCAGCTAACTATAACATGTGTGAAACCTATGGTTTTTTCAGTGAATTAGCAAGGTTTTTTAAATGCTATTTCCTAACTATAACGTGTGTGAAACCTATGGTTTTTTCAGTGAATTTGTACGGTTTTTTAAATGCTAAGTTACTTTACGCCATTTGTGGCGTGCGCGCCCACTTAACGCAGTTCGTTCCGTGCACGGTTTTTATCAACTTTAATAAGCCCTGTACATTTGGTGGCCTTCGGCCACCAAAAGCACAGGGGGTGAGGTCAATGTGGATAGTGTTTTTTTTATTTCGATTTTATAATTTCATGTTGCCAAAATTACGTTTTTTTTCTCTATTAATAAGCCCTGCACATTTGGTGGCCTGCGGCCACCAAAAGCACAGGGGGTGGGGTAAGTGTGGATAGTGTTTTTTTTATTTTTATTTTTTTACCGTAAGCGTACGGTAAGCTTACGGTAAGCGTACGGTAAGCGTACGGTAAGCGTACCCCGCGAAATTGCCGAAAAAAAAATAAAACCGTTTTTGCTCTTGGGGGATGTTTGGGGACTCCCTCAACATGACTATGTGGGAGGGAGTTGTCAAAACAGCCCCGTAACATGTTTTTGGCCATCATGTTTGATAAACAACACTCAGTGCGAGAGACAAAATGGCGGACGCCGCTTCCTGGTTTCGGCCGATTCGAATGTTTACTAAGATCTAAGAGCCAATCAGAATCGCGCTCGCGCACGCCACCGTAAGCTTACGGTAAGCGTACGGTAAGCGTACGGTAAGCGTACCGTAAGCGGGCTCAGATATATATATTGATTTAAAGGCTATTTTCTCAGAATCTACTGAACAGATTTACACCAAACCTACAAAAGGCACTTCCTTGACCTAGGGACTACCTCTCTGCCAAATTTCTAGTAATTCTGTTCAGCCGTTCGGGCTGTAGCTCGTTCTAAAGGTCCTATGGAAAAATGCATGGGAAAAACGCGTTTTGGGACCCCCCTTTTATCTCAGCCCCCGCTTGACGAATCCCCCCGAGACTTTCAGGGTAGGAGCGGAGCGTAGCGCCCCACCTATTTTGAGAAATTCGCGAGGATTCGTCGACCGGCGCCAAAGTTATTCAAAATAGAATGTTGAGGTTTTCCTATGGAAACGTGGTCCTAACTATAACTACCTACTGGCGACCGCAAGTAGGTAATATATATATATATATATATATATATATATATATATATATATATATATATATATATATATATATATATATATATATATCCAATTAAATGCAAAAATCCAGTATGCTCTCAGTAAAGTAAGACAGAATCCCAGAAGTAGTGAATGGTCTAGTGATTTATTTCACACAACGCGTTTCGGCACGCAGCCTTGTTCACGTGTGAAAACAAATGCGAACAGCAGTTTACATATCCTTGCGGTCATTCAAATGAAATCAACATAGGACTAACTCAGCAGGACAGATAGACGAACCGCAATCGGCGGCCATCTTGGACTGTGCAAGAAAATTGCCTAATCAAAAGAAAATATAACAGCCATAATATGTATTGATTAAGTCAATAATCAAAATTCATTATATACATAGAAGAAATGAGTAAAATGAATGAGGTTGCACATTGTCATATATAATCCATAGTGGATAGAAGTCGCTGCACAGAATAAATTCATAAATATCTGACATAATGCATACAACTTTATCAAAATAGACCGCTTTCGACAACATAAAAGTCAATGGTGTGAAACAATTGCAGATGAAAGTCAAATATTAAAGTATTAAGGCTCTCTAATGTTATAGACCGAGCGCGTATGTGGCAGTGATCCTAATTCCTGCACAACCAATGAATCCGTGTGATCATGGTTATAACCGAAGTGAAGACTAGAGTGCAACTACCGTAAAACGTGGTGGGCGTATGCATTCTGCAACTAGACACAAAACAAAGGTATTAATTGTGTAAGGCTAATATGCTAATTCACCGTAGGTTAAACTTATTGCCCAAGTGGGCATAGAACACGAATTGTGTCCACTGTAATGTGTCACTACTGTCAGCAGGATAATGCTTCCACAGTAAAAGGGAGTAGTTATATACACAAATCACTGCCGAGGAGATAGTTATTAAGGTGTCACACCTAAGACTATTAAAAGGACTACTGAAAGGAAATCAAACAGTGAGACATATGGAAAGTGCATATCAAATCAGAGGAAAAGGGTAGGATGCCCGTGCAGGTGCTGTCAAGTGGTGGGGCCCCTTCCTTCTCTCCTGTAAAAAATACAAAATGATAAAAAACTAGATTAAAACCGTGAAATACAGAAATGACAATACACAATCTAAATAGGAGGCTGAACAAGTTAACAGATGTATCTGCAGCTTATAATTAAATCAATTCAAAAGATTCCAAAAAGTTTTTATCATTGCTGTCATCACATTTACAGATTCGTCATCACACACACTCTGAGTTGGAGGCTATGATTCAGTTTTGAGGTGAATTGACATTTCCTCATCCATGTTAAGCCCTCCAGGGGTCTTGGTTTGGAACTCTATGATGTATCTAGATTCTCTTTGTCTAAGGGCCAGTACTCTATCCCCACCTCGCGGATTCTTGGGAATATGTTCCAAAATCAAGTAACTCATTTCTACTACATTGGAATAATGTCGATCAAAGAAGTGACGAGCAACAGGATATTTGGGATCATTGTTAGTAATGGCTCTCTGATGTTCTAATATCGTCTTCTTCGCTGCACATTTAGTGCTACCGATGTACCAAAGATTACATGTACATGCAATAGCATAAATTACAAAATTAGTACTGCATGTCAGAAATTGAAAAATCTTTTTAGTCACCCCTCTGTAATCCAATGATGCTTTAAATTTGCTGTACTTGCATGCTTTACAATGGCCGCATGGAAAGAATCCTACGAGGCCATGGTCAGTAGTGGTGGGATAATTCATGATATCATTTCTCACAACCCAGTCGCGTATGTTCTTGTCTCTCTTGTAGGTGATAGTAGGCCTATCGGTGATGAGATCCCCTAATGTGTTATCTGCCTTTAGAACACTCCAGTGTCTTGACACTATGTGTTTTATTTTCTGTGAGTCATTGTTGTAAGTAAGGATGAGGCGGGTCCCCGCCTCTCCTTGTTTCTCTTCCCCCTCAGTGGTGTCCCGTAGAGTCTCATTGCGTTCTACTTTGTCTGCCCGATCTCTTGCTTTATTGAGGACCCAACGTGGGTAATCCCGATTAAGAAATCTGGCAGTGATGTTATCTCTTTCCTCAAAATAAGACTCAAGGCTGTTGCAATTACGTTTAGCCCTCAGTAGCTCACCATAAGGTATACTCCACTTGAGTGCCTCTGGATGGCCACTGCGGGCGTGTAAGACACTATTGCCCGCAGTGGCCTTGCGGAACAGGGTAGTACCCGACCTCCCATGTTCTATTTTAAGGCTTACATCAAGAAACTCTGCCTTGTTGGCATCAATACTCCCAGACAGGACTATGTTGTATTCGTTGGCATTGAGTTTGTCAATAAAGATGTCAGCTTCTTCTTTGCTACCATTCCAGACAATGAACAAGTCATCTATGTAGCGTAGCCACATGATGACTTTGGGGAGATGTTCCTGCAATGTGCTCTTGCTTAAGTTCTCATGCTCCCAGTATCCCATAAAGAGATTAGCAAAACTGGGAGCAAAGCAAGAACCCATTGCAGTACCATTCACTTGCCTGTAGAGGGCGCCATTGAATGAAAAAATATTATTTTGGAGACAGTATTTAATCATCTCCAAAATCATGAGACTGTGATCACGATATTTCAGAGGTCTCTGTTGGAGAAAGAATTTGCATGCATTGAGACCTTGGACGTGGTCAATTATCGTGTAGAGTGATTGTACATCTAAAACAATAAAGAGATAACTGGGTTGTCATGTCAAATCATCAATTTTACCTAAAAAGTCTTTGGTATCTCTTAGGTAACTGGGCAGTGATGTCACAAATTCCCTCAAGAAATGGTCAACGTATTTAGAGATGTTTTCAGTGATGCACCCAATGGAAGACACAATGGGGAGTCCCGGAGGTTTGATGTTACTTTTATGCAATTTGGGTAAGAGGTATAGAATAGGTACCCTAAGATGATCTTTTTTCAAATAACAAAACTCTTCCCACTCTAGAAGGCCCTTGTCTTTCCAGGTGACCAGTTTGTCCCATATGGTGGTTATACTTTGGTGATAGATGTCCCAGTTTACATGTATATAGAAATTGGTGTTTTCAAGTTGACGTAACCCCTCCTGGATGTACTCCTCTCTGTGAAGAATCACTACGTTCCCACCCTTATCTGCCGGGCGTATAATTATTTCAGTGTCTGAAGCTAAAGATTTAAGTGCCTGTCTTTGCGCCCAAGATAAGTTATTAGCATTGTTAGAATATTTTTTGTTGTTTTTGCTAAATCTGAGTTCAGTAAGTGATTTGATGATACACTCTTGAAAAGTATCAATGTTGTCATGTGGTAGGGTAGGTACAAAGGTTGACTTGATTTTAAAAGGGGTTTTAGCTATGGCTCCTGTATTAATTTCCATATCATCTAATACCTGTGTCACATTGATCTCTGTTTGCTCACCAATATCGTTACAGGCTAATTCGGCCATGGTAATCAGAGTATCTATGTCCCCAATAGCCAAATTTTCCTTATTGTGGACTGTATTCGCTCTATTGTTGTTATTCAAGCTTTGTCTTTTCAATATGTGCCATTTTTTGAGTTTCAGTTTTCTCACATATTTGAATAGATCTATCCTGGTTTCAGTATACCTAAAGGAAGAGGAGGGACAAAAGGACAAACCCAGACATAAAGTTCTTTTTTCAATATCACTCAATGGTCTTTTCGAGAGGTTAACTACTGTCAGATTTACCGTTGTCATATCCATTAATAGTTCTTGTTTGAGCGGGTTCTGCGGTTTCCCATGGTACCCCTTCCTCTGTCTGTTGAACCAGCGTTGTGCGAGTCTCTTTTTTCTGTTCCTGCGTTTCCCCTGCCTCTTCCTCGTCCACGTCCCCGTGTTCTCGGTGGTTGGTTCTCTCGTGTTGTTTGACGATCCTTCTGCAGGACCCGAAATTCGTCTAAAAAATTGACTTGTTTTAAATTGCGTTCTTCTCCCAATGTGTTTCCTCCAGAAATGTCTGATTCAGTGTCACTTATCAGAATGTTATCGTTAGTTAAATTAGTAGGATTGCTGGTCGTGGGTACATTGGATGCCATGGTAGTTTCTTGTGCTTTATAGAGATGATCATATTTTTTGCTGAAAGTTAGAATTCTTCCGCTTTCATAGTCAGCATAATCGCGATTCATCTTTCTGGCTTTCCTCGCTTTTATTTCTTCCTCATGTCTTCCAAGACGTTCTTTCATAGATTCAAGGATTTTGTTGAGGGCATTACTTTCCATTAGTTGTTGTAATTCTGCCATAAGTAATTTGATCTGTTTAAGTAAATCGTCTCTGTCTTGCCACGCATATTTAATTAATATTTCCATCATCCCCTTCGAACTCAGCGCTGAATGTTGTGACCATTCCTCTAACATTTTGGGGTTTGGGGCTTCATAGGTGGGAGTGACAAAGATCCGTAATCCTCTTGGTGCCATATTTTGGTCTACATAGTTCTGAAGGGATATGGCTTCCCACCATTTAGATATTTCCGCTCTCTTGATTTTTTCCAATTTTTTTATTTTTTCTTCCAAAGCTTGAGTTGGTGGATCATTTTTGTTAATCATATCCTGTCTGTTGGTTGATATATTCTTTCTGCTGAGTAGCGTGAGTGCTGCTGCTCTCCTGTCCGCGTCCTCCTCCATACTGACTGCCACTAGACCAAAAAATCTCAAAATAGGGACTGTCTTACAATACCCTTCCTATAAATATGGAAGTTACCTTTGCTGCCACAAAAATCATGTAAAGAGAAGACCCGGAGTGTTGCTTAACACATCACGGGTATGGAATAAAACTGTATAGTCGGTAATGATAACGGAAGTCCTCTGTTATGAATAACCAGTTACAGTATATTCGTACTTCTCCAAGTACTCAGTGCTGCGGTGATATCATGTAAGCTAGACCCATCCGGCATAGTCACCCTGCTAGTCGTTAACCCGAGGTGGTATGCTGTAGTTACACGCCCTCCAGCGTCAAAAACTGCAGTCCCTCACCCGACAGGACGAACATGCACCGGGCAGGCTTACCTCTGGATCAGCTGTGAAACGATCTCTCAGACGTTCCGAACCTGCACTTTGGTACTGTTTCATCTGCTGCAGCCGGTCCAAGTTGTAATCCTCAATTAATGTTCCAAACAGCGAAGTTGCTCCTTCTGGATTACCGGGACCCTTGAAGGTTGGCGTACACTTCAGCTGAGCCAGCCGGCGACAATAGCCAATTAAATGCAAAAATCCAGTATGCTCTCAGTAAAGTAAGACAGAATCCCAGAAGTAGTGAATGGTCTAGTGATTTATTTCACACAACGCGTTTCGGCACGCAGCCTTGTTCACGTGTGAAAACAAATGCGAACAGCAGTTTACATATCCTTGCGGTCATTCAAATGAAATCAACATAGGACTAACTCAGCAGGACAGATAGACGAACCTGGAAAGACAAGGGCCTTCTAGAGTGGGAAGAGTTTTGTTATTTGAAAAAAGATCATCTTAGGGTACCTATTCTATACCTCTTACCCAAATTGCATAAAAGTAACATCAAACCTCCGGGACGCCCCATTGTGTCTTCCATTGGGTGCATCACTGAAAACATCTCTAAATACGTTGACCATTTCTTGAGGGGAATTTGTGACATCACTGCCCAGTTACCTAAGAGATACCAAAGACTTTTTAGGTAAAATTGATGATTTGACATGGCAACCCAGTTATCTCTTTATTGTTTTAGATGTACAATCACTCTACACGATAATTGACCACGTCCAAGGTCTCAATGCATGCGATTCTTTCTCCAACAGAGACCTCTGAAATATCGTGATCACAGTCTCATGATTTTGGAGATGATTAAATACTGTCTCCAAAATAATATTTTTTCATTCAATGGCACCCTCTACAGGCAAGTGAACGGTACTGCAATGGGTTCTTGCTTTGCTCCCAGTTTTGCTAATCTCTTTATGGGATACTGGGAGCATGAGAACTTAAGCAAGAGCACATTGCAGGAACATCTCCCCAAAGTCATCATGTGGCTACGCTACATAGATGACTTGTTCATTGTCTGGAATGGTAGCAAAGAAGAAGCTGACATCTTTATTGACAAACTCAATGCCAACGAATACAACATAGTCCTGTCTGGGAGTATTGATGCCAACAAGGCAGAGTTTCTTGATGTAAGCCTTAAAATAGAACATGGGAAGTTGGGTACTACCCTGTTCCGCAAGGCCACTGCGGGCAATAGAGTCTTACACGCCCTCAGTAGCCATCCAGAGGCACTCAAGTGGAGTATACCTTATGGTGAGCTACTGAGGGCTAAACGTAATTGCAACAGCCTGGAGTCTTATTTTGAGGAAAGAGATAACATCACTGCCAGATTTCTTAATCGGGGTTACCCACGTTGGGTGCTCAATAAAGCAAGAGATCGGGCAGACAAAGTAGAACGCAATGAGACTCTACGGGACACCACTGAGGGGGAAGAGAAACAAGGAGAGGCGGGGACCCGCCTTATCCTTACTTACAACAATGACCCACAGAAAATAAAACACATAGTGTCAAGACACTGGAGTATTCTAAAGGCAGATAACACATTAGGGGATCTCATCACCGATAGGCCTACTATCACCTACAAGAGAGACAAGAACATACGCCACTGGGTTGTGAGAAATGATATCATGAATTATCCCACCACTACTGACCATGGCCTCATAGGATTCTTTCCATGCGGCCATTGTAAAGCATGCAAGTACAGTAAATTTAAAGCATCATTGGATTACAGAGGGGTGACTAAAAAGATTTTTCAATTTCTGACATGCAGTACTAATTTTGAAATGTATGCTATTGCATGTACATGTAATCTTTGGTACATCGGTAGCACTAAATGTGCAGCGAAGAAGAGGATATTAGAACATCAGAGAGCCATTACTAACAATGATCCCAAATATCCTGTTGCTCGTCACTTCTTTGATCGACATTATTCCAATGTAGCAGAAATGAGTTACTTGATTTTGGAACATATTCCCAAGAATCCGCGAGGTGGGGATAGAGTACTGGCCCTTAGACAAAGAGAATCTAGATACATCATAGAGTTCCAAACCAAGACCCCTGGAGGGCTTAACATGGATGAGGAAATGTCAATTCACCTCAAAACTGAATCATAGCCTCCAACTCAGAGTGTGTGTGATGACGAATCTGTAAATGTGATGACAGCAACGATAAAAACTTTTTGGAATCTTTTGAATTGATTTAATTATAAGCTGCAGATACATCTGTTAACTTGTTCAGCCTCCTATTTAGAATGTGTATTGTCATTTCTGTATTTCACGGTTTTAATCTAGTTTTTTATCATTTTGTATTTTTTACAGGAGAGAAGGAAGGGGCCCCACCACTTGACAGCACCTGCACGGGCATCCTACCCTTTTCCTCTGATTTGATATGCACTTTCCATATGTCTCACTGTTTGCATTTCCTTTCAGTAGTCCTTTTAATAGTCTTAGGTGTGACACCTTAATAACTATCTCCTCGGCAGTGATTTGTGTATATAACTACCCCCTTTTACTGTGGAAGCATTATCCTGCTGACAGTAGTGACACATTACAGTGGACACAATTCGTGTTCTATGCCCACTTGGGCAATAAGTTTAACCTACGGTGAATTAGCATATTAGCCTTACACAATTAATACCTTTGTTTTGTGTCTAGTTGCAGAATGCATACGCCCACCACGTTTTACGGTAGTTGCACTCCAGTCTTCACTTCGGTTATAACCATGACCACACGGATTCATTGGTTGTGCAGGAATTAGGATCACTGCCACATACGCGCTCGGTCTATAACATTAGAGAGCCTTAATACTTTAATATTTGACTTTCATCTGCAATTGTTTCACACCATTGACTTTTATGTTGTCGAAAGCGGTCTATTTTGATAAAGTTGTATGCATTATGTCAGATATTTATGAATTTATTCTGTGCAGCGACTTCTATCCACTATGGATTATATATGACAATGTGCAACCTCATTCATTTTACTCATTTCTTCTATGTATATAATGAATTTTGATTATTGACTTAATCAATACATATTATGGCTGTTATATTTTCTTTTGATTAGGCAATTTTCTTGCACAGTCCAAGATGGACGCCGATTGCGGTTCGTCTATCTGTCCTGCTGAGTTAGTCCTATGTTGATTTCATTTGAATGACCGCAAGGATATGTAAACTGCTGTTCGCATTTGTTTTCACACGTGAACAAGGCTGCGTGCCGAAACGCGTTGTGTGAAATAAATCACTAGACCATTCACTACTTCTGGGATTCTGTCTTACTTTACTGAGAGCATACTGGATTTTTGCATTTAATTGGATATTGTCGCCGGCTGGCTCCGCCGGAGTGTACGCCAACCTTCAAGGGTCCCGGTAATCCAGAAGGAGCAACTTCGCTGTTTGGAATATATATATATATATATATATATATATATACATTCATTGAAAAAAACATAGGTTTCAGGAAAGTTATAGTTAGTTGGACATTTCACTCGTACAAAACCTGAGAAATTCGGCCGTTATAGTTAGTTGAGCTAACTATAACTCGCGCCCCCGCAATGCACTGCTGATGACGTCACATGTCACATCATTCATGACATGGTCACTGATGACACCTCAAATGACATCACTGATGACATCACTGATGACTTCATCCAGTGACTGTGTATTTCTGTAAAGTTTAAATATGTTTTATATATATATAGGCCAAGGTGTCTTAAAGAATGAGTGGGTGTATGAATCTCTGAATGGATGATTTAGTAGGTGTGTGACTAACTGTAAAAGTGAGTGATTAAACGTATCTTACTGAATGCATGGGTTAAACTGTGTGAATATCTGTATCAGTCTGTCTGTTGGTGTGTAAGCAGTTGCATGGGTTGGTGAGTAGCTACATGAGTGTCTATATGGGTTATTGATTGCTTGTCTGAGTATCTGTATGGGTCCCTGAGTGTCTGTGTGGGTGGGTGGGGTGTGTGTGACTCACTCCATGAATGTGTGAGTGGGTGATTCACTGGGTGTATGAGTTCAAGAGTGCGCCTGTGAGGGGCTGTATGGGTGGGTGAGTGTGTGTATGGGTGTTTTGGTGAGTGAATGGATGTCTCAGTGGTACATGTGTGAATAACAACATATGTGTAAGGCAGTATATGTGAGTGTTGGAGTATATTAAATGACTGTATGTGAGAGTGAGTGATTGTAAGAGTGGCTGTAAGGATGAGTGTGTGCTTGTATCAGTGATTGTAAAAGAGAGTAAGTATGTGTTAGTATCTGTATGAATAAGTGAGGCGGTGTGTGTATAACTGTGTGTGAATGATTCTTTGCATGATTGACTAGGTGTGTGAGTAACTCCATGGATGAATGACGATGTCTGAGTGTCTGTATAGGTGTATGAGTGCAAATGATAGCGCTGTATTGATAAGTGACTGCATGTATGAATGACTGTTTGGGTGAATGAGTGAACGTGTGTGTAGACCTAGGAATCAGTGAGTGGGTATTTAGTAACTGGTATTGGTGTGTGTATGGTTTCAAAAATGATAGTTTGTATTTTAGAGTGGGTGTATCAAAGTTTATATTAGGGTGCGAGGAGGTGCATCAGATTATCACGTGGATGATGTAATCAGTTATGTCATTTGAGATGTCATCAGTGATGTCATCAGTGATGTAACTGACCATGTCATGAATTATATAGGAAAACACTGTGCCTCGGCACTCCTAATGTCCTTATTTTAGTCTTAGCCAGTAAGCCAAAATCCTCAAAATAGTCCTAAAACTGCTCACAAACATATGTCAATCTTAGTAAATCATTACAAGTAATTTCTTTGATCATTACAAACATGTTTTAATTGTCCTATATCAGTGCTTCACTTAGCAATCAGAAATCATATTTCATATAATTATATATATCAGTCCAGCATAGTAACAGAAGTCATATTTTAGCAGATGGAAATCGTGTTCCTGATGTTTCCTCGGTGTCAAGAGATGATGGCAGCCGACATGTGTTTCGTTACTTACTGTAACTTCTTCAAGGCTTCAATTCCTAGGTTCTTCCGCTATTCTACATGAGGAACAGCATACCAAATTTAAAATGAAAAAGTTCAAAGAGTCCTTATTTAGAAAGCATTGGGATTTCAAGGAGTCGTATGACATATGTTTGTGAGCAGTTTTAGGACTATTTTGAGGATTCTGGCTTACTGGCTAAGACTAAAATAAGAACATTAGGAGTGCCGAGGCACAGTGTTTTCCGATATTAAGAACACGGAAGCTCTGACGAACCACCGTGTAGTGACATCTTTTGGTAGTGGGATGTCTTTGTGACCTTGAGAGGCACCAATACTGGGAGTCTGTTACTTGTTAAAATATAGAATTTGGTTTTCTATAGGATTGATGTGCTGCTGTATATGCCACCACTGCCTTTTTGTTTTGTTTATATGTAATGAATGATGTAATATGTGACGTCATCAGCAGTGCATTGCGGGGGCGCGAGATACAGTTAGCTCAACTAACTATAACAGCCGAATTTCTCAGGTTTTGTACGAGTGAAATGTCCAACTAACCTATGGTTGTTTCAGTGATTTCTTTCTTTTTTTTTTTTAAATGCTAATTTCTAACCATTACGTCCCTGAAACCTATGTTTTTTTCAGTGAATTTCAAAGGTGTTTTAAATGCTAATTTCTAACTATAACGTCCCTGAAACCTATGCTTTTTTTTCCAGTGAATTTCAAAGGTTTTTTAAATGATAATTTCTAACTATAACGTCCCTGAAACCTATGCTTTTTTCAGTGAATTTCTAAGGTTTTTTAAATGATAATAACTATGCCTACAGAGGTAGGACATGTGAAGAAAGAGGAAGAAAGGCACAGAAAGAAGCAAGAGAAATACAGAAAGAGGCAACAGAAGTCAAGAAAGACGAAGAAAAGTACAGGAAGAAGCAAGAGATATGCAGAAAGAACCAACAGAGGTGCAGAAAAAGGCCTTTTTGCAAAGTCATCCTGTGCCCCCAACTTTTTACTGACTGCTACTGGTGGTAATTGACTCTGATTAACCAGGCCCAGAGCCAGTGCTATGCTGAAAGACACTTAAAATACAGTGAAAACAACTACATACATTAGGGTGCACTATGGGTTGCGGTACCCCTGCGATTGGCATGACCTCACCTGTACGGCCCTAGTACATAATAGGGCAGGGGGATTAAAAGTACCTCTAACTCAGAGGTGCAGAAAGAGGCAAGAGAAGTGCATAAACAGGCAGGAAAGGTGCAGAAACAGGGAACAGGGGTGCAGAAAGAGGAAAGTGAGGTGCAGAAAGAAGAGCAGTGCAGAAAGAACCAACAGAGGTGCAAAAAGAGGGGTGCAGAAAAAAGTAGGAGGGGTGCACAAAGAGGCAAGAGAGGTACAGAAAGAGGCAGGAGGGGTGAAGAAAGAAGGAAGAGAAGTGCAGAAAGAAGCAACAGAGGTGCTGAAAGAAGGAAGAGAAGTGCAGAAAGAAGTAACAGGTGCTGAAACAGGCGCAAAGGATGCAGAAAGAGTAAGAAAAGTGAAGAAAGAGGCAACAAAAGTACAGAAAGAGGGAACAGGGGTGCAGAAAGAGGCAAGAGAGGTGTAGAAAGAGAAAAGAGATCTGCAGGTAAAAAGCAACAGAGGTGCTTAAACAGGCAAGTGAGTTGCAGAAAGAGGCAAGAGATCTGCAGAAAAAAAGCAACAGAGGGGCTGAAAAAGGCAAGTCCGCTGCAGAAAGAAGCAAGGCAGGTGCAGAAAGAGGAAATATAAGTGTAGAAAGAAGCATCAGAGGTGCACAAAGAGGCAAGAGGGGTGTAGAAAAAGGAGAGAAAAGTGCAGAAAGAAACAAAAGTGGTGCTCTAAGAGGCAAGAGGAATACAGAAAGAGGCAAGAGCAGTGCAGAAAAAAACAGCAGAGGTGCAGAATGAGTCACGAGGGGTGCAGAAAGAAGGAAAAGGAGTGTAGAAAAAAGCAACAGAGGTGCTGAAAGAAGGAAGAGAAGTGCAGAAAGAAGTAACAGAGGTGCTGAAAGAGTAAGAGAAGTGAAGAAAGAGGCAACAAAGGTACAGAAAGAGGGAACAGGGGTGCAGAAAGAGGCAAGAGAGGTGTAGAAAGATAAAAGAGATCTGCAGGTAAAAAACAACAGAAGTGCTTAAACAGGCAAGTGAGTTGCAGAACGAGGCAAGAGATCTGCAGAAAAAAAGCAACAGAGGGGCTGAAAAAGGCAGGTCCGCTGCAGAAAGAAGCAAGGCAGGTGCAGAAAGAGGCAATATAAGTGCAGAAAGAAGCATCAGAGGTGCACAAAGAGGCAAGAGGGGTGTAGAAAAAGGAGAGAGAAGTGCAGAAAGAAACAAAAGTTGTGCTTTATGAGGCAAGAGGAATACAGAAAGAGGCAACAGCAGTGAAGAAAGAACCAAGAGAAGTGCAGAAAGAAGCAACAGAGGTGCAGAAGGAGGCACAAGGAGTGCAGAAAGAAGGAAGAGAAGTGCAGAAAGAAGCAACAGAGGTGCTAAAAGAGGCACGAAGGGTGCAGAAAGAGGCAAGAGAAGTGCAGAAAGAAGCAACAGAGGTACAAAAAGAGGCACGAGTGGTACAGAAAGAGGGAAGAGAGGTGTACAAAGAGGCTAGAGAGTTGTACAAAGAGGGAAGACGAGTGCATAAAGAGGCAAGAGGGGTGCAGAAACAGGTAAGAGAACTTCAGAAACAGGCAAGAGAATTGCTTAAAGAAGCAACAAAGGTGTAGAAAGAAGCAAGAACAGTACAGAAAGTGGCAAGTGAGGTGAAGAAAGAAGCAAAAGCAGTGCAGAAAGAACCAACAGAGGTGCAAAAAGAGGCAAGAGGGGTAAAGAAAGAGGTAGGAGAGGTGCACAAAGAGGCAAGAGAGGTACAAAAAGAGGCAGGAGAGGTGCAGAAAGAAGGAAGAGAAGTGAAGAAAGAGGCAAGAGAATTGCTGAAAGTAGCAACAGAGGTTTAGAAAGAAGCAAGAGAGGTGCAGAAAGAGGCAATTGAGGTGCAGAAAGAAGCAAGAGCAGTGCAGAAAAAAACAGCAGAGGTGCAGAATGAGTAACAAGGGGTGCAGAAAGAAGGACAAGGAGTGCAGAAAGAAGCAACAGAGGTGCTGAAAGAGGAAGAGAAGTGCATAAAGAAGTAACAGGTGCTGAAAGAGGCAAAGGGTGCAGAAAGAATAAGAGAAGTGAAGAAAGAGGCAACAAAGGTACAGAAAGAGGAAACAGGTGTGCAGAAAGAGGCAAGAGAGGTGTAGAAAGAGAAAAGAGATATGCAGGTAAAAAGCAACAGAGGTGCTTAAACAGGCAAGTGAGTTGCAGAAAGAGGCAAGAGATCTGCAGAAAAAAAGCAACAGAGGGGCTGAAAAAGGCAAGTCCGCTGCAGAAAGAAGCAAGGCAGGTGCAGAAAGAGGCAATATAAGTGCAGAAAGAAGCATCAGAGGTGCACAAAGAGGCAACAGGGGTGTAGAAAAAGGTAGGAGGGGTGCACAAAGAGGCAAGAGAGGTACAAAAAGAAGCAGGAGTGGTGCAGAAAGAAGGAAGAGAAGTGCAGAAAGAGGCCAGAGAAACGCTGAAAGAAGCAACAGAGGTTTAAAAAGATGCAAGATAAGTGCAGAAAGAGGCAAGTGAGGTGCAGAAAGAAGCAAAAGCAGTGCAGAAAGGAAGAGAAGTGCAGAAAGATGTAACAGAGGTGCTGAAAGAGGCGCAAAGCGTGCAGAAAGAGTAAGAAAAGTGAAGAAAGAGGCAACAAAGGTACAGAAAGAGGGAACAGAGGTGCGGGAAGAGGCAAGAGAGGTGTAGAAAGAGAAAAGAGATCTGCAGAAAAAAGAAACAGAGGTGCTGAAACAGGCAAGTGAGTTGCAGAAACAGACAAGAGATCTGCAGGAAAAAAAGCAACAGAGGGGCTGAAAAAGGCAAGTCTGCTGCAGAAAGAAGCAAGGCTGGTGCAGAAAGAGACAATATAAGTGCAGAAAGAAGCATCAGATGTGCACAAAGAGGAAAGAGGGGTGTGGAAAAGGAGAGAGAAGTGCAGAAAGAAACAAAAGTGGTGCTCTAAGAGGCAAGAGGAATACAGAAAGAGGCAACAGCAGTGAAGAAAGAGGCAATAGCAGTGAAGAAAGCACCAAGAGAAGTGCAGAAAGAAGCAACAGAGGTGCAGAAGGAGGCACAAGGAGTGCAGAAAGAAGGAAGAGAAGTGCAGAAAGAAGCAACAGAGGTGCTGAAAGAGGCACGTAGGGTGCAGAAAGAGGCAAGAGAAGTGCAGAAAGAAGCAACAGAGGTACAAAAAGAGGCAAGAGTGGTACAGAAAGAGGGAAGAGAGGTGTAGAAAGAGGCTAGAGAGTTGTACAAAGAGGGAAGACGAGTTCAGAAAGAGGAAAGAGGGGTGCAGAAACAGGTAAGAGATCTTCAGAAACAGGCAAGAGAATTGCTGAAAGAAGCAACAGAGGTGTAGAAAGAAGCAAGAAAAGTGCAGAAAGAGGCAACTGAGATGCAGAAACAGGCAAGAAAGGTACAGAAAGAGGGAAGACGAGTGCAGAAAGAGACAACAGGGGTGCAGAAAGAAGCAAGACAGATGCGGAAATAAGCATGGAAAGTGCAGAATGAAGCAAGGGGTGTGCAGAAAGAGGCAAAGGAAGTGCAGAAAGAAGCAACAGAGGTGCAGAAAGAGGCAAGAGGGGTACAGAAAGAGGTAAGTGAAGTGCAGAACAAAGCAAAAGAGGTGCAGAGAGAACCAACAGAGGTGGAAAAAGAGGCTAGAGGGGTGCAGAAAGGGGTAGGACAGGTGCACAAAGAGGCAAGAAAAGTACAGAAAGAGACCAGAGGTGTGAGAAGTTGGCCTGGCATATGCTGGTCACTAGTTAAAGTGAAATACAAACAAGGTTGCCACGTGAACACCGTGTGTCCTTCGTTTTATCAAAATTTCATCATTCTTTGTTGAATCATATTTAGTCCTTGAAGCGTGCAGCCTCGGAAACGTGGCCTGCCCAAATGCCACGTATACATAGATACATCAGAAAATTGGAGTAACATTCCACTCCTTCCGGACGCACAGCTTACTCAATAGTCAGATCACCAAAGTACTCCACAATTAATCCGTATTGCATTGAATTTTATTCCATATTTTCCAATCGGTCAAGAATCTTCACCAAATTATATTCCTGTTACAAGTGGGGCAGTGTATGTATAAAAATCGTTTCCTATGCAACAGATATGCCTATCCAGGCCTTTTTCTGGTGCATGGTATATACATCAAACATCCTTCAGAGTGGATCTTATTAACCCAATGCATTTCGAGCTGTCAGTAGCTCTTCGTCAGGGGTTCACTAAAAACGTTAAAACATTGAGATTAGTTAGTGTTTTTCAGACCACTGTATGCTAATCCAACATTAAAGCAAACAATCAATGGCACGCTTAACTAAAAAACTGACGTTCTCCCTCTAAGTGCGCAACAATACGCCAAAAACATTGTGCCCTGGGGAGCTTCACACACCTTTGTTCAGCCTTCGTTACTAACCCTTCCTTGCCTGATGTTCCCATTACCCTTTATCCCATATTTTTTTTACCCTAAAAAATCGACCCCATTCTGGAGTCGTTCGTACCTTCGTAAAGTAGCACAATCTTTGTCTCCGTAGCGAGTCTACCTCTCGCGTATACCAGTGTTAATTAGCATCAAGCTGTTACATCTATTTCAAAAGGAAGCGCCCGACTCCTCCCCACTGCTTCACCCAATCACATCAAGCAGGCGGCAGTAACAGCCAGCTTGACTACAGTTCCCATCAGGTAGCACCAAAAACACTTCATTCATGTCTCTTACTTCTAAGACTCCCCACACTGCACTCTTACATACCCCGCCCACCCTGAGCTGTCATTTGAACATCAATTTCAAAAAAAAAATTTGAACACTGGTATACGCAAGAGGTAGACTGCTCCCCCAGTGCAGGACTTCAAAGCACTATAAGAGTGCACCCACCCAGCCCCAATACACAAGATCCTGTCTGGAAGGTGGTGACACCTCCCTGTGACAGGATTCCTATTGTTGGGCCTCCTCCACTGCGAGTTTCAGTCAGCAGCAGGAGGGCAGCCCAGTGTCTGTGCTGGTGGCATCCTTTTTGTGATGCCAGGCTCTTTCAGATTTCTATCGTGTTTCCACAGTAGGTACATGTCTTCCCCTCTAGAATGGTGGGATCATACTCCCACATCAGTTACTGGTATAGGGGTATGATTCCAAGGCGTTTGACACCAAACACGACATGCTTTGATGCAGCTATCCCAAAGTTAGCATTTACCGCTAGGTATAATGCACTTAAGAGTATATGGTTTAACCGCATCCATAAACAGCTACAGAGAATAGACTCTGAGGGCTGCAGAGGGGCCCTTCTCAGGCAGAGGCACCCCCTCACATGGAAAACCAAGCACCCTGCCCTCAAGATTGATAGGGCCTGCCTTAGGGGGTGACTGATAGGTGTATATGTGTGTGTAAGGTGAGATATAGGGAACCTATACCTCAGTGAGGAGTGCTAACACTACCTCACCCAGGCTGCAGTAGCAGGCCTGTGGTGTCAGATTTAGTCTGCTTCCCAGGGGTGGCATTATACATGCTTCAGCCACTGGTAGGCCTGTGAAGTACCTATGCCCTTGGTACCTAAGGTACCATATACTAGGGGCTCATAAGGTACCACAGTATCCAATCACTAGTGCATCTAATATGCACTCCAAGTTGTTTAGAGCGAACAGAGAGACTGAGACCCTGATTAGCAGGGACCCAGCCAGACTATAGCCAGAAACCAGTGTAAACATCAGAAAAAAAGTGGGGGCAACATAAGTGCAGATCCTACTCTCATAAACAACCCCCCCCCAAACGCAGGGACACTACACTAACCTTGACCAGTTGAGTCTTCGTGTTCTAAGTGGAAATACCTTGAGAGTCCATCTGCATTGGCATGTTGGGTCCCAGGTCTATGTTCCACTGTATAGTCCATCCCCTGTAGGGAAATGGACCCCCTTTAGCAGTTTTGGGTTTTCACCTTTCATCTGTTTAAGCCATAGGAGGGGCTAGTGGTCAGTCTGAACTATGAAGTGAGTGCCAAACAAGTATGGCCTCAGCTTCTTCAGGGCCCACTCCACAGCAAAGGCCTCCTTCTCTATAGCTGACCAACGTTTCTCTTTAGGGGTCAGCCTTCTGCTTATAAAAGCTACTGGCTGGTCTTGACCTTCATCATTCAGTTGAGACAGTACAGCTCCCACACCCAGCTCAGAAGCATCTGTTTGGACAATGAACTTTTTGGTGTAGTCTGGACTCTGTAAGATGGGGCAGTGCACATGGCCTGCTTCGGGTCTTCAAATGCCTTTTGACATCTAGCTGTCCACTGAACCTTTTTTGGCATTTTCTTTGAGGTAAGATCATTTAAGGGGGTCACTATGGATCCATATCCCTTACCAAACCTCCTATAGTACCCAGTCAGGCCCAAAAAGGCTCTCACCTGTGTCTGAGTGGTTGGAGCTACCCATCCCATTATGGTCTGGATTCTGCTCTGCAATGGTTGAACCTGGCCTCCACCTACAAGGTGTCCTAGGTACACAACCTGCCCTATCTGGCACTTAGTGGCCTTGATAGTGAGGCCTGCTTTTTGCAGGGCCTCCAAAACATTTCTGAGGTGGACCAGGTGATCCTGCCAGGAGGAACTAAAGACAGTAATATCATCTAGATAAGCTGAGCAATAAGTTTCCATACCTGTCAGAACTTTGTTCACCAACCTCTGAAAAGTGGCAGGTGCATTTTTCAAACCAAAGGGCATCACCACAAAGTGGTAGTGCCCACCAGGGGTTGAGAATGCAGTTTTGGCCTTGGCATCCTCAGCTAACCTGATCTGCCAGTAGCCAGCTGTCAGGTCAAATGTACTAAGATACTTGGCTGAGGCCAAAGTATCAATTAGCTCATCTGCCCTTGGTATGGGATAGGCATCAGTCCTGGTGACTGCATTGAGGCCTCTGTAGTCTACACAAAACCTCATTTCTTTCTTACCACCCTGGGTATGAGGTTTGGGTACTAGGACTACTGGACTAGCCCAAGGGCTATCTGAAGGCTCAATTACACCTAACTCCAACATTTTCTGGACTTCAGTCCTGATACAGTCCCTGACATGGTCAGGTTGCCTGTAGATTTTACTCTCGACAGGCAGACTGTCTCCAGTGTCCACCTCATGGGTGCACCAGAAAGTCTGACTAGGGGTCAGGCTAAACATATGTCTAAACTGTTGCAAAACTTGTCTGTACTCAGTTTGCTGATGATCAGCCAAAGCAACACCATCTACTGACCCATCATCAGGGTTCTGTGAGAGCAGGTCAGGGAGAGGGTGACTCTCCTCCTCCTGTTCCTCATCAGTTGCCATGAGCAAGCCCATGTCAGCCCTGTCAACATATGGTTTAAATCTGTTGACATGGAGCACCCTAAGGGGGCTCCTGGGAGTTCCAAGATCCACCAGATAGGTGACTTCTCCCTTTTTCTCAACAATTGTATGGGGGCCACTCCCCTTGTCTTGGAGAGCTGCTGGGGCCACAGGCTCCAGCACCCACACTTTCTGTCCTGGCTGGTACACAGTCAGCACAGCCTTTTGGTCATGCCAAGTTTTTTGTAGTTCTTGGCTAGCCTCCAGGTTTTTAGTTGCCTTCTTCATGTATTCAGGCATCCTGGAGCGGAGACCAGTACCTGTTTGGGAGGTTTGAAAGGTAACTCCCAGACCTCCTTCACCAAACATAATGGACCTCTTACAGGATGCACAAACAGAAGTTCAAAAGGGCTGTAGCCAACCCCCTTCTGTGGAACCTCTCTGTATGCAAACAGAAGGCAGGGAAGTAAAAGGTCCCATTTTCGCCTAAGCTTTTCTGGGAGGCCTTTAATCATTCCCTTTAGGGTTTCATTGAACCTTTCAACTAACCCATTGCATTGTGGGTGATAGGGGGTAGTGAATTTATAATTGTCCCACACTCCTTCCACATTGCTTTTAGATACCCTGACATGAAGTTGGTACATCTGTCAGATATAACCTCCTTAGGGAAACCCACTCTGGAGAAAACTCCAATGAGGGCTCTTGCCACCACAGGGGCTGTGGTGGTCCTTAGGGGAATTGCTTCTGGGTACCTGGTGGCATGATCCACTACCACCAGGATAAACCTGTGCCCAGAGGCTGTTGGAGGGTCAAGGGGACCAACAATGTCAATCCCTACCCTTTCAAAGGGTACCCCCACCACAGGTAGTGGTATCAGGGGGGCCTTTGTTGTGCCACCTGACTTGCCACTGGCTTGGCAAGTGACACAGGAGCGACAAAACTCCTTGGTGTCCTCTGACATATGTGGCCAATGAAAATGTCACAGGTCTTGTTTTGGCCCAAGTGTCCTGCTAAAGGGATGTCATGTGCTAGGGTCAAGAGGAACCCCCTAAACGTCTGAGGAATTACCAACCTCCTGTGGCTCCAGGGGTAGGATCTCTAGCCTCAGAATATAGGAGTCCCTCATGCCAATAAACTTTATGGGACCCACTATCACTCCCAGCAGCCTCAGCAGCTGCCTGCTGTCTGAGGGGTTCAAGAGAAGGGCAGCACTGTTGCTCTTTGCTCAGATCTTCCCTAGAAGGTCCCCCTGCCCCCAAGAACTTAACCTGATCAGGTTCAAGTCCCTCTGGGGCAGTTCCTTCTTCAGGATCTGCTTCTCCTCCCTCAGGAGGGGAATCTGTGATCTGAGACAGAGGTGAAGGCACTGCCTTAACCCTACTGCTCCTCCTCTTGGGTAGCATCTGGTCCATAGTTTCAGGATCCAGAGCTGGTAAGGTTTTATGCATTTTGGCCTGTGACCTGGTCACAGCAAATACCTCTACAGGTATGCCCAACATCTCAGCATGAGTCCATAACTCTACTTCAGACCAGGCTGAAGTCACTAGATCATTGCCCAATAGACATTCGACAGGGAGGTCTGCACTGACTACTACCTTCTTGAGGCCAGTTACCCCTCCCCAGGAGAAATTCACAACTGCCAGACTATGGTTGGTCCTGACATTGCTTGCATAGGTAACCTGGTACATTTCACCCAGGATGATCTGCTCAGGGTCCACCAGATCCTCTGCCACCATGGTGACACTAGCACCTGTGTCCCTGAATGCCAAAGCCTGTTTGCCATTTATTACAGGCTGCTGTTTGTATTTGCCCAGATTACAGGGGCTCAATAGGAAGGACATATCAATGTCTCCCTCACAAACCAGCAATGCCTGAGTGGGTACTCTGACTAGGCCAGAGTCCACTTCGGAACCCAGGGTCAACCCTACTACACCCTTATTCTGATTACCACCTCCACCAGTAGCTGTACTAGGGGGAACAGTTGCCTTAGGGGCAGGAGTGGTGGTGGTTTGGTCTTTGTACTTGTTACAGTCAGAAGTCCAATGCCCTTTCTGTTTACAGAATTTGCACCAGGGCTTCTTTTGGCCTTTCCCTTTGTTAGACTGTGAATCCCCACCAGATGCAGACTTTTGGGGCCCTTGTGAAGACTTCTGGTCTTTTGACTTATCCCCACCTTTCTCAGAGTCTTTAGGATCCTGCTTCTTAGTGTCACCCCCTTGGTTCTGGGTTTTCTGCCTCATCCTGGTTCTGACCCATTTGTCTGCCTACTTTCCCAATTCTTGCGGAGAGGTCAGATCAGAGTCCACCAGGTATTGATGCAACAACTGGTTTTGGCAATTATTAAGGATCTTTTCTCTCATCATAAGATTATACAATCCCTTAAAATCAGTAACTCTACTACCAACCAGTCAACCCTCCAGAGCCTTGGTTGCACAATCAACAAAGTCAGTCCAGTCCTGAGTCTGTGCTTTCTGGGTATCTCTGAACTTCAACCTGTACTGTTCAGTGGTTAAGCCAAACCCATCTATTAATGCACTCTTCAGGACTTCATAATCATCAGCATCCTCTTCTCTAACAGTGAGGAGCTTGTCTCTACCTTTATCAGAAAAGGAGAGACACAAGATTGCTGCCCACTGTTTCTGGGGAACCTGTTAGCAGTTATCCACTTGTGGATATCATCCCCACTCTGGTAGGGAGGAACAACCTTGGACAGGTTCCTATGGTCTGGAATGTAATCTCTGACTCTAGGGACACTGTTGCTGCCACCAGGGGTTTCTAAACCCTCTCTTCTAGAAGCTCTCCGGAGCTCAAAGGCTTCTTTGTCTAATGCCAACTGCTTGGCCTTAAGGGCAACTCTTGCTACCTCATACTGTAGCAGTTTGTACATTCTTTCAGATGAGTTCTCTCTTCTATTAAAGTATGAGTTCTTCTGCTGGACAGATTTCCTGCCAGAGTGATATGAGTGCTCGGATTCCCTAGAAAGGGATCTAGGCCTCTCCTCCACTCTGTTCTTAGGGAGAATTCCTCTGTCCTTTTCAGACCCATGTGGGACTGGCCCTTCAATTACAGAGTCCAGGTCATCTTGATTTTCATCATCTGACACAGAGACTATAGCTGACACACCCCCTGATTCAGATCCATTAGCTCCTAGAGCTAATCTAAGATCATCTGCTGTCAGCAGATCTATCAGGTGTAGTGTGGAGGGACTCTGCCCTAGCTTCAGGTGCCTTGCAACACACATGGCCTTCAAGTCAAAGAAGGTCATGCCCTTATACTGAAGCTGGGTGGACCCACTGGTACCATCCCTTGAGGACATTCTAGTGTTGTGCAGTGTTGTACTACGTACACTAGTTTGTGGCCTACTGATTCTAGCTTGAGCTGTAGCAAGGTTGTGCTATCCCTTCACGAACAGCTCTAAGTTCAGTAGAACTTGTTGATACTAAGCTTGACTTTTATATGTACCTTGAGTACCTTTAGTGGTTTTCAGTTAGTAATTCAAATAGAGATTTTCTGGTAAAACAATGGCAAGCTGGAATCCCACACGCTGCCCACCAATGTGAGAAGTTGGCCTGGCATATGCTGGTCACTAGTTAAAGTGGTCACCTTGCACCAGTCCAATTCGACTCTTATTGTAGATAGGTTTAAGACAACCTTTCAAAGAAAGCTATCCTAGTGGTAGCTGTGGAGAGCAGCCTTCAGGCTAAGTCTCAGAGGAATGTAAAGCAGCTTGTTTTACCTTATAATCTCTTGAATTACCAAATGAAAGGACATCACACCGGTATATATATAAAATATATATGTATTTATTTCTAGACACACGCTACTAATCTCTTTATGAGATTAGAAGTCAGGAACATATGCACAAATCAATGTTTCACAACAAATTAAGCACTTATATGGCTGGGGCCCTAGAGGCGTACCAAACCATATACTAAAAAAGAGGTTTAGGAATATCGACTTGCAAGGGGACAAGGCCTAGGGCCTTTAGAATCGCTGGGGCCTCACTAATCCACCCAAGGCAGGTAAGTAAAGGACCCACGGGAGGCGCGTGCAGTGTGAGAACACAGCCGCGGGTTCCCAATTGATTTCAATGGAGCAAGTCGCGGTTGGATTTTTAAAGTTTTAGGGTACTTCAGGAGAGTCTACAAGCAAGCCACTTACAAGGTAAGTACTTCGAGGGCCAACACCCACAGGAGCACCGGAGTGCACGAGTTACCTCACCCAGGGAAGCCGGGTGCATAGGTGTCTTTTGGTGTCGGGTCGCGGCGTCGTTTTCCATGGAAGCCAAAGAAGATTTGCTGCTTGTGAAGACTGGAGAAGTGTCCGGTGGAATCCAAGGCTGGATTCAGAAGAAGGAAGACCTGAAAGCAGAAGGGACAGTGTTCACATTCACTTGCCAGTGACCCGGGACAGGAAGATGGATGCCCACGGCAGTCGGGTAATTTCAGGTGATTCACGGGTGTCTTGACTCTTCAGCCACGAGGCCCAGGAGGCGTCGACCAGTAGCTGGATTCGGAGTGTCCCACAAAGTCTACAGCTTACTGAGGTGTTGGCAACCGGATTGGAGCCAACAAGCCTTGGCAACAGCAAGTCTTGTGGAATCTGAAGAAAGTCAGCGGTGCAGACCAGCAAGGTCTGAGAGACTCACCAAGCAAGGGTAAGACAGGGCAACCCTGGAGCAACCAGGGGAGCCCTTTGGTTTGATGAGAAAGTCTTCAGGGGACCCAGGAACCAGCCGGAAAGGGATCGCAAAAACGCCTCCCTGTGACAGGATTCCTATTGTTGGGCCTCCTCCACTGCGAGTTTCAGTCAGCAGCAGGAGGACAGCCCAGTGTCTGTGCTGGTGAGATCAATTTTGTGATGCCAGGCTCTTTCAGATTTCTACCGTGTTTCCACAGTTGGTACATCTCTGCCCCTCTAGAAGGGTGGGATCATACTCTCACACCAGTTACTGGTGTGGGGGTATGATTGCAAGGCGTTTGACACCAAACACGACATGTTTTGATGCAGCCATCCCAAAGTTAGCATTTACCGCTAGGTTATAATGCACTTAAGAGTATATGGTTTAACCGCATCCACAAATAGCCACCGAGAATAGACTCTGAGGGCTGCAGAGGGGCCCTGCTCAGGCAGAGGCACCCCCTCACATGGAAAACCAAGCACCCTGCCCTCAGGATTGATAGGGCCTGCCTTAGGGGTGACTGATAGGTTTATATGTGTGTGCTAGTTGAGATATAGGGAACCTATACCTCAGTGGCTCATAAGGTACCACAGTATCCAATCACTAGTGCATCTAATATGCACTCCAAGTTGTTTAGAGAGAACAGAGAGACTGGGGCCCTGATTAGCAGGGACCCAGCCAGACTATAGCCAGAAACCAGAATAAACATCAGAAAAAAGTGGGGGCAACATAAGTGTAGATCCTACTCTCCTACAAGAGGGGTGCAGAAAGAGGAAGAGAACTGCAGAAAGAAACTACAGTGGTGCTGAAAGGAGCACGAAGGGTGCAGAAAGAGACAAGACAGGTGAAGAAAGAAGGAACAGAGGTACAGCAAGAGTGGTGCAGAAAGAGGGAAGAGGTATAGAAAGAGGCAAGAGAGTTGCACAAAGAGGGAAGAGGGGTGCAGAAACAGGCAAAAGGGGTGCAGAAAGATGCAAGTGAGGTGCAGAAAGAGGCAAGAGAGTTACAGAAAGAGGCAAGTTAAGTACAGAAGAAGGCAAGAGAACTCCAGAAAGTGGCAAAAGAGGTGTAGAACGAGGCAAGTGATGTGCAGAAAGAAGCAACAGATGTGCAGGAAGAGGGAAGAGGGGTGGAGAGAGAGGCAAGAGGGGTGCAGAAAGAAGCAAGACAGGTGCAGAAAGAAACAAAAGAAGTGCATAAAGAAGGAATAGAGGTGTAAAAGGGGTACAGAAAGAAGCACATGAGGTGCGGAAAGAGGCAACAGACATGGAGAAAGAGGGAAGAGAGGTGCAGAAAGTACAAGAGATATGCAGAATGAGGTCAAGAAAAGTGCAGAAACAGAAAGAAACGTGCAGAAAGAAGCACCAGAAATGCAGAAAGAGGCAAGAGAGGCGCAGAGGGAAGCAAGAGTGGCTTGCACACCATTAGTACCAATTTAACACCAACATTTAGCAATAAGTAACAGGTGTTTATTCTGGGTTTGCAAAGGACCTTCCACCACGCTGTAGCACTTGTCGCTGCATTTTTGGCAACGTTTGAGTTAGAAACAAGGATTTTTTTGTTCAAATCTGCAGATTAGGGTGCAGATGATAAATTATGTGGCTAATGCAGAAAATTAATCTGTGCGAAAGTCAGTGCAGCTAAACAGTCACGTAATTCCAGTGGTCCTGCTCATACCTCTGACTAGGTCCACAAGTGCTTGTCAGTGATTTCATCTTTTTTTGTCTCACTGAGTTCATAGTTGAGCTTCTATGGAAACGAGGAAGACTACACCTGAGATTACCACTCCACAACACAGACTACCATACCACATAACTACTCTCCATAATACATAATCCCACTCTACATAATTCCAATACACTAAATACCACATACTTTCTATCCACATAATTTCACTGCACAACATACTACATAATTCCACTACACACAACGTACATTCACTCCACTCCAAAAATCATTAGTAAAAAACGTTTGCATTTACAGCGCCAATAGCTCTAATTCTCGCAAATGTGAAACCTATTACACTGCAAACACTTCTTTAACTAGTAGTCGCGTTTGTAGAGTGGTGGAGAAAGGGTGCTGGGCTTCCGACCAGCTCTCAGGAATTCCGCTGCATAGGGCTTACAAGAGGTACCAGTAGGGCTTCTTGGCCCCTAAAGTCCCGCAGGAGTAAATTGGATTTCATCCCCCATCCTGTAGTCTGCCAGGAGGCGCGTTTACAGAGTAGTGGAGAAAGGGGGGCATGGCCTCCGAAGATGTTTTAGCAATCCCACTGTGTGGGACTTACTGGAGGTAACAGGAGGGGTAGTTGGCCCCCAAGGACATCCTTGGGGGGCAACTACCCCTCCTATTACCTCCAGTAAGTCCCACACAGCAGGATTAGTAATTTCTCAGAGCAGGCCATGCCCCCTTTGCCCACCACTCTACAAATGCGCTCCCTGGCGGTGCTCTGGGAGGGGGATTGAATTCCCCTTTGCTGCTGGGGGTCCTTTAGGGGCCAACTAGCCTACCTCTTACCGCCAGTAAGCCCCACACAGTGGGATTGCTGAGAGGTGGACAAAGGCCACGCCCTCTTTCTCCACCACTCTGCAAACGTACCCCCTGGCGCGTTCTAAGTTGGGGGATTAAGTCCCCTTGAATCCTGAGGGTCCCTGCGGGCCAACTAGCCCACCAGGTACCTCCATTAAGCGCAGAGAGGTGTAAAAAGGGGCATGGCCTCAGACCACCTCTCTGCAATGCAGCTCTGTGGCGCTTACTGGAGGTACATGGTGGGCTAGTTGGCCTCCAGGGACCCTCAGGATTGAAGGGGACTTAATCACCCAATTTACAACGCGCCAGGGGGTACGTTAGCACACTTGTTATGTCAGGCCCCACCCCCTCCATGCACCACTGTGCAAACGCGCCCCCTGGCGCATTGTAAGTTGGGGGATTAAGTCCTCTTGAATCCTGAGGGTCCCTGGGGGCCAACTAGCCCACCAGGTACACCCAGTAAGCACCACAGAGCTGCGTTACACAGAGGTGTAATAAGGGGCATGGCCTGACATGCAGCTCCCCTTGCTCAAAAGCAATCCTGCTTTGCTTTATTGTAGTGAGAGCAGGTTTTCCTGCTCTCGCTTCAATGAAGCAAAGCAGGGTTTGCTATGGCAGGGCGGAAGCTCCCCTCCTGGGCCACTTCTGGCCCCGGGGACCCCATTTCCCGAGGCCTGGCCTCACAGTTGGGGTGGGGGGGAGCCCAAATGCCCCCATGGTCTCTGCCATCTCCCCGCCTCCTGTGGGAACCGGCATTGCTTTTGCACACGCGGAACTGCTGACATGCAGCTCTCCTTGTGCAAAAGCAATTCTGCTTTGGTTTTTGGAAGCGAGAGCATGCGGGAGGCGTGCTCCTGCCCTGTCATAGCAAACAGCAATGTCCTGGGGGTGGGCACCCCCGGGACATTGCAGGAGCCGGCCCTGCAGGGTGTCAATCCCCAGGGCCATCAAGGGCTCCAGGAGGGGGCTGCGCAGCCCCCCTTCCAACGTTTAAAGCCCCGGGGAAGTGGTGGTTCCGGGGGCTTGGGGGTCTGTAACGGACCCCTGCATTTAAATAAATATTGCCCCGGGAGGTGGTGGTCCCCGGGGAGTGTTGGGAGCTCTTGCCCCCCTCCACACTTAAAAAAAATAAAATAACACAGCCCCGTGGAGGTGGCGGTCCCCGGGGCAGTGTGGGAGGGGTGGCACCCCCCCCCCCCCCACGCATTTTTTTTTTTTAAAGCCCCGGGGAGGTGACTGTCCCCAGGGCTGCGGGGGGGGCCACGTTTATTTTTTTGGCTATGTCCCCGGGACCTGGCCCACCTGGGGGCCTAATTAAAATGAAGCGCGGAAGCCCACGCTTATTTTTTTTTTAAAACTTCTGCAGGATTCGCGACCCCAACGCGAATTACGCTGAAATTATAAAAAGAAAAATTATTTTTTGGCCCTGGGGGTCCTTGTGGGACCCCCTGAGCAGGCCCAGAGGGTCAGGTTGTTTCTACCCAGCCCCCTTTTCTTCATTTTACACTTTGTTTCACTTGTTTTCTTGTGACTCGGTTCTACCGAGTCACAAGATGGCTGCCAACACTTTCTGGTTTGGAGTGTTGACAGCCAACCAGAGTAGAGTTCGTGCCCGGGAGGGTTCGCAAACCCTCCGTACCCACAGATATCGAAACGTTTTCTTTTTCTAATTTTTCAGAAACGACTGAACGGATTTACACCATTTTACAAAAAAGGGCTCTTTCTGAACCAAGACCTCCTTTTTTGCCAAATTTGGTGTAATTCCGTTCAGCAGTTCGGGCTGTAACTTTGTCTAAAGTTTCCAATGGAAATGAACAAGGGGAAAACGAGTTTTGGGACCCCCCTTCTTCTCGGCCCCCGCTTGACGAATCACCCCAAAACTTTCAAGACAGGAGCTGACCGGAGCGGGCCACTAGTTTCGGAATTTTTGCGAAGATTCTTCAACCGGCGCAAAAGTGATTGGGAAAAGAAAAAACGCTTTTTGAATAGAAACGAGGTCCTAACTATAACTAACTACTTGCGACTGCCAGTAGGTAATATATATATATACATATATACAGGGTACAGGGTACATGTTCCCACGTAAAAAGACACTTTGAACTGAGGCCGTGAAATGTACACGTTTTCACTGCGTCACTCTAAGCCTGAAATGTGTCAAAATTCCTACACCTCTTCAAACCAGGCGTAGGAATTGACACAATGGCTTTATAATGGGAATCGCCTATGTGTTTTGGTCATTGCTGTAGTTACGTCAGTCTTATGACCAACTACAGCAATGCGCCACTTTTGGCCCCACAGATGTGTCAGTATGTATGACGCATCGGTGGGTCCTTGAGCCATGGAGCCCTGTATTCTAAATACAGCGCATCCATGACGTCGTAAGTGTATCTGATGCAGGCGCCAGAAATTTGACACATCGCTGACTTGTAAGTATGCCCCTGAATTTTTAAGCACATGTGATCTACATGGTCTTTGAGGGATGCGTGACTAAAAGCATTTGTGCAATATATTAGGGAAATGCAGAAGGGAAATCCACTATGTTCATTTACTAGCAAAAAAATACAAACATTTAGCACATTCCAGCTCTTCTACCCTCAGGTTTCCATCAATGCTAGGGGTTGGCCGCATGTTCTGTAGTCTTTGGCCACCAGGAATTAGTAAGTAAAGGTAGTGAGTGAGAGTATATCTAAGGCTATCTGGAACAGGGTAACAGCAAGTCAAGTAGAGTGGTGTTGCTGCTCATATGTGGGACCATTCTCAGTTCGTCAGGCTGCCTCCCAGGTGTGGCTATAAAACTATCCCAGTACATCACAAAACTGGCCAACACACAACCACAAAGCATGCCCATACACTGCTTTGTGGCACTGCCATTTCACCCTGAAGGCCAGTCCAAGTCTGCAGATCAGTTTGCTCTGTTGCATTGCATGGTAGAGGCTTTTCAGAGTGGTTACATCCACAACCTTTTCTAAATATATGTTTTAAAGAATTGGTTACAATGCTCACTGATAATAGAGATAATTTATAAAATGAAAGTTCGACTTGTATACTGTAATAAAATTTCCCTTTAGAATTCACTTAAATTCTACTAAACAATTCACATAGATAAATAACACATAGGGAAAATGTGCTTGCTTGAAATGTGAAAGAATAACTTTAGAATGCAGTTAAAACTCTGCTAAAAGAACTGCATTTATAAAACACATGTAGGGAAAATTCTCATGATTGTCTGCTTGTCTTCTAAATGGGTCGAGGCCTATCCTACTCAGGGATCTAACACTATGAAATTTACCATATTCTTGCAATTTCTATTGAGACTAATCATGGAACTCATTTTAAAAATGAGATCCTTATATTGATTTGTACAGCTCTCCAGATAAATCAAAGGTTCCAATGTAGCTATCATCCTCAATCATCTGGCATAGTGGAGAAGATGAATGGGGCGATCACAAACAAGCTAGCTAAATGTGTGTTTCCACTAGTCTGTAATGGCCGGACATTCTTACTGTTGTTCTGATAAGTATCAGAAGTAGCCCTGACAAAAAGACTGGCCTATCACCTCATGAAGTGCTCATTGGCAGAGCTATGAGATTGACCTTCAATAACTGATGACATTGTACTAGATTATTGCAAAGGTCTGGCTTATGAAATCTGTTCTTCCTTAGGTGAATTTGGCAACAGCACGATCAAAAGAAGCTCAGTGTCATCCCTTGCAACCAGGTGACTGGATTCTGGTGAAGATCCTTGTTCACAAAAACTGCCTTGAAGATCGTTGGAAGGGTCCTTACCAGGTTACTTATGACTTACACTTCTTTGAAGTGTGTCAGAGTCCCACTGTGAATCCACGCTACTCATGCGATGAGAGTGAAGGTGGTGGATGAAATAAGGATTGACAACATCTACTAATTTACAGAGTCAAGCTCAAATTTGCAGCGTGGATCCAGAGGGGGCATGGAGCATTTTGAAACTGGTGAAGTTGCTGATGAAACTGAAGGTGAAAATGCCGATGAAGGTACCACTGGCCAGTTTCAAATCAAGGACCAGAGTAGAGAGCTGTTGAAAAGTCATGAGTGATAGCAAGACAAAATAGTCTCTGATCTATCCAGTGAAAAGTTCCACTTTAAAATTTGAGTCTCAAGAACCCCCGCGGTAGAAAGAAGTTCACAGGGAGCTGAGATGCAGATGCTGATACAAGGCAAGTTTATCAGTGAGGTTGCAAGAACGGAAACATCCAAGGCAGTGAAAAGAACATGCAAGAGAAAGCACTGGGAGAATGAAAGGTTAGAATCAAAGAAGAACCAGATTTTAATTCAGAGAACAGTGAGAGTGAATCGCCTGTTGCTAAAAAACCTAGCAAGAAAGAGAATTTCAAACAGAAAGCATGCTTCACCTGAATGAGCATATCTTGCACCTGTGTCTGAAGAAGAAGAGTCAGACACAGAGACCTACAGTCTGATAAACTGTTTCCAATTTATCTTTGAAACCAAGCTAGAAGAAGAGCCACCTTGAACTTTTTTGAATCCAAACTACTCTGCCAGTGTGATGAGCACTCTTTGCAAACCTTGGCACACTTGTTTTTTTCTGCAGGTTTTATCGCAGTTACTCTTGAAGGTTTGTAATCCTGCTTTCTTAAAGGTGCTTCTGTCTTTATGAATCAGTCAATATACACAGCTGTCCGTCTACAACCCTGGGGCCAGCAGCGTCATCAAATCATTGTCAGAAAGATCAAAACTCATAAAAGATCCCACAGACATATCCCCGCACTATTATTTCTGTAGATGCTTTCTACTCCTGAGGTACTTGTAGGTGTGGTTACCTTCCTCAAATATGCACTCCAGGCATAGGCGCACTCTATTGTAGTAGCTGTCCTGAACATTATTGTGATCTTCAGGGCCAATGTCCAAAAAGGAGTTGTGTTGGGTTGCTGCTGTGCTTCCCCCTTTGCAAACATCAAACACTGACTAAAAACACATTTCTTCACATTTCTATGAAAGAAAGCCATGTAATCTGCAGGGAGCCACAAACTTCCTTCCGCCAGCATTCCCCTAATTCTCCTAAGTTATCTGATAAAAATGGTACCTCATTTGTGGGGGTAGGCCTAATGCCCGTGACCGGAAACCGACCAAAACGCAACATTGATACATTACATTTTTCCACTTACAAATGATCCGTTTTCAAAGTGAGTAGCTGTGTATTTTGACCCCTAGCTCAGCCAGCACCTAAGGAAGCCTAGCAAACCTGCACACTTTTCAAAACTAGACTCCTAGGGAAATGCAGGATGGAGTAACTTGTATGGCTCTCACCAGGTTGTTTTACCCAAAATCCCATGCAATCCTCAAACTTTACATAAAAAACACATTTTCCTCACATTTCTGTGATTGAAAGTTCTGGAATCTGAGGGGAGCCACAGACTTCCTTCCACCCAGCATTCCTCTAAGACTTCTGATAAAAATTGTTTCTCACTTGTGTGGGTAGGCCTGATGGCCGCAACAGCAAAGGCCCCAAAATACAATGTGGAGACATCAAAATTTTTTCTGTCACAAAAATGATCTGATTTGACAATGGGGATAGCAGTGATTTTTTGGGCCAGGGATTGACGGCCATCCAGGGAAACCTACCAAACACAGACATTTCTGGAAACAAGACACCCAGGGGAGCCCAGGGTTGGCTAACATTGCACATTTTCCTTGCATTTTTGTGATGTAACTCTGGAATCAGCAGAAATCCCAAAAATTCAGACCAACCAGCGTTCTCCCACTTGTCCCAATAAAAATGCGATCTCACTTGCTTGGCTGGGCCTAGTGAATGGGACAGGCTAGCATCAAACCAAGGTCAATGGGAGTCTTATAGAGCGAATCTTATTGACCTTGGTTTGATTTGTTTCTGCCAGGGGTACTAGGCTAAGTCACACATGTGCAGTAGCACTTTTATCAGCACAACTGGGAGGACGCTGGTTGGTAGGAATTTTGTGGATCTCTACTGTTTCCGAAAGTTTATGTCACAGAAATGGTATATGTGCAATTTTAGACAAAGTTTGAGGTTTGCAACGCATTGTAGGTAGCAAAACATTGTGGGATACATGTGAGGCACACCGCCCTGGAACCGCATGGGTGACTAATTTTCAGAAATGTCTGGGTTTGGTAGGTTTTCCCAGGAGTCAGCGACCTGAGCCCAAGAAAGTGCAGCCATTCAGCACAGAAGTAGGACGATATTTGGATGTAGCCCAATTCTGTTAAACATATGTATCAAAAATAAATTAAAAAAAGCATCCAAGGCATGGCGCTGTCTTTTGAATGTCTGGGGTCCTACTGACTATGATGCGGCGCAGACTCAATGGGTGACCCTAGGAAATATGGTGGCGAAGCGTGATATTGCGCAACTGTGGGGTTCTCAGAGACCCCCCGCTATGGAAGCATGGATGGAAAATATGGACTGGAGCATGTTTAGGGAGAAAACGGTGTATAGTGCCCGGGGGCGGCCTAAGAAATGGCATAAGATATGGGGGCGATGGAACCAGTATAGGGGTGATATATGTCTGCCCCCGGCCACTGAACCGTTAGAGGAGCAACTTTCCCCCTAGCTTCACTTCCAACTTGGGATTTTTATGATGATTATATGCTAGAATGTTAGCGCCTCTGCTTCTCCCTCATCCACCCGACCGGTGGCTTTGTTCTGACTTTGGGAATGGGGCCGCGCCCCCATCGGGAACTGGCACGAGTTTATTGTGTATACTGCCTTGCTTGTGTTATTTACTTTAGGTTGTTTTAAAAAAAGGAACCTTTGTTTTTTCCTGTACCAGAGCTGTGGACACTTCCATGTGTTGTACTTAATTGGCTGCCGAACCTCCGGGATGTCGGCTGAATAGCTGTGTTCCAGACTGACATAAATAAAGGTTTTTATAAAAAAAAAAAAAAGCATCCAAAATCTAAATTTCCATTCTTGCCAAAAAGATTAAAAGGCAGAAAGACTGTTGGCGTCATATTGGAGGTAGAGGCTAGACCCGATGTGTGGGCTGGTAGGTAGGCTACCTCCACACTTTGTAGCAGTGGAAAAATCCCCTAGTGGTTTTCTGCTCCTCCCACCGGGACAGATTGTAGTTAAAGACATCTTATCTGCCTCCTGGGGGAGTAGAAATACTGTTGAGGGTCATTTGTGGGTTAGGCCCAATGCGTAAGACGGCCACAGCCAGCCATTTCTCCGCCAAAAAATAATAATTCCTGGAGTCTAGTGGGTTTTCTGCCCCCGTCCCCCCAAGGCAGATCAGAGGTAACAACCTCAAATATGCCCCTAGGGGGGCAGAAAGACATTTGGACCTGGGGTAGGGGCAAGCATTAGCCCATTGCTGGGGAGGGGCGCTCCCCCTGAAATACAATCCCTGGTGGTCTAGTGGGCTTTCTACCCTCCGCAGGGGGCAGATTGGAGGAAAACACCTCCTATCTTTCCCCAATGGGGGACAGAAAGACTACTGGGGTTGTATGGGTGAGTGGGGGCTAGGTCCGTGCTTGGGAGGGTGACCCACACTCATTTTGCATTGAAATAAAATTTCGCAGCCCCCCCCCATAACCTGGCCACATGTCTTTTCGCCACCACTAACCCCAGGGCGCCAATGAGGGATATCAGCATCATTGGGGATCCCAACCAGAACAAATTTTGGGTCATGCGGAAGGTCTTCCAAAATACCTTTAAGTTCCTGAATAATGACAGTCCAGTAGGCTTGAGTGTGGGGGCATTCCCAGAGTGTGTATATGAAGGAGCAACTCACCTCTGGACAGCATAAACATATGGGCGAAACAGCCAGCCCCATACAATGCAGACTGCATTGACCATAAAAAATCCTTTAGAGTAGCCTGAATTGTATTAACCAGAGGCACGATATTTTGGCTACCTCGCTGCGTGCATCAATGCCACCTCTCAGTCAATTTCCTAAAGTTCCCCCACATCTCGTGTCCATCTCCCTTTGAGCGCACCCGGATTGTTGGGCATGTTATTATTTAGCGTCTTATACGTTAGCGAGATTGCTCCCTTTCTGATCTCTAACATGAGAAGGCGTTGTTCAAAAAGGGGCATATTCTGGGATCTCCATCCCATCCAAATTCTCCGCATGCCAGGCATGTTGCAACTGTGCGTATTTCTGAAACTGGTTCGGTGGAGATGATATACCTGTTGCAGAGATTGGCATAATATCCCCATTTTCTGGTACGTCATCAATGGTGGAGATACCAATTGTGTCCCAAGACCCAAAGTCTCTAAGCTTCGCCAGCTCATCCAACCATGGATCTTTCCAGAGGGGCATTTCCCATGTATGTTTATGTGCCCAACCTATCGTCTTTGTGGCCTTATGCCAGGCCGCCAGGGCCACCTGAGTCGCTGCAGCAGCCTCAGGGCCCCTTTACTACCATTAGGGTAATGTTTATGTGATCTGGACTATAGCCCAGCCTGTTCTAATCTAAAGGTAGAGTGATTGTGGGGTGTGAATACCCAGTCATTAATATTAATCAGGTGGTCCTCCCAGTAGTACACCTCTATATCAGGGAGAACAATCCCACTATTATATGGGTTGCGCTGTAGAGTTCTAAGTGACACTCTAGGGTGCCCTCCATCCCAAATCACAGACCTCACCTCCCCTTCTATTTTGGGTAACATGGCAGACGAATCCGGGTAGTAAGTCTTCTGGTGCACATACAACAGCTTAGGGAGTGCAATTGTTTTATAATGGGCCGCCAGACCCAACAACGAGAGGGGGAGCACCCTCCACCACCCTACATTGGCCTGAAAATGTAATATCACCCATTTGAGATTGTGGCGTAAATAGAGCTCTTTCTGGGGTGTCAGAAAGATCCCCAAATACTTAAATCCAAATGGGGCCCCACTGAGTCCCCCCTGGAGTAAGGATAGTTCCACTTGACTCCCCTGGTGAGTACAGAACTGATCTGTCCCAACTGATCTTATAACCTGAGTGAGCCCCATACTCTCCAAAGATCTTAAAGAGCTCCGGGATTGTGGATTCTGGTTTAGTGATATACAATAAGATGTCATCTGCATAAAGTGATATCCTTTCTTCCACCTCATCTGCGGCTGTGATACAAACCCCCAAACAGCTGGACAAGCTCTAAGCGTGTAAGCAAGTGATTTGCATGTTAGGGCAAATAAAAGGAGGTACAAGGAACATCCCTGGCAAGTCTCACTCTCAATCAGAAACTTGGAGGACAACACCCCGTTCACTCTGACTACTGCCACCGGATCCGGATACAACACGGCCATCCACTTCCTATAGTTTGGTCCAAACCCAAACCTCTGCAACGTTTGCTCGAGGAAGGGCCAATGTACTGCATCAAATGCTGTTTCTGGGTTTAGGGAAAGAAAAAAAATGAGGACCCTGTCACTCCTGCCCTGAGGCAGCCAATTGTGCATGCACCTATGAGTCAGACTCGTCGACCTACCAGGCATAAATCCCAATTGGTCCCTGTGTATCAATAGTGTGATAGCCCGAAGGAGCTAGGTGGCCATGATTGTGGCCAGTATCTTGACTTCTATGTTAACCAGCAAAATTGGACAATATGAGTCCCAGCGATCCTTGTGCTTGCCCTCCTTCAGCAACACTGTTATAATGGTTCTCCAGCTGGGAGGACAGTTGGACTCACCCGGTTTCAATTTTGCAATGGCCACCAGTACCTTGCCAAGTGTTAACTCTTGTTCCAAGATATCTCGAGACTCAGCGTCAAGTACAGGGGTGGAGACAGCAGCAAGATATTGGGTAATGCTATCCAGGTCTTGTAGGATCTGGGCCCTGTAAAATGATTCATAATAATGGGTGAATCACTCTGCTATCCGTAAATCAGGATTGCAGGAGTTCCCTGCCTAGTCAATAACGGTGTGACGCAAACAGGCCTCCAGCTCCTTCCTATTCAACTACTCAAGGAGCTTGTCTGCTTTCTCCCCTGTCTCATACATGTAGTGCAAAGTAGCGAACATTTGTTTCTTTGCCCCTTCATGAGCTAGATCTTGATATTTGTTCGGTTTTGTAGCCAGCTACCTAGAAATGAGAAAGTCAGCTGGGGGCCCCAATTCTGGTTCTAGCTCCTTGAAAATCTGGAGGTTCAAATTCTACAGCTAGAAGGAGAATTTTTGTTATCAGATTTTGAGCCCTGTCCCGAAGCACAGTCTTGTATGCCTCCCACACTACAATTTTGGAGGAAACGGAGCCTTCATTTTCGACTAAATATAATTCTGTGTCGACCTGCAATCCCTGTGCTACCTCCCGATCCCACAGGTCCCTAACATTCAATTTCTACTGTGTGAACTGCTGATTCTCAGGTTGCCCCCAACCAAACGAAAAAAGGTGAATGGTCCGACAGGCCCCTCACCATGTATTCTGCCTGCTCAACCACTCCCACCGCTCTTGCTGTGGCAAATATATAATCCAATTTAGAGTAAACTTTGTGAGCTCCTGAGAAATAGGAATACTTTCTGCCTAATGGATTTTTATGCCTCCACAGATCGAATAAACCTACCGGCTCCACAAAGTGCGTCAGAGAGATCAAGGTCAGTGACCATAAAATCATTGAAGTCCCCACCCAAAACGTGAAGAGAAGTTGGCTTGAGAATTATATCAGCAATCTTGGCTTGTATGGGAGACTGTAATCTAGAAGGCACATGTACACTCAACATGATAATTTCAGTCTTACCCTAATGACCCTGCCCCTCTACAAACCTGCCATTGGGGTCTAACCACTTTCTGGTGACCAGAAACAGCGTATTCTTTCTGATCAAAATAGCCATGAGCAAGTGTGGCATACCCCCACCCCAGGAACTGACAGTGGGTCCTCTGTAGATGTGTCTACTGGAGGAGGCGAAAGACTTGAGCTCTCTAGAGGTCTGGATTGCTCAATATTGTGCAGCAAATGTACTGTGTGCTCGGGTGGAACCTCTAGCTTCAGAGGTGAACAATTGTGACTGTGACTCTCTTCCATAAGTAACAATGACAAAGAAAAAACTCAGCACATCCCCACAACCCCCCTCCCCACCCTCCACTGCCTCCTCAGTGCAAAACCACATTTACAAAGCACAACTATGAGCAAAGAGAGTATGAGAAGTCTGTCTATAGCCCACCACCCACCCCAACTAAACACCCAAAACACAGAAATACACACTCAGCTCCTCCTGAAAGCCCTGGGGGGGGGGGGAGGAAATCCAGATTCTCTGAACGTCTCCGGCTTCATGTGCCATCACTGCTATACTACAGGTTGTCAATTGCTATGACCTGTCGGTGTGCTCCCTTCGATTTTGAGGACAGTGAGCCCAGGAGAAAGAACCACTGGTGGACTGTCCTGTTTTGTCTTCTTCTATGTCAATCTCTGCTAACCCTCAGTGTCGGAGGATATCCCCAATCTCTGCTTGCGCTGCGAGCCCAGCAGTGGAGTCCCTCTAGGGGCCATCGTGGAGGCCCGGGCTCCTCTTCTCCTTATCGATGTGAAGTCCTTGGGTCACGCACCCTCCTCCTGGATGGAAATCAGGGCTGGTCGCTCACCTCCTTCCTCATCAATCAAGGGCCCTCCTCCAACCAAGCCCATACCGCCTGTGGTGACTGGAGAAAGACGGTCTTCCCCTGTTAGAGGACTTTAAGTTTCACCAGAATCAGCAGCATGTATTGTAGGTTTAAGGCCGTAACTTTCTTTTAACAGAATCAAAGGTACCACACTCTGGACCTCACATTTGTAGTCCGGGAGCACCAGGATTCTTTTAATTCGCATGACGGATTTCACCCTCAGAGCCGCACTTTCTGGAGTATCATGTTATGGTCAAGTAAGTTGAAAAAGCACGCTACAATGGACCGTGGAGGAGATCCAGGAGGACGCGTACTACTAAATGCTCTATGAGCGCATTCTATCATGAAACAGGAGGAGAACTGTTCGGATGGGAGGGACGCTTTCAGCCACTGATCCAGAAAGGCCCCCATGTTAACTCCCTCTCGGAAGCCCACAAATCTTAAGTTGTTGCAGTGTGCACAATTTTCAGCCTCCTCCATCCTTAAGACCACATACTTGGCAGGCACTCGCCAAGTCCTTCTGGAGCCCTGAACCACATCCTCCACCTCTGAGATCATATTTTCGGCCATTGGGGCCCTTTCGGATACGGTACACAAGTTGTGTCGCAAAGAGGGAAATCTATGACCTCAACTCTCCTATCCTTTCTCCCATTGCCTCCTTGGAAGATTGGATCAACCAGAAGCAGCGCTGCGTTATCTGACATATTGGGCACCAATGCCTCCGGCAGCGGGGTTACCGCTTTTGTGTACCGATCCATTTTGCCCTGTCTGGGGGGCTTTGGTTCCCTTTCCTTGGCCATCTCCTCAAAACAGGTGCCACCAGTGGGAAGAAGAGAGAACCTATAGGGCCCACCGGAAGACACACAACCAAACTCCATGGAGGTATTCTCCCCTTCCACCTCAGTGGGGCTAACTGTCTCTAAATAGGCACAGTGACTCCCGTCAGCTGTACAATGCTACACTGTCAGGCAAAGAAACAGGCAACACCCCCATGGGTAGTGGTCACAAACAGCTGTATAATGGTAAGCAGAATGTGGGAGGAGGAAGGGGGGATAGGAAAAGCTCCCTGACTGCCAGTCCATATGGGCCTCCCCAGGATAGTACTTCACTCAAGCGGCCTGGCAGAAGGATCAGAATGGGAACGTCTACAACTGCCCAGGCAGAGGAAAAACTCAGGGGCAGTATTTAGCTGGGGCCACCCCTCTGTTATGCCCAGGGGAGGGGGACCTACTTACCTTTATCACATTGCGGGCTTGGCTGACTCTGCCGTTCGCTGCACTCCCGGGTCACCACCTGGGGACAGCCACCACAACTTATGCCCACTCTCATGGCATGTTCAGCATCTGGTTCACCCTCCGTTGTTGACAGTTAAAGGGGCCCGCCACCACCCCGAATCAGGCATAGCACAGTGATTGTGGTGCTGGCGCGAAGACCACTACTTGTGTTCCGCGCAGCCGCATCTCCAGTGCACTCTCCTCCTCACTGCCGGGGCTGCTGCAAGAATATGTAATCAACAAGGGGACATAAGAGCTAATTATTTAAAGAGGTCCTGTTCCTGTGCTCCTATGTGTATGCACCTGATTCACAGAAGGGAGTCAGTTCCTCTCTCGTGGCAGAAGTGCTAGAGGTCACTGTCTGCCTGCTGTTTGTAGTCGCAGGGGGATCTATAGTTCAGATCGTAATGCCCTCACACACCTGTTAGGGTGTCATGCTTCATCATAGGGCGCTCCTCGTCAGACCGGCGCTGCAATGTCCAACGGGCCTGGTGGCATCTTTAGCGGAGTTCTTTTGATCTGAGATCGCCGTATGTGAAGGGTGTGTGTGAGTAAAAGTTAAATGAATCTTAATGTGTGTTCTGAGTCACAAAAGTGATGAAAATAGGCCCCAGTATATGAATATTTTAATTCGAGTGTTGGGGCTGGGACTAAGTAAAAACAGTAGGGCTACTGCAAAGATTCAAGGTAACTAGGTAGCTATTAGTTGTGTGTGGTCAACATGTTTCGTGTCGTGAATGCTCCAAAATCAAGCGACACTTCTTCAGGACCAAGAGTAGATGTGTTGGGTCCCCATTAATGGAGGACCAATATCTGACTTCCCTAAATAGGGGGATATACAACAAATGAAAACAAGCTCCTAATTAAGGACCTTGCAGAACGTCTCCGCCTAAACAGAGGGAGGCAAAAAACAGGGAGGACAAACAGGAGCGCGACGTCAACAGCTGGAAAAAGACAAATAAATGTAAATCCAAGCATTCACATTAAAGGGCATGTCACTGAACTAGGAGGAAACATAACCCTTCCTAGGTACAATATACATTGAATATCAACAATTATTAGAAGATAATTATTTAAAGTAGATTACAAATAAAAAATTAAACTAACGCAGGGAGTGAAAAAAAGTCTTCTAGGGACCAACAGTATCATCCCTATCACGCCACAAGGAATTGGATGAGACGGGAGAGACATCATAGCCAAGTCTTACCTCAATAGAGTGGAGAGTGAAACTTAATGGATGAAGGGAAGGCGGCCCAACCACTGGAACGGACCCACTAAATGTAAGGATAGTTAGAGGAAAAATTCATACATATAAGCATAACTATCCAGATGCTGGAGGAAACCAGGTATGTCCATAAACACTCATAAAAGCAGGATGGATGCCATACCTAAAGCGCAACAGACTGATGGTGAGGTGTCCAACATACTGTGTAGATGCATACATGACATGACACCAGTAAACATGCCGCAGTGGAGCCCAGGAAATTAATGGACGGGAGACGCAAGCAAGAGACTCAGAGGGCGCGACTGTAAAGTCCGAGTGCCTAAGAGCTCACTAACGAACAGTATCGCATGGTGAGTGAAGGACGGGGATGCCAGGGAATAGTGACACAGGGATGTGCATAATAGATGCTTTAAAATACAACAAAGCGTTGATAAGCGCAGTGTGCCCTTGTGTCCGGGAGACAACGGATTGCAATAAGCTAAGGTGCGGCAGTAGCGGAAATTAATTAATAGAAGCTAACCTGCCATCGAAGAGTGCTCACAGGTGGTTAAAAATGTAGCGCTCAATAATGCGAACATTCCCTGAGTACGGGAGGTCGCGACCCAAGTGGAAATAACATAGACGTGAACTAAGCGTCTGCTGCAAGAATAGTCCAGCTGCACTGCATGGGCACTCACTGGGCCCTCCGCAGTGCTGCCGTTCAGACTACAGGACTCCCAGCAAGGAGGGGGGGGAGGGTGAAGGAACAGGGCGTGGCAGGCCTCCGGGCCACTCAGCAGTGTATTACTCATCACCTCTGCTGTGTCTCAGCTGGTGGACGGCCTCATCTCCTGCCAGCTGCCATGTTGAGGCAGCCAAAGCAGCGCGATCACAAAGTCAAGCATAAGGCGTTCTTCAGGACCCAGCAGGGGCCCCTATTGCTGCCGCTGTCCCCCCCCCCCCCCAGCTCATCAGGGACAGTGTGGGGTAAAACCACGGCAGACTGATGGCAGGATAGTTATTGGATTAAAATCAGGTCGCCGGTCCGTCATGATCTCCAAACTTATGGCACCCTATGTCCTCCCCTCAACATGGATCTGCATCGACGGGTGACTCGCCCACTCGATCTCTATACAAAGGGGCACCAGGCAGGAATGCCTATTTTTTCCCCTCCTCTTTGCCCTGGAGGTAAAACCCCTAGCCATTGCACTATGCCAATCAGCGGACATAACTGGCATTTCTTTTGGAGGCCATGAACACAAAGTATCCTTATTTGCGGATGATCTCTTACTCTCATTATATGCCCCCAGCACCTCCCTACCGGCGCTAGCCTCCCTCCTTTGCACCTCTGAATAAGCCTTGGCTTTCAAAATTAACATGACCAAATCCCACGCCCTAAACCTAACCCTCTCTACCTCAGAGGTATGACAGCTTCAATCCCTTGTTCCCTTGCACTGGGCTGAACACTCGATCTGATACTTGGAACTCAACCTGACCCTGTCATTATCCTCATGGACTTGGGCCAACTAACCAGCCTGCAGGTGAGAGGTCCGGGAAGACCTGCGCCACTGGAAAAAACTTCCAATATTCTGTATTGACCACCTTTACGCGGTCAAAATGTCACTTTTACCAAAAATACTTTACCGTGTGTCAAACCCTTCCCACACTGATTCCTCGGGTGGACTATCAAGGTCTCCAATGTGATCTAAACTTTTTTATATGGGGCAAAGGTCGCCTGTGCTTCTACAATAAACTGAGCGATACCAAAGAGGATGATGGACGGAGCGTTTGAGCAAATCAAACACTCACCCCCAGTCAACTGATATGGGTTTAATCCATCATCATTCTTTAGCTCACTCCATCACCCCAGTTCAGACATGGCTATATGCAAATCAGTCTGACCCTGTGCCTCATGGGAACAGTCCAGCCCGAACTGCCAAGCCATGTCTTCCCTGGACCGGAAACAAGCATCCTGGGACCGGTTTCGGGTTCATAACCCTCATCAGCCAGGCTATCTTGAATCCAGTGGCAAAGTGAGCAAGGGACCCACGTTTGGGCATACCCTGCCAACTTAGGGCGAACAAAAATCTCCAATAAACTGATCATGCTGCCTGAGACCGTGGGGGCCTTGCCTGCCCTAACCTCCTAGAATACTACTGGGCATCTCACCTTTGCTATATATCAGAATGGGTTTTTCACAAAAGCGAAAAACATTGGTTCCATATGGACCGTGCAGTCATCTTCAGGCCACTGTGGGATCTGGCCTGGTCCCCTCAGATTGGCTTGATCCCATATCGCATATATAGCCACTCCCACGAAAACAGTACTGGACATCTGGGACAAGATAGCCATCCCCAGAGGCCTCACATCCTTCCCTTCCCCCAATACTCCTGTGGCTTGCAACCCCATGTTTCCACCAGCCTTACAACCACACTCATTCCTTTCTTGGAGGGAGGGCGAATTATTGCACAATCCCAGATCTCTCTGAGGGGAATGCTTTCAAAACCTTTGAGCAATGCAAGAAATCATTCCACATCACAGAATCCTATAGGCTACGATAATATCAACTTCGACACTGGCTGCTCACCCCCAAATATATTCAGGCAGCAACCAGGCTGCTTACTCCTTTAGAGGGCCTTGTCAGAGTATTCGCACATATAAGGTACTACAGCATTCGGCCCCCATTCAACCCCACACATATCAGAGGCAATGGCTTGCGGTCATGGCGGAGATGACCCCAGAAAACTGGGAACAACTATGGGGTGATATCCCCAAAATCCCCAGGAGCATTCCCCAACACGAATCAGTTTACAAATTAATGATGCATTGGTATTACACCCCTGAGTGCCTGCAGAAAATGCCCAGGCCCTCTTCCCTCTTTGCTGGTGATGCCAGACAGCGGTGGGCAACTTCATCCATAGCTGGTGGACCTCTCAGAAACCTGACAATGTTCTTAAAGGAGATCTTAAGCCACTTCAAGGATACTGTAGGCTACCTCATACCAAGCTCTCCCACAGTGACCCTGCTGGGCATCAGACCATCTCTGCTCGCCGCCATGACTCATTCCAACTGGCGCCTCATTGCACAGGTGATGGGGCAGCAAGACAAACCATTCCTCTTCATTGGAAGAAACCCTCCGCCCCCATCTCAGCATGGTTCCTGCGCCTTTGGCATGTCATGGCAATGGAATTACTGAAGCCCTGCATTGCCCATACGGACACCAAATTCACCAACACCTGGCTGCTGCTTATCCACCACTTTTCCAAACTAGAACACTCCAGCTACACTCCCCCTCGGCTGCAAGCCCTTCAGCTTCACACTGAAGCATACTGTCAAGTAAAGTGGGAAATTCAGGGGTAGATAACTAAGAGGATTCCAATTGCCAGGAGTGCAAGACAAAGGTGTGTCTTGGCTCCTACTTTGTTCTGCTTATGAATTAACAAGCTGATAGATTGTTTTGGAAAATGCCAGCACGATGCACCAATGTCTGCAGGTGTTAATATTTCCATTCCACTATCTTCCGCCTCGATTTTTCTGCGATATTCTTCTATTATGTGCCTCCTCGATTCTTCCGCGATCTTCTTCTAATTAATTGGCTCAAATTTTAAGTCTGGAGATCGATTCTTCTTTAGCATTTATTCAGTTCTCGGACAGCATCTCGGCAGTACGAGAACTGCAGCATCACCTGACTAACTAACTAAACTACCTCAATTATACTTTTCTAATGGCAAGTACCACCCCTAAATGTTTCAAATGTATGAAAGTCCTAATTCTGATTTGGTAGGTAAGGGGGGATGATCATTACACAATGCTAAGTTTAATAATTTTCTTCAGTCTATTGTTCAGCGTTCCCGCCCCTTAAATGTATCTTCCCAAGCTTTATATCCCACCCGCATTTCACATTTTTATCAATAAAAAGTATACATTTAATAATTTTCTCATTCATCCTTCAGGATGTCAACTGCTTTCCCAGGACATGTTGCGATCGTGGCTTTGGCTGAGGTTCAAGAACATCATCATGGTTCCTGGCGGGTTACGAGTGCGCAGGCGTTGGGTATCACGTGGTATATAGACTTTAGTATTGCTCTGAGGCCCAAATATGAACTAAATGGAAAAAGTCGAAGAAACATGTTAGAAATCAAAATAAAATTATTTCACTGCATCCCGCCTATCTCTACTCTAATCCCATTTACTTATAACATTTTTTTGCATTAGCATTTTAATAAAGTTGCATGGTTTAGTTTTTGCAAAAGCATGCGCTTTAACATGTGAGTTTCAAGCGGCTATCTTAAAAGCGATTGCGCAGCTGCAAAGATTTCCCTCCAAGCAAAGACTCGTCATTACTACGTAGATGTAGTTGACGCATGCGCAGTACAGAATTCTGAGTTAGCAGCCATTTTAAGTCACACTCGGGTTACTTGTTAGTACGACACATATGCAAGCTTCCCCCAAGCTTAAATGTATGAACTGTAATGCATGTTAGTATTCACAAACATAATTATTACGGTATTACAAGTTATTTTGAGAGGATTGCATCCAAACAAGTCTCTTTTATATGAGTCCTTGCTCCATCAGTATTATCGGATCTCAGGATCCTCACTGCTTCAAAAATGTGTCTCACACCCAGGAACTGACATAAAGGAATAATCCATTTCTTCCTTGGGAACTATAAGCTGGGCAAAAGAATAAAAAATCATATTCTGTTTCCTGCGATGAAGGACAGGCAGGGAATGTATTTTCACTACAGAGAACTATACCATTTAACGGTGAAATAATTTTACAGGTAATATCCCCAGTCTGAATTGTAAATGCAGATTTTTTAACTATTCAAATTTAAGAGCACATTTATAAGATAGAAACGTATCAATTATCCGTCCACCTCGATCTTCAGTGTACATTTGTTTCATAACATTTTGCAATAATTTTTCTTTACCCTCAACCTTATTTCAATCCTGATAGATTCTGGGTTGTCGCATAAAGCCTCCGAATTCAACCTCAGGAGCCAAGATTTAATATGGCTAAGCCAGAGTATTGAACAATGTTCATTCAAAACAATCGGGTATCTCAGTGAAGCTCCATACGATTCCAGATATATGACAGACTGAATTCTAATCCACTATGGTAGTGGTCTAACGTTCACTATGTGATTCGCCCTATTCCCTTACAAAGTCAAGTAATATTTGTGACACTACTTGGCAGCTTAAAGAATGATTGTATAAATGTTTTCTGATTTTCAGTGCTGCAGTGTTTCCATAGGCCCATACTTCAGCCCCATAAAATTCTCCTCACATGGCATAGCACTATATACATGTGGGACAGGAAATATCAACTTGTAAGACTTAGCATTGTACTTTTTTACCTCTTTTGATGCTTTATGTCATAGGACCAACTTGCTTCTTTTATTAGGGAGCCCTCGTTATAGTACCTTTCAGTTTGACTCCTAGGTAGTCGAAGCTCTTCACTCTCTCTAGCAGAGCTCTTTCTAGATCCATTTTACCTCTGAATGAACAATGGTAGTTTAGGGCCATATATTTGGTCTTTCCTATGTTAATCTAGAGCCCTCTGCAGGTATAAAAATGAGATAACTAGGTTAGGAGTGCTTGATGACCCATTGGTGTCTTGATATCAAAAGGGTGTTGTCAATAAGCATTAACATGGAAATATTAACACCTGCAGACATTGGTGCATCGTGCTGTCATTTTCCAAAACAATCTATCAGCTTGTTAATTCATAAGCAGAACAAAGTAGGAGCCAAGACACACCTTTGTCTTGCACTCCTGGCAATTGGAATCCTCTTAGTTATCTACCCCTCAAGTTCCCACTTTAATTGACAGTATGCTTCAGTGTGAAGTCTTAAAATTGATATAAGCGCCTCAGGGATACCATATTTTTCAGGACTTCCCATAATAAATTGATATTAACTGAATCGAATCCAGCCTTCATGTCAACCCCAAAAAATTAAGAGATGACCCTTCTTGAAACAGATATATTTCCAACATAAAGTTTTAAAATACAGATTTGATCCTTAGTGCTTACCCTTTCCCTAATGCCAGCTCGTTCATCCACTTCTGTAATATGAATAATACTTGTATGCAGAGAAATTTCTGCAGATTGTCAATCAAACATATGGGTCAATGATTTGCGGAATTGTCTTTACTTCCACTTTAATGAATAGGAACAATCTCTGCACCCTTTCAGGATTTGTGGTTTTTGCCTCCTACATCTGCGGCATTGGTTAGAATGATGGAGCGGGTAAAATATTTTCTTTTTATATACCCAATCCATTTATATAGGTTTATATTAAAATGATTAATAATTAATTATAATAATTAATAGCTTGATGTGAAGGTACTAAACCAACCTTATTAACAGAAAGAACACACGTGGGAATGCGTTGCATGGCAAAATTAATGAGGGAACTAAGTTTGTATGCATATTAAAACGATAAATGTTGCTTGAAGTAATGTTATTGTGATTTGCGCTTAAATAAACCAGCATTAACGGCTTTGGATGTTGCATATGGCTAGATAAATGCATACACATAAGGGTATTAGCAAGGGTTTAACACTGTTTAATCATTTCTATGTATTAATTACGATTTTGTGTTTCTTTGCTTAAAGTTGACTATTCTGGCCTACCAAAAGATGGCCGGCGACTGAAACCTAACTAAAAGTACATTACTTCATCATTTGAACAATGGAGAAAGGCGCCTGCACTGACTTCGTTCGTGTCCCTTGTGTGACCTGTCAGACCCCTGAACGATATGAAAATGTTGCTATTGGAAATATGAACTGTCGAACCCAACCTGTTTCCAACGAACTGATACATTTAGGACTACGGATTAGTCTTTCACATACATTTGCTTTGAGACTTCTTCCATATGGGAAAATTTGAAAATGTTTCCTAATGTATTGAGATGTATTTGAATTCATCCAATCGTTGGCCTGGGAAATGAGAAAATGTAACTTTAATATTTAAATGTTAGTATAAATATTAGTAGACTAGAGAGGGAATAGGCTAACGCTAGACGCCACTTCATCCAGAAGCTATTGACGGAGAATCGATGATCAGAGATCTTTATGCTGACGGAGAGGACGGAGACTTTATAAGTCTGATGAATTTACTGAGGACCAGTTCTGACTTAGAAAACGACAATTAGCCAGAATAGGTAAATATGACAAAAGATGATATTGCATTATTAGGATTTAACCTGCATATAAATTAGATAAAGAAAATCATTATTTGAATTACTGTGTCGGGTGATTATTTCCATTGAAATGTTTATTGATATTTGAGAGTAAAAGTATCATTGAGCTAAATAACAACTAAATGATTCGGTCGACCTCTTGATGGAGGAGTTGTTGGGGTGATTCAGGAGAAGTGGTTTCCTCTATCAAAGAGAACAGTTGTGGTTTGGATCTGATGTCCCTTTGTAGGCACGGATAGTTTGAGAGAATGAATGTTGGCGTTATGGGCCCCACCAGCGTATGATGTGTGTATGTGCGTGTGACTGAGAAATCATTCTGTCCGTGGAAGTAAGGGGAAATTTAGTGATCAGAACTGCACCAGTATTTCTGGTAGCTAGAGATGGTTTTTATTGTTTTGGTTTAATGATTTGGCATGTATATAGCTTATCGATTATTGATTGGTATTGATATATGTACTAACACTATATGTTGAAGTTGTATTGAGTTTTATGTTGTCTGTACGGCTTCTGGGAGGTAGGAAGTCGGGAATTGGTAACAGTTCCGTAGTAGAGCAGAGGTAAGGGCTGCTCTCGGGAAAGACGGGATTGTGGTTGCCCGTAGGTACACGGAAGAAACATGTGACAATAGAAGTTGCACGGCGCATTGTCTGGGTTTGATTCGGTAGCATGGCCGAGTGTTACCATTAGTGATATTTTCTGTGTGAGAGAAGTGTGAATGATAGCAAAGGGTTACCTGTGAAATTTTGGTCTTAGGTACCAGGAAACCAATTGGCATACCGATAACGCTTATCACTGAAAAGGTAACAGGTGTTCTCTGAGCTTATTAGAAGGACAAAGTAGAGGTAAGCGCTGCTTTGTTAACGTATGTCAAAATTCTGTAGTAGGACAGACTGTTCGCTGTTCTCGGAAAATACAGGATTCTGTGTGAATGAACTATATTTTCTGGTGTGAAAGTGCGTGAATGAAATAGCATTCGGGTTAATTGTGAAACTCTGGATTTATTTCTCAGGAGCATTGCGTTTCCAACTATGTGTCTTAATTCCGGAGAAAACAGTTAATTGATGCTTGGTAGAAGGGTGAAGTAGAGGGATGTGCTACTTTGCCAACAGACGTAACGATTCTGTAGTAGGGCAGAGGTAAGCGCTGCTCTCGGGGGAAACAGGATTCTCGTGGGAAAGGTCTTTTGCTATTCTGTGGTTAGCGGAGCAGACAATGGTGATGTTTGTATGTTGTAACTAATCGTATTGTAAAATTGAAACAAAAGTCTATCGAGTAGTTTTGTAAAGGAGGGGTAGACTGAAGACAGGAGTCAGGAGCAGGAGCTGCTGCAGCGACTGTTGACGTCAGGAAGACCGCGCTGGGATTGGACGGCTAGTCAGAGGGGTAAAACGCTCTGGATTGGTACGTCAGTGTGAACCGCGCTAGGATTGGAGATTGTGACAGTGACGTAGACGCTCCTGGATTGGTGCGTTAGTGTGAGTCGCGCAGGGATTGGAGATTGTGACAGTGACGTAGACGCGCCAGGATTGGTGCGTGAGTAAGAGTTGCGTTGCTATTGGACTAAAGATCGTACAGTCGAAGACGAGACTAAAGGGTTGACGTGAGAAAGGAAGATGTATTATCATTCACCTGAGAAAAAGAAGAAATCCTTGTTTAGTAAAATAAAAGGATGGTTTGTGAAAGACAAAGAGATTGTGACTAGGGAAGGACAGTTACTTCCTCCAACGAAAACACCCGCATCCTTCATGGTTGCAAAATATGGGTACCATACTTGCATTTGGTTAGATAATTGGGCAAAATATACAAAGGAAGACGGAGTTTTAGCGTTTCCAGAAAATGGTTCCTTTAATTTGGCAATATTAAGGAATTTAAGGGAAAGGATGATGAGCTTAGATCCGCGACCTAGACCTACACAGTTTGAGGCTTTGACTGAGTGGGAAGACGAGATGCATGAGCGAGAAAAACAGAGAAATGGCAGTAGATATAGATATTTGTTCGGATGGCCAAACGATCGTGAAACTCATTGTGATCGAATGAGAAGGTGGCGAGACGCAAATATGACTGAAGGACTGTTTCCCGTAAGAACTGCAGGGGAAAGTGAAGGAAGGAAATGCGTAGAGAAAAAACGTAATGTAGAACCCAGGAAGTACGGAGCAAATGAGATAGAAGATGATGTCCTGGATGATATATTTTACAAAAGTCCACCTCCGTACACACAGGAATCAGAAACGCCGACCGCAGGTACACCAGTGAGGGAAACTCTGCGAATCATTAAGACAGAAGTTACGACTCCAGAGGTAAAGAGAAGGAATTCTCTTAGGGAACGAGAGATGGAAAATAAAGTTGAGAGTGAAAATTCGAGGGAATTAGCAAAAACCACTTTAGAACTGACAGAGAAAATAAGAGAATTGACTAAAAATCTAGAAGCAGTTACAGTCCCTGTAACCATAGGTCCAGTTATGCCCATTTTTGAGAAGCAGAAAGAAGGTGAGCATGGTCTAACAGTTCTGTATGTGAACAATAGACAAGCGGAACAGCCCCTGATGAGAGCAAAAGAGAATCCTTGGAGGCACACCATGAGTGAAGGTGAACTACATGTGTCAAATAATCCATTTTATAATCCTGATATTGTAGAAAGAAGCAGAATGGTAGCGGGACCAATATTAGAACAACAGAGAATGACGGAACCAGCGAATGTAGAAAAATCAGTGGGTATAACCACAGACGAATTGAGCGAATGGCTGAAGGGCTTGCAAGGTAAAGAGAAAGAATCCCAAACCATTGATGTGGCAAAATTACGCATGGTATTAGAAGAACTAATAGTAGAGACTATCCCTACAGAAAAACTGAAAAATTACCAGGATGAGGAATTGTTATTTTTGTGTAAAAGTATCACTTGGAGAGCCAAGAATTTACATGACAGGCTAGCAGAAATAGCAAGTGAGATGGGAATTGACATGGACAAGGTAAAAGCTTTACAGAAGCCTTACCGAGTGGATTTCATGGAAAAAGATATTGAAAATCTGAACACTGCAGGACGAATAGGGCAGATTAAGGACATAATCACAGTATTGAGGAAATGGGGAGATGTGGACAAATGGAAAAGCAGGTGGTATAGGAAGCGGGATGATACCTCAGACAGAACTTTTCCAGCATTTCCTGTGAGAGAAAAGGAAAAGGTAGTGACAGAGTTTCCCATGAGAGAGATTCCAGGAGGGGGATATGAGCATGTCCCATGGACAAGACAGGACATTTTGTCATTTACAAATGACTTCCCTCGATTGCGAGAAAAGCCAGTCGAGTGGTACAGACAGGTAGACAGATTTGTTAAGTTGTCAAAGGTACTGTGGATTGATCTAAATAGCCTATTTGACATAATAGTGCCAGCAGACTATGGGCAGAATGCAAGATAGTCATAGATTGGCCAACTAAAGAGTACCCAAGAGATCCCAAAACAGGAGCACCAGACCTTGAGGTAATGAAGAAATATGAACAAGTTATGGTGTTTCTGAAAAACAAAGTGCCTCCCAAAGAAACAGACTGGGTTAAAATAGATCAAACACATCAAGAAGCGAAAGAATCAGTTCATGCTTACTATGAAAGGCTAATATTAGCTTTCAAACAGTTTAGTGGAGATGACAATCTGGGAGAAAAGGATCTAAGTCATTTTGTGTACAGATTTGTGTATGGTTTGCATCCCGAAATTGGGGAAATGATAAAGCAGCATACCGTAGACTGGCAGAGCAAGAAAATAGATGAGATCCTAAGGCATGCTAAATACTTTAGTGATGAGATTGAGGCAAAGCAGCGAAAACTAAAGGAAAAGGCAATGTGAGCTCAAGTGAAAGTCGCAGAGAGACAGGAAGCTCAGCTGGTTGAACAAGCCAATAATCAAGGCAATAAACCGAGATTTGGCCCAGGAAAAGGAAAGGGTAATATAGAAGAAGCTTAAAAGAAGTTTCCATGCCACAATTGCGGAAGGTTAGGGCATTGGAAATCCGAGTGTAAATATCCACCAAGTACTAATAATGAAAATCCATCATTGAATCCACAGGTGCAGTGTGAGGTGAGTGGCCCACCGCAGCAACAGCAGAAGGCTGTTAATCCGCAGAATCAGGTGCCAAAACCGCCATTACCGCAAAGCAGGAACACCCAAAGATATAGCAAAGAAGCGGGATTCTACAATGAAGAACAGGTAAACAAACCGCAACGCGCGAGCGCTGTGTCACAATATTGGTTGCGAAATGACGAGAGTGAGTCAGAGGAGACTTATTGACGGTGCCAAAGAGAGGAAGAAGGGTGCGTACTTGACGCAACTCTAGAAATAGATCAGACAGGACCATTTGTGGATGGGAAAGTTAATGATGAAAACATTACTTTTCTAGTAGACACTGAAGCTACGCGATCTACTGTCAGGTCAGCAGATGTGAAAAATCTACCTCTCTCGGATGAAACAATCCAAGTAGTTGGTGTGTCAAACACCCAGATAAGGACCTACCTTACCGAACCGGTAAAGGTTAAAATAGGGAAATTCACAGACATGCACCGATTCGTGGTGCGCGATACTAGTCCTGTGAATCTGTTAGGAAGGGACCTTCTGTGCAAAATGAATTGCACCATATTCTGTACCCCAGATGGAATAGCATTTGAGACACCAGATGAGGATGTATTGTATAAGATGACAATAGCTAATCAAGAAAATGGAATTACAGGAACTTATGCAGTGTTTAACCCAGGTGAGTTACCCAAAGAATTGAAGCAGTCAGTGAAGGCAGGATTCTGGGATTTTACTGGAGAAGATGTAGGCCTTATGAGAAATATAGATCCAGTAAAGATTACACTAAAAGAAGGAGTGGTTTATCCAAACATTCCCCAATATAGACTGACACCCGAAATAATTGAAGGGGTGACACCTTTAATTGAGAAAATGATTCAACAAGGAGTGTTGAGAGAAATAATGAGCAGTCCATGTAACTCACCTATAATGGGACTGAAAAAGCCCAATGGGAAGTTCAGGATTGTGCAAGATTTGAGGAGGATTAACAAGATTGTTGTGTCATGTTGTCCCATTGTTCCAAATCCATCAGTGATTTTGTATCAGATTCCCCATGATGCAGAATGGTACACAGTAATTGATTTGTGTCATGCTTTCTTTTCCATTCCGTTGCATCATGACAGCCAGCCGATTTTAGCATTTCGGTTTGGAGAGCGTATTTTGGCATGGTGCCGAATCCCACAGGGGTACACAGAGAGCCCCTCCATTTTCAATCAGTTGCTAAAGAATTCTCTGGAAAGTGTTACCATGCCTGAAAATTCAGTTTTGGTTCAATACATTGACGACCTATTGGTGGCGTCAAAAACACGCAAGGCTTGTGAAATGGACACAATAGCTTTGCTGAATCATTTGGCAGATGGAGGACTAAAGGTATCTCCGACAAAATTGCAATACTGTAAAAAAGAAGTACAATATTTGGGTCATACCATTGATTGAGGTACTTATAGAGCGCAGCTATCACCCTACGGGCATCTTGGCGCTTGCGTTGGGAACCCGTCCTGGTTTTTCCCTGTAAGATAACCCGTACTGGGCATCCCCAAGGTGAAAGCCAGGCATCCCGCCGCGGGGGGCCGTTGTGGAGATTAAGCAGGCTTGTTGCCCAGAGCTGCTTAGTGTGAACTCGTGCTTAGAGTGGGCACCGAAGCGAGAATTATCGAGTCCACGGACAATTGGGTTCTGGACCCTGCCGCGTCGGGAATCGAACCCAGGTCCCGGGTCTGATCTCTGCTTCAGGGTATGCCTCCTCTAACCAGTGAGCTACACTTCTCCACTTCTGAAAAAGGGCTGAGAAAAGTAACCATAGACAGGATCAGAATTATTAGAGGAATGAGAGCTCCAATGACCCAAAGAGAGGTGAGAATGTTCCTAGGGATGGTTGGTTACTGTCGTCAGTGGATAAGTAACTTTTCCCTGATTGCCAAACCATTGGTAAAATTGACAAAAAGTGAGGTTAAAGACCCCCTTGAACTGAATAAAGAAGAATTGGCAGCATTCAGACAGTTAAAGAACAGTCTTTGCGAAGCCCCAGCTTTGGGAATGCCAGACTACGAGAAAGAATTTGAACTATACTGCAGTGAGAGAAATGGATGTGCACTTTCAGTGTTAATACAGAAACATGGAAGGCAAAGGAGACCAGTTGCATATTTTTCGTCAATGTTAGATCCAGTGGCGGTAGGTTTGCCCGGGTGTCTGAAAGCAGTAGCTGCTACATGCCGAAGCCTAGAGCAGAGTGAGGGAATCGCGATGGGGTATCCAGTAAGAGTGTTTGTACCTCATAATGTGGCGATCCTCTTAACGAGGAGCCGAACACAGTTCATGTCACATAGTCGGCTGACTAAGTATGAGAAGATCATTCTAGGTGCAACCAATGTGAGTCTGGAAAGATGTGTGAATGTGAATCCAGCTACACTTTTGCCTGATGCAGAGAGAGTGGAGGCAAGAGATGATGTTGATCATGATTGTTTGGATGTGCTTGACTTTTGCACGAAACCTCGACCAGACATAAAAGATTTACCCTTGCCAGAAAGTGATTATGTGTTGTTTGTGGATGGATCGTGCTTGAGAACAGACGAAGGATTGTTGAGTGCGGCCTATGCTATATGCACAGTTGCTGCAGTCATAGAAGCCTCACACTTGAAAGGAGTTAAATCCGCTCAAGTAGCAGAACTAGTGGCATTGACAAGGGCATGCAAAATTGGGAAGAATGTGAGAGTGACTGTGATAACAGACAGCCAGTACGGCTTTGGAGTTGTCCACGATTTTGGCCAACTTTGGCTGCATAGAGGTTTCCTGACCTCAAGTGGAACTCCTATAAAGAATGCAGAAGTGGTGGGAAAATTGCTTGAAGCAATACAGTTGCCAAAGGAACTGTCAGTGGTAAAATGTGCTGCTCATAGTCAAGGTAGTGATTATATCACTACTGGGAATCGATATGCCAATGACATGGCTCAGTACTGTGCCCGAAATCAGTATTCAATTAATAGGGCAAAGGAAAAGGAGATGTTTTCTTGCTCCATAATGTTTACTAACGTTGTGGGAACATGGGAAGAAGTGAGGCAGTTACAGGATGAGGCAGGAGATGAAGAAATGAAACAGTGGGTAAAAGCAGGTTGTGCACCAAGGGAGAAAGATCATGTATGGGTCTATCGGGATGGAAGATCAGTAATGCCTGATAGCATGATGTCAACCATGGCACGGATGTATCATGTCCAAGGACATCTGGGAAGGGATGCCATGATAAGGGCTTTTAAGCAGACCTGGTACAATGCAAAACTCAGGTTGATAGCAGAGAGTCTCTGTCAAAGATGCCTGATATGTCAGCAGTACAATCCTGGACGGAAAACAGTGGTGAGCCTAGGCACAATAGGCCGAGAGGGAGGACCCTTCACCAGGATGCAAATAGATTTCATTGAAATGCTCCCTTATAACAAGTTGAGGTATGTTCTGGTGGTAGTTTGTCTATTCTCCTGGTGGGTGGAGGCATACCCAACAAGAAGAAATGATGGAATCACAGTGGCCAAGCTCTTGCTGAGGGAATTTATCCCAAGATACGGGTTCCCAATAACCATAGAATCAGACAGAGGAAGACACTTTTACAAAGAGATCATGGCATTGATTTGTGAAGCATTGGGTGTACAACAAAAACTACATTGTGCCTATCGACCAGAGGCTTCTGGTGTGGTTGAGCAAATGAATGGTACGATCAAAAACAGAATAGGGAAAATGTGTTTGGCCACAGGAATGAAATGGCCTGATGTCTTGCCTCTAGTCCTGATGACAATCAGATCTACTCCAGACAGAACTACAGGTTTGAGTCCTCACGAAATTATCATGGGACGAGCCATGAGACACGTATTTGTTCCAGTCAACAAATTGCTGACAATAACTGATGACATGATTTTGGATTACTGTAAAGGCCTGGCTGACGCAGTCCATTCTGTGTTTCACCAGGTTGGAGCGGACGCCACCACCCTTGAGAGAAAACCAGCCCATGACCTGAGCCCAGGTGACTGGGTGAGAATAAAAGTCCACAGAAGAAGGAATTGCTTGGTTCCAAGGTGGGGAAGGCCAAGGCAAGTTATCTTGACTACAACAACTGCTGTGAAGTGTGCTGGACTGAAAAATTGGATACATGCGAGTCACACTATGAGAGTTCCAAATCCGGCAGTTAGCATTGGAAAATAATATTTCGATGATTCAGAATCGAGTGATGATTCAGGCAATGAGAATGCAAAGTCAAAAGAAAATCCTGAAAGGGGGGAAAAGGAGCCAAGACTAGTTCCAACTCCAAGAGAAGAAATTCTGAGGAAGAAATTACAGATTTCAGATGGTTCAGAGTCTGGAGACGAGCAAAACTCCAGTGGCGAGCACAGAAAGAAGAAGAGAAAAGAAAAGAATGTCCAGTCAGAAGTAACATTTACACCAGACGAAAGAGTAGAAGAAGTTCCACCTGAGGAAATACTGGAAGGAGAAGAAGGGACAGTTACAGAGAGAGAGGGACAAATTGCGGAAGACCCCCGAGGAGTTATAGGGAACTGCAACACCCAGCTAGGTGAAGGGACAAGTAGTCAACAGGAAGATTGCGTGCCGGAGACCCGAGGAGGGACAGAAGTAGGGCAAACACAAGAGGTGGAAAAAGAGACTATTGAAAAAGAAAAACCAAACGAGACAGAATCTGAAGACAGTGAAACTGAAATACCAGAGGGTCGAGTTCTAAGGAAGAGAACTTGGATCGAGGAAAGAAACAGTAAAGACGGCAAAACAAGAAGGAATGCTAAAGGAGACCTTTGGCCAAACAAAATAAAGAGATTGAGATATCGTTTGACACGAGTCAAACCCTGAGAAGCTGAACAAGTGAACGAAGTAACAAGTCAGCACAGAGAAAAAGAGGGAGAGACAGAAGTGTCTGAAGGAAACAAACGATCGAGAAAACCAAACCAGAAGTATAAGTCACCTGAATGGACGTACGTGGCACTGCCTGAACAAGGAAAAGAGGTAGATTGTCAAGGAAATCCAGAGGAGGCTTTACTGAAAGTGGTGAAGGAAGAAGAGACAGCAGAAATCCTGAGAGTTATCCTATCCGATATCGGAGAAGAAGCGGAAGATCAGGAAATTCTGTATGTGGGTGATGAGGAGGAAGTGAAAAACGACGAAAGGCCAAGCTGAGTGATTTCAAGAAGGTCCTTGTAGAAAATATAAAGGATTGAATAAGAAATTGAAGTATTTGGATCACCTGATAAGGGCCTAGCTCTTGCAGGAAATCTACCAGAAGCGGAGTAGAAGAGGCTAAGTCAAAAGACACGGTCAATTTTAACAAGATGGCTAACATAGATGATAACAAGAGTAGATGTACCTTTATGAGAAGATGGTGCAAGACATGTTGTTGTTGTACAGGACTATTGATGCTTCTTTGGAGCGTACTCGCTCTTTTGATCTCTTTCAAAGTAACTTTAGATACACTAGAAGGGCATACAGAGATTATGACTAACATAGTGAAGAGTCCACAAAAGGTGGTTCCATTTAAAACAAGCACTGAGCATATGCACAAGGATAGGTCTATAACTGATTTTTCTAGCAACGTTTTTTCAAAATTATTGTATGAATATGTAAAAACGATGGACGTAAGGGATTGCTACGTATGTATGCAGTTACCTGCCTCTGTTTCAGACGGGGTGACTTATCATCACCTTCCAGCAACTTATGGAATAACATGTAGCGTTTAGCTAGTATATTTTATCAAGTAGGGAAATTAGAATATAATCTGTCTAATATAGATAACATTCTTGGACAATTGCCCATTAATAATGAATTGAATCCAGCTAAAACTGCTAATGTACAAGGTGAGATTTTTATAGAGACTAAAGAACTAACTTTAGAATATATTTTTAGAAACAATTTAACTTGCAGTTTGAAGACAGAAGAGAAAACATTTCTAGATATGATTGAAGAGAGGAGATTGAAAATACATAAAAATGCAGAAGGACATAAAGAAGGGGAAACATTTGGGAAATAGATGGGAAAAAGGAGACAAAGGGTGATGCTAGACCAACAATAGCTATAGATTCGCCACAGAAAGGCAAATTATGCATTATGAGGGAAAGATCACAATATGATTATTATTATATAGGGACAAGTGAGTGTCATGATACATATTTTATTGCCTCTGGGTGGGGATTTAGAGGCGGAGAAGATCCAGTTTTCCCTGGACTGTATTATATTTGTGGGAACAAGGCTTATTGCAGGTTGCCCGACCATTGGTATGGCACATGTTATGTTGGCCTGGTCTTTCCAAAGATTTTTCACATGGATAGAGTAGAAAATAGTGGACCACATAACCTACTAATGCGTAGTAGAAAAGAGACTTGGTTAGAAATTGTAGGTGATATTTTTGGAGCCTTGATACCAGCAGTGGGAATATCTTTGAATGCAAATAATATTCGGAAATTGTCAACCATAGTGGATCGCTTGTCAACAAGCACCGCTGGAGGATTTCTTTTGGTAAACACTGAAATGGTTGCCATGCGTGCTATGATTAAGCAAAATCGACTTGCCCTTGATATCTTACTGGCAAAAGAGGGTGGAGTCTGTGGAATGCTGAAAGTTCAACATTGTTGCACTTACATTCCTGATGAAAGCAAAGATCTAAAAGTATATATTAAAAATATTACAGAACTGCATGATGAAATAAAACCACTGGAGGTTGAAAGTATCTTGACTAGAATTAGTAATAAGATGGCTGCTATTAAAACTTTCTTAGGTAAATTAGGTAGTACAATATTAGGGAAAATATTATTTCCATTAACATGTGTGATTTTCACATTATTAATACTTAGATTAGGATGTATGTGTTGCAGACATAGAATAAATAAAAAGAAAGTTAGACAAGAAATTATCAAGAAGAAGGAAAAGAAACAAGAAAGAGATTTTAACGAGATAGAATTGGAAGAATGGAAGGAGAGTATGTATGACAAAACAAAAAGAGAAGATGAAGGAGAAACAGAATTTTAATTGAGCAAGAAAACATTTTGAATTTCCATAAAAGGGGAAAATAAATTGATTTTTGTGGGTTTTGTTTGTGGTGATAAAATCACCAAAGGGGGGATTGATGGAGCGGGTAAAATATTTTATTTTTATATACCCAATCCATTTATATAGGTTTATATTAAAATGATTAATAATTAATTATAATAATTAATAGCTTGATGTGAAGGTACTTATTAACAGAAAGAACACACGTGGGAATGCGTTGCATGGCAAAATTAATAAGGGAACTAAGTTTGTATGCATATTAAAACGATAAATGTTGCTTGAAGTAATGTTATTGTAATTTGCGCTTAAATAAACCAGCATTAACGGCTTTGGATGTTGCATATGGCTAGATAAATGCATACACATAAGGGTATTAGCAAGGGTTTAACACTGTTTAATCATTTCTATGTATTAATTACAATTTTGTGTTTCTTTGCTTAAAGTTGACTATTCTGGCCTACCAAAAGATGGCCGGCGACTGAAACCTAACTAAAAGTACATTACTTCACCATTTGAACAATGGAGAAAGGCGCCTGCACTGACTTTGTTCGTGTCCCTTGTGTGACCTGTCAGACCATGCCCATGAAGACTACCCTGGGCGAGGTGCCAATGCCCCTGAACGTGATGAAAATGTTGCTATTGGAAATATGAACTGTCGAACCCAACCTGTTTCCAACAAACTGATACATTTAGGACTACGGATTAGTCTTTCCCATACATTTGCTTTGAGACTTCTTCCACATGGGAAAATTTGAAAATGTTTCCTAATGTATTGAGATGTATTTGAATTCAGCCAATCGTTGGCCTGGGAAATGAGAAAATGTAACTTTAATATGTAAATTTTAGTATAAATATTAGTAGACTAGAGAGGGAATAGGCTAACGCTAGACACCACTTCATCCAGAAGCTATTGACGGAGAATCGATGATCAGAGATCTTTATGCTGACGGAGAGGACGGAGACTTTATAACTCTGATGAATTTACTGAGGACCAGTTCTGACTTAGAAAACGACAATTAGCCAGAATAGGTAAATATGACAAAAGATGATATTGCATTATTAGGATTTAACCTGCATATAAATTAGATAAAGAAAATCATTCTTTGAATTACTGTGTCGGGTGATTATTTCCATTGAAATGTTTATTGATATTTGAGAGTAAAAGTATCATTGAGCTAAATAACAACTAAATGATTCGGTCGACCTCTTGATGGAGGAGTTGTTGGGGTGATTCAGGAAAAGTGGTTTCCTCTATCAAAGAGAACAGTTGTGGTTTGGATCTGATGTCCCTTTGTAGGCACGGATAGTTTGAGAGAATGAATGTTGGCGTTATGGGCCCCACCAGCGTATGATGTGTGCATGTGCGTGTGACTGAGAAATCATTCTGTCCGTGGAAGTAAGGGGAAATTTAGTGATCAGAACTGCACCACTAACATAAGGGATGCAAATCATAGGTTCTGACCAATACAAATCCCCAGGTACATTATCAGGCCCTGGGGCTTTTTCCTTTTTCAATTCAATGCTTCCCCAGTGTCCTTTAGCGAGAATCTCAGTCAGTTGATCTGATGTAAAAGTAACTGTCAGTGTGGATGACAAATCCCTTCCTGCGTATTATCTAGTGGATTCTGACATTATATTCGGTATATTGGCTAGTAAAATGGTTTTCCAAACTTCTGCCTGAACATATACTCTGTCCAAGCATTTGCTAATGTACTACCATTAGTGACAATATGCCAAAAGGATTGTCATGTCTTTTCAATGCTTCTATCTTCATTGATGAATCTTTATCTTCCCAGTCCCTTTTGCTATTCCTAAAGGTTAACTTGTATGCCCTTCTCATTCCTGCTATTTGGCATTTATCCTAAAAATGTATTGCCTGAACCAGTCTCACCTTTGCTCCCCTGCATTGCTTGGGAAACCAAGAATTGTTTTTTTCCTTTGGAATAAATCTTTTGGATTGTCTTAAAAAGAAACTCTTTAAGTGAGCAAACAATTCTAGATGGATTGGAATGACTGGAATCACACTGATTGCAGTGTTGTCGTATGGGCCTTAAGCAGTTAAACAAGCATTGACATAGCCAATAGGTCTCGCCTTTGGGGCTTTATAAGTGTTTAGCTAGAGCTATCGGCTTTGCCATTGTTTTTAAACTATGTTGTAGAGAATTGTGGCTGCTGTGCAGCATGTTGAAAAGCTATAATAACAAGCATTAAAAATGCAATAGGTCTTGCCTTTTATTAAGTTAAAGCCATTTCCTTTGCTGTACAATACCATTAGCAAAGCAAATAGCTTTAACTTAATCAAATGCGAGACCTATTGCATTTTCAATGTTTGTTTTGCTAGGCACGAGGAGATTAAGGGATTTGTCCAGAATCACAGGAAGTTGAGCCGACAATTAGGACTTGTAATGACTCATACTTTGACACTAGGGACATTGGTGATGACAATATTGTGCATGCCCTTCATTATTCAGCTACCTTCCCATCTTTCACTGAGGGCATATCTGCTTCTAGATTGTGCCCTTTAGAGTGAGGGGGCAGAAGGAAGGAAGGCGCGATAGCATTCAAGGCGCTGACATTGGCTGCAGACGGCCTTTCTTTAGATGATATCTCCTTCGGTGGCTCAGCTGAGAGACCTGTCAATGACTTAGTTGGGCATACCAGGAGCCATATGTATGTGGATCAGACACGTCCAGTCTCTGCTAACTCTGTGAGTGCAAAAACATTGGGGAATATTTGGACTTGTAGTAATAAATCCAGTATAAAACCAGGACTACAAGTCCCAGAATTCTAAGGGGAAAAAAGGGCCGGACTAACTAGTCATGCCTTCATCTACCCCAACCCACCTAACTCTAATACCTTTTAAAAAGTAGAAAAAATAAGCCCCGCCGACATCCTAACCACACTTCGAGACACTAACTCGTATTATGGCAGGGCAGTGTAATGTAAATCCAGGTGCCCCATACCCACGCCAGATTTTCAGCATAACAACTGACTTTCCGTTAGAGATCTATTTTTATTACTTTATGCAATTGTTTATTTTGATAATCCACTATGTAGCAACCTCAAGAAGTCCTGGGCAAGAGGATATGACATAACAGAGAGAGCTGTCGACTGTGGAGATGGCGAACAAGGTTCGAGTCTCGGCGTCGGCTTGTGATTCTGTGCAAATCCCTTAATCTCACGGTGCCAATATTTGTAAAAAAAGTGTCCTTCTGTAATATAACTGGTGCTCTTGTAAAGTGTTTCAATACCTTCGGGTTGAGTTTGCGCTATATATAACTGCACAAAACATTGAGAGAATTACTTTCGCCTTTGTCTTAATTTCTCCAATATTGTAGGAAGGATTATGGGATTCGTTGTAGACTTCCATGCTGCAAATAGATTACAGCTTGCCTTCAGTGTTTTCAGATAAATGTGTGTTCTGTGCGCGTGGTTTTATTGGCTTAAGCTGTGGAATGCTGTTAGTTGTTCAAAAGGCCCTTATGGAAAAGAGGGCGCTCTCTTCCGTATCTACGCTGCGGTCGGGACGCATGAAAAAAATGACTCTATTTAGGAAGACTGAAACATGGAAGGAATGCGGTGACTGCACCCTGGAGCTGCAGCAACAAGGGAGGCCTGTGTGAGCCAGTTCATGCACGATTAGCCGTTATGTGCCCAAGATCACACTGCACACTCGTGCAAACTGGGCGCACCGGCACTGAAGTGCGTTGTCTTTGTAGACAGCAGTGTGAAGTGTATGAAGGTTAACCCAATGTAGTATTCTCCGACGCGAGGTAGCGGTGCAGTCTACCCGCGTCGGAGGTGTTGCGCTAGCGCTGGCATGTTACGTCACGCACTCACGATAAATAAAGGGGCGTGGCCCGCGAAAGTCAGTCGGGACCACGCAGAGACGAGTGTCCCGGGCATTTATTACGGCCGCAGCGCTGATGCCATGTGCGCGAGCGATCTAGGGATCATTACACTGGCGACGAGTGGCAGAAACGACCCCATGCAGAGAAGTCTAATGAGCTTCAATTTACATGGTGACCAGTGAGCCTTTGGTCACAGCCCTGGACCCACGAGGTGCTGCCTGGCCTGTGCTGACCTGCTGTGTGCCCCCACGTGAGTCTGCTGTGTCCCAGAGCAGCCCTGCAACCCCAAAGAGTGCCTGGAGGAAAGGGAGGTTTGTCCCACGCACCGGGTGGAGCCCACAAAGGAGTGTGCCCAGCATCCATTTGGGGGAAGGACCTACGGTGAGGCATAGGACATACAGGCCACAGGAGAGGACCCTGACAGCTCTTTTATCGCCCTCGGCCGGGCGACTGCTGTTGCGCCCAGGAGGCAAGCGGCGCACGTGCTGCGAGAGGTGATTGCGGCTGCGCCAAGATGGCTTCGATACCCGCCATTGAGCCTTTTGTGGTGGACGGGGCCCCCTCATCCCTTGCCCCGCGATGGAGAGACTGGCCCGATCGCCTCCAGATCTACTCCGAAGGGGCGGGCATAGCCCGGGACAGGCGCAGAGCCCTACTCCTCCACCTCGGAGGCAAAGACATCCATCGCATTTACAAGACCCTGGTGGAGGCCACACCCAAAACGTACGTCACGCTTCTCAACGCCCTAAATGCGCAATTCAAGCCGATGGCAAACAGGGACTACGAAAGATTCATCTTTCGCCAGGCCAAGCAAGAGGCAGAGAAATCGCTAGACGCGTTCCACGGGCTCCTGAAAGAACTGGCCAGCACGTGCGGATTTAGGGACGAACAGGAAGAAATCCGAGGTCAAATCATACAAGGGTGCTACTCGTCCAAACTCAGAGTTAACATTCTTCAGGAGGATGGCAAATCTCTAGCGGACATCGTCACCCTCGGCCGGTCAAAAGAACTGTCGCAAGGCAGAGCATCCCACATGGAGGCTGCTCTCCACCGCCCTGTCAAGAAAGAGTAAGTCAACGCGGTGGAAACAACGAACGTGGTGAGGCCCAAAGTGCGCCAAAACACAGGGAGAAGACAGCAAAACAGGAAAAAGGGATGCGGCTACTGCCGAAGCACACCCCATCGCATGCAAGACTGCCCGGCGAGAGGGAAGAGGTGCAGTGCCTGCGGGTGGATGAACCATTTCACGGCGGTATGCCGGTCTACGAAATCACGGAAGGAGGCAGCTCAGACAGTGGCTGAAGAGCGGGACAGTGAAGACATGGATGATGACGCGGGAGACTACCCGGTCCACTACGTATTCGCTGTAGATCAGCCACGACGGAAGAGACGACGACTTCCAAGGTGCAGAATCAAGATCCACCATCAGGATGTGAGAGCCACCATAGACACTGGGGCTTCGATCGAGCTAATGGCTGCCAATGTGTATAATCAACTAAGCCCACGTCCACCATTATGCGAAGCACGGATCAGGGTATTCGCCTACAGACCGAAGACACCCATCCCGCTCCTGGGTTGTTTCAAGACTGAGATGAGACAACAAGACCTCAAGATCCCCACCACAGTGTACGTGACTCCAGAAGGAAGCGGTATGCTGATAAACGGACAATCAGCAGAAGAGCTGAAGCTGATATCATTCGCCATGGCGATACAAGAGGAAGAACTGGAGGCTATCATGGAGGTGTTCGAAGACGTCTTTAAAGGCATTGGATGCCTGAAAGGGAAAGAAGTCTCTCCCCACATTGACCAGTCAGTCCAACCGGTGGCGCTGAGGCACAGGCTCATTGCGTTCCACTTGCGCAAGAAGGTCGAAGAAGAGCTGGAGGCACTGGAGAAGCAAGGGATTATAGAAAAGGTCAGTGGACCCACCCCGTGGGTGTCCCTGGTCGTAGTGGCACGGAAACCGAAACAGCCAGGGCAGGTCCGCATCTGCGTTGACATGCGACTCCCAAACTCCGCGGTGAAGAGGGAACGTCACCTAACCCCCACCATTGACGACATAGTGGGAGAACTGAACGGCGCAAAATGGTTATCGAAGATGGACCTCCAGTCCGGATATCACCAACTGCCGCTACACCCGGACTCTCGCTACATCACCACATTCTCTACGCATGTCGGCCTCAGGCGCTACCGACGCCTCAATTTCGGGATCTCAAGTGCGGCGGAGGTATTCCAAAACACCATCCGTGAAGTCCTTAGCCGGCTACCAGGGGTGTTGAACCTTCCTGCGGCATTTCCCAATTGTTGCGCGCCGGCTTCCTTCAACTCTGGGTCCGTTGCGCACGCACTGTTTAAAGTGAAAGCACGCCGGAGCCAGAGTTGAAGTAAGCCGGCGTGAACAAGATGGCGGCGGACTGTCCACTGCCCCACGGACCCGCGCATGCTGTCTGCTATGGACAGATGGTGAGAGCAGCCATCTTTGTCCATGAAGACAAGTGCATGCAAGCGTTGGGGAGAATCGATTACAAAAGGTCTCTCTGACGAGAGCAGCGCATGAGCTGCTTTCGCCAGGCGAGACCTAAAAAAGTATCATTAGCATTTTTGTTACTTTGTGTATACCCAAGAAGACATTATGTACCACTGAACAACCCAATTAAAAAACAATTAACATAAAACATGTCTTCTATTATTTTTGACTTTGTAATGCTGGCAACCTCTTCCTGCCTGTTCTAATGCTTGTTATAGGAAGGTATGATATAGAAAACCGGCACAGTGAGGGAGAGATAGTTGGTACCGAGATTGGCAGTTTCGCACAAGACCAAAGCAAATAAGAAGAGAGACAGATGACATTAAGCCATTTAGAAAAGTAAAACAGGCAGCAAAGGTGGAAGGTGCACATGGAGGGAGTCACTAACTAAATATACAGTAAGGGGTGACATGAAGGAAGATGCACAGGCTGATGGGCAGGAAGGGAGGGAGTCATGCATACAGCGAATGAGAAAAACCCAGGCAGACAGGGGAGGGAAGGACAGACAGAGGTAGGCCACAACAGTCACAGAAAGAGAAGGGACAGCGTGAGGTATGCCCTCAAGCGGGTCTGGGGTGGGGGTCAGATTAAGTGAGGGAGTGCATTGCATTGCCACAGCATTGCAGCATGTCTGAGCCCTCGGAACAGCGCGGACTGCTGCGAGATAAAACATTTACACTTGTTTAGCGCCAAGAGGTGCTTTCAAGAGGCACCCGGCACTAACCAGCACAGCAATAACTGAGCAGCGAGTAACCTAGTTACCCAGTGGGGGGGGCGCTGGTATGCCAAACCAAATAGAAGCGGACAGATACCCCATTTATGCAAGGACAGGGTGGGGAAAATAATGAGGTCAGCATTGCAGCATGTCTGAGCATCATAAGGTTATACTTTATAGAGCCATACGCTAGGGCGCTGCTGCTCCTGCACCTCATGAGCATGTCTCAGTAGAGCATCATAAGGTTATACTCTATAGAGCCATAAGCTAGGGCGCTGCTGCTCCTGCACACCCAAACCCACTTTAAGAGCATCACTTTGCACAGGATGAAGGAGTTATTATGCTTCCCTAATCCATGAACGAGGGTGCTGCTATCCTATTTGTCACCAGAGACGTGTAGTTAATGCATGGCCGGCACTCACACAACAGTTAAACAATACAGGTCATGACAGAGCCAGGCTTCACAGGCCGGTAGACAACGGGCTGCTGTCGTGTGTCACTAGAGATTGTGATGAACGAGTTTGAGGCGCTTCAAGGGGCTAAAGACGAGACAGGCCTCGGCTGAATCAAACCGGCTTACAAAGGGTGGGGGTGCTCTGCTGCCTCCTGCGAAGCGTTAAAGGCATGCACGACAGAAGCCACGGAGTACGGCAGAACAAGTGTCTTCCTCAGGTGTGTACCGATGGGCGCCGCAGTCCTGTGTGGCATCACTTTTATTATAAACTGTCAGCCAGGGACATATTGGATCAGTCCATTAGTTAAATAAATCGGCTGTCCTCGCCTCCCTTCACAGGGCTGTCGCACTAGACCCCATTCCCCAAAGAGACCTTTGCACAGAGCTGGGCTCTCAGTAAGGTTTCTATGCGCAACGGATATTTCTGCCCCAGTTAGTAGAAGGAGCACCAAGGGTGAGGTACAAAGGGCTGGTCTGTGCAGACTGTTCCCAGAAGAGACGGACATTGGCTTGGGAGAGGCCCCTTCTCTTCAGCACCCCAGGCGCACCCCATCTTTGCTCTATAAGGTGTTTAGGAAAGCCGAGAGCGAGGAGGCGCACAGCACCCGGTGTCTGCACTCAGAGACTGAACCCAGGAAACACAGCGCCGCCGAGATGAAACTGCCAGCACCCCGCCCAGTACAGCCCCCCCAGCAGCTGCGGAATTCACTTTTGCTGCTATTCTTTCAACAAAGCGGCCGTATGTTTTACTCTGGCCCCCTCTGTCGGTGACACCGGCGGCAGCTGTTGAAATAGGTAGAATGTAGCACCGAGGCTGGTTTTCTACCCCTTGAGGTTCCCCGTCTGTCTGTGCCTCCGCTACCGAGGTTACCCGATTCTGCTGGAATGCAATGTAATGCAGCTTCAGATTTTGGGGGGAGCAGAGAGTTCGTGAAGTGCGTTTCACAACCAACCAGCATCACGGATTATTCATTCCTTCTCAACACATCCAGAACCAGGCTGCTCTCTCGGAGCGTCTTGGACTGCTGCTAATACAAGAATAAGGAATGCGCGTGAGAGAGAGGGGGAGCAGGAGGTGAGCCAGGGAGTGGTGTGTGCGCGCCGTCTGCTCATTTTCAAGCACTGCCCTCATGCTTGTGGCGCGCCCCTGCTCGCTCCCGTAAGGTGGATGCCGCCACAAGCACGAGCGTGTGCTTGAAAATGAGCAGAGCGACGGCTAAAGGCCCTCCTATGTAGCGCATGCGCGCTGCGTAGGCGAGACCTAAAAAGAGGAGTAAATCCCAGCTGTGGTCTTTTGATCATTTACTAGGTTGGCCCATTTTACATTTCTGCATTGTTTGTTTTTGTTAATGGGAGCTTGTAGATTAATCTCACAATCGATTATACTAAGTTTAGCCCCCTGCATTTTCTGTTCAAGGGCATTATGGTAGCTATCAGTATGATCAAGAACTACTATGTCTATCATGTTTGGCCACTGTTTTAGATCTAGAATTATATAATATTACCAATACTAGTACCTCTTTTAAGAGAACATCCATCACAAGCCCTTAATCATCTAGTTTTAGTAAAGGAAAATAATTCCATTACAACTTGTGACCATTTCTTATTGCTCGTAGTGCTAGGTATGGCTTGCCCTAAGATGTGTCTTCTCTTACTATAAGGGACGACATTTTGTTAAGAGACTCAAAAGTGGCATTCCAGTCACCATCTATGATCACCGGACATTTGGTGTTCAAATAGTCTAAGAGGCAATACAAGGTGTATAATATGTGAGATTCACAGTTGTCCTGGACAATGCAAACAGATGTTTATAATGATAATATGTCTATATTTAGATCCAATAGATAGTAACAAGTCCAGCTCCAAAATGTCCATAGAGTCTGTATGGAGGACCATGATCTTACATCTAAGGTTGATTTTTACCCATATTAACAACCCTCCAGAGGCTCTTATAGCCCTAGACGGAATAGTTGTAGTAGTAAAAGTAAAATATTCAGATCTAAAAAAAGGCTCAACAGCCCATGCCTTCTGGAAGTGGCATAAACGGTAGCTGTCTACAAAAGACCTCAGCAATTAGGGTCATTTAGCTTAGATTTTATTCCTACTACATTCCATGACATCAGCTTGGAAAAAAGTAATCATTTCGTTCTACAGCACAATTAACATCTAGATTTTTCAAGCTAAATTCTTCTTTTTCCTTCTGTTCTATCCAACCTCCTATAGTAACATTACGAAAATTAGTCTCGCTTAGAGGGGCAAACGTATTTCCCCAGTTCAATTATTAGGTGGAATGCCCACCCCTTCATGATAGTTAGTTGTGACAGTCTGCTGTATTTGTCAGTCCAAATCAAGGAGACTTGACATTAATTATTTTGGTGATGGAATCTATTTGGCCTTGGCAAGACTCCGGATTCATGGGGTTCCCTTTTATTTATTTATTTATTTTAAAGGTTTTATATAGCGCTGGCTGGACCCGGGGGGATCAGAGCGCTTTACATGAGTGAAGATAGTACAGACATAATACAATTGTTCATAACGTAGAGCTCATATAGGTTTGATTAAAGAGAACAAGTAGCATAGTACAAATTAGCATATGTCGCAGCAAAAGAGACATAAAACATTGGTAAAATGGATAAATGTAGTCAAATTAAATATAGTAGCCTGAGGTGGAGGGAGGCTAGGTGGTAGTAGGGTGGACGGAGGGCAGGCGTGAATGGGGGGAGAGAAAAATAGACAAAGGAGTGGAGGGTAGAAATAAGGCGAGAAAGTGTGGAAGGAAGAGGTAAGAAAGAGGAAGGCGGGGAGGGAAAAGGAGGGGAAAGGAAGAGAGGAGGGAGGAGTAGGGAAAGGAAAGGATTATGGACCCCAGTATTTCTTGAGCAAGTGCAGTTTGAGGTGTTTTTTAAAGCTGATGTAGGAGGGGTTACAGCGCAGGTCTTTAGGGAGGGCATTCCATATGCTGGGGGCATGTCTGGAGAAAGAGCGAGATTGTGTGGTTTTCTTTTTTGTCAGGGGTGGCACAAGGAGGAGGGTTTTGGTGCTTCTCAACGGTCGGGCGCATCCTGCTTTGCTGAGTTTATCAGTGAGATACAGCGGGGCCTTTTGGTGAAGGGCTTTGTGCGTAATGCAAGCCATCTTTTAGTTGGATCTGCCTTTGATGGGCTGCCATTTAAGGGCCTTAAGGGTTGGGGAGATGTGGTCAAATCGTTTGTAGTCGGTTTAGTACAAATTTGAGTGGAGTTAGGCGAACCTTTGGGGCTCCGGAGAGGGTGGTGTTACCATAGTCGATTTTCGAGAGGACAAGTGATTAGACGACCAAATTAAAGTTTGATAAGGTGAGCGGACAGTTGAGGGCGTTAAGGTCAGAGATCCATGCTCGGATAGGAAGAGGGTTGTTTTTTGGAGAGAAGAGAATGATTTCCGTTTTTTGGGGGTTGAGTTTGAGATGGTTGGAGTGGAACCAGGATTGGATTTTAGACAGGGTGTTGTTAAGTGATTGGACGACCAAATTAAAGTCATTAGCTGGGATGAAGGGTTTGATTTTCTTGAGATGGCGTAGAGTAAAGAGCACTCTTTTGGCCGAGTTTTTTATTTGTGGGCCTGGAGGGTTAGGCTTTTGTCAATGGTGATGCCACGTGATTTTACTGAGTTTGATAAGGTGAGCGGACAGTTGAGGGCGTTAAGGTCAGAGATCCATGTTCGGATAGGAAGAGGGTTGTTTTTTGGAGAGAAGAGAATGATTTCCGTTTTTGGGGGGTTGAGTTTGAGATGGTTGGATTGGAACCAGGATTAGATTTTAGACAGGGTGTTGTTAAGGTGTAGAACTTCAGAGTGGGATCTGATCTTATAGTAAAGTTGGGTGTCATCGGCGTAGAGGTGGTAGCTGATTCCAGCTTGTTTTAGAATGAAGGTAAGGAGTTCCATAAAAAGGTTAAAGAGAGAGGGGGAGAGAATAGAACCCTGGGGGACACCGAGGGAGACCAGTGTGGGGTTAGAAAGGCAGTTGTAGATTTGATTTGTTGTGTTCTGTGTTGGAGGAAGGACGAGAACCATTTAAGTACCGGGCCATTAAGGCCAAATTGAACTTTGAGCGCATTGAGTAAGGCAGGGTGGTTAACAGCATCAAATACTGCGAGAGGTCGAGGAGAATGAGTAGGCAGGTCTCGCCATTATCAAGAGAGTGATGGATGTCGTCTACAATATTTAGTATGGCAGTTTCTGTACTGCAGCCTTTTCGGAAGCTGGATTGTAAGGAGTCGAGTAGGTTGAAGGTGTCAATGTGTTTGTCCAGTTGAAGAAGGGCACATTTTTCAAGAGCTTTGGAATGGAGGAGGAGGTTGGAGATGGGGCGGAGATTATTCAGGTCACTGGGGTCAGCATTGGGATTTTTTAGAATGGGAATGATTTGTCCGAGTTGGAGGGAGGGAGGGACACATCCCGAGGTGAGGAAGGAGTTGATGATAGAGGTCCAATAAGGAGAAATGATGTGTTTAAGCTCCTGAGCAAGGTTAGCAGGGAGAGGGTCTTTGGTGTGTGAGGACGGTTTGAGTTTGGAGATGATGTTAGAGACTTCAAGTTCCGTTACGGGTTGGAAATTGTGCCAGGAGGCGTTGTTTTTTGGCTGTGGGTTAGAAAGACTGGTATCCGGAGGGGTCAAGGCTGGAAGGAGGAAGGGGCAGTCGCGTTAATAGGGAGGAAGGTTGAGAGGTGGAGTCAGTGATTGGTAGGGGATAAGGGGGGTTCTGAGATGCTAGGAAGGATTGGTCTATAATGGATATTTTTTTGGAGAAGAAGTCAGCAATTTCTCTGCATTTGTCAGTTGTGGCCGTCAGGGAGGGAGGGGCAGAGGAAGTTTGGTTTTGTACTATGTTAAACAGGTCTCTGGGTCTATTTTTCACACAATCGAGTTGTGTACGGAAGAAGGAAGCCTTTTCCGTGAAAATGTGTTTCTTGTATGTGGCTCTGGCGGATCTGAGGAGAGCAAGATGGGCGGGAGAAGGGTGTTATCTCCATGTTCTTTCTGTAAGTCTAAGTGCATGTCTTTGGTCATTGAGGTTGGAATTGAACCATGATTTAGATGCAATGTTTCTTGGGGTTTTAAGTTTGGACGGGGCAATTTGGTCCAAGACATCGATGGCGGTTTTGTTAAAATGCTCGGTGAGTTCATTAGCATAAAGGGAGAGAGGGGTGAGAAGAAGTTGAGTTTGGAGTTAAGATTCAAGTTCACCTGGGGGGACGTGATTAAGATTTCTGCGCCATTTTGAGGCTTTAGTGTTATTGGTAGGTGGGGGCCGTGATTGCGATAGAGAACAGAATGAGGTGATGGTCAGACCAGTCGATAGGGATGATGTTGGAGAGGGAAGCCAGGTCGTTGTTGGTAATGATGGCGTCAAGAGTGGCCCCTTTGGAGTGGGTGGGAGAGTGGCAGAGTTGTTTGAGTTCATTGATCTCGAGCCGATTGGTGAGGAGGTTGACTGAGGGATCATCATTCACATTCCAGTGGAGATTGAAATCTCCAAGGAAGAGATTTTTTGAGTTAGAGAGAGATGATTGGGTAAGAAGTTCGGATATTTCCTCGATGAAGGGAAGTAGGTCACCAGGGGGGTGGTAGATATTATGCAGTCGAATTGGGGGAGAACCTTGATACTTAAGTTCGGCTTCAAGGTATTCAAAGGTATTACGGTCGGGGTTTTTGACAAGGGAAAGTTGAAGTTCATTTTTAAAAATAATCGCTAATCCACCCTCTATTCTCTCAGTCCTGTCTTTTCTGATGGTAGAATAACCCGGGGGAGGAAAGTAAGTCAAGGATGGAAGTGGAGTGGTCATTGAGCCAGGTTTCCGTGAGTAAGGCGATGTTGATGGCTTCACTAAGGATGGTTTCTGATATTTCAATGGCGTGTCGACCAGCCGAATGGCAGTTCAGCCCATCCCTTTTACTGGGATGGGCTGTCTCAAGCAGGGTTTTAATTTAAAACGTATACTGCACCCATTTTTGCACAGAGTTTGGTGGCCCAGCATAATAATGTTATCTACTACAGTCTTATTTACATGTGTCAATCTGTTGTAATCTGACCTTCCAGTCAATGATATATGTCGTCATCCTGGGATAATATCCTCTCTGATTATAGATCTATAAATGCGTACATACCTTATACAATTTTTGGCTTTATTTGTCAAAGATTTCCTATCTTTTTTACTTTGCGGATGGAGTCTCGTATAATTGCCATGTATATTACTCTGTCTTTGGAGCTTCCAAGATCTTTCTGAGTTCTAATCTATTCATGTTGGAGAGATATCCCATAACATATTGCACTCTATTCCGGTTTCTCCCATCAGGTTTAGATGTTACAATGTCGGTTATTCTGGGTTGCTTTCACAACTCTTCCTTTCTCTGATAGCATGCATTTCCGTTACTGCTAAATCTGATCAACAGCCAGTTAAATATTGATTATATGATTGAATTGCTATGAGGACATTTGTTTTAGTGCTATTTTGGTACTCTTCCCTTTTCTGTTCTATATAATTGCCATATTTTTGCCATTGAATTTGCTTCCTACTCATGGGCTTAGATGTATATGAACGTATTTCCTACTCAGACTTACTGGGGCTAACTGGGGCAAAATTATTTAATGTGCAGTTATCACCTCAATCTTCTCTAAATTGTACAAATACCACTAATAGTATCCCTCAATTTAATTATATCCGCTCACATAGATTACATTTTTATCTCCAAGTCTCCCTCAGTTTGTGATTGTGTGACCTTGTCAGCTATTTGTAATGTACTTGGTTTATTGTCAGAGACTTCATTACACGTTAGCACCAGAAGTCTATTATGAGAAATGTTGATAGGAACTAAGGGGCTCATTACAAGTCCGCCTGCCACCATAGCGGTGTTTGGGACCGCCCGCCAGACATGTGGCGGTCCCACCACTGCTATTAGGATGCGCCCGCCATACTGGTGGGCGCATCCTGGGCCTTTATCATTGCGGGCGGTGCTGCTGGCTGCAGCACAGTCCGCAATGATAAAGGTGCATTCACCGCATTTCCCTGCACCACGTGGCAGGCACCATGCGGTGCCTGCCACTTGGTGCATGGAACTGGGGATACCATGGGCACCCCCCAGTACACCCCCCCACACACACAGAGGGGGCCCGCAACGGGCCCCCAAAGCCAGTCTCCGCCTATCTTTTTGAGGCGGGATATTCACCACAAAAAGACAGGTGGAGAGGGATACCGTAATCCCTACGGCGGTGCCTGCACGGCACCGGCACAATGTTGCCCTGGTTCCGGGTTCCGCAAGGCGGACAGAAAAGGACCGCCTTGCGAAACCATGGCGGGCGGACTTTCTGTTCGCCGCGGAACCATTGTGATTCCCACGGCCATCCTAATTTGGCAGTGGGAATTTTCTGTATAATAGCGGTAGGACCGCCACCGCCGGGCCGGCGGTGGTGGTCCTTCCGCCATCATTATGAGCCCCTAAATGTCCATGGTGTACATGGAACCCTTGTTTCACTTTTGCGTTAGATCCAGCTTCCGGTCCAGTACATATAGGTGTGGATGGTTGCTATGCTATGGCACTATTTAGTGGCTCATGCCACTGAGGTATATAGGATTTACTAAACTATTTCCCAAAATGTGTTGCCTTCGCTTTGGGATTTGTTTGGCTTCCTTCAGGGATTAGCAGATCTTCAACTTCCTTTATAAGATCATCGATCTTGTTTAACATAAATTTCAGCAGCATGTTTTGCTGCTTTTTTTGCTTTACCTGCCCAAGCTGGGTTATCTATTGACTTACATTTTCTTATGGTTATGTTAAAATATGTTTGTTTGCCTAAGTACCCTTTTCACTAATAAGGAGTGACAAGGGTCAAAATAATCCTCCCCCTATGTTCTATTTTTTACAAATGGCAGTCTTTGTCATACTTTCCACTCCTAGGAGTAATCAGTAGCCGATTCGGCAGTATAACAGCAAGAGTGCACCCAGTACAAACAAGTTTGTAATTATAATTAATGTAACGTTTGGAGAAAGATTGCGCTTAAGTAGCATTATGATGCCGGAAGGCATCACCTTGGGCTATCCAAGCCCCACCAGTTATATAGTTAAAATTTAAAATATAGACCAGTTAATGAACCAAATACAGTATTGAATCAATAGTCGAACACTGTCTCTTACAAAAAAAAACTTCCAGTCCAAAATGGTTTTAAAAGTTGAAAATCAACAATAGCACTTACGTCACAAGGAACATAAGTCATAGAAGTATCTTGGCATTTGCTGACCTTAAAAATGAGCCACTGGGACACAGGATTAAAAAAACCTCAAAAGTTTTGGGGTGACCCTGCGGCTTCCTCTCACTGACAGGTGAAGGCAGGGCCACCCTTGGCCCGGGACTTGCACGAGGTGCTCCATGCACCCTGCGCAGCGGGTAGAGTGAAACCGCTTTATGGCAGGCCTCAGGTATTCAAGGATCTGTCTCCTCTGTGCCCTCTTTACTCAGCAAGATCTTCTAGGACCTATAGTCCCCATTGCATCCAGCAAAGTGTCCCGTGCAATGGGTAGGGTGAAAGCACTTTTGTTGAAAAATGGTTCTCTCTGAAGGGTCACCCTAAAATATTTGCCTTCCTCCTATCTTTTTGATGAATTATTTTTCTTGGCTTTTGGACTCTGAACACTTTAACACTGTTAACTAGTGCTAAAGTGCATGTGCTTGTCTCTTAAACATGGTGACATTTGTGTATGCCTGATTAGCATAGTTAGTTTACTTATAAATCCCTTGTAAAGTGGTATACTACAACTGACAGTGCATAACATAGAGAAAGGGGCTTTGGGTAAGCCCTCTTTAGCCATTGGCATGTTTGGATGTGCCAACTTCAGACATTGGCTCAATGGACAGTCCATCATATTTACTTTTGGTAAAGGGACATAAAGTAGTCTATTTGATAACATTGCAGATGTTAAGTGCTTCTTAAAAAGTTTAGATCGAACAACAGAAAGATTTAGTTTTGTGTTTCTTGGCAGGAAGTGGGCAACACTCAGTCTACTTTGGCTCATTCTTCAATTGATGAACAGCGGGATCAACTTCTGGCTCTAAAATTAAACAGTTATGTCAAAACAGTGAAAAAGCCTCTAGTCTGGCCAAAAAATCAAATTAGTGTGGATTGTTTTCACCTTACCAGAGGGTGCCACAAATGTAAGCATGCAGGCTACAATCTGCAAAGTTTGCAGTCTTCATATATTCTGCGGGAAGACTAGGCAGCAGTCCTACTATGGAACAATCGACACTTTTGTTAGTGGCAGCTGCTATTCTATCAAACATTGACTAAGAAACTGCTTGCTATTTGGGTGTTCCTGTGGGCTTTATTCAGAAGCTGCAGGTTGTTCAAAGCGTTGTAGCTAGCTCCATGCACACTCAGAAAACTTGATCAAGTTTCTGAAGCAGGCTGTCAATGGCGCTGGCTTCTTGTGGCCCAAGTTCAATTCAAGGTACATTGTCAAGGTACATTGTGCTGGCAGTTTGCCGAACTCTTTATGCCAGGCTTTACGCAATATTCTATTCTAACGATCACTTTGCTCTCGAGCTATGCCCTTCCTCTTTGTTAAGCGTTTTAACATGCATATTTAGGCATCCTCAGGACAGTTAATGTACTGCATCCGCAGATGTGGAAATCAGTTGCCCTTTGCCTGGTTGCTAGACATTCTACTTTTTGATTGGCCAATAACAGTTATTTTTTGGTAACTGGAGTCTTCTCTGACTTTCGCTTTTGGAGCCAAGATGCCTCTTCCCTCAAACACTCACTTTGACCCAGCAGGTTAAGACCCACCGTAGGAGTCAATATAAGAATTTATGTCTAACATCAGAATCAAGCCGGAGGGGCAGATGGGGCTGAAACAGAGGGGTCTGAACTATTAACGTGTAAAGCATTAAGTGCAGATGCAGGTATGAAGAAATCACCTCGAATAACATTATTCTGAAAAATATATGTGCTCTAATAACGGTTTCTCCCCCCAAAAACATTTTTTTACCCCTCTCCCAGTTCTGAATTTCATTTTCTTGTGATGCTGGAGTTATTTTTTTTTGTGAATCTTGAAGTCTGATGTTCTTTTGTTTCATAAAATAGGTAACTTGACTTTAGTCCAGTTGATAAAGTCTATCTTCTCTGATTATATCATATAATTTGTATTTCATATTAGAAAAAGGGGTCTGAACACAATATCTGAAGCAATAGAATTTTTTGTGTTTGGCTCTGCTTAAAGCCGTATGCAGCATGATCTGGTGGATTTAGGAACGGATGCGGCAGCGTGGCAGAGGAAACATCCTGAGACCAGACCCACTGGCATCTGTAATGGCCTCTGTCTATAGAAAAAATAAAAGCCGTTTCCAGTACACTCACTAGTAAAACATATCATCATCCACATCCGGTGCACAGTAAGGCTGCAGTACATTTTTCTAAATTCCACAAATCTTTATTGGATTTTATTGCAAAATACAGAAGCAAAGGAAAAACTGGTATCCATATAGGCGATACATTTAGTACATAAATTGCAATTAAGTCCTGTATAAGCAAGTGAGATTATGATTGTAAATAATGGCATCATAATAGGGTCAAGTGGTCCTGGGATCGTTTTCGTGTAGTTACAAATACAGGATGCACTCAAGAGAAACATTGGTCGTGTACAAATAATGACCTTCAACTATTACATTTAAATACCACACATATAGACTAAGATTAGTACAAATTCCAAAACGTCTCGTGTACCGCAGGAATATCCAACATGTGGGTGAAAGAAAGACAAAAAACAGGGGAGAGGTAGGGAGGTCCCAAGGAGTGAAATGTTATGATGGCCTCTGAAGTTATGGTCTGTATGACATGTTTGTCGGTATCTAAAAGTAATCAGGGGGGGGGGGAGGAGGAGTATTATGGTGTTATGTAAATTTATCTAACATATGCCATGTTTTCTGTGATATCTTTGGGGAATTGGGTAGAGCCTCCTGTGAACTGTGAGCACTCCTGAGGTGTACTAACCAAGCCCACCATGTGTGATAGGATATGTTCTCGAGCGATTTCTTTTCCGCAAGGATACTCTTGGTGGTGATGGTCAGTAAGAGGTCGAGAAGTGTCATGTCCTTGGTGTTCAGATGTAAGTTAGTCGGTGAGGCCCCTGGGCCTAGAGCAACAATTTGGAAATTTAAGTTAACAACTGTTCTAAATATCTTTGATGATTGGTCTTCAATCATTATCCGTTATGAGCCAAGGTGGGCGCAACTAATTAACATATGCTCGGTTGTCCCAGGAAGTAGATTTCAGTTCCAGCACATGCGTTATTGCGCAGTTTTCATTTATATAATTTGATGGGTGTCCAGTGGAGAAGATTCATAGTAAAAAAAATGTGATGGTGTGAGTGAAGGGACAATCTTTTTGGGTAATGATGTGTCACAGATTTTTGTCCAGTTTTGATCCGTACACTTTTCAACATACAAATGCACTTGCAAAGGTACACATATTAACAAACTCATGTCCACTATCAGGAAGTAGTTGGAAAGGACAATCCGTGGTTTGTAGGTTTAGTGGTGTCACTGGTGTTGTTGCCACATAAGACTGTGTATGTGTACGCAAAAGTATATTTGTAAGGTTATTGAGGGCCGCTATGGGTGCCTAGCTCTTTAACAGAAGCTTTTCGGGGAATTGATATGCTTTTTGTAATACAGGTTTTTTTCTGATGCTCTCTTTTGTGAAATTGTTGTCACCCTCTTATACTCCTGCCAGTGTAGTATGTTACTTATTATGTCTACTGCTCCTTTAACTCTCTGTATTCTAGTTATGGAATACGTGTTGCATTCTGTCATCTTATGTTCTATCCCTCCATGGCAGTTACTGCTTGCTTCTTATTTGTGCTGGTATCTCAGCCGTGGCCTCCCTTTACCTTATAGCTTTATAACTTAAATAAAGCTCTGCTGAACTACGGACAACGTCTCTGAATGTTTCCTGTTCAAACCCCTTACTACAATTTGGTACCAGGAGTGGGGTACTTTTCTACAATTTTCTTACATCTTTAAGGAATTTTATTTTCACTGGAGCCCACCGTTTTTTGTTCGTGTATTCATCATTTCAACTCTATCTCGACCCATCAGGACTCTAATCATTTCGGAAGGTGGGTACCATTTTTTTTTTCTCTTTACAATCTTCCTGGAGTTTCGCTATATTACCGTTGGTTGCCTTGCGCGACCTTTTTCAAATCATCACTGCTGGCTTGCTTCTTATTTGTGCTGGTATCTCTGCCGTGGGCTCCCTTTACCTTATAGCTTTGTAACTTAAATAAAGCTCTGCTGAACTACGGACGACGTCTCTGAGTGTTTCCTGTTCAAACCCCTTACTACAGCCAGGGTGCCTACTAGGAACAGGGTGTGGATATATGCTGTTTCCTATTCCCTGTCCCACTGCTCACAGATCTTGCTGGGTACAGTTGTCTTCAATATGTCCTTCAAGCTATTGATAACAGATATGGGCTTTGGCCATACCCAAGCTAGATCTTCCTGTCTCCAGATCCACAGAGCAAGGGCTTCTGCCATGGCCAGCAAGCAACAAACACAAGGCTTGAAAACTCATCTGGCACCAAGAGCCCTCACGGTGCATTTGTATGTCAGAATATCATATGCCCTAAATAATGCTTGCAAAAATATTACCCAGTTACTTGTAGATTTTCTATTATTTAACTCCAAGGGAGCAATACCTTTGTAAACAGTATTTGGGGGGAAAATTTCATTTCAGACAATATCCTTAAAACAATGTTTTAGTCCCATACCCTAGATGCATTTAGGCAACTAGTGAGCTGTGTGCACAGCAAGCAGAGCTCTGCCACACCATGCACCTTGAACCCCTGCCTCCAGAGCCCTCTTGCCATAGACGTTGATCCACGCTCAGCCAACTCTGCTCCCTTGTCTAGCAGGAAATAGGCTTGACTTACAGCCACATTCAATGGTCTGTACGTATGTACCAGTATCAAAAGGGTGTGGTCAGTATGGAGTGCCTTTTGTGTTCTCATACAACTACCTTCACTCAGAATGTATTTTGGGAAGCAGTGAGGGGCACAGCCTGTTGTCACAGTGATTTCACAGAAAACAATTGCTACTATTACAACATTGTTCAACCATGTCCTCACAAACAAACCATATACATAAAATGCTAATGTTACAGTGAAGGGCAACAGATGCCTTCACAAACATTAAAGAGATATAAAATTATTCAATTCTACTGACACTAAACAAATGAAAACTGGAGATCCACTGACACCTAACAGACAACCTCACAGACATTGCAAGCAAACTGAAGGCTCCAGTTCTATTGACAGACACATATATCCTGATAGAGATGCCATAGAAACACTACATTTGTCCTCCAAAAGACTGCAACAAGGCTAAAGGCTGTAGTTCCTCAAACGGATGACATCAGTGATGTTTGGTGGGGTCCAAAGACTGCAATTTCTCTAATTGTCCAGACAGAGATTACACGAAGTCATGATGATGCAGTTCCACTGTCAGCGAAGAGATGCCCTAAAAGTGATGCCCTGGAGAGAAAGGGCTGCTGAGAAAAGATTTCTGAAAGGTGATTTATACTGAAAGGAAAGGCTGCAGTTTCACTAGCAGTGAAGAGATGCCAAGTGATTTACAAGGGGAGGAAAGGGTGCAGGTCCACTGTCAGTGAAGAGATGCCCTCAAAATGATTACACATAGAGGAAAGGTTGCCGTTCCCCTGTCAGAGAAGAGGTGCCGTTAAAGTGATGACCTGGAGAGGAAAGGCTGCAATGCCATTTTCAGAGGAAAAATGCCCTACAAATGATGCCATTGTTAGTAAAGGCAGTTAGAGAAAAGACATCCTAAAAGTGATTTACAAACAGGGGAAAGGCTGCAGGTAAGGTGGCAATGAAGAGATGCTCTCAAAGTGGTTACATGGAGAGCAAAGGCTGCACTTCCACTGACAGTCACCAGAGTTGCCCTCAACAGTGTTTAAATGGAGAGGAAAGGCTGCAGCTCCAATGTCAGAGAAGAGATGCCCTAAAAGGCGTGGCATGAAGAGGTGAGGCTGCAGATCCAATGTCAGAGAAGAGATGCCCTAAAAGGCGTGGCATGAAGAGGTGAGGCTGCAGATCCAGTCAGAGAAAAGGCACTCTATTGCAATTAAAGAATGATCCTCTGTAGGCAGGTCAAGTGGGTTTCATGATGAAATTTATTAGGAGTTATAGTCTCGGTTAAAGGTTACAGATGCCATGTAGATGTGACTTCAATGCCCCACCAGCAGTAGCCTCCTCCTGCTCAGCCTGCTCACTCCAACTGATCTCTCAAGCAAACATAAATAGTCTAACTCTATGACATCACACACACACTCTGGCTAAGCAGGTAGCAGAGAACTAAGGAGAGAATGCATTATGCCTAATTAAAGATATAGCACATTCTGAAAGTAATGTACAATGAGAGGAAAGGCTGTAGTTCTGCTGGTAGTGAAGATATGCCCTCAAAGTAATTACATAGAGAGTCAAGGCTGCATTTCTGCTGACAATCACAAAGGGCTGTATTACACTAAGGGGCCATTTTATGAGCCGGTTTGGATCAGATGTGCACCACACAACATGGTGCAAGAGTGACGCAAACCTTACATGTGATTTGTGAAGCCACGCAGGGACACTTTGCTTGGCCCTGAGTGGCTCCATAAATCTGGAGTATGGCAATGAAGTAAGCTCGGGAGTCATAGGTAAGTGAGAACAAATTCCAGTTTTATTAGAACAACATGACTGCAGCGACTGTATGACAGCAATCCCAGCAGTAGCTGAATAAACAGTGGGATCATGATCAACCGCTTGCTCCCGCATGGTATAAGCACAACAATAACAAGATTGAAAGATGCAGTGTGACTCGAGCCAGCATGGGGTTGTGCGCGAGGCAATTCACGAGTCACACTGCTGGTATTACATCACATCATCTTCCCTCTTTAATAAAGAAAACAAAAAGATTAAAAGCACATACCTGAACCTAAAACATCAAATAATCCTAATATTTGCTGGGCAATTTGCTGAGGCGTGGTCTAGAACTAACCTCATTTGTTGAACGTGGAACAGACATATCACTAATATTTGCTGACTGTAATCACTGTGTTCAATCTAAGTCTGTGACCAGATTCTTTTTAAATTAATAATCTCAGCTTGCTGATGGGACAAGGATACAAGGTTCCTAACATTCCACCACTGTTTGTTCTCCAACATCATTGAACCTTTTCTGACCCTAATTACTTTGGTGGGAGAGGAATAAACAGATTCCACCTTTTTCACCATGACTGGTTTCTTGATTAGTACATAATCACCAACCTTGGGCAAATCATTACTCATTGTACTGCATCTTTTAGCTTGGGAAATTTTAAGTTGCTCCCGTTCCACACGTGGAATGACTTTCTGATTGACCACGGTATTGTAATCAGCATCTTTGATTTCAAGTTTCTCTTTCAGCCATTAGAAAACAAAGCAGAGAGAACAACTCTGCCCCTCAGTAACATGAAAGGGGTCACCCCTGTAGTGCAGTGTGAAGTAGAATTATATTTCCAAACTTTCTGTTTGAGATATTGTTTAAAATCTAAATTTGCTGCTATAGCTGTTTGCACCCCTTCTTTGATCACCCTGTTTTTCTTTCTACTAAAGCATTTGAACATGGGGAATAAAGAGCAACACACAAATGTTTTACATCATGTTTGTTCAAAAAATCGTTTATTTCCTTAGACACAATGTGTGAACCGTTGTCTGTAACCAGAGACCGAGGTGATCCTTCTATGGCAAACACTTGTTCTAAAAAATAAATTGCTGCAATATAGATGAGGAATTGACAAAAGAAAAATAGAGCCATTTAGAAAAGTAGTCTGCCAATAAGCTGGCATACCCCAGGTCTTCTTGTAAAGAAAGATAAGGACCAGAGAAATCAAGAGCCACTTTATGCCAAGGTGCATCAGGCAGTGGAAGAGGGTGAATGGGAAGTTTGTTCAATTTCCAATGCTTATCAGATACCAGGCATCCAGGGCACTTGGTTGTCTAAGGCTGGCCACCAATAATGCTCCTTAATACGCATGCATGTTTTAGTAGAACCTAAATGCCCTCTGTGCACTCTAGCTATAATCAAAGGACTCATTCTGCTGGGAGGCACGTGAAGGTCACCTATCATTTTCAAATCATTAACTATGGAAAGTTCACAAGCAACTTGTGCAAATGTTTTTAAATCACCCTCCAAACATCTTATATCTGGTCATCTTTTAATTATGTAATCACCAACCTGCATCAGTACAACATCTTCTTGAGACGCCTTGACCCATTCATCATCAGTGAACAAGACCTCATCATCATGCAAGGTAGCGGTGGCGTCAACATCAGCAACACATCAATTTGATCATCTGCAACCTCACCTTCACAATCTGCTACTGCCATACGAGATAAGCAATCAACCCCAAAGTTACTACCACCTTGATGGAGCAAGGACTTGTAGAAAAGAGACTTGCTCGGAAGCAATCTTCTCATTTAACTCCCTAACATGGTATTATTTACGTATTGTGTAAAACTAATGCGCGCCACATAAAAACGAGGGTTAGAGAAGCTTGCATATGTGTTTACTAACGTGAGTAACTCGATCGAATTTCTAAAATGGCTGCAACGGGAAATATTTATTGCGCATGCGTCAACTGCATCTACGCAGTATGACGAGCTGTGGCTTGGAGGGAAATTCTTGCGCATGAGCAGAAGATACTAATATGGAGTCTTGAAGACTCGCGTGCATGACATCTGCTTAGCTGAAACTAAAGTGAGCTATTATACTAATGCTAATGTGGGGTGGGGAAAGTATTATTAAATAAAAGGGGTTAGAGTAGAGATGGGTGGTATACAGTGAAACCATTTATTTTTTAAAGTAACATCCGTCTTTCTGACTTTATCGCTAGTGTACATTTGGGCCTCTTGGGTATGTCAGAAGTGAGCCAAGAGATGTGGGTTTTGCGAATGACACCTGGGAGACAGCCCAGCCCGGAAGAATGACGAGTAGGTTAAGAAGAGGACAAGGTCACAGTCTACCTGAAGCCTGGGAACCGGCAGTGAAGAACCTGAATGAATAAGACTATATGTTCTAATAAATACAATTGTTGCAAATATAATATGAATGCAAGTGGGAAAATAAAATATGAATATAAATTAAGGGGATGTGTTTGTTGACAAAGAGCTAACTGAAAAGAGTGATATGTAAGCATGGTGTGATGATCTTTCCCCATTGCCTGTCCAATCAGAGGTAGTATTTTTGCGATATTGAAACTTTAATGGATGGTACATGAATTACGAAGGATATAATTGAGGTCGTCTTAGTTAGTTAGTCAGACGGAGATTTGCTGAGTGCTGCAGAGCTCGGGATGCTGTCGGAGTAACGAGAGATGCTGATGAAGAATCGAATGCAGAACCATCTATCTTAAATTAATTGATTTAGAAAGAAGATCGCGGAAGAATCTTGAGGAGGAAGAGAGTGTCAGAGAGGGGTGCTACGCAAGCATCAGTACTAGAGAGGTCATCTATCCTGTCCTGAATCCTGTCCTGAAGCCTTTGTTGCCTGATCTATCCCGGGGAACCCGTACCAGCCCTGTGACCAGGGGGTTGGTTTTCACACCATCCTAGGTAACTATAATGTCATGAATGTACAGATGTTCTTTTCTCTCTGTCCTCTCCTTTCAGAGCATAAGTCATTGCAAAAGTACAAAGTATGTGTTTGATGATTAACTGAATCTTCTCTTCTATGAGTGACAACGACTGTACTTTGAAAGTGGTTCACCTGAAATTAATTTAGATAAAGATTTTAAAAACAATTCCCGAGTCTGAGGTCATTTCATTCAAATAATAGAGAATTAAATTATGCCATTTCACCATCAACTAGTTCAACTAATGGTCCATCGACCATAGGAAAGAACTTTTTGATCAGTGAAAGGTTAGTTAGGAATAAGAGGTAACTAATCTAGAATTTAGAAAACATAAACTTTGACTCGAGCGGTTTTACCCAACTGTATGTGTGTGTTTATGGGCCCAGGTGTGTATATGGTATTGGAGTATATGTTGTTGGTACGCCGCTGGATCAATCTGACACATGACTGATGTTAAAGGTATATTCATGCAATTTGGAAACTAATCTAGTTAACCTGGCAGATAAATTGTTATGAACTCCTCCTGAAAAAATATTCCCCAATGGTTTGTGATCGGTATGAAGTTGAAAACACCTACCCCAAACATCCATCTTACATTTTTGACCGCCCATAAGTAAGTTAATACTTTGCGCTCTTTAGCACTGTACTGTTTTTCAAATGTTCTGGTGAGACCTGGAGGAAAATTCGATGGTTTGCTCTTTACCACCAACCCTTTGGCTCAACACTGCTCCCACTCCTTTCAAAGTTGCATCAACAGTAATAACTGAAGTGCACTCCTCTCTGACTGCTGGCAATGCTGGGGCCTCTGTTAGCAGATCTGTCATTTTCTCAAAAGCTATTTGAATCTCCTTAGACCAAATGAACTTCTTACCCTTTCTCAACAGCAACCTGAGAGATTCCACAGCTTGAGCATAACCAGCAATGAAGCGTGCACAGTACTTAACAAGCCCTAAAAAGGAGATCATCGCATCTCGATCCACGGGCCCGCTAGCTTTCTTGATAGCTCTCACCAAAGATATCATGGGTCTGATTCCAGACTCTGTTATGGTATGTCCCAAATATTCTAGTTCTGTAGTGGCAAACTTACATTTATCTTTTCTAACCATTATGCCTCTGTGTAGAAGGATAGACAATACCTTGTCAAGAATTCTGTTGCGGTCCTCACATGACTTGGCATATATCAGTATGTCATCTTAGTAAGCCTGCACAAGTTTTAAGTCTGCAAACAACACATCAATTAATTTTTGGAAGACTCTGACAGCTGATGCCAATCCAAATGGCAGCCTCCAATATTTGTAGGCCACAAACAAAGTGACAAAAGATGTCAGATCTTGAGACTCTTCATTAAGCGCTACTTGGTGGTAGGCTGATCTGAAATAAATAACGGAGAACCATTTGGCACTACCCGGGTTGGCTAACATATCTTGTATCCTAGGAAGAGGGTGGCAATCTACCACAATATTGGCGTTGAGTGTTCTCAAATCAGCACAGAGAACTCGCCATTTGTTTTTCGTGTGACTACGACCGGAGCAACCCCTTGTGAAGATTCTACAGGTACTATGATACCCTGTGTACAGAGCATTTTCAACATCTGCTTGAATTCTTCTCTGACCGATAAGGGAACTTGGCGCACCTTGTGAACAAATGGTTTGGCATCAGGTTTCAATTTAATGTGATGCACAAAACCTTTAACTGGTACTACTTGTTCACAAAAAAACATTTTGTGCTTACAAAGAATGTCCTGAGTATATTCTTCAACGCAGCCTATTGTGCTATCAGGTAAGTTTCCAGCAACAATTGGGTTGGATAAACCTGGAACAAGATAAAGACCCATCTTGGCCAAATCTTGCCATCCAATTATGTTTTTACCTTTAGCAGCTACATATATTTTGGTGGTAACTTCCCTGCCAAGACACTTAACCTTACCTAAGAAATAGCCAACCATGTCAATGGGTTTCACTCAAATGCCAAAGGATTTATGTCAGGAGGGAAAAAGGGTTTATCCTTGCCACACTTGTCATAGAAAGTGTTGTCATAAACTATAGTGATTGGTGAGCCTGAGTCTGCCATCACCTGTAAAGAAATATTATCAAAGACAGCATCACATGTCAGACCTGTAACATAAGTTGAAACATGGTTACACTCAATAGTCAACACGACATTATTCATGGATTCTGCACATGAGTCAATGTCAACATCAATGTTGCTTATATGCATAGGTGTATTGCTGCCCCTGCACACCATGTGGAAATGACCAATTTTCTTGCAAGAAACACAACGTTTCCCCAAGGCAGGGCAGGATGCAAAATTGCTGATGTGATTCTTAGAACCACAGCGATAGCAGTACAAAGAATTCTTCCTGATGTTTCCTCTTTGAGAAGAGGACCTTCCTCTGCCAATCACTACGCACAACGAATCATCACTATGGTCCTGACCAGAGCCTGAAACTGAATTCACTGTAGTGGTAGGATTTAGAACCTTCGAAGAAATCAAAGATCTTTCAATGCTTTTGGCTATGTCAAGAACTTCACTGAGAGTGAGATTTTTGAGGCTGAGAAGTCTTTCTTTTACCTTTTTGGAGGCACAATTGAAAATAAATTGATCCCGTATTTATGTATCTATATTGGCACCAAAATAGCACGTAGCTGGTAAAATCCTCAAGGCAGCAATGCATTCATCAATTCCCTCTTCTGAAGTTTGCTTGCGCTTAACAAAATTATGTATTTTCAGAATGATGCTTGGTTCTTCTGTAAATTGTTTGCATAACCTTTCAACAGCCTCCAAATAAACATTCCAAGTATCATCACCAGATTGGCCGCGAGGCCTAGCTATGGGTGGCAAGTTACCAAAAATTTGCTGAGCTGTAAGTCCCAAACTGCAGTATACTTATGTCAAATTTCGTTCAGGATGATAACTGGTGGCGTCAATGGCTACAAGATGATTTTCAAACAAGTTAAACCACTGTGCCCATTTTATGCTTGTTTTGCCTGATTGAGATAAAAATGGTGGAGGCTGTGTAAGGTGATGAGAAGAAGAAGCCATAATGAATCAATAAATATCTTCAAATGAGGTGAAAATAGTTTAAAACATATGAAATGAAAGAAATTGCTTGAAGTTACAATGAAAGTATACTTTACGTGAAATGTGACATTCTAAATGTTATAAGTGTATCCAATAATTTCAGCAAAATGAAGAAAAGTCATGCATTTTTAAAAAGATTTTCAAGTAAGCAGAAGCAATTAGTATATAGAACCTGTCTGAATGAGTGAAAACAGCCCAATCCAAGATGGCCACCACATGTGACATCACTGCAGTCCTCTGTTTGGGGTCGCGTTGCTAAGCAACCCTAAAGCTCACCTCTGGAGGGTTGAAGAGAAGCTGAAGTCTAGTAGAAGTCCATGCGGAGAAAACAGCCGATCGGAGGAGGTAGCTTGTCCTCCAGATTGAGAGGAACTGGAGGTAGTAGGAAGCATGACCAGTAAAAGCCGAAATCTCCATAATTGCAGGAGTGGGTGCTGAAGATTGTCAGTGGGTGACTGGAAGACGTTGCCAAAATGAAGTAAGCTCGGGAGTCGTAGGTATGTGTGAACAAATTCCAGTTTTATTAGAACAGGTCACCCACGACAGCAGCAATCCCAGCAGTAACTGAATAAACAGTTGGGATCACAGCCGACTGCCCGCTCCTGCACAGGACAAGCATAGTATATAAAGCATAACAATAACAAGATTGAAAGTCGCAGTGTGACTCGAGCCAGCACAGGGTCATGCACGAGGCAATTCACGAGTCACACTTCTGGCATCACATCACAGGCAACACAGTATAAATCGCTGCATTGCCATACTCTGCGCAGGGAAGGCATCCCATGGGCATTATGTGGGTGTTCCCACGCAATTCCCACAGTTTTTGGCACATTCCCAGATTTACCAGAAATGGTAAACCTAGGAATGCACCAAAAAGATGCACCTTCCCTGGAGAAGGAATGTGATAATGAAGGAAAGATGACTTCTTGTGGGAGGGGGAGACGGCACCAAGGACGTGTGGGATGTTTAACTGCATGAAGCGGGAGGTGTAGCAGGAGTCAAAGAAGGAAGTGATTGAAAGTTACCCAACACTTGTTGGAGGCGCTTGTATTTGGTGATCACTTTTGTATTAACAAAGTTATGGACAGCTGACACTTCCTTCAGAGACACCTTGAGATACAGACCTCTCTTGGTGATTGTGACTTAGGCTGCATGACCCTAATTGGAGTTACTTGTTTGAAAGACTCTGATGGCTGACACCTTTAAGCTTTCCTTTGAACTTGCTCAGATTTTTGGTCCCCTTTATTTAGTGTAGGGATAGTTAGGGAAACTGAAGGGTTTCTTAGAGGAGCCTGATGCAATCAAATTTACAATTCTATTCTTCAAATACATGTGTAGCAATAACCAAGTTAGTCGTTTTCTTTTTGTTATATAGGGTGAATCAGTTTTGGAGATTTGACTTCATCCTATTTTCTCTGTATTTTTACACTTTCATGCTAAGATTGATATATTTTAACCTGTTTCAAAACTTACATTGAAATTGACTAATGACAACCTGGTTGTGGACCTGAGTTCCTAGGAATTTCCCCTCCTGGGGTTGGTCAATTGAAGAGTTCCTTACCTCTCATGCTGCTTAACAAGAACCATCGCCAAAGTTAGGAGCTGAGTTTTGGCGTTATCAAATGGTTGTTACAGAGGATGGATTTGCACTTGAAGTAAGAAACAAGATATAGAATAGACCTAGAGAAGACTCCATTGTCCCTTGTGTGGAAATCAGATGGGAAAATTGGAGAGAGAGCAGAGTTCCAGTGGCGTACAGAGAAACAAGTGGCAGAGGAGAAGTGAGTATCAATAGTGTGACATGTCACATGGGATATTAGATTGTGGTGACAAAATGGTGATTGTGTGATGTCTGGCAGAGATGTTGTGAGAGTTGTGTGAATGTGGTCATAAGTTGTTGAAGTTGTTATCGGGTCCGACGTGGCCTAAGATCCAGGGATATATAGTAAGGTGCAGAAGACACTGTGTTATATATGCTGAGTTTTGTGGGTGGTTCATCGTAACCGGTCATCGATGATCTAATTGAGACATGGAGAAATGGATAGTAGATATGATAAAAGAAGTGAGGTTGTACCGTGCATTGCTGACAGATGAGATGAAAGCAGGGGAGGATGGAAAGAAAGAGAGGATGCATAAAGAGGAGGAGGACAGTGTTGGAGATAGTTTGTTAGATGGCCTGTCAGCGGAAGACCCACCCCCATACAGTTTACCGTATTCCCAGAGCTGGGGGAGTCCAAGCATCACCAATAATCCTGTGAAAGCTTAGGCACCAATGGCTACTGACCTGAGTGTTGTAGGGACACTCTCAACAGGAAAGTCCCCAGTCGTGGGAGTGGAGGGAATGCAGACAGGAGTTCTGGAAGCATTCAGACATTGTGATCCTAATCTTGCTTCAAAGATCCCAGATGCTCTCACTGTACAAGTTACTATTGGCCCCATGGGTCCCATGTACGACCTGAATCACATTATGAAAGGGAGTCAAAGGTTACCCACAGTCACTGAGAGAGGGGTATCACAGGAAAGAGTGGAAAGCCCTCAGACGAGATTGAATGTGAGCACTCCATGTGCCACGACTGCGGACTCGTCGGTAGTCCAAATTGGACCAGGAGCTGTTAGGTCCCTTGCTGAACTGACAGGGTTAGAGCCGCCTGCATGGGAAACGCTTCCTATGGTGGGTAACAGCACACCTCGAGAGCAAACTGAGGCCAAGAAGACACCCATGAGTCAAAGAATGTTTAATGTTCTAGATTTAGAAAGATGGCTGAAAGAACCCAGTCACACTAATGAGAGTCAGAGCACAGAGGTGAATTCAGGGACACTTAAGTCAGCAGTAAAGGTGAATTTGGTGGATGTGCTTAGGCTAAAGACTGAATTAGACACTGATAAGTTGAATTTTGGAGCTTTACCGCATAGACTCAAATCAGCAGAATGAATTACTGTTCATGAGTAAGGATGTTACTATGAGAGCAAAGGAAGCTCATGGTAACTTACCTGAATTGGCTACTATGAGAAGTTGGCCTGGCATATGCTGGTCACTAGTTAAAGTGGCCACCTTGCAAAAGTCCAATTCAACTCTTATGGCAGATAGGTTTAAGAAAACCTTTTAAAGAAAGCTATCCTAGTAGTAGTTGTGGAGAGCAGCCTTCTGGCTAAGTCTCAGAGGAATGTAAAGCAGTTTGTTTTACCTTATAATCTCTTGAATTACCAAACGAAAGGACACCACACAGGTATATATATAAAATATATATGTATTTATTTCTAGACACACTCTACTAATCTCTTTATGAGATTAGAAGTCAGGAACATATGCACAAATCAATGTTTCACAACAAATTAAGCACTTATATGGCTGGGCCCCTAGGGGCGTACCAGACAATATACTAAAAAAGATGTTTAGGAAGGCCTAGGGTCTTTAGAATCGCTGGGGCCTCACTAATCCACCCAAGGCAGGTAAGTAAAGGACCCACGGGAGACGCGTGCAGTGTGAGAACACAGCCGCGGGTTCCCTATTGATTTCAATGGAGCAAGTCGCGGTTGGATTTTTAAAGTTTTAGGGTACTTCGGGAGAGTCTACAAGCAAGCCACTTACAAGGTAAGTACTTTGAGGGCCAACACCCACAGGAGCACCGGAGTGCAAGAGTTACCTCGCCCAGGGAAGCCGGGTGCGTAGGTGTCTTTTGGTGTCGGGTCGCGGCGTAGTTTTCAATGGAAGCCGAAGAAGATTTGCTGCTTGTGAAGACTGGAGAAGTGTCCGGTCGAATCCAAGGCTGGATTCAGAAGAAGGAAGACCTGAAAGCAGAAGGGACAGTGTTCACAGTCACTTGCCAGTGACCCGGGGCCAGGAAGACCGATGCCCACGGTAGTCGTGTGATTTCAGGTGATTCATAGGTGTCTTGACTTTTCAGCCACGAGGTCCAGGAGGCGTCGACAATGACCAGGAGCTGGATTCGGAGTGCCTCACGAATTCTGCAGCTTACTGAGGTGTCGGCAACCGGATTGGAGCCAACAAGCCTTGGCAACAGTAAGTCTCGTGGAAAGTGAAGAAAGTCAGCGGTGCAGACCAGCAAGGTCTGAGGGACTCACCCAGCGAGGGTAAGTCAGGGCAGGCCTGGAGCAACCAGAGGAGCCCTTTGGTACAATGAGAAAGTCTTCAGGGGACCCAAAAGCCAGCCGGCAAGGGATCGCAAAGACGCCTCGTGAGGATTTGCTTCACAGGAGCCCACGGTCACTCGGGACGAGGTAGGCCTCTGATTTTCGAGGGAAATCCTGCTGGAAGCTTGGACCACATGTGGTCCAACGCACAAGTTCGCAGAATGTCGTGAAGGGGTTGCACTCGACAATAGTGCACGGTACCCGGGTATTGCTGTTCCTCATCACTCGTGTGGTCCACTCACCTCAGGTTTGCTGAGAACTCACAATGGCCATTGAGAAGTCAGGAAATCCACTTACGGGGCTGCAGGGACTTCGGACTCCGGTGGGAACAGAAAAGTTTGCGGCCGATGATTCAAAGTTTTGGTGCCTGCCAAGCAGGGGAGTCACTCCTTGACTCCAAGGGACATTCTTCAGTCTTCCAAAGGTAGTGGAACATCGAAGGTCCAGGATTCTTCTTGTAGAGCATCGTCCAGGGATATCTACTTTGCAATGGCAAGGGTTCCCTATCTTATACTAAAGGAAAGGGAGGGAGTGGCTCTATGACCACTCCTCTGGGAGTGTCAGGGGAGTGGGTGGTTACACCCACTTCCCTTTGTCCAGTTTCGCGCCAGAGCAGGGGCAGGTAGCTCCTGAACCGGTTTGAGCTGGCATATGCACAGAGGAGCCTACTGCTCCCCCAGTGCAGGACTTCAAAGCACTCTAGGAGTGTACCCACCCAGCCCCAATACACTAAATCCTGTCTGGAAGGTGGTGACACCTCCCTGTGACAGGATGCCTATTGTTGGGCCTCCTCCACTGCGAGTTTCAGTCAGCAGCAGGAGGGCAGCCCAGTGTCTGATGCCAGGCTCTTTCAGATTTCTACCGTGTTTCCACAGTAGGTACATGTCTATCCCTCTAGAAGGGTGGGATCATACTCCCACACCAGTTACTGGTGTGGGGGTATGATTCCAAGGCGTTTGACACCAAACACAACATGTTTTGATGCAGCCATCCCAAAGTTAGCATTTACCGCTAGGTTATAATGCACTTATGAGTATATGGTTGAACCGCATCCACAAACAGCCACAGAGAATAGACTCTGCCAGCTGCAGAGGGGCCCTGCTCATGCAGAGGCACCCCCTCACATGTAAACCAAGTACCGTGCCCTCAGGACTGATAGGGCCTGCCTTAGGGGTGACTGATAGGTTTATATGTGTGTGCTTGTTGAGATATAGGGAGCCTATACTTCAGTGAGGAGTGCTAACACTACCTCACCCAGGCTGCAGAAGCAGGCCTGTGGTGTCAGATTTAGTCTGCTTCCCAGGGGTGGCATAATACATGCTTCAGCCCCTGGTAGGCCTGTGAAGTACCTATGCCCTTGGTACCTAAGGTACCATATACTAGGGGCTCATAAGGTACCACAGTATCCAATCACTAGTGCATCTAATATGCACTTCAAGTTGTTTAGAGAGAATAGAGAGGCTGGGGCCAAGATTAGCAGGGACCCAGCCAGACTATAGCCAGAAACCAGTGTTAACATCAGAAAAAAAGTGGGGGCAACATAAGTGCAGATCCTACTCTCCTACAGCTACTAAATTTGAAGTCGATATTGGTAAAACGAAGGCACTGCAGAAAAATCATCTGCTTGAATACAGTTATCAAGTCCTGAAAAATCTGAGGTTACCAGGGCTTAAAACCCAAATATGAGAGCTCATACTGTGCATTCGAGTTTGGAGTTTTTTCGATAAGTGAGAAAAAGGTGGACAAACGGAAGGCTACAAAGGAAAGGGGAGGACGCTTTCAGGCATTTCCTTTACGAGAGGTGCTGAGTGGAGGATACGTACATGTGCCCTGGAGTAGAGGTGATCTGGCCACTTTTACCAATGATTTCATGAGATTGAGAGAGAAGCCTGTGAAGTGGTATAAGCAACTTGATCACTTTGTGAAAACATTGAAAGTGTTGTGGGTCGATTATTTGAAATTGTGGTCCTGAGTGATCTATGATCAGCATGTAAAAGAGCTATAGAATTGCCAGATGGTGAACCCGAAAGAGATCCGATGACTCATGGTCTTTACTGTGATGATGAAGAAATATGATCAGGTGATTACATGGCTCAAGGCTAAGGTGGCTCCACTGAATGTGGACTGGGTTAAGATAGACAGAACTATCCAGGAGCCTAAAGAAACAGTGCATGCCTACTATGAGAAGGTTGTTGCAGGATTTAAAAGAGTACAATGAAATCAATACATTAGAGCCAAAAGACATAGGACAGTTTGTGTCAAAATGTGTAACTGGATCATGAAATGAGATCTGCTTGATGATTCAACGACGTTTGATATGGTAGCAGAATAAGTCAATTGATGAAATTTTGCATTGTGCTAAATACTGTAGTGACGAAATTGACGTGACACATAGGAAGTTAAAAGAGGAGTTGATGTTGGCATAAACGAGGGCGGTGCAGTGGGGAGGTCAGGGCCAGGCTTATAGAGGGAACAAGGTTCAGATCCCACAGCATGGAGGAATGCAGGGCTAGGGAAGAGGCAGAGGTGGGCAGATAGATCCTAAAATGAGAATAGACATTGCGACCCTCAAGAAAACCAGCCTGTGTCACTTTTGCAATAGGGTGGGGCATTGGAAGCATGAATGTCATTTTAATCCTGCCAACCAAGAACAGAATGGGGGGTTACCTCAGGCACGGGAGAGTTTCATACAACCTCAACATGTAGCCTGGACTAGGTCTCAGAATATGGGAGGATCGCCGGGACCAGTAATGCAGGTACCTCAACCTCCCATACCTCCACAAGCTTTCCAGAATGTCTCCTATCGAAATGCCCCAGTTCAGCAGTACCCTATGTTCGAGGCCTTTGATGATTCTGGCACAACTCAGTCCTGCGAGGGGAGAAAGACTGTACACTTGGTGCAGTCTTGGAGGTAGACCAAAGTCGACTCCATGTCAATGCTGATGTAGATGGTCACACTGTTACCTTTTTGGTTGACACTGGTGCTGCCTGCTCCACTGTAAGGACAACAGAGGCCCCAACCTACCCATCTCTGGTAAAGCAAATCAAACCGTAGGTGTAGGTAATAGGAGAATGTCCAGCCCCTTGACAGAGAAGGTCTGTGTCAGGCTAGGGACCTTCGAGAATAGTCACAGGTTTGTAGTGTGTGACTCGAGTCCTGTGAGTCTGTTAGGACGAGACTTGCTGTGTAAACTCAATTGCACCATATACTGTACCCCTGAAGGTATTGAGATTGAAACTGAAGATGAAGATGTAGCATTCAAAATGGTGAATCAGAAGGGAGGGGTTTCATTATTCTCTGTGTTGACCGAAGAGGATCTGCCATTACATTACATCGACAGTGGCGAAAGAGGTTTGGGATTTTTTAAGGAAGGACATCGGACTCATTAGAGAGATGGATCCTGTTCACATACAGATTGAGCCTGATACAGAGTATCCCAAAACACCCCCATACAATCTTACTCCAGAGACAATTGCTGAATTCACACCTGGAATTGAACTCATGATTGATCAGGGGATTTTGAAGGAGATCTTGAGGAGTCCAAGTAACTCTCCCATTTTGGTTATACAGAAGCCAAACGACAAGTACTGTATTGTGCAGGATCTCCGAAAAATCAACAATATTGTGGTCCTGTGTTGTCCCATGGTACCAAATCCATCTGTGATACTATTTTGGATCCCGTGTGAAGCCAAATTGTTCACGGTTATCGACCCCTGTCAGGCATTCTTCTCGGTCCCACTGCATGAATCTAGCCAATTTTTGTTCGCCTTTAAGCTCGTAGACCGCTTCTTAACGCGGTGTCTTGTCCTCCAAGGGTATATCGAAAGCCCTTCCATATTCAACAAATCTTAAAGAAAAATCTAAAATCTTTAGTCATGCCATGTAACTCAGTTCTGATACAGTATATCAACGACCTGTTGGTTGCGTCGAATACGCAGGATGGGTGTCACACGGATACCATTGCTTTGTTGAACCACCTGGCTGAAAATGGACATAAAGTGTCCACAATCAAACTGTTTGAAAGAAGTTCTGTACTTAGAGTGCAAGATTTCAAAAGGTGTCAGGAAGGTGTCGCAACAAAGGATATCGAAGATCATGCAAATGAATCCACCGCATACCCAGAAAGAGGTAAGGAAGTTCCTGGGAATGGTGGGCTACTCACATCAGTGGATACCCAGCTTCTCCCTCGTGGCCAAGCCTTTACTGAGGCTGACACATAAGGTTGTTTCTAATCCGGTAACTTAGGACAATGACTGCTTGAGTGCGTTACTGGAGCTAAGAGAGACCCTTTGCCATGCTCCGGCACTGGGAATGCCAGATTAAAACAAAGCGCTTTCGCTCTTCTGCCATGAAAGAGAGGGCTGCACTCTCTCAGTGATGACTCAGACCCATGGAGGTGCCCGTAGACCAGTTGCTTACTTCTCTGCTACTTTAGACCCAGTAGTATCTGCGTTGCATGGATGTCTCAATTCCTTTGCTGCAGAGGTATGAAAGTATTGTGATGAGTCATCTGCTTATGGCGTATGTTCCTCACCCAGTGGAGTTGTTGCTTACTAGAACATGCATGCAGCATCCCACAAACAGTAGGGTTACTCGTTACGAGCAGGTTATACTGGCTGCTGAGAACATCACACTAAAGCCCTGTTCTTCCCTGGACCCAGCCACCTTGATGCCCTTGCCAGAGAACGATGGGGGTGAGCTTGATGGAGAGCATGACTGCCTTTACGTTTCGGACTTATGCACCAAGGCGCGTCCTGATATCATTGATGAGGCACTATTTGGAAGCTAAACCCAAACCCTATTTGTAGATGGTTCACGCTTGAGGGACCATGGAGGGAATCTGAGGGCTGCCTATGCTGTCTGTACTGTCACAGGGGTGGTAGAAGCTTCCTGTTTACAAGGAGTATTCTCCACACAGGTGACTGAGCTGATTGCTCTGACACGTGCATGCTGTGTCTCTGACCAATTAAGAGTGAGCATCTTTACTGATAGCCAGTATGGCTTTGGTGTACTGTATGACTTCAGACAGATGTGGTATCAAAGAGGTTTTATGACCTCGTCTGGCTCACCCATCGGGAACAGGGAGGTGGTGAGACGATTGTTGGAGGCTCTTCATTTGCCTTGATAGGTGGCTGTGGTGATGTCTGAAGGTCGGGAGCGTCTACCGCTGTGGCCGCCGTTCAATCCAGACGCTGCAATGCCGGAATATCGGCAAATGACCTGCCCGGCGATATTGCCCCAAGATGGCGCCTGGGAGTGAACGGACCCGCTTTTGTAATACCGGAGCTGTGTGGCCCGTCCGCTGCACATGGAAAACATCCCTTGGCTGCAGCGGACATGCCGGTTTGTTTGCCCTGAGCCTAGAGGCACCTATTTACAAAAGATCGAGGTGAGCGGTCCCCCCCTCCCTCCCCTGCGCGTGGCAAAATGGCAGCTCCCACTGCGCTGCCCACTGTAATGGGAGATGTGCCCCAGCGCCCTTTCAGGATCTGTGCTACCCCTCGAGAGCTTATGGACACCGGGGGTGATCTTGTGTCCTTTGTAATAACTAATGAGAGTCCGACCCTTCCCTACCCACAAAGATCTGTCATACTCGGCACACTCTTGGTTTGGAAAAGGGTCCCAGGATGCCTGACCCCAACATGGCCGACATTGGTGACTTCTTCCCTCTTGCTGAACTTTTACCTACTCAATCCTTCCTGGACTGTGCCTGACCTCAAGCGGACTTCGAGATCTCTTTATGACCATGGCCTCCCTCCCCCACCCGCCCCCTGCACTACTCTGACATTCCCTGAGGACACATGACCTCTTTCCTGACAGCGGAGTCCGAGGATTATGTCCGGCGCCCAGTGGAGCTGCCCTGTTCAGCTAATGAGGAGATTGGACTTGGTTCACCCCCTGACCGTCACCTGCCCAGCCGGACCTTGGGCACAGTTTTCTCCCCCTCACCCTGTCTCGCCCACCCTCCCCCTCATTGTATTCATGCCGTTACTGCTTTTTCCTTGTTCTCCTTTCTATCCACCTGTCTGACCGATACCGGTTGGTGCTTCCTTGAGAGCTATAGGGGAGACTGGCCTTGGACTACCTCACTGGCCGTCACCTACCCATTCGGTCTTTGGGCTGACTTTACCTCTGTCTCTTATTTCTTCCTCCCCCTCGTCCTCTCCCTCTCACTCCCCCTCTCCCCCTTTCCTCTCTACTGATCTCTCCTTCTCTCCCATTAATGTGTCTCATATATTTTGATGTAACGTAAAATTGTTATTATTGTTGTAACTTTGCTGACCTTATGTAAAGCGTCCTGATACCTATGGGTCTAGCCAGTGCTATATAAAACTCATTAAATAAAATAAAATAGAATAAAATAAGCTCATGGTCTGGTAAATTTGTTACCATTGGACACAGATATTCCAATGGATGAAGTTGCTCGATACTGGGCTCTAATCGCTCGTAACTTGAATGGGGAATATGTAAATGAGCAAGCTGGTGAGATCGATCCCAATCTTCTGTTGGCAGTTGTGGATACTTGGGATGAGATAAAGCAGTTGCAAGAGGAAATTCCAGAGGAAGAGGCTGGATGGGTCAGGGCCGGATGTCTAAAGAGAGAAGATGACATATGGGTTCTGGTGATGGGAGACCGGTGCTGCCCAATAGCTTATTACATCCCATGGTGAGACATATACATGGGCTTACACAAGGGGGGAGAGCTGCAATAGTGAGAGTGTTCAGACAAACCTGGTTCAATCACAAGTTTCAGATGATTGCTGAAGCTCTGTGCCACAGGTGTGTGACATACCAGCAGATGAATGTTTGGAAAGGGACCGCAGTTTCCATGAGCCAAATTGGGAAGTCAAGAGGACCTTTTAATGTTAGACTTTGTAGAGATGCCTGTATGTAATGGGCTGAGATACATCTTGGTAGTGGTGTGCATCTTATCTCATTGGGTGGGAGTTTACCCGACCAGGAGATGTGATAGTCTGACAGTGGCAAAGTTGTTGAGGGAACTCATGCCAGGATTCAGATTTTTGACTACTTTGGAATCAGACCAAGGATCTCATTTTAATGATGAGATAATGAAACTAGTGTGTGCTGCTTTACAAGTAGAGCAGAGATTACATTGCACTTATCAGCCGGAGGCTTCAGGCATTGTGGAACAGATCAACGGTACCTTGAAGTCCCAGTTGGCCAAAGTGTGTTCTTCAACCTCCCTAAAATGGCCTGATGCTTTACAAGTCCCCATAGTATCCCGGACCAAAAGACTCCCCTTTCTCCACATGAGATCCTCATGGGGCGCATTATGAGACTGCCTGCTGTGCCCGTCAACATCCTTGTAAATATTATTGTTATTGTTATTGTTATTTTAATTTTATACCGCGCCTAATCACCTGCAGGCCTCTAAGCGCCCGGAAAGATGGAATAGGACAATAACACAACAGGTCAGAACAAAAGATCGCATTGGATTAAGCCATGCTCAGGCTTCTCCTGAACAGTAGCGTTTTCAGGCTCTTTCGAAATTTTAAGAGGTTTCCTTCCTCACGTAGCCCTCCAGGCAAGTTGTTCCACAGCTGTGGAACCAATACCGAGAAGGCTCTGCCTCCCTTCGTCACTAGCCTGTACCGAGAGCAAGTCAGCAACTGCAGGTCCGAGGACCGAAGTGATCTCGTCGGGCAGTACAGTTGTAGGCGCTCCTTGATATAGGCCGGAGCCTTACCGTAGATGACCTTATGGGCTATACACAGACTCTTGAATTCCACTCTCTCTTTTATTGGAAGCCAATGTAGGTTTTGTAGTAGAGGAGTGGCTCTAGACCTCCTAGGGAGTCTAAAAATCAGTCGGGCAGCATCATTCATTAGAATCTGAAGCCTATTAGTAAGGGTTTTCGGTAGGCCAAGATAGAGGGCATTCCCATAGTCAATTCTGGAAATGATAGTGGCAGTTACTATTGAGCGCATCATGGGCTCTGAAAGAATAGGGGATAACTTCCGCAGTTGCCGGATGATATTAGTACAGCTGCCTACCACCGACGCGATCTGAGGCGCCATCGATAGGTCAGCGTCCAACCGAATCCCCAAGCTTTTTACAGCCAGGCTTGGTTTTGGGGCCGAGCCCAACTCCATGGGCCAGTAGAGGTCACTCCAAGGTGAGAGGGTGGATGGTATAACCAAGATCTCAGTTTTGTCAGGATTGACTTTTAAAAGGTTATCTGTCATCCATCGTACCGTGAACCTCAGGATGTTCTGGGATTGGAGTTGTGCGGCCGAGGTGTCATTTATACTTAGCAGCAACTGCGTATCGTCCGCATAGTTGAAGACTTTACAGTCCATCGCAGCCAGCGCAGCGATCAGGGGTTGCAGGTATAGGTTGAATAGAAGAGGGGACAGGGCCGACCCCTGCGGTACTCCACACTCTAAAACCCCGACCTCAGATGTTTCATCCCCCAGTTGTATCCTTTGAGTCCTGCCTGTAAGGAAGGATTCCAACCACTGCAGCGCCGAGCCCTTAATCCCAAAGCTCTTCAATCTGTCCAAGAGCAGGGTGTGGCTGACAGTATCGAACGCCGCTGATAGATCTAATAAAATCAGGGCGCTCGCTTTCTTACAGTCAGCCCTACCTCTTAGTTCGTCCAGCACCGAGAGCATCACCAACTCGGTGCTGTGATGTGCTCGAAAACCTGCCTGTCTATCGTGGAGTAGATGGTGAGATTCCAGATAGCAGGACAGGGACTGAAGAACATGTTGCTCAAGGATTTTTGAGAGGAAGGGCAGCTGGGAGATGGGTCTGTAGTTCTTCAACACAGCGGGATCTGACCCCAGCTTTTTCAATAAGGGTCTTACCCGCGCCTCCTTAAGTTCACTCGGCAGGTATCCCATGTCTAGCGATCTATTAAGGAGAGAGATGATGTATTCCTCCAATAAGGGACGCGCAATGCGAAAGATCTCAGGTGGACAAGGATCAGCTGGAGAGCCAGATTTAATTTTACACATCAGTTGTTCCAAGATTAATGTATCCATCTGTGGGAACATTGTAAGAGAACAGTCGCTCGCCTTATTAGATGTTAAGGCAATTGCAGTCCCTGTTGCCGCCATATTCTCTATCTCCTGGACAATGATCTTCACCTTCTCCAGGAAATAGGTCTGGAAGGTATTACAATCAAAAGGGGGCTTAACATTATCCGGCTTCTTACTCAGCTCAGCCAAGATTTTAAAGGTTTCTTTCTGGATATTAGTGGCCTTGCTTAGGCGCGACTCAAGATAGTCCGCTTTAGCTTGAATCATAAGTTTTTTATATTGGTGGAGAAAGGCCTTATAGGTATCCCTATCAGTATCCTGCTTGGATTTCCTCCACAGCCTTTCTAATCTCCTTAGCTTGGTTTTGGTTTCCCTTAAGAGCGGAGTAAACCAGGGAGCTTTCCCAGAGCCCTTGATTTGCTGTGTTTTCACTGGCGCTATCTGATCGATGGCCCGAATCAAACATCTTGTTAGATTAGAGTGGTCTCGGTCCAAATTATAATCTGGCTCTAAAACCTGGGGGGGTTCCAGATGTGCCTCAGTCAGGGCTCTCAGATTGACTTCAATCCATTTCCGGGTTTTCCTGAAGCTATGTGAGTTATGAACAGCCCCATTGCTGAGGGGGACCTCACACGAGACCAAACAGTGATCCGACCAGACACAGGGCGCTGCCTCACTAAATGTTAGAGTGGCATCGGTGGTCCACATAAGGTCAAGAATGTGCCCTTTTCATGGGTTGGGGTATCCACAATCTGTGTGAAGTCCAATGCGGACATTAATGTGTCTAACTGGCGCATAGGTGAATCCCAGGTGGGCTTATCCCAATGTAGATTAAAATCCCCTGTAACCAAGATTTTTATATATCTTGACCTAAGGTCAGATATAATAGGACAGAATAAGTCAAAGAAGGTAGGGGTTGCCTTCGGCGGACGATAAACAGACAAGATCACCCAACACACATTGTTTACTGTGACCTTTACCCCAAGAAGATCGGCTAAGTCAATCGTCTCAGTTAGTATTTTTTCAACCGTCATGGTCTTCCTATACAAAATAGCTACTCCACCCCCCCGTGAGCCCCCTGGGCGGTTATGCCACATTATATCATATCCGCTTGGTACAGCGGCGATGATATCCGGTAACGAGTTCTCATCTGTCCAGGTCTCTGAAAGAGTCAGGACATCGATGTCACTATCCTGAAGCATATTATATACCTCCAGATGATGGCAGTGCAACGAGCGGGTATTAAGGCTCGCTATTTTTAACGTGGAACATTTATTCAAGGTAGGTGTGACCCCAACATTCCGAGAGATACTGTACTTTTTAAGCAACAGCAGGACTGCTTTGTCCAACATGGGCTCGCCTCTATTCAAAGATTTAAGCATTTCTGAGGAGTAAGTGCGACGATGGCCAGCCGTCCCAGCCCCTGCGCCCGCCTGTGCGCGGACGGGCGCAGACGGGCTGGACTCTGGCGTGACTCCGGCGATGCTCCGGCGTGCCCGCAGCGCGTCAGCATGGCCCGTTTTAAATACCGGTCTAGCGTCCTTGCGACGACTAGACCGTGCGCAGCTTCTCTAGGCCGCCCCCCCAAGCCAAGATGTCCGCCGCAGTGCTGTCTGTCGGGAGAAGGACCCGCTCCAAACACGGTGAATTTACAAATGTGGTGCAAGTAAGTGGATTCTTAGTTAAAAGCCTAAAAGCGGCAACAATACACAACAAATACACTAATAATCAGCGATTTTAAAAATTCCTTGTGTGAGCTCCTGTGAGCGCGCTGCACTCTGTAGTGCAACTCGCTCCGTTTGTCCTAAAAGTTTCCAATCACAGGCCACCTAGTTTGCCCCGTTTAAATACCGGTCTAGCGTCCTTGCGACGACTAGACCGTGCGCAGCTTCTCTAGGCCGCCCCCCCAAGCCAAGATGTCCGCCGCAGTGCTGTCTGTCGGGAGAAGGACCCGCTCCAAACACGGTGAATTTACAAATGTGGTGCAAGTAAGTGGATTCTTAGTTAAAAGCCTAAAAGCGGCAACAATACACAACAAATACACTAATAATCAGCGATTTTAAAAATTCCTTGTGTGAGCTCCTGTGAGCGCGCTGCACTCTGTAGTGCAACTCGCTCCGTTTGTCCTAAAAGTTTCCAATTATGATGATTTGGTGCTCCACTATTGCAAGGGACTAGCTGATGTGGTTTTTTCAGTGTCCCTCTAGGTAGACGCAGTGGTTGCATCACCGCACCAGGGGTAGTGTCACGACCTTGCCCCCGGGGACTGTGGACTCATCAAAAAGCATGTGAGGAAGAGCTGTCTTGAACCTCGCTGGCATGGCCCGCTCCTAGTGATTCTGGTGATAACGTCAGATGTAAAGTGTGGTGGATTTACGAACTGTGTGCATGCCTCTCATACCCTCAGAGTCTCATGTCCCTCAATGAAACAGCCTCTCTCCCAGAAGAAATGCCAGAGATGGTTGAGAGGCCATGGGAGAGGGTCATCCAATCTGTCAGGGAACACTCCGGGTCCGAAAGCACACTAGAGCAACTCGAGGTAGGACCAGGAACTCAAAGTGTGGCGAGTGGCTCGAGAATAGCTGGTAAAGAGGCAGTGTGTGAGTTGTGTCCTATCTCTGAAGCGGGAACTAGTGCCATCAGGCAATATGAAAAAAAAGAGGGCTGGCCCCAGGTGCTGCCAAGAACAAGTCAGTGAGTACCATCCGGTTCTGAGCTTGCAATTGCAAAAGAGATGCTGAATCTGAACCAAATGAAAGCGAGGCAGAGGGATCAGGTTCACAAAGGTCTAAAAGACTGAGGGTGCTTTGTCGGAGTTACGCTTCTCCCGAGTGGTCCTACCTAGCTGCCAATGCCGACGAGAACGAACTCTGGAATGTCAGTGCTGATCATTGACCTTTTGCTGAGGATTCCAGAGACTGAGCTGCATATTCTTCTTTCATTTGCCATTCCTTACCCACCCAGACTGACTGGGCTGCGAAATCTAATCCTAAATGACACTGTTTTCCTTCTTATGAACCCAGAACTGTCCCCAGAGGAGATTGCTGAATTAACGGCTGATTTTTTGCAACTACTCATGCATGAGCTAGGGTCTGAATTTATGAGAGATGTTGAATGAACTTTGTGAAAACTGCCTATAAACCTGAAGAAATTACCTAAGCCCAAGTGGAAGAAGACCAAACGTAGGGAGCCATCCTTTAGAAGAACACGAAGTAGAGTTGGGGAAGTCTCACAAAGAATTTTATATGCATGTGTCTGAACTGAACTTTGAACGAGAGACTGGTTTGCCTTTGCACAGGTGGAGCATTACAGAGAAGACTCTGTAGCTGCTATTTCTCTACTGAACTTGATCTGAGCCTACAGTAGTATGGAAACTAATCGATCTAGTCGTAGACCTAGATGCATATTGGGTACTTTCATTGGTCTTATAGTAGTTGAATTAGTAGTACTAGTTGTGGTATTGTGTTTCAAACCTGCAGGTAGTATAAATGAGTAATATGTGCCTAAAACGACACCTTCACCTAAATCTAGGGAAGAGGGGTTTATGGTGGAAGGGAAAAACATACACACAGATCTCTCTGGGGGAGAATTCCCCCTAAACGTTTACACTAGGTTGCTCTATCAGTATGTAGATACAATGGAAGTGAAGGATTGTAATGTCTGCATGCAGCTACCCGCTTCAGCTGCTGAGGGCATTACTTACCACCACTTACCTTTGACATATGACATTAGTTGTAGTCTGCTCCTGAGCATATTTTATTACAAAAAAAAATTTTGATTATTACTTTTTAAATTATGATTTGGCCCTTCAGAATTGCCATTGTTCAAGCACTTAAAAAAGCACATGGGCGCTAAGACTGCTGAATATGCTGGTAGATACTTCATCATGACCCAGACCCTAGACACTGCTTATCCTCACTGACATAATCTAACTTGCGCACTTACAGGGACTGAAAAGACATTTATCCATCAAGTAGAAGATAGGTTTAGAGCAAGGAAGGCTACTGTAGACATTGGGCCTCATTTATGAAAAGTGTTGCATTGCGGGGGGGAAAACAGCGATACAACACTTTTCATAACATCATCCTTGCGACACCATGGATGCACCGTATTTACTGTATGGAGCTCCATGCCGTAAGAATTTACAGATACGTCAGTAATCCTGACGTACATGTAGGTGCAAAAATGGCGCATTGCTGGAGTGTGTTTGAAAACAGACGCAACTCCAGCAATGTGCAATTTGGCATGTGGCAAGCCCCATGTGAAAGGCACTGCGTCACCCCTTACGCATGCTTCAAGCAGGTGTAATGATTTGATGCACTGATGCCGTAGAAGTGTTGCAGTGAATTCTCATAGATTTCACTGCAACACTTCTATGTGGCTTTTCTGCATCTATATCTGTCGCAGGTATAATGTAGCATAGGGGTTTACAAAGTGACGCATCTGCCTAGATGTGTCACTTTATAAATATGGTGCAGCATGATGCATTTTTACGCCGCTGCAGCATCACAAAAATTGATGCAATGGCAGCGTAAGGGCCTCATCAGTAAGACCCATTGGGTTTCACACCCAAGAGTGGACCAAAGAGGAAAAGGATTGCCAATCAGCATGAGAGACAGGAGCTTTGTCCTTAGATTGGCAGCATAAAGGCAGATTGTGTATCTATCACAAACAGACAGACTATAGATCCATATTTGTAGGAAAGAGTGTATGTGAGCACACCTTAGATATCCATGGCTCATGGAAGTTGTACATAGATGGGCAAGACCTGGTGATCCCTGAAGTTTATTACATGTGTGGAAAGAATGCCTATTTCAAATTACCCAGTAGATGGTATGGGACCTGTTATTTAGGAGTGATGTTTCCACAGATTTATCATGTGAATGATTTTGATGATCTGGTTTGGGGAGAGACTTCCAGACATAAGCATGGGCTGAGTGCCGGAGAAATTGTGAGTGATATATTTGAAACAATCATTCCGATTGTTGGAGTGATACTGAATGACATTAAGTTTCGAAAACTCTCTACAGTGGTTGATAAATTGTCTACTAACACGGCTGGGTCGTTGTTAGTGGTTAACGCAGAAATGGTTGCTATTAGGTGGATGGTTTTGAAGAATCGTCTTGCTTTAGACGTGCTGGTTGCCAAAGAGGGCGGGGTCCGCAAGATGCTGAAGGTTCAACAGTGCTGTTGAATATCCCTGATAAGAGTAAAGGTATATAAAGAACATTACTGACCTTCACCATAACCTAAGTGGTTTGGCGAGTGAGGGAGTTTGGGACTCAGTAGGACATGGATATAGTGCTATTGGTAAGTGGTTTGCAAATCTGATAAGTTGCCTAGTTGGGTCTATCCTGAAACCGCTGTTCATATTTGGCATTTGTGTGCTTGCCTTGTTCCTACTAGTGAAGGGGTACCGAAAATATAGAGAAAAGAGATTAGAGAGGCAGAGAAGGGGAGAAATGCGGTTGGAGAATGCAAGAGAGGACTATTACAATGACCTAAAGAGATTGCAAAACTTCAAAAGGAAGAGACTTGCAACCATGAAGGTTTAGATGTGTCCAATCAATGAGCACATCTGATAAGATGTAGAGATTGTTGAGGGCTTGATACGGCATCAGAGGTGGGATTGGAGAAGCGTAGTTTATGCTTTTATGTTTTAGTTCAGTTGGTTCCGTAGTAGTGCATTATAATAGCCTTCCCTCAAGCACACTCTGTGTGACTAATTTAGGACTAATAGGGTTTATATTCAAGATGTCATAGACTCTTTCATCTTACAATGTATGTCATGTGTATTAGAAATGTATCTGACCACTTTGGACATCGCATTAACACCCAAGAATAAACTACTATTGAAAGTGATTGTGATAAAGTTATAATATCATTGACATAACAATGTAGGAGTAAGAGGGTATTCATGATGTTGCGAATGTTAAATGAACACGTTCTTTAAGTTACAGAGAAGCTGCACTGAAATCCATGTAATGCTAATTTAGCCAAAGCAGTAGGCCTAAATTGTATTTCAGACTCTTTTTTTTTTTAAGAATCTTTATTCGGTGATTAAAAAACACCATAAAAGCACATATATATACATGGGTAAAAAGTCATTAAACATTAATCGAGATCCTTGTACAGAGTTAGTGCAAATAGAGATACCGACATACAGGGTCATAAAAATAGAAAATCCAAAGTCTTTCATTCCTCTCCCCTAGTCATCTTTAATCGGACCGCAATCTTAATAAAATTCCTAATACAGCACAATGTTAGTGGATCAGAGGCTTTTTGCAAAAAGACTAATGCGTCCCTGGCACGTTCCTGTTGGGCTTTTTTTAAAATAATTACAAGAAATCTGCGCCTGGGCATAGAGAAATAGGGACAGAGCAAAACAAAGTGGAGGGAATCCTGCGGAGACCTGTTGTCGCAGCCGCAGGGTCCCTTCTGCTCAATTGACGTGGTGAAACCTGCTGGTGAGGCCAACATAAAAGGAAGTAAATTCAGTCTAAAACGGCACATAAGAAATCTATCCTGTGCATTATGCACAAGATACAGATAAGGCTCCATACCCTCCACACTCTTTACCAAATTATGAGCCCTCACCGTCTTTTTAACACCTTCAGCCTCAGCTCTACATTGGGTTTTCCGCTCTAGGAAAATTTCCCCTACTTGTTTCTTGTGCTGGGCTGAAATTGTTGTGGGGTTCGTGAAGAGGTTTCCAAAGCCTAAATCTTCAAGGGTGTTTCTTACATATTTAAGCTAGGGGATGCGCATACAATGGGTCCTATCTAAGCAGTCCAATAAAATTTCTCTGCTTAGATGCGCATCTGGATTAACCCATATTTTTAGCCAGGCCATAATTGGCCTAAGTTTTAACAGGTCATCCAAGTATGGTCTCCCTAGCTCCCTATGAGCTATGATTCCAGCGGTACTTGGTGGTGCCCTCAGGATAGATTTCAGATATTTGTTTTCTTCCTGTTGGATTCTAGTGGTGTTCACAAAGCCCCATACTTCTGCCCCATAGATTACTTTGGAGCATGATACGGAGCCATACAAGTTCATCACCTGTTCCGGGCTCCATCTACCTAGCCTCCTTCCATATCCAGCTATAGCCCCATTAGAGGCAATCATTTTGCTGCAACGTTCCGCCACTAGAGAGTTAAACTGAAAAACACCATCAAAGGTTACTCCAAGATAAGAGAACGTTTTGACCTCCTCTAAAGTATGGGTGCCTATTGTATAAGTAAATTATGAGGAAGGTTTTTTGCCGGCCAGGAGTACATATGATTTGCCCAGGTTGACAGATAGATCCAGTGTACTCATGAACCTAACAAACCCGTCTATCAGGATTTGTAAGCTTCGGGGTGTGCGTGCAAGCAGAACCGCATCATCTGCGTAAAGCAGAACAGGAATATGCCGCGCCCCGACCCTTGGGGAATCTGCCTTTAACCCCAAAAGGAACTGCTCCAGGTTATTGATATAAAGGGAGAACAAAAAAGGGGCAAGAATGCAACCTTGTCTGACTCCACTCTTACAGGGAAAAGAGTCAGACAATCTTCCCTCCCTATTAAATCGAACCTTGGCCGTGGTGTCGCTGTGTAATTCCCTTAATATGGTAATTAAACCACTCTCAATCCCCATGCTTGACATCATATCCCACAGCTTTCCTCTATTGACGTGATCGAATGCTGCTGCCAGATCCATGAATCCCATATAAATGGGTTCATCACTGGCCAGAGTATATTTGGCAGTCAGCATGTAAAGGTTCAGGCATTGGTCACTGGTGGACCTCCCTGTCCTAAACCCGTATTGAGTGTCCGAGAAGGTGTTATTCTCTTCGGTCCACTCAGACAGTCTGTTGAGGATTGCCCTACCCAAAAGTTTAGCCGATACGTCAATCAGGGAAATGGGCCGGTAGCACTTGGGGTCATCCCTATTGCCCTTTTTGAAGATTGGCACGATGATCGCTTTAGACCAGGATGGCGGCAGGCCACAAGTGGTCGCAGTATTTATGACCCTGGTCATCAGCGGGGCCCATAGTTCTATATTACTAAGAAACAGGTCAGGGGGAATTCCATCCGGCCCCGGGGCTTTATTTTTAGTCAGACCCTCCATCCCTGCAGTAATCTCCTTAAGAGTGAATACTACCGAGGGAACCTGACTTGTGGTTACGGGTGACTCTTCATGGATACCGGGCTCATGGTTATATAGACCCCTAAAGTGTGTGACCCACTGCTCCGGGAGGATGCTAACCCCTATCTCTGGGGAATCATTTTCTTGAAAGGTCGGTTTATTAATGATTCTCCAAAATCCCGCTAGATCCCTTCTTTCGCCTGCCTCTCTTAAGTCTGCCCAAGCTTCTGCCTGCAGGGCAAGTTTCCTCCTTTTGGTCTCTTTTTTATATTTTTCTCTGCATACCTTGATTTTTTGAGGGTCCCTTGGTTTTAGCTTAAGGGAGCATTTCAACTCCCTCAATGCCTTAGAACAGTCTTTATCAAACCACCGGGGATTTACCAGATTACGTGTGGGCGCACTGGTCCTAAGTAGGCCATCGACCAGGTTAGCGATCTGGTCAAATGCTTCCAGTACCCTTGGTCCCTGGACTTCTAGGTCTAGACAGTCGTTAATGGCCAATAGGCCCTTGTCACCCAAAATTTTATAAAACTTTACCCCATCTATTTTGGACCATTTCAGTCTCCTACCTTGATCTGTGACCCTCTCCTCAATTGAGCGGTGGACTCTAGTTCCAGCACCCACCCTATACGAGAGCATCAAAACAAGGGGATTGTGGTCACTGAAACTGCTCCAATCTATCCCTACACTGATTATTTTGTTTATCAGGGGTCTCGAGGCCAGAATATAATCTATAATAGATGAGCAACCCCTGCCCTTGAAAGTTGGTAGAAGTGTACCATCCGACTGTGGGTCTATCATATTAATGGTATGCTCTAAGTCGTACTTGAGCCGAAGCAACCTAAGAGCCAACCTGTTAGAGTCGGGGATCTCTGGTTGGCGCAAGGTTGCCCTTGTGTCAAGCAGGAACCCTCTCCTCCACGTCAGGGCGCAGGATAACCCCTCGCGAATGACCCTTGCTCACCCTCTAGGTGCGTGGCGTGAGCAGCCAAGGCGATTCCTCAGGCGTTGGTGGTTAAGCACTTACAATCGTACACACAGTAAATACATCAATCCCCCCAGAAACGGACACCAGACTTGGATATATATAAAAATACGATTCTTTATGTAAAAATAGGTATATATATCTCAGCAGACTTATCACAAGACCAATAACGTTTTCGCTAGGCCACCAGGTTGTAAAGCAGGCAAATGTTCTTGGTTCGTAGTTTCAAATGGATAGTTCGTAGTCTCTTTACTTGTAGTTCCAGTACTCACAGAGATCGGTTCCTGCGAACGGGGAAATAAGGCGTTGCGGGCCCCGAGCCCGATACTGGAACTTCTTTCGTGATGTGGAGAGTCGGCACAGGTCGGGGCGACTCTCAGCTTGGGAAGTGTTCTTGGGTCCTCAATCAGCAGGTGTGGGCACGTAGGCAGGCGCGGCCAGCGACCCTTTAGCACGGCGGTGCAGGAGGGTCTCCACAGCGGGGGCGGCGCGGCCTGAGATGTCCGGGGATAGCGAAGCGGGGTCACAGGGCACGGTCAGTGCAGCTGGGTGACCCGGCGTGGATCACAGTCGTCGGACGGCTTCCGGCAGGAGGGGTGATAGCGCGTTCAGCGCACTCCAATGGCAGGCGGTGACAGGGGTGCAGGCGGCCTGGCCCGGGGACAGAGAGCGGCTCCGGACGGAGCGGGGCTCTCACGGGATTGCGGCAGGCGAGCTCCTGAGTGTCACGGCCCTAGGAGGGGCGATGAGGGGCGCAGTCTCTTTTCCAGCGGGATGCCCACACGGCTCGAATTGGAGGACGAGCAAGAAGCACAGAGAACCCACTGTTCCTGGGGTTCAGTTCAGGGGGCAAGCTCAGATCAAGCCCTTGGAGAATGTTCAAGCACAAAGTAGCAAAGTCTTTTCAGTAAGTCTCTTCCTCTCCTTTCTCAGCAAGGCAGGCAGCAGGCCAGCTCCTCCAGCGTCTCCTTCTCCTTCTAGTCGGGCAGAGGTTCTTTGTGGTAAACAGGATTCTGATTTCTTAGGAGCCAGGCTCCTACTTTTATACCATGATTCTTTTGTTCTTTAGCGCCAGGGGGCCTAGGCCTGGCTCAGTCCAGTTCTGGAGCACTTTTTATGGTGACTCTGCTCTTTCCTTTCAGCAGCAGGGCAGAGACATCAGCCGCCCCACAGGGGGTGGCGCCGGCTTTGTGGTGGCAGAGCACAGGTCTATTCAAGAGTCAAGGTGTACTCCTCCCACCCATCCAGGTGTCACCTCTCTACCCACCACCTGGCAGCCAACCTGTCTCTGGGGATTCCCCAACCCTGCTCCTTACTGTTGCCAGGCAGAACACATACACACAGCAGAGGCGGACTGAGATGGTCAGGTCAGTAAATACTAACTTTCTAAAAGTAGTATTTACAAACCCAGGATATTAAAATAAACTTGACTACAAGAAGTATTTTATTATTCTGAGTTCAGGCATACCAAACTTGACACTCTACCATGCTCTCTGAGTCCACTGGGGTCACAGCGTTGGCGTGATCCCAGCAGCCCATTCTGGCCTAGGGAGAGCAGGTAGCCTTCAATAGTGAAGAACGGAAAGGGCTGTAATTCACTACTAAGACATGCCACACACATCAGGGCATGTCCTACCTTATGCCTACAATGCACCCTGCCCTTGGGCCTACCAGAGGGGTGGCTAATATGTAGGTAAGGGAAGGTTTAGGGACTGGCAAGTGGGGGCACTTGCGCAGTCAGCGCGACGGTCCCGGACCGCGCACAGGGTCTGCGGTGGCAGACCCTAGACACACTTTACAAGGCCGCTTCCGTGGGTGGCGCAACCAGCGCTGCAAGCCCACCAGCAGCATTGGCATTCACAAGCCCTGGCACCCCTGGTGCACTTTACTGGGGACTGACAGTGAATCCAATAAACCAATCATGGACATCAATTACAGGTACACTTTATCTAGGGAGCACTTGCACTGCGGCACGGATTAGCCGTGGCGCAGTGCCCTGAGCGGACAACACCAGCAAAACAGTCGAGGCACACCATCAAAAAGTGGAAGGGAAACTCACGCCAAGGTGCCAGGTCTAACACGTGTCCCCTCCAGCTGAAATGTGGGGAGAACTACCCTTGCCCAGGGGGTTCCTCGTCACTAAGGCGGAAATACCTGGACAGACCGTCAGCGTTGGCGTGATCTGTACCAGGACGGTGTTCCACCGTAAAGTCCATACCCTGTAGGGAGATGGACCACCTCAACAGCTTCGGGTTTTCACCCCTCATTTGCATCAACCATCTGAGGGGCCTGTGGTCCGTCTGAACCCGGAAGTGAGACCCAAACAAGTAGGGTCTTAGCTTCTTCAGCGCCCAGACCACAGCAAATGCTTCTCGCTCAATTGCACTCCACCTACTTTCCCGTGGAAGTAACCTCCTACTGATGAAGGCTACGGGTTGGTCCCAGCCCTCCTCAGTCATCTGTGAGAGAACAGCCCCTACACCATGCTCTGAAGCGTCTGTCTGTACTAGGAATTCCTTGGAGAAGTCAGGGGCCAAGAGCACGGGCGCCGTGCACATGGCAGTCTTCAGGGTGTCGAAAGCTTTCTGACAGGTGTCAGTCCAAATCACGTTCCTGGGCTGCTTCTTGGAAGTCAGCTCTGTCAAGGGGGCAACGATCGTTCCATAGCCCTTGACAAACCTCCTGTAGTACCCAGTGAGCCCCAGGAAGGCCCTCACTGCGGTCTGCGTCTTGGGGGGTTCCCAAGCCAGGATGGTTTCAATTTTGGGTTGCAAGGGTGCCACCTTGCCACTCCCCACGTGGTGTCCCAAGTACACCACGGAACCCTGCCCGATCTGGCACTTGCTTGCCTTGATCGTGAGGCCTGCTCGGCGCAGAGCCATCAACACTTCCCAGAGGTGGCGCAGGTGTTCGGGCCAGGTGGCACTGAACACTGCGATGTCATCCAGGTAGGCGGCACTGAACGCATCCAGCCCAACCAGTACCTGGTTGACCAACCTCTGAAAGGTGGCAGGGGCATTCTTCATCCCAAATGGCATGACTCGGAACTGGAAGTGCCCATCTGGGGTAGAGAATGCTGACCTCTCTTTGGCCCCATCGGTCAAGGCGATCTGCCAGTACCCAGACGTTAAATCAAACGTACTGAGGAACCGGGCAGCCCCCAGCCGATCAATGAGCTCATCAGCTCTGGGGATGGGGTGCGCGTCAGTCTTCGTGACTGAATTGAGTCCTCTGTAGTCCACACAGAACCGGAGTTCAGGTGTGGCTCCCGGCGCAGCAGCCTTTGGGACCAAGACCACGGGGCTGGACCAAGGACTGCTGGAGGACTCAACCACCCCTAGCGCAAGCATTTTGGAGACCTCCTCCTTGATGCAAGCTCTGACCCTGTCAGTTACCCTGTAAGCCTTGTGCTTCACAGGTAAGCTGTCTCCTGTGTCCACATCATGGACGCACCAATCTGTGACACCAGGAACCAGGGAGAATCGGTCGGAAAATTGTCCCAGCAAGTGGCGGCAGTCTTCCTGTTGTTCGGGCGTCAGGGTGGGTGAGAGGTTAACTCCATCCACTGACCCATCTTTCTCAGAGGCCACTAAGAGGTCAGGAAGAGGCTCGGTCTCCTCTTCCATTCCATCATCAGTGGCCAGCAGCATGCCCACTTCGGTCCTCTCTAAGTGGGACTTAAGGCGGTTAACATGTAGGACCCTCAAAGGGTTCCTGGGAGTCTGCATGTCCACCAAGTAGGTGATAGGACTTTTGCGCTCCACAACCTCAAATGGACCTGTCCACTTATCCTGAAGTGCACACGGCTCCACTGGGGCCAAGACCCACACCTTTTGTCCAGGTTGAAGCTCTACCAGAGTGGCATTCCGGTCGTACCACCGCTTCATCTCCTCCTGGCTGGCTTCCAGATTTGCCTCAGCAAGTTGCCTGAAACGCCGAGTCTGGTTTCGGAAGGCCAGCATGTAACTATATACATTCTGGGGAGGTTTCCTGGGAGATTGCTCCCAGCCTTCCTTCACCAAACTCAGAGGTCCTCTTACCGGGTGACCATACAGAAGCTCAAAGGGGCTGAACCCCAGAGACTTCTGTGGCACCTCTCGGTAAGCGAAGAGCAGGCATGGCAAGAGGACGTCCCACTTACGCCTCATTGGACCGTCCAGGCCCATGATCATGCCTTTGAGGGTTCGGTTGAATCTCTCAACCAACCCATTTCCTTGGGGGTGGTAAGGAGTGGTGAACTTGTAAGTTACCCCACACTCCTTCCACAGGGATTTCATATATGTGGATATGAAATTGGTCCCCCTGTCGCTCACCACCTCTAGAGGGAATCCCACTCGGGAGAAAATTCCCATCAGTGCCCGTCCCACCACGGGGGCCGTCACTGTCCTCAGAGGGATG